>NC_064823.1:147647173-148961548 GCF_024166365.1 Elephas maximus indicus | reverse complement strand
CCTATTTTTCTAAGTTTAAACCAATCTTTTATTTCATTACATCACCTTGACTTCCTCTCCATATTAAAGATCTATGACTACATTTTTTGTCCCTCTTTTTTGTTTTAATGTTGTCATCTTTTACATAATGATGTCTCTGTTTCCCTGTTTTGAGCATTTTAGCTTTGATTTATTTTTGTGGTTTCTCTATCTGGGTTGATATCTCGTTGCTCTGTCCTGTGTTCTACTCTTGGATTTTTATCTGATGTTATTGCTTTTCTAACCAGAGTACTTCCTTCAGTATTTCTCATAATTTTGGTTTGGTTTTTGCAAATTCCCTAAACTTCTGTTTATCTGGAAATGTCCTAATTTTGCAATCATGTTTGAGAGACAGTTTCGCTGGATATATAATTCTTGGCTGGCAATTTTTTTTTCCTTCAAGGCTTTTTACATATTTCCTCCCATTGCCTTCTTGCCTGCATGGTTTCTGCGGAGAAGTCCGAGCTTAGTTTTATTGATTCTCCTTTGTAGGTGACTTTTTGTTCATCCCTAGCTGCCCTTAAAATTCTTTCTTTATCTTTGGTTTTGGCTAGTTTGATTACAATATGTCTTGGTGACTTTCTTTTGGGATCTACTTGTGTGGGGGGTTTGATGAGCATTTTGGATAGATATCTTCTCATCTGTCACGATATCAGGGAAGTATTCTGCCAACAAATCTTCAGCAATTCTCTCTGTATTTTCTGTTTTCCCCACCTCCTGTTCTGGTACTCCAGTCACTTGTAGGTTACACCTCTTCATAAAGTCCCATATAATTCTTAGGGTTTCTTCTTTTTAAAAAACACTTTCATCTGATTTTCCCTCTAATATGTTGGTGCCAAGTGGTTTATCTTCAATCTCACTAATTCTGACTTCCATCGCCTCAATTCTGCTCATTTGACTTTCTATTGAGTTGTCTGAATCTGGTATTTTTTGTTAATCTTCTGGATTTCTGTTTGTTATCTCTCTATGGATTCTTGCAGCCCATTAAATTTGTCATTGTGCTTTTCTATAATCTTCTTAAGTTACTCTATTGCTTTGTCTGAGTGTTCCTTGGCTTATTCTGTGTTTTTGCCTGATCTCCTTCCTGATCTCTTGAAGAGTTCTGTATATTAATCTTTTGTGTTCTACCTCTGGTAATTCCAGGAATTTTTCTTCCTCCAGAAGATTTCTTGGTTCTTTGTTTTGGTCGCTTGTTGAAGCCATCATGGTCTGCCTCTTTATGTGATTTGTTATTGACTATTGTCACCAAGACATCAATAAGTTATTATATATATATATTTATTTTATGTTTGCTTACTGTGTCCTAGCTTCTTGTTTTGATATGTTTCGATATGCCCAAATAGGCTGGTCATGTGAGCTACTTCAATTGTCTTTGTCTTTGAAGCTCTCATGTCCTGTCACCAGATGGTTAGAGCTGTTAGTAGGTATGTGAGCCCAGGAGTCCATTCACTTTTCTTTTATGGATTTAGCTAAGGTGTCCAGGTAGTCCATCACCACGTGTGTGGTGCAGGCTTTCACTTACAGTCCTAGACGAGCTGGGGTGATTGGTGTAGGCACAGGTATCTGGCTGCAGTAGGGGATCATGCACTTAGCCAGGTAAAGGGCTGACAACTGCCACTGAATGTCTGTGAGGAAAGTGTGTCCTTGTTCCCTAGAGCATGCAAGTGGGTGAGTTTTGCAACTGCACCATGGGCACTCAATGTTGTTGGCTGCAGGGACTGGGAGTCACCACTTATTCTTGAACCCCTGTTGAAGGTGGCCAGGTGGTGTGGGTAGAGCAAATGGTCCTCAGGCCCCTGATGTGTGTAGGTGAGGACCCTGATTAATAGGCAGAGTGGTGTCAAATGTCATGAACCTGCCTCTCCACCATACAGCTGAAACAGTTAAAGTTAGACTTCAGGTATATACCTGTTGTACTGTGCTAGTGAGGGCCTACACTGTTGAAATGGGCCCACACAAGTCTATGCAGGGTTGAAAGACATTCAAAATCTGTGGACCCCCTATGCTTGTGCCTAGACAAAGGAGCTGTTTCTGCTGTGAATTCTCTGCTTAGGGGAGCCGGCAGATTATTTTTTCCCTGTTTGTTAATTTGGTACAAGTTCCCTATCCAAGGCCAGGAGAATGACTGGGGACAAGTACCAGGTCCTGCTTCTGGCCCAGGGGGTGCAGCCAGCTGGGATCCAGTGCAGAGCGGGAAGGGAGCAAGGAAGTGGGAGAGAGGTTTTTCCCAAAGGAGCATTTTTTTTTCATTAACTTTTATTAAGCTTCAAGTGAACATTTACAAATCCAGTCTGTCACATATAAGTTTACATACATCTTACTCCGTACTCCCACTTGCTCTCCCCCTATTGAGTCAGCCCTTTCAGTCTCTCCTTTTGTGACAATTTTGCCAGCTTCCCTCTCTCTCTATCCTCCCATCCACCCTCCAGACAAGAGTTGCCAACACAATCTCAAGTGTCCACCTAATATAATTAGCTCACTCTTCATCAGCATCTCTCTCCCACCTGCTGACCAGTCCCTTTCATGTCTGATGAGTTGTCTTCGGGGATGGTTCCTGTTCTGCGCCAACAGAAGGTCTGGGAACCATGGCCGCCGGGATTCCTCTAGTCTCAGTCAGACCATTAAATATGGTCTTTTTATGAGAATTTGGGGTCTGCATCCCACTGATCTCCTGTTCCCTCAGGAGTTCTCTGTTGTGCTTCCTGTCAGGGCAGTCATCGATTGTGGCCGGGCACCAACTAGTTCTTCTGGTCTCAGGATGATGTAGGTCTCTGGTTCATGTGGCCCTTTCTGTCTCTTGGGCTCTTAGTTATCGTGTGACTTTGGTGTTCTTCATTCTCCTTTGATCCAGGTGGGTTGAGAGCAATTGATGCATCTTAGATGGCCGCTTGTTAGCATTTAAGACCCCAGACGCCACATTTCAAAGTGGGATGCAGAATGTTTTCATAATAGAATGATTTTGCCATTTGACTTAGAAGTCCCCTCAAACCATGTTCCCCAGACCCCCGCCCTTGCTCCGCTGACCTTTGAAGCATTCATTTTATCCCGGAAACTTCTTTGCTTTTGGTCCAGTCCAATTGAGCTGACCTTCCATGTATTGAGTGTTGTCTTTCCCTTCACCTAAAGCAGTTCTTATCTACTGATTAATCAATAAAAAACCCTCTCCCTCCCTCCCTCCCTCCCTCCCCCCTTCGTAACCTCAAAAGTATGTGTTCTTCTCAGTTTTTACTATTTCTCAAGATCTTATAATAGTGGTCTTATACAATATTTGTCCTTTTGCCTCTGACTAATTTCGCTCAGCATAATGCCTTCCAGGTTCCTCCATGTTATGAAATGTTTCACAGATTAGTCACTGTTCTTTATCGATGCGTAGTATTCCATTGTGTGAATATACCACAATTTATTTACCCATTCATCCATTGACGGACACCTTGGTGGCTTCCAGCTTTTTACTATTGTAAACAGAGCTGCAGTAAACATGGGTGTGCATATATCTGTTTGTGTGAAGGCTCTTGTATCTCTAGGGTATATTCCGAGGAGTAGGATTTCTGGGTTGTATGGTAGTTCTATTTCTAACTGTTTAAGATAACGCCAGATGGGTTTCCAAAGTGGTTGTACCATTTTACAATCCCACCAGCAGTGTATGAGAGTTCCAATCTCTCCGCAGCCTCTCCAACATTTATTATTTTGTGTTTTTTGGATTAATGCCAGCCTAGTTGGTGTGAGATGGAATCTCATCGTAGTTTTAATTTACATTTCTCTAATGGCTAATGATCGAGAGCATTTTCTCATGTATCTGTTGGCTGCCTGAATATCTTCTTTAGTGAAATGTGTGTTCATATCCTTTGCCCACTTCTTGATTGGGTTGTCTTTTTGTGGTTGAGTTTTGACAGAATCATGTAGATTTTAGAGATCAGGCGCTGGTCGGAGATGTCATAGCTGAAAATTCTTTCCCAGTCTGTAGGTGGTCTTTTTACTCTTTTGGTGAAGTCTTTAGATGAGCATAGGTGTTTGATTTTTAGGAGCTCCCAGTTATCTGGTTTCTCTTCATCATTTTTGGTAATGTTTTGTATTCTGTTTATGCCTTGTATTAGGGCTCCTAGGGTTGTCCCTATTTTTTCTTCCATGATCATTATTGTTTTAGTCTTTATGTTTAGGTCTTTGATCCACTTGGAGTTAGTTTTTGTGCATGGTGTGAGGTATGGGTCCTGTTTCATTTTTTTGCAAATGGATATCCAGTTATGCCAGCACCATTTGTTAAAAAGACTATCTTTTCCCCTATTAACTGACACTGGGCCTTTGTCAAATATCAGCTGCTCATACGTGGATGGATTTATATCTGGGTTCTCAATTCTGTTCCATTGGTCTATGTGCCTGTTGTTGTACCAGTACCAGGCTGTTTTGACTACTGTGGCTGTATAATAGGTTCTGAAATCAGGTAGAGTGAGGCCTCCCACTTTCTTCTTCTTTTTCAGTAATGCTTTGCTTATCCGGGGCTTCTTTCCCTTCTATATGAAATTGGTGATTTGTTTCTCTATCCCCTTAAAATATGACATTGGAATTTGGATCGGAAGTGCGTTATATGTATAGATGGCTTAACATTTTTACTATGTTAAGTCTCAAAGGAGCATTTTTTGATCCACATAGTAGGTTAAACACACGTACTTATTTTTGCTGATTGAGCACTTTTGCTGTTTCTGGAGGTGTGAGTAGACTCTCTACCACTTGGTCTCTCTCGATGCAGAAAAAGCACCCCAAACAGCACGGCTTGGCTCACTGCAATTGCACCAGAGGAATCAGTTTCTGGGGTACCAGTTTCTGCCAGGTCAGGTCTGGCAGTTCCTTGCTGCTTCTGAACCATTTCTCCCACCCCCTGCTGCTCAGTCCTATTCTTCGACTTTGTCTTTGATGTTCAGGGCTCCTAGATTGTCATATATAATTGGTTCACTTGTTTTTTCGGTCTTTGTTGCAAGAGGGACCACAGGAAGCGTCTGATTACTCTGCCATCTTGCCCCCCAGTCTTTTTCTAGCTTCTGTCCCTTGGCAATCTTCATGTGGCTTGGCATCTATCCTCTCGCATCTCTGCTTGCTTCCTTGTTGCTTGCTTGTTCAATCTGCTGTTTTATATCTCAAAAGAGATTGATTTAAGGTACACCCTACACTAATACTGTCAAATTGACATAACAAAGAAAACCCATTCCCAAATCAGATTATAACTGCAGGTATAGGGGTTAGGATTTACAACACATATTTTGGGGGGTACATAATTCATAACAAGTATCATTTTGAAACACCCCTAATTGGTTTCACTGTGTGCTCATCTCTCCTGTCTCTAATCTAGCCCCTACACATGACCTGGTTGGTCTTTATAATAAATCTGGGCAAATCACTTACCACTGGATCTTCTCAAGCTGATTACAAACTATCTTCCCAGGCTTATCTGCCCCTGCAGGTAATCTGCTTACCTGGCCCTAGCACTGCCATCATATTCATATCCCCATGCCTTTGGAGTTTTCTGCCTGGGAGTTCTTTCTTCTGCCCTTGGTAAAACTCTTCTTATCTTTCAGGCAAAGGTCAGATGTCATGTGCTCAGTGAAGCCTTGGTTGACCTTCCCCTTCTCATCACCACGTAATGTTGACTGTTCCCTTTTTGTCATCCCATGGCAATAGTGCATCTCTCAATCTTAGCCCACCCACCATGCACAGTGTGAATGTCTGTGCACCCCGCATCACCCACACCTCCATGGATGGGGAAGCTGTGCCCTGCCTGCTCGTTTTGGCTCCCACAGGATTTCCTCAGGGTCAAACCCCTGTATATCCCCGTATACCTTCCCTCACAACATCACAGACCTCTCCCGTAGCCCTAATCACAATCCTTGAAGAATTGAAGGGAGTGTTCTTTAGTTTGTGGATAGCAGTATCTGAGAAAGAAAGAAAGCTAGAGGATTGAGTTTAGGGCAGGGCAAATTTACAAGGGTTGAATTATAAGCAAACCTGTGTAAAAGACTTCTGTAAAATTCTAAAAGGCAAAGATGTAACCTTGATGACTAAGGCACTCCTGACCCAAGCCATGGTTTGTTTGCTTTTTTCATATGCATGCAAAAGCTGGACAATGAAAAAAGAAGATAGAAGAATTGATGCATTTGAATTGAGGTGTTGGGAAACAATATTGAATATACCACGGCCTGCCAGAAGAACAAATAAATCCGTCTTAGAAGTAATACAACCAGAATGCTCCTTATAAATAAGGATAGTGAGACTTGGGCCCATTTACTTTAGATGTGTCATCAGGAGAGACCAGTCACCAGAAAAGGACATCATGTTTATTAAAGTAGAGGGTCAGTGAAAATGAGGGAAACCCTTAATGAAATGGATTGACACAATAGCCACAACAATGATCTCAAGTGTATCAAAGTTCGTGAAGATGGTACAAGGTCGGGCAGCATTTCATTCAGTTATACATAAAGTCACCAACTCAAAGGCAGCTAAGAACAACAAATGTTTTGTGTTTGCTTCAACAGCTTTCAGAAACGCTTTAATACAAGTGTCAAACTCTAGGGATTCCTAAAACAAGAATTTGGTATCTTCTTTTTGTGCTCGCTTCCCTCCCTGGGGTGTGGTTAAGAGAGGACAGAATAAAAGTCTCTGATATCACATAGACAGATACAATCTCCTTTTAGGTTACAAAACTCTCTCTAGAGGAGAGGGCTATATATCCTGCTGTTGTTCACTTTGACGTTTCTCCTTTTAGCAATGTAGCACTGATACTCAAATCTAATTGTTGCTAATCCATGTTGGCTTATTATTCCCCTTCAGCAAAAATCTACTAAAGACAACTGTCTTAGGTTGGGATCCCCAGAAACAGAGACTGAGATGAGGATTGCTAGGAAAGTGGTTATTGAGGGGTGCTCTGAGGATAAGGGGTGTGACAGGAGAATAGGATAGGGAAGAAAGCCAAGCATAGACATGGTCTTGGCTGGGGACTAACTTGAACCTAACCCTGCAGAGAGCTCTGGAGCCTGAATTACACCACAAGGTAGGTTCCCTCTTAAGACAAAGGGTAGGGCTTTTAAACCCCTGTGTCAGTCAGTCAGAGTTCCTGGGTGGTGCAAATGTTTAAGCACTCAGCTCCTAACCTGAAGGTTGGTGGTTCAAGTTCACCCAGAGGCACCTCAGAGGAAAGGCCTGGTGATACACTTTTGAAAAATCAGGCATTGAAAACCCTATGGAGCACAGTTCTACTCGGACACACATGGGGTTGCCAGGAATTCGAATCAACTCGAGGCAACTAGTTTCTGCTCTGAGTCATTGGCTTTGTCTGCCTTGAAGGGGTAATGGTGGAAGGATAGTTTCCTGGATGAGACAGCTCTCCTTTGGCCTAGAAAATTCTCTGTTGAATTCTTGGCCTCACCTACACTACACCTTCTCCAACAGCATCCTCTACACTGATAGTTTTAGAAGCAAAGAAGTAGGGGAAGAGGGACAGCTCTGGGACAGCTGAGCCGACTATGAGAAACGCAATCTCACTGGAAGCACTTTGAGGATATTGACATGGGGATGGGGAATTTTGTGTATGTGATGTCTGTATGTACGTGGGTTGGAGGGAGTTAGTCACTGAGTTTCCCAAGGTGTATGGTATGGGACTCAGATAATTTTGTTTGGACATTTAAGGAACAATGACCCCAAAAGACATGAGAATTTAGCAAACACATGGCAACAGACATTTGTTTTTTTGATAATCTAGGGACTCTTTAAAAGGCCATAGCTATACCACCTCTGTATCTCAGTCTAGTAGAAATTGACTATGGTGATATTGCATGCTTTCTACTTAATTAATTAACTTGAATTTTCTACCCTGGTTTTATAAAGTTTAATGCAGTAAACAAGGTAATTCAAAATGAAAGAGGCTCTTGCCAGGCCTTTTAGTTGGGGAGTTATGGCAGTGAGCTCTGAATTCAGCCCCATATTCCCTGAGAGCTAAAGCAAAAATGGAATGGATGTTGGGCTATAAGGTTCTCATCATTTGAAAAAAGGAACTATAATGGGGAGAAGGACTTAAAGCTTTATTAATCTTTCCCAATAGTTTTAAACCAAATGGGTGGTATTCCTCACATAGCTTGGTTAGCATTGTTCCTCACTAAGTAAATTCCAGGCATGACTCTTGGGGCCTCCCGGAGATTCTGGAGCTACCTAAGGTCCTCACATGCATTCTTTGTCTGCTTGAACTTGGCCTTTTAAGAATGGGTGGCCTCAGAAAACTGGAAGATTTGAAGGCATATGCATGGCAGACTATCACGTTTCTACACAAGTGAGGATGTTTTAAAAGACCATGGCTTGCTAGTTAGCTATGTATCTGTGGGTCCTGCAGGTATTTTTACTCCTTTCAGAGAATCTAGCATTTATTTGCAAAGTTTTCTCCCATCTGGTCTTCAATGGATATTCCTATCTCTGCAGTTACCATTTTCTAGCTGCCCGAGTAAGATCTTTAAAGAGGTAGGGTTAAATACAGTGAAAAGGCTTGAATATGCCAAGTGAAAAAACCTTGCCCTCCCAAGAATCAATAGGTCCTAACAACTATAAGTACTATATTGTGTCTGTGTGTTTGTAGGTGTGTGTGTTTGCATGTGTATGTGTGCGAGTGTGTGTGTGTGTGTGTGTGTGTGTGTGATTGAGATCTACTGATGCAAAAGCTATTGCAACAGCTGCTGAAAATAGTCTCCGGCAAATCTGTGACTATTACCTTCTTGCCTTCTTCTTTTCAGAAGTCGGTGCAGAAGAAATAATAATAATGCTGATTGACGTGGCTTTTTCATCTGGATTCTGGTTAAGGTCAGGGCAGGCTCTGATTTTGGTGCTATTATTGAAACTACTGTTAATTAACAGGATATTCTCTGTTATGCTATGGAATACAAAGCCAAAAAAAAAAAAAACCAGACCCGTTGCCGTCGAGTCGATTCCAACTCATAGCGACCCTATAGGACAAAGTAGAACTGCCCCATAGGGTTTCCAAGGAGCACCTGGTAGATTCGAACTGCCAACCTTTGCCAACCTTTTGGTTAGCAGTCGTAGCACTTAACCACTACACCACATAGCATAATATTATTATTATATATATTAAAAGATGTCAGAAAAGCAATTTTCTAAGCAGAGATATGAAGCTTGAAGATATGTTTGTAGAGTCCCTAGGTGGTACAAACAGTTAATGTGCTTGACTGCTAACTGAAAGGTTGAAGGAGAGGCACCTTGGATGAAAGACCTGGCAACCTACTTCAAAAAAATAGTTCTACTCTAACACACATGGGGTCACCATGAGTTGGGATCAACTTCATGGTAACTAATACAATTATAGTGAGTTGAATTTTATACAAATCCAATTATATGTACGTAGTTGGGTGCTTGGTGAGGTGATATTTCAAAAGTTAGTTTTTCAGAGGTGAACATTGAAAGTCATATTGGACAGCATCCTTTATATTAAACATAAGGATTGAGGGATGTCTTGACTTAAGATGGTGGTGTCCAAAGGAAAAAAAAATTTTTAATCCTGTGCCTTAGCAAAGGTTTTTCCTCATTTTGCAGAGGTTTTGGGGAGAAGTGGTTGGATTTGCATAAGGATCCTAAAAGAGGGAAGGAACTGAGGCACCAATCCCTTCTACCAAATGTTAAAATTAGGGAAACCTACCACAGTTGACTATGGTAATCCTAACCAAGGTACAATGAGTGAAGAGGACACCAAGGTTCCCAAAGGACACTCACCACAAGGGAAAGTGGAACCTGGCAGTTACCTGAGTTTTATACAGCAGCTCTATGTACAGGTAGGGGAGCTTGATCTGGTGCACTGTGTGCCTGAGCTCAGAAGATCCCCAGGTAGGAGCCAGGAAACCAAGGCTATTGCATGCTGCAATAAAGAGCTTAGACATTACCTGATGTTTTAAGGGCCTCTGAAGGACCTTAAGCAAGGCAGTGGCTTGGTTCTTGTATCAGAGAGCTCATTTTGGTGGCTATGTGGAGGATATATTTAAGAGAAACAATAACAGAGGCTGGGAAGCTGTTGTTATGGTCCAGAGGAGAGAAAAAGAGGGCCTGAATGAGGCAGAGATGGAAGGAAAAGATTCAAGTGGTAGGAGGTAATGTCAACACCAGGTAATTGATTGGCTCAGGAGAACAATGCTTAATTTGTTTGCTATTGGTGCTGTTTGTAACAGTCGGAATTGGATTAAGTGGCCAATTATTCCCTTCTTGATTCCACTTGTTTCAGCTGCTGGTCTCTACTAAGAAAATTATTAAGTTGAAGCTTTGATTAGTTTTGCTTGCTTTCATAACGATTGTGGCTATCATTCCCAGTTTATTCAGTGGAGTCATTGTTTTAATTTGCATAAGTGGCTTTTGGATAAGCAAAGATCAAATTACACTAAAAGCAAGATATCCATTGATATAAAATAGGAGAGCGTTTATCTAGATACGGCCATGACATTAAAGAGAGCAAATGTCTGACTCAAGAATTTGCCAACATTTTCATTGAGCTAATTCTGGCTGCCAAAGAACCATGGCAGGAGAAGATAAAGAAAAAAGAAGAACTATAGATCGTCTTAGCCAAATGGTACCTTTGCAGATTAGAAGGAATGGGGAGGGAGTGTCTTTCTTTTTTTTTAACCAAAATGTTTAAGATTAGAATAACAATTTTTGTTGGAGAACAATGAAAACCTAAAACAATAAAAGGGTATAAAAAAAAAAAAATATATAGTAAAAATGAAAAAGCACCCCCACCATGATCTCTTACTGGCCAGTACTCTGGCCAGGACTCTTAATAACCCTATTTTACACCTGAGGAACCTGAGGCTATATCTGAGGTGACCCAGCTCGGAAGTAGCGGAGCTGGCCTTAGAACTTGACTGATCTACCTCCAGGCTCTCTACCAGCACCCCATATGTGAGAAGAGGGCAGTGGTGGTTCAGTGGTAGAATTCTCACATCCCATGTGGGAGATCCAGGTTCAATCCTGGCCAATTCGCCTCATGTGCAGCTACCACTAATCTTTCAGGGGAGACTTGTGTGTTGCTATGGTGCTGAACAGGTTTCAGCAGAGCTTCCAGACTAAGTGGACTAGGAAGGAAAGTGTGGCAATCTGCTTCTCAAAATCAAATCCTGTGGATCACAACATTCCGATCCACAACCAATCATGGGGATGGTGCAGGAACAGACAATGTTTCATTCCTTTGTGCATGGGGCCACCATGAGTTGGGGGTCTACTTGACAGCAGCTCACAACAACAACGTATATGAGAAAGTGGGCTAGACTACAGGAAAATCACCCCACCACTATTTACAGATTGGTGGGGATTCTTCTAGGTCAAAGGTGTCCTTAAAGAAATGCCATTTATTTAACAGCATCTGTGACGGCATCTGTTTCAGCACAGGTAACCTTGACCTATTTCCCTGGCTGATAAAGGCTACTTAAGAATTCAGTCCATAGCTCACTAGTTGGCTAGTGCTAGAATTGTTGCTGGCCAGAGACATCGTCACAGTGAGACAGTAGGCTGAGAGAATAAGAGAAACAGGACAGAAAATCAGGAGAGGTACAAAAGGTAGATGCCAGGCATGAAAATGGACCAGCTTTGGAGGGATGAAGGACTGGAAGTCCATATTCTGTGCTTTCGCTTTCTCACCACTAACAACTGTAACCCTTTACTGCTGACTTTTACATCATGCCTTCTCCCACATCATTCTCCTACAGGTCACCAAGGGACTATTTGGTCACCTGCTTTAATGACTGTGGTTGTTAAAGTTGGCTGGGCCATTAAAAAAAAAAAAAAGAATTTTTTTTTTTTAGTCACAGTAATTTGGCAGTTAGGTAATGATGTAGTTCAGAAGTTATGTAATGACATAATTTGGCACTTATTTAATGATGTAGTCATACTCCATGATGTGATCTGATGTGATCAGACAATCAGTTGCAAGGGGAGTTTCCTCAGGGATGTGGCCTGCATATATATATATATATATATATATATATATATATATATATATATATATATATATATATATATATATATGGATGTTCTGGCAAAGCTTGCTTGCTTGCTCTGGGTCCTGCATCTGGCTTGTCATCATTTGACCTCTGGTTCTTAGGACTTGAGCCAGGCAGCCTTGCTTGCTTGCTGATCTTGGGAGTCGCCAGCTTCTGCAGCCTGTGAGCCAGCAGCCTGCTGTCTGACCTGCCAATCTTGGGATTTGTCAGCCTCCACAGTCCATGAGCCAGTGGCCTGGCATCTGACCTGCTGATCTTGGGTATGTCAGCCCCTGCAGCTGCATGAGTCAAGAGAAACCTCCAGCCTGACTTCTGACCCACAGACTTGGGACTTGCCAGCTGTCATTGATTGAATTGTTTCTCCCAAAAATGTCTGTCAACTTGGCTAGGCCATGATTCCTAGTAGTGTGTGATTGTCCACCATTTTGTCATTTGCTGTGATTTTCCTATGTGCTGTAAATCTTCTGTCTATGATGTTGATAAGATGGGATTAGTGGCAGTTATGTTAATGAGCCAGAAGTCAATCTACAAGATTAGGTTGTGTTTTAAGCCAATCTCTTTTGAGATATAAAAGAGAGAAGCAAGCAGAGAAACATGGGGACCTCATACCACCAAGAAACAAGAGCTAGGAGAATAGCACGACCTTTTGACCTGGGGTCCCTGTGCTGGGAAGCTCTTCAACCAGAGGAAGGTTGATGACAAGAACCTTCTTCCAGAGCTGACAGAAAGAAAGCCTTCCCCTGGAGCTGATGCCCTAACTTTAGACTTCTGGCTTTCTAAGCTGTAAGAGAATAAACTTCTGTTTATTGAAGCCATCTGCTTATGGCATTTCTGTTATAGCAGCACTAGATACCTAAGACACCAGCCTCTACAACTACATAAGCCATTTCCTTGAGATAAATCTCTCTTTTTCTCCCTGTGTATATATACATATACACTTCACTGATTTTGCCTCTCTAGAAAACCTAGCCTAAGATGTTTGGTACTGGGAGTGGTTCTAGAGAAACAAAATCATAAGGATGAGTTTTCTAAATTGGTTCTCAAGTCTAGCTAGTCCTAAAGACCCTGATGATTCTGCCTCCAGTAGTAAAGAGAACACTGCTGATCCATGGCATGAGGTGGCAATATTAATAAGCAAACTATCACCACCAATAGATGAAGTATTGGTGAGAAGTGAGGCTCTGGGTGATTGTATGTTTGATACTTTTCTACAACTTTGTCAGAATGAGAAGTATAGGGAAGCTGGTTAGTTGGTCCTGCTTTAGCTAGACAAAGTGTTGAAAGAAAGAGATGAACTCAGGGCTCTAGAGTCACAGAGCAAGCGCTGCATAAAAGATCTCAAAGTTGACATTTGCGCTCTGAAAGAAATCCTCATTCCTTGTAGTAACAGAGCCGATATTGTCAAAAACCAAACCCAGAGTCTTATTGTAAGAGTGGCTGAATTAATAACGCCAATTTAATTCCCAACCTTGAATGGTGTCTGAAGTTAAAGTGAGGACATTGATTGGGAAGAAATGGGATCCTGAAACTTGCAACCTAAGGGCAGATAATCGGGAAGCTGGGGGCTATGAGTTGGAATCAACTCGACAGCAATGGGTTTGGTTTTTGGGCTTTTTGGGACATTGCCCCTAAATTGTCTTAAGTATTTTTTTCTTTACCCACCTACTGCAGTCGAGTTGATTTTTTTTAGGGGCTATTATAAATGGTATTGTTTTCCTGATTTCCTTCTTGTTGTTCTCTATATTGTGTATAGGAATCCTATTGATTTTTGTATGTTTATCTTGTATCTTGCAACTTTGCTGAGTCTATTAGTTCCAGTAGTTTTCTCGTGAAATCCTTTGGGTTCTCTATATATAGTATCATATCATCTGCAAATAGGAACAGTTTTACTTCTTCTTTGCCGGTTTGGATGCCCTTTATTTCTTTTTCTTACCTTATTGCTCCAGCTAGGACTTCCAGCACAATGTTAAATAGAAGTGGTGATAAAAGGCATCCTTGTCTTTTTCCTGTTCTCAGGGGGAATGTTTTCAGCCTCTCTCTGTTGAGAATGAAGTTGGCTGTTGGTTTTTTATTTTGTATAGATGCCCTTTATTATGTTGAGAAATTTCCCTTCTATACCTATTTTATTGAGAATTTTTTTTTTTTATATATATATCAGGAATGGGTGTTGGACTTGCCAAAAGTCTTTTCTGCATCGATTGAGATGATCTTGTGATTCTTTTGATTGATTTTCTAGTGTTAAACTATCCTTGCATACCTGGTATGGATCCTATGTGGTCATGGTGTATTATCTTTTTTATATATGATGCTGAATTCTATTGGCTAGAATTTTGTTGAAAATTTTTGCATGTATATTCATGAGAGATATTGGTCTGTAATTTTCTTTTTCTGTGGTGTCTTTTCTTGGTTTTGATATGAGGGTTATGCTGGCTTCATAGAATGAATTTGGAAGTATCCCTTCCTTTTCTATGTTCTGAAATAGTTTGAGTAGTACTGGTCTAAGCTCTTCTCTGAATGCTTGGTGGAATTCTCCAGTGAAGCCATCTGGAACAGGGATTTTTTTTATTGGGAGTTCTTTTTTAAACTACCTTTTCAATCTCTTCTCTTGTTATGGGTCTATTCAGATTTTCAACATCATTTTGTGTTAATTTGGGTAGGTAGTGTGTTTCTAAGTTTTCAAATTTGTTGGAGTATAGTTTTTCATAGTACTCTGTTATGATCTGTGGATCGGTTGTAATGTCCCCCATTTCATTTCTTATTTGGGTTATTAGCATTCTGTCTTGTTTTTCTTTTGTCAGTTTGGCCAGTGTTTGTCGATATTGTTGATCCTTTCAAAGAACCAACTTTTGGTTTTGTTGATTCTATTTTTCTTTTCTCTATTTCATTTATTTCTGCTGTGATCTTTATTATTTCTTTTCTTCTGGTGGCTGTGGGCTTCTTTTGCTGTTCTGTATTTGTTCGAGTTGTGTAGCTGATGTTTTGATTTTTGTCACTTTCTTCCTTTTTGATGTGTGCGTCTATTGCTATAAATTGACTTCTGAGCACTGCCTTTGCTGTGTCCCAAAGATTTTGGTATGATGTGTTTTCATTCTCGTTTGATTCTAGGAATCTTTTTAATTCAATCTTTGATTTCTTCTAGTACCCAGTGGTTTTTAAGCAGGTGTTATTCAGTTTTCATGTAATCAGTTTTTTCCCTTGCTCTTCCTGTTGTTAATTTCTACTTTGATGGTGTTATTGTCAGATAAGATACTTTTTATTGTCTCAGTGTTTTGAATTTTGTTGAGGGTTGCTTTGTGGTCTAAGATGTGGTCTATTCTGGAGTACATTCCAAGTGCATTGGAAAAGAATGTGTATTTTGCAGCTGTTGGGTGGAGTGTTCTATATATGTCTATGTGTTCAAGTTGGTGATTGTGGCCTTTAGATCTTCTGTATGTTTGTTGAGTTTCATTCTAGATGTTCTGACCTTTACCGAGAGGTGTGTTGAAGTTTCCTACTACTATGGTGGAACTACCAAGTTCTTTTTTCAGTGCTGTTAGTTTGTTTTATGTATTTTGGAGCCCTGTCATTGGGTGCATAGATATTTATTATGGTTATGTCTTCATGATGGATTGTCCCTTTAATCATTATATAATGCCCTTCTTTGTCTTCCATGGTGGATTTTATTTTAAAGTCTATTTTACCTGAGATTAGTATTGCCACTCCTCCTCTTTTTTGGTAGCTGTTTGCTTGATATATTTTTTCCATCTTTTTAATAAATTTACGTCTTTGTTTCTAAGGTGTGTCTCTTGTAGACAGTATCCTGTTGAATCCTGTTTTTTTTTTTAATCCATTCTGTCACTGTCTGTCTCTTTATGGGTGCATTTAGGCCATTTACATTCAGTGTGATTATTGATATGTGAGTTTATTTCTGTCATTTTGTAGTGTTTTTTTGTGGTGCTAGTATTTTCTTTGTTCTTACCCTTCTGTACTGAATTCCTTTTGTTTTTGTTTTTGGATTTTTTTTTTCTTTTGTTTCTGTAGATTTTGTGTTTACTGAGACTATGTGTTTCTTTTTTATTTTGATGAGTAGGTTTTTTAACTTTCGTTATGGTTACCTTACCTTGAAATTTACCTTTATATTTCTAGATTTGAACCAGTCTCTTGTTACTTAGAATCACCTTGCCGTCCTCTCCATTAGAAAGTTCTGTACCTACACCATTTATTCCCTTTTTTGTTGTTCTGAGGTTGTTGTCATTTACAGATTAACCTCTCTGGTGTCCTGGTGTAAATCTTTTAGTTTTGAATAATCCTTGAGAGTTCATTTCCTAGGTTGGTATCTGGCTAGTGGGATTTTGCATCCTAGATTCAGGCTGTCATCTCATATTGTTTGTTCTCAAACTGAAGGACTTCCTTTAATAGTTCTTGTAAATTTGGTTTGATGTTTATGTATTGTTTTAATTTCTGTTTATCTGGAAATGTCCTAATTTCACCACTATATTTGAATGAGGGTTTGCAGGATATATTATCTTTGGTTGGCAATTATTTTCTTTCAAGGTTTTATATATGTCATCCCATTGCCTTCTTACCTGCATGGTTTCTGCCGAGTAATCGGAGCTTAGTCTTATTTTTTCCTCTCTATGTGAATTTTTGTTTTTCTTGAGCTGCTCTCAGGATTCTTTCTTTGTTTTGGGTTTTAGTGAGTGTGATTATGATATGTCTTGGTGATTTTCTTTTTCAGTCTATCCTATGTGGGGTTTGTTGAGCTTCTTGGATGGTCAACTTTTCATCTTTCATGATTTTAGGGAAGAATTCTGTCAGCAGTTTTTCAGTATTTCTCTGTGTGTTTTCTATTTTCTCTACCTGTTCTGGAACTCCAATCAGTTGCAGATTTTTGCTTTTGATTGTATTCCACATCATTCTCAGTGTTTCTTCATTTTTCTGATTTTTCCTCAAGATGGTATCCAAGTATTTGTCTTCAATGTTGCTGAAACAATGTCCTGTCTTCCATTGTTTAAAACCTGCTCCTCAGGCCTTCTATGACACTGTCCATTTCTGAAGTCTTGTTGTTTCTGTTTTGTGTTTCTAATTGCTGTTTTTGTATGATTTCTAGTTGTGAATTTATTTTGGCATTTTGTTCCTGTGTTATTTTCCTGAATTATTCCATTGTTTTGTCCATCTTTTCTATGACTTTGTCTATTTTTTTCTCCTCATTTTTGTGTGCTTTTTGCTTCAACTCTTGGATAGCTCTGAATATTTGAGATTTCAATTCCCTATCAGGTAGTTCTAGTGCCCTTTCTTTTACTGAAAGTCAGCTGCTGTTTTATTTTGGTTGCCTACTGTAACCATCCTGTCCTTTTTAAAAAAATATATGATTAGATATTGTCTGCTGTCTTTAGGACATTCAGTAGTTATTTTCTTCATTTATTGATTGTAGATTTGTTTGTTTCATCCTGCTTTTTTGGTTTCTTTGGTTATGTTTGAACAGGCAGGCTGTGCATTCTTTGTTGTTTCCTTGTCTGTGGGTATGATACTTCTCACCACCTTGTTCAATAGGTAGGACCAGTTGTTCAGCTATGGTGCAGTAAGGCAGGTCCAGCTGAAGGGGAAGGGATGGGATGGGTTGTTTGTGGCACATAGTGATGTCGACAGGGCAGAGCTGGGGGTCAGTGCAGGGAGGTTCTGGTAGGCCATGCCTGTGCTGCTCAGGAGTGTGATGTTCAATGCATGGTGCAGATAGGGAGGAAAAAGGGGGGTGGTTGTGATATGTGGAGGTAAGTGGGTATGGGAAAGAAGAGAAAGTAGAGAAAGAAACAGGAGCAAAAAAAAAAAAAGAACTGAGGGAGGCTGCTATGGGAGTGGAGATATGAGAAATGAAGAAAAACAAAAAGGAAAAAAGAAAGAGAGAAAAATAAATTAATTAATTAGTAAATGTCTCCAGGGATCCCATCAGTGACTGGGGAAGTGGCTCCCAGGCCTTGGGGCACAGCCTATCTAGAAGGGGTGGAGATGACACCCAGTCCCAGGTATTCAGGGGACAGGAAAGAAGATAAGTAGAGAGAGATGAGAAACTGAGAAATGAAGAAAAGAAAAGAAAAAAACAAAAGAAATGCCCCCAGGAATCCCACCGATGGCCAGAGAAGTGGCTCCCGGACTTTGGGGGACAGCCCTCCTAGAATAGGTGGAGATGGCACACAGTACTAGGTATTTAAGAGACAGGAAAAGAAGGAAAGTAGAGAGATGAGATACTGAGAAATGAAGTAAAACAAAAAATCTATAATAATAATAAATAAAATAAAAAAAGAAATGCCCCCAGAGATCCCACTGGCACAGTGGCGCAGGCTAGGGAACTGGCTCTCATGCCACGTGTTACAGCCCATCTAGAAGGGATGGAGATTGCACACAGCACCAGGTATTCAGGAGATAGGAAAGAAGGTAAGTAGAGAGAGACAAGAAACAAAGAAATGGAAGAAAAACAAAAAGGAAAAAGGGAAAAATAATTAAAAAGAAGAGGCCCCAAGGATCCCACCAGCATGGTGGTGTGGACTGGGGAAGATGTTTCCAAGCCGAGCAGTGCTTCACAGCCTGTTAAGAAGAAGTGGAGGTGGCACACAGAGCCAGAAGTTTGAGCAAAAGGAAGGAGGGGAGGTGAGAGAGAGAGAAGAAACCAAAAGAAGCTGAAAAAACCAACATCAGCAACAAAGAAATGGCACTGAAGGAGCTGGCTGGTGTGAGCAGGGCAAATCCAAGTGGCATCAAGCTGCAGCCTCCTGGGCTGAGAGACTGAGGCCTACCGGGAAGTGGTGGAGGCTGAGCAGGTGGAAGAAGGATGGAAGTGAAAAAGTGTGTATTGCTGGTTACTGGGTGCTCTGTCTCCTGCTGAGAGCTCCACAAAGCTGCTTTCCTGTATTCCCTGTTCTCCAGTCTCCAACAGGAGTCCAATGTGGCAAATCCTTGCCACATTAGCCAATAGTGGACCTCCACTCCGTATCTCTCCTTTCTGTCTGTTCTTTTGTTAGTTTTTTATTCTTTCTGTGCTTGTTGAGTTCTTTATCTCTTCATTTGATGCTTAAGGTTCCAGGATTGACATTTGTCTCTGTTTTACTTAGTTTTTCAGGTCTCTGCTGTGGAGGAATGGTGTGGCGATTCTGTCTGTAGCCTCATGTTGGCTACGCCTCCTGAGCCTCTAAGTTCTGCTGAATCACTCCTGCCAACAAACCAGCCCTCTTTCTTCCATCTGAAGAAATTGCTCTATCTTACTCTGCTAAGTAACTCTCCCCAGTGAAACCGTTAGCTCTCTCACCCCCATTTGATGAGTTTAACCCTGCTGTGTCTGAAGAGCCATTGTCTGAGATATCTCCTAGGGCCAAGTCTGAGTCATTGCTTGGGGCATTGCTTGGTGTAGATACCTTACAAGACATTGCTGAAAATTCCAAGGACCCACCCCCACCACCATTTTTGCTTCTAGACCTAAGTCCCAGCAAGCCCCCAAAAGTGAAGTACAAAGTGTGACCCAGTAGGAAGAATGTTACACTCCAAAAGAACTTCTTGACTTTTCTAATACGTACAAATAGAAATCTAGGGAATAGATGTGGGAATGGTTGTTAAAGGTATGGGACAATAATGAAAGGAAATAAAGTTAGATCAGTCTGAGTTTATTGATATGGTCTCACTAAACACAGCCTCTTCGTTTAATGTTTCAGCTCAAGAGGTTAGGAAAAGATCTAATAGTTTATTTGGTCGGCTCTCTGAGGCATGGATTATGCGGTGGCTTGCACTAAATCAAGTTGAAGTACCAGACCTGCTTGAGTATACTATAGAAGAAGACATCCAAAGGCTTAGAGAAATTGGTATGTTAGAATGGATTTATCAGGTCAGACCCGCAGGCCTACACATGGAGTGCCCAGAGGACACAACTTTTACCACAAGGATGAAGAACAAATTTGTCAAGGGATCCCCAGCATCCTTGAAGACTGCTGTGATTGCTATTTTATATAAGTCAGTTTTTTTTTAAAACAGAGTGTTTATTTAATTTACAGTGACATAGTCACAGAACCAAGGTAATTGTGTCCCCAAGACAAACCTGTTGTTTTCCTGTTGTTGTTGTATGCTGTTGAGTCAATTCCCACTCATGGTGACCCTGTAAGACAGAGAAGAACTGGCCCATAAGACTTCCTAAAAAAAAAAAAAAACTTCCTAGGCTATAATATTTTTTGTATGTGTGCGTGCACTTTAGTTGAATGTTTACAGTGCAAATTAGTTTCTCATTCAAAAATTCATACACAAATTGTTTTGTGACGTTGGTTGCAATCCCCACAATGTGACAACACTCTCCCCATTTCCATCCGAGACTCCTCGTGTCCATTTGGGCAGTTTTCCTGTCCTTTTCTGCCTTCTTGTCTTGCTTTTGGGTGGGAGTTGCCCATTTGGTCTCATATATTTGATTGAACTAAGAAGTATGTTTCTCATGTGTGCTATTTGTTTTATAGACCTGTCTAACCTTTGTCTGAAAAGTGGTCTTCAGGAGTGGTTTCAGTTCTGAGTTAGCAGGGTGTCCAGGGGCCATAGTCTCAGGGAGTTCCTCCAGTATCTGTCAGACTAGTAAGTCTGGTATTTTTTTGTGAACTTGAATTTTGTTCTACATTTTTTCTCCTGCTCAGTCTGGGACTCTCTATTGTGATCCCTGTCAGAGCAGTCAGTGGTGGTAGCTGGGCACCATCTAGTTCTTCTAGGCTCAGGCTGGTGTAAGCTGTGGTTCATGTGGTCCTTTAGTCCTTTGGATTAATATTTTCTTTGTGTCTTTGGTTTTCTTCAGTCTCCTTTGCTCCAGATGGGATGGGTCCAGTAGATGTATATTAGATAGCTGCTCACAAGCTACATATACTACTCACCAAAGAAGGATATAGAACATTTTCTTTATGAACTATGCTATACCAATTGACCTAGATGCCTCCCTAGACCATGATCCCCAGCCGTCAGCCCCAGGAACTCAGTCCCTTGGGGTGTTTCAAAGTGCCTAGAAAACTTCTATGACTTTGTCTTGGTCAAGTTGTGCTGATTTCCACTATATTGAGTGTTGTCTTTCCTTTCATCAAAGTTGATACTTGTCTACTATCTAGTTAATGATTTCTTCTCTCCATCCCATCTCTTCTCTTCTTTGTAAACATAAAAGACTTTTTTTTTCCTGCCCGTAAACCTTTTATTGTGTTTTTGCTATAGTGGTCTCATACAATATTTGTCCTCTTGTGATTGATGTATTTCACTCAGCATAATACCCTCCAGGTTCATACATGTTGTCAGATGTTTTGGGGATTCATCATTGTTCTTTATCATTGGGTAGTATCCCATTATGTCTATGTACCATAATTTGTTTATCCATTCACCTGTTAATGGGCACTTAGATTGTTTCCATCTTTTTTCCTATTGCAAATAATGCTGCAATGAACATGGGTTTGCATATATCTATTCATGTGATGGCTTGTATTTCTCTAGTATATATTCCTAAGAGTGGGATTGCTGGATTGTATGGTATTTCTATTTCTAGATTTTTAAAGAGACATCATATCATTTTCCATAGTAGTTGTACCATTTTATATCCCCACCAGCAGTGCATAAGATTTCCAATTTGCCTACAACGTTTCCAACATTTATTATTATTATTTATTATTCCTATTATTGTTGGGGTGAGATGGCATTTCATTGTAGTTTTATGATGCATTTCTCTAATGGCTAATGATAGTGAGCATTTCTTCATATGTCTGTTAGCTGCCTGAATGTCTTCTTTGGTGAAGTGTCTGTTCATATCCTTTGCCCACTTTTTAATTGGATTATGTAAGTCAGATTTGACAGTGGGAACTGGTCTAACTCTATTAAGACACCTAACTACAATGGGCTGATTGGTACGGGCCAAGTGGCGGAACACAATCTACAAAGACAAGGTTGGTGTGGTTACCATAATGAACAGTGGAGTAAAAGCAGTGATCAGAATAGTCTCACTTGTATGGACTTATGGCATTGGCTACTTAGTCATGGTGTCTCTAGGAGTGAAATAGATGGGAAATCTACTAAATATTTACTTGATCTGTACAAGCAGAAGAATTCTAGTTCAAGTGAAGCAGCCTAATTCCAATCTCCAGAAAAGAGAGTCATGGCCCCTCGATCGATTTCCAGATTAGAGCCAGTTTACAGAACCACAGCCCCTTGAATGAAGAAGAGGCAAGGTCTGCTTGAGGAAGGACCCCACTATGCTACCAAAAATTTACACCATTAATCTTTCTCCCAGCCTTCCCCAAAGGGATCTATGGCCTTTTACGAGAGTGACTGTTCACTGGGGAAAAGGAAATAATCAGACTTTTCAGGGATTACTGAATATTGGTTCTGAACTGACAATAATTCCAGTAGGCCCAAATGTCACTGTAGCCCACCAGTCAGAGTGGGGGCATATGGAGGTGAGGTTATTAATGAAGTCTTACCTCAGGTTCATCTGACATTGGGTCCAGTGTGTCCCTGAACCCATCCTGTGGTGGCTTCCCCAGCTCCAGAATGCATAATTGGAATAGATACACCCAGTGACTGGCAGAACTCCCACACTAAATCCCTAATATCTTAGTTATCTAGTGCTGCTATAACAGAAATTCCAGAAGCAGATGGCTTTAACAAAAAGAAATTTATTCTCTCACAGTTTAGAAGGCTAGCAGTCCAAAATCAGGGTGCCATCTGTAGGGGAAGGCTTTCTCTCTCTGTTGGTTCTGGGGGAAGGTCTTTGTCATCAATCTGCTATAACAGAAACAGCACAAGTGGATGGCTTTAACAAAATCTTCTCCTAGTCCAGGAGTGTCTCAGCACAGAACCTGGGGTCCAAAGGAAGTGCTCTTCTCCCAGAGTTGCTTTCTTTTTGATATGAGGTCTCTCTGCTTTCTCTCTTTTATATCTCAAAAAAGATTGATTTAAGACATAACTTAATCTTGTAGACTGAGTCCTGCTTCATTAACAAAGCTGCCTCTAATCCTTCCTCATTAACATCATAAAGGAAGGATTCACAACACATAGGAAAATCACATCAGATGACAAAATGGTGAACAATCACACAATACTGGGAATCATGGCCGCACATTTATGGGAACACAATTAAAACCATAACATTCCAACCTTTGGCCCCCCTAAGTTCCAGTCCTTTCCACATGTAAAACACATTAATCCCATTATATCATAGCAAAAATCTTAAATCAGCTCAAGTCCAAAATCCAAACATTCCTCTTTGTCTTTGAAATCTAGAATAGAAATGATCTGCTCCTGAGGTACAATGGTGGAACAGGCACAAGGTAGACATTTCCATTACAAATGGGAGAAAATGGAAGGAAAGAAGGGATAACAGGCACCAAGCAAGTCAGCAGACACATTACATTAGCTCTGAAGACTTGAAAATAATTCTTCTAACAGACCACTTACACAATGGCCCTACCCTTCGGACTCTAGGTATTGACCATGCTTTCTGGATACTGAGTGGAGGTGCCTCAACCCTGCCTCCAGCTCCACCTTCCAGGCCCCCTGGAACAGCAACTCTGCTCCCTCAGCTTTGGGTGGCCCCATTTTCCTAGTCCATCTGAGTGGTGACTCTACCCTTTGAGACCCCAGAGTTCCTGGCCCTACACTTTGAAACAGGCAGCTTTGCTTCCTGTGTTCCTTGTTTCTTCAGCTTCTGCTTCCTGGTTCCTTGGCCTTTCAGCCCTTTGGGCTTCACTGTCTGTGTCTGCCCCGCGGGGGCCTGTGTTCCAAAGCTCTTCATCTCCACCAATAAGTGCCTAGAGGCACTCCATTTCTCCAGTAAACTTCTACCAGAAGCCACTCAGCTCTCTTGCTCTGTGAGTCAGCAAGCCTAGTTCCCGAAAGCACCCCATTCCACCAGGAATCCTACACAAAGGCACTTAGCTCTCTAGCTCCATGGGTCAGCTCCAAAGCTGTTTTCTGCCAGTCTCCTGGTTCTGCTGCTTCCATTTCTCTGCTACTGTTTCTTGCCATTTCCGTTGTCTCTAGTGTAACAGCTCTCCGCATTTCCTTCTGAGTCCTTACCAGAATTGTCTTTGATGCCTATAATTCCACCAACAGTCTCTTCAAGGCAATCTAGGCTTTTACTATGAGGCAGTTTAAAACTCTTCCAGCCTCTGTCCATTTACTGTTTCAAAACAGTTTCCACATTTTCAGTATCAGTTAAAGCATCACTCCACTCCTGGTATCAAATTCTGTCTTAGTTAATCTAGTGCTGCTATAACAGAAATACCACAAGTGGATGGTTTTAACAAAAGAAATTTATTCTCTTGCAGTTTAGGAGGCTAGAAGTCCAAACTCAGGCGCCAGCTGTAGGGGAAGGGTTTCTCTCTATTGGTTCTGGGGGAAGGTCCTTGTCATCAATACTCCCCTGGTCCAACAGCTGCTCAGCATAGAAACCTCGAGTCCAAAGGATGCATTCTGCTCCTGGCATTGCTTTCTTGGTGGTAAGAAGTCCCCTAGTCGCTCTGCTTGCTTCTCTTTTTTGTATCTCAAAAGAGATTTACTAGATAAGATGGTGGAATAGATAGATGCTTCTGGCAAGCCCTCTTACAACAAAGGCCAAAAAAAAAAAAAAAAAAAAGTGAAACGAGTATGTTTATGACAAGCTAGGAGCCCTGAACATCAAAGACAATGTTAGAAAATGAACTGAGTGGCAGAGGGAGGAATAGACAGTTCAGAAATGGAGAGGAGTTACCAGACCTGAATTGCCCAGAGCCTTCAGGCACCACTCCCAGGAGTGGCTGCGACAGACTGGTACTAGTGTTCGGCAGCAGTTTCCTCAGGGAGAAGCAGCCAGCCACACAGCCTACTCATACCCCTGGAACCAGAGATGAATGGTGCTCTTGGCAAAAGCTAAGTACTTGTGTATATTTTACTGTGCCCCCCACCCCCAAGCCAGCTTCAGTGGCTGTTGATTTCCTTGGGCCTGAGACAGGCCCTGTTGAGCACCTACGGCCATCCTCCCAGCCTTGGAGAAGGAATAAATTCACAGTTAGGGGAAAAAATAATTTGTCAGCTCCACTAACTGGGGGAGCTCCGGACAGAAGCAGCTCCTGTCCAGGCATAAACGGTCCATGGACTTTGAGTACCTTTCCCCGCTGCATGGACCTGACTGGGCCTATTTCAGGAGAATAGGCCCTTGTTGGCAAACTACAACTGTTTCAGCTGTGCAGTGGAGAGGTGGGTGTTTGATGTTTGACACCACTTTGCCTGTTAAACAAGGTCCTCACCTACCCACATCAGGGGCCTAAGAACTGGTGGCATCACTCAGGTCACCCGGCAACCCACGACAGGGGTCCAAGGATAACTGGTACCTCCCAGTCCTTACGACCAAAAACGTTGGATGCACATGGTCCATCTGCAGAACCCACTCACCTGGATGCTCTAGGGAAGAGGGACACACTTTCTTCAGAGGCAGTTGGGGGACAGCCCCCTGCCTCATTCAGAGTGTTACCCCCTGCTGTAACCAGACACCGGTACCTACACCAATCACTCCTGCTCCTCTAAGACTGTAGGACACAGTCTGTACGACACACTTGATGATCAGCTACCTGGACACCTGAGCTGAAGTCATACAAGAAAAGTGAATGGACTCCTAGACTTATATACCTGATAACAGCTCTAGCCATCTGGGGACAGGACGTCAGAGCTCCAAAGGTGAAAATAATGAAGCTAGCTCACTCAAGCAACCCATTTGGGCATATCAAAACAAAACAAAGCAAGAAGCTACAACACAGTAAGCAAACATAAAATAAACTAATACAATAACTTATAGATGGCTCGGAGACAAAAGTCGATATCAAGTCACATAAAGAAACAGACTATGATCACCTCAAGAAGCTCTCAAAACAAAGGATCAAGGGACCTTCTAGATGAAAATGCCTTCCTGGAATTACCAGAGGCAGAATACAAAAGATTAATATACAGAACCCTTCAAGACATCAGGAAGGAAATGAGGCAAGACGCAGAACAAGCCAAGGAACACACAGATAAAGCAGTTGAAGAAATTAAAAAGGTTATTCAGGAACATAAGGAAAAATTTAATAAGCTGGAAAAATCCATAAACAGACAGCAATCAGAAATCCAGAAGACTAACAATAAAATTACAGAATTAGACAACTCAAAAGAAAGCCAAAGGAGAAGAATTGAGGAAGTGGATGGCAGAATTTGTGAGATAAAGCACTTGGCACCAATAAATTTGAAGAAAAATCAGATAAAAGAATTTTAAAAAAAATGAAGAAAACTTAAGAATCATGTGGGACTCTATCAAGAGAAATAACCTATGAGTGACTGGAGTACCAGAACAGGGAGGGATAACAGAAAATACAGAGAGAATTGTTGAAGCTTTGCTGGCAGAAAACTTCCCTGATGTCACTAAAGATGAGAAGATATCTATCCAAGCTCATTGAACTCCACATAAGGTAGATCTTAAAAGAAAGTCACCAAGACATAATCAAACGTGCCAAAACCAAAGATAAAGAATTTTAAGAGCAGCTAGGGATAAATGAAAAGCCACCTACAAAGGAGAGTCAATAAGAATAAGCTTGAACTACTTGGCAGAAACCATGCAGCCAAGAAGGCAAGGGGATAAATCATGTAAAGCATTGAAGGAAAAAAATTGCCAGCCAAGAATCATATATCTAGCAAAAGTGTCTCTGAAATATGAAGGTGAAATTAGGACATTTCCAGATAAACAGAAGTTTAGGGAATTTGTAAAAAACAAACCAAAACTACAAGAAATACTAAAGGGAGTTCTTTGGTTAGAAAATCAATAATATCAGGTATCAACCCAAGACTAGAACACCGGACAGAAGAAGAGCAATCAGAAGTCAACCCAGACAGGGAAATCACAAAAATAAATCAAGATAAAAAAATGCTCAAAACGGGGAAACAGCAATGTTATTATGTAAAAGAAGACAATATTCAAACAATAAAGAGAGACTAAGAAATGTAGTCATAGATCTTTCACATGGAGAGGAAGACAAGGTGATACAAAGAAATAAAAGTTAGGTTTAAATTTAGAAAAATAGGGGTAAATATTAAGGTAACCACAAAGGAGACAAACTATCCTACAGATCGAAATAAAATGAAAGAAAAAAATGGAGACCAGCAGAAACACAGAAACCCTGGTGGCATAGTGGTTAAGTGCTACAGCTGCTAACCACGGCGTCAGCAGTTCGAATCCACCAGGTGCTCCTTGAAAACTCAATCGGGCAGTTCTACTCTGTTCTATAGCGTCGCTATGAGTTGGAATCTACTCAACGGCTGTGGGTTTTGGTCAGCAGAAACAAAATCGACAACAATGAATATGAGGAAAAGACAATATATAAAGATAATATACTCAGCACAGAAAATTAAATGGGAAAAAGAAACTGTCAACAATACACACAAAAAAGACATCAAGATGATAGCACTAAATTCATACCAATCCATAATTACGCTGGATGTAAATGGAATAAATGCACCAATAAAGAGACAGAGAGTGGCAGAATGGATTAAAAAGCATGATTTGTCTATACGCTGCCTACAAGAGATGTACTTTAGACTTAGAGACACAAACAAACTAAAACTCAAAGGATGGAAAAAAATCAAGCAAACAACAATCAAAAAAGAGCAGGAGTGGCAATATTAATTTCTGACAAAATAGACTTTAAAGTTAAATCCATCATAAAGAATAAGGAAGGACAGTATATAATGACTAAAGGGATAATATACCAGGAGAATATAACCAAATTAAATATTTATGCACTCAATGATAGGGCTGCAAGATACATAAAACAAACTCTATCAGCACTGAAAAGTGAGATAGACAGCTTCACAATAATAGTAGGAGACTTCAACACACCAGTTTCGGTGAAGGGCAGGACATTCAGAAAGAAGCTCAATAAGGACACGGATGATCTAAATGCCACAATCAACCGACCTGACCTCATAGACATATACGAAACACTCTACCCAACAGCAACCAAGTATAATTTCTTTTCTAGTGCACATGGAACATTCTCTAGAATAGACTACATATTAGGTCATAAAGCAAGCCTTAGCAGAATCCAAAACATTGAAATATTACAAAGCATCACCTCTGATTATAAGGCAATAAAAGTAGAAATCAATAAGAGAAAAAGCAGGGAAAAGAAATCAAGCACTTGGAAACCGAAGAGTACCCTGCTCAAAAAAGATTAGATTATAGAAGACATTAAGGATGGAAGAAAGAAATTCATAGACTCCAATGAGAATGAAAACACTTCCTATCAGAACTTTTGGGACACAGCGAAAACAGTGCTCAGAGGTCAATTTATATCAATAAATGCACACATACAAAAGAAGAAAGGGCCAAAATCAAAGAATTATCCCTACAAATTGAACAAATAGAGAGCCGCAGAAGAAACCATCGGACACCAGAAGAAAACAAATAATAAAAATTAAAGCAGAATTAAATGAAATAGAAAACAGAAAAACAATTGAAAGAATTAACAAGACCAAAACCTGGTTCTTTGAACAAATTAACAAAATTGATAAACCACCGGCCAAACTGACAAAAGAAAAACAGGAGAGGAAGCAAATAACCTGAGCAATAAATGAGATGGGCGATATTACAACAGACCCAACTGAAATTTTATCAGAATACTGTAAAAAACGGTACTCTAAAAAATTTGAAAACCTGGAAGAAATGGACAAACTCCTAGAAACACACTACCTACTTAAATTAATACAAACAGAGGTTGTTGCTATTGTTAGGTGCCGTTGAGCTACTCATAGCGACCCTATGCACAACAGAATGAAAAACTGCCTGGTCCTGACCCATCCTTACAATAGTTGTTATGCTTGAGCTCATTGTTGCAGCCACTGTGTCAATCCACCTCACTGAGGCTCTTCCTCTTTTCCACTGACCCTGTACTCTGCCAAGCATGACGTCATTCTCCAAGGACTGATCCCTCCTGACAACATGTCCAAAGTATGAAGACACAGTCTCACCATCCTTGCCTCTAAGGAGAATTTTGGTTGTACTTCTTCTAAGACAGATTTGTTCGTTCTTTGGCAGTCCATGGTATATTCAATATTCTTCACCAACACCACAATTCAAAGGTGTCAATTCTTCTTCAGTCTTCCTTATTTGTTGTGCAGCTTTCACAAGCATATGATGCGATTGAAAATACCATGGCTTGGGTCAGGCGCACCTTAGTTTTCAGGGTGACATCTTTGTCTTTCAACACTTTAAAGAGGTCCTTTGCAGCCGATTTACCCAATGCAATGGGTCTTTTGTTTTCTTGACTGCTGCTTCCATGGCTGTTGGTCGTGGGTCCAAGTAAAATGAAATCCTTGACAACTTCAATCTTTTCTCTGTTTATCATGATGTTGCTCATTGGTCCAGTTGTGAGGATTTTTGTTTTATGTTGAGGTACAATCCATACTGAAGGCTCTGATCTTTGATCTTCATTAGTAAGTGCTTCAAGTCATCTTCATTTTCAGTAAGCAAGGTTGTGTCATCTGCATAACGCAGGTTGTTAATGAGCCTTCCCCCAATCCTGATGCCCCGTTCTTCTTCATATAGTCCAGCTTCTCATATTATTTGCTCAGCATACAGATTGAATAGGTATGGTGAAAGAACACAACCCTGATGCACACCTTTCCTGACTTTAAACCAATTACTATCCCCTTGTTCTGTCCAAACAACTACCTCTTGATCTATGTACAGGTTCCTCATGAGCACAATTAAGGGTTCTGGAATTCCCATTCTTCACAACGTTATCCATAGTTTGTTTTGATCCACACAGTCAAATGTGTTTGCAATAAAACACATGTAAACATCCTTCTGGTATTCTCTGCTTTCAGCCAGGATTCATCTGACATCAGCAATGATATCCCTGGTTCCAAGTCCTCTTTTGAAACCTGCCTGAATTTCTGGAAGTTCCCTGTCAATATACCGCTGCAGCCGTTTTTGAATGATCTTCAGCAAAATCTTGCTTGCGTGTGATATTAATGATATTGTTCTATCATGTCCACATTCGACTGGATCACCTTTCTTGGGAATAGGCATAAATATGGATCTCTTCCTGTCGGTTGGCCAGGAAGCTGTCTTCCATATTTTTTGGCATAGGCGAGTGATTAACTCCGGTGCTGCATCTGTTTGTTGAAATATCTCAATTAATATTCCATCAATTCCTGGAGGCTTGTTTTTTGCCAATGCCTTCAGAGCAACTTGGACTTCCTCCCTCAGCACCATCAGTTCCTGACCATATGCCACCTCTTGAAATGATTGAACATCGACTGATTGTTTTCGGTACAATGACTGTGTATTCCTTTCATCTTCTTTTGATGCTTCCTGCGTTGTTGAATATTTTTCCCATAGAATCCTTCACTATTGAAACTCGAGGCTTGAATTTTTTCTTCAGTTTTTTCAGCTTAAGAAATGCTGAGCATGTTCTTCCCTTTTGATTTTCCATCTCCAGCTCTTTGCACATGTCATTATAATACTTTACTTTTGTCTTCTCGAGCCACCCTTCGAAATCTTCTGTTCAGTTCTTTTATTTCATCAATTCTTCCTTTTGCTTTAGCTGCCTGGCGTTCAAGAGCAAGTTTCAGAGTCTCCTCTGACATCCATCTTGGTCTGTTCTTTCTTTCCTGTCTTTTCAATGACCTCTTGCTTTCTTCATGTATGATGTCCTTGTTTTCATTCCACAACTTGTTTGATTTTCGGTCATTGATGTTCAATGCATCAAATCTATTCTTCAGATGGTCTCTAAATACAGGTTGGATGTACTCAAGGTCATATTTTGGCTCTGGTGGACTTGCTCTGATTTTCTTTAGTTTCAGCTTGAACTTGCATATGAGCAATTGATGGTCTGTTCCACAGTCAGCCCCTGGCCTTGTTCTGACTGATGATATTGAGCTTTTCCATTGTCTCTTTCCACAGGTGTAGTTAATTTGATTTCTCTGTGTTCCATCTGGCAAGGTTCATGTGTATAAACCAAACCCGCATGTGTATAGTCGCTGTTTATGTTGGTGAAAGAAGGGATTTGCAGTGAAGAAGTCGTTGGTCTTGCAAAATTCTGTCATTCGATCTCCAGCATTGTTTCTATCACTAAGGCCATATTTTCCAAATACTGATCCTTCTTCTTTGTTTTTAACTTTCTCATTCCAATCGGCAGTAATTGTCAGTGCATCTTGATTGCAGGTTCAATGAATTTCAGACTGCAGCAGCTGATAAAAATCTTCTATTTCTTCATCTTTGGCCCTAGTGGTTGGTGCGTAAATTTGAATAATAGTCGTATTAACTGGTCTTCCTTGTAGGCATATGGATATTATCCTATCACTGACAGCGTTGTACTTCAGGATAGATCTTGAAATGTTCTTTCTGGCGATGAATTCAACACCATTTCTCTTGAAGTTGTCATTCCCAGCATAGTAGACTAGTAGAGTATATGATTATCTGATTCAGAATGGCCAATACCAGTTCATTTCAGCTTACTAATGCCTAGGATATCGATGTTTATGCGTTCCATTTCATTTTTGATGATTTCCAGTTTTCCTAGATTCATACTTCATACATTCCAGGTTCCATCCAGGCCAGGGCTTTTTTTTTATTGTTGTTTTGTTGGGAGTTTTTTTATTACCTTTTCAATCCTTTCTTTTGTTATGGGTCTATTTAGTTGTCAAACAGAGGTAGAACAACTAAATAGACCAATAACAAAGAAGAAATTGAAAAGGTAATCGAAAAACTCCCAGCAAAAAAAGAAGCTCTGGCCCGGATGGCTTCACTGCAGAGTTCTACCAAACTTTCAGAGAAGAGTTAACACCACTACTACTAAAGGTATTTCAGAGCAGAGAAAAGGATGGAATACTTCCAAACTTATTCTATGAAGCCAGCATATCCCTGATACCAAAACCAGGTAAAGACACCACAAAAAAAAGAAAATTGCAGACCTATATCCCTCATGAACACAGATGCAAAAATCCTGAACAAAATTCTAGCCAATAGAATTCAACAACATATCAAAAAAATAGTCCCACCACGACCAAGTGGGATTTATACCAGGTAATGCAGGGGATGGTTTAACATTAGAAAAACAATGTAGTCCATCATATAAATAAAACAAAAGACAAGAATCACATGATTTTATTAATTGATGCAGAAAAAGCATTTGACAAAGTTCAACACCCATTCATGATAAAAACTCTCAGCAAAATAGGATTAGAAGGAAAATTCCTCAACATAATAAAGGGCATTTATACAAAGCCAATAGCCAACGTCATCCTAAATGGAGAGAGTCTAAAAGCATTCCCTTTAAGATCAGGAACCAGACAAGGATGCCCTTTATCACCACTCTTCTTCAGCATTGTTGGAGGTCCTAGCCAGAGCACTTAGGCTAGATAAAGAAACAAAGGATATCCAGATTAGCAAAGAAGAAGTGAAAGTATCTCTATTTGCAGATGACATGATCTTATACACAGAAAACCCTAAGGAATCTTCAAGAAATCTACTGAAACTAATAGAAGAGTTCAGCAGAGTATCAGGATATAAGAGAAACATACAAAAATCAGTTGGATTCCCCTACTTCAATAAAAAGAACATGGAAGAGGAAATCTCCAAATCAATACCATTTACAGTTATCCCCAAGAGGATAAAATACTTAGGAATAAATCTTATCGGAGATGTAAAAGACTTACACAAAGAAAACTACAAAACATTTCTGCAAGAAACCAAGAGAGACCTACATAAGTGGAAAAATGTACCTTGCTCATGGATAGGAAGACTTAACATTGTAAAAATGTCTATTCTACCAAAAGCGATCTATAGATTCAATGCAACTCCAATCCAAATTCCAATGACATTTTTTAATGAGATGGAGAAATAAATTGCCAACTTTATTTGGAAGGAAAAGGGGCCCCAAATAAGTAAAGCATTACTGAAAAGGAAGAACAAAGTGGGAGGCCTCACTCTACCTGATTTTTAAACTATTATACAGGCACAGTAGTCAAAACAGCCTGGTACTGGCACAACAACAGGTACATAAACCAATGGAACAGAATTGAGAATCCAGACATAAATCCATCCACATATGAGCAGTTGATATTTGACAAAGGCCCCAAAGCAGTTAAATGGGGGAAAAGACAGCCTTTTTTTTTTTAACAAATGGTGCTTTCATAACTGGATATCCATCTGCAAAAAAATGAAACAAGACCCATCCCTCACTCCATGCAAAAAAATGAGCTCAAAATGGATCAAAGACCTAAATATAAAATCTAAAATGATAAAGGTCATGGAAGAAAAATTAGGGACAATGTTAGGAGCCCTAATACATGGCATAAACAATGCAGAAGAAAAACTAGATAACTGGGAGCTCCTAAAAATCAAACACCTATGCTCATCCAAGGACTTCGCCAAAAGAGTAAAGAGATTACCTACAGACTGGGAAAAAGTTTTTAGCTATGACATTTCTGATCAGTGCCTGATCTCTAAAATCTATATGATACTGCAAAAAGTCAACTACAAAAAGACAAATAACCCAATTAAAAAATGGGCAAAAGATATAAACAGACACTTCACTACAGAAGACATTCAGGTAGCTAACAGATACGTGAGGAAATGTTCGTGATCATTAGCCATTAGAGAAATGCAAATGAAAACTACAGTGAGGTTCCATCTCACTCCAACAAGGCTGGCATGAATCCAAAAAACACAAAATATTAATTGTTGGAGTGGTTGTGGAGAGACTGGAACACATACACTGCTGGTGGGAATGTACAATGGTACAACCACTTTGGAAATCTATGTGGCACTTCCTTAGAAAGCTAGAAATAGAACTATCATATGATCCAGCAATCCCACTCCTTGGAATATATCCCAGAGAAATAAGAGCCTTTACACGAACAGATATATGCACACCCATGTTCCTTGCAGCAGTGTTTACAATAGCAAAAAGATGGAAGCAACCAAGGTGCCCATCAACAGATGAATGGATAAATAAATTATGGTATAGTCACACAATGGAATACTACGCATTGATAAAGAACAGTGAAGAATTTGTGAAACATTTCATAACATGGAGGAATCTGGAAGGCATTATGCTGAGTGAAATTAGTTGCAAAAGAACAAATATTGTATAAGACCACTACTATAAGAACTCGAGAAATAGTTTAAACAGAGAAGAAAATATTCTTTGACGGTTATGAGAGGGGGGATGGAGGAAGGGAGGGAGAGGGGTACTCACTACTTAGTAGATAAGAACTACTTTCAGTGAAGGGAAAGACAACACACAAAATAGGAGAGGTCAGCACAACTGGACTAAACCAAAAGCAAAGAAGTTTCCTGAATAAATTGAGTGCTTTGAAGGCCAGCATATCAGGGGCAGGGGTTTGGGGGCCTTGATTTCAGGAGACATCTAAATCAACTGGCATGATAAAATCTATTAAGAAAACATTCTGCATCCTACTTTGAAGAGTAGCATCTGGGGTCTTAAATGCTAACAAGTGGCCATCTAAGATGTATCAATTGGTCTCAACCCACCTGAAGCAAAGGAGAATGAAGAACACCAAGGGCCCAAGGTAATTATGAGCCCAAGAGGCAGAAAGGGCTACATAAACCAGAGACTACATCAGCCTGCGACCAGAAGATCTAGATGGTGCCCGGTACAACTGATGACTGCCCTGACAGGGAACACAACAGAGGACCCCTGAGGGAGCAGGAGAGCAGTGGGATGCAGACCACAAATCCTCATAAAAAGACCAGACTTAATAATGGTCTGACTGAGACTAAAAGGACCCCGGTGGTCATGGCCCCCAGATCTTCCTTCGCCCAAGACAGGAACCGTTCCCAAAGCCAACTCTTCAGAAGGGATTGGACTGGGCAATGGGATAGAAAAAATGCTGGTGAAGAATGAACTTCTTGGATCAAGTAGACACTTGAGGCTATGTTGGCGTCTCCTATCTGGAGGGGAGATGAGAGAACAGAGGGGGTCAGAAGCTGGTGGAATGGACACTAAAAGAGAGAGTGGAGGGAAGGTGCAGCCTGTCTCATTAGGGGGAGAACAATTAGGAGTATATAGCAAGATGTATATAACTCTTTGCTGGGTATATAAGTTTTTGTATGAGAAACTGACTTGATTTGTAAACTTTCACTTAAAGCACAATAAAAATTAAAAAAAAAAAGAGATTTACTTAAGAAACAACCTAATCTTGTAGATTGAGTCCTGCCTTATTAACATAGCTGCCTCTAATCCTTCCACATTAACATCATAGAGGTAGGATTTACAACATATAGGAAAATCACATTGGATGGCAAAGTGATGAACAATCACACAGTACTGGAAATCGTGGCTAGCCAAGTTGACACACATTTTGGGGGGCACGATTTCATCCGTAACACCTGACATGTGGAGAAAGTGGTATTATGGTAGGAAAAGCCATGTTGAAGCTATTGCTATTGCCCCTACCTAGGAAAGTAGTAATACAGCAATATTACATTCCTGCAGGGACTGCAGAGATAATTGCCTCCTTCAGGGAGGTCTCAGAAAGAGGTCTGTAGTGCTGCCACTGTCCAGTTTTGAGTGGTGCCTGCATATCGTGCAGAAAGAACCATCTGTGAACCGGCATGAGTTTACTCTTCCTCACTCAACTGATCATAAGGAACTCCCCATGAGGCCACAGGTGCACAAAGGGAGATGGAAGGTAATGTGACAGGAGTGGAGACCATGGGCATTTGGGTCACTTGCTCATGCAAATTTCTTGTGCCTTCATGTCCTCTCAGGCCTGATCTCATATATCCAACTTCCATTTAATGATGGAGTTCTGCTTGTGCACATCCAACTTTGTGGCTCTGTGGGTCAGACAACACCCAGTTCATGAAGGGCAGCTTAGGCCACATGATGACTTAGTGGTCCATGGTTAAGCATTCAGTCTCTACAAAGGCCCAGTAACAAGCAAAAAACTGTTTCTCAAAAGGAGGGTAGTTATCTGCAGAGGATGGCAGCACTTTGCTCCAAAATCCTAAAGGTCTGTGCTGTGATTCATCAATAGGGGCCTGCCAAAGATGCCAAACAGCATCTCTATCTGCCACTGACACTTCAAACAGCATTGAATCAGCTGAATCATATGTCCAAGTGGCAGAGTGACTTGCATGGCAGCCTGAACCTGTTGCAGAGCTTTCTCTTTTTCTGGGCCCCACTCAAAACTAGCAACTTTTTGATTCACTTGATAAATAGGTGGGACTAGCACATTTCTCTCTCTCTCTGTACATATACATACTCCTCACTGGTTTTGCTTCTCTAGAAAACCCAGCCTAAAACATTGTACATTTCTCCATTTTTACCCACCATGTCCTCTCTAGGTGTTTGAGGCTGCAATCAGCTTGCTTTATGAATCTTTCCCTTTCCTTGGCTACAGTGACATTATGCTTTTCTAGTTTTTAAATGTCCCTGGCAGTTCTTTCCCTGATTTCCGCACCAGCTCCTTTTCATCTTCTGCCAGTACCAGTTACCATTGAGTCCATTCCAACTCATGGCTACCCCATGTGTGTCAGTGCAGCACTGTGATCCATCAGGTTTTCAATCGCTGATGTTATACTTCTCTAAGTATGGGCATTGTCTACAGCTCTTTTTTTTTCTCCACCCCTTTTCTCTGCACTTTCTGTTCCCTGAGCATTTAATTTTCACTTCCATGGCTGCAATGATAATCTCTATGAGGAAGACTCTGAAATATTATAGATTTTGATATTAATAAAAATATAAATCTGGCCATTACCTGCCCTAGAGTTCTGATCTTATATTTTCTAATACCTTCCAGATATGTCCTTTTTGTATTTCAAACTCGGCATTTCTAAAACCAAACTAGCCGTTTTCCCCATCACACAAAGTCTTTAGCATTTTCTAAAGGGAACTTCATGGTTTAACTCTCACCTACCTTGTTTCTTACCACTCTCCTACATACACCTTTTTCTCCAGTCATACCTAAATAACTGCAGCTGCATGAATGTATTATGCTGTCATATGCCTCTATTCTACTAAAAACTATGTTCTCTTGCTTAAAGATTCTATTGAAGAATCCTGATCAAAAGGGGGAAATACAAAACAGAATTTCAAATCCTTGTAGAATCTAGATGTTCTGGAGCCATTGAGGCTGATGAACTTCTGAAACTCTTGCCCTGAAATCATCTTTAATCCTTAAACCAAAAATATTCCCTGAAGTCTCCTTTACACCTAACAATAAAACAAAAAAAAACAAAAAAAAAAACACAATAGGTTAGTTTAATCAGTAAAGAATGTCTGCCTTAAGCATCGTGTTCTTTTAAAGAACTATCTGGGATCAAACTGACAACAACTTGAAAGTTTAGAAGGGTGCTTAGGGGATAGTGGGTTTGTGTTAATGGGGGAGGAACAATTCAGAAAAGGAGGATGAGAATAGTTGCACAACTTGAAGAATGTAATAAATTTCACTAAATTGTGCAAGTGGAAATTATTGAATTGGTGTAAACACCTCATCATTCTTCTATCCTCATACCCTGATCTGTTTTTCTTTGCCATTTGATACTTTGTATATACTCATATATCTATTAATTATCTTTTCTCACCGGTATATGAACTTCCCGAGGACAAAATCTCTGTCATGTTCTTGGCTGTATCTCCAGCATCTGTGACAGTTCCTGGCATATAGGAAGAGCCCATGATGACCTGACTGAATTATTTATTTATTGAATGTCCTGAGTCATCTTTGACTGACTTGCCTTCCATTGTATGTATAGTCACCAAGTTCTTTAGATCCTTCCTCCATAGTGTTTATTCAATAAACATTTGAGTGCAGTCTTAGAGTTTATTTTTGAGCTACTTACTTTCTACAATTGCTGTGAATATCAAAGGAAGTGAGTTAACACACCAAGAACTTTGTAAACTCTGATGCACTATACAAATGTCATTTGCCTTCCAGTGTCGCTGTGATGATCCTAACTGACTGACGTTAACTAACACTTCCCGCTAGTGCAGGATCATCTAACTAATCTTCTTTCTTCTAAACTCTTCATAGATAACATATTCTGCACCCTGGTGCCCACTTAATCTTCTTAAAGCATTGCTATGATCGTGTTCCTCTCCTACTCAAAAATTTTGACCGCCTTCCAATTCCCAACCAAATAATGTACGAACTCACTGGCTGGTAATCAAGTCGCTTCCCAGCCTGGCTCCTGAGAGCCTTTTCACACAGTCTCCCACTATTTGCCTATCAAAATCCTTGGTTTTTAAGTCAGTATAGACCACTGACCTTTTCCTAAGCACAACTGCCTTTCATTCCTCCTCTCCTTCACTACCTCTTTCCCTCCCCCTGCATTGCTTCCTGCACACCTTCTCCCTTAAAAAACACGCCTTGAACGGTCAAGCAAACGAATGTCCATGATTCTTGCCTCCCTAGGGTTGTCCCCTTGTAGCTGATCTTTCTCTAGCTTCTATATGTTTATACCATTTAGTTCTTCCTTTTGAGGGTGGACTCTTATCCCCCATCCTCACTTTTGTTAAAGGAAGAAGGGAAGAAAAAGATGCAAGGAACACTTTTAATGTCTCAATCTTCTCTCTCCTATCTGATTAGAAGGCAGAGAAAATCTGATCTCGAGTTCTCCCTGCTTCTCTAATTGTTTATCTTTCCCCTCAAGATAGATATGTGGTTTCCTCTCTGGTATCGGCTTAATGACAATAAGCATGCGTTCCTGGCTCCAATCTCCATTAGGTAGGGCTACAAGGATAGGTTTTACCCTTGCCAGAAGTGGTGGCTTACTTTTTTGAGTTGGTAGTGGAGAAAAACAGTGGAAAGCTTAAGTTTGCTACTGGATAATCTACAGTCTCCAATCTAGTCTTTCTAAATTATAAGGTTTATATTTGGCCTCTATCCTTCTGACTCTATTTCTTAATTAGTTCTGAACTCTGAAGGAGAAGGCATGATTATTTATCACCCTTACTCAAAATTAAATTTCACCCACATAAAATTTTTGCAAACTTCTTTATAGTGCAGATAATTATAATGTCTTATTTGTATTTGTAACTCAGATATCATAAACATATAGATGAGGCAGTATTATGTACTGTCATTCTTCCTAAATCTCTTTAGACTCCAGATTAATGAGCCCATACTTATTTGCATGGGGGTCATGACAGACCGATAAGTTTGATAGTAAGAAAAAAAATTAAAAAAATAAAACATATGTGATGGGAAATACTACGTTTCCTCTTTTTTGAAAAAAAAAATTTTTTTTTTCTGAAACCCAAAGCTGATTATCGTGTATGACAAATGTTCTGTATCATGAAGAGTGATGCCAGACATATTTCTGCTGGACTTACTACTAGATGATAGAATTGAATATTTGACAGGCAACTCCATCAACCACCTTCAACTTCAGTATAGGACAAGGTCTGGGAAGGTATTTTAAAGAGGGTTTACAGGTGAAAGGTGATGCAATGGTTAAGCACTTGGCTGCTAACTGAAAGATTGGAGGTTTGAACCCCCTCAGTGGCTCTGCAGGAGAAAGACCTATTGATCCGTTCCTGTAAAGACTGCAGCTTAGAAAACCCTATGGGACAGTTCTACTCTGTTGAAACTGACTTGACGGCACCCATCACCATTACCACCACCACCACAGCAAAAACACAGGTGTAAGGACCAATAACTAAAAAGGGCATCATGTTTGGTAAAGTGGAGCATCAGCCAAAATGAGGGAAACCTTCAATGAGATGAATTGATATAACTGCCGCGACAATGGACTGAAGCATACCAACAATCATGAAGATGGCACAGGACTGCGCAATGTTTTGTTCTGTTGTATGTAAGGCCACTATGAGTCAAAGCTGACTTGATGGCAATGAATAACCAAAACAACAAAGAACTAATAGGTGTAAGAGCACTGCGACATTTATCTGCTCCTCAATCTGGGGGAGGAAAGAAGGGTTTCTCCCCTCAAGACAAGTTAGGGTGGCCCTCAAAGAGAAACCAGAAAGCAGGGATATCTGCCAGGAAGGGATATTGACAGTTCACTCCATAAGGCTGGTGCCTTATTCCTGCCTGAGGGCTCAAGGCTGACTGAAGCTGTCTGAGATGGCAGGTGAGAACACAGGGCAGCAAAGTGACTGGCTGGCACTTTCAGAGCTTGACGGAGTAAGGATGTCTGAATGGGCCTCAGGGAAGGTATCCAGGATTTAGTTGTCTTAAAACAGTCATACCCAGAAGGAGTTTGAAGGCAGTTGTGGAAGAAAAATTTAGATCAGTTACATTAATATCCATGGAGTACATACCAAACAACAGCAACAAAAAAAACAAAAAGCAGCCCAAGAGACAGAAAGGGCCACATGAACCAGAGACCTACATCATCCTGAGACCAGAAGAACTAGTTGGTGCCCGGCCACAATCGATGACTGCCCTGACAGGGAGCACAGGAGAGGACCCCTGAGGGAGCAGGAGATCAGTGGGATGCAGACCCCAAATTCTCATAAAAAGACCAAACTTGGTGGTCTGACTGAGACTGGAGGAATCCCGGCAGCCATGCTCCCCAGACCTTCAGTTGACACAGGACAGGAACCATCCCCGAAGACAACTCATCAGAAATGAAAGGGACTGGTCAGCGGGTGGGAGAGGGACGCTGATGAAGAGTGAGCTAATTATATCAGGTGGACACTTGAGATTGTGTTGGCAACTCTTGTCTGGAGGGGGGATGGGAGGATAGAGAGAGAGGGAAGCCGACAAAATTGTCAAGAAAGGAGAGACTGAAAGGGCTGACTCAAGAGGGGGAGAGCAAGTGGGAGTAGGGAGTGAGATGTATGTAAACTTATATGTGACAGACTGATTGGATTTGTAAACGTTCACTTGAAGCTTAATAAAAGTTATTTAAAAAAAAAAAAAAAGCAAACAAACCCATTGCCATCATGTTGACTCTGACTCATACTGACCTTGCAGGACAAAATAGAACTGCCCCACAGGGTTTCCAAGGAGTGGCTGGTGGATTTGAATGACCAACTTTTGGGTAGCAGCCAAGCTCTTAACCACTGCACCACCAGGGCTCCAATGTAATATATAGACTTCTTTATTTATAATCTCAACAACCTTATGAAGTGGTACTTTCATTCCCATTTTATAGATAAGAAAATGGAGGCATGAAGAAGTGGTTATTTGCTCAAGATCCTAGAATTAGCATGGTTCATAACTAGTGTTTCTATAAGCAGATCTTTATTTGCTGTTGATATCCAAATTTACTACTCTGATATCTCTTCTCTTATCCCCTTGCCTCCTCCCTTCCCCTCCCCTCGCCTCCTCTCCCCTGCACTACCCTCCTCTCCTTCTCCTCCTCGTCCCCTCCTATCCTAAGCTCAAGACTTGTATATCCAACTGCTTACATGATACCTCTATTTGGCTATTTAAAAGGCAATTTTATGTACAAAATGGAAGTTCTTGATTGGATACTGTTCCTGCTTCACTCTTCCCTATCTCAGTTTCTGAAGCCAGAGTCCTTTTCCTCACCCTCCCTTATCCAATACATCCAGTTCCTGTAGAACTTGAATTCCTCAACTTCTCTCCATTTCCACTGCCACCTTCTCAGTCCAAGTCCCATTATCTCCCTGCCTTGGTTCTTCTCTTTCAGTCCACTCTCCAGAGTAGACAGAAAGTTCTTTTCATTTCCCTTCATTGACTTTATGTTTCTCTGAGAATAAAATTCAAACCCTGTGCCATGGAGCCCTGTGAGTTCCGTTTTCTCTTCTGTCTACTGCTCATGGACTTTAACCACACTGGCCTCTTTTCTGTTCCTCAGAAGTCCCAGCATTTGCACTTTCTTCTCTTTCTGCTTGTACTGTTCTTTCCCCAACTCTGTGCATGGCTAGATTATCCTCAAACTTTTGGTCTCAACTTAAAGATCACCTCCTCATTGCTATTTCCAGTTATGCCATGTCTGATCCCTGTTTATATTCTTCATGGTACTTCATACAACTGCTAGTTATTTTTTAATTAAATTTTTACTTGTTTATTGGATGTATAAGGAGTCCTGGTAGTGCATTGGTTAAGTGCTTGACTGCAAACCAAAGGTAAATAGTTCGAACCTACCAGCTTCTCTTCAGAAGAAAAGACCTGGCAATCTGTTCCCGTATAGTTTTCAGCCTAGAAAACCCTATGGGGCAGTTCTGCGTAAAGTTGCTGTGAGTTGGAATTGACTCGATGGCACATAACATCAATAACATTGGGTGTTTCATCACCCCGCACACACAGACACTAGATTTTAAGCTGCCTGAGGTAGGGGGCTTGTTCATCTTCTTGTTCATCATTATATTCCCAGAATCTGATATATCGCCTGGTGCATAATAGCTGCTCAGCAAATACATGATAAGTAAATAATTGAATATTTCATTAAATGTTTGTTGTATGAAAGAATGAAGAGAGAAATAAGTGTTGGATGCCAGGTACAGGATATGGGGAATGTTTTAACCTGATGGAGTGGAAAGTATGTTGCAAGAACGAGAGATGAATATTAAAAGGCACAATTGTCCTAGTTAGGACTCTTGACTCTCTTGGAGACGTTTAAAAAGCACCAACTCTTACCCATACTTATTCCTGTATTCAGACAATATTCATTGTTTTCTCGTGTTCTAGGCACTAGGTTAGCAGCTGGGAAGACAATGAAATAGACAAAGTCCCTGTCTTCAAAGCTCATGGTCGAGCATTCTCTACTGGACAAGAGTTAAGTGGGGAAGGGGGACAAGAATTAGAGCAAGTCTCCAGTCCCCATAATATCCCTAGGAAGTTGAAGTCTCAATTGTTTAGTCTTAAATATAACCCATAAGAAAAATGTGGAAAGAGTCTGTAAAGTATAGCAAAAGGCCCAGTTTTTAAAGAATCACCAAAAAGAGACTGGGGCAGAGTTTTGTCCAGAAATCAGTTGGCTTTTGGTATGAATGTGCCACTTCTCTGATGTGAAAGATGAACAATGCCAACACTAAAGCTAAGAGAGCTCAAGAGACTTTTATCCATTTTAAAAATTGCAATAGCCCTGTTATTCAATACTTCTGCCAATATCAACTTCTAATGTAAGAGAGCATGGGCAATAGAAATAACAGTGGAAAAGTTGCAGTTGGAAAGCCTGGTTGAGAGCCCTTGCTCTGTTCCTTACCAGCTCTTTAGCCTTAAGGATATTACTTAAACTTTTCCAGTTCCATTTGACTCATCTATACATTGGAAATAAAGAAGTATATATCTTATAATATTGTAGAGATGAAATTAGTTAAACCATGTAAAATGCTTAGCATAGTGCCTATCATATGCTGTTGTTGTTAGGTGCTGTCAGATCACTTCCAACTCATAGCAATCCTGGTGGATTTGAACTGCCAACCTTTTGGTCAGCAGCTAAGCTCTTAACCACTATGCCTCCAGGGCTCTGCCTATCATATAGCATGTGGAATAATGTTAGCTAATATTAATGTATTACACCTCAACATAAAAAAAAAAAAATCTTCACAACTGGAGCAGTAAGCAACATAATGACAAATGGAGAAAAGATTGGCATTGTCAAGGATATCATTTTACTTGGATCCACAATCAAAGCCCATGGGAGTAGCAGTCAGGAAATCAAACGATGTATTCCATTAGGCAAATCTGGGGCAAAAGGCCTCTTTAAAGTATTAAAAAGCAAAAAATGTCACTTTAAGGACTAAGGTGTGCCGGACTCAAGGCATGGTATTTCAATTGCCTCACGTGCATGCAAAAGCTGGACCATGAATAAGGAAGACAGGAGGAGAATTGACATCTTTGAATTATGTTCTTGGCAGAGAATACTGAATAGACCACGGACTACCAGAAGAACAAACAAGTCTGTTTTGGAAGAAATACAGCCTGAATGTTCCTTGGAAGTAAGGATAGGGAGACTTCGTCTCAAGTGCTCTGGGCATGTTATCAGGAGGGATCAGTCCCTGGAGAAGGACATCATGCGTGGTAAAGCAGAGGGTCAGTGGAAAAGAGGAAGAGCCTGAAGGAGTTGGATTGGCACAGTGGCTGCAACAATGGGCTCAAACATAACAACAGTTGTGAGGTTGACACAGGATGGGGCAGTGTTTCATTCTGTTGTACATAGGGTCTCTAGGAATTGGAACTGACTTGATGGCACCTAACAACAATAACAATATTAATGCGATTTTTGGTAAACATTATTACCATACCACCTAGGTCACAGGGTTGTCATGAAGAATAAATGGTGTGGGTACATGTATGTGTGTGTGTGTAAATATCTATCTCTTGTTTTAAATATGGTAAAAACAACCAGTTGCTATGGAGTCAAATCCAATTCATGGCGACTCCACGTGTTTTAGAGTAGAACTGTGCTTCATAGGGTTTTCAATGACCAAATTTTTGTAAGCAGATCTCCAGGAGTTTCTTCTGAGGCACCTTTTGGTGAACTCAAATCACCAACCTTCTGCTTAGCAGCTGAATGCTTTAACCATTTGCACACCCAGGGGTTCCTGGTACATGGTCGTTATTGTTGTTAGTTGCCATTGAGCCAGTTCCAACTCATGACAACCCCACGTGTGCAGAATAGAACTGCTCCATAGAGTTTTCAAGACTTTGACCTTTTGGGAGCAGATTGCCAGGCCTGTCTTCTGAGGCACCTCTGAGTGAGTTCAAACTGCCAATTTTTGGGCCTGTAGTAGAGCACTTAACTGTTTGTGCCATCCAGGGACTTCTTCCTGTAACATTACCCATTGCTGACGAGTTGATTCATCTCATAGTGATCCTATAGGACAGAGTAGAACTGCCCCGTAGGTTTCTGGGGAGTGGCTGGTGGATTCAAACTGCTGACCTTTTGGTCAGGTGCTTAGCTCTTAACCACTGCACCACCAAGGCTCCTTCCCTGAACAGGCTAATGTATTGGAAAAGCTACAAACTACAGGATGCTATAAAAATGTCCCAGCTTCTTTTTTTTTAATTATTTATTTTTAACAAAAATAGATTAATTAAAAGCTTCTATATGTTAAAAAAAAAAAAAAAAGTGCTCAGAACGCTTCGCTATCAACCTGATGTGACATTCAGACCATTTAGGAATCAGCAGGCATAGGCCCTGATTGAGCAGAATGGATGCTGCTGGTAGCTCCAGAGTAGAGTCCCAGGGGCCCCCACTCTGCCAAACCTTTTCCCTTTAGTTAGAAAGTGTGGGAAGGTGTTGGAGGGGTCCCACAGAGGGGCCTGAGAAGAGGGGTAAGGTATGAGGCGAGGCGGTGTGCATAACCTAGCAGCCATTTTCCAAATGGGAAAAACAATTACGCTATTTTAACAGCTGAGAGGGCTGCATTGGTGTCTATGGTCTGAATAGCAGCCCTGTCCCTCAATCTAAATCCAGCAAAACTGGAGTTGAAAGGACAGAGAATACATTTGTGTATACTGCTCTCCGATTCACTTCCAAACCTCAACACACGATCAAGGTTTGTTTGCTTGAAAATAGTCTGTTGATGAACTGGGTCAAAGGAGAGGCTGCCGCTCGGCATAAGGAGAAGGATGCTGGCATTATATCATGCATCTGTAAGAGGTGGGCTGTTTTTGGAAATATGTGGGTGAGTTGGCAGTTACATCAGCCCTAGCTATTGCTGCTCTGATAATACGTTATTAGTCATCTGTATTCTAACAGAATGCTCACCATTCTAAATAAAGACTAGATACTGAACTTCAAATCCACCTTAGTAATTGTCTTTACAGATGATATGTTTAGAAAGCCAATCTTCTTTGAATAAAAGCAACTTACCTGCAGATCAATGGGAAAGCTTACAAATAATCAAGCTCCTGGTCACTTATTATTTTTAAAAATAGCGATTCTATAGGATGGAGTAGAACTGTCAAACAGGGTTTCCAAGTAGCGGCTGGTGGATTTGGACTGCTGACCTTTTGATTAGCAGCCAAGCTCTTAACCATTGTACCACCAGGGCTCCATTTAAAAAAAATACTAACAAATTGAGGCTTAACATTCCTCTGTGTAAATATTTTAAGATCTGTATCAATATACTGGGAGTCATGAAAATACAGTGGCATCTGTAGGGATTAGAAAAAGATTGGAAATTACAGTTACGAGCAGGAAAGGAAGAGGGATAACATATTAGTATGTCCCTTTCCAAGTGAAAGAATTTTGAAAAGGCGGTATAAGCTGATTTGCACAAATGGTTTCCGTGACTCACCTCCTGGATAGTGTAAGTGTAAGCCTTTTTCAAATAAGGTAATGTGAAAAACTATTTTTTTTTTTAATTTATCTATTTTCGAGAGAAAGCTCCTAAGATGGCAAAACCACTGCTATTTGAGGACTGCTTGCAGGGATATGAGATGTTAAACCAGAAAGGAGAATATTTAGGAGCAGATAGTAACACAAAGTAGCCCTGGTGGTGCAAGGGTTAAGAGTAATGGCTGCTCACCAAAAGGTCGGCGGTTTGAATCCACCAGCTGCTCTTTGGAAACCCTATGGGGCAGTTCTGTTCTGTCCTATAGGGTCGCTATGAGTCAGAATCAACTTGACAGCAACGGGTTTTTTTGTTTGTAACACAAAAGGGAGCCCTGGTGGCACAGTGGATAAGAGCTCAGCTGCTAACCACTAGGTTAGCAGCTCTGTGGCTTAAAGGTGAAGCAGTCTGTTTCCAAAATGTTTACAGCCTTGGCAACCCTGTGGGGCTGTTTTACCCTGTCCTATAGGGTCACTATGCATTGGAATCAACTGGACAGCAATGGGTTAGTACCACAAAGATACTGATGTTCCATATTCCCAAAACTCAGTGGCCACCACTTGATTCCAGTCTTGTTGCACGTGGCAAATGGGTTCAGTGTTGGAAGGTCTTCTTTTTGCTCCAGAGAAGCCAGTCATCTTGATTTTTTGTATGAAACAGCTTGGATTTGAATACGGGCAATTATTTTCACATGCACACACACACACACACACACACACACACACACACACACACACAGTTTGGGCCCAACAAAACACGTTTATGCCCTGGATTTGGCTTGTAGAACACCAGTTTGCTACCTAAGGCCTTAAATTTCTCAGGTATATTGGTGATATGTTTCTCATAGAGCTAGGATTTTTTCAAAATGATATTTTATTGTGTTTTTGGTGAAAGTTTACACAGTAAATTAGATTTCCATTTGAAAATTTCTATACCAATTGTTCAGTGGCTTTAGTTACATTTTTCACGGTATGTCAACATCCTCTTTAGTTGTGATCTGGTTGTTCCGTTCTTAGAGCTAGGATTTTGATTTTCTTTTCTAGATCATCCATTGCCAAATAAAATCCAAGATCTGACCTTGAGGATGTCTTAATAATAACTGTCATTAGTAGCTACTGAGAAGCCGTGGTGGTGCAACGGTTAAGAGCTCGGCTGCTAACCCAAAGGTCGGCAGTTTGAATCCACCAGTCACTCCTTGGAGAAACACTGTGGGGCAGTTCTCCATCGTACTATAGGGTCACTGTGAGTCAGAAACTACTCCAAGGCAATGGACTTGATGCCATTATTTGTTATTACATGCTGCCACCTAGTGTAAACCGCTGCCTTGACCATAAGGAAGCAGGAGGACTGTGCCTGTTATTTTGGATTTTGTGCTTTTGTTTCTGAATTTTGGTAAGCATTACAGTTCTCCTGAACTATGTAGCACTTTTGAGTAAAAACCTTAGTATCCCTAAGATTACCTTGAAAATAGGAGAGCTATACAATAGGTATGTTTTTAGTCTTTTTTTTTTAAGATATAAATTTACTTTGTTAGGTTTTTGGAGCACTAAAATAAAATTGATATGTTCAAACTGTATTACCCTTAAATATAGCTCGCTTTGCTCACAAAATTGTCGTGTTTCATTTTTTGGAAATTCAGGAAAAAGGGTAATTTTCTGGAAAAAATTTTTATCATGAGTTTGGGTGTTTGTGGGAAATTGTTCCTCCTCCACGAGGCTTCCACCCCAATAAATATGTTCTGTTACCCAGGCTACATCCCATCACTTCCCATTACCATACCTTTTTCTGCCTAACTCTGGGGATTTGTTTGTTTAATTTCTCAGTAAAAGTACTTGCTGTTGTTGTTGTTAGTTGTTGTCAAGTGGCTCTGACTCATGGCAATGTTACGTATTTCAGAACAAAACATTGCCTGGTCCTGTGCCATCTTCATGATCGTTGAGATGTTTGAGTCCACTGTTTGTGGCTATTGTGTCAATCCATCTCACTGAGGCTTCCCCTCGTTTTCATTGGCACTCTCCCTTACAAACATGATGTCCTTTTCTAGCAGCCAGTCTTTCCTAATGACGTGTTCATTTGTCATGCTGTGGTGACTTGCATATTGCTGTGTTCCTGGCAGCTATATTTCTGGTATTTCAAACACCAGCAAGTTGACCCATGGTGGACAGGTTTCAGTGGAGCTTCCGGACTAAGACAGACTAGGAAGAAGGGCCTGGCAATCTATTTCTGAGAATCAGTCAATGAAAACCTAATATAACAACAAAAAAGTACTTAGGATTTGAAATTCCCAGTGCATGGAAAGTACAATCAGCAACTGCAATAAGATTCACTGATTTATAGTGTTGCCTTCAGCTAGAAATGATCTCAGACTTTAAAAAAAAAAAGATATACCTCTCTCATTCTTGATATACTGTGTCTATCAAGAAGAAACTATAAGGAAAATTGTAAATATTTAGAACAGAGTAACAACAAAAACAGTGCAAATAAAAAAAAAATGGGATCCAACTATTGTAATATGTACTTGGAAGTAAATTTATGGCCTTAAATACATGTAATAGGCAAAAGGAGATATAAAATTTAAAAAAAATTAATTCAAGAAGCTAGAAAAAGAATGACAGAGTAAAACCAAGCTAGGGAAGAAGGTAGTAATAAAGATAAGAGCAGAAACTAATTAGTAAATAAAAATAGAGAACCAATAAACATTAAAGTGGGTTCTTTGAAAAAACTAACAAAATAGACAACCTTTCAAAAATAGTAAATTATATTGATTGTAATTGATGATATTAGAAATTAAAAAGGAATCACTACAGATACAAGACAAATATTCATAAGACTATATCATGAAAAACTTTATGTTAATACATTTAGAAATAGACCATGTTGCATGGAAAATATAGATTACCAAAACTGTAGAAGCTTGTGAAAAAATACAGATTACTATAACTGACTCAATAGGATATAGAAAACTTGAAAAGCCCTATTATTATTAAAGAAATGGAGACGGTGTTCAAAAATCCACACACATGCACACACATATGCTCATTTCCTCACTTGGATTAGACAATTTTCAAGGCTAATTTTATTACATCTTGAAGGAAGACTATTCCCTAGCTTATATAAACTTCCCTGGCAACTAGAGAAAGACAGAAAACTCTTAAGTTCATTTTATGAGACTGGTATCACCATGAAAACAAAAACAAGGACAATATGAGAAACAAAACCCCATCGCTGTCGAGTCATTTCCCACTCATAGTGACCCTGTAAGACAGAGTAGAACTGCACTATAGAGTTTCCAAGGAGTGCCTGGTGGATTCGAACTGCTGACCTTTTGGTTAGCAGCTGTAGCACTTAATCACTATGCCACCAGGGTTTCCACAAGAAAGGAAAGATATAGGCAAAACTTCTGTAAGAATATAAATATCTTAAAAATTCTAAAGAAAACCTTAATACAGTTAGTTCAGCATTGCATACATGAGAACAAGATTTAATAGTTAAGAAAGGAGAAAATATTAAACATTGGGAAAAGAAAATGGTTACTTTGTACCAGTTTAAAGTTAACAACGATACTGAAGACAAGAGCACTGAGATGGATTTTTTTCTTTTCTTCTCCTCCCCTTTCTTCTAGGAAACTTTTATTCAGAACCCGTATTAATCCTGAACTTATCTCAGTCCATCATTTTATTTTCACAGAGGATGAATCGCTCATTCATTCATTCAACAAACATTTATAACTTATTTTCTAAATGCCAGGCACTGGGCTAGGCCCAAATATATTCTCCCATCTTCTGCACCTATTAACGCCTACCCATTCTTTGAGGTTCAATTCAAATTTCAAATTTATCAGTGCTACAGTGCCTAGTTATGCCCATTACAAAGGTGATCCAATTGAACACGTAAATTATTGAGCAGTGTTAATACCACACACAAGTAAAATTTTGCTAAATATCATTTGAAAGCAATTGCAGCAGTACATCAACATAGAACTGCCAGAAATTCAAGCTGGATTCAGAAAAGGATATGGACTGAGGGATATCATTGCTGACGTCAGATGGATCCTGGCGGAAAGCAGAGAACACCAGAAAGAAGTTTACCTGTGTTTTATTGACTATACAAAGGCATTCAACTGTGTGGGTCATAAAAAAAATTATGGATAACATTCAGAAGAGTAGGAATTCCAGAACACTTAATTGTGCTCATGAGGAACCTGTACGCAGTCATTTGAGTAGGAGGAGGCGGAGCCAAGATGGCGTAAAGACAGACACTCCCCACGAGCCCTCTTTACAACAAAGAACCAAAAAAAAACCAAGTGAAACAAGTATATTTATGACAAGCTAGAAGCCCTGAACATCAAACACAAGCTTAGACAACGAACTGAGGGGCAGGGGAAGGAAGAGGCTGTTCAGAAGCGGAGAGGGGTTACCGGACCTGAATTGCGGGGAGCCCTCAGGCACCATTCCCAAGCGGGGCGGCAGTGGTAGCCGGCTGGCACTAGTGTTTGGCTGCAGTTTCCTCAGGGAGAAGCATCCAGCCCCACAGCCTACTCACACCTCCGGAACCTGAAAAGAACGGCACTTTCGGCAAAAGCTAAGTACTTGTGTATATTTTACCATTCCCCCCACCATGCCCCCAAGCCGGCTTCAGCAGCTGAATCCCTGGGCCTGAAATAGGCCCTGTTGCCCGCCTAGAGCCATCCTCCTGGCCTTTTAAGAAGGAATAAATTTGCAATTGGGGAAAAAGATGATTTGCCAGATCCACTAAGCGGGGGGCCTCAGGACAGAAGTGGCTCCCGTCTAGGCATAAATGGTCTGTGGACTTTGAGCATCTTTCCCCTCTGCATGGACCTGTGAGGGCCTATTTCAGGAGAATAGGCCCTTGTTGGCAGACTCCAGCTATTTCAGCTGTGCGGCGGAGAGGTGGGTGTCTGACATTGCTTTTCCTATTAAACAGGGCCCTCACCTACCCACATCAGGGGCCTAAGGACTGGTAGCTCCACTCAGGTCACCAAGCCACCTGCGACAAGGGTCCAAGGATAACTGGTACCTCCCAGTCCTTATCACCAAAAACATTGGGTGCCCATGGTCCATCTACACAGCCCACCCACCTGGATGCTCTAGGGAAGAGGAACACGCTTTCCTCAGAAACACTTGGGGGATGATTCTCAGCCCCCTGCCTTGTCCAGAGCATGACCCCCTGCTTCAACCAGATACTGGTACCTACACCAATCACCCCTGCTCCTCTAAGATTGTAGGACAGAGCCTGTACCATACACCTGATGATCAGCTACCTGGACACCTCAGCTGAATTCATATAAGAAAGTGAATGGACTCCTAAACTGATATACCTGATAACAGCTCTAGCCATCTGGTGACAGGACGTCATAGCTCTAAAGACGAAAATAATCAAGCTAGCTCACTCAAGCAACCCATGTGGGCATATCAAAATAAAACAAAGCAAGAAGCTACAACACAGTAAGCAAGCATAAACTAATAGAATCACTTATAGATGGCTCGGAGACAACAGTCAATATGAAGTCACATAAAGAAACAGACCATGATTGCTTCAACAAGCTCTCAAAACAAAGAATCCAGGGATCTTCTAGATGAAAGTGCCTTCCTGGAATTAACCAGAGGCAGAATACAAAAGATTAATATACTGAACCCTTTAAGACATCAGGAAGGAAATCAGGCAATATGCAGAACAAGCCAAAGAACACACAGATAAAGTAACTGCAGAAATTAAAAAGATTATTCAGGAACATCACGAAAAGTTTAATAAGCTGGAAAAATCCGTAGAAAGAGCAGTCAGAAATTCAGAAGATTAACAATAAAATTACAGAAGTAGACAACTCAATAGAAAATCAGAGAAGCAGATTTGAGCAAGTGGAAGGTAGAATTTCTGAACTTGAAGATAAAGCATTGATGATAATATATTTGAAGAAAAGTCAGATGAAAGAATTAAAAAAAATGAAGAAACATTAAGAATCATGTGGGACTCTATCAAGGGAAATAACCTACGAGTGATTGGAGTACCAGAACAGGGAGGGATAACAGAAAATACAGAGAGAATTGTTGAGATTTATTGGCAGAAAACTTCCCTGATATCATGAAAGATGAGAAGATATCTATCCAAGATGCTCATTGAACTCCACATAAGGTAGATGTTAAAAGAAAGTCACCAAGACATATTATAATCAAACTTGCCAAAAACCAAAGATAAAGAGAGAATTTTAAGAGCATCTAGGGATAAGCAAAAAGTCATCTACAAAGGAGAGCCAGTAAGAATAAGCTTGGACTACTTGGCAGAAACCATGCAGCCAAGAAGGCAAGGGGATGACTTACATAAAAAACTGAAGGAAAAAAATTGCCAGCCAAGAATCATATATCTAGCAAAAGTGTCTCTCAAATATGAAGGTGAAATTAGGACATTTCCAGATAAACAGAAGTTTAGGGAATTCGTAAAAGCCAAACCAAAACTACAAGAAATACTAAAAGGAGTTCTTTGGTTAGAAAATGAATAATACCAGGTATCAACCTAGGAGTAGAACACTGGGTAGAGCAACTAGAAGTCAACTCAGACAGGGAAATCAAAAAAATAAATCAAGATTAAAAAAAAAAAAAAAGGTAACAGCGATGTTATTATGTAAAAGAAGACAATGTTAAAACAATAAAGAGGGACTAAGAAATGTAGTCATAGATCTTCCATATGGAGAGGAAGACAAAGTGATACAAAGAAATAAAAGTTAGGTTTAAGTTTAGAAAAATAGGGGTAAATAATAAGGTAGCCACAAAGGAGACAAACTATCCTACACATCAAAATAAAATACAAGAAGCAGTCATTTGAACAGAACGAGGGGATACTGTGTGGTTTAAACTCAGGAAAAGTGTGTGTCAGGGTTGTATCTTTTCACCATACTTATTCATTCTGTGTGCTAAGCAAATAATCTGAGATGCTGGACTATATGAAGAAGAATGGGGCATCAGGATTGGAGGAAGACTCATTAACAACCTTCATAATGCAACAGACACTACCTTGCTTGCTGAAAGTGAAGAGGACTTGAAGTACTTACTGATGAAGATCAAAGACGACTGCCTTCAGTATGGATTACACCGTAACATAAAGAAAAAAAATCCTCACAACTGGACCAATAAGCAACATCATGATCAACGGAGAAAATGTTGAAGTTGTGAAGGTTTTCATTTTACTTGAATCCACAATCAACACCCATGGAAGCAGCAGTCAAGAAATCAAAAGATGCATTGCATTGGGCAAATCTGCAGCAAAAGACCTCTTTGAAGTGTGAAAAAGCAAAGCTGTCACCCTGAAGACTAAGGTGAGCCTGACCCAAGCCATGGTGTTTTCAGTCTCCTCATATGAGTGTGAAAACTGGACAATGAATAAGAAAGACCAAAGAAGAATTGATGCCTTTGAATTGTGGTGTTAACAAAGAATACTGGATATAACATGGACTGCCAAAAGAATGAACAAATCTGTCTTGGAAGAAGTACAGCCAGAATGCACCTTAAAAACAAAGATAGCAAGACTTTGTCTCACATATTTTGGACAAGTTATCAGGAGGGATCAGTCCCTGAAGAAGGACATCATGCTTGGTAAAGCAGAAGATCAGCAAAAAAGAGGAAGACCCTGAAGGAGATGGATTGACACAGTGGCTGCAACAAGGGGCTCAAGCCTAACAATGATTGTGAGGATGGCTCAGGACCGGGCAGTGTTTCATTCTGTTTTGTTCTGATGGCATCTAATGACAACTGTGGATCAAAGGTGAGTGCATTCATTTCATAGGGCTGTTGTAATAAAATAGCACAAACGGGGTGGCTTATAAGAACAGAAATTTATTATCTTATGGTTTTGGAGGCTACAAGTCCAAATCAGCGTATCGGCCATGCTGATCACTTTTGAAGGCTCTGGGAGAGACTCTGTTTCTTGCTTCTCTTCTAGCTTCTGGTAGCTCCAGGTATTCCTTGGCTTGCAGCTACAGCATATAGCATTCTTCCTCTCTCTCTGTCTCTTCTCTTTTTCAAGGACTCTAGACTTAGAGGATTATGACCTACCTTACTCTAGTATGACCTCATGTTAACCTAACTGAGGACATCTTCAAAGACCCTATTTTCAAACAAACTCACATTCACAGGTACCAAGGGTTAGAGCTTCAGCATACCTTTTTGGGGACATACTTTAATTCATAATTGTGAGTAAGATGCATTATTTTCCTCTCACATTACTTCCAAGTAATTGGAGGAGAGGAGGAGAAAGCAATGCAAAGTTTTGAAATAGTATCATAAAAAGGAAAGTTAAAAAAAATCTCGTAAAATAAATACAAACAGTACTTGAAGTTTCGGAAGATTTCAGACTTTAGACATTTCTGTATTATTTTTAATTTCTGTATGATTTTTAAAAGCAAAACCTAAAAAAGCAGAAAGGCAAAGTACAAATACCAACAAATTAAACTTTACCACAGGGATTTGGTGATTCAAATAAGGGGAAGATTTTATTTCAGGGTGGAGAAGGCATAGAGAAATTGTGAGCCTTTTTAAGCCCGATACAATGGAAATGGATAAAAGACCGTCATGGCCTCTATATTTCTGTTTACCTCTGAACCTGGCAAGGTTTGTTTCCCACAGAGCTCATTAAACATTTAATTATGTTCTGTTTTGTGTTGTTAGCTTTTAAACTATAAATTTTATCTCCTTAAATAGATTTAAAAAATTAGGGCAAAAAGGAGATTATGATTGTCATTTGTTTTGACTTAGAAGTAGGCTGAGATTAATATGATTGAAAGAACTTGTCTTTCTATCTCCCATTGTCTCCCATTGAAGACTTAAAAAGTTTTTTGGAACTGTTCATTGAGCAAATACTTACCCAGCTTTTGCTGGATGCCAGGCACTGCCCTCGGGGCTAGAGCTAAAATGGTGAATAGGAGGCATTGTCCTTGTCTTCTGGGAAGGAGAGCAGGTTGGCACTCCATAAAAGCTAAATTTCCTCCTACTCTAAACCTAAATTAACTTCCTCTCCATCCCTATCCTGTGTTGGTAGCAGCAGGTGGGGAAAGATGATGGTGGTCCTCGTTCTATTGAAATGGCCCTGCTCAGTAAGTCTTAGAGAGAGATGTGTGACTGACCCCAAATTCTGGCAGTGCCCAGAACTGAGAATGTTGGCTATTTGGCACCTTTTGCTAGGATAACGTCAGGTGCTGAGTGCTCACATCTTGGAGAGAGACACATACCATTCCGCTACTGTTAAAACCCGTTGGGTTCAGCCCGGCAAGTACTGCAGGAGTCTCTACTGAGCCTTATGCTGCCTTCACTAATCAGCAAGCCCCTGTGAATGGGCTTCCTCCACTGCGCTCTGCCTCAATTTCCCTGTGCCAGCGGAACTTCTACATAGATTAAGAGACAGCTGTAGGAGCAGAACAAGCAGATACTATGTGTTTAAAATTGAAAAGGTGTGCATCATAGCTATATTCATTCACCTTCTTATTCAATCTCTATGCTGAGCAAATAATATCAGAAGTGGGCTATATGAAGAGTGCAGCATCAGGGTTGGAGGAAGACTTATTAATGACCTGCAATATGCAGGTAATAGAACCTTGCTTGCTGAAAGTGAAGGTGACTTGAAGCACTTATTGATAAAGGTAAAAGACTACAGCCTTCGGTATGGATTACATCTGAACATAAAGAAAACAATAATCCTTACAACTGGTCCAATAAACAGCATCATGATAAATGGCAAAGGAATTGACATTGTCAAGTATTTCATTCTTCTTTGATCAACAATGCCCATGGAAGCAGCAGTCAAGGAACCAAATGACGTATTGTATTGGGCATATCTGCTGCAAAAGACCTCTTTAATGTGATAAAAACCCAAGATGTCACTTTGATGACTAAGGTGCACCTGACCCAAGGCATGCTATTTCCAGTTACCTCATATGCATGTGAAAGTTTGGACAATGAAAAAGGAAGATGGAAGACCAAAGAAGAATTGACACGTTCAAATTGTAGTGGTGAAGAATATTGACTATACCACGAACCGCCAGAAGAACAAGCAAATCTTGTCTTTTAAGGAGAAGAATGCTCCTTAGAAGTGAGGGTGATGAGACTTCATCTTGCTTACTTTGGATATGTCATTAGAAGTGAGGATGATGAGACTTCATCTTGCTTACTTTGGACATGTCATTAGGAGAAAGATGACTAATTGCTGGAGAAAGATATCATATTTGATAGAGGGTCGGTGAAAAAGAGGAAGACCCTCAATGAGATGGAATGACCCAGTGGCTGCCACAATGGGCACAGGATAGCACAGGACTGGGCATTTCATTGCTATACACGAGGTCTTTGAGAGTCAGAGCTGACTCGAGGGCACTGAACAGCAATAACTACAGCAACAGCAGAAAAGATGTACCTCTCTGAGGGCTCAACTTTCCTCAGTACCCTGCCTTTTGCTCAGGGGTTTAACAATACTCTATTCTGAAGCCTCATATCACCCAGCAGACTGAACTTGGTGCCCATTGACACCTTGTGTTATTCAGGGTTCTCTGGAGGAACAGAACTAAAAGATCTTTCCCCCTCTACCTATCTATCCACCTAGCTATCTTACCTACCTACCTACCTACCTGTCTGTCTACCTACCTAATCTATCCATCCATCCATTTATCTATCTATCCACCTATCTATCTATCTAATCCACCTACTTACCTATCTAATCTATCTATTTTGAGAAATTTGTTCACATGATTGTGGGGACTGGCAAGTCCAAAATCCATAGACAAGGCAGGCTAGAGACTCCTACAGTCTTAAGTCCAAAACCCATAGATCAGGCAGACTGGAAACTCCAGCAGGACATTTATGTTACAGTCTTGAGGCGGGATCCTTCTCCTCTGGGAAACCTCAGCTTTTGCTCTTAAGGCCTTCAACTGATTGGATCAGGCCCGCGCACATAATCAAGGGGTAACCTCCTTTCCTTATAGCCAAGCGATTGAAAATGTTAATTGCATCAACAAAATGCATTCACAGCATTATCTAGGCTATTTTGACCAAACAGCTGGGAAGTATACCCTAGCCAAGTTGACACATAAAATTAACCATCACACACCTATTGACTTCAGTTGCAACCTGTTTCTCCAGGTGTAGGGAACTGAAAGAGCTTTCATTTAAGAACCTGACCAGTCAAGCTCGGAGTCCTCCCAGAGCACATCACTGGAGAGCCAGTAGCCTACCACCTAAAAATTAGTTACTGCCAGGGGATGATGCCCCCGTGTGTTCACTGTGAGGCCTGGTGATCACCTTTTTGGCTTGAAACATGACTGGGCGAGTGTAGCTTCTATTCAACCACCACCGTTCTTCTGGTTCAAGTGTGCATTGAAATACACCTGTGCCTTGATTATATCCTCCACCCCCACTCCTCTCCAAAACGTCTGTAGGCACAAGGAATTTCTGTATGTTGGAGTTTTGGAAGAACATCCATGGACTTTTTAATTTCCTGCCATTTTCAGCAGCTTGGAGTTAAGGTACTTCACTCAGAATACTGATTGAGGGGCTATCTTTAAGTCCTGAGCTGTGTAAAGTGTTAACTTTAGTAAGACACTGGGAAAACAAAACAGAACACAACACCTCAAAAACAAAACACATTGCCATTGAGTTGATTCTGACTTATGGCGACCTTATAGAAGACCAGATCTGTCCCACAGGGTTTCCAAGGGCGTAATCTTTTTGTTTGTTTGTTTTATAGTGCTTTAGGTAAAAAGCCCAAGTTAGCTTCTCACTCAAAAATTTATACACATATTGTTTTGTGACATTGTTTGCAATCCCCACAATGTGACAGCATTCTCCCCCTTTCCACCCCAGGTTCCCTATGTCCATTTGTCTAATTCCTGTCCCTTTCTGTCTCCTCATTTTGCTTTTGGGCAGGGGTTGCCCATTTAGTCTCATATATTTGATTGAACTAAGAAGCATGTTTCTCATATGTGTTATTGTTTGTTTTATGGCCTGTCTAATCTTTGTCTGAAAAGTGGGCTTCAGGAGTGGTTTCATTTCCAAGTTAGGAGAGCGTCTGGGGACCATAGTCTTGGGGGTTCCTCTAGTCTGTCAGACTAGGAAGTCTGGACGTTTTTTGTGAATTTGAATTTTTTCTACATTTTCCTTCCGCTCTGTCCAGGACCTTTTATTGTGATCCCTGTCAGAGCCATCAGTGGTGATAGCCAGGTACCATCTAGTTCTCCTTGGCTCGGGGTGGTGGCGGTTCTAGTTCACACGGTCCTTTAGTCCTTTGGGTTAATATTTTCCTTGTGTTTTTAGTTTTATTCATTCTCCTTTGCTTCAGAGGAAATAGGATCAGTAAACATATCTTAGATGGCCATTGGCAAGCTTTTAAGACCCCAGATGTTACTCACCAAAGTGGTATGTAGAACATTTTCTTCATGAACTATGTTATACCAGTTGACTTAGATGCCACCTGAGACTATGGTCCTCAGACTCCAGGCCCAGAAACTCAGTCCCTCAAGGTGTTTGAATGTGTCCAGGAGACTTCTGTGCCTTTGCTTTGATCGAGTTGTGTTGACTTCCCCTGTGTTTTGTGTTGTCTTTCCCTTCACCAGAGTAATACTTGTCTACTATCTAGTTAGTGATTTCCCCTCCCACTCCTTTGTAACCATCAAAGAATTTTTTTTTTCTGTGTGTAAATCTCTCCTTGAGTTCTTTTAATAGTGGTCTCATACAGTATTTGTCATTTCGCAACTGACTTATTTCACTCAGTGTAATGCCCTCTAGATTCATCCATGTTGTGAGATGTTTCATGGATTCATCATTGCTCTTTATCATTGTATAAGGCTGTAATCTTTACGGAAGCAAACTGCTACATCTTTCTTTTGAGAAGCCGCTGGTGGGCTCCAACCACCAAATTTTCGGTTAGTAGCTGGACACTTTAACCAGTGCATCACCAGGACTTCTTAAGATAGTAAGGGCAAATAATACATAGATTCATCTCCTGAAAACTGGTTCAAATTAACATGCATCAGAGGCTGTTATAAACTGACAGATACTGGTTACATCTGGGGAGCCTATTATTGTACTGTGGATACTGTAAGGAGCAATCTCACCCTAGCCTAGATGAAGGACCAAGAGGAAGCAGCAGAAAAAGTAGTAACTGATTAAGACATTCTTGTCATTCTTATTGTTGCCACTGAGTTGGGCCCCTCACTCATGGCGATCCCATGCCTGGTTCTGCGCCATTCTCATGACTGGTTGCAAATTAGACTGTTGTGATCCATAGGGTTTTAATTGGCTGATTTTTGGAAGTAGATCTCCAGGCCTTTCTTCCTAGCCCATCTTAGTGTGGAAGCTCTGCCGAAACCTGTTCAGCATCATAGCAATGTACAAGTCCCCACTGACAGGCTAGTGGTGGCTGTACGTGAGGTGCGTTGACTAGGAATTGAACCTGAGTCTCTTGCATGGTGGACGGGAATTCTACCACTGGACTACCAGTGCCTTCTTCAAGATGTTCTAGCAGAAGTGAAACAAGGGGTCACGGGCAGGAAAATTTTCTCTGGCCTGAGGCTCGCTTGGCAGCCATCTGAGACCCTGTCAAGGCCTGTGATGAGGCTTAGGGTCTTGGGTTTGAGATTTTCCTGCCAGGCAAGCACTTGCAGTTGTTCCACAGGACTTGGTTTCCTTCCGAGTCCGTGGGGCCCGTGGGAGCAAGTTCCTCACCTCCGTGGTTATTGGAGCATTAATTATCGGACAGGGCTCCTGTGACCACAGGGAGGAACGCCATACCTGTTATACATATTTCAATGCTGTGGTTGTTGCTGGGTGCCATAGAGTCAATTTTTGACTCATGGCGCCCCCATGTGACAGAGTAGGACTGCCCCATAGTGTTTTCTAGGCTGTGATCCTTGTGAAAGCAGATTGCCAGGTATTTTATCACCTACCCACTGGGTGGGTTCAAACCATCAAGCTTTCAGTGAGCAGATGCGTGTTTAACTGTTGCGCCACCAGAGCTCTTACAGACTTCAGTAGTTACTCCCTTCTGGTGCTTATTAACTAAACTCCTTTTTTTCTGCAACAAGGCAATCAGACCTATGCGTGGCAGGCTCTAAATAAATTTTTAAAGGAGATATTCTGGAAAAAAAAAATAGAGAATAACTTCGTAGTCCTAGGTGGGGTGGGGGTTACTGGAAGCTACACAACTATTTGTATACACAGGCCCAGTAAATTTATTGGCAAAAAAGAAAAAAACATTATCTTAAAACACCGATTTGCTAATAGCAGCACATCGACTGTTTTTCTGAAGCCTTAATAATCATATTTTACATGTAATGAATGCTTGCTGGGCACCAGGCTCTGCTCTATGAATTCTGCATGTATTACTCATTCGGTCCTAGGAGGAATACATTTTATGTTTAAGTAACTTGCCCAAGATCATACAGTTATTGAATGGAGGAAGTGAGGTTCAAAGTCACATGGTCTGGCCCCGGAGCTTGGTTCTTAACCACTACCTCTGTGGCTTCTCATCATGTCATCTACTAGCAGAAGAATATTTTCCTCACATTTAAATTGGTCACAAGCAATCTTTAGAAAAGAGCCCTGGCGGGGCAATGTTTAAGCACTGAGCTGCTAACTGAAAGGTTGGTGATTAGAACCTATCCAGCTACTCTATGGGAGAAAGCCTGGGCAATTTGCTCCTGTAAAGAGTACAGCCTAGAAAACCCTATGGGACAGTTCTACTCCATCAGTTGGCCTCACTATGAGTCGAAAGTGACTTGATGGCACCCAATACCAACAACACAATCTTTAGAAACTGTCCCAATTGACCAGATAATTTGGTATAGTAGAGGATTGACAGAAACGAGGGAAATCCTCAATGAGATGGATTGACACAACAGTGGCAACAATGGACCCAAACATACCAATGATCATGAAAATGACACAGGGCTGGGCAACATTTTGTTCTTTTACATGTAAGGTTACCATGAGCTGGAGCAGAGTCAACAGTCTAACTAACAACTGGATAATCATGACCCTATTTCATTCACTGAATGCCATGTACGTCTGTCTTAAATTTCTTTTTTTTTGAATTGTTTTTATTTATTTGTTCTACTTTAGATGAAGGTTTACAGAAAATTAGTTTCTCATTAAAGAATTAATACACAATTGTTTTCCGACATTGGTTGCCAACCCCACAACATGTCAACACTCTCCCCTTCTTGATTTTGGGTTCCCCATTATCAGCTTTCCTGTCCCCTCCTGCCTTCTTGTCCTTACCCCTGGGCTGATATGCCTATTTAGTCTCCTTTTGTTTTATACGCCTGTCTAATCTTTGACTGAAGGGTGAAACTCAGGAGTGACTTCAGTATTGAGTTAAAAGAGTGTCCAGGGCCCTTACTCTTGGGGTTGCTCCAGTCTCTGTCAGACCAGTAAATCTGGTATTTTCTTGTGAGTTAGAATTTTGTTCTACATTTTTCCTCAGTTCTGTCTCTATTGTGATCCCTGTCAGAGCAGTTGGTGGTAGCAGCCGGGTACCATCTAGTTGTGCTGGACTCAATCTAGTGGAGGCTGTGGTAGTCGTGGTCCATTGGTCCTTTGGACTAATCTTTCCCTTGTGTCTTTCTTCATTCTTCCTTATTCTGCACAGTGTGGGACCAGCGAAGTACCTTAGATTGCCATTCACAAGCTTTTAAGACCCCAAACACTGCTCACCAAAGTAGAAAGTAGAACATTTTCTTTATAAGCTATGCTATGCCAGTTGAGTTAGATGTTCCCAAAGGCCATGTTCCTTAGTCCTTGGCTTAGTAATTTGGTCCCTCAGGGAGTCTGGATGTGTCTATGAAGCTTCCATGACTTTGCCTTGGTCAAGTTGTGCTGGCTTCCCCAGTATTGTGTATCTTAAATTTCTTAAGAGAGGCGTATATCAGTTAGGGTTCCATTTTGGAAACCCACAAAAATGAGTTCTGGCTAAGATTATATAAAAGGGGGATTTGTTAGAGGGATATTGTGTGGATCAGAGAATGGGTGGGAAGCTGGGGAATCTGGCTTAGAAATAGGGTAGGAGGAGACATAAGCAGGCATCATATCCATTGAGGGAATCTAGGCAAGCAGGAACCCCTCAAAATTTGGAGAAATGCTGCTGGAGTAATAAACTCCGTTTTGTATGTGTGTTTGTGGATGTACTCTAGCTTCAGATCATTCAACATTTTGAGTCTTGGGAGAATGAATCTGGTTGGCCAAGCTCAGGTCACATGCCCTCCCAGTGGCTGTATAGAATTGGGTGAGGAAGGCTCTGGCAAAAGGAACCTCTTTCTAGGTGCCTTTAGACTTTAATAATGGGAGGGAGGAACCTCAGAATTTACTACTGACGTAACACAGAATGGGAAGAGGTAAGTAGGAATGAGGGGAAGAAAGGAAAGAGAAGGAAACTGGCTTGAAAACTATTACAATAGATTAAGTAGATGGTAATGCAGATTTAAATTTGGGAAATGGAAAAGGGAAAAAAGGATTTAAGCAACTTCCTTTGTTTTTGTTCTCCCCAGTTCTTCAGGTTATCAACCATCCACTTATGCCCCAAGTATATTTAGGCAACTTTGGGAATGAAAGATTGTTTATTTTTATATGCCTTTACTACCCATCTGTCAGTTTGTCATATTTGCGGTGGCTTGGTTGTTGCTGTGATACTGGAAGCTATGCCACTAGTATTTCAAATACCAGTAGGGTCCCCCATGGTGGACATGTTTCAGTGGAGCCTCCAGGCTACAACAGACTAGGAAGAAAGACCTGGTTGATCTACTTTTGGAATTTAACCAATGGGTTACAATAGAACATTGTCAGATACAGTGGTAGAAGATGAGCCCCCTAGGTTGGAAGTTACCCCGGATACACAGTGGCCACAACAACGGACTCTAGTATACCAACGATCATGAAGGTGGTGCAGGACCAAAGTTTCCCTGTCTTGTATATGGGGTCACCATGAGGTACAGCCAACTCGATGGCAACTAACAACATTTATGTGTCTATCCTCTGTCTCGAAGACACTCAGTTGCCCTCCTTTCCTCTGAAATCCTAAAATCTCATCTCTTTATCATTTTTTCCTTAATATTTTCAATCCAAATAATTTTCCTGATGACAGAGACTGAAGCAAGTATGGTTCATCTTCTTAATGTAAACCTCATTTCAGAAGTAGACTGTTACCCTTGATTATAAGCAAAATAAATCTAATATTAGCTTGAGTTTGTTTTACTGTTAATATTATTTACTTTCTGAAAACAGACTAACCCCAATTAACATGGTGAATTGCCTGCCCTGTAATGACCAGATATTCCATTCCATTCCATTATTGAAATCATTTGCATAGTAATTATGGTCTAACTCTACTAGTAATTGGAAATGTTTGCCTGCTGGTAATGTTGTGCAGTGGGCTCTCTAATCACATGGAAAACCCTGCCAGATGGCAGAATTAAGGAAGTTCAGTAACACGTTCCCACTAAATTCATGGCCATTCCTAAGCCCTCATTTTAGGTTCAAAACCAGAGTTTCAGTTTGCTCTGTCATCATCTTTCTAATTTTGATTTTTTAGAGCTTTTAAACAACTCATGCAACAGAGAAACAGTTTAAGCTGCAGATGTGACTGGTTCAGTGAAATTTTACCTAAAAATCAGCAGTGTGAATTATCCATTCTCTCGTCTCCCCCTTCCACCTTCCACCCTCTCCCGATATAATAATTCAAGCCTTGAAACAAATATCACAGGTCATTAAGGCAACTGAGACATATATAGGTGTGTGCATGTGTGTGCGTGCATGTGTATGTACGCATGTGTGCCTGTGTGTGCGTGTGTGTGTGTATCATCTGCTCTGAGTAAACCAAATGCGGCATAGGACAATTTGAGTTGGCATGAAAAACCTGGGAACTTAGCCCCTTTTACAAAATAATTCTTTTTTTAAAAAAAAGAGTTTAAATTCCAAGTGCCCCCATGCAATTAAGATATTATTTAATCTCTAAAATTTTAATTTGATAAAATGATTTAAATCCATGTGTACACACACATATACACATGATGAAACTGAACCTTTGGTTTTCCAATTTTTACCCATTGTTGTTGTTGTTAGGTGCTGTTGAGTCAGTTCCAACTCATAGCGATCCTACGCATAACAGAACGAAACACTGCCCGGTCCTGCGCCATCCTTACAATCGTTGTTATGCTTGAGCTCATTGTTGCAGCCACTGTGTCAATCCACCTCGTAGACAGTCTTTCTTTTTTCTGCTGACCCTGTACTCTGCCAAGCATGATGTCCTTCTCCAAGGACTGATCGCTCCTGACAACATGTCCAAAGTATGTAAGATGCAGTCTCGCCATCCTTGCCTCTAAGGAGCATTCTGGTTGTACTTCTTCCAAGACAGATTTGTTCGTTCTTTTGGCAGTCCATAGTATATTCAATATTGTTCGCCAACACCACAATTCAAAGACATCAACTCTTCTTTGGTCTTCTTTATTTATTGTCCAGCTTTCACATGCTCATGATGTGATTGAAAACACCATGGACTGGGTCAGATGCACGTTAGTCTTCAGGGTGACATCTTTGCTGTTCGACACTTTGAAGAGGTCCTTTGCAGCAGATTTGCCCAATGCAACGCGTCTTTTGATTTCTTGACTGCTGCTTCCATGGCTGTTGATTGTGGATCCAAGTAAAATAAAATCTTTGACAACTTCAATCTTTTCTCCATTTATAATGATGTTGTTCATTGGTCCAGTTGTGAGGATTTTTGTTTTCTTTATATTGAGGTACAATCCATACTGAAGGCTGTGGCCTTTGATCTTCATTAGAAAGTGCTTCAAGTTGTCTTCACTTTCAGCAAGCAAGGTAGTGTCGTCTGCATAATTCAGGTTGTTAATGAGTCTTCCTCTAATCCTGATGTCCCGTTCATATAGTCCAGCTTCTCATATTATTTGCTCAGCATACAGATTGAATAGGTATGGTGAAAGAATATAACCCTGATGCATACCTTTTCTGACTTTAAACCAATCAGTATCCCCTCTGAAACTTGCTCTCGAAAGTCGAGCAACTAAAGCAAAAGGAAGAATTGATGAAGTAAAAGAACTGAATGGAAGATTTCAAAGGGCATCTCAAGAAGACAAAGCAAAGTGTTATAATGACATGTGCAAAGAGCTGGAGATGGAAAACCAAAAGGGAAGAACATGTTTGGCGTTTCTCAAGCTGGAAGAACTGAAGAAAAAATTTAAGCCTCGAGTTGCAATAGCGAAGGATTCTATGGGGAAAATATTAAACAATGTAGGAAGCGTCAAAAGAAGATGGAAGGAATACACAGAGTCATTATACCAAAAATAATTAGTCAATGTCCAACCATTTCAAGAGGTAGCATATGATCAGGAACTGATGGTACTGAAGGAAGAAGTCCAAGCTGCTCTGAAGGCATTGGCAAAAAACAAGGCTCCAGGAATTGATGGAATATCTATTGAGATGTTTCAACAAACAGATGCAGCGCTGGAGGTACTCACTCATGTATGCCAAGAAATATGGAAGACAGCTTCCTGGCCAACTGACTGGAAGAGATCCATACTTATGCCTATTCCCAAGAAAGGTGATCCAACCGAATATGGAAATTATAGAACAATATCATTAATATCACAGGCAAGCAAAATTTTGCTGAAGATCATTCAAAAACGGCTGCAGCAGTATATTGACAGGGAATCGCCAGAAATTCAGGCTGGTTTCAGAAGAGGACATGGAACCAGGGATATCATTGCTGATGTCAGATGGGTCCTAGCTGAAAGCAGAGAATACCAGAAGGATGTTTACCTGTGTTTTATTGATTATGCAAAGGCATTTGACTGTGCAGTTTTCTGGGTAGAGTGTAGTGATCAGGAGGGGTGGTGGTTCCTGCACGAAATATTGGCAGTCATCGTGTAAGTTTCAAAAGCGATAGTCATGAAGTAGAAGACCAGTAGACTGGATTAGACAATTAGACTTTAGATTCCCTTTTTTAATTATTTATTTTTACTGTGCTTTAGGTAAAATTTTGCAGAGCAAAGTAATTTCTCATTAAACAATTAATACACATATTGTTTTGTAACATTGGTTGCCAATCCCACAATGTGTCAACAGTTTCCCCTTCTCGACCTTGGGCTCCTCCTTTTCATTTGTCCAGCTTTCCTTTCTCTTCCTGCCTTCTTGTCCTTGCCCCTGGGCTGGTGTGCCCATTTAGTCTCATATATATGGTTGAGCTATGTGTATTATTGTTTGTTTTGTGGACCTGTCTAATCTTTGACTGAAGGGTGAACCTCAGGAGTGGCTTCAGCATTGAGTTAAAAGGGTGTCCAGGGGCCATACTCTCAGGGTTTCTCCAGTCTCTGTCGGACCAGTAAGTCTGGTCTTTTTTTGTGAATTAAAATTTTGTTCTACATTTTTCTCCCACTCTGTCTGGGACCCTCTATTGTGATCCCAGTCAGTGATGGTAGCCGAGAACCATCTAGTTGTGCTCAGCTTGGTCTGGTGGAGGCTGTGGTATTTGTGTTTCATTAGCCCTTTGGACTAATCTTTCCCTGATGTCTTCGGTTTAGACTTTAGATTCTTATCTTGGTTTTTGGACAGTCTGTCATTGTGATCTTGGTATGAGAAGGTAGTTTTTGCAACAAGCCTGGTGGCCATGTCTTCTCTGTTCCTCTCCCTGCTAGCATCTTAGTTTCAGAAAAAATCCACCTCACCCTCCTCTCCCCCCGAAATTTGATGGTTCGTTGAAATGTCAGCAGGGTTCAAGAGTTACAATGCACAGCTTGGCACCAAGGTGTCTGACCTCCCCCTTCTAGGGTAGTTTGTATAGTGGGTCATGTAGATCCTAGTAATGTAACCCTAGGATATAAAAATGCCTGGGCAAGGGACCTTGGGGTCCCTCAGCTATGGTGTTAGTGGGAAACACATGTAGCAGAAATTCTCAGCCTACCTAATTAAGCCAGCCTGGCCAGAGTGTCCCGGCAGAAGGTAGACCCTTTTTGTTTCTCTCATCTAGGGTGCCAAGTGAAGGCATGAATGGAAGAGTTCTCTATCTCCACCAGGAGAGCTTCCATGAGCCAGGGGGAACTGGCATGTCATGTACCTGTCCCCTTCAGTTCTACATGCAGTGGGGCGCATATAGAAATTTTCTATCTCCACGCAGACATCTTTGGGCCATGGGGACCCACTCACCTGTTGTAGATTGTCTGCTTCTTTTTTGTGAGTAATAAAAGCTACTTTCCCTGTGTTAACCTGTGTTCAGACTCTGATCAGAAGAATATGATATTCATGAAGGAATCACATTTAGTGACTGGTTCTGTTTTTCCAATGGTTTCCTGGCTATTTAGAAACCTGGGACCACCTCTGAGTACCTCACAGATTTGGCACAGTGTCCCGGACTTGGACAAGTCTTTTTACCTCTCAGGACCTCAGTTTTCTCACTGGCAAATTGAGTGAGCTGTAAAGGAAGACCTAAAAGTTCCATTCCAATTCTTATTCTTATCTAGCAAAGTCAATACATGGAAAGTGGAGGAGTGAATGGATAGATGTGAACTAGCTGATAACAGTTTGATTCTCAGAATGGGTGATGCGTTTATAGGTGTTTACCATATAATTGAGAAAAAAAATGATAGGTAAAAAATAAATAAGTAAATGAAGGCCATCCATGGAGCAGTGATGCTGGTGTTTTGTGAACCAAAGGTTATGATCAATGAAATTCTGTGCACATGGGTTCAAAAAGAATAAAAAAACAATTTTGAAGTGAAAACCAGTGGAAAAAGCGAAATTCTAAGTGGACAGAGCCTTAAATCCTGAGTAGCAGAGTAATAATGTCTTCATTCCTTCTGAGGTATTATATGGTTAAGCTGTTGACACATTCTTGACTCAGAGTCAAGGACTGTTACTCCTTCAAAGCTTCAGACCAATGAAGTGTCAACAGACATGGGGAAATAATAAAAGACCCCATAACCTGCAGATCACAGGCACAATGCTCTGTGATTCACACTCTTCTTAGTTAAAAAATGGAAAGTTCCATGGAAGCTTGTCTTAAGCATAAATACTTGGCCTTATTCTCACTCTATTTTATTCCTCCCTCACTTTCAACAGTCAATGTCCATGAAAGCAGCAGTCAAGAAATTAAACGATGTATTGCATTGGGCAAATTTGCTACAAATCCCCACAACAAACAAACAAACAACCCAACCCTTTGACATTGAGTCAATTCTAGTTCATAGTGATCTTGCTGCAAAAGACCTCTTTAAAGTTTACAAAACCAAAGATGACACTTTGATGACTAAAGTGTGCCTGATCTAAGCCATGGCCTTTTCGATCATCTCATATGCATGCAAAAGCTGGACAATGAAAAAGAAAGACAGAAGAAGAATTGATACATTTGAACTGTGGTGTTGGCAAAGAATATTAATATACTGTGGAATGCCAGAAGAACAAACAAATCAGTTTTAGAAGAAATACAACCAGAATGCTCCTTAGAAGCAAGGATGGAAGATATCGGCTTGCTTACTTCAGATACATTATCAGGAAAAATCAGTGACTAGAAAAGAATATTGTGTTTGGTAAAGTAGAGGGTCAGTGAAAATGAGGCAAACCTTCAATGAGATGAATTGACACAGTAGCTGCAACGATGGGCCTAAACATAGCAACAGTCATGAAGATGGTGCAGGACTGGGCAAAGTTTTGTTCTGTTGTACATAAGGTTGCCACAAGTCAGAGCTGACTTGATGACACCTAACAACAACAACACCAATCACTTTCAACAAGAAAATTGAGAGACAACAGCTAAATTGAGGAACACATCTTACTTTTTGGTAAGATGACTCTGTTGGCAATATGGAGGATAACTTGAAGGAAAGTATGATATGAGTCAGGAAAATCAGCTGTGAGACTGTAGCAGTGGTACATGTGAGAGAAGATGATGGTAGGACTGCTGTTGTTGGACACTGTTAACTGGATTTGAATTCATAGTGGCCCCATGTGAGAGAGTAGAACTGTGCCATAGGATTTTCTGGGTTGTAATCTTTACAGAAGCAAATCAACAAGTCTTTCTCCTGCAGAGCCACTAGATGGGTTCAAACCACCAACACTTCAGTTAACAGCTGAGACCTTAATCATTTGCGCCACCAAGGCTCTTTAGTGCTGGGACTAGGTGATGGTAATGGGGATGGAGGGAAGTGAGGAGAGATAATCAGTTTTATGGGCTGAATTGTGTTCTCTTCAAAACAGGGCTTCGAACTGGTTTGTTCTGATTCGAGCCCCTGCTGAGAATTTGCATTCTAACAAGTTTCCAGGTGATGCTAATGATGCTGGTTAGGGACCAGCTCTGACAACCACTAGTAGAGCAGTGGGTCTCAAAATTTATTATACATAAGAATCACCTGTGGATGTTGTTAAACTGTAGATTCTGATTCTGTATATCTGGGGTGGAAATGCAAATTCTCAGGAGGGGTTCCAACTGGAATGAACCAGTTCAAAACCTTGCTACAAAATATGTGTTGGGATCCAATTCCTTTTGGGAAAAGGTTTTTCTTTGTTATGTAATGCGACCATATCAGTGTAGCGCATGTCTTAAACCTAATCCCTTCTCAGTTATAAAAAGAACAAATTACGCACAGAAGGAAGCACAAATGGGAAAGTCAAATGCCATGTGAGCTTGCCAAGGATTTGAGAGATCTTGGGGCTACAGAAGCTGAAAGAAAAAAAGATCTTCCCCTACAGCTGAAAGAGAGAGCTTTCCCTTATAGCTGGTGCCCTGAATTTGGCAAAGTAAATTTTTTTCTTTAAAGCCACCCACTTGTGGTATTTCTGTTACAGCAACACTAGAAAATGAAGATGATCTGCTTGATTGATGATTGGTTATGGGGAGAGAGATGAGGAATCAAAGAGGACTCTCATTTTTGGGAACTGAATAATTGAATTGGGCAGGGTCATTTACTGAGATGGGAAATATAGGAGAAGGAACAGGTTTGGAAGAAAAGATGGTCCCTTGAAGTTGAGAAGCTTGTAACTGCAACTTGCCCAAGTAGAAATGTCCATTGTGTAGTTGGATGTATGAATTTGAAGCTTAGGAGAGGAGTATGGGGTGGAAGTATAGATGGCAATTAACACCATGGGAAGGAGTGACACCTAGGTTGAATGTTCTGAGTGAGAAGAGATGAGAACTCTGAGCACATCAAAGTTGAAACAAAGAGTAAAAGGCACTAGGAAGGAGAAAAAGTTGGAAGAGTGTGGTGTAATGGGTGCCAAAGGAGCAGAGGGTTTCAAGACGAAAAATTTCAACAGGGGCTAACGCTGCCAAGAGGCCAAGCAAGATCAGGAATTAAAAGTGCCTCAGACTCAGTGACATGTAGATCATTGGTAACCTGGGCAAGAGCAGTTTCAGTGGAGTGTTGGGGCAGTTGTCTCAATTCTAGGCTGGATTCTAGAAAATTAAAGAGAAAGAAAAATCAGTTATGTTATAGTATAGTAGAAAAACGAAACATGAAAAGCTTAGCGTATTTTAAAAGACAAGTGGCAATAATTCAGTTCAAATAAATAGAGAAAAGTGATTTTACTGATTGGTTGTAGCCTTCATTGAATACTCTTGACATTTCAAATATGAAAAAACTACAAGAAGTGTCAGAAGATTATATATGATCTTTTATATAAAATTGTGAGCTTTGTGAAATGGAGAGGATAATGTCATTAAGTGGGCAAAAGGCAAGCTTTTGAATATAGGCCTAAAAACTTAGCCTGTATCATAGGGATACTTGTTTAAACCAAAGGAGGAGAGGGATAAAATGAAATGTGGCTTGTTAAGATGACTTTTACCACAAACAAATTAGTCTCAGAAGAAATACAGCTGGAAAGATCCTTAGAAGTAAGGATAACAAGACTCTGTCTTGCTTACTTTGGACCTGTAATCAGGTAAGACAAATTGCTAGAAAAAAGACATCATATTTGGTAAAGTAGAGGATCAGTGAAAATGAAAGAAACCCTCCATGGGATGGTTTGAGTCCGTAGCCTTAACAATGGACTAGAACATATCAAAATCATGGAGATGATACAGGGCTGAGCAGAATTTTATTCTGTTATACATAAAGTTGCCATGAGTCAGAAATAACTCAACAGCAATTAATGACAAAAACAATCTTCACGTTTGGCAAAGTAGAGGGTCATCAAAAGTGAAGAAAACCCTTGGTGGTTGACACAATAGCCACAACAATAGGCTCAAACATACCAATGATCATGAAGATGGCATAGGACCAGGCAACGTTTTGTTCTGTTCTGTTGCGTTGTTGGGTGTCATCAAGTTGATTCTCACTCATAAGGTCAGCAGCAGTTGGAGACCGCTCGATGGCAACTAACAACAACATCTTCATCATAAGAAATAAATGATATACGAGAATTTTATTTACATATCATTTCCAAAGGAGAACATATCAAGATTGGGTATGTCCAGGTTAATGAAATAGATGTATCTCTGAAAGTTCATAAAATGAAGTTTTTTTTATATTGAATTCCATCTTTCTATACTTTCCATGGAAACCCTGGTGGCGTAGTAGTTAAGTGCTATGGCTGCTAACCAAGAGGTCGGCAGTTTGAATCTGCCAGGCACTCCTTGGAAACTCTACTCTGTCCTACAGGGTCGCTATGAGTAGGAATTGACGACAGTGGGTTTGGTTTTTGGTTTTTTATACTTTCCATTAGACTAACGAAGGACAAAAATCTATGAAAAATTAATGGTTTCCCACAATTTTTCAGAAAAAGTCTTAGATATGGGGATACAACAGGGAACAAGGTGGATAGGACTTGTTTTCTAACAGCATCCAGCCTCATTCGTTCATTCATCCAATTCATATTGGGTGCCTTCTCTGTGCCGGACCCTGGAGATAAGAAGTGAAAAGGTCAGACATGTTACCTGCCTTCTCGACATAAAGTAATGGAAATAGTAAAACCAGTTGCGGTCAAGTTGATTCTGACTCATGGTGTCCCCGTGTGTGTCAGAGTAGAACTGTGCTCCACAGGGTTTTTGATGGCTGATTTTTCAGAAGTAAATCGCCAGGCCATTCTTCTGAGATGCCTCTGGGTAAACTTGAACCACCCACATTTGGGTTAGCAGCTAAGCCATTTTAACCGTTTGCACCACCCTGGGACTATGAAAATAGCAACAGCCATCAATTATACTTAGCACTATGCTAAGCAAATTACTTATAATAATTACCAAAACACTCTCATGTTCATATTATTTGTCAGATGAATGATACCAAGGCTCAGAAATGGTTAAACAACTTGCCCAAAATCATATAGCTAATAAGTGGCAGACCTGGGGTTTGAACCCGGATCTCATTGATTCAAAATCTATACTCATATCCACTCTGCTGGACCACTTCCTCCCACAGCAACTGTTAATGGAAAACAAGAAGAGTGAATAACTATGTTGACTGATGTAATTGTTGGCTAAGATACAATTCAATAAATTCATAGGGAAAGAAGTAAGAGGAAAGGTAAAGAATTCGTCTTTGGAGTCTAACATTTATTGACTATTTGCTTCAGGGTGACTTACATACAGAATGAAGTTTTTCAATACCCCTTTGAAATAGGTAATCTCATTTTACAGATGTAGAATTGATTTTTTTCAGTTAGGAATGTTTTTAACTACAAAAAATGGAAAAACTGACTACAGAGGAGAAACTAATAGGAGTTTATTGTTTTCACATAATAAGTTTGGTATGGATTCGGAAATCAACAATGTCAGGGGTGATGTCTATACATGTCTCTTGGCTTTTTCCTCATGGTTGCAAAATGGCTGCCACAGCTTCAGCTATCATGTCTGCATTTAAAGGAGGAGGAAGGAGAAAGGGGTGACATTAGATTCATTTGTCTTTATTTTTTTTAATTGGGAAAGTAAAACATTCCTCCTAAACTCTTTTCAGCCCTAACAGATTTTGTTGGTTGTTGTTGTTAGGCTTTTCAGCCCTAACAGATTTTGTTGGTTGTTGTTGTTAGTTGCTGTTGACTCGGCTCTGACTCGTGGTGGCCTTATGTACAACACAATGAAACGTTGTCCGGTTCTGTGCCATCTTCATGATTGAAACTTTTAGTTACATACCAGAAAATTATCACATGGCTACATCATGCTGCAAGGGAACTTAGGAAAGTGAGTATTTAGCATTCCAACTTTTACACTGGAAGGTGGCAAGGGAGACAGAAAATGAATAGGTACCGAATTAGACAGCCAAGAGTGCCTCCTGACTTAGAGAGGTTAAGTAACTTGTATAAAATTATACAGTCATTGAAACTCATGCCTGCTGACTTCCAAAGAGTATGTTTTCCACTAAGTCACTGATTTTGGCCAGACTCTTCTGACAACCCATGTCAACCTCTTGTGGGGAAATTAACGGACAAGACAAGCCCTGAAACCCCTCCATTCCATAGTCTTGGAATTTTCCATGCAGGGTTCACGAGAGTAGGTATAAGGACTGGCTTAGACACACAAAGTATCTGGGATGGGATTTTTCATCTCTCCAAGTCTCCCACCCATCATGAAGTTATTCCTAGTCAGTAACTGGTTTTCCAAGCCGAGAAAGCTTGCTCTGCTCAGATAGTGGATATTTACGTAGAAAAATAATCCAAAAACCACGTGCAGTTGAGTCAACTCCAACTCATGCCACCCCTGTGTATCAGAGTAGAACTGTGATTCATAGGGTTTTCAATGGCTGATTTTTTCAGAAGTAATTGCTAAGTCTTTCTTCTGGGGCATCTCTGGGTGGACTTGACTCTCCAGCCTTTTGGTTAGTAGCAGAGCATGTTAACTGTTTGCACGACAACGAGTTTATTCTCTGACAGTTCTGGGGGCCAGAAAACCTGAAATCAAGGTATCAGCAGGGTTTATTCCTTCTGGAAGCTTTGAAGGAGAATCTGGTCCATGCCTCTGGTTGCTGCTGGCAATCTCTGGTGTTTTTTGGCTTGGATCTCTGCTTTCTTCACGTGGCCGTCCTCTGTGTGTGTCTTCTCCCCTTCTCTTCTCTTCTAAGGACACTTGTCTTTGCATTTAAAGCTTGTTCTAAATCCAAGGTGATCTCATCTTTTGATCTTTAACTTAATTACATCTGCAAAGACTTTTTCCAAAGAAAATCTCATTAATAGACTCCATATGGACATACTTTTTGGAGAACCACCATGCAACCTGCTACAAGCACTTACCGTCAGACAATGTTAGTTTTGTTGTAGTATCATTTATCCTCACAACAATTCTGTGAGATACATACTGTGATTATCCCATTTTACAGATAGGGAAAAAGACATACAGAGAACCTGAAGTCAGACAACAAGTAAGTGGTGGAGCTGAAATTCCACCATCTTAGCTGCCATGTTTTCATTCCTTGATGCTGCCCACATAGTATAATGTCAGAGACCCTGTACCTCCTTCAACAGCGCACAAATGCTGTCACGTACTGATAATAAGGATTTATGTCTCTTTCCAGTTTCATCGTTTTATTTAATTTTCAAAGAAACCCTGTAGGTAGGTTTGGCAGGAGTCATGATAATCTGAGCGAAATTAAGTTAGTCTTGCCGGACCATGCAGGTAGTAAGTACTTCAGGTAGAATTGAAACTCCAGTCATTTAATTCTTTGCCCAGTGCACTTTCTACTCTCTCAGAGCAGCCAAGGAGTCCAAAGATTGTTGTTAGTTGCTGTTAAGTTCATTCCAACTGACGGAGACTCCAAGTGAGCAGGGTAGAACTGCACTCCATAGGGTTTTCAAGGCTGTGACCTTTTGGAAGCAGACTGCCAGGCTTTACTTCCAAGATGCCTCTAGGTAGGTTTGAACCACCAACCCTTAGGTTAGTAACCCAACACTTAACCATTTGCACCACTAAATTAACGCAAACGCCCACGGGGAGAGGCAACACAGGCAGATTTATATGGAAGTAAATATGAGCTATATAAAAATGAGAGTGGGAAAAGAGAAACTGAGTCCCAAAAAGGGGAAGGAAATAACGTGGTAGGGGAAAGTAATGCTGGAAATGACAAAGACAGACTTTGCCGGCTTCTAACTTTGGCTAGAAAAAGTATCATCAGATGCCCTGGATCAGGGAAAACACCACTTCTTCCTTATACATACGTGGCAGGCATGATTAATGGATTGTGTGGGTCTTTTCCTATGAACTCAGGTAGGACCCCAGCATTCTCGCCACTACAGCGCTCTGAGCAATCACTACTATTCAAATGGATTGCCATGTGGAATTAAGTATTTCCCATCCCTACTCTGAAGAGTCTAAATCTAAGACTTTGTGGGTGTGCTCTTGGTCAAGGAAAGAAGCTTAATGAGAGACATCTTGGCAAAGATCTGGATAAATCCTGAGAGTAAACTTGGGCATTTTGATGAAAAGCTAAACCTTAATTTTCTCATCTATAAAATGAAGATAATAGTATTTTTCTCAGAGGAGTGTTGAAAAATTTAAAGTCATAATCTGTTCATTTACTAATATTACTATCAGTTCCAGTTTTTGGGTGGCTATTACTACCTCAAAATCTGAAAGTATAAATGTAAGGAAAAAGCAGAGAATCTATCCTCTAATTTGATTTCCAACATAGAACAAAATTCATTTATTCATTCACTCATTCATTCATTCATTAAAATTATTGAGTACCTTCCATGTCATAGGCACCCTGTTGTTATCGTGAGGTGTCATCGAGTCGGTTCTGACTTTTAGCGACCTCATGTATAACAGAACAAAATGCTTCTGATCCTGCACCATCCTCACAATCGTTGCTATGCTTGTGCTCATTCTTCCAGCCACTGTGTCAGTTCATCTCATTGAGGGTCCTTCCTTCTTTCACTGAACCTAGGCATAGGAAGTACAATGATGAACAGACCAGTTGAGGTTCAATGTCTTTCCCACAGTCAGCCTCAAGGAAGATACAACTATGTAACAGAGTATTGATTAGGACTTTTCCTATACCTTCTTTCTTTCTGTTATAACAAACCCAATGCTGCAGACAAAGAGATACAGGGTACGTCCCATTCTAAAGAAAGCTGTCAAACGTTGATTGGGGCCTGATTGCCTCCTGCCTAGGATTATGTTTTGTTATGCTGCTGTTAGGTGCTGTCGAGTTGGTTCTAACTCATAGTGACCCTATGTACAAAAGAACGAGACACGGATGGTTCTGTTTGATGCATTATTGCAGCCACTGTTTCAATCCATCTAATTCAGGGTCTTCTTTTTTGTTGACCCTCTACTTTACCAAGCATGATGTCCTTCTTCAGGGACTGGTCCCTCCTGATAACATGTCCAAAGTACTTGAGACAAAGTCTTGCCATCCTTGCTTCTGGCTGTACTTCTTCCAAGACAAATTTGTTCTTTTGGCAGTCCATGGTATATTCAGTATTCTTTACTAACACCATAATTCAAAGGCATCAATTCTTCTTCGGTCTTCCTTATTCACTGTCCAGTTTTCACATGTATATGAGGTGAAATTACATAGAGGTGGCAAAACTGGTCTTACCACTGTTAGCCATGCTGTGTCCCTTCACCCAAGTTTAGGGTTGTTGGCCTTGTTGGGGGGGAAAGGAATACTTTTCTCCTTTATGGGCCCAACCAGGTGACATTCTAAGAAAGTCGTGCTTAGAGATTAGAGATGCCTGCAAGAAGGACTGACTGCCATCTTGTTCCCCTGCTGAGTACAGGAGGACCTGTAGGCCCACCCTGGTGCTGCCATCAGTTGGACACAGCAGTGGTAAGCAGTTCTTGGGAGTGCATGATGAGTCCCTTGGAGGCAGACATTAGCAAAGATTCCATAAGTTACTTTTTGCTTCTACATTGCTGAAGGCCTTCCTAGAGACTTCTCAGCCAAGAGGGCAAGTAGGGCCTATGGAGTGTGTACCTGGGAAGAAAAGAATGGAAGACACATTCTTATATCCTCAGAGGGGGTCCCCAAGGAGGTGGAAAGTACTCTACAACCTCTTAGGCTCCACGTGAGGGGTACAGAAGTTAGAGGGCAGGACAGTAACAGAGGGCCTCCCCTGGTTGGTCTCAGGTCAAGTAAGAGGGTGCCCCACTCAGAATGAGGGTCTGGGGAGTGGGCCACTGGCATGGCCTGAGGGAAAGATATGCACCTCCCTGAGGATTCAGGATGAAGCCAAACACTGCCCCTTAGAAAACCAATCTCAATTCAGACCTGATCCAAGCAGGTCACTTCTCCACTACCACCAGGTCACAGTATGGCAGTAGTTAAAATTATTTCCACACTTTCTACAAGCCTCAGGAGAGCCAGACCAAGAAGTGGAAGGGGAAGGAGGGTTATATTTTAAATCTGACCACATTTCTCTTTCCCTTTTTAAGGAGTCTGGGGTGGAGGAGGAAGGAATAGATCATGCCCCACAATTCTAATCCCTTATGTCACCAATCCAGGCTGAATTGGGTAGTGGTGAGGGGGGAAAAGAGAGAAGATGAGATTAAAATTTTGTTTGCATCTGAAATTTTAAACTAGATCAAAGTTTTAGTAACTGAATATGGCCGGAAAGTTATGAAATGTGCCCAAGATGTCCCTAAAGAGTTCAAAGGGACTTTTAAAGAATATAATTGAAGGCAGTGGTCGTAGAATAGTAAATGTTTCTGGTTTTATAATAATGTCCCACCAAAATAAGGCTCCTGGTAACTGGTGCATATTGAGGTGTATATTGAGTTGCTGAGGGGTCAGTCCTTGGGTAGTGCAATTGACTAAGCACTCAACTACTAACTAAAAGGTTGAAAGTCTGAACCCACCCAGAGGCACCTGGATATCTGCTTCCAAAAGGTCACAGCCTTCTAGGAATAAAAATAATTTTTGATCCAGCAATCCCACTCCTAGGTATATATCCAAGAAATACAAGAGCAGTGACACAAATAGACATATGCATGCCTATGTTCCCTGCAGCATTTTTCACGATAGCAAAAAGATAGAAAGCACCTAAATGCCCATCAACAGAAGAATGGATAAACAAATCGTGGTACACACATACAATGAAATACTACGCAACTATGAAGAATAACGAGGACCCTGTGAAACATACCATGGATGAATCTAAAGGATATTGTACTGAGTGAAATAAGTTAATAAGCCAAATAGTGTATGGTCTCATTATTGTAAAAAGTCAAGAATAGATATATACACAGAAAGCAAAGTTCTTTGATGGTTACCAGGGATGGGAGGGACAGGAAGGGAGAATCATTTTCTAGGTTGTAGGCAGTTGTTATTTTTGATGATGGGAAAGGCAATACCAAATATGAGTGAAGTCTGCACAACTTGGCCAAGGTAAATGAGGACACTAAGAGGTACACAAGAAGACGGGACAATTCTAGTAAATGTTATAACATATGTAATATTGCAACAACAGTAATGTCTTAGGCTGGGTGCTCTAGAGAAGCAAAATCAGTAAAGCGTATAGACAGATAGATAGATAGACAGATAGATGATAGATAGATTTATATCAAGGGAATGGCTCACACCGTTTTTAGAGGCTGTAATGTCCCCAATCTGTGAGGCAGGAGAGAGGCTTTTCTGGATTCACATTGCCACAGAGGCTGGCAAACTCAAGATCGGCAGGCTGGAAAGCAGGGCCGTTGCTCACAGGTTGTGAAGATGGACGAATCTCAAGATTGGCAGGCAAGACTGCAGGTAAGCTGCTAGCTCAAGTGCTAAGAGCTGGAGGTCAGATGAACAAGAGGCAGCTGCAGGATCCGGAACAAGCCAAAGCCCCAGCAAGCAGGGCAGAAAGCACTAGGTGGAGGAGGGCAAAGAGATGAAGGCTGAGGGGGTGGTGAGCTGCCACAGGCCCTGCCCCCACTGGTACCACTCACAGCCGATCCCATCCTGGGAGTGATCATGTATCGAATCTCAACAGGGAATTGAGCACAACATTATATGACTGCCAGAACACTGAGAATCATGGCCCAGCCAAGTTGACACACAGCCTTAGCCATCAGAAGTAATAACAACCAAAAAATATACGTGTGCTTACGTAGGTAGATATCTGTGCGTGTATGTGTATAGGAAAGCATATGTGAGCAAACACACGTGCATGTACCGGTGTATCTGTAGACGTATGTATACACATGTTTGTGTGAGCCACATATATATCCATACATATAATAAAGCACATAAGGGGCAGAGTTATGGAGACTTCCTAGACATATCCAAACAACACACGGGATTGGTTTACTGGCTTAAAAGGCTTAGGATCGTAGTCTGGTGGGACAACTTAGTCCACTAAAATAATTCATAAAGATAGTGCTCCTCATCCTAGTTTGGTGAATAGTGTCTGAGGTCTTAAAAGCTTTTGAGCGACCATCTAAGGTCTCTACTCATATGGAGCAGAAGTGTATGAGGCAAGCCAAAGACACAAAGAAGAAACTAGTCCACAGGACTAATAACCCACATGAAACTCGACCTTTTCTAACCTGAGACCAGAAGAACTAGATGGTGTCTGGCTACCACTACTGATGGTTCTGACCCGGGACACAATAGAAGGTCCCAGGTAGAATGGGAGAAAAACATAGAACAAAATTCAAATTCCTAAAAATGTCCAGGCCTACTGGACCAATAGAGACTAGAGGAATCCCCAAGACTGTCGCCTTACAATACCCTTCGAACTTGGAATTCAAGCTGGTTATAGAGGTCATCTTTCAGCCAAATAATAGATTGGCTTATAAAACAAACAGTATCACCTGTGAGTAATGTGCTCCCTTAAGCAATCGACTATATGAGACCAAAAGGTCATCATTTACTGAAAAGCAAAGATGAGAAGGCCAGGAGAGAAAGGGAAGCTAGATCAACGGAAACAGAACAAACAGAATAGAAGTAATGAGAAAGCTGACACATTCTGAAAACCGAAACCAATGTCACGGAACAATTTGTATAAAAATTGTTAAATGGGAACCTAATTTGCTGTGTAAACTTTTATGTAAAACACAGTAGAATGTAAAACAAAACAAAACAAAAACCCAAAAGGTCACAGCCTTGAAAACCCTATGGAGTACAGTTTTACTCTGCACACCTGGGGTCACCAGGAGTCGGAGTCGAGTTGAGCAACTAACTGGTGGTTTGATTTTTGGAGTTGTTGCAAAACTGAAGGACACCTGTAGGTGGAGCTGTGCACCTTTCACAGAACCGTATCATTTTGTGTTGGGAGGAAGTTCAAAACAGTTGATGCCGAACCTGACTGCCCATTGGGATCACCCCGGAGAGTTTGTTAAAACTATGGATTCCTGGCACCAGAATCTCAGATTCCAATTCAGTGGGTCTGCAGTGGGGCTCGGTTATGGGGTGCAGGCTGCATGGGGGCTGTGTTTGAGAATCACTGCCCTTGGAGGGCTTCCAGCTCACCACGGGACAGCCCCTTGGTGATGTGGTCACCAGCTCTGCCTCACGAATTGGCAGAGGAGCTCCTGTCATCCTCCAGGAGAAGCAGGATTTACTGGGTGTTTCTCTGCATGTCCTGAGATCTTTACATGATCTATTTCCGGGTCCTCAATTTGGAGCTGCCTCTTAGTGGTTAAGTGCTACAGCTGCTAACCACAAGGTCGGAAGTTCGAATCCACCAGGCGCTCCTTGGAAATTCTATGGGGCAGTTCTACTCTGCCCTATAGGGTTGCTATGAGTCGGAATCCACTCGATGGCAACGTGTTTGGTTTCGTTTTTTTCTTCTCATAGTTTTGGTGCTTTGGATGAAAACAAAAGGTGAGAGACCCCAGAGACTGAGGCCTGCCAGTTTTCTTTAAATGAAACTTCAGATTGTTAATCTGCACTTAATATGATGTAATGAAAGGGCAATTCACTCATGTAGTTGTTAGGTGCTGCCAAGTCGATTCCGACTTGTAGGGACCCTGTAGGACAGAGAAGAACTGCCTCGGAGGGTTTCCAAGTAGACTGCCACACCTTTCTCCCGTGGAGCCATTTGTGGGTTTGAACTAACGACCTTTCAGTTAGTAGTGGAATGCTTAACCATTGTGTCATCAGGGCTACTTACTCATGTAGTGGTCTTTCAAAAAACCCATAAACCCCTGTCTAATCATGAAAAGAAGGAGTCCCAGTAGTGCAGTCATTAAGTGCTCTGCTACTAACTGAAAGGCCGGGGGTTCGAACCCACAAGCCACTCCGAAGGAGAAAGATGTGACAGTCTATTTCTGTAAAGATTACAGCCTTGGAAACCCTATGGGGCCGTTCTACTCTGTTCTATAGGGTCTCTGTGAGTCAGAATTGACTCGACAGCAACAGGTTTGGTTTTGGTAATCATGAGAAAAATCTCAGGCAAACCCAGATTGGGGGACATTCTACAGGATACCTGGCTAGCACTCCTCAAGACTCTCAGGGCTGTGAAAATCAAGGAAAGACTGAGAAACTGTCACAGACCAGAAGGGACTGGGGAGACATGACAATTAAATACAGAGTGGTACCCTGGATTGGATCCTAGAACAGAGAAAGGACTTTTATGGAATAACTGATGGCATACAAATAAAATCTAGGGTTTAGTTAATAGTGATGCACTAATGTTGCTAGGTTTTGACAAATGTACCATGAAAACGCAAGATGCTGACAAAGGGAAGCTGGCTGAGAGGTATACCAGAACGCTTATATACGCAAGTTTTCTGTAGATTATAAATATTGCAAAACAAAATTTTATTTAAAAAAAGGCAAGCAAACATGATTTCTAAACTGAAGAAAATTTTAATGGGAGCATTGCATGCATTCCCTCATTTCAGGTATATAGACTATCTGTCAGAAGAGGCCAGAAGGAGTCCTTGGTGTCCTTGTCTTAAAGCCCAGGCTCTTATAGCATCTTCCTTAAGTGAAAAAGAAAATGATGGTATTAGAGGTCTTAAGCCCTATATGGAGTAATTTTTGAGGGCCTCTAGAACCCCTTCATTTTTTGAAGGAAGTTCCTTAAATCAAAGGAGCACTTGTTTCTTTCCGCACAGTCTAATGATCTGCTTCAGGCATTTTCAGGATGCATTAATTCTTTACCTAATTAGAAAGTTAGACATTAGGGTCAATTTGTGTGTTTATAATCTTTGTAAATATTACTATCAGAGGTATATAATTAATTCAACTTCAGAATCATTTCAAATAGTTTATCTCATCCTAGATGGTGCAAATAGTTAATGTGCTTGGCAGCTAACCCAAAGATTGGAGGTTCAAGTCCACCCGGGGCACCTTGGAAGAAAAGTCCACCAATCTACTTCCAAGCCATTGAAAACTCTATGGAGCACAGTTCTACCCTGATGCAAATGAAGTTTTCATAGTTGGAATCAATGCAGCAGCAACTGGTTTTATCTCATTTGTATGAGAGTTAAGGTCTCTGGGTATTGCAGATGGTTTGCTCTCAACTACTAGCCTAAAGGTTGGCAGTTCAGAGCTCACTCAGTTGCACCACAGAAAAAAGGCCTGGCAATCTGCTACCGTAAAGATTACAGCCAAGAAAACCCTGTGGGGCTCAGTTCTATTCTGTAACACATGAGGTTGCCATGTCAAAATCGGCTCAACAGCAATGGGCTTGCTTTTTTGGTTTATATGTGAGTTAAGATAAATGTGAGCAAAAATAAGGGCTTCTCTAAGTTCTCAAGGAATCCAACAAAAATAATCCACGTACTCACCTTCCGTGCATGACAACCAAATCCCATTTCACAGATATTGGATTTAGTCAGAACTTGGACAGCATGTGGGATCTCATCCCTGCTTTGATAGAGAAGAAAACCGAGGCCCAGTGACCTGCTCAAGGCCGCTCAGTTAGCTGGTAACTGTCTTCATTATCTAGTGCTGCTATAACAGAAATTCCACAAGCAGATGGCTTTAACAAACAGAGATTTATTCTCTCACAGTCTAGGAGGCTAGAAGTCCGAATTCAGGGTACCAGCTCCGGGGGAAGTCTTTCTGTCTCTGTTGGCTCTGGGGGAAGGTCCTTGTCATCAATCTTCCCCTGATCTAGGAGCTTCTCAGTGTAGGGACCCTGGGTCCAAAGTATACGCTGTTTTCCTGGCTCTTGTTTCTTGGTGGTATGTGGTCTCCCTGTCTCTCTGCTCACTTCTCTCTTTTATATCTCAAAAGAGATTTGCTTAAGACACAACCTAATCCTGTAGATTGAGTCCTGCCTCATTAACATCATAGAAGTAGGATTTACAACACACAGGAAAATCACATCAGATGACAAAATGGTGGACAATCACACAATACTGGGAATCGTGGACTAGCCATGTGGACACACGTTTTTGGGGGGACACGATTCAATCCATAACAGTGACAAAGGCAAGGGCAGCACCAGGGCATCCTGACTGTCACTCCAAGACACTGCCAACACACTCAGTTGTTCAAAGTCCAATAGACCAGAAGGTAAAGCCATGATAAAATATAGCCATGATAAAATGTCAACCGAATATTGCTGAAAAGAAAAACAAATGCTTTTATGGTCCTTTAACAAGCATTGTTTTGTTTTCAACAGTAATCCATGTCTGGAAAACCATCATTTATCAATGTCCTAACTTTCCTATTGCTGCTTACTCTTTCTCAGGCAACAATATTTAACTTTAAGTATACTTTTTTTTTCCATTTTTAAACTTTGCTCTTAGCTTTATTTTTATTTTTAAAATATTGTGATTTTGCAGAAAATTTACATAGCAAATTAGCTTCTCATTTAACAATTTCTATGCATATTATTCAGTGACATTGGATATACTTTTAGCAATGTGTCTGCATTCTCATTATTTCCATTATGGTTGTTCTGCTTCTCTTAATCTTGTCCCACCTTACCTTCTCATTTTTGGTTTAGGGTAAATGTTAGCTATTAGGTTTCATTTAAATGATTGTTTAGAGAAGCACAGTACTTATGGGTGATAATATTTATTTTATGAGCCGCTTGGTCCTTTGGCTGATACGTTACCTTGGAGAGTGGTTTGAATTCTGAGTTTAAAGGATATACCAGCGTGACATCTTGGGGGTTCCTCCAGTCTCTACCAGTCTGGTAAGTCTGGCCTTTTTTTTTTTTTTTTAGGAATTTGAGCTTTGTTTTACATTTTTTCCCCATTCTGTCCCAGACCATCTATTGTGTCCCTGGTCAGAACGGTTGGTAGTCATATCTGGGCACCATCTACTTCTTCTGATCTCAACGTAGGAGAGGCTGGTGTTTAGCTTTAATTACCTAACCTTGTGCTTCCATTATAATAGTTTTGAGAAAGCTCTTCTTTTCCCTAAATAAAGAGTAGCTGAAGAACCAAGGGCTTGCCTCTGTACTGCAGCGTTTGGAAAACAACTTCAGGAAAAGGATATTTCTTACTAGATGGCATATTACAGGTAGAATACACAGGAACCAAAATGACTACATCTGTGGAAAGAGACGTTGGAAACGCTCAATATCATCAGTCAGAACAAGGCCAGGGGCTGACTGTGGAACAGCCCATCAACTGCTCATATGCAAGATCAAGTTGAAACTGAAACAAATTAAAACAAGTCGAGGAGAGCCAAAGTACAACCTTGAGTACATCCCACCTGAATTTAGAAACTTTTTCAAGAATAGATTTGACACTTTGAACACAAATGAAGACCAGACAAGTTGTGGAATGACATTGAAGACATCGTACATGAGGAAAGCAAAAGGTCATTGAAAAGACAGGAAAGAAAGAAAAGGCCAAAATGAATGTCAGAACAGACTGTGAAACTTGCTCTTGAACACACAGAAGCTAAAGCAAATGGAAGAAATAATGAAGTAAAAGATCTGAATAGAAGATTTTACAGGGCATCTAGAGAAGGCAAAGTAAAGTACTATAATGAAACGTGCAAAGACCTAGAGTTAGAATACCAAGGCAGAAGAACGCGCTTGGCATTTCTCAAGCTGAAAGAACTGAGGAAAATTTCAAGCCTCAAATTGCAATACTGAAGGACTCTAGGGATAAGATATTGAATGATGCAGGAAGCATCCAAAGAATATGGAAGGAATACACAGAGTCACCGTACCAAAAAGAATTGGTCAACGCTCAACCATCTCAGGAGGCAGCATATGATCAAAAACTAATGATACTGAAGGAAGAAGTCCAAACTGCACAGGAAGGTATTGGCAAAAAACAAGGCTTCAGGAATTGATGGAATATCAATTGAGATGTTTCAACAAATGGATGAAACACTGGAAGTGCTCACTTGCCTATGCCAAGAAATTTGGAAGACAGCTCCCTGGCCTACCAGAGATCCATATTTGTGCCATTCCAAAGAAAGGTGAGCGAATAGAATGTGGAAGTTATTGACCAACATCATTAATATCACACAGAAATAAAATTTTGCTGAAGATCATTCAAAAATGGTTGCAGCAGTACATTGCCAGAAATTCAGGCCAGATTCAAAAGAGGACGTGTAACCAGGGATATCACTGCTGATGTTAAGATGGATCCTGGCTAAAAGCAGAGAATACCAGAAAGATGTTTACCTGTGTTTTATTGACGATGCAAAGGCATTCGACTGTGTGGATCATAACAAATTTTGGACAATATTGCAAAGAATGGGAATTTCAAAATGCTTAATTGTGCTCTTGAGGAACCTGTACACAGATCAAGAGGTAGTCATTTGAACAGAACAAGGGGACACTACGTGGTTTAAAGTCAGGAAAGGTGTGTGTCAGGGTTGTATCTTTTCACTATGCTTAATCAATCTGTAAACTGAGCAAGTAATTTAAGAAGCTGGATTATATGAAGAAGAACATGGGATCAGGATTAGAGGAAGATTCATTAACAACCTGCGATATGCAGATGACACAACACTGCTTGCTGAAAGTGAAGAGAACTTGAAGCACTTACTGATGAAGATCAAAGACCACAGCTTTCAGTATGAATTACACCTCAACATAAAGAAAAATCCTGACAACTATACCAATAAACATCATGATAAAAGAAGAATATATTGAAGTTGTCAAGGATTTCATCGTACTTGGATCCACAATCATGCCCATGGAAGCAACAGTCAAGAAATCTAAGGATGTATTTCATTGGGCAAATCTGCTGCAAAAGACTTGTTTAAACTGTTAAAAAGCAAATATGTCACCTTGAGGTCTAAGGTGGGCCTGACCCAAGCCAGGGTATTTTCAATTGCCTCATGTGAATGTGAAAGCTGGACAACGATTAAGGAAGACTGAAGAAGTAATGCCTTTGGTTTGTGCTGTTGGTGATGAATATTGAATATACCATGGACTGCCAGAAGAATGAACAAATCTGTCTTAGAAGAAGTACAGCTAGAATGCTCTTTAGAAGGGAGGGTGGTGTGACTTCATCTTACATTCTTTAGACATGTTATTAGGAGGGACCAGTCCCTGGAGAAGGTCATCACTCTTGGTAAAGTAGAGGGTCAGTGAAAAAGAGGAATGCTCTCAATGAGATGGATTGATATAGGAGCTGCAGCAATGGGGTCAAACACAATAACAATTGTGAGGATGGTGCAGGACCGGGCAGTGTTTCATTCTGTTGTACACAGGTTTGCTATGAGTTGGAACTGACTTGAGGGCACCTAACAACAGCAAAATATTTCCTTCTCTCCCTTCTTTCCCACTATTCTTGGAAATGCCACAGAGGAGAAGGAGAGGTTGATGGATCTGAGAAAGTGAGTAAATCTATGAGAAACTTGCAAAGAGAAAAAGTGGCTGGGTCACAATGTTCAAGAGCCATGACACCTATGCTAGAAAGTTGGCATTGCAGATGGAGGAAGCTCTTTTTCTGTGTTTGTGTCTTTTACCCATATGTTCTGCCAATGTAAACCGTGAAGACAGTAGCATAAGCCCAGCCCTGGCCAGAGACCACAGAGAATTGACACTCACATCCTCCTTGGGTGGGAAGCACGTAATAACATGTGAGGGTAAAACTCCTGTTCATTTTCTGTATATATCAGGGACTAGATAACTGTTGTTGAGTTGATTTTGACTCATAGCATCCTTATGTGATGGTAGAACTGCTCCATCGAGTTTCCTTGGCTGCAATCTTTTTGGAAGCAGATCACCAAGTCTTTCTCCCACAGAGTCTCTGGGTGGGTTCGACCCACCAACCTTTTGATTAGCAGCTGAGTGCTTAATCGTTTGTGCTACCAAGGCTCCTTGATTAGGTGGTTAGATTATAAAATTGTGGTGCTCAGGGCAGAGGTTCGGGCAGGTTCTCTGAAGGTCAGCATCGTCTGGTGGGGGTGGCAAATGGGAGAAATTGAGCAGAGTGTATGTCAAAGGCTCATTATCCCGAGGCATGGTCCTCTTGCCTCCTTAACTCATTAGGAGGGCAACTAGGGATTGAGCTTTAGCTTCTCCTCCTAGTACAGACTACCTGGAGAGGAAATTCATACTCCAAGGGGAATATGAGCTCACAGGGCAATGGAGACATCTGAACGCACAATCAATACTAAACAAATAATAGTGAAAACAAATGGAAATAACCTATGCCAGATGAAGCAGAATGAATGGAGGAAATAGAAAAAGACTTTTAAATAAGTATAATAAATATCCTGGAAGGGACAGTGGAGAGAATTGGTAATATACAGCCAGAACAACTACAAGGTAAGGCCCTTCATCTGGTGTGATAGCAGCTGCAAAGGTAAATAGGACATGCTCTCTTTCTTTAAGAATTTACTATCCACTCAGGGATCCACTCTGGGAATCCTTGGGTGGTGCAAGTGGTTAACAGGGCTGCTAACCAAAAGGTTGCAGGTTTGAGCCCACCGAGAGATACCTCGGAAGAAAGTCCTGGTGATTTACTTCCAAAAAAAGCAGACATTGAAAACCCTACAGAGCACAGTTCTACTTGACCCATGTGGGGTCCCTATGTTGGAGCTGGCATTATGGCAATTTTTAAAAAATCTACTCAGGCAATTATAAGCTGTAGAAAGTCTGAAATAGTTTATGCAAAGAGTAAAAAACAGTCTTTAAAATCATAAAAGAGAAAGTTTAATTCTCTATGATTAGGAGTTGCCTTCCTGGCGATGGCCGTGAATGGTGGGCAGAATTTGGGTGCAGAGGCATTCTTTGAGAGATCAGTGTGATAAAAGGCTTAGCTATAGGAAAAGGCAGGTTATTTAAATCAGAAATAGTGAAGGGAGTTGGAAATAAAGGACTGAATATAAGGAAGGACATGGGAATCAGAGACATAATTCCGTGGATATGATAGTTACAAGTCTGAAATTCTATAGCATCACTGAAGGACAGGTTCCAAACATGGGATCAGGAGCTTCATGAGCTCTGTGACAGTGTTGATGAAAATGTGTGAGCATGGGTGTGATTTTGTGTGTACCATAGTGTGTAAAAAAAAAAAACTACCCAGTGCCCTTGAGTCAATTCCGACTCATAGAGCGTGTATGATATCGTATGTGTGTGTGTGGGGGGGGGGGATTCATATGAGTGTTCCTTTCAGGGGAGAAGACTCATGGTGCATGGCTGTCCACAGGTTCTCTGTGGGCTATGTAATCTATGAAAGGGTGAAGAACCAGTGCAAATGGTGAAGAATCGATGTCTGGCAAAAAACAGACCTTAGGAGCCACACAGATAAAGTGGGTTTGATGAAGGAGGTTAAAAGAAAATTGTTAGAGAAGGGAACACAGAGAAGAAGACACTACTACAGAAGACCAAAGGGTGAAAAATTTTCAACGCATGGTATAACTGGTCAACCGTGCCACACAAGGATGAGTAATATGTTAGTTCTACCAGGTCCTCTTGGGTTATCAGGAAATCATTCTCAGGCTGCAATGCATGCCTTACTTGATTAGGAAGTCAAGCTAAACACAATTCACAACTGAAAACTCAGCCCTATTTAAAATGGCCCACAAGATGGCACTATGGACCAATAAGATTATTCATCCAGCCTTCAGTGAAATATGTTTACTTCAACTTTCTCATTTTTTCCTTTATCTTTTGCTAATATACTGCAGCCTGAACTTATGCACCATTTGTCTAATAAAAATACTGGCATTTGGAAACAATATTACTAATTTTCATGATTCCTGCTTGCTTTTTATATAATCCTCAGTAGACTTGGGAAAACCTTTTGAATCCCAGTTCTAATACAGGAAATTGGGCCCAATTCCTAATTTACTACAAACCTTCATAAGGCTGTGTGTAGTCTCTGCTGGTATTTATTGGTCTTTAGGGAGCTTGGCAATTTGAAAGGACAGGAGGGAAATAAGAGTGAAAGGAGAGAAAAAAGCTTGAAGTTTGATCAGAAAAGTAAAGAACCTGAGCTGTGGCCATGATGGTCGGCCTGGTGAATAAAGGAGCTGGGGAACCCACAGAGTGCCGTGTTGCTTTAAGGAAGTGCATCTTTTCACCTTGAGGTGAATATTAGTTCAGGCTTCTGCTTAGAACGCTTATTTTTTAAAAAATTATGTAGCCATGAGAACAAATGGTTTAAATTAGACACCAAAAAGAGAAGTTAAGATATATTCTTTGACCAAAGGAAATCATAATAGAATTTCATATTTACATGGCATTATCCGGTTCATAAATTGCTCTTATACCTCCGTCATCTTGTTTGATTCTGAGGACTACCTTGTGGGAGGCCACTATAATCAACCTCACTTCAGATATCAGTACTCTGAGGCTCAGAGAGGTCCAGAGACTTGCCTAAGGGTATAAAGCCACTGAGTGGGTGAAATGGCATGAAAATCCAAGTCTTTGTCTTCCTCACCTATGAAATGGGGATAAGGAGACCAACTGTTGCAGAGGTGTGTTAAATATATCCACAAGGTAAAGGACTAAACAGAGAGTCAGTAAATGTAAGCTAGTTTCATTATTTTAAACAATAGATTGAAATGTCAGTTTTCAAGGAAATATAATAAGAATCTTTGGTTGTAAGCAATAGAAACCAATTAACTTGCTCACTTAACTTACCTCCCCACCCTCGTATCTGCAAAAAAAGGAATTTACTGGAAAGACACAGAATAGCTGCAGAATCAGAGGGAAAGCAGAAGAGTCCAACTTTGGGAGTGTAGGATCCAGGAGAGAGCCTGACTGACCCAGCTCAGGCCACTGTGATGGTTGATGTTATGTGTCAACTTGGCTAGGCTATAACTCTCAGTGGCTGACACTATGTATCACCTTCTATTTCCTGATCTAATGTGAGCAGCCCATCAGTTGAAGAGGAGTTTCTTTGGAGGTGTGGCCTACATTCATGATATAAATGAATGTTCTGGCAAAGCTCACTCTCTTACTGATCCTCCAATCTTCTTGGCATCTGACCCTGGCTCATGGGATGTAAGCCAGCAGGGGCCCCCGGCTTGTCATCTGACGTGCAGGTTTTGGGTTCGTCAGTTCCTACAACCATGTGAGCCAACGGAGATCGTCAGCCTGTCATCTCACCCACAGATTTGAGACTTGCCAGCCCCCACAACTGCGTGAGCCATTTTCTCACAATTACATAAGCCATTTTCTTGAAGTAATTCTTTATATATCTATATATGTTTCACTGGTTTCGCTCCTCTAGAAGACCCAGACTAAGACAGCCACATATCACACTGGAAGCTCTGCCACCGGCATTTCAAATATCAACAGGGCCATCCATGGTGGACAGGTTTCAGGGGAGCTCCCACACTAAGACAGACTAGGAAGAAAGGCCTGGTGATCTACTTCAGAAAATTAGCCAATGAAAACCTTATGGATCACAACGGAATACTTCCCAGCAGAGTGCTGGAAGATGAGCCCCCTAAGTTGGAAGGCACTACATGACAGCCACAACAATGGACTCAAATATACCAACGATCATGAAGATGGCACAGGATTGAGCAACATTTCATTCTGTTGTACATGGTGTTGCCATGAGTTGGAGCTAACTTGACAGCAGCTAACAACAAAAACGTTCCAAAAGAAGAGATAGTAAGAGCTTATCAGGCAAAAATATCAGATGTCTACTTGCCCAGGGCATTTCTAGAATGAGGGGGACCTTAAAATTACTTTATGTAGAGCTAATGATAGTGAGCTATGTTTATTGAGCACTTACATTCTGCACACTGTTGCATTCATTAACTCAGTTAACCCCCCTAACCCTATGAAACGAGTAATATTATTAGTCCTGGTGTACAGGGGGCGTCTCTGGGTGGTGGAAACAGGTAAGCACCCTACTACTAACCAAAAGGCTGGTTGTTCAAAACATCCAGAGGTGCCTCGTAAAAAAAGTCTGGTAATCTGCTTCCAAATGGTCACAGCCTTGAAAACCCGATGAAGTTTAGTTCTACCCTGACATACATGAAGACACTATGAGTTTGAATCTACTTGATGGCAACTGATTCGATTTGATTTTACAAGGACAAAAACTCACATTAGATCACCCTAGATCACATAGCTGGTGAATGGCAGGGCTGAGTTTAAAACACATTTTCTTAACCACCATAGAGAAATAACAGCAGAAAACAACAGTCCCTATTTTAGAAGACTTGTGATAATCAAACGAGTTAATATTGGGAACATACGAAATTTCCAGTGTTTTTTCATCTTTGGCCTGGAAAAAAGGCAATTTCATAAGGCTTTAGTGGTTAAGTGCTATGGCTGCTAACCAGAAGCTCAGCAGTTCGAATCCCCCAGGTGCTCCTTGGAAACTATGGGGCGTTTTCTACTCTGTTCTATAGCGTCACGATGAGTCAGAATCGACTTGACGGCAAAGGGTTTTGCTTTTTGGTTTTTTACCTAATGCATGTACAGCACTGAGAACTGTGCCTGAGACATAGTCAGTGCCCAGCAAATGTTTCTTCTGCCACAAGAACGAACAAATCTGTCTTGGAAGAAGTACAGCCTGAATGCTCCTTAGAGGCAAGGATGGCGAGACTTCGCCTCCCGTACTTTGGACATGTTATCAGAAGGGACCGGTCCCTGGAGAAGGATATTATGCTCGGTAGAGGGTCAGCAAAAAAGAGGAAGCCCCTCAATAAGTTGGACTGACACAGTGGCTGCAACAATGGGCTCAAACATTGCAACGATTGTGAGGATGGCACAGGATGGGGCAGTGTTTCTTTCTGTTGTTGTACATATTGTCGCTATGAGTTGCAAATGACTCGACAGCACCTAACAACAACAACAACAGTACTAGATGATACTATCTGTCTAGAGGCAAATGTGTTTTAAAAACTATAAAAATGTGAGGAGCCATTGATATTTAAACAAAACTGGGTTAGGTGTTGTTGTTAACTGCTGTCCCATAGACTCCGGCTCATGGATACCTTATGTGCAACAGAATGAAACGTTGCTCACAACTGTCAGCATGTTTGAGTCCATCAGAGGGGCTGTTGTGCCAATGCGTCTCACCGAGGGTCTCCCACACCCTTACTGGCCCCCTACTTCACCAAACATGACGTCCTCCTCTAGTAATTGATCCCCCCTGATGACGTGTCCAAAGCAAGTGAGTTTAACAATGTTCTGTTGTGATCCATAAGGTTTTCAATGGCTAATTTTCAGAAGTAGATTGTCAAGTCTTTCTTCCTAATCTGTCTTGGTCTGGAAGCCCTGCTGAAACTTGTCCATGATGAGTGACCTTGCTGGCATTTGAAATACCGGTGACAAAGCTTCTAGCATAATAACAACACGTGAGCCACCACAATACAACAAACTGACAGATGGGCATTGGGAGATAGGGGTAAAAGCCCAGAGAGTGGTCTTGGAGTGGTCTGACATCATAGTTCTCCAAGGAGCAAGCTAGTCATCTTGTTAGTTCTTTTTCCATTTTTAACTTCCATGTATCTACAACATGTACTTCTGAGATTTCTTTTCAGGCTTCAGCTTGTGTCATATTCTTTGGGTCTGAGAAGCAGGGCAAGAAGTCTTTGTTTTATTACAATGCAAGAGCAAGCGGAGAAGCTCTTGTCTAATCATCTGGGGACTGATCCCCTCTCCTCCTGCCCCTGCCCCACACTTCTTGGCCTTGCAGCTCTGCCTCTTAACTGCCCTGAAGAAATCAGCCGAGTGACCCAGAGCTGAAAGTGTCTGTGGGAGGCACTTAGCTCAACGTTTGAGCTGTTTATCAACAAAGAGGTAGGGAATCTAACCCCACAACTGCAGAAACAGGTGGGGGATAGGCCACACTGAAGAGAGGCCCCTACTCGCCTTCCTGGGAGCCCTCTGAGCCTCAGATCAGGGGGGAGCCATCAGTGACTCCACAATTCACTGCAGATCCCTATACACAGCTCCACACACTGCCCCTTAAAGAGAAAAGCAAGTCCTGCAGGCAAAATTCTATGCATCTCCCTCCAATCTGCCTGAAGAAGCAAGGCCAAGCACCAGTCAAGGGTTACTTATTTTCTGGAAGGATAGATGAGGGCCAGTTTTCAATGAAACTGGTTTTCAAGAAGCATGTGCCTTCCTGATTGCTGACCCACTTCTGGATTCAACCCTGGCTGCTGTGGTTTTGAAAATATTATCAGGGCACCTTTCCTGCAGGGCAGCTCATGTTGGAACTTACATCTTCTTTAAAAGGCACAGGTAGCTGCATTGCATAATGTAACCCGATTTCTGACAACCCCACTTATGTTCAGGCTACATTTAAAGGTCACCATTGCGCAGAAATAGGGGCAAGAGAATGGAAGTGACTTAAACACGAATTGCACAGACGTTTCCCCGTTTTGAAAGTCTTCCACTATACAATAGAGGCCAAATTGCCTGGGAGTTTAATAAAATGAACAAGCATAGAATGCGTTTCTTGGAAACAAGGTAGTTTTAGGAAAATTTGTAAAATAGGTAGACACAGCTGTGAAGTGGACAAAGTTTATCTTAGATGTTTTCTAGAATACCATGCCCATTCATTCTTTCCCCAGGTAATTATCAAGCACCTACTGTGTGTCAGGAACTGTGCTTAGCATTGTGGCTCAAGTAGTAAACAAGACAAACAATCCCTGCCCTCCCAGAGCTCACCACTTAGCAGGAAAGACACGGAAACAAATAATCACAGTAGAGTGAGATGAGGGTTAAGAAAGAGGAAATGCATGTGGAGAGCAGACAGCAGCTGGACCTGTTGTTGTTGTTGTTGTTCTCAGTTCCTACTCAGTAGTTTAAGATGAGGACAGCCCCCTCCTCCATCTCCTCAATAACGTAATGCTTTGGCTGAGAGCTAAGACGTAACCAGGAGAAAAGCGTTTCAGGAGAGGTGAAAGTGTAATACACATAGCTGTTGTTGTTAGCTGCCATCGAGTCAGCCCCTGAATTATGGCACCCCACAAAAAGTGAAGTGAAATGCTGCCTGGCCCTGTGCCATTTCCATGAATGGTTGCAAATCAGACCATTGTGATTCATAGGTTTTTTCATTGGCTGGTTTTTGGAAGTAGATTGCCAGACCTTTCTTCCTAGTCTGTCTTAGTCTGGAAACTCCACTGAAACCTGTTTATTATAATAGCAACAGGCAAGCCTCCACTGACAGAGGCATAGTGGCTGCCCGTGAGGTTCGTTAGCTGGGAGTCAAACCTGCATCTCCTGCGTAGAAGGCAAGGGTCCTGCCGCTGGATCATCAGTGTCTTTAGTAAAGATAGATGGAACAGCACATTCAGAAACTAGGAAGGGAGAAAGAACATGGCATAGCTGGCATTAAAGCTAATTTAGAGCAGATATAATCTAGAACTAGATTCCAAACACTTAACAATAGCCACCACAGTGGTTTCAAACATACCAAGGGTCACGAAGATGACACAGGATTAGGCAGCGTTTCTTTCTGTTATATGTGGGGTCGCCGTGAGTTGGAGCCAACTCCATGGCAACTAACAACAACACTAACAACTTCTTGTGTTGTTTAAGGAGAACAAGAAGCACTTAGCAGGCAATCCTCAAGTCTTTGTGATGAACACAGTAAAGGGCCGTTTCTCACGAATGCCACCGTCCAACGTGGGCAGGCGGGACCGTCATTCAGGGTCCAGGCTCCTTCCGCCTGGTGGCCAGGGCCTTGGAGTCCTCCACTGGGCCCTCTGCACATGACCAGGAAGCAATGGAAGGGAGGTGGAGAGGGTGCAGAACTTGTGTTTTAGGGCCGAAGCTTGGGGGTGGCCCCCATTCCTGTCTGCCCAGTGACGTGGCCCAGCACGTGGACTAAGAATGTCACCTAGCAGTGTGAAAAAAGGAGAAACACAAGGAAATTGGTGAACAACCAGCCATTTTCTGCCACACATATTTGTATTCTGAATGCTTCCCACATACTAACTCATTTAGTCCTCATACTACCCAGTGAGGGAGGTGCTAATATTACCCCCATCTCATTAAAAAAAAAAATTTTTTTTTTTTTTTAAGATAAGGAAGTATACAGAAGTTAGGTAGTTATTCAAGGTTATGGAATTAGGAAATTTTAGAATGGAGATTCAAACCTTAGGAGTCTGGTTTAGGGGCATGCTGCCTCCCGAGCTATGGGATGAAGGCTTGTTTGGGGGAAGGAGGCATTAAATATTGGGTTGCAAGATTAGAATGAAGTAGCAGGTAGGATGACTGGACGCTGGATCACCTACCCTGGACTTCTTTCTTGGACTGAGGGCAGGGTCTGCAGCAGGGAGTAAAATGGACCCTGCCTTGGGGAAAGGAGGGTTTCAGGAACTGGTTATTATATCCCTTGATCCCCTCTCTGCTTTCCCTTCTTACCTCTCATTTGCCACCATACCTTCTGGTGCCCAGTGTCAGCCACCATAAAGTCACTTGACCTACTACCTCTGGACTTAATATTTTTTCCTTTGAGAGAGAATCCAACATCTATCATGTTTGGGCCACCATTATTTTTAGGTTTTCTATTATACGTAGATAAACTTAATCTTAACTGATAAAATGCCTTAGCTGTTCAGCTTAGTATATAATACATTCAAAGAAAACTTAAGTGTTAGATCTTTGATGTCTCTGTAATTCTCTAAGTAGCAAAGAGCCAGTCCATCATCAGATTAAGAAACAGCAAAAAAACAGAAAAAAAACCCAAAAACTCATCCTTGCTGAGTCGATTCCAACTCATAGTGACCCTATAGGACAGAGTAGAACTGCTCTGTAGGGTTTCCAAGGAACAGCTTGATGAATTCAAACTGCTGACCTTTTGGTTAGTAACCATCACTCTTAATAAAGAGCTAGTTATTGTTGTTGTTAGTTGCCAGTGAGGCAGCTATAACTGATGGTGATCCCGTATGTACAAGGTTGAACTGTTGCATAGGGTTTTCAAGTCTGTGACCTTTCAGAAGCAGATTTCCAGGCCCATCTTCCAAGGAGCCTCTGGGTAGGGCTGAACTACCCACCTTTGGACTAGTGGTCAAGCACTTAATCATTTGTGCTACTTAGGAACCCATCAGGAGCAAATACAAGAATGTAAATCAATGCCTTCATCTAGGAAGTCACGCTGCAAAAAAATTTAAAAAACCCAAAATAAAAAAGTCAGGAAAACAAAACACTGTGCGCTGAAGTGGTTGATTTACATTATGAAGCAAGCTTCTTAATTGTTTGTGGGTTGAAAAAACAGCATGCAGACCAATAGCCAGTCCACAAATCACACTTTAAGTAGTGCTGTTCTAACTCTGACCAATCTCTTTTCTAACCACAAGATTTCGAGCAGCAGTATTTAATAGCATGGCTATCAGTTTCTTTTCCTTTCTCCTCTTCTATTTTCTTCTTAATTTCTCAAAATGAGAGGGAGGGAAGTGAGGGCAGAGTACTGTATGCAACTAACAATTTTCCATGTGAATGCAGAAGAAGAATGGAGAGAAGGGGCTAAAAGGACTAGATGTTTGACAGATGAAGTCATGAAAGTCATGGAAGAGCAGTTATCATCTGCTTAATGGCAAATGGGGGCTTTTCTTTATTTACAGAAGTGTTATAAAATGTCTCTTTAAATAAACTTATGTTTATTTAACTTAATAGCCTGGGTTCGCCAAAAGCAAAGCCTCAGACAGGAGTTTGCATATAGGTTATTCATCTGGAAAGTGATTCCAGGGAGCAGAAATTGAAGATTTAGGAGCAAAAGGGAAGCAAACACAAGAATGCATTATTGAATTTGTCATTGTTGCAAGAGGCTGGTGCTTGGTCTTACCAGCATCTTCTGAGGGCCTTTTAAAATACTTATCTCCCTGGGAAGAAAAGGGAAAGATATTTATCAATTGGCTTCCATCCCCCATTAATCAAAGATGGCTTCCTAGTCTTAACTTTCCTTTACTTCCAAGTTGTATGTAAGTATTGAGTGTGTTCCCACAGGGGACTGTTCCTCCAGAGTTGTGTCGGGAAAGCTCCAGGCCAGGAAACACGAGTCATGGAGAGACAGAGACCAAGCTCTCTCTTCTTATTCTTCTGCAGAGTTAGGTCAAAGTCTACTTGGAACTTTCACAGCAGTAGCTGTAGCAACATACAGGCCCAAGAAAATTTGTATAGAGCAAGAGATGTCCAATTGGATACGTTTAAATAAAAAATGCATTTTAAAAATAAAAAAAAAAAATCAAGCAGGGACTTCTGGTTTCATCTCTGACATGTAAAGAGTTTAGAAGCCATTACTCTCATTTTTTTAGAATTAGGAAACCTGGACAAACTGAAAGTCAATGCCTTTTCTTGGATGCGTCAGAGAACTGAAGCCACGGAGTTAATTACTACCCCAAAACCTGGAGTGAAACAGAGTCTGATCCAGAGATCACAACTGAGATCTGCTTACTTGGAGCAGAAGCTGCTGGAGCCATACACTGGTATGAACACTTAAATGGTAATTTTTACAAATCGCTGGAAGCAGGGCGTGAACCTAGCTTGAGAATGAGAAACACCTAGGGGCCCCTGTCTTTGGGGAACTCACGCTTGCATGGCCTTTCCCTTCAGGAATCACACCAGGATCTCATAGTGAGGACCTGAGAAAGATTCCTTTCTAGCTCTGGCAGAGGGACAGGAAGGGTAACAATGGTAAAATAAACCCAGAGACTTCTCCATCTCAAAGGCCTACTATCCAGAGAAAAGGACTTTGTTAGGGACTTATCCCAGCTTGATGGAAGGGAATTCTTCTCTAGGGTTCAAGTTTCCTCTCAGGGGGAAAAACATAGTCAACAGGTGTTATTGATTGAATTGTGTTCCCCAAAAATGTGTGTCAACTTGGCTAGGCCATGATTCCCTGTATTGTGTGACTGACTACTATTTTGTCATCTCATGTGATTTTCCTATGTGTTGTAAATACTACCTTTATAATGTTAATGAAGCAGGATTAGAGGCTGCTATGTTAATGAGGCAGGACCTAATCTACAAGATTAGGTTGTCTTTTGAGTCAATCTCTTTTGAGATAAAAAAAAAAAAGCAAACAGACAGAGAGAGGGGCCTCCTACCACCAAGAAAGAAGAGCCAGGAGCACATGTCCTTTGGGCCTGGGGTCCTTGTGCTGAGAAGCTCCTAGGCCAGGGAAGGATTGATGACAAGGACCTTTCCCCAGAGCCAACAGAGAGAGAAAGCCTTCCCTTGGAGCTGGCACCCTCAGTTTGCACTTCTAGCCCTCTAGACTGTGAGAGAATAAATTTCTCTTTGTTAAAGCTATCCACCTGTGGTTGTTCTGTTATAGTAGCACTAGATAACTAAGACAGAATTTGGTACTGGGAGTAGGGTGATGCTCCAACAGATACCTAAAATGTGGAAGCAGTTTTGAAACTGTGAATGAGTAGAGCCTAGAAGAGTTTTAAATTGCCTAATAGCAAAAGCCTAGACTGTCTCGAAGAAACTGTTGGTGGAATTATGAACATCGACGACAGTTCTGGTGAGAACTTAGAAGGAAGTCGGGAGAGCTGTTACACTGTGGATGATGCAGATGGTGAGGAGCAGCAGCAGAGAAATGACAGCAGCAGTATCAGGAGACCAGTGCCACGCAGCACTGGAGCTGACCCACAGAAAGAGAGAGAGCTGAGTGCATTTGAGCAGAAGGCTTCCTGGCGGAGTAGGGTGCTTCCAGGCACTTACTAGTGAAGCTAGGCTTGCTGACTGTCGTGGAGTGAATTGTGTCCCCCCAAAATATGTGTCAACTTGGCTAGGCCATGATCCCCAGTACTGTGTGATTGTCCACCATTTTGTCATCTGATGTGATTTTCCTACTAGAAGAAGATAATGACAAGGACCTTCCTTCAGAGCCAACGGAGAGAGAAAGCCTTCCCCTGGAGCTGGCACCCAGAATTTGGACTTCTAGCCTACTAGACTGTGAGAGAATAAATTTCTGTTTGTTAAAGCCACCCACTTGTATTTCTGATACAGCAGCATTAGGTGTCTAAGAAACCTACCCAAGGAGAAAGGGAGCTAAATGCCTTCTGGCTGAAGTTTACTGGTGGAGTGGGGTGCCTCTGGGCACTTACTGGTGGCGCTAAAGAGCTTTGGAACACTTGCCCCAGTAGGGCAGACAAGGGCAGTGAGGCCTAAGGGGCTGAGAGGCCAAGGAAGCAGAACTTGAAGAGACAAGGAACACAGGAAGTAGAGCTGCCTCAGTGTCAAAGGGTAGGGTCCTGACCTCTGGGATCTCAAAGGATAGAGCCATGGCCTCTGAGGTTTCAAAGGGTGAGGCCACAGCCTCCTGGGTTTCAAAGAGTCAGATCTTCACCAGCTCAGTTCTAGAGTGTGGGGCTCCCTTTCAAGAGTGCCACCGGGATGGGACCAGGTCTGCTGCCCAAAGCTGAGGGTGTGGGGCCGCCATGCCCAATCAGAAGAAGAATGGCTTCTGTCAGGGATGAGGAGGTAGGGTCGCCACTCACTTGGACTAGGTAAATGGGGCTGCCCAAATGCGAGGGAGCAGAGTTGCAATTCTAGTGGGCCTGGAAGGTGGAGCTGAAGCCCAAAGGTGATGGGTCTCCACTCAGAATCTGGACAGTGTGGTCAACACTGAGAGTCTAGAGGGCCACTGCCTAAATGGTCTCAGAAAACAAAGGAATATTTACAAGCCTTGAGAGCTAATGTAATGTGTTCTGTTGACTTGCTTGGTTCTGTTACCCCTTCTTCCTCTCCGATTTCTCCCGTTTTTAATGGAAATGCCTATCTTGTGCCTGTTCTACCATTGTACTTTAGAAGCAGATAACTTGTATTCTAGATTTCATAAATGAAGAGGAATTTTTTGGATTTGGACTTGGAGTTGATTTAAGACTTTTGCTATGATATGATGGGGTGAATGGCTTTTACATGTGGCAAGGACATGAGTTTTTGGAAGTTAAAGGGTGGAATGTTATGGATTGAATTGTGTCCCCCCAAAATGTGCATCAGCAGGGCTAGTACATGATTCCCAGTACTGTGTGATTGTCCACCATTTTGTCATCTAATGTGATTTTCGTATGTGTTGTAAATCCTACCTCTATGATATTAATGAGGCAAGATTAGAAGCACTTATGTTAATGAAGCAGGACTCAATCTATAAGTTTAGGTTGTATCTTGAGTCAATCTCTTTTGAGATATAAAAGAGAGAAGTGAGCAGAGAAGTAGAGGGAACTTCTATCACCAAGAAAGAAGAGCCAAGAGCTTGCATCCTTTGGATCTAGGGTCCCTGTGCTGAGAAGCTGCCAGACCAGGAGAAGATTGGTGACAAGGACATTTTCCCAGAGCTGACAGAGGGAGAAAGCCTTCTGCTGGAGCTGGCAATCTGAATTCAGACTTCTAGACTTCTAGGCTGTGAGAGAATAAAGTTCTGTTTGTTAAAGCCATCCACTTGTGGTATTTCTGTTATAGCAGTACTGGATAATTAAGACAAGAGAGATTGGGACTCAAGGAAATAGATAAGAAACATACTAGCCAGGAAAAAGAGTAAAGAACAGGGTGGGAGTGGGTTATGACTGGAGTAATACAGTATTTTTATGCAAATAACACACTCCTTCTACATTTGTTTGTCCATTGCTCCCTCTACTCATGAGGTATTTTTGTAAGCTCTGCTATGCCAAGTTTTGCTTTTTTTTTTACATGCTGTTGTAAAAAATTTTAGCATAGCATGCTTCTGAAAATAGCTCAGGGTGGGAGGAAGTGGTTGGCAAACAAATGTAGAAGACGCACATTATTTGCATAAAAATACAGTAACATTAATGATATTGTTCAATAATTTCCACATTTGGTTGGATCACTTTTCTTGGGCATGGCCAAAAACATGGATTTCTTCTAATTGGTTGGCCAGGTAGCTGTCTTCCAAATTTCTTGGCATAGACGAGTGAGCATTCCAGCACTGTATCCATTTGTTGAAACACCTCAACTGGTATTCAGTCAATTCCTGGAGCCTTGTTTTTTTGCCAATGTCTTCAGTGCAGCTCGGACTCCTTCCTTCAGCACCATTGGTTTCTGATCATATGCTACCTCCTGAAGTGGCTGACCGTCAACCAATTCTTTTTGGTATAGTGACTTTGTGTATTCCTTTCATCTTCTTTTGATGCATCCTGTATCATTTAATATTTTCCCCATAGAATCCATCAGCATTGCAACCGGGGGCTTGAATTTTTTCTTCAGTTCATTCAGCTTGAGAAATACCGAGTGTGTTCTTTCCTTTTGGTTTTCCATCTCTGGTCTTTGAACATGTCATTATAATACTTTCATTTGTCTTCTCGAGCTGCCTTTTAAAATCTTCTTTTTTAGCTCTTTTACTTCATCAATTCTTCTTTTTGCTTTAGCTACCCTATGTTCAAGGGCAAGTTTCAGAATCTCTTCTGACACCCATTTTGGTCTTTTCTTTCTTTCTTGTCTTTTTAATGACATCTTGCTTCTTCATGTATGAATTCCTTCCACAACTCATCTGGTCTTCTGTCATTATTATTCAACGAATCAAATTTATTCTTGACATGGTCTCTAAATTCAAGTGGAATATACTCAAGATTTTACTTTAGCTCTTGTGGGCTTGTTCTAATTTTCTTCAGCTTCAACTTGAACTTGCTTAGGATTAATTGATGATCTGTTCCGTAGTTGGCTCCTGTCCTTGTTCTGAGTGCTGATATTGAGCTTTCCCATCATCTTTTTCCACAGATGTAATTGATTTGATTCCTGTGTATTTCATCTGGTGAGGTCCATGTATATAGTTGCTGTTTATGTTGTTGAAAAAAGGTATTTGCAATGAAGAAGTCATTGGTCTCACAAAATTCTATCATGCAATCTCTGGCATCATTTCTTTCACCAAGACCATATTTTCCAAACACAGATCTTTCTTCTTTGTTTCCAACTGTTGCATTCCAATCAACAGGAATTATCAATGCATCCTGATTGCCTGTTTAATCGATTTTTCAGACTGCAGAAGTTGGTAAAAATCTTTAATTTCTTCATCTTTGGCATTAGTGGTTAATGAGCACATTTGAATAATAGTTGTATTAACTGGCTGTCCTTGTAGTTGTACAGTTATCACCCTATCACTGACAGTGTTGTATTTCAGGATAGATCTTGAAATCCTCTTTTTGACGACAAATGCAACACCATTTCTCTTCAAGGTGTCATTTCTGGTATAGTAGACCATATGATTGTCTGATTCAAAATGGCCAGTATCAGTACATTTCAGCTCACTAATGCCTAGGATATAGATGATGAACACTGATGACCAAAGACGAGATGAGTTGTGGAATGACATGAAGGACATTATACGCAAAGAAAGCAAGAGGTCATTAAAAAGAAAGGAAAGAAAGAAAAGATCAAATGGATGTCAGAAGAGATTCTGAAACTTGCTCTTGAATGTTGAGCAGCTAAAGCAAAAGGGAGAAATGATGAAGTAAAAGAGCTGAACAGAAGATTTCAAAGGGTGGCTCAAGAAGACAAAGTAAATATTATAATGACATGTGCAAAGACCTAGAGATAGAAAACCAAAAGGGAAGAACATGCTCGACATTTCTCATGCTGAAAGAACTGAAGAAAAAATTCAAGCCTTGAGTTGCAACAGTGAAGGATTTTATAAAGATGCAGGAAGCACCAAAAGAAGATGGAAGGAATACACAGTCACTGTATCAAAAAGATTTGGTTGACATTCAGCCATTTCAAAAGGTAGCATATGATCAGGAACCTATGGTGCTGAAGGAAGAAGTCCAAGCTGCACTGAAGACGTTGGCAAAAAACAAGGTTCCAGGCATTGACTGAATACCAGTTGAGATGTTTCAACAAATAGATACAGTGCTGGAAATGTTCACTTGCCTACACCAAGAAATTTGGAAGACATCTACCTGGCCAAATGATTAGAAAGAATCCGTATTTATGGCTATTCCCAAGAAAGGTGATCCAACTGAATTCACAAATTATTGAACAACATCATTAATATTATGCACAAGTAAAATTTTGCTGAAGATCACTCAAAAGCAGCAGCAGCAGTATATCAAAGGAAACTGCCAGAAATTCAGGCCAGATTTAGAAGAGTTGGTGGAACCAGAGATATCATTGCTGATGTCAGATGGATCCTGGCTGAAAGCAGAGAATACCAGAAAGAAGTTTATCTGTGTTTCATTGACTATGCAAAGGCATTCAACTGTGTGGATCATAACAAATTATGGATAACATTGCAGAGAATGGGAATTCCAGAACAATTAGTTGTGCTCATGAGGAAACTGTACCTAGATCAAGAGGCAGTTGTTCAGACAGAACAAGGGGGTACTGCACGGTTTAAAGTCAGGAACGTTGCCCGTCAGGGTTGTATCCTTTCACCATACCTATTCAGTCTGTATAGTGAGCAAATAATCTGAGAAGCTGGACTATATGAAGAAGAACGGGGCATCAGGATTGGAGGAAGACTCATTAACAACCTGCGTTATGCAGATGACACAACCTTGCTTGCTGAAAGTGAAGAGGACTTGAAGCATTTGCTGATGAGGTTCAAAGACCATAGCCTTCAGTATGGATTACACCTCAACATAAAGAAAACAAAAATGTTCACAACTGGACCAATAAGCAACATCATGATAAAAGGAGAAAAGATTGAGGTTGTCAAGGATTTCATTTTACTTGGATCTGCAGTCAATGCCCATGGAAGCAGCAGTCAAGAAATCAAAAGACAAGTTTCATTGAGCAAATCTGCTGCAGAAGACCTCTTTAAAGTGTTGAAAAGCAAAGATACCACCTTGAAGACTAAGGTGTGTCTGACCCAAGCCGTGGTATTTTCAATCACGTTTTATGCATGTGAAAGCTGGACAATGAATAAGGAAGAGTGAAAGAGAATTGACACCTTTGAATTGTGGTGTTGGAGAAGAATATTGAATATACCAAGGTGTCATGGATTGAATTATGTCCCCCCAATAATGTGTGTATTAACTTGATTAGGCCGTGATTCCCAGTAGTATATAGTTGCCCTCCATTTTGTAGTTGTAATTTTATGTTGAAGAGGATTAGGGAGGGATTATAACACCCTTACCGGGTCACACCCCGGGTCAATTATAAACTATCTGCACCACCTTTTGTCTCCCAAGAGATAAAAGGAAAGGGAAGCTAGCAGAGAGTGGGGACCTCATACCACCAAGAAAGCAGTTCCAGGAGCACAACATGTTCTTTGGACCCAGGGTCCCTGTGCAGAGAAGCTTCTAGTCTGGGGGAAGATTGAGGGGAAGGCTGACAGAGAAAGCCTTCCCCTGGAGCTGACACCCTGAATTTGGACTTTTAGCCTACTCTACTGTGAGAAAATAAACTTCTCTTTGTTAAGGCCATCCACTTCTGGTATTTATGTTATAGCACCACTAGACAACCAAGACACATGGACTGCCAAAATAATGAACAAATCTGTCTTGGAAGAGGTACAACCAGAATGCTCCTTAGAAGCAAGGATGGCAAGACTGTGTCTTACATACACGTTTTCAGGAGGGATCAGCCTCTGGAGAAGGACATCATATCATGCTTGGTAAAGTACAGGGTCAGCAGAAAAGAGGAAGACCCTCAACGAAATGGATTGACACAGTGGCTGCAACAATGGGCTCAAGCATAACAGTGATTTTGAGCATGGTACAGGACCGGGAAGTGTTTCATTCTGTGGTATATAGGGTTACTATGGGTTGGAACCGACTGCACGACCCCTAACAACAACAACAGTGATGTTAATGAGGGAGGATGAGTGGCAGTTGAATTAGTGAGGCAGGAGTCAATCTACAAGATTAAATTGTGTCTTGAGGCAATCTCTTGAGATATAAAAGTGAGAAGCAAGCAGAGAGAAAGGGAAACCTCATACCACCAAGAAAGCAGTGCTGGGACCGGAGCGTGTCCTTTGTACCCAGGGTGCCTGTGCAGAGAAGCTCCTAGTCTGGAAGGAAGATTATCAAGAAGGCCAACAGAGAGAGAAAGGCTTCCCCTGGAGCTGATACCCTGAATTTGGACTTTTAGCCTACATTACTGTGAGGAAATAAACTTCTCTTTGATAAAGCCATCACTTGAGGTATCCCTGTTAAAGCAGCACTAGATAACTAAGACAGATGCTGTTTTCTGGAAGCCTTTATCACCTGAGAGCCTGGGTGCCTCTCCTCTTCAGAGTTCAAGTGCTGCCCAACAAAGCAAGAAGCTGTGTGTGTTTGGGAAGAAGGGACAACTTTAAGGCATTTTGTTTGCAAGTTTGCTTGCCCAAGGGCCTACATGGGCTGGTTTCCTCCAAACCCTTCTAGAAGCTCCATTTCCTGATGATCAGTGGGGAAAATCCCCAGAACTGTATTGGTTGTGTGAAATTTCAGATGGTATGTAAGTTCACAGTTAGAACCCATACACAATTATTGCTAAGAGTTTATTTTGTCACTGTGAAAGCCCCTTGGATAGGAGTAATGGAAAAAGCCGCCTCTGAACTTTGCGCCTTCGTTGGCTATTCCACAACAGAACAGCCTTGGTACTGCCAGGGCGCTTACAATGTAAACATTTCTTTTCAAGGTCGGGGTTTTACAGCCCAAGGCCGCTATTGAAACTGCGGAGGCAGAGCCAGAACATTTCTGCTGGCATTCTAAAAATAAGAAGCTTTATGTCCAAACTGCAGGATGGGGTTTAAAAGACAGAGCCGCAACCATTTACTTTTTTTGACTGCCTCTTGTATCCCATTTCTGTCAATTTGGCCTGCGAGAAAGAGGCTGACCCCATAGAAAGGGGATACCAATTTCTGAGAACTGCATAAGATTAACCTACCTGCATCCTGGTACGAATGCCCCCAACCTTCTCCTCCCTTTAGGGCCCAGGCGACAAGTTATTAGGTGCATGGTTACCAAATCCTAAACAAGATCAAGCCTCAGTCAGACACATCAGCAGAGAGAAAATTCTGAGAAGAAATAAAAAACTGCAGCTACTGACAGAGCTGGAGCACAGAAGGCCTTAGGGAGGAGCTTCGCAGCGCAGACTCAGAGGTAAACCGGCCCATGAGGCAGGCTGGGGATCTCAGTCCTCTTCATCCCTTCCTTCCTTCCAACTATCATTCTTATGGAAAGGCTGTTGTTAGCTGCCATGGACTGGGCTCTGACTCATGGTGGCCTTATTTTTTCAACCTCTTCGTATGCATGTGAAAGCTGGATAATGAAAAAAAAAGAAGAAGACAGAAGAAGAACTGATTGATTTTAATCGTGGTGTTGGCAAAGAATATTGACTATATCGTGGACTTACAGAACAAACAAATCAATCTTAGAAGAAATACAACAAGAATGTTCCTTAGGAATGAGGATGGCAAGACTCCAGCTCGCTTAATTTGGCATGTTGTCAGAGCAAAGACCAGAGTATAGAAAAGGACAACATGCAGGCAAAATAGAGGGTCAGCAAAAATGAGGGAAACCCTCAATGAGGTGGATTTACACAATAGGCTCAACAATGAGCTCTAACGTGTGGAAGATCATGGAGATGGCTTGGGACCGGGCAATGTTGTGTTTTGTTATGAGCAGTAGTGGGAGCCAACTCAGCGGCAACTAACGACAACAGCATGTGTAACGGAACAAAATTTTCCCCGTTCCTGCGCCATCTTCATCATCGTTGATATGTTTGTGTCCATTGTTGAGGCTATTGTGTCACTCCATTTCACTGAGGGTTTCCCTCGTTTTTGCTGACCCTCTAGTTTACCAAACATGATATCCTTTTCTAGCTATTGGTCTTTCCTAATGACTTGTCCAAAAGAAGTGAGTGGAAGTTTTGCCATCCTCACTTCTAAGGAGCATTCTGGCTATGAGTAAAAAGGAAGGAGAAAATGTCTTTTAGTGTACTAATGCATCCAGGATATAAGAATCACACAATGTTAGCACCAGTAAGGTTTGTTTGTCTTGAAGATTCTCTTCCCTGAAGGCCCTGGAAGAACCTAGCCATCATTGCCCTCTCTGGATGGTGGATCTTTGCTTTGACCATACTGGATTAAGGCAACCTGAAGCTGGGGCTCCAAGGAATGAGCTGTGTCAGGGAGTGTGGGGGTGGAATGATCAGAGGAAGGCCAGGGGATCTGGGGAAGAAAGATGGAGAGTTCAGGGGTGAAGGGCACTTCTGTTTGAGCATCTGGGTCTAAGTGTGTGTGGATGGAAAGCCCACCCAAGGGGAACAGCAACATATGCTATAATCTCCTCAGTCTGCTCATGGTCAACTCTCAGTAAGACTATGCACTTTCTGTTAACAAACTGCACCAGCAGACTCTTCACATTCTGCTGAGCACAACAGCAGCCTTTCACGTATTTTTCATTTTATATGTACGTACAAAAAAGCCAAAAACCTGTTGCTGTCAAGTGGATTCTGACTCATAGTGACCATATACACACACACGTATACATATATATATACACATATCTGTATTTTTATACACACACACGTCTGTGGGTGGCACGAATGGCTAAGTGTTTGGGTACTAACCAAAAGGTTGGTGGTTTGAATTTACCCAGAGGTGCCTCAGAATAAAGTCCTGGTGATCTGCATCTGAAAGATCACAGCCACTGAAAACCCTATGGAGCACAGTTCTATTCTGACACACACGGGGTCCCCATGAGTCAAAACCAACTTGAAGCAACTGACGTGAAGATTATATATATATATATATATATATATATATATATATATATATATATATATGACGAAACCCTGGTGGCGTAGTGGTTAAGTGCTATGGCTGTGAACCAAAGGGTCTGCAGTTCGAATCTGCCAGGCACTCCTTGGAACCTCTGTGGGGCAATTCTACTCTATCCTATAGGGTCGCTGTGAGTCGGAATTGACTCAATGGCACTGGGTTTGGTTTTGGTTTTATATATACATGAAACCCTGGTGGTGTAGTGGTTAAGGGCTACATCTGCTAACCAAAAGGTCAGCAGTTCAAATTCACCAGGAGCTCCTTTAAAACTCTAAAAAAACTCTGTGGGGCAATAATTCTACTCAGTCCTGTAGGGTTGCTGTGAGCTGGAATCAACTCAACAATAATGGGTTTTTGTTTGTTTTATGTATGTACCCACCCAGTGCCGTCGACTCCAGCTCATAGCAACCCTACAGGACAGAGTAGGACTGCCCCATAGAGTTTCCAAGGAGCACCTGGCAGATTTGGACTGCTGACCCTTTGGTTAGCATCTGATATATATATAATACACACATATAAAACATACATATATACACAATATTATCCATAAGACCGCCTTTGAAACCCAAGCTGCTTTTGACAAGATTGGAGAAAACATTTTATAGCCATCAAATATTAGATATCATTCTCTTCACCATCAGTCTTTTGGGATTTTTCAGTGACACTTGTTTTCTAAAAAGTATCATTTAGAATCGTTTTTCTGGTGCTTCAGAGTCTTGACTGGCTAGTTCTGTGAACGGAAGGGTTTAATATGCATTTGAATGCTTTTCTCGGCTCCTTCCCACCCAAGAGCTAAACCATTTTATCTATCTCCCTGCTGAAGTTATTCACATATTTTAGATATCTATCTGGAGGCACAGTGGTTTCGCACTCAGCAGCTAACTGAAAGTTTGGTGGTTCGAACCCACTAGCAGCTCTGTCAGAGAAAAGACCTGGTAATCTGCTCCTGTAAAGAGTGTTGTTGTTGTTAGGTGCCATCAAGTTGATTCCGACTAATAGGTTCCCTACGTACAACAAAACGAAACGCTGCCTGGTCCTGAGCCATCCTCACAATTCTTGTTATGCTTGAGCCCATTGTTTCAGACGCTGTGTCAATCCACTTCCTTCAGGGCCTTCCTCTTTTTTGCTGACCCTCTAATTTACCAAGCGTGATGCCCTTCTCCAGGGACTTTTTCCTCCTGAGAACATGTTCAAAGTATGTGAGACATAGTCTCACCATTCTTGCTTTTAAGGAGCATTCTGGTTATACTTCTTCCAGGACAGATTTGTTTGCTTTTTTGGCAGCCCATGGTGTATTCATTGTTCTTCACCAACACCATAATTCAAAGGCATCATTTCTTCTTAGATCGCCCTTATTCATTGTCCAGCTTTCAGATGTATATGAGGTGATTGAAAACACCATGGTTTGGGTCAGGCACACCTTAGCCTTCAAGGTGACATCTGTAAAGATTAAAAAAAGTCCTGGTTTGCATGAGACTTTCTTGTAGCATTGAGAGTTCCACATACAGGAAAATCCTGTCTTGGGCTAACCAGGACCATTGGCCATGTTGTGCCCACCACACAAGGTAGTAACTCGTCTTCTTGACAGAAGAGTTGAGGGAGCCCAGATTCGTCACAGTGAGACCCCTTATCACAATTTCTTATGAAAAAAATTACTTTTAATATATACATTTTTAGATATCGTGGGGTATTTTTTAAGCAGTGGGAGTTCCTGGGTGGTGCAAAAGATTAACGCACTCAGCTGCTAACTGAGAGATGGAGGTTTGCATCCATACAGAGGTGCCTTGGAAGAAAGGCCTGCTGATCTACTTCCAAAAAATCAGCCCTTGAAAACCCTGTGGGACGCAGCTCTACTCGGACACATGTGGGGTTGCCATGAGTTGGAATTGACTCGGCAGTGGAGATAAGTGTCATAGCTAGGGAGTAGTACTAGAGCAGACTTAGCAGCCCTCAGTGGTTGCTGAAGGGAATGAGCAGGAGATGACGGGGCACACACAATGCTCACTATTGTCTGGGATGGCCCAAGCTTGGTGAGGATGGCTAAGCGGCAAGTAGGGCAAGCAATATTGGAGGTTGCATCACTGGTGAGGCCTGAGACACAAGGTCCCCTGGTCTAGGCCATGTGGGAAGCCCTGGAATCCAGGAACAAAGACAGGTGTGAGAGGCTGCAGAGAAGCGCTTTAACTGCAGAGAAGCATTGGGCAAAGAGAACCCACTGACCATCTCTGATGGAGAAGTCATTGAAAGATTTTGATGTGGTTCCCTATGTCTGATCACCAGTCTGAGTGGTTCAGGGTGGACTCCTCAGTGTTTGAGGGAAAAGAAAGTTGCTAGGACTATCCATCTACAAGTCTCACACCAGTAAGTTGAGGATTGGGAGCAGATATTTTCCTAGTATTCTCATAGATAGTCCTGTGTTCTTAAAAAGAACATGTTATCAGGAGGGATCAGTCCCTGGAGAAGGATATCATGCTTGGTAAAGCAGAGGATCAGCAAAAAAAGAGGAAGGCTCTCAATGAGACGGATTGACACAGCAGCTACAACAATGGGCTCAAGCATAACAACAATTGCAAAGCGTATCGGTCAATCAGCAAATATTTCCTGAACACTTAGATGCCATGTGACATCCTGTGACACCTGAAAACCATAGCCATCTTCAATGTCAAAGCATCTAGGAACGTTTCTCATGAATTGATTTTATAATCATTAGGTGTGATGCAAACCAGGCCTTTGTATAAGTGTTGGATTTATCTTAATCATCACCGCTCTTACTTGATGTCACAGATTTATCACCATCTACCTTTCCTTTTGAAGATCAAAGACCACAGCCTTCAGTATGGATTGCACCTCAACATAAAGAAAACAAAAATCCTCACAACTGGACCCATGAGCAACATCATGATAAATGGAGAAAAGATTGAAGTTGTCAAGGAGTTCGTTTTACTTGGACCCACAGTCAACAGCCACGGAAGCAGCAGTCGAGAAATCAAAAGACGCACTGCATTGGGTAAATCTGCTGCAAAGGACCTCTTCAAAGTGTTGAAGAGCAAAGATGTCACCTTGAAGACTAAGGTGCGCTTGACCCAAGCCATGGTATTTTTAATCACATCATATGCATGTGAAAGCTGGACAATGAATAGACCAAAGAAGAGTTGACACCTTTGAATTGTGGTGTTGGTGAAGAGTATTGAATATACCATGGCCAAAACAACGAACAAATCTGTCTTAGAAGAAGCACAGCCAGAATGCTCCTTAGAGGCAAAGATGGCGAGACTGCATCTTACATACTTTGGACATGTTGTCAGGAGGGATGAGTCCCAGGAGAAGGACATCATGCTTGGCAGAGTACAGGGTCAGTGGAAAAGAGGAAGACCCTCAACGAGGTGGATTAACACAGTGGCTGCAACAATGAACTCAAGCATAGCAACAGTTGTAAGGATGGCTCAGGACCAGGCAGAGTTTCGTTCTGTTGTGCATGGGGTCGCTATGAGTCGGAACCGACTCGATGGCACCTAACAACAACAACACCTTTCCTTTTTCAAATTCAACTCCAAAGAGCTTCATTTACCTCACAAAATAAATAAATAAATTGACTCCTGAAATAGGATCCCATATCGGCAGCTTTCCGATGTCACCTGGTCTAAGAATGATGGCAAAAATCATAGGCACGCTTGTCTGAGATAAAAAATTAACACCTTTCTTTAAGCTTTAAAAAAAAAAAAAATCCAAGCCAGTTGTCTTTAGTAAAAGAGAGAGACATGTGCAAACCTCAAACAAACCTTATAAAGTAAATTTTTGTTTTTTGAAGGAAAAAGACAACTGTAACATACAAGGAGGTAACTTCTTTTTTACTACTTGGCATGTGTTAGTAGTAGAAATTGCAGTCTTTCTAGCAAGATCAGGAGCTGTAATCAGTGATAACTACAGTATTATAGTTTTGATGATGGCTCACTCAACTTCGTGCCCTTTCTACAGAGAAAAAGTGCCAAGGAAAACACTGAACACTCTAAAAAAATACAGAACAACTGGACAAAACATTTGCAACTCATATTCCAGAGAAAGAGCTGATTGTTATTGTTAGGTGCTGTTGGGTCAGTTGGGTCAGTTCCGACTCATAGCGACCCTATATACAACAGAATGAAACACTGCCCCGTCCTATGCCATCCTCACAGTTGTTGTTATGCTTGAGCCCATCGTTGCAGCCACTGTGTCAATCCATCTCATTGAGGGTCTTTCCACTTTACCAAGCATGATGTCCTTCTTCAGGGACTGGTCGGTCCCTCCTGAGAACGTGTTCAAAGTATGTGAGATGAAGTCTTGCCATCCTTGCCTCTAAGGAGCATTCTGGTTGTACTTCTTCCAAGATAGATTTGTTCATTCTTTTGGCAGTCCATGGTATATTTAATATGCTTTGCCAATATCATAATTCAAAAGTGCCAATTCTTCTTTGGTTTTCTTTATTCATTGTCTAGCTTTCACATGCATATGAGGTGATTGAAAACACCATGGCTTGGGTCAGGTGTGCCTTAGTTCTTAAAGAGACATCTTTTTTTTAAACACTTTAAAGAGGTCTTTTGCAGCAGACCTTAACTGGTGAAAAAGCTTTCAGTATCATAGCAACATTCAAACCACCACACTGTGACAAACTGATAGACACACAGTTGAAAGACTAATCAGAAAACAGTAAAAAAAGACCCATCATCGAAAGAAAAATGTGCAAAGGATATGGACAAACAGAATAAGAGTTATAAATGGGAATATGAAACATATTAAAAGATGTCCAACATACTCATAAAAAGAGAAATGCAAACTAAAACTATACTGCAATGTTATTATTCACCTGCTATATTGGAAAAAAATTCAAAATTGGATATTGCCAGGGCCACGGGAAAGCAGGTCCTTTTATAAGTTTTTGCCAGTAGTACAAGTTTGCATGACTCTAGAGAGGACAATTTGGAAGTAGCTATCAAATCTACTCTTTGTTCTAGAACTTCTTCCACTAGAAATTTACCCAACATATATCTCCCAGGCATGAGAAATGATGTATGTAAAAGGTTATCCTTTGCATCATTATTGGTAACCATTCTCAGAAGATTGGAAACTATTAAATGTCCATCAGGAAGGGTCTGTTAAATAAATTTTGGTTCATCTACACAATGAAGAAGATCTTCATGTATATTTTTGGGAAAATTACTAAGATGTAGTAAGTAAAAAAACTAAGGAGCAGGAAGTTTGTATAGCATGCTACCATTTGTGTAAAAGCAAAAAGGAGAAAAACTAATACGTGGGTATGTGGGTGGAATCCCTGGATGGTGCAAATGGTTAAATGCTGGACTACTAGCCAAAAAGGTTGGCAGTTTGAACCCACCCAGAGGTGTCTTGGAAGACAGGCCTGGTGATCTGCTTCTGAAAAGTCACAGCCTCGAAAGCCTTATGGAGCAGCTTTACTCTGCACACGCGGGGTCGCCATGAGTCAGAATTGACTTGATGACAATTAACAACAACAAATGTAGGTGGGTAGGGAGGTATTTACTTGTACATGCATGGAGTGCCTATGGAATGAGGAACTCTCTGTATAATGAAGAAATGATTCTATTACCATGTAAAATGTGATACTAAAGCAGGAATTACAAGGTACCATATGGTCAAAGTCTTTGCAGATTTGGTAAAAGGAGAAGGTAAAGATTGATTCATGGATAGTGGTTCTCCAGATAGAGAAGAAGAAAAGGGACACTCCGGGGGGCAGGGGGGGAGGGTGGAAGGGTGGGCACAAGGTCTCTAAAGAGGCTGATGTGACATTTGATCCCCAGTGAGAAGTGCAACATGGCAGGGTTTTCAGGTGAGCTGGGAGGGAGCGCAAGAGATGAGTCAGGTACGGCTGAATTCCAAGCCAAGGGAGCAAGATGACTAAAGATTCTGGGGTGAGATTGTGTGAATGTCACCAGCCTCATCCCAGCAGGGTCATTGCTTTGAGCCATCAGAAATATAACTGAAGCAGCAAGGAGAGCTTTGCAGAAACCAAGCTAACCTCATGCCCCATGCCTTCCCTCTGAAGCCAGAATGATAACAATAGCCTGGTTACTAGTCTTGTTTCATCCAATTTACCCTCCACCCAGCAGGTAGTGTGATTCCTAAAATGCAGAGCAACCTGTGTCCACCACTGGCTTGAAACCCTTCAAGCCTGCTCTACTGCTCCCAGAATCTAGTCCAGACTCCTTAGCAGACACACAAAGCCTTCTGTGATTAGGTCCTGGGCTGTCTATCTCCCTTGCTATACCTCTGTTTTTCTATTGACAAAATGAGGGTTATAATCTTTTCTTAAAAAAAAAAAAAAAATTGTGGTAAATATATATGTAACAAAACATTTGCCATTTCAATATTCTTCACATGTACAATAGTGTAATTAACTGTGTTTATCACATTGTTCAACATCACCATTATTCATTTCCAAATTCATCCATCATCCTTAAGAGAAGGTCAGTGTTCACGAGGATTATAATCTTCTTTTGCATGTTTGCCATGTCGACCAAATGGGATTGTGTGTGCAAAAGCAGGACTCACACTGTCTGGCTCCGAGTAGGTGCTCAGCTAGAGGTACCTACTGGTGCAGGTATTAGTGTAGGTCTCATCGCTGCTGTTGTCACTATATACAAACTTGTTATCATGGAGTCAGTTTTGACTCATGGTGACCCCATGTGTTAGAACTGCTCCAGAAGGTTTTCTTGGCTGTAATTTTTATGGAAGGAAACCACCAGGTTTGTCTTCTGTGGCACTGCCGGGTGGTTCAAATCATTAACCTTTAGGTTAGTAGTCAAGTGCAAATTGTTTGTACAAACAGGGACCCTGTCACCATCATAGTATTTGTATTTTCTGCATTGACGTTATCTGTTTATGTGCTTGTTCCTTTTCCATTGAGAGACCATAGTTTGTTATCTCTGCATCTCCTATGCTTAGCACAGTGTGTAATTCATACTAGCCACCCATGAAGTTGGGAGAAGTACAACCAGAATGCTCCTTAGAAGCAAAGATGGCAGACTATGACTCACACACTTTGGGCATGTTATCTGGAGGGATCAGTCCCTAGAGAAGGACATGATCCTTGGTGAGACAGAGGATCAGTGAAAAAGAGGAAGGCCCTTGAAGAGATGGATTGACACAGTGGCTGCAACAATGGGCTCAAGCAGAACAATGGTTGTGAGGATGGTGCAGGATTGGGCAGTGTCTCTTTCTGTTGTACATAGAATCGCTGTGAGTTGGAATTGACTCAACGGCATCTAAAAACAACAATAAGCTACACAAGGGATACTTATTGAAATCAACTACCTAACTATAAAATGTATAAAAGTATTTTATATGGTATATAATACCCAAACATGGTCATAATAATGGCAGTGATGACAACATACATTTGTACAACTTTTCATTTTCACAAAGAACTCTAGCATACTTTTAAACTGTACATCTTACCTCGTTTTTCTTTGTCAAAGAGCACCATTATTTACCAATGTTCCCACTTAAAAAAAGAATGTGTTACTTACTGCATCATTTTAAATGTTCATAAGAAATACACCCTTGTGCTATCTTTTTGATCTATAATTTGATTATATAAGAAAATATCTCTGCAGGGGCTCCCTGGAGACACAGGGAAGAGCACAGGAGATGGGGAACAAAATCAGCAGATGGTAAGGAACTCAGCGGGACACTGGGAGGGGGTGGTGTTGCTCATAAAAAAAGAAGAAAGAAGGTCTTCATCTAAAGCAAGAAAAAAGAAGAGAGAAAACCTGCTGCCTTTATACAAGGTGGTATGATTTGCTTCCTTTTATGGGCATAATGGGAAAAAAATAACTGGAACATTGGGGTTAAAACTGGGCTGCAATGAAAAGAAATCTAGCTGGATAATGTGGCAGATCAGAACTGAAATGTAAGGTATCCTTGAAACGGCATTAAAAATGTGAGGAAAATGCTCATGCTTTAGGGTGGGTGATTGCTCTGTGACCCAGAGGAGGCTGGGGTATCTACTCATTTAAACTTCCCTGATTTCCAGCCTTTTAGAGTTCACAGAAATCTAGCTTTCTCTCCTCTCACTCTGTGCAAGGTAAATATAGCTGAGCTGGCCCAACTGGCATTCTGTGTAAACTATGCAGGAAGATATCCGTTGTTATGGATTGAATTGTGTTCCCCAAACTATGTGTTGGAATCAAGGGTGGATTACCTGGTAAGGTAAACTTAGACTTACCTTGCTTACTGGGTAATCCACCCCTGTCTGGGTCTGCAAATTTGAAGAGGCTTTGATTCTGTAGGAAGGTACTGTGGGGTTGGGAGAAAGACATATGCCAGCTATACTTAGATGCAAAATCTTTGATATGGTGAAAAATGTGAAATTGTTCACTACAGATGATCTGGTAAGCAAAATAAACACCATGCCTACCTTGCCTATTGTATAATCCACTCTTGGTTGGAATCCTAACCCCTACACATATGGAGGAAACCCTAGTGGTGTAGTGGTTAAAAGCTACAGCTGCTAACCCAAAAGGTCGGCAGTTGAATTCACCAGGTGCTTCATGCAAACTCTATGGGACAGTTCTACTCCGTCCTATAGGGTCGCTATGAGCCAGAATTGACTCGACGGGAATGGGCTTTTTTCTTTTTAATGCATGTGGAGGAGCCCTGGTAACACAGTGGTTAAGAGCTACAGGATGCTAAGGCTGCTAACCAAAAAATCAGCAGTTCGAATACACCAGCCACTCCTTGGAAACAATGGAGCAGTCCTACTCTGTCCTATAGGGTCACTATGAGTCAGAATCTACTCTATGGCAATGGGTTTGGTTTTGGGTTTTATACCAGTGGATGTAATCCCATTCAGGAATAAGGGTTTCATTGTTATGTTAATGAAGCCATATCCCGTGTAGGGTGTGTCTTAAACCTAATCACTTTTGAGATATAAAAAGAGCAGATTAGACCCAGAGATTAAAAAAAAACAAAAAACACTGCCCTCAAGTGGATTCCGACTCATAGCGACCCTATAGGACAGAGTAGAACTGCCCCGTAGAGTTTCCAAGGAGCATAAGGAAGCACAAACAAGGGAAGATGGATGCCACGTGAAGATTACCAAAACCAAAAAACAAAACCAGTTGCCGTTGAGTCCATTCAGATTCATAGCAACCCTACAGGACAGAGTAGAACTGCCCCATAGGGTTTCCAAGAAGCCGCTGGTGGATTTGAACTGCCAACCTTTTGGTTAGCAGCTGAGCTCTTACCCACTGCACCACCACGGCTCCAATCACCAAGGAGCTGAGGAATGCTGGAAGAGACAAGGATCTTCCCCCAGAGTCAACAGAGAGAGAGCCTTCCCCTAGAGCCAGTGCCCTGAAGTTGGACTTCTAGCCTCCTGAACTGTGAAAAAACAAATTTCTGTTTGTTAGAACCACCCACTTGCATTTCTGTTACAGCAGCCCTAGGAAACTAAGATATCTGGCTTCTGCCCCAGTATTTCTCAATCCCAGTAATGCAGCAGATGAGTATAAATCGAAATCCCAATCTATGTTCACCTCCACTCTTCACTCAACCTGTCATTACCTACTCAGCAAATGGCATCACAATTCCTTGGCTAACCAAGACAGAAACCTAGGAGTCATCCTTCATTCCTCCTTCCCTCACATTTTCCTTATCCAGTTCATCAGGCAGTCTATCAATTTTACTTCCTAGGTATGTCTCCAGTGTGAACATGCCTCTCCCTCTCCATTCCCAGGCCCCTAGTTCAAGCCTCCAGCATTTTTATATCCTTGCTGGTCTCTCTGCTTTCTCCAATGCCCTTTTCATACCCAGTTTCCTTACAACAGCTAGAACTAACCTAGTAACCAGTTGCCATCAAGTCAGGTCTGACTCATGGTGACCCCATGTATGTCAGACTAGAACTGTGCTCCACTGGGTTTTCAATGGCTGATTTTTCAGAAGTAGATTGCCAGATCTTTCTTCTGAGGTGCCTCAGGGTGGATTTGAACTGCCAACTGAGTGTGTTAACCATTTGCACCAACCAGAAAGTCCACAACAGCCAGAAGGAGCCTAAAATTGAAACCAGATCTTTAGTTGTTTGAAAACCAAGCATCCTTCCATGGCTGAGCCAGTCCTGCATCACATGGCTCTCTCCTTTCACTTCAAACCCTCTACCATTCTCCCTCTTGTCCACCACACACCAGCCACTAGACTTCTTTCTTTCTTTTTTTAAAATAGACTTTATTTTTCAAAGCAGTTTTAGGTTAACAGAAAATTTGTGCAGAAAGTACAGAGAATTCTCATATACCCACTCTCTCCCTGCATACAATTTCTCTTACATTCCTGTAGTACATTTGTTATAATTGATGAACCAATGTTGGCAAGTTATTATTAACTAAGCCAACAGCAACGAAAAAGCCCAAACCTGTTGTAGTTGAGTAGATCCAACTCATGGTGACCTCACGTGTTACAGAATAGAGCTGCCTCATTGGGTTTTCTAGACTGTAATTGAAGCAGATTGCCAGGCTTTTCTTTCCTGGCACTGCTGGCTGACTTTGAAACGCCAACTTTTAGGTTAATGTTTGAATGCAAACCATTTGCACCAATTAGTGTTCACTCTTTGTGTTGTACAGCCCTATGGGTTTCAACAAATGCTTAATGTCGTGTGTCCATCATTACAGTGTCATGCAGAATAATTTTACTGCCCTAAAAATGCCCTGTGCTCCATCTATTCATCCTTCCCCTCCTCCTGAACTCCTGACAACCACTGATATTTCTTTACCATCTCTATAGTTTTGCCTTTTTCGGAATGCCATATAGTTGGAATCATACAGTATGTACTTTTTGAGACTGCCTTCTTTCACTTAGCAATATGCATTTTAGGTTTCTCCATGTCTTTTCATGGCTTTTTTTATCGCTGAATAATATTCTGTTGTATGGATGTACCAGTTTGTTTATACATTCACCTATTCTTTCACCTGGCCCTTACAGTCCCCACAAATGTACTTAACCTTTTCCTGAAATACTTGACTTCCCCCCCTCTCCAGTTCATTCTTTGCTGGATTGGTGGAGTGACAAATCTGCACTGCCTTGAAGCCCATTTCCTTCCTATTTTTTTTAGGTACTTAGCAAGCAGTGAACACAAGGGCCTGTCTTTTGGAACACCTTCTGTGGTGGGTTCAGCCCAGCTTTGACTGTGGGATAATGAGAGCTGGGGAATTGTGTGCCTGTCTACTTCTCCACATGCAAGTGCTCCCCGCCCCCACCCAAGAAAATTCACTTTATATATTTACAATGCATGTTATTAGTGTGTTTCTGCCCCCTTTGCATGATAACTGACTTTATCTCTCTCTGACTTTATTTCTTATCTGTAGAATGTAAGCTCCACGAAGGCAGGGCACATCTACCTCCTGGCACATTTATTTCCATCTCCTCTCCACCTTCTGACATAGTGCTAACTGTGTACTGACCCTGGCACCCGTGCAGGCTTTTGGTTCTGGAATGTACCGCCCAAGGTCCAGTACTGAAAGAAAGAAAAAAAGAAAAGAAAGACAGAAAGGCCCTTGGAGTGTGTCCAAGTGGCTGTGTGTCCTAGTAATGGACATTGGGGGTTAAGGATAGATGCCTTGGGATCATATGCACATGAATCACAAGGCTATGGGAACCCAAATGAGGTTGGTGAGGGACCCTTGGAGACCCTATGCCCACTGATTAATAACCAACCAAGCCAATTATTGTCGGGTAGGTTTTGACTCATGGAGACTTCATAAACGTCAGAGTAGAACTGCGTTTCATCAGGTTTCCAATGACTGATATGTTTTTGAAGTAGATCTCCTGACCTTTCTTCTGAGGTGCCACTGGGTGGACTCAACCTCCAACCTTTCATTTAACAGCTGAGCGTGTTAACCATTTGTACCAACCAGAGACTCCCATGTGAAAGTAGTTAGAAAATATGGCCTTGGTGATAGAAATGATGCTGGAGAGCACGTGAAAGAATTTTACAAGACCAATGGCTTCTTCATTGCAAATACGTTTTTTAAACAACATAAACGGTGACTATACAGGTGGACCTCACCAGATGGAATACACAGGAATTAAATAGACTAATCTGTGGAAAGAAAGGATGGAGAAGCTCAATATTATCACTTAGGACAAGACCAGGGGTCGAATGTGGAACAGACTATTAATTGCTCATGTACAAGTTCAAGTTGAAACTGAAGAAAATCAGAACAAGTCCACAAGAGAAAAAGTATATTCCACCTGAATTTAGAGACCATCTCAAGAACAGATTTGACATGTTGTACACTAATGACCAAAGACTAGACGAGTTGTGAAATAACATCAAGGACATCATACATGAAGAAAGCAAGAGGTCATTAAAAAGATAAGAAAGAAAGAAAGAAAGAAAAGATCAAAACGGATATCAGAAGAGATTCTGAAACTTGCTCCTGGACATCGAGTAGCTAAAGCAAAAGGAAGAAATGATGCACTAAAAGAGCTGAACAGAAGATTTCAAAGGGTGGCTCAAGGAGACAAAGTATTATGATAACATGTGAAAAGACCTGAAGATAGAAAACCGAAAGGGAAGAACACACTCAGTATTACTCAAGCTTAAAGAACTGAAGAAAAAATTCAAGCCTCGAGCTGCAACACTGAAAGATTCCACAGAGAAATTATTAAATAACCCAGGAAACATCAAAAAAAAGATGGAAGGAATACACAGTCACTATACCGGAAAGAATTGGTCTGTTTTTAACTGTTTCAGGAGGAAACATATGATCAGGAACCGATGGTACTGAAGGAAGAAGTCCAAGCTGTACTGAAGGAAGAAGTCCAAGCTGCATTGAAGGCACTAGCAAAAAACAAGGCTCTGAGGATTGACAGAATATCAATTGAGATGTTTCAACAAATGGAGGCAGTGCTGGAAGTGCCTACTTGTCTATGCCAGAAATTTGAAAGACAGCTACCTGGCCAACTGACTGGAAGAGATCTATATTTATGCCTATTCCCAAGAAGGGTGATCCAACCAAATGCGTAAGTTATCAAACAATATCATTAATATCGCATGCAAGCAAAATTTTGCTGAAGATCTTTTAAAAGCAGCTGTAGCAGTACATCGACAGGGAACTGCCAGAAATTCAAGCTGTAGTTAGACAAGAACATGGAACCAGAGATATTACTGCTGAGGTCAAATGGATCCTGGCTGAAAGCAGAGAATACCAGAAAGATGTTTCCCTGTGTTTTATTGACTATGCTAAGGCACTCGACCGTGTAGATCATAGCAAATTATGGATAACACTGCAGAGAATGGGAATTCCAGAACGCTTAATTGGGTTCATGAGAAATGTGTACATGGATCAAGAGGCAATTGTTCAAACAGAATAAGGGATACAGTATGGTTTAAAGTCAGGAAAGGTGTGTGCCAGGGTGGTATCCTTTCACCATACCTATTCGATCTGTATGCTGAGCAAATAATCCAAGAAGTTGGACTATATGGAGAACAGAGCATCAGGACTGGAGGAAGACTCAACAACCTGCATTATGCAGTTGACACAACCTTGCTGCTGAAAGTAAAGAGGACTTGAAGCACTTACTGATGAAGATCAAAAACCACAGCCTTCAGTATGGATTATACCTCAACATAATGGAAACAAAAATCCTCATGACTGGACCAGTAAGCAACATCATGATAAACAGGGAAAAGATTGAGGTTGTCAAGGATTTCATTTTACTGGGATCCACAATCAACACCCATGGAAGCAGCAGTCAAGAAATCAAAAGACACATTGCATTGGGCCAATTGGCTGCAAGAGATCTCTTTGAAGTGTTAAAAAGCAAAGATGTTGCCTTGAGGACTAAGGTGTGGCTGATTCAAGACATGGTGTTTTCAATTGCCTCACATGCATGTGAAAGCTGGACAATGAATAAGGAAGACCAAAGAAGAACTGACGTCTTTGAATTATCGTATTGGCAAAGAATATTGGGTATAGCATCAACTGCCAAAAGAATGAACAAATCTCTCTTGGAAGAAGTACAACCAGAATGCTCCTTGGAAGCAAGGATGGCGAGACTGCGTCTCACATACTTTGGACATGTTATCAGGAGGTATCAGTCCCTGGAGAAGGACATCATGCTTGGTAAAGTAGAGGGTCAGCGAAAAAGAGGAAGACTTTCTATGAGATGGGCTGACGCTGAGGCTGCAACAATGGGCTCAAGCATAGCGACAATTGTGAGGATGGCACAGGGCCAGGCAGTGTTTTTTCTGTTGTGCATAGGGCCGCTATGAGTCGAAACCAACTCGATAGTACCTAACAACAACAACAAGGACTATCACTGATAAATACAAAAAAAACATTGCTTTTGAGTCTATTCCGACTCATAGCAACCCTATGGACAGAGTAGAACTATACCACAGATTTTCCAAGGAGCACCTGGTAGATTCGAACTGCCAACCTTTTGGTTAGCTGCTGAACTCTTAACCACTACGCCCCCAGAGTTTCTGATTAATTTGATTGTCCATGAACCCTTCAAATCAGAGCAGTATTATAGATGGCTAAGATCATGGTCTTTGGAGTCAGAAATGTTTGCAAATCCTGGCTCTGGAACCTTCTGACCACATGACTTTAGGCAAATGTGTTAGCATCTCTGAGTCTCATTTCCCTATGTGTGTGTATATATATATATATATGGGAGATAATTACCACTTGTCTCATAAAATTATTGTTAGAATTAAATGACAGAATGCATGTAATTTGCTTAGGAAATATAGAATATTGAACACTTATTGACATTTTCTTTGGGGAAACCTCTATACAATCAGGGTGTCAATAACTAGTGGTTTTCTCTGGAGCAATTCTATCTCTCCAAAAAAGAACCTTCTGATCTCCTGTGTGTATGTGTGTGTGTGTGTGTGTGTGTTGGTGGTGGTAGGACGAAGACAGAATATCCCTGAATAATGAGATTTTGGAAGCAAGTTCTTTGCTCCCTTCTGGACCTCCACTAAAATGAAAGTAAAGGAATAAAACAAGAAAGGGAGAAGTGGGAGAGGAGAAATCAGTACATAAGAAATAGCAACACAGTGTTAGCAGGTGGAATGTGCTTGGAAGAGTTTAATATCCTGCTAACGGGAATTCCAGAGAGTGAAGAAAAGAAAAATGCAAGGAAGTTATCAAAGAAATAGTACAGAGAAATTTTTCAGAACAAAAAGATATTACCCTTCAGATTGAGGGGGTCCACCCAATAACTCTCACATTAAGTGGAAAAAAAAAAAAAAAGACCCATGGAAAGGCACATAATTGATACAAAGAAGTGAAATACAGAATAGTATTAGAAAATTGAATAGGGACATTATATGCTAGAAGGCAAGAGCAATGGCTTCAAAATTCTGAGGGAAAATTCTTTTTAAGATATGATTCTGTGTTAATTCACCTTTCAATGAAACATGAGTGTAAACTCAAGCCATTTTCAGATGGAAAAGGACTTAAAATTTTTATGTCCCATACATCCATTCTTACAAAACTATTGGAAGATGTACCTCCACCAAAGAAGAGAGTAAACCAAGAAATAGGAATGTATTGGATCCAGAAAGCAGGGAATTCAACAGAGAAGCCATGAAAAGAAGTCCCAGATTACAGCTATAGAACAGGCCTAAAGGTAGACTGGACTTCCAATCTGTAGGGACAAATGTTACCAGTTCAATGATCCTAAATGGTTGGCTCATTACCTTGTCATGAGTAAATCCCTTTTCCAAATTTATTTTTGGCATGTTTTTAACCTTTTGTGCTACAGACCAGAAAGTCTAATGGAAAAGTTTTGTTATCTGGAGGCCTGGTTTTCAATAACATTCAATAAATATTGACTGAATGTGTGCTGTGTTGCAGGCATGGTGTGAAGTGCTGGGGACACAGTGATGAATAAGACATAACACTTGCCTTCATGATATTCAAAATCCTGTGGCAGGAGGCTGACAAGGAAACTTGCAATTGCAATACAGCATGACAAGGCTATGATGGAGAAGGAGAAGGTGTTAATGGGAACACATTGGAAGGCATCTCTGCAGAGCTGTAAGCCACAGAAGACTTGCTGGAGGAACTGAGCTGTCCTACTGCACTTGTAAAGAAGCCCTGGTGGTACAATGCTTAAAGCACTTGGCTGCTAACTGAAAAGCCTGAGGTTGGACCCCATCAGCTCTGCTCCTTGAGAAAAAAGACTTGGCAATCTGTTCCTGTAAAGATTACAGCCTAGGAAACTCTATGGGGCAGTTCCACTTTGTCTTACAGGGTCACTGTGAGTTGGAACTGACTCCACGGTGCACAACAATAATGGGACCTGGAAGATGAGCAGAGGTTTACTCAGTGAAGAGCTAGAGGAAGATGATTCCTGGGAGAGGAAATGGAAAAAGGCCTAGAGATTAAAAAAAAAAAAAAAAAGGCGTCTTTGGGAAATTGCAAATAATTTTGCATGGCTAGAAAGTTTGTGGCTGGACTGATGAGTGATGCGCCTGGGGAGGTTTAGTTTGGACTTTGTCCTGAGGAAAAAGGGAGCCACTACAGGGATTTAGATTGTGACCAAAACTGAAAAACCAAACCCGCTGCCATCGAGTCGATTCCAACTTATAGAGACCCTATAGGACAGAGTAGAACTGCTCCATAGAGTTTCCAAGGAGCATCTGGCAGATTTGAACTGCCAACCTCTTGGTTAGCAGCTGTAGCACTTACATTTACTTTTTAAAATGATAACTCAGAATCTAGTGTCAGAGTACAAGAGAGGACTATCACAATATAGTCCAGGTGAGATGTGATATGAGCCTGAATTTGGGCAATGGCTCTAAGTATGGAGAGAAATAAGGAGCCCTGGTGGAACAATGGTTAAGTGTTCGACTGCCAACCAAAAGTTCAGCAGCTTGAATCCACCATCAGCTCTGCAGGAGAAAAGACCTGGCAATCTGCTTCTGTAAAGATTCCAAAGCCAAACCCAAACCATTGCCATCGAATCCAACTCATAGCGACCCTATAGGACAGACTAGAACTGCTCCATAGGGTTTCCAAGGTTGTAATCTGTAGGGAAGCGCACTTTCTTTCTCCCACATCTTTCTCTCACTGAGTGCCTGGTGGATTCAAAGTGACAACGAGCTTTTAACCAGGAAAGCTATGGGGCAGTTCTATTCTGTCCTATAGGGTCTCTATGAGCCGGAATTGATGCAGTGGCACAAAACAACATGGACAGAAATGGACACTTTAAATAGAAATTTAGGAACTGGATTCAACAGAATGGAGTGATTGGTGAATTATGGGGGTTAAGAGAGAGGGAGGAACCACAGGTTATTTTTTGCTTTAACAACAGGTTGGCAGAGGCTCTGTAACCCCAGCCCTGGATCAACAGAACCAGCTTTCTTCCCTGAATGCCTGTCTGGCTTCTGGGAACTCCTGGGTGAAGTTCTCTACTGGTGTGACTGGTACCTATTTGACCTTCTGCTCTTTGTGCTCTCCTGGGCTTCCATGTTGCCTAGTAACACCTGAGCATTTCTTGAGTCAGCTCTCTTTCCACTTCTCGTGAGTTTTTCAAAACTTTCTCCTTTCCTTAAGTCTCCCACCCAATTATCTCTACCTTTTCAGCTCACAGACTTCCCTCCTGAATTGCTAAAAAAAAAAAAAAATCAAAGCCATCCAACTGAATTGATGTTCCTTAGTGCCTTTTGTCCTATATGCTAATTTATCTTCACAGTTTTGCCTTCTGGCTCAGAGATAGCTACTCATGTTCCTTTGCAATGTCAGTACCTCTACCTGTACATCAGATCTCCTTCCCTCACTTCCTCAGTCACCTTACTTCATGGTGCCAGTAATTATCTCCAACCTCTTCAGCTTTTCCTTCTCCTCTGTCTCTTTCCCATCAGCATCTAAATATTCCCAAGTGTCCACCATCTTGGAAAATCCTTGATTCTTTCCCACTTGCTGTAACACACTCTTTCCTTTTACAGCTTGCCTCCAAGACCTAGCTACCCTTTCTCTCACCACTTCTGACTTCCTTTTGGTTCCTCAGCCTTATGAGACCACTAATACCTTCTGTGGGCTAAACCCAATGGATATTTTATTAGCCTTTGTCTTACTCTTCATACTGCAATCACATTCTTAACATAGTTGAAGCTTCTGGACACGTTCTTAAAATTCTCTCCTCCTTGCTGTTCTTTCAAGTGGCTTTTGTCCATCCTCTTTCTTTGCTGGAATATAAAAAATGCTCAGGCTAGTTCCTTCACTCTTTAAAAGATTTTTTTTTTAATTTGACTTACACAACCAATGCGTGAATATCTCTTTATAAACTATTCATTGTTTATAGATAAAGCCAATTTCCTCTTAAAAACCATCTTTAGTCCCTCTATGCACTAAAGGGAAACCTGGTGTCATAGTGGTTAAGAGCTATGGCTGCTAACCAAAAGGTTGGCCACCAGGTGCACCTTGGAAACCCCATGGGACAGTTCCACCCAGTCCTATAGGGTCGCTATGAGTCAGATTCAACTTGATGGCAATGGATTTTTTTTTTTTTTAATCCACTGAAGAGGGGACTGAGATGATCTGTTGGTGAGATGTGGAGATTTACAGCCTAGGAAACCCTATGAGGCAGCTCTACTCTGTCCTATAGGGTTGCTATGAGTCAGAATTGACTTGATGGCACGCGACAACAGAAATCCACAAATATATAGTTTGGCTTTATGCAAGTGCTTTTCATCTTTCATAAGCGTATTTGCGTAACCTGTTTTTATAAATTAACAGTATGTCTTGAGACTTTTTCCTTGTTAGCACAGATTTTTTTTTTTAACATACCACACAGTGCTCCATGTATTATTTTCCTATTGCTACTGTAACAAATTATCACAAATTGAGTGGCTTTAAACAACACAAATTTATTATCTTACAGTTCTGGGAGTCAGAAGTCTAAACTGGGTCTAACTGGCCTAAAATCATGGTGTTGGCAGGGCTGCATTCCTCCTGGAAGCTCTCAGGGAGAATACGTTTCTTTGCTTTTCCAGCTTCTAAGGCTGCCTCTATTTCTCGACTCATGGCCCTTTCCTTCATCTTCAAAGCCAGCAGTGTAGCATCTTCAAATATCTCTCTCACTCTCAAACTCATGCCACACTCTTCCATTCATAAGTACCCTTGTGATTACATTGGGCCCATCCAGATAATCCAAAATAATTTCCCCATCTCAAGATCCTTAAATTAAACATACCTGCAAAGCCCTGTTTGCGATGAAAGGTAACATAGTCACAGGTTCTGGGCATTAGGATGTGGAAGTCTTTGAAGGGTCATTTTCTGCTATCATAGAGCCCATAGTCTGTAGTTGTTTTTCTCTTCTCCCTGGTGATCTTTCTCACTGAAAAGATCACATGTACCTACATGTGGATGTCGCCACATTTCTTTCTCCCACTGTTAACCAAACATCTCTCCTGTGATGTCTCATGGACCCTTAAACCCATGCTGTTTCTCATCTTTACATCTTTGCACACTTTGTTGTCTTGGTTTGAACACCCTTCTTTGTTTTCTTCAAGTTACACATTTTATTTATCCTTTAAGACTCAATGAGTGTATACCCTTCTCTGTTGTTGGTGTTGGGTGTTGTTGAGTCAGTTTTCGACTTACAGCAATCCCATGTGACAGAATAACCCACAGGGTTTTCTTAGCTGTGATCTTTGCAGGAACAGTTCACCAGATCTTGCTCCCATGGAGCTGCTAAGTGGTTTCAAACCAACAACCTTTCGGTTAGCAGCTGAGCACTTAAGCCATTGTGCCATCAGGGCTCTTTACACTTCTCCAAGAAGCTTTTTCTCAGCTAGATTTTACATGTTTCCAGAACTATGCCTATAGCAATTTTCATTCTGTATTGTAAATGCCTCTATTTACTGTTCAATTTTTTTGGGTTTGATCATTGCTCTTTGTAATTCCAGGGTCTGACTGATTCTGTTACACAGTAGAAACTCAATAAATGTTGAATATATGAAATCAGAGAGAGCAGTCCTAAGAAAAAAAAAAGGGGGGGCTAGCATTTATTTTTAAGCCTGCCCTCAAATCTACAGCTGTCTCTAGGTGTCCAACCCATGAACTTCTGACATTACCTCACTGATATATCTTAGCAAGAGGTCCTTGCAAGTTCGACTTCATGCCAACTCTCTGGGGGTTACCTAAAGATGTCAACAATGCCAGTAAGATGTCCTTCACCATGTATCGACTCCTTTCATGTTCTGGTGACCTTTCCACCCCTTTTGCCTTCAGAAAGATGGGTATACTGCTCCCCACTGTTACTAAGCTCCGGGCCCTGCATTATTCCATTTTGATTCCTCAAATCCTGCCCACCTCTGTGCAAATATTTCCTTTATTATCCTCTCCTCAACTTTCCAACTTGGGCGTGCTCTGTTTCCTGTGAGGAACCTGATTAATAGGAGAAGCAGTCATATCTGATCTGTAAGTGTATCCTTGATATTTAGCCTGTGTCCCAGCACTTAATTAATGTCTATGGAATATACTTTTATGAAATATTACCAAAGTTGCTTACTTTTGTAATGGCATAGGGTACATGGAATATTATAATTAGACCTGCTCTTAGACAGGGCTAATCATTTTATCTAGGAGGAATTTTAGTGTGACTGTGATAGAGCTGAGAGAGAGAAATAGTTGGTAGAGGAAAGACATATAGACTGGGGTTTGGATCCTAGAGGCACCACTTACTGGCATGGTGACTTGGGTATACTCGATTTTGTCAACTGAAAAATGAAGAAAATATTAATTATGTCGCTGGGTTGTAGTGAAGGTTAAATGAGCTGATGTATGTGTATTTCCTGGCATAGAATTTAGCACTTAGCAATTGCCTACAACTATTATTACATAACCTAGATGTCCTGACTTCCAATCCAGGATGTATTCCATCTGCCATTTGACCAGTCAAACTTAGGTGAACATGGGAGAGCTCAGTGGTAAGAATGGTTTGATCTGGCTCAGCTTCCGGTATGAACTTCGTTGCTGTGAGACTGGTCGTAAGAGAAGAAGCTCAATTGTCTCTCAACCAATTCTTTTCTAGACCCTGATTTTGGCATTTGTGGTTTCTTCTCTTTCATCCTGTCCTTACATTTGTATTTGTAACTACAAAATTCTATAGTCAAAATCATACTCATAGGAGGTAGAAACAGAAAAAAAAAATGGTGGTTCAAGGGAACTCGACACAGCTCCCACTGGTTTTCCTAAATAAATAGTCTTTCCTAATCCCAAGATCTCTTCCTGCAAAGGTTCCTCCCAGGTGGGCCCTCAATGAAACAAGCTTCTTATTGGGTGAAGGCACCAGCAAGCTCTTACCCCTTATCTTAAGGGTTATATTTTGTGAATCTGTAATGCTAATCCAGCAAATCTTTTGATACAGCAAACATTTTCTGAAGTGCTATTTCCTTCCCAAGTATTTTGGAGCTTGCAAACTCAGATATAATGAATGGAGCTGTTAGCGTGAACAATCACTCAACAGCATAAGTTATTTTAATGGGCCCATCACTTGAAACTAAACTTCCACCATCTGTTCTATCCTTTAACTGCAAATGCAAAAAGAGCACCATTCCCTATGGCATCATAAAAAGTTAGATATAAGTGATTTAAATGCATGTTTTGGTTCTGTATTCAGTGCAACATACATCTAAAGGAAGGCTTATATTGGATTTTTTTTTTTTAATGGGAAAATAAAAATTCAGAGTGGGAGAGTTTTCCTGTTCACAAAAGAGTGGCTTTTCAGTTGGCATGGAAAATGTTCTATTATGTTATTTATTCATTACCCAGTATTTTTTCCTACAAATATTAATGGAATGCCACCATATGCCTGGCACTGTACTAGACACTGGGGATATAGAAGATAACAGCGATAATTGGCAAGTCCCCTGGAACGACCAAGGAAGATAAAATGAAACATTTCATATAAATACACATAAAAGTCATATAAAAACCAAAACATAAATTGTGTGTTCTGCTTCAGAATGGTAATGTGATGGAGTGGGAAGAAGTTTGCAATCAGTTGGATCTTGGTTTAAAATTCAAATTTGTTTCCTTTGAGTGGATTCCAACTCATGATGACCCCATGTGTTACAGAGCAGAGCTGCTTCAAATGGTTTTCTTGGCTGTAATCTTTTTGTTGTTATTGTTATTGTTGAGAACATACACAGCAAAACATTCACCAATTCAACTGTCTCTACGTGGACGATTCAGTGACATTGATTATAATCTTCGAGTTGTGCAACCATTCTCACCCTCCTTTTCTGAGTTGTCCCTCCCCCTTTAACATAAACTCACTATCCCCGAAGGTTTTCTACCTAATCTTTTGCAGATTGCTTGGCCTTTCTTTCATGGTGCCTCTGGGTGAGTTTGAGCTGCCAACCTTTAGGTTAGTAAAAACTCATTGCTGTTGAGTTAATTTTGACTCACAGTGACCCTATAGAACAGAGTAGAACTGCCCTGTATGGTTTCCAAGGAGCAGCTGGTGGATTTGAACTGCTGACCTTTTGGTTAGCAGCCTGAACTCTTAACCACTGTGCTGCCAGGGCTCCTTTAGATCTTTCCTGAAATACAACACTGTCAGTGATAAGATAATATCCATATGCCTACAAAGAAGACCAGTTAACATGACTATTATTGAAATTTACACACCAACCACTAAGGCCAAAGATGAAGAAATTGAAGAATTTACCAACTTCTGCAGCCTGAAATTGATCCAACATACAGTTAGGATGCATTGGTAATTACTGGTGATTGGAATGCAAAAGTTGGAAACAAAGAAGAAGGATCAGTAGTTGGAAAATATGACCTTGGTGATAGAAACAATTCCAGGGATCGCATGATAGAATTTTGCAAGACCAATGACTTCTTCATTGCAAATATCTTTTTATCACCAACATAAACAGCGAGTATACCCATGGACATCACTGGATGGAATACACAGGAATCAAATTGACTACATCTGTGGAAAGAGAAGATGGAAAAGCTCAATATCATCAATCAGAACAAGGCCAGGGGATGACTATGGAACAGGCCATCAACTGCTCATATGGAAGTTCAGGCTGAAGCTGAAGAAAATTAGAACAAGTCCACAAGAGCCAAAGTATGACCTTGAGTATATCCCACTTGAATTTAGAGACCACCTCAAGAATAGATTTGACACAGACACTAATGACTGAAGGCCAGAAGAATTACAGAACGACATCAAGTATATCATACATGAAGAAAGCAAGAGATCATTAAAAAGGCAGAAAAGATAGAAAAAAACAAAATGGATGTCAGAAGAGACTCTGAAACTTGCTCTTGAATGTAGAGTAGCAAAAGAAATAAATGATGAAGTAAAAGAGCCAAACAGAAACTTTCAAACGGCAGCTTGAGAAGACAAAGTATTATGACATATGCAAAGACTTGGAGATAGAAATCCAAGAGGGAAGAACACACTCAGTGTTTCAAAAGCTGAAAGAACTGAAGAAAATACTCAAACCTCAAGTTGGAATATTGAAGGATTTAATAGGAAAAATATTAAATGACACAGAGAGCATCAAACGAAGTTGGAAGGAATGTATAGAGCCACTGTATCAAAAAGATTTGGTCAATGTTCAACCATTTCAGGAGGTAGCATATGATCAGGAATAATGGCTCTGAAAGAAGTCCAAGCTGCACTGAAGGCATTGGTGAAAAACAAGGCTCCAGGAATTGATGGAATATCAGTTGAGATGTTTCAACAAACAGATGCAGCATTGGAGTTGCTCACTTGTCTGTGCTACGAAATTTGGAGGACAGCTACCTGACCAATTGACTGAAAGAGATCCATGTTTATGCCTATTCCCAAGAAAGGTGATCCAACCGAATGTGGAATTTATCAAACACTATCATTAATATCACACACAAGTAAAATTTTGCTGAAGATCATTCAAAAATGGTTGCAGCAATATATTGATGGGGAACTGCTAGAAATTCAAGCTGGATTCCGAAGAGGATGTGGAAAGAGGAATATCATTGCTGATGTCATATGTATACTGGCTAAAAGCAGACAATACCAAAAAGATGTTTACCTGTGTTTTGTTGACTATGCTAGGGTACTGGGCTGTGTGGATCATAGCAAATTATAGATAACATTGCGAAGAATGAAAATTTCAGAACACCTCGTTTTGCTCATGAGGAACTTGTACATAGATCAAGAAGGAGTTGTTGGAATAGAACAAGGGGATGCTATAAGGTTTAAAGTCCATAAAGGTGTGTGTCAGGGTGGTATCCTTTCACCATACTCATTCAATCTGTATGCTGAGCAAGTAATCTGAGAAGCTAGACTATATGAAGAAGAACAGGGCATCAGGATTGGAGGAAGACCTATTAATGACCTGCATTATGCAGATGGCACAACCTTGCTTGCTGAGAGTGAAGAGGACTTGAAGCACTTACTGATGAAGATCAAAGACCACAGCCTTCAGTATGGATTACACCTCAACATAAAGAAAACAAAAACCCTCACAACTGGACCAATAAGCAACATCATGATAAATGGAGAAAAGATTGAGGTTGTCAAGGATTTCATTTTACTGGGATCCACGATCAACACCCCAGAAAGCAGCAGTCAAGAAATCAAAAGACACATTGTACTGGGCAAATGTGCTGCAAAAGACCTCTTTAAAGTGTGGAAAAACGAAGATTTGACCTTGAAGACTAAGGTGCCTCTGACCCAAGCCCTGGTGTTTTTAATTGCCTCATATGCATGTGCAATTTGGACAATGAATAAGGAAGACCAAAGAAGAATTGATGCCTTTGAATTGTGGTGTTGGCAAAGAATATTGAATATACCTGTTGTTGCTCTTGCTAGGTGCCGTTGAGTCGGTTCTGACTCATAGCGACCCTATGCACAACAGGATGAAACACTGTCCGGTCCTGCGCCATCCTTACAGTCGTTGTTATGCTTGAGCTCATTGTTGAAGCCACCGTGTCAATCCACCTCATTGAGCGTCTTACAGTTTTCTGCTGACCCTGTACTTTGCCAAGCATGATATCCTTCTCCAGGGACTGATCCCTCCTGACAACATGTCCAAAGTATGTAAGACGCAGTCTCGCCATCCTTGCTTCTAAGGCGCATTCTGGTTGAATATACTATGGATTGCCAAAAGAAAGAAAAAATCTGTCTTGGAAGAATTACAACCAGAATGTTCCTTAGAAGCAAGAATGGTGAGAGTACATCTCACATGCTTTGGACATGTTATCAGGTGGGATCAGTTCCTGGAGAAGGACATCATGCTTGGTAAAGTAGAGGGTCATTGAAAAAGAGAAAAACCCTCAATGAGATGGATTGACACAGTGGCTGCAATAATGAGCTCAAGCATAAAAATGATTGTGAGGACAGTGGAGGATCGTGCAGTTTTTCCTTCTGTGGTACATAGGGTCACTATGAGTTGGAACCAACTCAATGGCATCTAACAACAACAACATATATCAACTAACCAGTTGCCGTTGAGTTGATTCTGACTCATGGTACATGTGCAGAGAGAGTAGAACTGCTCCACAGGGTTTTCAAGGATGTGACCTTTTGAAAGCAGATCACAAGGCTTTTATTCAAGGTTCCCATGAGTGGGATCAAACTGCCAGTCTTGTGGTTAATAGTCAAGAGCTTAAATGTTTGCACCACCCAGGGACCAAAAAATGAGGCAATAACAAAAGAACAATATTTGTCATGTCTCACTAGTTGTGATAGCGCCGTAGTATCCTTAAGGCATGTATACTAGTCTCTGAAGACATGCTATACACTTAGGATAAAGTTGGTCATTAACATGAATATATCATTCACCTAGGCCAACATTTAAAAAATGTATTTGAGGAATTTTGAACTGACCACTTGTTAGATCTGATTAGAATATTATTATTTCTCTCTTGTGTTGGACTGACCAAGAGTTCATATCAGGAGGAATGTCAGCTCTGCCATTTTTTTTTCACTTGTATTTGTTTTATGCTCAGTGGATGGCTTCTTTGTAGGAGAAATGTTTTTAGCCTCTTTTCCTTTTCATGTTGATTAGTTGGTTAAAACTTGACCAAAAAAATGCACAAGTTTACTCAACCAGGTTCATATTAATATGCTGACAGTGAATGAATGTATAAGGGAACCATTGCCGGCTCTTCCCCATCACGGGCTTGTGCTTGTGGACACCCTGTAGTCAGTATGTGGCATGTGACCCTCTGTCATAAGGGCCAAGTGACAGTGAAGTACCAATCTGTATATCAAGTACTAAAAAACCTTTTCTTATTTTTTTAAGGATAAATAAATTATTGTTCCATTTTTTTCTCCATCTATCCCAAATCATGATCTTGTTCACCTCCCTCTGGAGACCACTAAATTCATGAAAGAGGAAGGAGTAGAGTCTGAGTCTACTGGTTCCAAATCTAGTGTTTTTTCCTTAAAAAATATAAAGAAGCAATGAATGCATTTTTATTTTATCGTGGTATAACGTATCTACAGAAAAGTGTACATATCATAAGTGTGTCTACCGTAAGTGTACACCATCAGGAGTTTTCCGAGAGTGAACCCACCCACATAACCACCATGCACAGCAAGCACTAGAGCTTCCCAACACCTCAGAGTGTTCTTATGCTTCCTCTTTTCCCTAACTCCTATCCTGACTCCTAAGACCACAGATTAATTTTGCCTGTTTTTGCATTTTACATGTATGGAATCATTATTTTTGGATCTGGCTTTCTTTTGTTTGACATTATCTTTGTGAGATTTATCTGTGTTGGAAAGTGTAGAGTTTATTCATTTTTTCTTTGCTATATAATATTTTATTGTCTGAGTGAACTACTACTTATTCATCCAATCTAGAGTTGATGGAAATTTGAGTTGTTTCCAGTTTTTGGCTATTATGAATAATGCTCTAATGAGCATTATTATTCACTTGGTGCATGCTTGGTTTGCATATATATGCCTTTCTGTTGGATACGTAATTCAGGAGATATATTTAGCACTGGAATTGCTGGATCATAGACTAGATGTAGGTTGAGATTTAGTAGGTATAGCATGTATTAGTCAACTATTGCCATAATATTGTTATGAAATTAACCACATCAGAATGAGTAACAAACAAACTTAGCATTTATTAACCACACATCTGTGGGTTGGCTGGGGTTCTGTTGATATCAGCTGGGCTCAGCTGGGCTTGGCTCCAAGCTGGGAGTTGGGTCCAGGTCTATTTCATGTGTCTTTGAACCTTCTTGGACCAGTGGATCCTTAAGGTATATTTTTCTCATGGTCAAAGGCTAGAACCAAGATGGCATGCCCAACTGCAAAAGCATATTTCAAGCCTCTGCTCGCATTATGTCTACGACCACCCCATTAACCAAAGCAAGTCACAGGGCCAAAATCCAGGGATAAAGGAAATTCACTTTACCCACTATGAGGCCATTCTAGTGTGTGGATACATAACTCTTTTACAGAGAAATGAAGAAAGAGGAACAATAGTTCAACCAATCAGATAGTTTCTGTGACGTACCTATTTACACTGCCACCACCAGTTTCTGAAAGTTCCCGTGACTCCCCATCCTGAACACTTGGCATTTCAGTCTTTGTAATGCTGGTCACCCAATGTTGTGGTTTCAATTTGTATCTCACTTATGGTGACTGAGTTTGAGCATCTTTTCATATGTTTATTGGTCTTTTCTAAAGTGCCTGCTCAAGTCTTTTACCCATTAAAAAAATTAGGTTGCCAGTCTTTTCCTTACTGATTCATAAGATTTATTCTGAATATGAATCTTGGATGGTTTTGTCTTCTCCAACTCTGCATCTTGCCTTTTCACTTTCTTAATTGTGTGTTTGCCTCAACAAAGCATTTTTAATTTGAACATAGTCAAATTTATCTACCTCTTCCTTTATTATTAATGAATATTATATTACATTTAAGAAATCTTTACCTACATCAGGGTGATGAAGTTATTCTCCTATGTTTTCTTCTAAAAGTTTTAGTTGTTCTACTTTTCATGTGTAGGTCTATAATCTCTCTGAAATCGATATTTATGTACTTTACGAGGTAGTGGTCCACATTCATACAGATATCTACTTGACCCAGCACCATTTATTGAAAGATTATCTTTTCCCCACTACACTGCAGTGCCACTCTTATCTATCAATCGTTCATTTACATGTTGTCCAATTCTGGACTGTTTGTTCTATTCCATTGATTTATTGGTCTGTCTTTGTGCCAATACTATACTGTCTTAATTACTGTAGCTTCCTAATAAGTCTCGATGTCTGATAGTGTAAATTCTCAAACTTTTTTCTTCTTCAAGAATGCTTTGACTTTTCCTTAACCTGTGTTTCAATTAACAGCGTTTAAAACAGCTTGCCTAATTTTACAACAATTCTACAGGACTATTGGTTAAAATTACAATAATTAACTTGTGGAGAATTGATTATTACAAAATATTTTCAATCTGTGAACATGATATAGCCCTTCATTTATTTATTTTTAAATGTTTTACTCAGTAGATTTCTGTGTAGAGATCTTGTATCTCTTTTTCTCTTTCTGTTTCTTTCAATATTATTCCTAGGTACTTGATATTTTTTTGATGCTACTGTAAAAGGTCTCTTTTAGAATTTCATTTTCTTACACTTTCTTGTTTTTATGTAGTATTTATTTTTATGTAATGCTCTTATCTAGTGACCTTGCTAAATTTGCTTATAAATCTTAATAGCTTATCAGTCTATTTTTTAGATTTTATACATATGAAACATCATCTACAAATAATGACAATTGTTTCTTTTTTTCCAACCCTTATATTTTTTTCTTTATCTTGCATTATTGCTTTAATATATCACCTTTAAATAAGGTATTTTTTGATGTTCTTTTTTTGTAAATGCTCGCAATCAAATTTAAGATGTTACTTTCTAGTACTAGTTGGCTAATGTTTTTTTTTTTAATATTTTTATTGTGCATTAAGTGAAAGTTTACAGAGTAAATTAATTTCTAATTCAACAATTTATACACAAATTGTTTTGTGACATTGGTTGAAATCATTGCGATGCGTGGATAATAGTATTTAATGTTGAATTTTATCAAATTTTGGCATCATTAATATGTTTGTATAATTTTATTATTTTACTTCATTAATACTGTGAGTTACATTCACTGATGTTTGGTAGCACACGTTTGTGAGTGAGGCATTGGTGGCTCAGTGGTAGAATTCTCACCTGTCATGTGGGAGGCCCAGGTGTGATCCCTGGCCAGTGTGTTTACATGCTTATTTCCACCTGTCTGTCAGTGGAGGTTTGCGTGTTGCTATGATACTGAAACCCCACACATCTGTCAATTTGTTGTACTGTGGGGTCTTGCACGTTACTATGATGCTGGAAGCTATGCCACTAGTATTCAGATACCAGCAGGGTCACCTATGGTGGACAGGTTTCAGCTGAGCTTCCAGACTAAGACATTCTAGGAGGTAGGACCTGGCAGTCTACATATGAAAAGAATTAGCCAGTGAAAACCTTATGAATAGCAGTGAAACACTGATACAGTGCTGGAAAATGAGCCCCTCACATTGGAAGGCACTCAAAATATGACTGAGGAAGAGCTGCCTCCTCCAAGTAGAGTCAACCTTAATGATATGGTTGGAGTCAAACTTTTGGGACCTTCATTTATTGATGTAGCATGACTTAAAATTAGAAGAAACAGCTGTACACATCCATTAATAATCAGAATATAGAATGTACAAAGTATAAATTAAGGTAAGTTGGAAGTTGTGAAAAATGAAATGGAATGCTTGATGATCAATATCTTAGGCATTAGTGAGTTGAAATGGACTGGTATTGGACATTTTGAATCAGACAATCATATGGTCTACTATGCTGTAAATGAAAAATTGAATAGGAATGGCATTGCATTCATCGTCAAAAAGAACATTTTAAGACATATCCTGAAGCACAACGCTGTCAGTGATAGGATAATATCCATATGCCTACAAAGAAGACCAGTTAATATGACTATTATTCAAATTTACACACCAACCACTAACACCAAAGATGAAGAAATTGAAGATTTTTACAAACTTCTGCAGTCTGAAATTGATCCAACATGCAGTCAGGTTGCATTGATAATTACCAGTGATTGGAATGAAAAGTTGGAAACAAAAAAGAAGGCTCAGTAGTTGCGAATTCAGCCTTGGTGATAGAAATGATGTCTGAGATCCCATGAGAGAATTTTCAACGACTTCTTCATTGCAAGTACCTTTATACACCAACATAAACGGCTTCTATACACGTGGACCTCACTGGATAGAATACACAAGAATCAAATTGACTACATCTATGGAAAGAGACAATGGAAAAGCTCAACATTGTCAGTCAGAACAAGGCTAGGGGCCAACTGCAGACCAGACCATTGCTTATATGCAATGCTTATATGCAAGTTCAAGTTGAAGCTGAAGAAAATTAGAACAAGTCCACAACAGCCAAAGTGTGATGTTGAGTATATCCCACCTGAACTTAGAGGTCATCTCAAGAATAGATTTGACCCATTGAACACTAATGACCGAAGACCAGACAAGTTGTGGAATGACATCAAGGGCATCATACATGAAGAAAGCAAGAGGTCAATAAAAATACAGAAGAGAAAGAAATGACCAAAAAGGATGTCAGAAGAGACTCTGAAACTTGCTCTTGAACATCAAGTAGCTAAAATGAATGGAAGAAATGGTGCAGTTAAAGAGCTAAACAGAAGATTTCAAAGGGCACCTCGAGAAGACAAAGTATTATAATGACATGTGCAAAGACCTGGAGTTAGAAAACCAAAAGGGAAGAACATGCTCAGCGTTTCTCAAGCTGAAAGAACTGAAGAAAAAAATTCAAACCTTAAGTTGCAATGGTGAAGGATTCCATGGACAAAATACTGAATGATGCAGGAAGCATCAAAAGAAGATGGAAGGAATACATAGTCACTATACCAAAAATAACTGGTTGATGTTCAGTCATTTCAGGAGGTAGCACATGATCAAGAAGACTGATGGTACTGAAGGAAGAAGTCTAAGTTGTATCAAAGACATTGGCAAAAAACAAGGCTCCAGGAATTGACAGAATACCAATTGAGATGTTTCAACAAACATATGCAGTGCTGGAAGTGCTCACTAATCTATGCCAGGAAATTTGGAAGACAGCTACCTGGCCACCTAACTGGAAGAGAACCACATTTATGCCTATTCCCAAGAAAGGTGATCCCACCGAATGTGGGAATTATCAAACAATATCACGGATATCACACTTAAGTAAAATTTTGCTAAAGATCATTCAAAAATGGTTACAGCAGTACATTGACATGGAACCATCAGAAATTCAAACCAATTCAAAAGAGGATGTGGAACGAGGGATACCATTACTGATGTTACATGGATCCTGACTGAAAGCAGAGAATACGAGAAAGATGTTTACCTGTGTTTTATTGACTATGCTAAGGGGTAACAAATTATGGGTAACATTGCGAAGAATAGGAATACCAAAACACTTAATTGTGCTCATGAGAAATCTGTACATAGATTAAGAGGCGCTGTTCGAACACAACAAGGGGATATTGGGTGGTTTAAAGTCAGGAATAGTGTGCATCAAGATTGTATCCTTTCACTATATTTATTCAATGTGTTTGTTGACCAAATAATCTGAGAAGCTGGACTATATGAAGAACGTGGCTTAAGGATTGAAGGAAGACTCATTAACAACCTGCACTATGCAGATGACACAACCTTGCTTGCTCAAAGTGAAGAGGACTTGAAGCACTTACTGATGAAGATCAATCACTACAGCCTTCAGTATGATTTACATTTCAACATCAAGAAAATGAAAATCCTCACAACTAGACTAATAAGTAACATCATGATAAATGGAGAAAAGATTGAAGTTGTCAAGGATTTAATTTTCCTTGGATTCACAATTAACATCCATGGAAGCAGCAGTCAAGAAACCAAAAGATGCATTGAATTGGGCAAATCTGCTGCAAAAGACCTCTTTAAAGTGTTAAAAAGCAAAGACGTCACTTTAAGGACTAAGGTGTGTCAGACCCAAGCCATGGTGTTTTCAATCCTCTTATTTAAAAGCTGGGCAACGAATAAGGAAGACTGAAGAAGAATTGATGGCTTTGAATCAAGGTGTTGGCGAAGAATATTGAAAATACCATGGACTGCTAGAAGAAGGAACAAATCTGTCTTGAAAGAAGTATAGCCAGAATGCTGTTTAGAGGCAAAGATGGTGAGGCTTCGACTCACATACTTTGGACATGTTATCAGGAGGGACCAGTCTCTGGAGAAGGACATCATGGTTGGCAAATTAGAGGGTCAGTGAAAAAGAGGAAGGCCAAGGACATGGATTGACACAGTGGCTGCAACAATGGGCTCAAGCATAACAATGATTGTGAGGATGGCACAGGACTGGGCAGTGTTTTGTTCTGTTGTACATAGGGTTGCTATGAGTTGAAACCAACCCAAGGGAACCTAATAACATGATACTGAACAGATTTCAGTGGAGCTTCCAGCCTAGCATGGACTAGGAAGAAAGGCCTGGCTACCTAATTCTGAAAATCAGCCAATGAAAGCCCTATGGATCAAATGGTCTGATCCACAACAGATCATGGGGATGGCACAGAACAGAGCAGCATTTTGTTCCATTGTGAGTGAGGTCACCATGAGTTGGGGCTGACTCCAGGGCAGCTAACGACAAGAGCACTTGTGTGCAGCTATTGGAGTTGAATGTTCTATCAGCTGGTTTCTTGCCTGTAGCATTTTGGGAGTTTGACAACCTTCTTTTATTTTGTATTTTCTCCTTGCCTTTCAGTGCAGGTCGGCAGTGTTTCTGCTGGTCTAAAATTCCCAAGAGTCTTTGGGTCCTATGTATGTCACGGCTATTCATTCCATTTAGACAAGAGACTCCACAGAACTTTCCTGGAGAATCTCATCTCTATTCCTGGCTTCTGCTAAAATGGTTTAGGGAATCCATGAGTAATGCTCCTAATCTCTTCAAAGAACTTTCCATTTACTGAGTATTTTAATCTTTTGATCCTATTAAAGCAGGATTGTTGCTGTTAGCTGTCCTTGAGTTGGACCCCAATGATGGTGACCCCATGTACAACAGAAGGAAGGGTTGCCTGGTTCTGTGCCATCCACATGATTGATTGGAGTTCAGACCATTGTTCTCCATAGGATTTTCACTGACTCATTTTCAGAAGCAGATTTCCAGGCCTTTCTTCCTAGTCCATATTACTCTGAAAGCTCTGCTGAAACCTGTTCAGCATCATTGCAATGCGAAAGCCTCCATTGCCAAAGGGGTGGCTGTGCATGAGGTGCATTGGCCGGGAACCGAACCCAGGTCTCCTTTATGGATGGCGAGAGTTCTACCGCTGAACCACAACTGCTTTGTCCAAAGTGCTAACAAAGGGCTTGTCCAGCCACACCCTTACTCTTGGCTTTTTCTCCAGAGAACATGTTCTGACACTGAATTTCCTAATTTTAGCATCTTCTGCAATTCAGGATAGGCTGAGAATTTCCTGAATCATCTAGCTCTTGTTTCTTTTGCTTAACAATTCTTCGGTCTATTCCCTCTCATATTTTACTAAAAACTGAAAAAAGAAACCAGCTACTCCTTCAACATCTTGACAGGAAATTTCCTCAGTTAAACATCCAACCTCATTGTTTGGACATTTTGGTTTCCCGGTAACTGCAGGACACAATCCACTAAGCTTTCTGTCACTACATAACAAGGATCTCCTTTCTGTTTTCAATAACACTTTTCTCATTTCCATCTGAGTCCTTACTGACAGTACCTTTGGTGTTCATATTTATACCAATAATCTGTTCATAACAATTTAGGTATTCTCTAATATGACATAGATTTTCTCTACCACACTCCCCACTTTCTTCTAAGTTCTCACTAGCAGAATTGTTAACATCAAAATTTCTACTAATCTGTTCATGGCAATCAATCTTGCTCCTCCATGTTCTTTCAGACTCTGCCCATTGCCGAATTCCACAGCAACTTCTACACTTTTATTTTTTAAATTGTGTTTTAGATGAAGGTTTATGGAGCAAATTAGATTCTCATTGAAAAATTAATACACATATTAGTTGCCAACTACATGACATGTGAACACTCTCCCCTTCTCGACGTTGGGTTCCCCATTACCAGCTTTCCTGTCCTCTCCTGCCTTCTCATCCTTGCCCCTGTGCAGGTGTACACCTGCACCTTTAGCCTTCTCTTATTTTATGTGTCTGTCTAATCTTTGGCTAAAGGGTGAACCTCAGGAGTGACTTCAGTACTGAGTTACAAGGTAGTCTGGGGGACCACACTCAGGGTTTATCTAGTCTCTGTCAGGCCAGTAAGTCTGGTCTTTTTTTGTGTGTGTGTGAGTTAGAATTTTGTTCTACGTTTTTCTCCACCTCTGCCCAGGACCCTCTATCGATCCCTGTCAGAGCAGTCGTTGGTGGTAGCTGGGCACCATCTAGCTGTGCTGGACTCAGTCTTGTGGAGGCTGTGGTACTTTTGGTTCATTAGTCCTTTGAATTAATGTTTCACTTATATCTTTGGTCTTCTTCAGTCTCTCTTGTTCCACATGGGGTGAGGCCAGTGGAATATCTTAGATGGCCACTCCCGAGATATTTAGACCCCAGACACTACTCACCAAAGTAGAATGTAGAACATTCTTTTTTTAAACTATGTTATGCCAATTGAGCAAGATGTTCCTAAGACCTGATCCCCACAGCCCTCAGCCCAGCAATTTGGTCACTCAGGGACTTTGGATGCATCTATAGAGTTCCCGTGACCTTGTCTTGGTCAAGATGTGCTGGCTTCCCCAGTATTGTGTACTGTCTTACCCTTCAGCATGTCTATTTTTTTTTTTCTTCACCACCCTTCCCCTCCCTTGTAACCATCAAAGATTGTTTCTTTTTGTGTAAACCTTTTCATGAGTTTTTATAAGAGGGTCTCACATGATATTTGTCCTTTTGTGATTGACTTATTTCACTCAGAATAATGCCTTACAGATTCATCCATGTTGTGAGATATTTCCCAGATTCATCATTGTTCTTTACTGTTGCATAGTATTCCATAGTGTGCGTGTACTATAGTTCATTTATTCATTCATCTTTGGTGGACACTTAGGTTGTTTCTATCTTTTTGCTATAGTGAATAAAGCTGCAATGAATATGGAATATGGGTGTGCATGTCTATTCGTATGATGGCTCTTATTTCTCTAGGATATATTCCTAGCAGTGAAATTGCTGGATTGTATAGTATTTCATTGTCCAAAATCATTGTATCACTTTACATTCCCACCAGCAGTGCATAAGAGTTCCGATCTCTTCGCAGACTCTCCAACATTTGTTATTTCCTGTTTTTTTAATTCTTGTCAGTAACGGCGGGGTGAGATGGTATCTCATTGTGGTTTTGATTTGCATTTCTCTAATGGCTTTTTTTTTTTTAATGGCTAGTGATGGTGAGGATTTCCCCATGTGTCTATTGGCCGCTTGCGTGTCTTCTTTGGTGAAGTGTCTATTCATTTCCTTTGCCCATTTTTTAATTGGATCATTTGTCTTTTTTGTTGCAGAGGTGTTGGATTTTCTTGTAGATTTTAGAGATTAGACCTTTGTCTGATTTGTAATAGCTAAAATTTTTTTCCCAGTCTATGGGTTCTCTTTTTACTCTTTTAGTGAAGTCTTTTGACAAGCATAAATGTTTAATTTTTAGAAGATCCCAGTTATCTAGCTTATCTTCTGGAGTTTGTGTATTCTTGGTTGTGGTTTGTATCCTGTTAATGCCATGTCCTAGGGCCTGTAGCATTGACCCTATTTTTTCTTCTGTGATCTTTATAGCTTTTTGCTTTATATTTAGGTGTTCGATTCATTTTGAATTAGTTTTTGTGTATGGTGTATATGTCCTCTTTCACTTTTTTTACAGATGGACATCCAGTTTTGCCAGAATCTTTTCCCCATTTAATGGACTTTGGGTCTTTGTTGAAGATCAGGTGGCCACAGGTGGATGAATTTACATCTGGGTTCTCAATTCTATTCCATTGGTCAGAGTAACTATCGTTGTACTAGTACAAGGCTGTTTTGACTACCGTAGCTGTATAGTAGGTTCTATAATCAGGCAGTATGAGTCCTCCTACTTAATTTTTTTTTCTTCAATAGTGCTTTACTTATTCGGGACTTCTTCCCTTTCCACACAGAGTTAATGATTAGTTTTTCCATCTTGTTAAAGAATTCTGTTGGTATTTGGATCGGGATTGCATTGTATTTGTAGACTGCAAAAAAAAAAAAAATAAATAAATAAATAAAATTTTTTTTACAAAAAAAAATCTTTTTTTTTTTGGGTAGAATTGTCATTTTTACAATGTTGAGTCTACCTATCCATGAGCATGGGATGTTTTCCATTTTTGTGGGTCTCTATTGGTTTCTTGCAGTAGTGTTTTGTAGTTTTGTTTGTATAGGTCTCTTATTCCTAAGTATTTGATTTTATTTTTTAGGAGCTATTATAAATGGTATTGTTTTCCTGATTTCCTTTTCATCATTCTCTCTATTGGTGTATAGGAATCCAACTGATTTTTGTATGTTTATCTTGTATCCTGCAACTCTGCTGAATCTGTTAGTTCCACTAGTTGTCTTTTGGAGTCTTTTGGGTTTTCTTTTTATGCACAGTATCATATCATCTGCAAATAGGGACAGTTTAACTTCTTCATTACCAGTTTGGATGCACTTTATTTCTTTTTCTTGCCTTATTGCTCTAGCTAGGACTTCCAGCACAATGTTAAATAGGAGTGGTGATAAAGGCATCCTTGTCTTGTTCTTATTCTCAAGGGGAATATTTTCAGGCTCTTTCCAATAAGAATGATGTCGACTGTTGGTTTTGCATAGACACCCTTTGTTATGTTGAGGAATTTCCCTTCTATACCTATTTTATTGAGAATTTTTATCAGGAATGGATTTTGGACTTTGTCAAATGCCTTTTCTGTTTTGATTGAGATGATCATGTGATTCTTTTATTTATGTGGTGGGTTATGTTAGTTTATTTTCTAATATTGAACCATCCTTGCTTAGCTGGTATGAACCCCTCTTGGTCATGGTGTATTATTTTTCTGATATGATGCTGAATTCTATTGGCTAGAATTTTGTTGAGAATTTTTGAATCTATATGCATGAGAGATATTGGTCTGCAATTTTCTTTTTTTGTGATGTCTTTGCCTGGTTTTGATGTTAGGGTTACACCAGCTTCATAGAATGAATCCCGAAGTATCCCTTCCTTTTCTGTGTTCTGAAATAGTTTGAGTAGTAATGGTGTAAGATTTTCTCCGAATGTTTGTTTGAATTCCCCAGTGATGCCATCTGGGCCAGGGCTTTTTTTTGTTGGGAGTTTTTTTTTTTTTAATTACCTTTTCAATCTCTTCTCTTATTATGGGCCTGTTCAAATTTTCAACTTCAGTTAGTGTTAGTTTGGGTAGGTAGTGTGTTTTAAGAAATTTGTTTATTTCTCCTAGGTTTTCAAATTTGTTGGAGTATAGTTTTTCCTAGTACTCTGTTATGATTCTTTTTATTTTAGTCGAGTCTGTTGTAATGTTCCCTGTTTCATTTCTTATTTGGGTTATATGGATCCTCTCCTGTTTTTCTTCCGTCAGTTTGGCCAGTGGTTTGTTGATTTTGTTGTTTCTTTCTGGAGCCAACTTATGGTTTTGTTGATTCTATTGTTTTTTTATTCTCTATTTCATTTATTTCTGCTTTGATCTTTATTATTCCCTTTCTTCTGATGGCTGTGGGCTTTTTTTTTTTTTGTTCTCTTTCTATATTTTCAAGTTGTGTAGCTAATGTTTTGATTTAGTCCCTTTCTTCTTTTTTGATGCGTGCATCTGTTGCTGTAAATTGATCTCTGGGGCCTGCTTTTGCTGTGTCCAAAGGTTTTGGCATGATGTGTTTTCATTCTTTTTTATTCTAAGAATTTTTTGATTCCATCTCTGATTTCTGCTATTACTCAGTGGTGGTTTTTAAGCAGGGTATTATTCAGTTTCCATGTAATTGATTTTTTTCCTTGTTCTTCCTGTTATTAATTTCTACTTCCATGGCACTGAAATCAGAGAATATAAATTTCTTTGTGGTTACCTTGATATTTACCCCTATATCCCTAAGTCTGAACCAGCCTTTCATTGCTTGATATCACCTTGATTTTCCCTTCATTTGAAAGTTCTATACCTACACTGTTTATTCCCTCTTTTATTGTTCTGATGTTGTTGTCATTTAGAGATTAACCTATCTGGTTCCCTGCTGTAATTTTTTTAGTTTTGTTTTATCCCTGAGAGTTCATTACCTAGGTTGGTATGTGGCTGATGTGGTCTTGCACCCTAGATTCAGTGTGATATATGATGTTGTTGGTGCTCTTATTGAAGGACTTCCTTTCATGATTCTTCTAAGTTTGATTTGATTTTTACATATTCCTTTAAATTCTGTTTATCTGGAATGTCCTAAATTTGCCATCATATTTGAGTGGGAGTTTTGTGGGGCATATTATTCTTGTTTGGCAATTTTTTTTCTTTCAAGGTTTTATATATGTCATCCCATTGCTTTCTTGTCTACATGATTTCTACCAAGTAATCAGAACTTAGTTTTATTGTTTCTCCTCTGTATGTGACTTTCAGTTTTTCTCAAGCTGCTCTCAGGATTCTTTGTCTTTGGTTTTAGCTAGTGTGATTATGTCTTCATAATTTTTTGGGGGGGGTATATTGTATATGGGGTTCATGGAGCTTCTTGGGTGGTCAGCTTTTCATCTTTTATGATATTCGGGAAGTTTCCTTTCAGCAAATCTTCAGTGATCCTCTCTGTGTTTTCTGTTTTCTCCCCCGTTCTAGAACTCTGAACACTTGCAAATTTTTGCTTTTGATTGTATCCCAGATCATTCTCAGGGCTTCTTCATTTTTCTTCATTCTTTTCTCTGGTTGTTCCTCAAACAAGCATTTGTCTTCAATTTCACTGATCCTGTCTTCTACTGTTTCACATTTGCTCCTAAAACCTTCTATGGGACTGTCCTATTTCTGAAATCTCCTTACTAATCTTATAGATTTCTAATTGCTGTTTTTGTATGATTTCTAGTGCTTATTTTGACATTTTGTTCCTGTATTCTTTTCTTGAATTGTTCCATTGTTCTGTCTTTTCGATAATTTCTTTTGTATTTTCCATGATGTTGTCTATTTTTTCCTTATTTTTGTACCATCCTGTCTTTTTTCTTTTTTTTTAAATATATGTTTTGATATTGTCTGCTGTCTTTGGGATGTTCAGGAGTTATTTTCTTTGTTTATTGATTGTAGATTTTTTTGTTTCATCCTGCTTTTTTGTTTTATTTGGTTATGTCCGTGCTGGAGGGCTGGGCGTTCTTTGTAGTTTGCTCAACTGTGGGTGTGATACTTCTCTCCACCTTGTTCAGGTGGGCAGGGTTGATCGCTCAGGTATGCTTCAGCATGGCAAGTTCAGTGGTGGGGAGGGATGGATGGGTCATTTGTGGCACATACTGGGGCTTACATGGAAGGCTGAGGGGTGGCGCATGGTGGGGTCTGGTGGTCCATGCCTGTGCTACTTGGGGTTGCAGCACTCAGCACACAGTGCAATTAGGAAGGAGGGAAGGGACAGTATGTGATGTGTGGAGCTAAGTGGGTGTGGAAGAGAAGAGAGAAAGAGAAGCCAAAAACAAAAACACTAACAGCAAAACAAAACAATAGAAAAAGCAAACAAAAAATAATGCTGAGGGAGCCTGCTGGTTGAGTGGTGAGGACCCAAGGAAGCCATGTGCTTCTGGCTTCTTAGCTGAGCAGTGTGGCACAGCCCATGAAGAAGGGACAGAAATGTCACAAGTGGCTAGGTGGGCAAAGGAAAGGAAGGAAGGCAGAGAGAGATAAGAACCTGAAAGAAGAAGAAGAAGGGGAAGAAGAACAAGGAGAAGAAGAAGAGGAGGAGGAGGAGGAAGAGGAGAAGAAGAAGAAAGGCACACATGGTCAGGCGTTTGGGAGAAAGGAAAGGAAGGAATGTAGAGATAGATAAGAAACCAAGGGAAAAAAAAGTTCCCCAAGGGAGCCCACCAGCATGGTGTCACAGACTGGGGAAGCTGTGTGCTGGTGGTTCCCTAGCCAAGCGGTGTGACTCAGCCTGTCAAAAAGTTGTAGAGATGGCACCTGGAGAAAGGAAAGGAAGTAAGGTAGAGAGGGTCAAGTAACTGAGAAAAAAAAAATGTCCAGAGGCAGCCCACCAGTGTGGCAATGCAGACTGGGGAAGCAGTTCCCCAGTTGAGTGGTGCAGCACAGCCCTTCAAGAAGGAGTGGACATGGCATACTGTACCAATTAGGTGGGAGAAAAGAAAGGAAAGAGGTGAGAGAGAGAGAAAAAAGAAAAAGAAGCTAAAAAAAAAAAATAACAGCATAAAAATGGCACTGAAGGAACTGGTCAGTGGAGGTGGCAGCAAGGAGCCAGTGTCTCTCTGACCAAGCAACCACAGCGCACTGGAAAGCAAGAGAGGCCAAGTAGAGCAAAGAATGGTGAGGGCTGGGAAAGTGTGTATTCCTGGTTACCAGGTTCTCTCTCTCCTGCTGGGAACTCCACGAAATTGCCTTCCCGTACTCCCTATCTGCTGTTCTTGGTGGCTGAAGGGCCCGAGACGGTGTGTCCACGCCATGTTAGCTGGTAGGGGATCCTCACTCCATAGCTGTCCTTGTTCTCTGTTCTCTGTGAACTTCTTATTCCATTCGGTGCTTGGTTGAGTTCTTTATCCCTTCATTTGATGCTTAAGTTTCCAGGATTGATGACTGTATTTGTTTTGCTTCGTTTTTCAGGTCTTTGCTGTAGAGGGACGGCATGGTGCTTCTGTGTATAGCACCATGTTGGCTCTGCCTCCCTTAAGCTTCCACATTTTTAGGTATTTGTTATATCAGTATCCAACTTCCAAGCACAACATCTGCATTAGCTTCCTAATGCTCCTGTAACAAGTACCACAAACTTCATGGCTTAAAACAACACAAATTGATTATCTTATACTTTTGGAGGTCAGAAACCCAAAATGGGTCTCACTGGGGTAAAATCAAGGTGCTGGTAGGGCTGCAATTCTGGAGCCTCAAGATTAGAATTCATTTTCTTGTCCTTTCCAGCCTGTAGCACCTGCCCACATTTCTTGGCTCATGGCTCCCTTTCACCATCAAGCCAGCAATGGCTGGTTGAGTCTTTCTCACATCCTATCACTCTGACTATAACTCTTGCCTCACTCTACCACATTTAAGGAATTATGGTGGCACAGTGGTTAAAGCACTCAGCTGCTAACCAAAAAGGTCAGTGGTTTGAACCCACAGCAGTTCCATGGGAGAAATAAGTAGCAGTCTGTTTCCACAAAGATTATAGCCTTAGAAACCCTATGGGGTAATTCTAATCTGTCCTGTAAGGTTGCTGCGAACCAAATTAACTAGATGGCAAAGGGCATCCGCATTTAAGAACCATCATGATTACATTTGGCTCACCCAGATAATCTAGGATAATCTCTTTATTTTAAGATCATCTGCTTAGCAGCCTTAATTCCCCTTTGCCATGTAACATAACTTATTCTGTAGATTAAGATTCTAGGGATTAAGACATGGGCATATTTAATAACCAAACCAAACCGGTTGCCATTGATTTGATTCCATCTTATGGTGACCCCATGTGTTACAGAGAAGAACTGCTCCATTGGGTTTTCTAGGCTGTAAAGTTTATGGAAGCGCATTACCTGGCCTTTCTTCTGCAGCACTGCCGTGGGGGTTCAGGCTGCCAACCTTTAGGTTTGTGGTCAAGGGCAAATGGTTTGCTCCACCCAGGGACCTTGTGGGCATATGGGGGGGAGCATTATTATGCCAGCCACTGGTGACGCAGTGGTTAATCATTCATCTACTAACCAAAAGGTTGGCAGTTCAAACTTACCCAGCATCTCCGCCAGAGAAAGTCCTGGTGATCTGTTCCTATAAGCAAACTGAGTTCCTTGAGGGCAGAAAATGAAAATAATAGTAACAGCTGACACTTTCTATGATGTATAATATATGCAGGTAATATTTCAAGGCTGTTGAGTCCCTGGGTGGTGCTAATGGTTTGTGCTTGGCTCCTAACCAAAAGGTTAGCAGTTCAAACACACCCAGGGGCACCATGGAAGAAAGGCCTGGCAACCCACTTTCAAAAGATCATAGCCAAGAAAACCCTATGGGGCAGTTCTACTCTGTCACATGGGTCACTGTGAGTTGAAAATTGACTGGAAGGCACTAACAAAAAACAACTCATTTTCTATAGACTGTTGTGAATGTCTTTTAACAAATAGACTTTTATAAATATCTTTTATCAAATAAGGAAGTAACACCGAAATTTCAGGAAAGACAGCTACATATTCATTTACTCACTCATTCATTTGTTCTGAAAATATTTTCGAATACCAGTGTTTTGGGTATTCTGGTGGACATTATTAAAGTGGAAACTGTCCCTGACAGGCAGTAGAGCGTTAAACTCACAGATTCTAGAGCCTAACTGCCTGGGTTTGAATCCACTGCTTGAGCAGTGACAGTACATATGATTCTGTGATCCTGGGATATTTACTTATCCCTCTGTGCCTTGGTTTCCTTATCTACCTCTCTAAACTATTGTGAGGATTATTGCTGTTAGCTGCCATTAGTAGATTCTGACTCATGGTGACCTGATATACGCAGAATAGAGCTGCCCCATAGGGTGTTCAAGGCTGTGACCTTTTAGAAGCAGATCACCAGGATTTTCTTCCATGGCACCCCTAGGTGGGTTTGAACTGCCAACCTTTTGGTTAGTGTTGTTGTTAGGTGCTGTTGAGTTGGTTCTGACTCAAAGACACCCTGTACAACAGAATGAAACACTGCCCAGTACTGCACCATTCTCACAATTCTTGTTATGCTTTAGTCCATTGTTGCAAGCACTGTGCCAACCCATCTTGTTGAGGGTCTTCCTCTATTTCGCTGACCCTCTACTTTACCAAGCATGATGTCCTTCTTCAGGGACTGATTCCTCCTGATAACATGTCCAAAATATGTGAGACATAGTTGCCATCCTTGCTTCTAAGGAGCATTCTAATTGTACTTCTTCCAAGGCAGATTTGTTTGTTCTTCTGGCAGTCCATGGTATACTCAATATTCTTCACCAACACAATTCAAATCATGAGTTTTTCTTTGGTCTTCGTCATTCATCATCCAGGTTTTCCATGCATATGAGGCTTGGGTCAGGTTCACCTTAGTCTTCAAGGTGACATCTTTGCTTTTGAACACTTTAAAGAGGTCTTTTGCAGCATATCTGTCCAATGCAATGTGTCATTTGATTTCTTGACTGCTGCTTCCATGGGTGTTGATTGTGGATTCAGGTAAAACAAAATCCTTGACAACGTCAATCTTTTCTCTGTTTATCATGATGTTGCTTATTGGTCCAGTTTTGACGATTTTTGTTTTCTTTACGTTGAGGTGTAATCCATACTGAAGGCTGTGGTCTTTTGATCTTCATTAGTAAGAGCTTCAAGTCCTCTTCACTTTCAGCAAGCAAAGTTGTGTCATCTGCATATCGCAGGTTGTTCATGAGTCTTCCTCCAATCCTGATGCCCTGTTCTTCTTCATATAGTCTGGCTTCTTGGATTACTTGCTCAGTAAAGTAGCTGAATGCAAACCGTTAACACCAGCTTGGGACTCAACAGACTTGAAATAGTACCTGCATATATTAAACATCATAGAAGTGTCAGCTCGTGCTATTATTTCATTTTCTGCCCTCAAGGAGCTCAGGATTTTTTTTTTTTGTGAATTCAGAGAAGTAAACGAAGTATGATCATTTCTATGATTGAGGCACATTTTAGATACAATGAGGCTAAATTAATTCTGATTACACTATGAATTCAATTTATCTGAAATTAAATGAATTATTTTCTCCTCCTCACATTTAATTTGTTCTTTCTCTTGTGTCCCCTCAGGGAAGGTTACCATTCTTTAGCATTCATACATGCTAGAAACCTCAGACCTTTCCTGCTCTTCCAAGTCCTTCATCCCTTATGTCTAATCGGTATCTGAGTTCCATCAATTCTACTCCTTAGTATCTAACTTTTCTATTCCCTACTTATCATTCCTCTTGCTATCTCTTCTTTCAGGCTTTTATCACCACAAACCTTAACTACCACCACCCATGTGTCAGTTTGTTGTACTGTGGTGGTTTGCATGTTGCTGTGATGCTAGAAATTTTGCCACCAGTATTTCAAATATTGGCAGGGTCACCAGAGTGGACAGGTTTCAGTGACAGACTAGGAAGAAAGGCTTACCTATCGACTTGTGAAAATTAAACTATGAAAATCCTATGGATCACAGCAGAATATTTTCCAATGCAGTGCTTGAAGGTGAGCCCCTTAGGTTGGAAGGCAATCAAAACATGCAGTGGCCGCAGACAATGGACTTAACATGCCAACAGTCATGAAGACTGCATAGGACTAGGTAATGTTTCATTGTGTTGTATATGGGATTGCCAAGAGCTGGGGTTGATTTGATGGCAGCTAACAGCAACAAACCTTGACTATTATACCAGCCTATCCGTTGGGCTTCTTGCCTCTTTCATCTCATTCTTTATTCTATCCTTCATAAACTTTTCAGGATGATTTTTCCATAATAAAGATTTTTCCCTCTGTTCAAAACATTTTGTTGCCTGTGGAAAAAATATCTGAACTTTTTAGCATGACATAGTCATCAATTAATATGCTTTTGTCCACAAGTAACATAAAATCTAATGAGTAATAACTGGTATGTGAGCAATAAGTACTTCTTATATAATAAGAAGTCTGAAATCAAATGATGGTGGTATTGGTTCAAAGCCTCAGTATTGCCGTTAAGGACTCAGGGTTTGTCTATGTTTATGCTCTGTTATCTTTAGCATGCTCATTTTTAACTCTCGTGTGTATCAACTCATGAGCATAGGATGGCTGCCACTGCTCCAGGCATGACATCCATGTTTAAAGTAGGAAGAAAAATAAGAGGCAAAAGACTTTACATCTTACTGGCCAGAACTGAATACATATCTACTCCTCGACCAATCATTGAAGGCGGAGGGGGGGATGGTATTACCGGACTGGTTTAAACCAATCATCATTCACTCCATAGGTTGAGTTGGGGAACTGTCTGCCTTTCCTGAGATCAAGAGATTTCTGTCCTGTCTAAATCATGTTCTCTTAGGGGGGAAGAATTGGCTGTTGGTGTTGGGTCAGCCACAGGCGGGGTCTGCCATAGGTACCATTCCTGATCTGGCCTCTATGTAGCTCTCCAAACTCATTTCTAACCATTGCTGCACTGTCGATTTCTCCCCGTCCTCACCAGGGCTCCTCACCCACAACCTAGCTCCAGTTAGAAGTAATTTTTCAAAGTGCTATTGTTGCATCGTGCTTCTGTGCCTTCCCCTACTCTTGCCTCTGGCTGGTGACCCTCTCTGTCTTGTCTGCCTGGAAAACATGTTCTCACCTTTCAAGAAAAGTAGAGTATCAGTCCCTTTATGAAGCCTGTTTGTGCTCCCACTACAACCTGTAAACATGTCTATCCCAGCTGTTATAGATTGAATTGTGTCCCCTACAAGACATGTGGAAACCCTGGTGGTATAGTGGTTAAGTGCTACAGCTGTTAACCAAAAGGTTGGCAGTCTGAATCCACCAGGTGCTCCTTGGAAACTATGGGGCAGTTCTACTCTGTTCTATTGGGTTGCTGTGAGTTGGAATCGACTTGATGGCAATGGGTACAAAATATGTTGAATTCTTTTTTTTTTAATTGTACTTTAGATGAAGGTTTACAGAATAAACTATTCTCATTAAACAGTTAGTACACATACCATTTTACGACATTGGTTAACAACCCCACATGTCAACACTCTCTCTTCTCGACCTTGGGTTCCTTATTACCAGCTTTCCTGTCCCTCCTGCCTTTTAATCCTTGCCCCTGGCCTGTGGTGCTCCTTTAGTCTCATTTTGTTTTATGGGCCTGTCTAATCTTTGGCTGAAGGGTGAACTTTGGGGGTGACTTCATTACTGAGCTAAAATGGTGTCCAGGGGCCATACCCTTGGGGTTTCTCCAGTGTCTGTCAGGCCAGTAAGTCTGGTCTTTTTTTTTTTGAGTTAGAATTTTGTTCTGCGTTTTTCTCCAGCTCTATCCGGGACCCTCTATTGTGATCCCTGTCAGAGCAGTCAGTGGTGGTAGCTGGGCACCATATGGCTGTACTGGACTAGGTCTGGTGGAGGACATGGTAGATGAGGAGCATTAGTCCTTTGGACTAATCTTTCCCTTGTATCTTAAGTTTTCTTCATTCTTCCTTACTCCCAAAGGGGTGAGATGAGTGGAGTATCCTAGATGACCGGTCACAGGCTTTTAAGACCCCAGACGCTACTCACCAAAGCAGAACGTAGAACATTTCCTTTATAAACAATGTTATGCTAATTGAGCTAGATGTTCCCTGAGACCATGGTCCCCACAGCCCTCAGCCCAGCAAGTCAGCTCTTCAGGGGGTTTGGATGTGTCTATGGAGTTTCCATGACCTTGCCTTGCACAGTTGTACCAGTTTCCCCAGTGTTGTGTACTGTCTTACCCTTCACCATTGTTACCACTTACCTGTTGTCTATTTAGTGTATTTCCATCTCCATCCATTCCTTCCCTCGTAACCATCAAAGATTGTTTCTTTTTGTGCAGTCTCATACAATATTTGTCCTTTGTGATTGACTTATTTCACTCAGCATAATGGTCTCCAGGTTCCTTCATGTTATGAGATGCTTCGCAGATTCATCATCGTTCTTTATCATTGTGTAATACTCCATTGTGCATATGTACCATAGTTTGTTTATCCGTTCATCTATTGATGGGCTTCTAGGTTGTTTCCATCTTTTTGGTGTAGTGAACAATGTTGCAACGAACATGGGTGTGTATATGTTATTTCTGTGACCATTCTTATTTCTCTAGGATATATTCCTAGGAGTGGGATTGCTGGATCATATGGTATTTCTATTTCTAGCTTTCTAAGGAAGTGCCATATTGTTTTCCAAAATGGTTGTATCATTTTGCAGTCCCACCAGCAGTTCATAAGAGTCCCAATCTCCCCAAAGCCTCTCCAACATTCGTTATTTCCTGTTTTTTTGTTTGTGCAAGTAGTGTTAGGGTGAGATGGTATTTCATTGTGCTTTTGGTTTGCATTTCTCTAAAGGCTAGTGATTACGCGCATTTCTTCATGTGTCTGTTGGCCGCCTGAATGTATTCTTTGGTGAAGTGTCTGTTCATAGCCTTTGTTCATTTTTTAATTGGATTTTGTTTTTGTTGTAGAGGTGTTGGATTTTCTTGTAGATTTTAGAGATTAGACCTTTGTCTGATTTGTAATGGCCAAAAAATTTTTTTCCCATGTCTGTAGGTTCTCTTTTCACTCTTTGGTGAATTCTTTCAATGAGCATAGATGTTTAATTTTTAGAAGATTCCAGTTATCTAGCTTATCTTCTGGAGTTTGTATGTTGTTGGTTATGGTTTCTATGCTGTTAATGCCCTGTATTTAGGTCTCTAGTGTTGATCCCACTTTTTCTTCTATGAACTTTATAATTGTTGGCTTTATATTTAGGTGTTTGATACATTTTGAATTAGTTTTTGTATATGGTGTGAGATATGGGTCATGTTTCATTTTTTTGCTTTTGAATATCCAGCTTTGCCAGCACCATTTGTTAAAAAGACTATCTTTTCCCCACTCGTTGGACTTTTAGGCCCTTGTCAAAGATCAGGCGACTGTAGGTTGATGGATTTACATCTGGGTTCTTGATTCTGTTCCATTGGTCAATGTATCTGTCATTGTACCAGTATGAGGCTGTTTTGACTAACTTAGCTATATAGTAGGTTCTGACGTCAGGTAGTGTGAGTCCTCCTACTTTATTCCTCTTCTTCAATACTGCTTTACTTATCAGAAGCTCCTTCCTTTTCCGTATAAAGTTAATGATTACTTTTTTTTTTGGTATTTGGATCGGGATTGCATTGTATTTGTAAACTGTTCTGGGTAGAATTGTCACTTTCACAATGTTGAGTCTACCTATCCATGACCATGGTATGTTCTTCCATTCATGTAGATCTCTTTTGGTTTCTTGTGGCACAGTTTTGGAGTTTTCTTTGAATAGGTCTTTCGTATCCCTGGTTAGATTTATTCCTAAGTTTTTTTTTTTTTTTAGGGGCTATTATAAATGGTATTGTTTTCCTAATTTCCTTTTCATCGTCCTCTTTATTGGTGTATTGGAATGCAACTGATTTTTGTATGTTTGTCTTGTATTATGCAACTCTGCTGAATCTTTCTATTAGCTCCAGTAGTTGTCCTCACAGAGTCTTTTGTGTTTTCTATGTATAGTAGCATATCATCTGCAAATAGGCACAGTTTAACTTCCTCATTACCTAGTTGGATGCCCTTTGTTTCTTTTTCTTGCCTTATTGCTCTAGCTAGGACTTCAAGCACGATGTTAAATAGGAGTGGTGATAAAGGGCATCTTTGTCCTATTCCTGTTCTCAAGGGGAATGTTTTCAGCCTCTCTCCATTAAGAATGATGTTGGCTGTTGGTTTTGCATAGATGCCCTTTATTATGTTGAGAAATTTCCTTTTGACACCTATTTTATTCAGAGTTTTTATCAGGAATGGATGTTGGACTTCATCAAATCTCAGAGTGTCTATTGAGATTCTTTTCTTTCCTTTTATTTATGTGGTGGATTATGCTGATTGATCTTCTAATGTTGAAGTATCCTTGCATACCTGGTATGACTCCTACTTGGTCGTTGTGTATTATTTTTTTGATATGATGCTGAATTCTTTTGGGTAGAATTGTGTTGAGAATTTTTGCAGCTATATTCATGAGAGATAGTGGTCTATACTTTTCTTTTTTTTTTTGTGGTGTCTTTGCCTGGTTTTTGTATCAAGGCTATGTTGGCTTCATAGAATGAATTCAAAAGTTCACTTCCTTTTCTATGTTTGGAAATAATTTGAATAGTACTGGTGTAAGCTTTTCTCTGAAAGTGTGGTAGAATTCTTCAGTGAAGCCATCTGCGTCAGTGTTTTCTTTGTTGTTGTTGTTGGAAGTTCTTTTTTTTTTTTTTAATTGTCTTTTCAATGTCTTCTCTTGCTATGGGTCTTCAGATTTTCAACATCATTTTGTGTTAGTTTGGGTAGGTAGTGTGTTTTTAGAAATTTGCCCATTTCCTCTGGGTTTTCAAATTTGCTGGAGTGGTTTTTCATAATACTTTGTTATGATCCTTTTTATTTCAGTTGGGTCTGTTATAATGTCCCCTATTTCTTTACTTATTTGGGTTATTTGCATCCTCTTCTGTTTTTCTTTTGTTAATTTGTGCAGTGTGTTGATTTTGTTGATCCTTTCAAAGAACGAACTTTTGGTTTTGTTGATTCTTTCTATTGTTTTTCTAACCTCTATTTCATTCTTTTCTGCTCTGATCTTTATTATTTCCTTTATTCTGGTGGCTGTGGGCTTTTTTGCTGTTCTCTTTCTATCTGTTCTAGTTGTGTAGCTAATGTTTTGTTTTTGTCCCTTTTTTCTTTATTGATGTGTGTGTTTATTGCTATAAATTGACCTTTGAGGATTTCCTTTGCTGTGTTCCAAAGGTTTTGGTATTATGTGGTATTATGTGTTCTCATTCTCATTTGATTCTAGGAATCTTTTGATTCCATCCTTGATTTCTTCTATTTCCCAATGGTTTTTAAGCAAGGTGTTATTCAGTTTCCATGTAATCCTTTTTTTTTTTCCTTGCTCTCCCTGTTGTTAATTTCTACCTTGATGGCATTGCTATCAGAGGAGACACTTTCCATTAGGTCAATGTTTTGGATATTGTTGTCAGTTGCTCTGTGGCCTAAGATGTGATCTATTCTGGAGACCATTCCATATGCCTTGGAAAAGAATGTGTACTTTTCAGCTGTTGGGTGGAGTGTTCTGTATATGTCTATGAGGTCAAGTTGGCTGATTGTGCCCTTTAGCTCTTCTGTATCTTTGTTGAGTTTCTTTCTGGATGTTCTGTCCTTTATCGAGTGTGGTATGTTGAAGTCTCCTGCCATTATTGTAGAGTTGTCAATTTCTCTTTTAGTGACGTTAGAGTTTGTTTTATGTATTTTGGAGCCCTCTCATTGGGTGAGTAGATGTTTATTATGGTTGTGTCTTCATGATGGATTATCCCTTTAATCATTATATACTGCCCCTCTTTTTCTTTTATGGTAGATTTTGTTTTAACATCTTTTTTATCTGAGATTAGTATAGCCACTCCTGCTCTTTTTTGGTAGCTGTTTGCTTGATATATCTTTTCCATCCTTTGATTTTTAGTAAATTTACATCTTTGTTTCTAAGGTGTGTCTCTTGTAGACAGCGTATTGGTGAATCCTGTTTTTTTTTTTTTTTTTTTAATCCATTCTGTCACTCTGTGTCTGTTTATGGGTGCATTTAGGCCATTTACATTCTATGTAATTATCGATAGGTGTGAGCTGATTGCTGTCATTTTGTAGTTCTTTTGTGTGTGTGTGTGTGTGTTGCTGATGTTTTCTTTTTTCCTGTTACTCTCCTGTGTTGAATTCCTTTTGTTTGTGGATTTCTTTTGTTTTTACTGAAACTTTATGTTTTTCTTCTTTATTTTGACGAGTAGCTTTGTCAACTTTCTTTATGGTTACCTTGAAATTTACCCTTATCTTCCTAGGTTTGAACCAGTCTGTTATTACTTGGTATTGCCTTGCCTTTCTCTCCAGCAGAAAGTTCTATACCTACACCATTTTTTCCCTTTTTTATTGTTCTGACATTGTTGTCATTTACAGATTATCCTCTCTGGTTCCCTATTGTAATTCTTTTGGTTTTGGATAGTCTCCGAGAGTTCATTTCCTAGGTTGGTATCTGGTTAGTATGATTTTGTGTCCTAGATTCAGGCTATGATCTGATGTTGTTTGTTCTCAGACCAATGGACTCCCTTTAATAATTCTTGTAAGTTTGATTTGTTTTTTGTGATGGTTAAGATTGTGTGTCAACTTGGCTGGGCCATGATTTTCAGTGTTTTGGCAGTTATATAATGTTGTGATCACTTCCCCGTTGAAATTTGATATGTAATCACCCCCATGATGGAATCTGCTGAGTGGTGCCGGCAGGGGTGGAGCCTGTGGTGGCTCACTGCCCCCTGAGCCTTCATCTCTCTCCCTTCCGCCACCTACTTCTTTTCTGCTTGCCTTGCAAAAGTTTTTGGCTGGTTCTGGATCCAGCAGCTGTCTCTTGTCTGACCTTTGGTTCTTGGGACTTGAGCTAGCCGGCTTACCTCTCCATCTTGGAATTTGCTGATCTTCATGGCCTGTGAGCAAGAGTTTTTCTCCCCGACCTGCCTATCTTGGGTTCGCCAGCCTCTGCAGCTACGTGACTCAGGAGAAACTTTGCAGTTTTGGGATTCCACAACCGTCACAGCCTATGAGCAGGTACCCTGCTCCCTGACCTGCTCATCTCGTGTTCACCAGCTTCTGTGGCTGTGTGAATTGGAAGAGGCCTCTATCCTGATGCAAGGACTTGAGATGTTCCAAGCCCTAAAATTGCATGAGCTGTTTCCTTGATATAAATCTCTTTATGTATATTTATACACATTAATGGTTTTGCTTCTCTAGAGAACCCAGCCTAAGACAGTCTTTACATAACCCCTTGATTTCTGTTTATCTGGAAATGTCCTAATTTCACCATCATATTTGAGTGAGAGTTTTGCTGGATGTATTAGTCTTGGTTGGCAATTTTTCCTTTCAAGGTTTTATATATTTCATCCCATTGCGTTCTTGCCTGCATGGTTTCTGCCAAATAATCAGAGCTTAGTCTTATTATTGCTTTCCTGTATCTAACTTCATTTTTCTCAAACTGCTTTCAGGATTCTTTCTTTGTCTTTGGTTTTAGCAAGTGTGTTTGTGATATGCCTTGGTGATTCTTTTGGGGTCCATCCTATATGGGATTTGTTGAACTTCTTGGATGGTCAGCTTTTCATCTTTCATAATATTAGGAAGTTTTCGGTTAGCAATTCTTCAATGATCTCTGTGTATTTTGTTCCCCCCCCCCTTTCTGTAACTCTGATCACTTGCACATTTTTTCGTTTTGATTGTACCCACATAATTCTCAGGGTTTCTTCATTCTTTTTTTGATTTTTCCTCAAACATAGTTGTACCCAAGTGTTTTCTTCAATTTTGCTGATACTATCTTCCATCATTTCAAACCTGCTCTTCAGACCTTCTATGTCCATTTCGGAAATCTTGTTGTTTATCTTTTGGATGATTTTTGGATGATTTCTAGTGGTGAATCTATTTTGGCATTTTGTTTCTGTGTTATTTTCCTGAATTCTTCCATTTTTTGTCTGTATTTTCTATGAATTTGTCTGCCTTTTCCATGAATTTGTTTATTTTTTTCTCATTTTTGTCTGCTTATTTCTTCAACTCTTGGATAGCTCTGAATGCTAGAGACTTGAATTCCCTGTTGGGTCATTCTAGTGCCTTTTCTTCTACCAGAAAGTCATCTGGTGTTTCATTTTGGACACCTACTAGAACGGTCCTGCCCTTTTTTTTTTAAAAAAAATATGTTTTGATATTGTCTGGTGTCTTTGGGACACTCAGTAGTTATTTTCTTTATTTATTGATTGTAGGTTTGTTTGTTTCACCCTGCTTTTTTGTTTTATTTGGTTATGTCTGAGCAGGCTGGCTGTGCATTCTTTGTTGTTTGCTAGTCTGTGGGCATGATATTTTTTACTTCCTTGTCCAATGGCCATGTCCAGTTGCTCAGATATGGTGCAGCAGGGCAGGTCCAGGTGAAGGGGAGGGGCTTGGATGGGTTCTTTGTGGCACATACTAGGGCTGAAATGCCAGGCCAGGAATCAGTGCAGGGTAGGTTTTGGTAGGCCATTCCTGTGCTGCTCAGTGGTGTGATGTTCAGTGCAGAGTGCAGGTAGGCAAGAAAGAGGGGGGAGGTTGTGATGTGTGGAGCTAAGATCTGTATGGGAAAGACCAGAGAAAGGAGAAACAGGAGCCAAAAACAAACAAACAAAACAAAGTGTTAAGGGAGCTTGCCATTAGAGTAGAGAGTTAAGAAACAAAGGAATGGAGAAAAACAAAAAAGAAAAAAAATTAAAAGGGGAAAAAAAAGAATTAGAAAAAGAAAAGTCCCTAGGAATTTCACCAGTGTTGCTGTGAAGACCAGGGAAGTGGCTCCGAGGCCACGCAGTACAGCCTGCCTAGAAGAGGTAGCAGTTTTGCACAGTGCCAGGTGTTCAGGAGACAGGAAAAGGAGGTAGTTGTAGAGAGACAAGAAACTGAGAAATGAAGAAAGACAAAATGGAAAAAAGAAAAAAAGAAATGCCTCCAGGGATCCCACCAGCATGCCTATGCAGATCAGGGAAGTGGTCTCAGTGCTGCTCAAAGCAGCCCGTCTAGAAAGGACTCCCAAGCTGCGAAAAGAAAAAGAAAACAAACAAACAGAACAAAACAAAAAACAACCCAAAAAGCCCCCCAAAGTAACCCCCAGGGATCCCACCAGCATGGTGGTGCTGCCCAGAGAAGCAGTTCCCCAGTCGAGTGGTGCTTCACAGCCTTTCAAGAAGAAGCAAAGGTGGCGCACAGAGCCAGGTGTTTGAGAGAAAGAGGGGGAGGTGGTGAGAGGCTAAGAAGAAGCCAAAAAAGTGGAAAAAAGCAACACCAGCAACAAACAAAAGGCACTCAGGGATCTGGCCAGTGTAGGCAGGGCAAATCCAAATGACAGGGTACCGAAGCCAGTGCCTCCCACCCAAGAGACTGTGGCCAGTGGGAAGCAGAGAAGGCCAAGTGGGGAGGGGCAGGGAAGAAGGGTGGGAGGTGGGAAAACATATATTGCTGGTTACCGGATGCTCTGTTTCCTGCTGGGAGCTCAGTGAAGCTGCTTTCCTGTTCTCCCTGTCCACCGATCTCTGATTTGGGTGGGGTGAATCCAAGTGGCTCAGGTCCTGCACTTCCTGGCTGACCAAGGTACTGTAGCCAGCTAGGAAGTGGTAGAGGTAGAGCAGTGGGGGAGAAAAATGGGGATGGGAAAGCATACATCGCTGGATACCAGGTACTCTGTGTCCTGCTGGGAGCTCTATGAGGCTGCCTTCTCATGCTCCTTGTAAGCCAATCTGCGATGAGAGTCCAAGATGGTGAATCCATGCTGCATTAGCTGCTAGGGGACCTCTACACATATCTCTTCTTGCTCTCTGTTCTCTGTCAGTTTCTTATTCCATTCTGTGCTTGGCTCAGTTCTTTGTCTCTTCATTTGATGCTTAGGGTTCCAGGATTGACATTTTCTTTGTTTTACTTAGTTTTTCGGGTCTTTGCTGTGGAGGGATGGCATCGTGCTTCCACCTATAGTGCCATGTTGGCTCTGCCTCCTCAGTATGTTGAATTATTAAGTCCTCCACCCCACCCTGTACCTGTGAATGTGACTTTGTTTGGAAATAGGGTTTTTCTTTTGTTATCAGTTAAATGAGGTCATACTGGAGTAGGGTGGGCCCTAATCCTAATTTATCCTGTTGTTTTTAATTGCAGTCAGGTTGATTCTTACTCATGGCATCCCCACATGTGCAGAGTAAAACTGCTCCTTAGGGTTTTCAAGGCTGTGATCTTTTGGAAGCAAATCATCAGTCCTGTCCTTTGAGGTGTCTCTGGGTGGGTTTGAATTGTCAATCTTTAGCTAGAAGTTAAGCACTTAATCGTTTGTGCCACCCAGGTGGTGTCTTACAAGGGAGAGGCATGCAGGGGGAAGAGATGCCATGTGATGATGAAGGCAAATGTACCTATAATCAACAAAGGAAGGCCAAAGATTGCCAGTAGTCTCCATAAATTAAAGGAGAGTACTGGAACAGTTTCTCTCTCAAAGCCCTCAGAAGGAATCAACATGGCCGATACCCTGATTTAGGCTTCTAGCTTCTAGAACTGTGAAAAAAAATGAATTTTCTTTAAAGCCACCCACTGTATGCTATCTTGTTATGGAAACACTAGGTGACTAAGACACCAGCACATATTGAATTTGTTTGTTATGTGCCCCTTGCCTCACTAGATAGTAAAGTCCTTGAAGTTGGATCAATGTCTTACTGTCTTTGTATCCTCAGAATCCTGCATAGTGCCCATCACAAAGCTGCTCATTGACCACATTCAGCCTTTTGGAAAGTTTCTTAGGGGAGGAGATACATGAGCTGAATTTTGAAGGATGAAGAGGCTTGGCCAAGAGGTTGTAAAAACGGGTGTTCAAGGAAGAGGAAATAGTTTTGCTTATGTTTCCTAAGTGAGCTTTAAGTGCTACGTTAAAAGTCACACACATGGTAGTTTTTCATTAATGCTGAATTCTAAATACACACACACACACACACACACATGCACAGGCACACAAGGGCAACCACTGCCATCAGAAGGAAATCCAGACTCCCTTCCCCATCCTATTGGGCAGACATGACCTGCTGAAACATGATCTTGTTCCTGTCTCTCTCTGACCCAACCTCTAACCTTGCTCCTTTTCCCTTATGAGACTCCTCCCTTAGTGTGGGTTTCTTCCTGCAGGACTCCTCGAAGCACCTGGCAAATAAGCCTCTTGGGCTTACCCCCCTTGCCCTCCAGGTGGCCCCTAATATTTCTGCATTTGCAGCCAGCACTCAGCTATGTTTTTCTCTAGGGTCCCCAGTCTAATGCATGCTTCAAGCTCCTCCTCAAATCCATTTCTGTACTTTCAGTCATTTCACATGCTACCTAGCACCTGTCTCCAGCCCCCTCTGCCCTTCCCCTGCTCCTTATACAACCTCCATGCCAAGGGAGTTTAGTGCCATGCTGTTTGGTTACAAAGGGAATTTTAGGGGCATTATCAATAATGTTAACATACTGCCCTAGCCTTCTTGTTTCTCTGTGTCCTCTCTACATGGATTATAATCAATAACTCACATTGACAGGGTACACAATTCCAATTTTTATTTTTAAAAAAATATTATTACTTTACTTCTGGGCAAGCCCCTAACTTGGGAGGTAGACAACTAAATCATTGTGATTTTACATTCTTACAGAGAGATAAAATGATATAATGTGATAATAACTAAAAAGCTATTATGCCAGTTAATTATAATTTAATACAATTTATTGTTTTGAAGAAATAATAAATAGATGGGAATATAGAGAAATTATGGCACACTACACAAATATTTCCTTGGTAGCCACTCAGTAAAACAAAACTCATTGCCATCCAGTCATTTCGGACTTAACAGTGACCCTACAGGACAGAGTAGAACTACCCCATAGGGTTTCCAAGGCTGAAATCTTTACAGAAGCAGACTGCCACATCTATCTCCAGCAGAGCAGCTGATGGGTTTGAACTGTTGACCTTTTGGTTAGCGGTCCAGAGCTTAACCATTGTACCACCAGGGCTCCTTCTTTGATAGCGATTATGTGTAAATACAATCCTTCTAAAAATAAGATTTTGCATACACTTGGAATTTCACTCCTGGTCCCAGCTTAATAATGATAGAAGAATATTCCTTTGTTTTTAACACGTTGCTGTGACACAGAGCTTGTTTATCGTTTTGGAATGCTTAGGGCCAAACTGGAATGGTGAGAGCATTAAACCAGTTCTTAAAATACATAAATAAAACTGGGATAAAATAATTAAGTACCCTTTGCCTTCTAATGTGCTGGCATGCAACTGTATCCAATTTCCCGTCTGCTTTTCCTCTGATATCTGTAAGCTCTCCACTGGTCAAACCTCTTCTGTTTGAATTGCACTAATTTATAATTCGGCACCTTCCATCTAGGGACACAGATTTGTGCAGACCCGTTCCACATTGGGCAGAATTTCCTCAGCACCTGGCTGAACATATTGGTTTCGGCATATTTACCCAAATTGTTAGTAAAACATCAGAAACATTCAGCTCTGGCGCATGAAATCGCAAGCAGCATCCCTGTCACTTAACGTTAATGAATTTGGACTTGAACTTCGCTCACAGAAGCACCTCCTTTCCATTCAGATCATGACAGTTCCTGGAACCCCAGATCTGACATTTAAAAAATCCATGGAAATAGGAGACTTGAGGGAGGTAGTTCAGCTAGTTTCAGCCTCATGTTTTGTACCTATTCAGAGGATAATTTCTAGACTCTTCCTTTTCATCTTGTTTTAACTTCCCCAAGTCCTTTGGCTGGAACTGTGTCCAGAAAAAAAAAAAAATCTCATTTCCTGTGGACCTATCGAATCCAGTGTTTTTAGCTTCTTCTGTTAGGTTGAGGGATTAGAGTTTCTCAGCCTTAAAGTGAGTTTTGGAATGCAGGTTAAGGGTCAATGAGGAAGAAACTGTTTGCCCCTTCCAGTTTTGCCTTTACATGTCTGGAAACCAACAAAAGCCTTCTTATTGTTCTCGTAGCTGGAAAACGCCCCGTTCTAGCCCAGTCCTTTGTAGCAAAGAGCTCCTTCCCTGCTCCTGCCTTTGCTGTAGAATTCATTATTGTAATGCTTTGTTTGCTTACATTTCTATCTCCTGGTAATAGGCTTTTCAGCCTTTAGGATTCAAGGTCCCTACCCTCAGAGGGAGCCCTGATAATGCAGTGCTTAAAGTATTCAACTGCTAACCAAAATGTCGATGGTTCAAACCTTCCAGTCACTCCACAGGAGAAGGATGTGGCAGTCTGCCTCCATAAGGATTTATAGCCTTGGAAACCCTATGAGGCAGTTCTGCTCTGTCATATAGGGTCACTGTGAATCAAAATTTACTTAATGGCAGTGGCAGTGGGTAGCCTCACAGGGGGAGTGAGAAAAACAGAAAACAATGGGAGGGGAAAGGATTTAGCTCTGGGAGTAGCTTCTCTGTGTTGATTCTAAACACATCATTAACCCTTTGTGTTTGCCCTCTCCCCCTTACGAAAATCAGTTTTTGTGAGTGAACTACCTATTCTAGTTCTGTATCTGGCCGGTGTCCCAGAGTTGTGGATGAAGTATTATAGTTGTTGTTAGATGCCCTCTGGGCGACTGACTCATGGTGATCTTATGTTTAATAGAAGGAAGCGTTGTCCTGTTTTGTGCCAACTTTGTGATCATTGGTATGTTTGAGCCCATTGTCGTGCCTATTGAGTCAATCCATCCTCATGGAGGGTTTCCCTCATTTTTACTGACCCTCTCCTTTACCAAACATGATGTCCTTTTCTGCTGATTGACCTTTCCTGATAATGCGTCCAAAGTAAGCAAATCAAAGTCTTGCCATCCTCACTTCTAAGGAGCGTTCTGGTTGTATTTCTTCTAAGACTGATTCGTTTATTCTTCTGGCAGTTCATGGAATATTCAATATTCTTCACCAACTCCATCATTTAGATACATAATTTTTTCTTCTTTTTCATTGCCCAACATTTGCATGCATATGCGATGATTGAAAAGAACGTGGCTTGGGTCAGGGGCACCCTAGTCATCGAACTGACATATTTCTTCACTTTTGAAAAATTTAAAGAGGGCTTTTATAGCCGATTTACCCAATGCAATACATCATGTGATTTCCTGACCACTGCTTCCCTCAGTGTTGATTGCTGAACCAAGAGGAATGAAACTGACAACTTCAGTTTCTTCTTCACTTATCATGGTGTTGTATATCAGTCCAGTTTATCGAATTTTCATTTACTTTGCGTTCAAGCATAATCCATACTGAAAGCTGTAGCCTTTTTCTTTCGTCAGTAAGCATTTCGAGTCCTCTTCACTTTTGGCAAGCAAAGTTATGTTATCTACATATCACAGGTTATTCATGAGTCTTCCTTCAATCCTGATGCCCTGCTCTTCTTCAAAATAGCCCAGTTTCCCAGAATATTTGTTCAGCATATAGTTTGAATAAGTAAGGTGAAAGGATACAATCATGCTGCTCAGACTTGCTAGTCCTTCTAAGAGGAGTGTCACAAGATGGAGAGTTGCTACTTGGTGCTGCTGTAGGAGGGAGCTCTTCAGCTGACCCTGATTCTTCATAGCAGAAGGGAGACCCTTTTCTCATTACGTTCAGGAATAAAGTACAGCCCACTCCTTTTGCCCCACTTTCTGCCAGATCCAGCACCCTTAAGCTAAGTGAGCAATATAAATGGAGTAATGAAGACAGGGGAAAACAGGGTAACCAAGACAGGCATCAATATATCCTTTGGGGAACACAATTCAACTCATAACAATAGTGACGAAGATGGAGAGATGTCAGAGCTAGTGTTTTGGCAAGTGCCTTAGATTCGGCTAATCAGATATATATGCTTTGGACTTTGGATGATATCTTGGTTATTCAGTGCTGCTGTAACACACGTGCCACAAATGGGTGGCTTTAAAGAACAGAAATTCATTTTCCCACAATTCTGGAGGCTATAAGTCCAAATCAGGGTCTCAGCCGTATCTAGTCCTTCCTTGTTGGTAGCTCCAGGCATTCCTTGGTTTATAGACGATCCTCCCACGACATCTGCCTACCCCCCATATATGTGTCTCTATGTCTTTTCTGGCTTTTTATAACTTAGAAATGATTAGGTTTAGGACTCACCCTATACAGGTATGACCTCATTAACATTAAAAAAAGGAAAGCTCTAGTTCCTTATAGAGTCATAGGGTCATATTTACAGGTGTAAGTGTCAGGAATTCAACACATATTTTGGGGAGACACAATTCAATCCATAACAGATGGTCAGTTATTGACGTAAAGAACAGAGACAGTAGAGAAACCATTCCGAGTCAAGTGGCAACAACTATGACAGCAACATCCAACTTCCAGAGTCCAGCGCCAGTGGTGCCCATGGTACACACTGGCACACCTCGGCTCAGGCAAGGCAGCAATGTTGTCCTCCTTGGAAGGGTTCTGCAGTTTGATTTTCAGCATTTTCTTCTGGAAGCACAGCCTAAAAATTTTGTTTTCTCACCTTGCTTTGTCTCTGAACTCCTCAGTATTCTTTCAGTAGATCAGTTTTTTTTTTTTGTTTGTTTTTGCTAACTTAATCAAGATTTTTTTTTGGTTGTGATATTTTGTTGCTCAAGTTTTAATTCTCTTTGAAGAAGACACATCCAAGTTCATGAGTCCATCCCAAATTATATTTTTCATCTTATTCTATTTTTTACCTAAACTTTTTGTTTAAAAAAAAAAGGGAAAGTTGCAAGACTATTATTCTGAATGTACTCTTCACCTTGATTCATCCACTGTTAATATTTTTGCCATGCTTTTGCTTTTCTTTTCTCTCTTTCTATACACAGGTGTATGCACACATTCTTATTCTTTTCCCCATTATTAGTATTATTTTGCTGCGTCATTTGCAGAGATCTGACACCTCACCCCTAAATACGTCAGTGTGGCTCTCGTAAAAACAGCGTTATTCTCTTATATAACCTCAGTGCAATTTTCAAACTCAAGAATTTTAAATTGAATACAAACTGTTATTCAATGGAAGGTCCTTGGGTGCTGTAAATGGTTTGCACTGCATTACTAACCAAAAGGTTGGTGGTTTGAACCCACCCAGCAGCACTGTGAAAGAAGGGCCTGGTTACCTGCTTCCATAAGAATGACAGCCAAGAGAACCCTATGGAGCACAGTTCTGCTCTGTAACACATGAGGTAACCATGAGTTGCAATCAACTCAATGGCATCAGGTATTATTCAATGGAGTCCCTGGATGGTGCAAACAGTAAAAGTGTTTACTGCTAACTGAAAGGTTGGAAGTTTGGATCCACCTAGAGGTGCTTCAGAAGATAGGCCTGGTGATCTACTTCCAAGATATCAGCCATTGAAAACCCTATGGAGCACAGTTTTATTCTGACATACATAAGATTGCCATAAATTAGAATTGACTCAACAGCAACTTTTTTTTTTTATCTAATATGCAGCACATATTCAAATTTTGTTAGTTGTCCCAATACTGTTCTTTATGGTACCATATTCCTCCTCAATCTAGGATCCAATCCAAGGACATGTATTACATTCAGTTATGTCTATTTGGTCTTTCTTGTGTGTCTGTCTTCTAATATTGACATTTTTTTAGGAGCACAAGTCTATCGTTTTGAGATATGTCTCTAATTTGAGCTTTTCTGATTGTTTCCTTATAATTTGGATTAGGTTGTGCAGTCCCAAATCTTTGACCAATTCCTTGAACTTTAACTATGGTCTTCAATCTCTGACAACCTTGAATGTACAAGAAGAGTTGCTGTAGTAGGCCTGTGATGACAATTCTGTTTTCAGTTGGATAAGAGACCTTGCAGCCCTAAAGATGTAAAACAGAATTTTATAGATGATGAAAAAATAAATTTAGTATTTAAATGATGCAAATTGTGATTAAGCTGAGCCCTGGTAGTGCAATGGTTAACCACTTAGGTGCTAACCAAAATGTTGGCAATTTGAACCCACTCAGCAACTCCATGGGATAAAGACCTGGTGATCTGCTCCTGTAAAGATTGCAGTTTAGAGAAGCCTCTGGGGCAGTTCTACTCTGCCACGTTGGGTCCCTAGGAGTCAAAATTGACTCAACGGCACCTAACAACGACAATGTATTGTGATTATACAAATGTAATAATAGTTTTTTATTCATTGTGCTGTTTGGGTATACTTGGATCTTTGAAACATTTAAAAGAATTGGACTTTGTAGAGAATCTAGATGAGATTTTAATTGAATTTGTTAGGAGGTTTTGTCTAACTGTTTTGCTTAAAAGCTTAAGAGAATCTAAGTTACTAAATTTATACATTGCTTTTGAAGATGTTGAAATGCTTAACAGTATCTCATCTACTAGTTTTATGAATTCATATTTATTAGAGTTAGAAGTGTTGGTTGAACACTTAGGGAGATTTTTGTTAGGCTTGTAAGTCTGCCTTGCTGGGTGTTTGAGAAAATAAAATACATTTAATTTGTGATCATAATTTGAAATATTTAAAGTAATTTAATCAATAAAGTTTTAGATAGCATGGGAGATTTTAGTTTGTTAAGTTTATAAGTTTTTTGTGACTAATTTGATATATTTGAGAAAATTTGATGAACTTTGAAAATAATTTTCAAATCCTTAGGGAAAATTAATCTGTGAAATTTATGAGTTAAATTAGCAGAAATCAAAGAACAGAAAAAATGAGAATGCTTTTAATTTTCACACAAAATTTACTAAATTTATAAGCAGATATACTGGATTTGAAAGTTGAATTTAAAGGTTGAAGGAAAACTAGATTCTAAATGAAAATTTTTGAGAAATATCTGTCAACTAAAATGCAAGCCATGGTAAATAAATATTCCTTTTCAAAAACAAATTCTCCCTTGGACGTTAAAAAATTCAATTGACTGTCTCTGGCTTATAGGAGAGACAGACCCTTGGTAGAAAATGCTAGGTACAATAGAAAATGCTGGCACGTTACAGAAGGGCACATCAGGTCTCAGGGTGGAGTACGGGCAGGGAATGCTACGACGAAGGTGAGGCCAGGACTAAGTCTTAAATGGTAAACAGGACTTAGCCAGTCAAAGACGAGAGGAATGGCTTTCCCAACATGAACAGGAGCATGGAGGATGGAAACAGACTGGAGGATAGGGAGAACTATAGGCAGTTCTGAGTTGTTGGGATATAATAGATACTGTGCATAACAAGACCTCAGCAGGTCTCTCTCATTTCGTAAGGCTCTAAGAGATTACTTCAGGTTATTCATTTATTTATTGACTGCTTACTGAAAGATCTCTGCCACCCATCTGTCAGCGTGTCATACTGTGATGGCTTCCTTGTTGCTATGATGTTGGAAAGTATGCCACTAAGTATTTTAAATACCAGTAGACTTATTCATGATGGATAGGTTTCAGCCGAGATTACAGACTAATACACACTAGGAAGAAATGCTTGAGGATGGACTTCTGAAAATTAGCCGATGAAAGCCTTATGGGTTATAACAGAATACTGTCCAATATAATCCTGGAAGATGAGCCGTCTATGTCGGAAGGCACTATGCAATAGCTATAACCATCGACTCGATATACCAGCAATCATAAAGATGGTGCAGGACCAGGCAGTATTTTGTTCCGTTATACATAAGGCTGTTATGAGTAGGAGCTGACTTGGTGGCAACTGACGACAACAAGTGGAAGATCTAGGCTTCTCTGTAACCTAACACTTATTGCATTGTGCTCCAGTCAGTTGGTTTATTGACATGCCTACTTGAAAGGCTGAGAGTGTCTTCAAGACAGGGATATTACTTATATTTTTCTGTATTTCCAACGCTTAGCATAGGGCTTAGAACAGAGGGGTCATTGGGTAAAGGCCTGTTAAACAAATAAAATGAATTACCAAATGAATAAAAGGATGGCAAGTAAGCTCAGCATGACAATTCTTAAGGATTATACATCTATTCAACAAGTATCATCTAAGTGCTTATTGTGCCCTATGTATTTTTCTAGGCACTTTGATATGCAGTGAGAGGAACTGACAAAAATCCCTGTGTCTTAGATAAGATTCCCTAGAAGCAGAGCCTAAAACAGACATCCTTGTTCAAGTGATTTATTGGTGAAGTCCTAATAGGAGAAGTGGAATGAGAGAATCAGGATAAAAACCAAACTGAACTGATTTCCACTGAGTTGATTCCAACTCATTGTGACACCAAAGGACAGAGTAGAACTGCCCCATAGAGTTTCCTAGGCTGTAATCTTGATGAATTTTGAGTCCTGGTGGAGTAGTGGTTAAAACACTGAACTGCTAACTGAAAAGTCGGCAGTTTGAAACTACCAGTGGCTCTGCAGGAATAAGATGTGGCAGTCTGCTTCTGTATAGATTTACAGCCTTGCAAACCCTATGGAGATGCTACAAGTTGAAATTGACTCCACAGCAGTGGGTTTGGGTTTTTTAAGAATCAGATTGCCATATCTTTCTCTCATGGAGCCTCTGGTAGGTTCAATCGCCGACCTCTTGGTTAGCAACCAAGTGCTTAACCACTGCTCCACCAGGGCTCCTTGAGAAGCAGGATACCAAAAAACCCATTGCCATCAAGTCGATCCCGACTCATAGGGTTTCCAAGGCTGTAAATTATTATGGATGCGGAATGCCACATCTTTCTCCAGCAGAGCGGCTGGTGGGTTGGAACTGCTGACAATTGGTTAGTAGCTGAGAGCTTAACCACTGCAGCACCACGGCTTTTTGAGAAGCAGGATAGAGAGGGAAAAAAGGTAAGCCAGAATATAGTCTCAACTGGACACTACCACTAAACAAAAAAAACTAACTCATTGCTGTCAAGCTGATTCCAACTCATGGCAACCCCATGAATTACAGAGTATGCCTGCTCCATATGGTTTTCTTGGCTGTAACCTTAATGGAAGTAGATTACCAGGCTTTTTTTCCATGGTGCTGCTAGGTGAGTCAAATCAACAACTTTTAGGTTAGTAGTCAAGCGTAAACTGTACCACCCAGAGCCCTTGGCACAAGGAACAAAAATGTCCTAAGTGGGTTGCCTGTACTTCTATCCCTTAGTTCTCTGACCTGTGTGTTCTACCTTTTGGAGACACATCATCATATAATGGCCATTGTTTTAAAGTGTATACCACATCATAAAAAATTGCACCCTATCTTCATAGGATGTCATCTTCAAGCTGACCCTTAAGTATGCCTTCGAAAAGTTCTTCCATCACTCTACCAGGCCGATTGCTTCTGTATGGTGTGCTATGTGATAGGACCAATGGATCCCACAGTCATGTGCCCACTAATATCTTCAGGATGTTCAGATGGTCAGGATCCTTTTGGACTATATTTACATAACCCTGTAATGTAACGGGAAAATTTATATAGCCCTGTAGCAAGACTGTGATTGTAAACTATTGTTCACACCATGAGAACATAAACTGCTTCTGATCTTCCTCTTTGATAAGTATGGAAAAGAACACATTCTTTAGATCAACAAACATATACTATGTAACTCAGGCTGTTAATCTCCTCTAATAAAGACACCATATCTGGCACAGCAACCGCAATTGAGATTACCACTTGATTAAGTTTGTGATAGTCTACTAACATCTATTATGATCCATCCAGTTTTTGCAAGCACTAAAGTAGGGAAGTAAATAGGGATATGATAGAGTCTATTACTCTTGCCTTCTTTGAGTATTTGAAGGTGGCACTAATATCTGCTATATCTTCTGGTGTTATGGATTGAATTATGTCCCCCTTGTGCCCCCTCCCCCAAAGATATATATCTATGAATTTGACCTTGTTTGGTAATAGGGTATTTGAAGATGTTATCTTTTAGCACGAGGTCATACTGAAGTAAGTTGGGTCCTAATCCTGTAGAAGTGATGTCCTTATAATAGAGGAGAAGATACGTAGAGATAGAAGAAGGATACCATGTGATGCTGCAGTTGCAAGCCAAGGAATGGGAGGAGCTACCAGAGCAAGGCGAGAAGTATGGAACAGATTTTTCCATAAAGTCTCAGAAGAAATCAACATGGCCAACACTCTGATCTTGGTCTCCCAGTATCCAGAACTGTGAGACAAATTTCTGTTTTATAAGCCATCCAGTTTGTGGTATTTTGTTACTGCAATCTTAGAGAAATAATACACCCATGATGAGACATTGTTTTTGATTTACTATTTTGGAGGGAGAAAGTTTCAGGGGCTTCCGCTTGGCCTTTCATACTGTCATAGCTCTTACTCTGCAAGCCAATGGGAGGAGTCTGCCAACTGCTAAGTTTGTCCATTTCAATAATACATCCAGGAATCAGGGTAATGACAGTGGGTGAGTAGTGAATTCAGTGGACCCACTGTGAGGTGTTCCTGACCAGGACTCCACTTCTTTCTATGATTTCTATTGTTTCTACTACAACAGGGTACAATAATGGTACTATGGGTCCCTGGATATTATTGCCTGGGAACTGCCAGAAATTCAGGCCAGTTTCAGAAGAGGACGTGGAACCAGGGATGTCATTGCTGATGTCAAATGCATCCTGGCTGAAAGCAGAGAATACCAGAAGGGTGTTTCCCTGTGTTTTATTGACTATGCAAAGGCATTCGACTGTGTGGATCATAATAAATTATGGATAACATTGCGAAGAATGGGAATTCCAGAACACTTAGTTGCGCTCCTGAGGAACCTTTACATAGATCAAGAGGCAGTTATTTGGACAGAACAAGGGGATACTGATTGGTTTGAAGTCAGGAAATGTGTGTGTCAGGGTTGTATTCTCTCATCATACCTATTGAATCTGTATGCTGAGCAAATAATACGAGAAGCTGGACTATATGAAGAAGAACAGGGAATCAGGATTGGAGGAAGGCTCATTAACAACCTGCGTTATGCAGATGACAAAACCTTGCTTGCTGAAAGTGAAGAGGACTTGAAGCACTTACTAATGAAGATCAAAGACCACAGCCTTCAGTATGGACTTCACTTCAACGTAAAGAAAACAAAAATCCTCACAACTGGACCAATGAGCAACATCATGATAAACAGAGAAAAGATTGAAGTTGTCAAGGATTTCGTTTTACTTGGATCCATAGTCACCGCCCATGGAAGCAGCAGTCAAGAAATCAAAAGATGCATTGGATTGGGTAAATCTGCTGCAAAGGACCTCTATCAAGTGTTGAAGAGCAAAGATGTCACCTTGAAAACTAAGGTGCGCCTGACCCAAGCCATGGTATTTTCAATCGCATCATATGCATGTGAAAGCTGGACAATGAATAAGGAAGACCGAAGAAGAATTGATGCCTTTGAATTGTGGTGTTGGCAAAGAATATTGAATACGCCATGGACTGCCAAAAGAACGAACAAATCTGTCTTAGAAGAAGTGCAAACAGAATGCTCCTTAGAAGCAAGGATGGTGAGACTGCATCTTACATATTTTGGACATGTTGTCAGGAGGGATCAGTCCCTGGAGAAGGACATCGTGCTTGGCAGAGTACAGGGTCAGCAGAAAAGAAGACCCTCAACAAGGTGGATTGACACAGTGGCTGCAACAATGAGCTCAAGCATAACGATTGTGAGGATGACTCAGGACCGGGCAGTGTTTCGTTCTGTTGTGCGTAGGGTAGCTATGAGTCAGAACCGACGTGAAGGCACCTAACAACAACAATAACAACTCAGCCCTTGTATCTGATGAGTACACGTAATCGCCCCAGTGTACAATTATTTGAGTAAATGGACTTAATTCTTTCGTTGTTGCTGCTGTTTGCTTATTTTTGAGGAAAGATTGGGAAAACCACTACTGTGTTAACTTGCTATGGTGTTACAAGGTGTTTTTTTTCATGGTGATCTGGTCTTTCCTTCAGTGGGCTCTGGCTCAGAACTCCTCAGGTCTGTAAACTGATCAGTAATGAATTTCCACTGGGACATCTGACCTCAGCCGTCTGATCATCCCTTCTAGATATTTTTTGATTTTGTATTTTAAGCAGTACACTTGCTGGTTATCTGTTTACTTTGCCCATAAGAATACCATGTTCTATGAGCCATTTCCAAAATCCCTGTGGGCCAGGCCTTCTGGCTGCTTCCAACCTTGCTGTTTGTCATGGATTGAATTGTGTCACCCAAAAATGTATATCACCTTGGCTGGCCATGATTCCCAGTATTGTGTGGTTGTCCTCCATTTTGTGATTGTAATTTTATGTTGAGAGGATTGGGGGGGATTGTAACTCCACCCTCACTCAGGTCTCCTCCCTGATCCAAGGTAAAGGGAGTTTCCCTGGGGTGTGGCCTGCACCACCTTTTATTTCTCAAGAGAAAAAAGGAAAGGGAAGCAAGCAGAGAGTTGGGGACCTCATACCACCAAGAAAGCAACACCAGGAGCAGAGTGTGTCCTTTGGACCTGGAGTCCCTACGCCTGATAAGCTCCCCAACCAGGTGAAGATTGAAGACAAGGACCTTGCTCCAGAGCCAACAGAGAAAGAAAGCCTTCCCCTGGAGCTGACACCCTAAATTTGGACTTGTAACCTACTAGACTATGAGAGAATAAATTTCTCTTTGTTAATAAATCCACTTGTGGTATTTCTGTTATGGCAGCACTAGATGACTAACAAACTTGGGAAAGTAGAAGGTCAGTGAAAATGAGGGAAACCTTCAATGAGATGGATTGACACAATAGCCACACAATGGACTCAAACGTATCAAAGATCGTGAAGATAGTGTAGAATTGGGCAATGTTTTGTTCTGTCACACATATCATGAGTTGGAGCTAACTCGCCCGCAGCTAACATTTCATGTATGAATTTTGCATTTCTTCACTTGTGTTTAGTTGGTTGTATCATTTTCCCTCTCCCTTTCAGTGTCTGCCTTGGTGGGTGCATTCTCTGGTGGCCAATGCCATATCTGCATCATGTTCTGTAATCTTGGACTTAACAACACCCTACCTGGTCACCTATTATATCCAGAGAACCAAAGTAATTGGGAGGAAAATGTTGATGATGATGTTAATGATGGTGAGACTGAGGGTCTGTGGGACAAAGAATTAGGTTTCAACATTTGTCTCCGGTTTCTGAAAATAGTCAGAGCAATTAAGGTGCTTTTCATTTTATAAAACAGTGAAAAAAAGGCAGCACTTAAACATACATGAAGGAATTAGGAGCCCAACTCATCACCTTGGCAACAGGCTTCAGGAAGGGGGGTGGGGACATGATGTGACCTTGGAAAAAATCAATGCCGCCAACCACCAGATCTGATGTTTGTCCATGTAGCATGTCATATAGGGTGTAAAAAAAAAAAAAAAAAGCGATATAAAAATAGCCAGGCACGGGACCTTGGGGTCTCCTCAGTTATAGTGCTAGTGGGAAGTACATGTAGCAAAAACTCTCAGTCCATCTAACTAAGCCTACCTGGCAAGCAGGGGGACCTAGCAGAAGGTAGGCCACCTTTTAAGTCCCTCACCTATGGCACAAAATAGGGTACATGTGGAAGAGTCATCACCTCTGCCTGGACAGCCTTCTCAAGTCAATGGGACACATTTTTTTTTCTGGTGTGCTGTCTGCTTCTTGTTGTAATAAAAACTACTTTGCATGTGCTAACGCTCTGGGAGCACCTAATGTGTTCAGGCTCTGATCAGAAAGATGTAATATCCATGGAGGAATTGCTATTAGCAATTGGTCCCATATTTCCAATGGCCTACTGGTTATTTAGAAATCTGGGACAAAATATGAGTATCTTGCAGGGTCATTGTGTGTGTTCTTAAAGCCTACAACAGTGTTCAGATAATTTGCTGGTTGCATGGATGAATGAAAGGATGGATAGACGGATGAAGGGTGAATGCATGAATTAATGGGTAACATTAAACTAGACTCAACTACTGTACTCCTGACCTGGATACGCTTTTTTATATGTGGTAGAACCAAGATGACACTGACTGGTATTCATTCAAGAGTGAATGTCAATCTATTAGTCAGCTGTTGTTAGTCAAGTTTTTCTTTGTCTTTCTTTACAGGTAATTATGTTGTCAAGGGCTAAATTTACTGTCCCTGTTAGGAGAGGCATTGTGGAGTGGAAAGAATATGGATTTAGAATTTTAGCACCAGTGTTAAAGCATAATTCGGTTACTTCTTAGCTATGCTATCTTGGGCAAGTCACTTAACCGTTCTCAGTCTTTCTCCACATCTGTGAAAAGCAGAAGAATAACATATCCTATTGCACAGGATCACATGAGATAATGCATTGGAAATGTCTTTGTGTGCTAAAAGCAACACAGAAATGGGAGCTATTCTCTTCTTTGATGCAGGCAGTACCAGCTAGCCTCTCTTCGTGAATTAATGGGAGCTTAGATTTTCAGATATGTTATCTTTTCATTTCTTCCTACAAAAGATAATGTAAAGGCCACTCATCTACAGGAAAATAAGCAGAATAATGGCAACCCTTCACCTTTGTAGAAACTTAACAGCTCGCATAGCGCATTCTTACACACTCTTGCATTTAGTCCTCATAACAGGCCCAGGCAGTTCAAGTTCGAGTGTCCTCATAACTGCAGTGGGGCTGTGCCCCTGACTGCCTTTCCCTCTAGAGGGGAGGGCACTCAGGGAGCAGAGAGAACCCTGAAGCTGAATTTCCTGTGCAGAAGGTGGAACAGAGAACGAATTCCCAGCTGCTGGGGTGTGAGTTACAATGGCAAAGAGGCTATAGTCTACTGTTCTACTGTCTGGGTGATGCTTGACCCCCGAAGAGGCAAATCATATACTGGAGACAATTTCTTAAAAAAGAATATCCTCAAGTAGTTCTGTTTTTGGCAACATGGAAGACTAGATGTTAAGTTAAAATCCTCCCAGTATGTTAGGTGCCCTCGAGCTGATTCTGACTCATAGTGACCCCATGTGATAGAGTAGAACTGCCCCATAGGGTTTTCTAGACTGTAATTCTTACGGGAGCAGATCACCAGGTCTTTCTCAATGGGCGAGCAGTTAGCAGCAAAATGCTTAATTGTGCCAACAGAGCTCCTCCTCCCAGTATAGCACACATAAAAATATTATTTTAAAGTATTTTTAAATAAACTTTATTTTTAAAAGAGTTTCAGATTTATAGAAAAATTGCAAAGATAGCACAGAGTGTTCCCATATACCTTGCACCCAGTTTCCCCTATTATTAACCACTTACGCTAGTATAGTGCATTTGTTACAGCTAGTGAAATAATTCTGATATATTCTTGTTAAATAAAGCCCATAATTTATTCAGACTACCTTAGTTTTTACCTAATGTCGTTTTTTCTTTCAGGAACCTGTAGTGGGCTAAATGGTGACTCTGCAAAAGATATGCTCACATCCTAATTCCTGGAATTTATGAGCATTGATTTACATGGCCTTATGGATTAGATTGTGTCCCACAAAATATGTGTTGGAATGCTAAAACCCATGTGTCTGTGAAAAGGAGCCCTGGTGCACAGTGGTTAAGTGCTCGGCTGCTAACTGAAATGTTGGTGGTTTGAATCCACCAGTGGCTCCATGGGAGAAAGATGTGGCAGTCTGCTTCCATAAAGATTATAGCCTTGGAAACCTTATAGTTCTACTCTGTCCTATAGGGTTCCTATGGGTTGAATTAGATTCATTGGCATACAACAACATATCTGTGGATACGGCTGCTGGCCAAAAGGTCGGCAGTTTGAATCCACCAGGTGCTCCTTGGAAACCCTATGGGGCAGCTCTGCTCTGTCCTATAGGGTCTCTATGAGTTGGAATTACTTGACGGCGATGGTTTTTTTGTTGTTGTTGTTAATGTAACATAATCACTTTCCAAAATGCAATCTAATGTAGTTTAATCAATCCATCAGTTGAGGTCATACCAGCCTAGGGTTGATCCTAAACCTAGTCAGTTCTTAGTTATGTAAAGAGCAGCATAGACACAGAGATAAAAACACAAACTGGGGACAACACATGCCATGTGAGGATCCTCTACAAGCTAAAGGACCAGGAAATCTGCGAGTCTACTTGCAAGGAAGGAATTGACATGGCCAAGACCCCGATTTGGACTTTCGGTCTCCAGAACTGTGAAAAAATAATTTCCTGCTCTTGAAAGCCACCCACTTGTGGTACTTCTGTTAGAGCAGCACGAGATAACTAAGACATTTGTCAAAAAAGTAAATATTACCTCATGTGGCAGAAGGTGTGATTAAGTTAAGGTTCTTGAGAAGAGGAGCTTATTCTGGAATATCCGGGTGGGCCTAAAGACCATCACAACTGTCCTTATAAGAAAGAGGCAGTGAGAAATTAGACACATACAGACAAATGGAGGAGAAGACACAGCAAAGAGGAGGAGGCAATGTGACCACAAAGGGCAAGAGTAGGGCGATGTGGGCAAAAGTTGAGGAATACCTGCAGCTAGCAGAAGCTGGAAGAAGCTAGGAGTGGATTCTCCCCTAAAGCCTCTGAAAGGAGCATGGCCCTGTTGGCACCTTGATTTTGAACTTCTGGCCTCCAGACTGTGGAAGAATAAAGTTCTATTGTTTTAAGCCACTCAGATGCAGTAATTTTCCATAGAAGGGAACTGCCTTAAACTGGTAAAATCAATCTATAAAAAAACTGAAAACAAACATCATCAAAAAAACAAAAAACCAAAAAACAAACCTGTTGCTGTAGAGTCGATTCTGACTCACAGTGAATGGTAAAACATTCTCTTTAACATGAAGAACAAGATCAGAATGCTTCTTGTAACCTTTCTTATTCAACACTCTACTTGAAGTCATAGTTCATGCAATAAAACAAGAATTACAAATGAGTTTCAAGGATTAGAAAGGAAGAAACACAGCTATCACATTTCATGGGTAATACTGTCTACTAAGAAATTCTAAATGATCGTATGGACAAATAATAAGATTTAATAAGAGTGTTTAGTGAGGCTTCTGGATCTAAGATACAAAAGTTAAGACATTTCTTTACATTAGCAACGAACAGTTCAAAAAGTCAAAAAAGAACATTTAAACATATCTTTATAGTCCCAGACAAAATTACAAAGTACAAACAAACATATTTTTCACAAAAATACACAAATTATTTTTGCAACAAATTGAAAGCTTTTTTGAAATACATTAATGAGACCTAAATAAGTAGACATAGTATGTTTATGTATAAAAAGAATTCATAACATGAAGGTGTTAATTCTCCCCAAAACTGAACAAGAGTTTTAATGCAATTTCAATCTATATTCCAGGTTTTTCTGGTAAAACACATGATAATTCTAAAATGTGCATGGGTAGGTTCATTAGTTGATGTCTTAGTTAGCTAGTGGTGCTGTAACAGAAATACCACAAATGGGTGACTTTAAAGAACAGGAATTTATTTTCTCACACTCCAGGAGACTAGAAGTCCAAATTCAGGGTGTGGCTTAGGGACAGGTCTTTTTTTTGCCTCTTCTCAGATTCTAGTAGTCAGCAATTCTTGGGGCTCCTGGGCTTGTAGATACATCTGCCATGTGTGTCTGTCTTCATATGGCCTCTTTCCCCTGTATATGTCTCTGTGTCTATTCTGTTCTTTTTACAACTCAAAAGTTATTAGGTTTAGTACTCAGCCTACATTCGTATGACCTCATTAATACAAAAAGAAGAAATACCTCAGGGTTATATTTACAGACATAAGGGTTAGGATTTATGGGGGAGACATAATTCAATCCACAAAAGTTGGGTTCTCTGGGGAACAGACGCTAAGATAGAGGCGCAGGAAACTTATTGAGTGTAATACCTATAAAAGATACAGGGAAAACGAAGCAGGAGTGGCAGGTAAAGCCTTCAGACCATTATGTTGGTCTGACACCTGTGAAAGGAGAGGAAGAAGAGGATTAGGCAGAAAAATCCTCAGTTTGTGGTTTAGCTATGAGAAGTCTCTGCTAGTCCAATGGGAGTTTTGTGAAATGATTGCACATAGAGGAGTCCCACTCTGGTCATAGGTGCCCTCATTATACCTTCATTGTGCTTAGTCACCAGCTGGAAACTGTGAAGCTCATGGCCTCAGGCTCAAAGCTGAAGCTGATTCTCAAGGCACTTCAGCTGGAGAATGACAGCTGACTGCATTCACCACGGCAGATCCTCTCTTGATAGGGAATCTAAAAAGTGTACTTCTATGGCTGCCACAAGTGGCAAAATGCCAAGATCAGTTAAGACACTTTCAATGAAGATGTCTCTGCTCATGTGGCATGGGGACTTACTATAAAGCTATAGTTAAGGGACTCCCTGGGTGGTGCAAATGGTTAGTATGCTTGGCTGCTAACCAGAAGGTCAGAAATTGGAGTCTACCTGGAGACACCTTAGAATTAAGGCCTGGTAATCTAATTTCAAAAAACCATCCATTGAAAACTCTGTGGAGCACAGTTCTACTCTCACCCACAGGGAGTTACCCTGAATTGGAGTAGACTTGATGGCAACTAGTGGTGGTGGTACAGTTATTAAGATACTATGAGTTTGATACAGGAATATTTGGGCAAATCCATAGAACAAAACACTGAGCCCATTCTCAGATCTACACATACAGGGAAATATGTTAGATCACTGAGCTTGCCCTGCAGATCAGTGGAAAAAGGATGGAGAATTCTGTTAATGGCCCTAAGACAATTTATTATCCAAATGGTAAGAAGTGAAAATGGATCCTTACTCTATCTCAGACACAAAAATCAGTTGCAGGTGGATTGAGTACTTAATGAAAGTGACAAAACTTTAAGAATAAAATATAGAAGAATGTCTTTATGGTCTTGAGATGTGAAGACCTTTTTAAGACAGAAAAAGCACAAACCATAAAGAAAAATATTGGTAAATTCAACTACTTAAAAATAGATAAATTCTGTTCATTAAATTATATCATAAACAGACTGAAAATGTAAGCCACAAACCAGGAGAAGATGATTTTAATGCATACAATTGACAAAATACTAGTGTACACAATATGTTAAAAAAACAAGACAAAAGTTCTTGAGGTCCAACAATTAAAAAGCCAAATGACCTCAAGGGAAAAATGAATAAAATATGTGAGTGGGAACTTCACAGAAGGGGAAATATAAATGGCCAATAAACATGGAAAAAAAAATGCTCAATCTCATTAGAAATGCTAACTGAAATAAAACTTTTCACAACAGTTACACTGGCAAACAAAAAGTTTGACAATACTAATTCTTGACAAGGATGTAGAGTAACGGGAATACTTAAACAATGCAGATGGGAGTATAAATTGGTATAACCATTGGGGAAGCAGTTTTCTAATATCTACTGAAGTTGATGGGGCAGTGGTCATTCACTGGGTGAATTCTCACCTTTCCTGTGGGGAGTCCTGGGTTTGATGCCAGGCCAATGCATCTCATGCTCAATCACCACCTGTCTGTCAGTGCCGGCTTGTGTGTTGTTATGATGCCGAACAAGTTTCAGTGGAGGCTCCAGACTAAGATGGACTGGGAAGAAAGGCCTGGTGGTCTACTTCCAAAAATCAGCCAATGAAAACCCTGTGGATCACAATACTCCGATCCACAACCTATCACGGAGATTGCCCAGGAACGGGCTACATTTTGTTCCATTGTGCATGGGGTCACCATGAGTCGAGAGCTGACTTGTGGGCAGCTAATAATAACCAGTGAGGTTGAATATGCACAAGTCTGGTGGATCTCCATTCTAAGAATACAGTTTTTTGGCAGCAGTCTTCAAACTGGAGTTCATCTATCCCCTGGGACTACTTGAAGATTTTCCAGGGGGATCTAAAGGCAGAGATGGTTTTAAGTGAATTAAATTCTAACCCTTCAATTTCTATATATATTCTTTTCTTAAAATTGTTCTGATAACATGTTTAAGACAAAGACATCTTGCAGGTTCTCCTTTCTGCAAGCCCCCAATCCCCTTTTCATAATCACCCTTATCGTTAACATGGATGGAGTAAAGCTTTCTAAACCTTCATTTGCTGATGTGGCATGACTCAAAATGAGAAGAAACAGCTGGAAACGTATTAATAATCGCAGTATGGAATGTACAAAGTATGAACCTAGGAAATTTGGAAGTCATAAAAATGAAAAGAAATGCATAAAGATCAATAACCTAGGTATTGTTGCCATTGAGCCAATTCTGACTCATAACGACCATATGTACAACAGAACAAAACACTGCCCGGTCCTGAGCCATCCTCACAACAATTGTTATGCTTGAGCCCATTGTTGCAGCCACTGCATCAATTCACTTTTTTGAGGGTCTTTCTCTTTTTCACTTACCTTCTACTTTACCAAACATAATATTCTTATCCAGGGAAGGATTCCTCCTGATAACATGTCCAAAGTATGTGAGATGTAGTCTTGTTATTCTTGCTTCTAGAGAGCATTTTGGCTGTACTACTTCTAAGACAGATCTGTTCCTTCTTTTGGCAGTTCGTAGTATATTCAGTGTTGTTCCCCAACACCATAATTCAAAGGTGTCAATTCTTCTTCGGTCTTTTTATTTATTGTCCAACTTTCCCATGCATACGAGGCAATCATATGCACCTTAGTCTTCAAGGTGACATCTTTGCTTTTTAAAACTTTAAAATGGTCTTTTCCAGCAAATTTGCACAATGCAATGTGTTATTTTATTTCTTGACTGCTGCTTCCATGAGTGTTGATTGTGGATTAAAGTAAAATGAAATCCTTGAAAACTTCAATCTTTTGTCCATTTATCACACCTTTCTTGACTTTAAACCATGCAGTATCCCTTGTTTTGTTCCAGTGACTGCCTCTTGGTCTATGTATAGGTTCTTCATGAGCACAATTAAGCATTCTGTAATTCCTATTCTTCTCAGTGTTATCCATAATTTCCTATGACCCACACAGTCAAAAGCCTTTGCATAGTCAATAAAATGCAGGTAAACAGCTTTCTGATATTCTCTGATCTCAGCGATGATATCCCACTTTCCACATCTTCTTCTGAATCCAACTTGAATTTCTGGTAGTTCTTTGTCGATGTACTATTGCACCCGCTTTTGAATGATCATAGGCAAAATTTTACTTGTATGTAATATTAATGATATCATTCAATAATTTCTGCATTCTGTTGCATCACCTTTCTTTGGAATAGGCATAAACATGAATCTCTTTCAGTCAGTTGGCCAGGTAGCTGTCCTCCAAATTTTTGGGCATAGACAAGTGAGCATTAGGCATTAGTGAGCTGAAATGGACTGGTATTGACCACTTTGAATTGGACAATCATATGGTTTACTATGCCAGGAATGATAAATTGAAGAGGTATGGAATTGCATTCATTCTCAAAAAAGAAAATTTCAAGATCTATTTGGAAATATAACACTGTTATTGATAGGATAATATCCATATGCCTACAAGGAAGATCAGCTAATATGATTATTATTCAAATTTAAGATTTTTGCTAACTTTAAGAGTCTAAAATTGATTAAACATGCAATCAAGGTGCATAGATAATTACTGGTGATTAAAATGTGAAAGAAACAAAGATGAAGAATTTGTAGTTGGAAAATATGGCCTTGGTGGTAGAAATGATGCCAGAGAATGCATGATAGAATTTTGTAAAACTAATGACTTCTTCATTGCAAATACCTTTTTACAACAGCATAAAGAGCTACTATACACTTGGACCTCACTAGATGGATACACAGGAATTGAATCAACTACATCTGTGGAAAGAGATATTGGAGAAGCTCAACATCATCAGTTAGAACAAGGCCAGGGACCAACTGCAGAACAGACCATCAATTGCTCCTATGCAAGTTCAAGTTGAAGATGAAGAAAATAAGAACAAGTCTGTGAGAGTCAAAATTCAACCTTGAGTATATCCACCCTGAATTTAGAAACCATCTCAAGAATAGATTTGACACTTTGAACACTAATGACCAAAGGCCAGACAAGTTGTGGAATGATGTCAAGGACATCATACATGAAGAAAACAAGAGGTCATTAAAAAGACAGGAAAGAAAGAAAAGACCAAAATGGATGATAGGAGAGACTCTGAAACTCTGAAACTCTGCTCTCGAATGCAGATTAGCTAATGCAAATGAAAGTAATTATGAAGTAAAAGAGCTGAACAGAAGATTTCAAAGGGCAGCTCAAATAGACAAAGTAAAGTATTATAATGAAATGTGCAAAGACATGGAGTTAGAAAATCAAAGGGAAGAATACACTCAGCATTCCTCAAGCTATAAGAACAGAAGAAAAAATTCAAGCCTAGAGTTGCATTATTGAAGGATTCTGCAGCCAAAATATTGAAATATGCAGGAACCATCAAAAGAAGATGGAAGGAATACACAGAGTCACTGTACCAAAAAGAATTTGTCAACATTTAACCATTTCAGGAGGTAGCATATGATCAAGAACTGATGGTAGTGAAGGAAGAAGTCCAAGCTGCACTGAAGGCAGTGGCAAAAAACAAGGCTCCAGAAATTGATGGAATATTAATCGAGGTGTTTCAACAAAGGCATGTTGTGCTGGAAGTGCTCGCTCATCTATGCCAAGAGATTTCGAGTACAGCTACCTGGCCAACCGACTGGGAGAGATTCATATTCTTGTCCATTTCAAAGAAAAACGATCCAACAAAATGTGGAAGTTATTGAACAATATCATTAATATCACATGCTAGTAAAATTTTGCTGAAGATCATTCAAAGATGGTTGCAGCAGTACATCTACAGGGAACTGAGAAATCCAAGCCAGATTCAGAAGAGGACATGGAAGGAGGGATAGCATTGCTGATGTCAGATAGATCTTGACTGAAAGCAGAGAATATCAAAAAGTGTTTAGCTGTGTTTTTTGGACTATGCAAAAGCATTCGACTGTGTAGATCGTAGGAAATTATAGATAACATTGTGAAGAATGGGAACTCCAGAACACTTAATTGTTCTCATGCAGAACCTGTACATAGACCAAGAGGCAGTTATTCAAACTGAAAAAAAAAGGGCATGCTGTGTGTTTTAAATCAGAAAATGAGTGCCTCAGGGTTGTATTCTTTCACCATACCTATTCAATCTGTAGACTGGGCAAATAACCCCAGAAACTGGACTATATGAAGAAGAACAGGGCATCAGGATTGGAGGAAGACTCATTAACAACCTGCATTATGCAGATGACACAACCTTGCTTGCTGAAGGTGAAGTGGACTTGAAGCACTTACTGATGAAGATCAAAGGCCACAGCCTTCAGTATGGATTACACCTTAACATAAAGAAAACAAAAATCCTCATAACTGGACCAATAAGCAACATTATGATAAACGAAGAAAAGACTGAAGTTATCAAGGGTTTCATTTTACCTAGATTCACAAGTAACACCAGTGGAAGTAGCATTCAAAAAATCAAGTGATGTATTAAAAAAAAGAGGCAAATCTGTTGCAAATGACCTCTTCAAAGTATTAAAAAGCAAAGATGTCACTTTGAGGACTAAGGTGTGCCTGACCCAAGTCATAGTATTTTCAATCACCTCATGTGCATGTAAAAGCTGGACAATGAATAAGGAAGACCGAAGAAGAATTGATGCCTTTAAATTATGGTATTAGTGAAGAATACTGAATATACCATGGACTGCCAGAGTAACAAAAAAATCTATCTTGGAAGAAGTACAGCTAGAATACTCCTTAGAAGCAAGCATGGCAAGACTTTGTCTCACATACTTTGAATATGTTATCAGGAGGTACCATTCCCTGGAAAAGAATATCATGCTAGGTAAAGTAGAGGGTCAGTGAAAAAGAGGAAGACCCTCAACAAGGTGGGTTGACACAGTGGCTGCAACAATGAATTCAAAGATAGCAATGATTATGATGATGGCACTGGACCTGGCAATATTTTGCTCTGTTGTACATACATAGGGTCACTATGAGTTGGAACTGACTTGAAGGTACCTAACAACAAGAACAACAAGTGTCCTGTTGTTATAAAAGAAAGCCAGACCTCTCATCCACCTTCTTTTACTCTGGTGCATTGCTTTTGTTGTAAATATTTTTGGGGATACCAAACAGAGGCAATTTTAGATATCATTGCTCTGAAGCCTCCTTCAATCAAATTCCTCCCAAATACATGGTAGGGCTTTATGATTTTCCTGTTCTTAAACATTTTTTTGTCAAAAGCAAATCATTCTGGTATAAAGGAAATATTTTGCTTCACTTTAGAATGTTCTGAATTTAGCAGGATAATTTTCATTTAACAAGCTTACCTCTTGAAATCATTGACTGCTATCCAAAATGCATCACTCCTGTGAACTTTATAGGTGGCAGTGCCATATTTCTTCCAGGTACCAAATTCTGGGCAAGGCTATATATCTATGATCTATCTTTCTCTCCATCTCCCCTTTTGCAGCCATTGTGTCAATTCATTTGATTGAGGGTTTCCTTTGCCTTAGCTGGCCCTCCACTTTACCAAGCACGATGCCTTCTTCAGCCATTGGCACTTTCTGATGATGCATCTGAGCAAGCAAAGTCAATGTTTTGGACAATATTCTGTGATTCATAGGATTTTCATTGACTAATTTTTGAAAATAGTTCACCAGACCTTTCTTCCCTGTCTGTCTTAGTCTGGAAGCTCTGTGGAAACCTGTCCACCATGGCGACCCTGCTGGTGTTTGAAATATCAGTGACATGGCTTCCAGCATCATAACACACAAGCCACCACAGTATGGCAAGTTGACTGACGGGTGGTGGACATATGCAATGTTGTTGTTAGGGGCCATGTAGTCAGTTCTGACTCATAGTGACCCTGTGTACAACAGAATGAAACACTGCCCAGTCTTGCACCATCCTCATAGTCGTTATGCTTGAGCCCATTGTTGCAGCCACTGTGTCAATCCATTTTGTTGAGGGTTTACCTCTTTTTCTCTGACCCTCTACCAATCATGACATATGCAATACGAATCATGTATGAGAATATTTTTTGTTCATAATAGCAAAATGGTCAAAATAATCAAATGTCCATTTATGATAGAATTGATAAATATATACGTTACATTCAAAGAATGGAATACCATTTAGTAGTTAAATTTGAGAATCAACAGTTATATTTATCATTATGATTCTCAAAGTTGTGTGAAAAAAGAAATTATAAGAGAATACATACATTATGATTTCTCTTATCCAAAGTTCAAAAACAATATAAACATTATATTGTTTGCATATAACCATGGAAAAATCATTAAAAAAAGCAAGAGGTTGATTAATGTAAGTTTCAGGAGAGCAGTTTGTATGGAGGAAGGTTATAAGGATAATGCTATCCATTAGACACACACATGGGGTTTCACAGGCCCTGGCAACACTGTATTTGTTAAACTTCACAGTGGATAATTTTTTTTTAAATCTTATTATTTTAATTATAAATATGCCTTATATCTTATGCAGGCAGTCCCCCACTTATGTGGGGGGTTCCTTTTCAACAACTCCATCATAAGTCAATTCTGATATAAGTCAAAAACCTCATTTTTTTTCAGTCTTTTCATTATTATTATCTTTTATTATCAGTATCTTTATAAATCTGATCTTTATTTTCTTTAGGGGTTGGGAACATTATATATAAAGTTACAGATACATTTTAATACATGCATAGAAAATACACAGTTCATAAAAATTTACTTCAATGAGGAAGAAAAGTTGGATGACGCTGACATTTTGTCAGTTGTGGTAATAACTGACTTTTGAAAGGTTTTGGATCATCTGAAAATTAGTGACAGTTGTCAATATGGTCCTTTTCTTCATATATTTTGTGGTAACATCTCACTGCTCCCTGAATCTATTGGCTTTAGCAAAGACATCAGTGTTTGGATCCACGTTTTCAAGCAACTGAAGCCCCTGAAGTTTGGAAAAAATTTCAGCTAATCCTTTCACTGTGAAATTTTTTAACTTCTTTCTTCTTCGTCATTCCTTCTTCAAAACCCATTAAGCCTGAGTTATCAATTTCCCTTCTTTATGATTGTGATCATTAAGGTTGTCTGTCAGATTGGCTGGGTCATGATTCTCAGTGGTTTGACAGTTATGATGTAGTTTGGTAGTTGTATAATAATGTGATCACTTCTATAATGAGATTTGTTATAATGTGATCACCTCCATGATAGGATCTGCTGTGAGTAGCCAATCAGTTGAAGAGGACTTTCTTTGGGGGTGTAGCTTTCATCCAATATAGGTGGATTTTCTGGCAAGGCTAATGGGCTTTTGCTTGTTCTGGATTCTGTAGCTGGCCCTTGTTCATCTGACTGCCTCTTCTTGGGACTTGAGCTAGCAGCTTGCCTACAGTTTTGCCTGCTGATCTTGGGATTTGCTGGTCTTCATAACCTGGGAACCAGATCCTGATGTCTGACTTACTGATCTTGGGTTCACCAGCCCCTGTGGCTATGTGAATCAGGAGAAGCCTCCAGCCTGACCCATGCACTTGGGACATTCCAGCCTTTACAACTGTGTGAGCTATTTTCTTGATATAAATTTCTCTCTCTCTCTCTATATATTTATACACTTTTCTATTTTGCTTCTTGGAGTACCCAGCCTAAAACAGTGATCTATGAGTACCACATCACAATATCAAAACATATGCTGCAAATTTGCATGTAGTATGTATTACTAACAATAAAACAAAAAACCAAACCCAGTGCCGTTGAGTTGGTTCCGACTCATAGTGACGCTGTAGGTTTGGTTTACTAACAATAAGATGTAAAAAAAACAAAAACAAAAAATGGATGCTTGTAAGTGTAGTTCATTGTAATTCAAACATGTTGTAAGAAGACTACCTGTATAAGCAAACTACTCTCCAGTAGGTATAATATTTTATAAGTATTTTTAAAATGAAAAGGAAGTGAAACAGTTGTTGTCATTAATTCTGTTGTTTCCATTGCTGTCAAGTCAATTCTGACTCGTAGTAACCCTATAGAACAGAATAGAACTGCTCCAGAGGGTTTCTGGGGCTGTAATCTTTATGAAAGCAGATTGCCACTTCTTTTCCACCAGAGCGGCTGGTGGGTGGGATCTTCAAACTGGCCCCTGACTCATGGCAACCCCATGCACTACAGAACAAAATGCTGTCTTTTGCTGCACCATCCACATGATCAGTTGAGGATCAGACCACTGTCATTCACAGCATTTTCGCTGACTGATTTTCAGAAGTTGATCACTAGGTCTTTCTTCCTAGTTGGGCTTAGCCTGGAAACCCTGTTAAAACCTGTTTAGCATCATAATGTGTGAGAACATTAAAGCTGAGGCACTTCACATCTAACTTAACTGGTATAACATAGTTTATTAAAAAAATGTTCTACTTCCTACTTTGGTGAGTAGCATCTGAGATTTTAAAAGCCTGTGAGGGGCCATCTAAGATACTACCCTGGTCCCACCTCATCTGGAGCAAGGGAGAAGAAAACAAAAGACATGAGGGAAATATTAGTCCAAAGGACTAACGGACCACAGCTGCCACAGCCTCTACCAGACTGAGTCTAGTACAACTAGATAGTTCTTAGCTACCACCACTGACTGCCCTGACAGGGATCACAATACAGGGACCTGGACAATTAACGCAGAATAAAACTTAACTCACAAGGAAAGACCAGATTTACTGGCCTGATAGAGACTGAAGAAACCCTGAGAGTACGGCCCTCAAAACACACTTTTAACTCAGTATCTTCAGCCAAAGATTAGACAGGCCCATAAAAAAAAAAAGAGAGAGAGACTAAATGGGCACACCAACCCAGGGGCAAGGATGAGAAGGCAGGAGGGGGCAGGAAAGATGGTAATGGAGAATCCAAGGTTGAGAAGGGGAGAGTGTTGGCACATCATGCGTTTGGCAAACAATGTCACAAAACAATATGAGTATTGGTTGTTTAATGAGAAACTAATTTGTTCTGTAAACCTTCTAAAGCACAATTAAAAAAAAAAAACTTAGGCACTTGACAAAACTAAATCGCTAGCCTGAATTTGAGTTCAGACTCCATCCTACACAGACCTGTCACTTCTGCTTGTAGCTTAGTAATTTTTAACCTTTGTACAGACAATCATGCCTCTAAGGAAATGTTTTTCTTAGTCAAGGATTTAAAAACAATGTTTCTGAAGAAAGACCTTGGGGCTGACCCTTATCTAAGTCTACGTAAATACCCACAGGAAAGATTTTGCTTTAGCAGGCTGTTTCTAAGGAAAGGATGTCCTGTAATTGTCTTTAGACCACCTTGTAACCCTCCTTCAGTCACATACTTTTGCCATTATCATGCTGTAACCAATCTAAGAAGGATACACATGTACTTTAAACCATTCCTTTCAACTCCCCGCTTCAAGTAATCTGCCTTATGATGATATGTTTATAACACTCAATTAAAAATAGGATACCTTAAGTTCTTTGTTCTTGTTCTATAAGTATGCCTTTGTAACTGCAGTACTAGAAGGAGTGTTTGGTTTCATTCTGTGGACCTTGTGTTTTCCCCAGTTGAAACCTATTTGAATCTTCAATAAATCTCTTTGTTTTTGCTTTAATGGAGTACAAACTCATACTCTTTGACATTGCTTGGTGTCAGAAATGTGAGATTCAAAGGAACACTATCACTGATAGCCCTGGAATATTGAGGACCTGGAAGGCTTCGGCACCAGCACAGGCCCCTTGAGTCATTTCTGTCTCCATGGGATGCTGGGAGTCATCCCAGGTAAAAAGTCCTCTAGAGTTGAGACCCCACTTTCTTGCTTTGAGGCTTCTCTAGAGTTATTGCTGAATTTTCTTTTCTCTTGTACTTTCATTTTCTGTTCTCACGCTGAACGTTTTGCAGTTTGTTGCCAAATTTGGTTTGACAAGACTGATATCTGCAAAGCCTTGGTAAAAATCCAGTCTAATGTAGGGAAAGCCAGGTGTTTTAGCCATTAAGTTTGAACTTGCTTTGTTTTCTTAAGTGCAATTTCAGGTTTCAGTGTGCATTTAAGTTCAGTGTACATTAAGAGTTTTAGTGCACGTTCAAGTTTTACTAATATGTAGAGTTTACTGGCTTAGTGGAAATGGGATATGCCGGCTCTAAAGATTCATTAGGGCTGCCTTCAGGCACACCGGCTGCTCATGTGAACAAACATTTCGGCTTCTGTACCTGCCTGTTTCTGGAACGCTGGCATGATTTCTGTAAGGACAGTTTACAATATCAATGGCCCACATGGGGTTCTTTTGACCTAGGTAAGTTAGTTTTTCTGTGCAGTACTTTAGAAGAAAAGGCTCTCACATTCAGCAAACACAATGAGACTCTTTTTTTGATTGGTTCATAAAAGCTTCCAAAAGGCACCAGGAAAGCAGGCTAACTTCTATGCAAGATACAATCTCCAAATTGACTAAAAGGCTAAAAGAACTGGAATGTCAGGCTCCTGATCCACTCCTTAGTAAGTCCTGGAGATGCTCAGCTGTGGTTAGAATATGCCAAATGGAAAGACCCTCAGGCCAGGCTTGCTTTAGATACTAGCAAAATGGCTGAAGATATGCTCTGGGAGTCTTGAAAAAAAAAAGGAGAAGGGATTTCTTGATGTCCTTAACAAAGATTTCCCTCTGGTAGTTGATTGGACACAGATTCATTCCTATTCTCAAAAGAAAGATGAGAGCATTTATGGCTATTGATATAGATTATCTCTGAAATTTGTTGTCCATTCAGGGTTAGACCTGATGACTCCAGGAACCTCAGGTGCTTTTAATGCAGCATTTATATCTGATCTTAATCCTGAACTTTCAGTCTTAGTGAAAAGGCATTGGCTTGATTGGAAGTAGCTCCTATTGCTGCTCAATATGGAGATTAAACAGACTGCTAAATGAAATAAGTTGATGGCATGATTACAACAGCTGAAGTTCACTAATTATAATAAATTTGAAACCTATTCGGGGGGCACTAAACCAGGGTTTTATCATTATTGCAAGAAACCACCACATTTCAAGAAGAATTATATAAAGTTAAAGAATAAATTGGGCAATTTATCCTCAGACACCAGTCAGGTAAAAAGAATCAAGGGGCTCCAGGGACAAAGTTGGGGCTCTTTCAATAATGGCCTTAGACTCACAGGGACCCAGTGCTGTCGAGTCGATTCCAACTCATAGTGACCCAGAAACTATAATTCAGGTTAACAGAAAACCTAGTAAGTTTTTAATAGACACAGCTGTCATCATTTCAGGCATTAACCCCTTGCCCTGGAGTACCAAAACCTCTGAAATTATGAGGGTTTTTAATCAAGAAAAAAGATTTAACCCGTTATAAACCTATTCCAATATCTCTATAGTAGATTTATATTCCGTTTTACTTAGTAACGATACATATCAGAAGGATACGTATCAGAAGAAGCCATTTGTTATTTACAGGCCTTAAGTCTACCATTAATGTAAGACAATGACTCTGTTTACAGTATTTCTTTAGACAATCTCTCATTTGTGCCCACAACTTTTTGGCCACAGCTTCCATAGATGTTGGTCAAGTACTGTCAGCAGACCCAACTAATATCCAAACTGACACCTCCAAGCATCTACCCCAACTTTCCAAATATCCTTTAAAACAAGAAGCCAAAGAGGGGCTTGCATCAATAATTCAAGATTTTCTTACTAAAGATTTGATTATACCCTGCACCTACCCCTGCAACATCCCTATTTTGATGGTTAAAACGTACGTGCTATTAACTGCATTGTAATTCCTAGGTTCCCTGTGGTTCCTAATCCACAAACAGAAACTATGTTTGAACGTAACCTTCAATTAAACTTTTGGGGTACAAAATTTCAGTCAAAGGGGTCTTCATCAATCCCAAATGGAAAAAAAAAAAGCTCTTATAGCCTTCCTTGTCCCCACTACAAAAAAACAGCTAAGGGGATTTTTGGGAATTTATGAATACTGCCAAACCTGGATGTTAAATTTTTCTCTGCTGGCACAACCATTATATCAATACCTCAAGACTTCAGAACCTGATCATTTTCAGTTCTCAGAGAATGGCAAAGAAGTCATATTAAAACTAAAAGAATCACTCATCAACACACCAGCCTTAGGTTTCCAAGGTTATAATTTAGACTTTTCACTTTCGTTCATGAGATACTGGGGAATGCCTTAGGGGTACTCACTCAAAAACGCAGAGGACAATAGAAACCAGTTGGCTACTATAGCCTCCAACTAGATTCAGTTGCCAAGGGTTATCCTCTTTGCCTTGGAGCAATCACTACCACTGCCTGATGAATAGAAGCAATGGCAGATATAATTTTACAAAACTCTCTTAATGTTTATGTTCCTCAGGCACTAGCTGCTATTTTAAACTCCACTTTAACACAACATCTGTCAGCTAGAGTGATGGCCTCTTATAAGATCCTCCTCCTGGCTGCCTCTAATATTCAGCTACGTACTGTAGCCTGTTTAGATCTCGCCACTCTTTTCCTCCTCCCTAATGATGATGATAAACATTACTCTCATGGCTGTTTAGATTTAACAGAACAAATTTTGTCCCCCAGGAGGGATTTACACAAAACTCCTCTTATTAACCCAGACCTTTTTATTCTTCTTTGTAGATGGATCATATTTAAGACCTGACCCTAAAAAAAAAAAAAAAACACTGCCATCAAGTCAATTCTGACTCATAACAACCCTATAGGACAGAGTAGAACTGCTCCATAGAGTTTCTAAGGAGCACCTGGTGGATTCAAACTGCCAACCTTATGGTTAGCAGCCATAGCACTTTAGCCACTATGCCACCAGGGTTTCCAAGACCCTAGTAATTCTAATTACCAGGGAGGATATGCTGTTACTACCTCCACTGAAATCCTTGAGAGTGACATCCTCCCTGAAGTCACTTTGACTCAACAAGCACAACTGATCACACTCATGAAGGCTTGAAAATTGGCTTTGGGACCAGAAAACCAAACCAAAATCATTGCTGTTGAGTCAATTCTGACTCATAGTGACCCTATAAGACAGAGTAGAGCTGCCCCATAGGGTTTCTAAGAAGCACCTGGTGGATTTAAACTGCTGACCTTTTGGTTTGCAGCTGTAGCTCTTAACCACTACACCACCAGGGTTTTGGGACAGTCAGTAAATATTTACATGGATTTGATGTATGGATTCAGTGTTACCCATGACTTTGGCATGTTATGGAAATAGAGGGGGTTCCTAACCTCTTCCTGGACCTGGATTAAGAATGGTCCTTTACTGGAAGACCTCTTAGAAGCGGTCTTGTTCCCTTCTAAGGTTACAGTCGTCAAGATACCAGGCCACCAACTTAAATGAATACCCCAGACAGAAGAAATTAAAGGAAATAATTTGGCAGATAGCACAGCCAAACAGACTGCTTCCTGATGACTCCTTACCTTAAAGGTGCCCAACAATGTCTCCATCCATGATTGTGATAATTCTGTTCTCAATCATGATGACAAGGAGGGACATAATTCAGGTAATTCCCCAAACATGGTTGGATACAATCATGACATTCATGCTACTTTTTAGGCACCAGCAAATAGCCTATATGTATATATATATATATATATATATATATATATATATATATATATATATATATATATATATATATATATATATTTTAAATAGCCCATAAGGATGAAATTAAGATTTGGGAAAAACCTAGTTTCTATCAACACCCAATAACTAGGCTATGGGGGGGAACTGACAGTACTATTGTCCTACCAAAATTTTTAGTTTCCCGTGGTTCAAAACTTGCATGAACATGGACATTCAGGGCATGATGAAATGATTACTATATTACAAAAGTGTTGGTGGGAAGATTTTTCTGGAGCCATAGAGCATGCTGTTTCACATTTTCCTACCTTCTCTCAACATAAAATTCTGGTTCCTGTAATTTAGGTAATTTTGAACCAAGATCACGATGACAGTCCGTATTATCCTTCTAACTTAGAAATTGAGGACTGTTCCCTTGGTGGGGTATCTTCTGAGGACCTCTTTGAACATCAAAGAATGGTTCCAACTAATGAAATAGTCATGTGGAAAAAGCATGACTTCTCCCAGGAATCTACTTCAGGAATATGCATGGGACCCAATCATATGCCCGTCCTTCCAAAGTCTCTCCAAATCCCCATGATGAGGGCTTTACACATGAATTCCCACTTATGGAGAGAAAAATGATGGATATTCTAAGAAAATATTGTTGCAGTCATTTCTTTGATGCAGCTATGTTACCTCACACTGTTCTATCTGTTCTCATTTTAACTCAGGCAAACTTATAAAGTTCCACCTGGGAGAGACCCCAGCATTCAGGTCCTATGCTTGAATGGCAAATGTATTTTATTCAACTTCCACCCTTCAATACAAGCTATACATTTATATTAGTATAATATTTATTATATTTATATTAGTAATGATTTTCAGATTCTTCTCATGGGGTGGAAGTTTTTCCAAGCCTCCAAGCTACTGACACTTTTGTAGCCAAAAATTTTTAGAAAATGTTATATCCCCACCTGGTATGCCCCAAAGACTCTGGATTGATTGAGACACTCATTTTACTTGCCAAGTGATGAAAGAGTTCTGTAAAATTTTTCCTAATTTTCAAAGACTTCACTTCCCTCACCACACACATTAGTCCTTGGTGGAAAGGACTAATAGAATTATAAAAACAAAGTTGGCCAAGCTTACTGCCTCACTGCATTTATTGTGGGTTCAAGAGCTTCCGCTTGTTTTATAAAACTTAAGATCATTAACTCCACATGAAATTATTACTGGGTAGTCCATGGCCCTGCCTTTTTGGTCAGCTTGGACTGACTCCAATTTAACTCAAACTAAAAAAAACTAGTTTACTCAAATATTCTCAGTTCTTGACTGAGTATTCCTAGGAATACTCCTTGCAAGCAAAAGCAGGCTTTGATAATCAGAAATCACCTTTATCCCAATTGCCTCCCATTTGAGCTGGAGATTATGTTTATTGGAGAATATATCAATTAAAAGACTCCCTGGAGCTTGATGGAAAGGGCTATATATAGTCCTTCTCACTACAGTATTTTAAAACAAATAATGCACACCTTCTACTTTTGTTTGCCAACTACTCCTCCCCCTCTCAAAGTATTTTCATAAGTGCCACTATACCATTTTTTTTTTTTTACATGTTGCTGTAAAAAATTAGCATGGTGAGCCTCCAAAAAATGTCTCACTGGGGGAAGGAGTGGTTGGCAAACAAACATAGAAGGCATGCACTATTTGCATGAAAATATGGGGATCCTTGTCCCACTAAATTGCAGGGAGTTAAAACTTGGATCCATCTGTCCTAACTAAAGAAAGCCAAAGCTGCCTCTACCTGGACTACTCAGCTTACTGAAGGACTGGTATTGAAGCTCAACCACTTTCGTGGCCTGAAGCAGATGATTCCAGAAGTAGGCAGTTCTCTCCAAGATCATGGAACAAGACACCTTACAGACTCTTGAAATAGTTGGACTTTGCCCAATATTTGTTGCTTTTGAAATTGCCCTGTTTTACCAATTGAGTTTCATTGATTGGTAAAGTATAATTGCCACTGTTTCTCCTACTAATGGTATTTTTTCTTACCTTAGTAATTCTTATTACTGTTGTATTCTTAGTAATCCTGTTGTCTTGTTAGGACTAAATTCTCATGCCTCTTTAGGCTGAAATCCTTGGAGTTATAATGTTTGCCACTGTTTTCCTAATTTCTGTGTTACGTCATTTTAGCATCATCCCTTATTTTGATATTCTATTTTTTCTATGCAAATAAACGTAGGAGAAATTTGCTTTATCATAATTGTTATTTTTATGATAGTTGCTTTACTATATTATTTTTGGTTGGTGTTCTTACCTGGTGAAGCTTTTCTTAAGTATTCTCTTACTGCATCTGGTAACCTTTAGTAACCTTTGGAAAGAAGATGCTTTTATTAGATTAGCTTGGCCAGTAGCTAGTGCCAGTAATTTGAACGATTGCTGGATCCATCAAATTCCAAAAGCTGGACACAATAATTCTGATCCATTAGCTTTACCCACTTTTAACTGCAGTTTCATACTGCTGTTATAAACACCAGTGTTATTGCTAAACAAGTCATTTGTGTTAGACTAAGGCATCCATCTAATTCTCTTGTTTACCCTTTAGTGCCCTGCTTTTATTTCTCCTGTGTTTGGACATAACCTAAAATCACTTATGCTGATGCACACCCAATTTTTTTTATTGATAATAACCAGTTTTATACAACATCGGCAAACTTTTGTAATACTAACAACCAACAGGCTTCAATCTGCCCTCATCTTAGAGGAAAACAACCAGAATTAGGGGGACAATCCATTTGCAACAAGAAAGGTGGCTTGAAGAAACAAATCAGACTAGCCCTTTCCCTAATAATCAGACTGGAGCAGGAGTTATTTGAGAAGCACTTGGTTATGTTATGCATTTTTATGTGCAAGATCAGAATATCTGAGGGTAAGCACCAATGATGAGCTCTTTACTTGGGCTTTGGCCCCTAGAAGGTTGGAGCACGGATGGCCAACGCACCCTGGGAACTCCTGAATTCCTCTGAATCTCCATGCCTGTGATGAAAGTACACATTTGACCAATGATTTGAAAATTCTTGCTAGATACAAAAAAGAACCTGTAAAATCTAATGCTGACCCTATATTAGTCAGATCAGAAGATAGATGGGCATTCCTCTGAGGTCTTTTCCCCCTTGTTGGTATGCTTGAACTTGAGAAATCCCTTAACAATTTATCTGCCACTACAATACAAATAACTAATGAACTTGCTGATAGTATGAAGTCCAACAAAATCCTTAATTAAACTCTCTTGTCAAAGTGGTATTAGATGATAGAATTGCTCTCAATTTTATGTTAGCCCAGCAAGGGGGACTATGTGCAGTTGCCAATACTTCTTGTTGTACTTGGGTGAATACACTGGGAGAAAAGGAATAAGACATCAGACATGTCCTCCAAAAGGCTGCCCAGCTTCAAATACCTCCTATGCATAGTTTTCCCTTCCAAGATATTTTTAGTTGGCTGCATTCTGGAAAAGGATCCTGAATTAGATCTACATTACTAACAGGATTGCTGATACTTATTGTTGTTGTAATTGTTGTTGGAACAATCAAATGTTGTCTGAAAATCAGGAAACCAACCTAATGCCAATGAGAAGAATTATGTTCATAGATAAAAGCTATCTATCTGATGACCTTGACTTCACACTTTAGACCAGCATTCTCAGTTGTTAAGTAGTTCCTCTGGTGTGATCCCACACCACACCATCCTCATAGTTGATCCCTGAAACAAAATGCTCAGCTATGGCATGATGAAGATACCAAATACTGCCCCACTAATTGAACAGTAGCGTCTGGGGTCTTAAAGGCTTACCATAGAAAGTGGCAATTTGTCCAGATAGTGCCCAGCCACTTAAGCTGTCAGATCCAGGGTCTTAAAAGCTTACTTAAGTGGACATTTGAAATAATAATCATCAATAAAGCTCATGAAGGAAAAAAGCATTCTTTTAAGAGTGATCAAAGAATTTCTACCGGAATCCTTGATCAAAAGGGGGAAAATGTGTGAGAGCATTAAAACTGAGGTACTTGACAAAAGTAAAATGGCTGCCCTGAATTTGAGTTCAGACTCCATCCTACACAGACCTCTCATTTCTGCTTGTAGCCTAGCAACTGTTAACCTTTGTAGAGACTTGATCATCCATCTAAGTAAATGTTTTTCTAAGTTTAAGGATGTAGAAACAATGTTTCTGAAGGAAGATCTTGGCACCAGCCCTTATCCAAATCTACACAAACACCCACAGGAAAGATTTTGCTTAAGCACGCAGTTTCTAAGGAAAGAATGCCCTGTAAATATCTTGTGACCACCTTGTAACCCTCCTTCAGCCATGTACTTTTGCCATTATCACACTGTAACCAATCTAAGAAGGACACGTATATACTCTCCACTTTGAGTAGTCCTGCCTTACACTGATCTAAGTTTGTAACATTCAATTAAAATAGTCTACCTTAAGTTCTTTGTTTTTGCTCTATAAATATGCCTTTGTAACTGCAGCACCAGGGGGAGGATTTAGTTTTATTCTGTGGACCTTATGTTTTCCACAGTTCGAACTGCTTTGAATCCAATAAATCTCTTTGTTTTCATTAAATCTTTTTGTTTTCCTTTAACAGACTACACGCTCATACTTTTTCGAAGTAGCAAAATGCATGAGGTGCACTGGCCAGGAATTAAATCAGGTTTCCTGCATAGAAGGCAATAATTCTATCAATGAACCACCATTGTTCCATAAGGGAAACATGAAAAAAAAAAAAAAACTAGTTGTGTCAAGTTGATTCTGACTCATAATGATCCCATGCGTTACAGAGTAAAACTGCTCTATAGGGTTTTATTGGCTGTAATCTTTACAGAAGCAGATCACTATGCCTTCTGTGGCATCACTGGGTGGGTTTAAACCACCAAACTTTATATAAGTAGTTGAGCTCAAACCATTTGTGGGACCTAAGGGAAACATGGGACTGCCTTAATTCAGTCCCAAATATTACTGCCAGGGAACAAATATGGAAGGTGAGATGAGCAAGAATTAGCTGAAAACTCAGAGACTATTTTACTTTTATTTTTTTTAATTGAACTTTAGATGAAGGTTTACAGAACAGACTAGTTTCTTATCAAACAATTAGTACACACGTTGTTTTATGACATTGGTAAACAACCCCATGACATGTCAACACTCTCCCTTCTCAACCGTGAGTTCCCTATTACCAGCTTTCCTGATCCCTCCTGCCTTCCAGTCCCTGCCCCAGGGCTGGTGTGCCCCTTTAGTATTGTTTTTTTTTCCCATGGGCCTGTTCAATCTTTGGCTAAAGGGTGAACCTCGGGAGTGACCTCATTACTGAGCTGAAAGGGTGTCTGGGGGCCCTACTCTGAGTTTCTTCAGTCTCAGAGAGACTCTTGCAGGTTTTATCTTGGTTTTCTTGATGGGGTCTTTTCCTCCCCACCACTTTCTGGAACCTCTATCCAGCAGGGATGCTGAAATCAGGAAAGGAGGCAATATTCTTGGTTTTGTTCTGCATAATCTTTCTATTTTGACATAGGACTTTTTCTGTAGCTGGGGCAGAAGCAAAGTCTTGATTAATAAGAGGGCCTGGCTGAAAGGAGGCATGTTGTGAGCCTCTGGTCTTGGGGGTGGGGGGGGGGCGGGAATGAAGTCCTTCTCAGGAGCCAACTAGATATTAAGGCAGTGAGTGAGAGGGGAAGCTTCTGTTCAGTGGGCTTGCAGGGGCGAAGGACTCATGGCAGACTCATTGGCTTCCACAGCTACGATAGCAAGAGCAATTCCAGACTCCACCAACTTGAGTCTGGGCTTCCTGGCATCACTAAAGTGGTGTGGTGGGTTCAGACCACACCCCCCAACACTGTCAGAGGGGGTGACACTAAAATGACCCCAAGGTCTGCACAGCTTTGTGGTGGCAGTGGGTGGGCTGGTGCTGTCAGGGAGGGACCGCCAAGATAGTGGCATCACTAGGGTTGATGTCCCCCATTACTCAGTATGGTAAATTGTCATCAACCCTCCAAATCCTCACCCCCATCACTCACCAGTCAGTCACTATGTCCCCCAGGTCCACTCTCAGCCATTGGGTGGAGAGGACGGTCTCTGCTTTGACCAGTAGGAAAGGGGAGGGGCTGTGGGGAGCCCTGGGTGGTGGGGCCGGGAGGGGTGGGGCTGGTAAGGGTGGGGGTCTTGCTGCACGACACTCAGCCCTGGATGGGAGCAGGGTGGGGTGCCCCCCCCAGGGGATGACACCATGAGTTATGATACTGGGTGACAGCCGACCCTGGGCCACTGGCTTCCCCATATACTTTCTGCTTGTTTAGAAGCACCTCTGGGTCTTGGCTCTCAGCTTGCTCCCTGGGCTTTTGAAGCGGGCTGACTCCCTCATTCACTATGGTCCACTCTCAGCAATTCCTTGAACCCATGCCCTTTCTCCCAGAATTCCTTTTATTCTTGTCCCTTATTTATCTTTAGTGGCCATATGGGTTAGGAATTAGATTTTTCTCCTGTTTCTCCTTCTTGGAGTTGCTATCTGATGCCTGCATTAGACACCTAAGTTTAACCTTGGCCCTGCCTAAAGATGGGGCTTATAACATCACTCCAGTTCTTCCTCTATTTAGGAGTTCCAACTGAGAGCCGAAGGCTAGAATCAACTTTCTGCAGTGTCCTGAAAGGTCACTCCATGCTGGGTGTTGACAGTCACTGAGGAATCAGTGGCAATAAGTCCACATTGTGCAGCATTTTTCTTGCAATACCAAAAGCGTTTACTGCGAAGAGAGTTGAGGGCTTTGCTGGAGACTGAACTGAGAGCATTGACTTGAGTCATGTTCAATGAGAAAGGAAAGAAGGGCTAAAATATTTTATCAAGTATTCCCCCAAGGAATTTCTTTCTTGGAATATCAATCTTTCCAGTATACCATGAAAATAGAGTGCTGAACTCTGAACATCCAATCCCCTACTTGGAAAGTCACAATGCAGAGTTAATTTTTAAAGGCTCTGAGAAGTCTTTTAGTAAGCTTTGTTTAATTCTCTCTTAGTAGTGGGTAAGAAGGGAAGCTTCTATTCAGTGAGTTTGCACGGGGAAAAAGGCTTACTGCAGACTGATTGGCTTCCAGGACTAAGATAGGGAGAGCAATTCCAGACTCATGGGTCATGGAAGGACCATGGAAGTTTCTTTTTTTCCCCTTCTTCCTTTCCCTCTCTCTCTTTCCTTTCCTCTTTCTCACTTCTCTCTCTTTTTCCCTCTCTCTCTTTCTCTCTGTCTCCCTCTCTTTCCTTCCTTTATTTCTTCATTTCTCTTAACATCCCATAGAACCAGACTTCTTTAGAAATACTTTGTTTAATGTGGCTGCAGTGACAAGACTCAGTCCAGAATCGCGCATCAGAGGTGAGCCTCATGGCTATTGTGTGCTGATCAGCCAGCTGACCTTGACCCCTGGCACACTAGAGGAGGCACAAATCAACAAGCTCTGTGACATTACTGAAAAGAGCACTTTGGAAGGTCACCCTGACAGATGTTCCACATTTACTAGTTGAGTTGAATGAACTCATTATGCCTAATGAGAATGAATGGATGCCATCTTATTGACATAAATTTACCAGTAAAAATATAGATCTAAATAATAGAATGGTCCCTTTGCACATAGTTCTAGAATCTTTCAACTTGTTTCTATGATAAATTATTTAATTGGCACCTTCTGTCATTTTGGTGACATTTTGTCTACTGATCATATAACTAGTTCTTGATTATTGATGCTCTACAACTGAATCATAAGGAAGACATTCCAAAACATTGTACCGTGTTTAAATCATTTATATGTCACCTTGGAGCATATTCATTCCTTCTATAAATATTAAGAACATACTAAGGCCATTGTTCCATGTTAAGTCAGAGAAATAAAGGAGGGAAAAAACCAATTTCATTTCCTCAACAGAAATTTTTAAAAGTGTGAGTCACCTGCTAGTAAAGTGTTGTGATGTGCTTTTTCTCATTCCTTTGAGCATTCATTCTAGAAGTATTATTATCTCCATTTTGCAAATGAGAAACATGAGACTTAGAGACATTAAATTTTTCCAGGTCATTTATGCTGTGTAATTAGGTTTTGGGTTCGAAAGAAAAATCCAAGATACTTGATACAGGCTATACATTTAAGCAAGGAGATGTTAAGCTTCTTAAATTACCAAACCTTACAAATATTGGTCATGCCAAATGGCGAGGTTTATGAATCACTGACAATTTCCTTCTCAGAAGTTCTATGATTTGAGGCTTCTATGATCTTGGTCAAATACTCTTTGTAGCCAAATTTGGTCTTTTGTGGGAAGTCCGGGGCAGTGGTTTTATTTTATTTTATTGTGATGAAATTTATGCAAGATAAAATATGCTATATTAACCACTTTCAAGTGTACAATTCAGTGGCATTAATCATATTCACTATGTTATGCAATCATCACTGCTATTTGTTTCCAGAGCTTTTTCATCACCCCAAATAGAAACTAAATCAGTTAAGAAACAATTCCCCATTCTCCTCAGCCCATGGAAACTACTACTTTACTTTTTGTCTCTATGTATTTGTCTATTCTAGATATCTCATATAAATGGGATCATATAATGTTTATCCTTTTGTGTCTAGCTTATTTCACTTAGCATAATGTTTTCAAGGTTCATCTGTGCTGTAGCATGTACAAGAAGGTCATTACTCTTTAAGGAGGAATAACATTTCATTGCATATATATATCACCTTTCGTTTATCTATTCATCTGTTGACGGACACTTGGGTTGTTCCCACCTTTTGGCTATCGTGAATAAATGCTGCAATGAACACTGTCGTTGTTGTTAAACCAAACCCGTTGCTGTTGAGTCAATTCTGACTCATAGAGACCCTATAGGACAGAGTAGAACTGCCCCATAGGGTTTCCAAGGAGTGCCTGGTGGATTTGAACAGCTGTAGCTCTTAACCACTACACCACCAGTGTTTCCATTGTTGTCGTTAGGTGCCATCAAACTGGCTCCAACTCACAAAGTCCTTATGGTACACCAGAAGGAAAAGTTTCCTTGTCCTGCACCATCTTAGTGATTGTTGATCTGTCTGAGTCTATAGTTTTAGTGATCGTGTCAGCCCATCTCATTGAGGGCTTCCCTCATTTTTGCTGATCTTCTACTTAACCAAACATGATGTCCTTTTCTAGCAATTGATCTTTCCTGATGACGTGTCCAAAGTAAGTGAGTTGAAGCGTCACCATCCTTGCTTCTAAGGATCACCCTGGTTCAATTTCTTCTAAGACTGATTTGTTCATTCTTCTAGCAGTCCACGATACAGTCAATATTTTTCTGCAGCACATACCATCTTTTTTAAAAGCAGTACTTGAACCTTTTCTTCATATGAAGTAATGCACAGAGCCTAATACATAAACAGCTATAGAAGGGCCCTCCAAGTCCCTTCTTTTTAGTTCTTCTTGCCCTTGCCAGCATCGGTTCCAGAGTTTCCTTGTGAGAGAAGATTAGGGCATTAATCTGATTAAAAAGAGGGGTCAGAAGCCTCACTTTAAACTATAATTGAATAACAACATCTGGTTTTTATTAGATTATAGATTATTTGGGGATACTTGCATCTGGGAGGCCTGGCGATCCAGTGGTTAAGCGTTCAGCTGCTATCCAAAATGTCAGCAGTTTGAATCCACCAGCCACTCCTTGGAAACCCTATGGTGTAGTTCTACTTTGTCCTATAGGGTCACCATGAGTTGAAATCAACTGAATGGCAATGGGTTTTGCATCTGGGGAGGAGTCTCTGGATGGTACAAACAGTTAATGCGGTTGGCTGCTAACTGAAAGCTTGGAGGTTCAAGCCCACAGAACTGCCTAGAAAGGAAGGACTAGTGATCTGCTCCAAAAAATCAGCCATTAAAAATCCTTTGGAGCACAGTTCTACTCTGATACACATGGAGTCACCATGAGTCAGAGGTTACTCAGTGGCAAATGGTTTGACTTGATTTGGTGTCTGGAGTAAATGGTTGGGAATATGGTTGGATTAATGTTCCCTCCACCAAGGAACTACTTAGAACCACCACCACTCCCTGAGTCCCTCTGCAGAACCTTTGAACCTTTTGCAGTCTGATAGGCAGTTTGAAAAGTGCTGGTCTAAGGCTGGAGCCTGGGTGTCAGCATTTGGAAAACAGACATCATGTGACCTGCCAAGACAATTCTCTCCCTGGACACAGTATCCCCAGGCATAGAGGATTTATCGCCTTGCCCCCAACCATCTTCAGGATTTTCTGAAGATTAATGAAATCAAGTCCACAAGCCTTAGGTACTCCTCAGGAAGCAGGTAGATGAGGGGAAGAGAAGAAGAAAGATGTTAAACGATCAGGCCTAGCCACTCCAGGTCAGCATTCCTGAATCTGACCTGTCCTATTTGAGGTATCTGTTCACTTATTACAGATGGACTTATAGCTCCCAGCCCCCCACAACCTTTTCCTGCATCAAGAATTTGAAAGTGACAGTTTTGCCTTCCTTCTGGCAGCTCGTATATTCTCCATCTGCACTAAACCCAACTGAGGTCCTTTGTCAGATGGGAAAAATGGAGGCAAAAGAGGTGGACTCATGAGACCCACAGCTAAACACTCATTCTTGACACAGGCTTAGGCAGTGATCCGGTCTGAGACCAGGATTGGTGAGTGACTGCAAAGAGAAAACCTCCTCTAAATGCTCTTGTGGTGGAACTCAAGAATTTGACTATGGGCACTTCTGGAATCTTCTCCTCCTTGTTCTCAACTAACCATTGGCATGACAAGGTGCATTCCAGGGAGAGGAGGTCCTCATTCTGCTACAACCAGAGAAAATAGAAAGAGATATTAGGGGTTGTCCTAAAATTTTGCTTGATTGATTTATTGACTCATTCATTCTTGTGTCAGGCATTGTGCAAAGCAATGGAGATACAGAGATTAAAAAAAAGCACAATCAGCATAATAATTCCTCAGTGGTCCTTTACCTGGGCTTTAGAGGTCTGTAAACAAAAACTGGGAGCCCTGGCGGTGCAGTGGTTAAGCATTCAGCTGCTAACCAAAAGGATTCCAAGAATCCACCAGCTGCTCCTTGGAAAGTCTATGAAGCATTTCTACCTCTGTCCTATAGGATCGCTATGAGTCCGGATGGATTCAATGGTAACGGGTAACCAAAAACTGAGTCCCTGGGTGGTGCAAATTGTTAAGACAGGCCTGGTGATTTGCTTCTGAAAGGTCACTGCCTTGAAAACCATATGGAGCAGTTTTACTCTGCGTATGTGGGGTTACCATGATTTGCAATTGACTCAACGGCAGGTAACAACAAGAACCACCCAAAACCAAACCAAACTTGCTTCCATCAAGCTGATTCCAACTCATGGCAACCCCATGTATTACAGAGTAGAACTACTCTGTAGGTTTTTCTTGGCTGTAATATTTACGGACGCAGATCACCAAGCCTTTCTTCTGTGGCATTGGTGAGTGGGTTCAAACTGACAGCCGTCAGGTTAGTAGCACAGTGCAAACTGTTTGTGCCACCCACGGACTTTTTAGAGGTCTATGGACCCCTGAAATTATAAGCAAAAAACGTTTGTAAGCTTAAGTGCATTTTTCTAGAGAAAGGATACATAACTTTGATCAGATTCTCAGAAGTTTAGGAGCAGCTAGTGAGTGGGAGAGCTCTGTTGTAAAAGCCTTTGTGGTAAAATGTGGGAAATATTCATTAAACTGAGTGGGGCGAGGTAGTAGTGGGATGTGTTTGTGAAAATGTGAGTTTCTGAGGATGGCTGGAGATAACCAAATGTGACAGCAGCTGGCCTCACGAAGCAGCATTTTTCTCCTGGTGTGTGTTTACCCATTTTGGGGGATGAAAGAATGACAACCCTGTGGAGAGAGAAGGCTAAAAGGATATTATACATCTTGAAGGTTTCGATTGGTGGTTCAGTGGTAGAATTCTTGCCTTCCATGCAGGAGACCATGCACCTCATGCGCGACCACCACCTGTCTGTCAGCCAAGGCTTGTGTGCTGCCATGATGTTGAACAGGTTTTAGTGGAGCTTCCAAGCTAAGATGAACCAGAACGGACGGTGTGATGATCTATTTTTGAAAATCAGCCAGTGAAAACCCTATGAATCACAACAGTTTGATCTGCAACCGATCATGGGGATGATTCAGGACTGGATAGCATTTTGTTCTGTTGTACATGGGGTTGCCATGAGTTGGGGGCTAACTCAATGGCAGCTAACAACAGCAACGAAGGTTCTGAGGAGTCTGCAAATGTTCTGAAAAGACAGAGCAAATGTTCTCTCTCCCTACATCACTCCTTCATTAGCAGAGAAAATCATAGTATTCTTTTATGAAGGTACTTCATAAAGCCTTGACTCAGGGCTGAATTAGGTGCCCAAATTAATTTAACATTTAGAAATTGTCTACTAATGCATTTATTGTCTCCTTAACTTGAGCTCCTTGAGGAGAACTATGTCTTATTCGCCAGTACATTCCCAGGACCCTAAAGGCTGCTTGGATGTCATAGGCCCTTATCTAACAATCCTGATGAATGAAGCTTCCCTACACTCCACCTTCATCTACCACTGAGAGATGGTGAATATTTTTTCACTTCTTGAATGTGGTCTCTCTTTGTGACTTGTTTTTACCAACAGAATGAGGTGGAAGGGTGAATGTGCAAGTATTAGAGTTTAGGTCTTGCAGCTTCTGCCTTCACTGCTTGGAACAGTGTCCAGGCTAACCTACTGGAGCAACCACACATAGAACCAGAGCCCAGAGAGAGAGGGAAGGTGGGAGAGAGTCCCAGACAGATTCCAGCCTTTCCAGCACCCGAGCCGAGGCACCAGGCATGGTTGTGAAGTGATCTTGTATCATCTAGACCTGGATAAGCTTGAGCTGCCTCAGCCAACACCATGTGGGACAGACACCAGCTGTCCTCCCCAAGTCCCAACCACATTGTAGAACAGTCATCAAATAAATGCTTGATGTTTTAAGCCTCTAATTTTTTTGTCTGATTTTCAGTCTTCTAAGATTTGTTATAAAGTAATAGATGATGACTATGGAGGCACATGAAATTCATTAAATATATATTGATGAAAAAAATGAATGAACCTGGTCTTTCAACTAAAGAGGACAGATAATCTGTTGGGGATGCAAGGTCAGTCAGTGTGTACTTGATAACTTCAGTGTGTACTTGGTAACTTCCCATCTGAGTATATCAGGCTAACATAAACGCTTACATCAACCTATACAACGCTAACCGTTTTTATGTCAGTGCTGGTAAATGTCAGGAAAATTTGAAAATAAACACACAGTTGAGGGAGTGGCGGTTCATTGGTAAAATTCTCACCTTCTGTGCAGGAGACCTGGGTTTGGTTCCTGGTCAATGTACCTCATGTGCAGCCACCACCTATCCATCAGTGGAAGCTTGCATGTTGCTATGATGCTGAACAGGTTTCAGTTGACCTTCCAGACTAAGATGGACTAAGAAGAAAATCCTAGTGATCTACTTCTGAAAATCAGCCAGTGAAAACCTAATGGATCACAGCAGTCTGATTCTGTTGAGCATGAACTGGCCATGAGTCGGGGCTGACTCAACAGTAGCTGTCAGTGGAGGCTTGCATGTTCCTATGATGCTGAACAGGTTTCAGCAGAGCTTCCACAGGAGAGCTAACAACAACAACAAACACAGAGTTATGGGGAAATGAAGGAAGTTCTATGGACAAAGGCTGAACAGGGCTCCCAGGAGGGGGAAGATATATAGCATGGTCAAGGAGGACTTCACAGAGAGTATGACTTCTCTCTGTGCCTATTCCAAAGAAAAGTGACTTCAACAGAATGTGGAAATTATTGAACAATATCATTAACATCACACACAAATAAAATTTTGCTGAAGATCATTCAAAAGCAGTTGCAGCTGTACATCAACAGGGAACTGCCAGAAATTCAAGCCAGATTCGGAAGAGGACGCCGGACCAGGTATATCTTAGCTGATGTCAGATGAATCCTGGCTGGAAGCAGAGAATACCAGAAAGATGTTTACCTGTGTTTTATTGACTATGCAAAGGCATTCTACTGTGTGGATCAAGACAAACTATGGATAACATTGCAAAGAATGGGAATTCTAGAACACTTAATTATGCTCATGAGGAGCCTGTTCATAGATCAAGAGGCAGTCATATGAACAGAACAAAGGGATATTGCGTGGTTTAAGGTCAGGAAAGGTGTGCATCAGGGTTGTATCCTTTCATCATACCTATTCAATTTGTATGCTCAGCAAATAATCCAAGGAGCTGGACTATACAAAGAAGAACAGATTGGAGGAAGACTCATTAACAACCTGTATTATGCAGATGACACAACCTTGCTTGGTGAAAGTGAAGAGGACATGGAGCACTTACTGAGGAAGATCAAAGACCACAGCCTTCAGTATGAATTACACTTCAACATAAAGAAACAAAAATCCTCACAACTGAACCAATAAGCAACATCATGATAAATGGAGAAAAATTGAGGTTGTCAAGGATTTCGTTTTACTTTGATCCACAATCAACACCCATGGAAGCAGCAGTCAAGAAATCAAAAGACACATTGCATTGGGCAAATCTGCTGCAAAAGACCTCTTCAAGGTGTTGAAAAGAAAAGATGTCACCTTGAAGCCTAAGGTGTGCTTAACCTAAGCCATGATGTTTTCAATCGCCTCATATGCATGTGAAAACTGGACAATGAATAAGGAAGACAGAAGAATTGACACCTTTGAGTTGTAGTGTTTGCAAAGAATATTGAATGTACCATGGACTGCCAAAAGAATGAACAAATCTGTCTCAGAAGGAGTACAACCAGAATGCTCCTTGGAAGCAAGGATGGTAAGACTTCTCACATAATTTGGCAATGTTATCAAGAGGGATCAGTCCCTGGACAAGGACATCATGCTTGGTATAGTAGAGGGTCAGGAAAAAAGAGCAAGACCCTCAACAACATGGATTGACACAGTGGCTGCAACAATCGGCTCAAGCATAACAACAATTATGACGATGGCACCGGTGTGGTGTGTTTTGTTCTGTTGTACATAGGGTCACTATGAGTCAGAACCAACTCGACGGCACTTAACAACAACAATAACAATTTGACTTCTGAGATGAGGGGCATTTCCTCCCCCACCAGGAGAGCCAGAGAGAGCCTTCCAAGCAGCAGAAACAAAATGTGCAAAGACATGTAAACTGGAGAGGTTTGGCAGAATGCAGAGAACCTTGAGTAGCTTTGGGGACTGTTTTCTTTCACTAAACTTGACTCATCATTCTGAGATTTCATGTGTATGGGAGGAGAATATGGCTGTGGTGTGGTGAAGGGAAATGATGCTGGGGGGAGGGGCAGGTAGGGACCTGAGCATGGATAATCTTGGTCGTCAGTAGAAGCAGGACATTGCCCTAAGTACACAGGAAGCCATTGTAAGCAGAGTTTGACATGACTTGACCTGTAAGGACGGTATGCAGGTTTTGAGGCTTCTAAGGACAAGTCCTTGTGCTCAACTACTAACCAAGAGGTTGGTGGTTTGAACCCACTCAGTGGCACCGTGGAAGAAACACCTGGAAACCTGCTTTCATGAATATTACAGCCAAGAAAACCCTTTGGAGCAGTTCTACTTGTAACACATGGGGTCGTCATGAGCTGGAATCAACTTGGCAGTAACAGGCTTGGTGTTTTGGTTTTTAAGGACCAGTTTAGCTTTCAAAGTCTCTGGCCCTGACCCTGTGTACCAGGCTCTGTTTCTATTTGATGGATGACTTGCATAAAAAAAAAAAGAAAAAGAATAGAAGATCATTCCTCAGAGACTACCACTTGTCCTCAGTCCATCCTTTTTTCATCAAGCTTAAAGATCTTCAAAGTTTGTGCCAAGATTAGGACAACTGCTGGTTCATGAATTCGTTAACTTGTTCTTCAGGCGTTGAGGTGGATAACAAACTCCTGGGATAGCATTTTCCTCATAAGATTAGGAAAAAACAAAACAAAAACTATAGTGCCTTGAGTCTCTGTAAATACCTGCTTACATTGATACTGAAGACAAAAAATAGAGTCTTAAGAATGTGTTTTCAGAAATCATTTGGAAAACATTTCTGAATTAGCAAGTTGTGATTTTCTGTGATAAGTTTCTGAGGTCTTGCAACAAAATTTTAGGGGACTTTGATGAGTGGGGTAGATGTTGTTCTGGAATGTATTAAACTTCAGAAGCTTAAGAAAGTCTGGTTATCCCTCCAATCCCTAAGATTTATGACATTCTTAATCAGGAAGAAGTATCTGCAAGAATTCTTCCAATTTCAAATGAAGGCAAAATTTATGTGTGGTTGGGTGAAATGACCTTCTCTTTCTAGAGATCGTTTCATTTCCAGCCTCATTTAGAGGTTGAGAATGATTTATCCCCTTGGGTAAGTGCCACACAGTTGGACCTTAACAAAGGTGCGTGTGAGATGTTTGTAAGGCTGTAATACAAGCATGATGCTTCTTCCTCACCCATGGTGCTCCATCGTCCAGTCTACTCACGCCACTGCTGGGCTGCAGAGTTGGATTTAAGGAAACACTAGCCCCAAATCCAAGACAAAGGGCAAAGCAATTTAAATCTCTACAAAAGTCTCTCCAAGAACTCCAAAGAGGATCTCCATCTCATTCCCAGGAAAACTTTTTACAAATCTACTTTCTCCATCTTTTTTGATACAGATTTTGTGGGCATAGTCTACCCTCAACTTCTGCTTCTCTCCAAACTCCTCATAAAACTCTCTCCAAATGGGAGCACATCAGGCTCTAAGTCTTTTGCCTTTTTCCCCTTTTCTTTCTCAGCTCATCTCTTTATCATGTCAACAAAATTGTCCCACCCCTTATTATCTTAATTTAGCCAGAAAAAATGTCAGAAGTGAACCCAGCTAGAATTTTCCCTCCTTATACAAGCGGGGGAGACCCTGGGTGGTATAAAGTGTTAATGTGTTTGACTGCTAACCAAAATGATGGAGTTTGGAGTCCACTCAGAGGTTTCTTGGAAGAAAGGCCTGGTGATCTATTTCTGGAAAAATAAATAAATAAAACCAGCCATTGGACACCCTATGGGGCATAGTTCTCCTCTGACACACATAGGGTCACCACTCGACCTCATCTGGTTTTTAAACAAGAGGGTGAGGGTTGGGTCAGGAGGAATTCTGAGTTCTGAGCCCAGGCCTCATGCTTCTGCACTCTCTGAGAACTCATCACTGACAAGTCTGCTGGAGAATGAGAGACCATGTGAAGCAGAGAGGAGCCATCTCAGCTGAGATCATCCTAGATCAGCCAGGCCCCAGCCAACACACCAGCTGACCACAGATGCATAAGCAAGCCCAGGAAAGATCAGCCCAGACCAATGCAGAACAGCAGAACTATCCAGCTGTCCCACAGACTCCTGAGAATTGGCTATGTATAGTCCCTGTGTGGTGCAAATGATTTGCACTTTACTTTCACTAACCTAAAGGTTTGCAATTTGAAACCATGCAGTGGCACCATGGAAGAAAGATTATAAAGATTATAGCCAAGAAAGCCCTATGAAGCAATTCTACTCCATAACACATGGGGTCCCAATGAGTTGGAATTGACTGCACCACAATGGGTTTTATTATTTTAAACTACTGAATTTTGGGGTGTTTTTTTTTGTTACACAGTGTTATTGGGGCAATACAAAACCAAACCAAACCCATTGCCATCAAGTCAGTTCTGACTCATAGCAACCCTATAGGACAGAGTAGAATTGCCCCATAGGGTTTACAAAGGGTTGCTGATGGATTCAAACTGCCAACCTTTTGGTTAGCAGCTGAGCTCTTAACCACTCTGCCACCAGGACTCCATTGGGGAAATATATAGCCAATGACAACCCTGAGTGAAGTAAACAGTTAACCACTCAGCTACTAACCAAAACGTTGGTGATTTGAATCCACCCAGAGGTGACTTGGAAGAAAGGCCTGGTGATCTACTTCCAAAAGATTATAGCTATTAAAAACCCTGTAGAGCACAGTTCTACTCTGAAACGCATGGCGTCACCATAAGTCAGAGCCAGTTTGAGGGCAATTTTTTTTTTTTTTAATTATCTTAAATCCACCATGATTCAGGTCAAGGGCTAACTTCAATTTTAGGTCGTCCCAAGGAGATATCTTGACTACTCCATTCTACCATGATTTTCCTCTCAGCTGAATTTCTTTGCAATCAGTCTTAGTTTTGTCTTGTGATTTTCCCATTTTTCCCTTGTACATAAGAGGGTCACTGTGTTGTCGCTTCATCTTATCCCCACCAAAACAATGTCCCACCATCATGTCTCACTCAGTGTCATCAGAGTGGTCCTCAAGAAAAAAGGACTTCTTAACAGTCTACGTAAAATCAAGATATCAGTTGTTAAGCCTAATTCATGCAGTTTGTTCTATGACAATGTGAAGTTGTCCTTTTTTTTTTCATCAAGAGAGAAAGAAAAAAGTTGAACATTACCCAGGAGGATTAACTAGTCCCTCTCTCCTTGCCCCACATACATCGTCAGCCTCTGCCTCTGAGAAATCTGCCTTCTCTACTACATTGCAAGCTTTCTGAGGTCAGCACCCATATCCTTTCTTTCTTCTGCGCCCCTCCCAAGACCTTATCAAATACCAAGAACCCAAAGCCAAAACAAAACCCATGGCCGTCGAGTCAATTCCAACTCATAGCGACCCTTTAGGACAGAGTAGAACTGCTCCATAGGATTTCTAAGGAGCAGCTGGTGGATTTGAAATACCGACCTTTCCGGTTGGCAGTCGAACTTTTAATCACTGCGCCTCCAGGGCTCCACCAAGAAGAACTCAGGCAACCGTAAATAACTACTGATGAATTGAATAGCTGACGGATCCTTTAAAAGGGGTAGAAGTAACCAGTCAGTGCCTGCATCCTTCCTAATCAATGGATATTTTGCCATCATTGCTTGCTCTCTTCCCCTCATTTCTCCTCGATTACTGCCAGGAAAGATTCCTCAATCCCAACCCCAGGGAGTCTATTTCATTTCCTAATTACTTTCCCTGCTGAGAACATTCTTGTCTTGTTGTATCTAAACCAAATTTCTCCTTCTGTAGCTTCAGGCCATTGCTCCTTAGTTTAAATCTTTTAATAGGAAGAATAATTCCCTTAATTAATTTATATTGTAATCTCAAAGCTGTTTATACATCATGGTTTCTACTGCCCCTGGAGTCTCTTTTTGCTAGATTAGGGGAATAAAATTTTTCTCACCATTTCTCTGGACCTAAATTTTTGGTTCACAAATCTGTAGTTAGTTATTTTTCTTCCTGGGCTGATGTATAATAATTGCTTGCTTTCATTGAATATTTACTCTGTGTTCCAGGCACTGGGTTAAGCGTTTTACACATATTATTTTACTTGACTCTCAGAATGTGGTGAGTACTGCTAATAACCCTATTTAATAAAGGAAGAAACTGAACCCTAAAGAGGTTAAGGAATGTCCACAAGCTCATATAGCCAGTTAGTGGCAGAATTGGGGCTTGAAGTCCAGTCATTCAACTCTGAGTGTGAGTCTTCAACTATTGCTCTATACTCTCTCCAAATAAGGCCATTGCACATGGTTTTTGCAATGATTCTCATCAGGCCATCTAAATAACGCTATGTTGTCCTCTTGGTTATTTTGTTTTGACATGCTTAGAGAAATATGTGCTTTTCAAGAGTCAAAGGGTATAGGTTTTAGTATCAGTTTGAGTACACATTGGCTCTGTGACCTAGGTTATTTTCCAATCTGTGAAATGGGAGGATAATCATGCTTCTTGCACCATTCAGATGAGATAATGTACGTGAAGGTTCAGCGTAAACCACGCATCACTGCATCCATAAGAAGAAACAACTTGTCTTAGTACTCTGAATGGCTTATTTTCATTAATATTAATTGCTTATTTTTATTATAATCATCATTAATTTTGAGAGCGAGAAATTGAGGAGTGGGGAGCTTGACAAATTCAAGACTAAAAAATAGCCTATTTTATTTTATTTTTATTATAGGCTGCAGCAGCCTAGTCTGGACTTTGAATTTCATCCTTGAGTTTTCTGTCTCTTACATGAGCTTGGTCCAAACACTGATGGTGGTATGGTCACTGATTGACTTCTTGGTGTTACGCCCTAATCTGTCTTCATTGTTGGTGAAGGGGTGTGGTGAAATGAGTTTCTTTATGTGTCTTTTGCCTTGGTTCTGTATAAAAAGTTTTTCTCCATAAGCCCTGAGGAGTTGTCACAGTGACCTTGTTACAGTAGCTCTAGTTCTTTGGAGAAGCTTGTTACTTTTGCCCACGGAAGAAGCCAGTCCCTTCCTGCAGAAAATGTCAGTTATTATTCAAATAGATGGAGCCATTTGGAGTCCAGAGAGGAGGATGGTTAGTTTAGTTTAGTGAGGCGATTGGTCCATTATTGTTCAAATAGTGGCTTGAAAACCCACCCAATAGGATTGATCCACTTGCCTACATAAGAAACCAACACCACAAAGATGGTCAGAGGCAGGAAGAGGCAAGGAAAGAAGAGAAGAGAAGAGAGAGAGAGAGAGAGAGAGAGCTGAGCACCTTTGGCCAGAAGGCATGCCAGTGGAGCTAAAAGTGCTGTAACACGGATCAAGGGCTGGAACACTGAAGATGGCTAGAGGCCACAGAGAGGGAAAGAGAGCCCAGTGGTGTGCACTGCTGAGAGGGGACATGCACAGCCAAGAGAGGGTTTGCAGAGTAGGCTGAGAGAAAGCTGAGAGCTGTCCTACACTGAAGAAGGGAAAGATGAGCTTTTTACTCTAGAGGAGCCTTCCAGACCTTGCCTGTGTGCTTCCTGATGCCGATCCTGAGTTGTAGCCTGTTACTTCCAGATTGATCCTGTTCCTGTTATTCCCAAGTTGATCCTGATCCCAAGCTGTAGTCGGTTACTTTCCTAATAAACCTTGTAACTGTAAGTACAATTTGTGAGTTTTATGATGTTATAGCAAATTACTGAACCCAAAAGACAGAAGGGAACTGAGGGGAGGGAGATTGGTCGATGTCAGAGATGATGGAGTGGTACAGCAGCTTGGGGAAGTTGGATATGTTTAATCTTCATCTCATAGGAACCAGCTTTGTGCTGATTCTTTTTTTTTTTAAAATAATTTTTATTGTGCTTTAAGTGAAAGTTTACAAATCAAATCAGTCTGTCACATATAAGCTTATATACACCTTACTCCATACTCCCACTTACTCTCCTCCTAATGAGTCAGCCCACTCCCTCCTTCCAGTCTCTCCTTTCGTCACGGTTTTGCCAGTTTCTAACCCTCTCTACCCTCCCATCTCCCCTCCAGACAGGAGATGCCAACATAGTCTCAAGTGTCCACCTGATACAAGTAGCTCACTCTTCATCAGCATCTCTCTCCAAACCAAAGTCCAGTCCCTTCCATGTCTGATGAGTTGTCTTCGGGAATGCTTCCTATTCTGGGCCAACAGAAGGTTTGGGGGCCATGACCGCCGGGATTCCTCTAGTCTCAGTCAGACCATTAAGTCTGGTCTTTTTATGAGAATTTGGGGTCTGCATCCCACTGTTCTCCTGCTCCCTCAGGGGTTCTCTGTTGTGCTCACTGTCAGGGCAGTCATCGGTTGTGGTCGCGCACCATCTAGTTCTTCTGGTCTCAGGATGATGTAAGTCTCTGGTTCATGTGGCCCTTTCTGTCTCTTGGGCTTATAGTTATTGTGTGACCTTGGTGATCTTCATTCTCCTTTGATCCAGGTGGGTTGAGACCAATTGATGCATCTTAGATGGCCGCTTGTTAGCATTTAAGACCCCAGACACCACACTTCAAAGTGGGATGCAGAATGTTTTCATAATAGAATTATTTTGCCAATTGACTTAGAAGTCCCCTTAAGCCATAGTCCCCAACCCCCCCGCCCTTGCTCCGCTGACCTTCAAAGCATTCAGTTTATCCCGGAAACTTCTTTGCTTTTGGTCCAGTCCAGTTGAGCTGACCTTCCGTGTATTGAGTATTGTCCTTCCCTTCACCTAAAGTAGTTCTTATCTACTAACTAATCAGTAAATAGCCCTCCCCCACCCTCCCTCCCTCCCCTCCCATAACCACAAAAGTGTGTGTTCTTCTCAGTTTATACTATTTCTCAAGATGTTATAATAGTGGTCTTATACAATATTTGTCCTTTTGCATCTGACTAATTTCGCTCAGCATAATGCCTTCCAGGCTACTCCATGTTATGAAATGTCTCACAGATTCCTCACTGTTCTTCATCGATGTGCAGTATGATTCTTATTAACGAACTAATATGTTTAAGGGGTAAACTCCACTTGCAGAGGATGTTTCTCTGGTTTTCAAGATTTCCCTTTGCAAGCGAGAACAGTGGTGAAATCACCTTGATTGAGTCACCTCTGGAATGACCATCTCTCAAAACAAATTCTCCCTTCAGAGTGCAGGGCCACCTCCAGCCTACCGTCCCCATAGGGTGATTCTCTGTCTTCCGTCAATCTTGGAGGATCAGGTTACTTTTGTTGTTTCTTTCTTTCTTTTTTTTTTTCATTTTAGGACAGTCAGTGAGTTTGTTTAAAGCACTGCAGTTCTCTCATCTTTCAGGTAACAATAAAATTACATACCTGTTTCTTAAGTCCGGGGTGGTACAAATGGTCAATGTGTTTGACGGCTAACAGAAAGGTTGGAGTCTTGAGTTCACCCGGAGTTGCCTTGGAAGAAAACTCTGGCAATGTACTTCAGAAAAATCCATCATTGAAAACCCTGTGGAGCATAGTTCTACTGTAGCATACACGGGGCCACCATGAGTTGGAATCAGCCCAATGGCAACTGGTTTACCTATTTCTCAGGCATGATAATATAAATGACTGAGTATTGTGCTAGCTGTGCTGACCCTTTATATGCCTGTTTTCTTCTTCAGTAAAAACAGATCATTGGACTGGATGAGAGGTTGGTGACTCAAATGCCTGTGACAGCTGCACGGATACCATCAATGATTGCAGCAGGCTGGGTCTGAGGTCTTAGGCTAAGTGAACTGGAGTCCATATGCCCCATCTAAGGAGTAGTTGCTGCTCACCTCCATCCAATTGTTGCCATGTGGTAGAATACACACACACCTGGGTAGTCTTGACATCTTAACTGTATTAAGCCTTCCATTCCATGAACAAAACTGTCCTTTCGTTTATTGAGGTCATCTTTAATTTCTTTTAGTAATGCTTTATAGTTTTGTGTGTGCAAGTCTTACATCTCCCTGGTTAAACTTACTCCTAGGTATTTTATCCTTTTAGATGCTATTGTGAATTGTAATGTTTCCTTAATTTCCTTTTCCCACTTGCTCATTGCTGATGTTTAGAAACCTGACTGATATTTGTGTGTTGACCCTGTGTCCTGCCACTTCGTTGAATTCATTTCTTAGTTCTAATAGCTCTTTCTTGTGGAATTGTCGGAGTTTTCTATGCATAGGATCGTGTCATCTGTGAAAAGGGGTTATTTTATTTACTCCTTCCCGATTTCTGATTTGGATACTTTTTTTTCCCCCTAGCCTAATTTATCTGGCCAGTACTTCCAGAATGATGTTGTGCAGCAATCGTGAGAAAAGAATGGGCATTCCTGTCTTGCTCCTGATCTTAATGGGCAAGTTCTCAGTCTTTCTTCAGTATGATGTTAGCTGTGGGTTCTTCATGAGTGACCTTTATTTGGAGGAATTTGCCTTCTTTTCCTATCTTGTTGTGTGTTGTTTTCATAAAAGGTGTTGATCTTGTGGTTCCTTTCCTTGATGTTGGAATTCTTAAACCTCACTAGGTCAACCTACACCAGATTTCATCTTAAAGTCTGTATGCTATCAACCTTGACCTCTGTCCCTCTTTTCTGTCTTTCTGCATCACACCCCTAACACATTAGCTTTCTAAATTTCCTCTTGTCATTAAGTAATTATAGCCTTACCCGGTGATTTGGATGCTTGCTATTTGCAGGATATTGCAAATGACACATACTGACATAAGATTTATGAGTCCATTCTGACTCATAGCGATCCCATAGGACAGAGTAGTATTGCCCCATAGGGTTTCCAAGTTTGTAATCTTTTTGGAAGCAGGCAGTGGAGTGGTTGATGGGTTCAAACTGCCTACATTTTGGTTAGCAACTAAGTGCTTAACCACTGTACCACCAGGGGTCCCTGATATAAGAGCGTCCCAGAATTTTCCAGAATGTTTGCATGGGGGTCTTCATAAGATGCTAAGAGTCCATGAGAAGATATGAACTCACTAGATGAAAACTCTGAAATCTGTGAATAGGAGATAAGGGTCACAATTTCAGCCTCAAGTTTTTGGGCTCTCCTGATAATGGTCCCATAATGTGGGCTATTCAGTGATAGGAGGCAGAGAATTACTTATTGTTCCATTTAATAAATACTTATTTTTTGTCTACTCTGTGCCAGGCAGTATTTTCAGGGACTTGAGATTTCACAGTGAGCGAGGCAAAATTACCTGCTCTAAGGAATCTACACTCCAATGAGAAAAACATGTAAGGCACTAGTAACCAACCAAATAAATAATATTGTGTCAGGCAGTAATAAGTGCTGTGAGGAAAAAATTATCAGGGTTAGGATGTAAAGACAGCTGGGAGAGTGGTGGGGCTATTTTAGACAGAGTGGTCAGAGCAGGTGTCTCTCAGGGGTGACATTTGAGCAGAAACATGACTGATGCAAAGGAGGGTGCCATGGAACTTTCTGGGGGAAGAGCATTCTGAGCAGGGGGAATAGCTAGTGCTGAGCTCCTAAAGTGGGAATAACCTTGGAGTATCCAAGAAGCAGCAGAAGGCCAGTGTAGCTGAAATGAAGGTAACAAGGAGTGAAGTGGCAGGAGATGAAATCAGAAAGGGAGGCAGGGACTACTCAGAGCCTTGCAGAGTTCGAGAAGGTTGGGTTCTGTTCTGAGTGTGATGGGAGGACATGGGGAGGGCTTTGAGCAGGTGATGTATCAGCTCTGATTTGTGCTTTTTATGAGATACCATGGTGCTGTGTGAGGACTGGAAGAGGGCTAGGAAAGAACTCACCAGGTGGTGCACATCAAAGTGGGCATGTCTCAGTTCATTCTCTCAAGGTGGCCAAGAGTTGGCTGTGAAACCAGACAGGACTGGATTGGAGCCTTGGCTCTGCCACACAGTTACTCTAATCTTTTGTTTCTTCATTTATAATAGAAGGAATAATAATGGCAATAGACAATAATAATGATAGATAATAATGTAATACCAAAACCAAAACCCATTGCCATTGAGTTGATTCCGACTCATAGTGACCCTATAGGACAGAGTAGAACTGCCCCATAAGGTTTCCAAGGCTATAAATCTTTATAGACGCAGACTGATACCCACCTGAGGAGCTGCTGGTGGGTTCAAACTGCCAGATGAGCACTTAACCACTGCACCACCAGGGCTCCTTAATAGTGTAATAGGAGGGATAATAATAATAGGCAGTGGTGGTTCAGTGGTAAAATTCTTGTCTTCCTTGCTGGAGATCTGGGTTCTATTCCCAGTCAATGCACTTCATGTATATCCATCACCCATCTGTTGGTAGAGGCTTGAGTGTTGCTATCATGCTGAACAAGTTCAGTGGAGCTTCCAAAGACAGCTTGGGAAGAAAGGCCTGGCAGTCTACTTCCAAATATCAGCCAGTGAAAATCCTATGGATCACAATGGCCCTATCTGCAATAAATCACGGGGATGGTCCAAAACAGGGCAGCATTTAGTTCTGTTGTCTGTGGGGTCACCAAGGATAGTATGGTCCTGTGTGTCACAAGTGGTTTGTAATTGACTGCTAACCTAAAGTTCGGCAGTTCAAACACACCCTGCAGTGTCATGAAAGAAAGGTCTGGTGATCTACTTCCATAAAGATTTCAGCAAGAATATCCTATGGAGCAGTTCTATTCTGTAACATATCCAGTCTCCATAAGTCAGAATCAACTCAATGCCAACAGGTTTGGGTTTTTTGGTCGAGCATATAATAAGTACTCAATAAATATTACCTGTTATGGTGGCAATGGTGATGATGATAATTTATATTCTCATTGTACTGGATGATGATAATTTATATTCTCATTGTGCTGGAAGGAATTTCCAGGTAAACAAAATCTCACAAGGATCTGTAAGTCAGTCTGCAAAGTATTATTGTAAATAAAGCTTTATTGGCATATAGACATGCTGATTTATTTACATATTGTCTATGCTCCTTTTGAACTACAAAGGTAGGTGCTTGGCTTGTTGTGAGAGACTGTGGTCCACAAAGCCCTCTTTGCCAGTCCATCCTCTACATGGGCACCAGAGGGAGCTGCCTAAAATGCAAGTCTGATGATGGCAGCCCTGTCTCACCTCTATCAGTGGCTCTCCACCATCTACAGGTTATATCCAAGCTTCTATTCATGCTATCCAAATTCTTTGTGATCTGGCTCCCACCAAACTCTCCAACCTCACCTTCTGCTTTCTACCATAGAGTGCACGATTCAAGTATGTTGACCCTCATACTGTTTCCCATCCCCAGGGGTTTTTGTCTGACTGTTTTATTTATCTGAAATAGTCTCCTTCCCTAGCCCCTACCCTCATCTAGTTGTCGCCTTCTCATCCTTTAAGGCTCAGCTTGGACATCACTTCCCCAAGAGCACTCCCTGACCTGCCCACTGCCACCTCTGCCCCTACTGGGATGTATTAGTGCCCCTCTTCAGTTATCCTTTAATACCTTCTGCATATATTTAACAATAAGCTCATTTGTCTGTCTTAATTGGAATGAGACCAACTCAGGCTTGCTTAAGTAATGAGGAGATACACAGGCTCTTGCCCTTGGGAATGCAGGGGCAGATTGGGCTTCAGGGCTGGTCTTACCTGGAAGCATCTGCCCAATTTCTCTGTGATTCTCTTGGCTCTGTTGACTTCCATGTGCTGGCTTCATCCTCAAGTTGAATGTGAGATGGCTGTAATGCTTTCCCTATGTCCATGAATAATAATGTCCAGAGAAAACCAGCAAACTTTCCTTCTTTTCTCATTGACCTCTTTGAGGTTATGTGTCTGCTTCTGAATCAGTTCTGTTAATGGGGAAGGCCATGGGCTGACTGACTTAGGCATGGATTCCTGCACTAATCACTTCCTGGCAAGGTTAAGGGGAGAACCATCATGCCCGGCCCTTGAGCCAGGAATGAGGTCAGCTTGTCCAGTGGCCCGTGGGTAGAATGAAACAGATAACTAAATAATAGTGGGTTTCTGTTAAGAAGAAGGAAGGGGCTGCTGATGCTAAATAAGCACTCAACAACGTCTTCTGCTATGCTTGCATTTCTCATTAGATGGGACTCCTTGAGGACGGCGATGTTGTCTATTTTATCCTCCTATGCCCAGAACTTGACATTCTCGTATAGTAGGCATTTAGCAAAAATCTGTTGAATGACTGAATCATGATGACATTCAAGTATAATTTAATTAGCAAGAAAATGACCTTCAATGAAAAGCCACATTTTGGTCAAATGCAGAAAGTCAATGTATACCTGCTACCACTTTGTTTACTACCTTCATAGCCAGCCTTGCACTTTTGTTATTCCAGATGATTTATATCCTTAATTATAGAAATTCCATTGACAAAAATTAAAATTAAGTAGGTATCTAGTTGAAAAAGGTTAAAGAACAATGGGTACCACTGAAAAATTTAGACTGATGGGCAGCTAACGAAGAACATATGAAGCTGCGGCCTCCACCTTTTGGTGGGTGCTGCTGAGGGCAATGGATCTACTTAAATTCTGAAGGCAGAAATTCAATGAACTAAATTAATGTCTGAATGTTCTGAAGCTGTTGAGTGAATGATTCCTAGGAACTTTAATCACCGTATTCAAAGTCCCTCAGGGGACAAAAGCATTTAGACTTAATTAGCATGACTTTCGACACTCGACATCACTCCCTGGGCCTGCAAGATCCTGGTGGAAAGCTGTGCTGACCTCTTCTAGTCACAACCTTTGGTTTCAAGGGACTTGAACCCAACTGGAACCAGCTTAGGATTTTGGAGTTGCTCTCAGAGTCAAAGGGGGAACTGAATCCAGGCCTTGAGACCAGTTACCATTGAGTCAACTCTGATTCATGGCAACCCCGTGTGTGTTGCAAATGGTTAACATGCTTGCCTGCTCACCAAAACGTTGATGGTTGAGTCCACCTACAGGCACCTCAGAAGAAAGGTCTGGTGGCCTACTTCTGAAAGATTAGCTGTTAAAAACCCTGTGGAACACAGTTCTACTTTTAAATATATGGGTCTCCAAGACCTAGGAAGGGCAAATCTGGCCCTTCAGGATCCTGACTAAGGGCTCTGCACTCCACCAGGCTTCACTCCTTTTCCCTCTCATTTTTATTCTCTTTGCATTTGGCCATCATTCTCGCCTACTGTTTTCTGTACAAGGCTGACATTAATGCATCAGCAACTCTTTGCTTCGTCTCAGCTTGGTCTCTGGAGGGGCAAAAACTTACATGGAAGATTCTGATTGGCTCAAACTTGTCTGACATCCATGAAATCTAGACAAATTAGTGGCCATGAGCTGAAGTCTACTTATTGGGCCAGCTTGGGTTAGAGATCTAACCTCAGACCAATTTCTGTGTCTAGTATGTTAAGTTTATGCACCTCCCATTTGGAATATCTGTTAGAGAGGCCATGTGGCACAGGGATTAAGACTACAGACCCTGGAGTCACTTATTTTATGTATGATCTTGAGCAAGTTATTTAGCTCTTTGTGTCCAAGGTTGCTGTTGTTATTCTTGCTGTTAGCTACTATCGAGTTGGCCCCAACACATGGTAACCCCATGCACAATGGAATGAGACCCTTCCCAGGCCTGTACCATCTCCATTATTGGTTGTGGACCAGGTTCCCTCACTCCTGGGCCACTATGCCTCTGTCCTAATTGCATTGGGGACCAGGTACCCAACAAGTAGGGGCAGTGTCTATGTCCAATGAGCCTACAGAATTATTTAAAATACTCAGTCCCCAGGAAGCCCATGAAATGTAGCTAATCCCACCCTACTTGCCATACATAAGCTCTGTCCTACAATTCCACCTTGTTGTTACCTTGTTGAGGAGCCCTGGTGGCATAGTGGTTAAACACTTGGCTGCTAACCAAAAGGTCAGTAGTTCGAACCCACCAGCTGCTCCACAGGAGAAAGATGTAGCAATCTTCTTTTGTAAAGATTTATAGCCTTGGAAACCCTGTGGGGTGGTTCTTCTCTGTCCTATAGAGTTGCTACAAGTCAGAATCAACTTGACAGTAATGGGTATGGTTTTGCTTTGTTAACTTGTCCCTGAGTGCAACCTACTGTGTGGCCCTGGGTGATACTGTGCTGTGCCTTTCTGTTTCTGGGAACTGTGAGCATAATAAACTTTGTTATTATTTGCTACTTTTTTATGGACTCCCTGCCTTCTCTCTCCAGTATCACACCTGATTTACCTTCCCAGGTAGGTACTTATTAGAACACCTTGCGAGTGAGCCATCAGGCTCCACGATGTAATTTTTAAAATCCTACATGGGAATGTGGCAACTCCTGAGGTTACAAAAGCTTCAGCGGTTCCCACTGCTCTTAGAATAAAATTTGTGGTCCTTTCAGGGCTTATAATGCTCCTTATCTCACCGTCCAGTATGGTAGCCACTAACCACTTGTGGCTATTAAATTCAGATTTAATCAACACTAAATAAAATTAAAAATGTAGTTCCCTAGTCATACTAGCCTTGTATTAAGTTCTGAGTAGCCACATCTGTATTGAACAGCACAGATACAGAACATTAACCATCATTCCAGAAAGTTCTATTGGACAGAGCTGCTGTACATAATCTGGCCCTGCCTACTTCACAGCCTTGTCATGGGACACTTTCCTTTTCCTTCCCACATATCAGGCCAACTTTTATTTTCTCCAGTGCACCCAACTTTTTCCCAATTTCATTCCCACTTCTCTACTCTCTCCGTCTCTACCTCCTCAGGTTTCAGCCATCAGATTTCAGGTTAAATGTCACTCACCTGCAATCTAAATTATATAAATACCAGTTGTTGAGTGGAACTTAAAGACTCCATGTAGGTCAAAATAGAAGTGTGCTCCCTAGAATTTTCAACGGCTGATTTTTCAGAAGTAGATCACCAGGGCTTTCTTCCGAGGCATCTCTGGGTGTACTCAAACCACCAACCTTTCAATTAGCAGACCAGCATGCTAACCATCTGTACCAACGAGAGATTCCAATCCAAGTTATGTTCCCTGTAAATTCTTCCCATAGCAGCCTGCCCTTTCCTTTCATAGTACTTAGATTTACGTAGTTATTTAGGTATTTTTATGCATAATGTCTGAACTCCCCTTTAAGCAGTAAGCTCATGAAGGCAGTCATCTGTCACTACTTTGACTCTAGTGTACAACAAACAGTAGGTGCTCAATAAATATTTGTTGAATGAATGTATGGTTGAATGAGTTCTTCCATGTCCCACCTCTGTATGACACAGCCTTTTAGTTTCTGGATGACACAAAGACTTTAATTTTTCTCTTCTCATATCCACCTGCTTCTACCCCTGCCTACGAAAAGGGCCACTGTCTTAGTTTGTTAGTGCTGCTGTAACAAAAGTACCACAAGTGGGTGGCTTTAATAAATAGAAATTTATTTTCTCACAGCTTAGGAGCCTAGAAGTCCTAATTCAGGGCACCCATGCTAGAGGAGGCTCTCTTTCTCTGTGTTGGCTCTAGGGGAAGGTCCCTGTCTCTTCTCAGCTTCTGTTCTTTGGTTCCTTGGTGATCCTCATGTAACCTGGCGTCTATCTTCCCCCATCTGTTCTTTCTAGCTTCTGTGCTTAATCTACTCTTCTATATCTTAAAAGTGATTGGCTTAAGAGATACCCTACACTGGTATGGCCTCGTTAACATAAAAAGAAAAACTATTCCTAAATGGGACTACATCCACAGTTGTTGTTGTTGTTAGGTGCTGTCGAGTTGGTTCTGACTCCCAGTGACCCTATGTACAACAGAACAAAACACTGCCTGGTCCTGTGCCTTGCTCACAATTGTTGTTATGCTTGAGCCCATTGTTACAGCCACTGTGTCAATCCATCTCGTTGAAGGTCTTCCTTTTTTCCGCTGACCCTGTACTTTACCAAGCATGATGTCCTTCTCCAGGGGAGACTCCCTCCTGACCACATATCCAAAGTATGGGAGACACAGGCTCTCCAACCTTGCTTTTAAGGAGCATTCTGGTTGTACTTCTTCCAAGGCAGATTTGTTCGTTCTTTTAGCAGTCCATGGTATATTCAATATTCTTCGCCAACACCACAATTCAAAGGTGTCAATTCTTCTTCAGTCTGTCTTATTCATTGTCCAGCTTTCCAATGCATGTGATGTGATTGAAAATACCATGGCTTAGATCAAGAGCATCTTAGTCTTCAAGGTGACATCGTTGCTTTTCAACACTTTAAAGAGGTCCTTTGCAGCAGATTTGCCCAATGCAGTGTGTCTGTTGATTTCTTGACTGTTGCTTCCATGAGGGTTGATTGTGGATCCAAGTAAAACGAAATCCTTGACAACTTCAATCTTTTCTCCGTTTATCACTATGTGGCTTACTGGTCCAGTTGTGAGGGTTTTTGTTTTCTTTATGCTGAGGTGTAATCCATACTGAAGGCTGTGGTCTTTTGATCTTCATTTGTAAGTGCTTCCTTTTTACTTTCAGCAAGCAAGGATGTGTCATCTGCGTATCTCAGGTTGTTAATGAGTCTTCCTCCAGTCCTGATGCCCCATTCTTCTTCATATAGTCTAGCTTCTCAGATTATTTGCTCAGCATAGAGATTGAATAGGTATGGTGAAAGGGTACAACCTTGACGAACACCTTTCCTGACTTTAAACCATGCGGTATCCCCTTGTTCTCTCTGAACAACCGCCTCTTGATCTGTGCACAGCTTCCTCATGATCACAATCAAGTGTTCTGGAATTCCCATTCTTCGCATCTCAGGAATAGATTAGACCCATTGAACACTAATGATGGAAGACCAGACGAGTTGTGGAATGACATCAAGGACATCATACGTCCACAGTTATGTTATTTTTGTATGCTGTCAAATCATAGCCACTGTGTGGGATAGAGTAGAACTGCCCCATAGGGTTTTATTGGCTGTAATCTTTATGGGAAGAGATTGCCCAGTCTTTTCTCCTGAGGAACCACTGGGTGAGTTTGAACTGATAACCTTTTGGTTAGCAGCAAGCAATTAACCATTGTGCCACAAGGGCTCCTTATCCACAGATATAGGGGTTAGTATTCCAACACACAATCTGGGAGGACACAATTCAATCAATAACAGCCACTTCTGGTTTTCTTTGGGATTTGCTCTTCCAAGCCAGCCTGTCTCAGGTCTGTCTCTGTGATATGCATGTGCATAACAACATTTTGGGATTGTGCGGTTTCCCTGGGAAGTGTAAATGTAAGTTGGTAGAGAGTAAGCTAACTTCCGTGTCTATGGCCTGTGGCTTGTTTATTTTTCATAACAGTAATTGGCAGGGTAAAATATTTTAATTTTATCTATGTAATTAATGTGTCCACATTAGAAATCAATTATCCTTGATAATTACCATAGGTGCTATGGCTCATAAACTGAACACCAATCTTGCTAACGAACTGAATGAGACATAATTTCTTGTTGTTCAAAGAGATGATCAACTGTAATCAGCAGCAAATTCAATCAGAACTTACTGACATCAATTGAAATCATATTAGAGTTTGTAAAAAATAGGATAATTATGTTCATCTTGTAAGTTGCAGGTATTGTAACAACTGTAAAATGTGGGCCCATTTGAATAAATGCTTATGTCTGATGGTGGCATGCTAGTGGGTGCAGAACATATAATCTGCATGAATAAATTAGTAGCTTTTTTTTTTTTTTTTGCTCATAGGTCTTTAGTTCTGTGGGATTCAATCAATTCAACTTAAAAAAAAAGCACTCGGGGTAGCAGGCTGAGCAGGTGCTAGTGTTTGGGGCCACAGAGGCAGGGTAGCCCATGCAGCAGAGTTGTCACTTAGTTATTTTTTCCTCTTTCCTTCTTCAAAGATAATTTAACAGTGGTTAAGATAATGGACTCACCACCCATCTGTCACTTTGTCATACTGTGGTGGACCCAAGCCATGGTATTTTCAATCACCTTATGTGCATGTGAAAGTTAGACAATGAATAAGGAAGGCGGAAGAAGAGTTGGTGGATTTGAATTACATTGTTAGCAAAGAATATTGAATATACCATGGACTGCCAGAAGAATGAACAAATCTGTTTTGTAAGAAGTATAACCATAATGCTCCTTAGAAACGAGCATAGTGAGACTTCATTTTACTTACTTTTGACATGTTGTCAGGAGGCACCAGTCCCTGGAGAAGGACATCATGGTTGGTAAGGTAGAGAGTCAGGGAAAAAGAGGAACACCTTCAACAAGATGAATTGACACAAGGGCTGCAACAATGGGCTCAAACATAGCAACGATGGTGAGGATAGCACAGGACTGGGTAATGTTTCATTCTGTTGTGCATGGGGTGGCTGTGAGTAGGAACCGACTTGACAGCACCTAACAACATAATGCTGGAAGCTGTGCCAACGGTATTTCAAATGCCAGCAAGGTCACCCATGGTGGACAGACATCAGTAGAACTTCCATACTAAGACAGGTTAGCAAGAAAGGCCTGATGACCTACTTCCAAAAATTGGCTAACACAACCTTATGGATCACAATAGAATATTGCCCAGTGTAGTAGTAGAAGATGAGGCCAAACACATCAACAATCATGGACATGGTGCAGGACTGGGCAACATTTCATTCTGTTATGCAGAAGGTTGCCATGAGTTGAAGACAACTGAACAGCAACTACCAATAACAACCTAATGTGCCCTGGACCCAAACTGTTTGGATTCAAATCTTGATTGTACTAGTCAGAGCTGGGTGTCCTGGATGAGTGTAGGGCGACTGTTGGCTCTCTGCCCTCATCCCCTGGACTCCCTGTGTTGTGGGTGGCCTGGGGTGACCTTTAACTGAAGGCTACAGAGTATAGATGTGTGGAAACCTCAGCTGTCTTGTCTTGGCTTGGGACAAATCTGAGCCAACTTTCACTCTAGACCTCCTCTGTGGGATTAGGCTGAAGCTATTCTCTGCAGGACTTTGCCTCATTTTTTACCTTTTGCTTCTCTTCCTCCCCTTCCCTGGCCTACTTTCCCCACACGTGTTCTGGCTTTCTCAGAGGCATTTCCTTAATAAATCGCTTGCACGTGAATCCTCATCACAGGGTCTGCTGTTGGGGAGCCTGGCTGAAAATGTTTCTTAAACTTCTGTGCTTCAGTTTCTTCTTCTGTCAAATGGGGATAATAATAGAGTCTTCTTCATTAGTTTGGCATGAAGATCACATGAGTTAATTTGTATGAAGTACATAAAACTGTGCCTGCCTGGCAGGTAGTAAGTCCTATATAGAAGCTAGGTGTTTTGACAGTAAGATAGTAGGATTACAGCTTTATGATATAATGATAATGTTCAGTGCTGTTTAGTGAAGTCATGGGCTTGGATTTAAGTTTTGGCTTAAATTGTCCAAGAATAGACTTTCTTTACCCTCTCTGAACCTCTATTTCCTCATCTGTAAATGTAATGTGTATACCTAAGTTGGTGGTTGTGAGGTATACATACTGTCAACTGCCAAAAGAACAAACAGATCAGTCTTAGAAGAAATTCCGCTAAAATGTCCTTTAGAAGCAAGATCAGTGAGACTTCAACTTGTGTATTTTGGACATGCCATCAGAAAAGACCAGTCACTTTAAAAAGACATAATGTTTATAAAGAAGAAGGCCAATGAAAACAAGAGAAACCCTCAATGAGATGGATTGACACAACAGCCACAACAATGGACTCAAACTTGCCACCAACGATCATGAAGATGACACAAGACTGGGCGACATTTCATTCTGTTATACATCAGGTCGCCATGAGTCACAGCCGGCTAGATGACAGCTAACAACAACAAGGCACTGTTAACTCTCATTTTTATTAACATGCCTTTTAAAACAACTTTCTTCAGATTGAGCTAACATTTATTCCTAAGAATAATATACTAGGAATATTTGCCAACACTTCCTCTTCATTATGATGCATGTGGGGACCTTCTGAATATCGATATGGTAGGCATCACTGTGCTAATTTGACAGATAAGACAACTAAAGCTCAGAGTGAGAGTTGCAGGAGAATTAAAACAGCTTATGTGAGGCAAAAATAGAACAAAACCAAATGTTTAGTCCACGTTTCTCTTCTGTGCTGTACCATGCTTCCCTGTGCTCAAAAGAAATGTGGAAATTTATAGGGGAGGAGGGAGTGAGCATACGAAGCCATGCCCAGGTATCTGAAGGTGAGAGGCAGTGTGTCATAGTGGTTACAACTGGGGCTTTGGGGGCCAGATTGACTGGCTTTGAATCTAGCTCCACTACTTACAATGTGACTTGGGTCAGGAAACAACCTCTCTGTGCTCTATTTCTTCACCTGTAAAATGAGGGCATGAACAGAACTTTCCACATAGGAGTTATTGAGAAGATTAGATAGGGATGAATGTGTTTGAAGCAGGGCTGACTTACCCATTACACACAGAAGGCATATGCCTACAGCCCACAATACTTTTAGAGTCCCAGAAAAATGTTTTAATTTCTTTTAAAATCAGAAGGGAAAAAAAGAACTTTTAGGTTGAAGAAACATTCTAGAGGGTCAGAGAAAATGAAGGAAAGCCTCAATGGGATGGACTGACACAGAAGCCACAGCAATGGACTGAAACATATCATAAAACATATCACAACGATGGACTGAAACTGATCATAAAGATGATGCAGGACTGAGCAACATTTCATTCTGTTATATATGGGGTCACCATGAGTCAGAGCCAACTCAATAGCAATTAACAGCAACAACAACATTAATATTTTTGTCTTTATACCAATGCAGTCATAAAATACGGTTTTTAATTCTTTCTCCACAATTTGTCTGTCAGTTTGTTGTACTGCGATGGCTTGTGTGTTTCTGTGATGCAGAAAGCTATTCCACCCATGGTGGACAGGTTTCAGGAGACCTTCCAGACTAAGACAGACTGGGAAGAAGATCTTGGCAAACTACTTTTGAAAAAAAATGGCCAGTGAAAACTTCATGAATAACAGTGGAACATTGTGCGATATAGGGCCAGAAGATGAGCCCCTCGGGTTGGAAGACACTCAAAACATGACTGAGGAAGAGCTGCCTCCTCAAAGTAGAGTCAACCTTAATGATGTGGTGGATGGAATAAAGCTTTTGGGACACTCATTCGCTGGTGTGGAAGGACTTAAAATGAGAAGAAACAGCTGCAGTCATCCATTAGTAATTGGAACATGGAATGCACCAAGCGTGAATCTAGGAAAACTGGAAGTTGTCAAAAATGAAATGAAATGCCCAAGGATGCAGTAGGCAAGAAATGAAACGATGCATTGCATTGGATAAATCTGCTGCAAAAGACCTCTTTAAAGTATTAAAAGGAAAGATGTCACTTTGAGGATTAAGGAGCACCTGACCCAAGGCATGGCATTCTCAAACACCTCACATGCATGTGAAAGCTGGACAGTGAATAAATAAGACAGAAAAAGAACTGATACCTTTGAATTATGGTGTTGGTAAAGAATATTGAATTTACCATGGACTGCAAGAAGAATAAACATATCTGTCTTGGAAGAAGTAAAGCTAGAATGCTCCTTAGAAGTGATGATGGTGAGACTTTGTCTCACATAGTTTGGACATGTTATCAGGAGGGACCAGCCTCTGGAGAAAGACATCATGCTTGGTGAAGTACAGGGTCAGTGAAAAAGAGGAAGACCCTCAAGGAGATGGATTGACACAGTGGCTGCAACAATGAGCTCAAGCATAACAACAATTGTGAGGATAGAGCCAGGCAGGGCAGCGTTTTGTTCTGTTGTACATAGGGTCGCTATGAGTCATAACTGATATGATGGCACCTAACAACAACAATTCTTAATTTCTTTCTTTCTCCCTCTCTCCCCTTCTTTCTTTTATTCCTTCAGTCTTACCTTCCTTCCTTTTTTCTTTTTTGTGAGGGAAAGGGCTCATGAAAGCAAATTGTCTAAAGTCCATGAAAATCATAATGTAGCCCAGGTTTGAAACACTTAGACCAGAGTCTGGCACCACACAGAGTACGTATTAACCATTACTCTATTGAACAGGAAATCTTCATATGGTCTCTTTGCCCTGCATGTGTCTCTGTCTATTCCGCTCTTTTTATAACCTGGAAGTGATTAGTTTTAGTACCCATCCTACTCAGGTATGGCCTAATTAACATAACAAAAAATCCTATTTCCGAAAAGGATCACATCCACAGGTATAGGGGCCGAGACTTCAATACAGATTTTGGATGGACATAATTCAATCCATAACATTCTTAATCTCCTCTTTCATTTTACAGATGAGGCACTGAGGCCTAGAGAGGGCAAGCGACTTACCTCAAGTCACACACCGTGCATTACAAGAGGGAGAGTACCTTGCCACTACCCCAGAAAATCTACTCGCATCTTACAATGGCCAGAGAAAGCAGCAAGGAGAGTCAGAGAGGAAATAAGGTGCCCACTGGAAGGGGTGACCACACAACCCTGACTTTGGAAGGTGCTTCTGGGGTGACTGCAGTGGGTTTTATGGTGAATGTTTTCAGTTCAATGCCCCTTCTCCCTCATTTTGAATTCTTCTAACTTATATTTTTCTTGGTCCTTCATTTTCAGTTCTTATTTATATAGAAGCTATTTAGGTGGTAGAAACTTTTATTTTAATTAATTAATTAATATATGTGTATATTTTATATATATATGTATTTACCACAAGCTGCTTCCAATCCTTTATAAAACAAGGTGGCATGCAAACAAACAAAACACAAATCACAATACTTTCTGTGGTGTCACCTTGCCTGATGAAGGAGCTCCAAAGGAAGAAGGCTGAGGAGGGCTTCGGCTTCTCACACAGCACAAGCTGGGTATCGCTGGGAGAGTGATCTTCCTCAAGAGAGTGGATACATTTCATTTAATAAAACACAGACTAGCCTCAGGTGGAAAGGTTGTGAGAGCCCTCAGTAGGGCTGGAGACATGTTGAAAGACAGAGGATCAAGTTAAATTCCCTCCCAGCTCCCATTATAACTTCAGTTTCTTCCCCTGTCTCCCACTCCTTAGGGAATAGGGCTGCTTATCTGTACGAGAAACTCTAGAAGATGAGGATTGTGTTTCTTGTTGGAGTTTCATGAGGTCTTGGGCCCAATTTTACCCTTGCCCTTATCTGCAAGCAGCAACAATAGAGATTTTGCATGCAGCCCAGGATTTCTTTTCTAATCGTGGTAGAAATTCATGAAAGCTCCAGCTTGTTTAACTACTTCCTCACCACCTCAGTACAGGGAGAATGAGAAGAGTCCTGAGGTTCAAAGACCTACTCACTTGGGATCTCTCACATAGAGAACTCCATCATGGAATAGTTTGTTTTGAGGGACTTGGTTTTTACTGTATCAGCCCCTTCATTAGAACACATCTTTAAGGAGATTTTTTCAGAAACAACAGGTTGAATGTGTTCATTGAAAGACAGATTAATGATCTAATAGGACTCAGTTATCTTTTAAAAGGTCATAGCAACATAGCGGTGGCTGCCATCTTTTTTTTTTTTTTAGTACCTACTTTGTGCCAGGACCTGGGCTAAGCTCTTGACATACATTATCTCATGGAATCCTCATGGTACCCTGTGGATTGGCAGTATTGTTCTCATTTCAAAAATGAGGAACTAAGGCTCAAGGAGGTGATGACTTGCCTCAGGTCACATGGCTAACGGTGGGAGCATAAGTTCCAAACCAGGCCTACCCGTCTCCAAAGTCAGATTAGGACAGAGAGTTGGACCAGATGCTTGCTGAGTCACCATTCAGTTATAAAATCAAGGCCACTGTTTATGGGTGTTTGCAACTGTTTCTTCTGTTTTCCTAGTTTAATTCTGCTAACATTTTAATATTGGGTAAACTAGTAATCTGACTTTAAAAGATTTTTAAGGAGAGCAGTTCTTTACTTGCACTGGCTTGATTTGAAGCATTCAGGCTGTTATTGGCCTTTAAACTTCTAGATACCTTTGTCAAGGTCCTGGTTAAGAAATTGGAATCAATAATCTCATCCCTAGCTTTCAAAGCTATAGATACCAGAGAAATAGCTGGCACGCCACTGACAGAATAGCCTAAAACTTGTGCCTGAACCATGTTTCTTAGAGTCGGTTACATTAAAATCTTATCTTTTTAAAGCCAGTAAGCAGGCTTTTCCATTCCTGGTGTGTGATATGCCCGACAACTGTCAGCGAGAAAGAATACAAAACTTTCCAGAAGTGTGATGGAGTTTCAGAAAGCACTGGTGGACTCTCAGCTTCTGCTTCCTGAGTACTGAGCTGATAACAGCTTTCTCGAACCACCGGAGAGAATGCATGTTCACCCCGTCTGGCTGTACCCCGCTGGGGATAGATGGAGGAACTTTCTAGATACTTTAGAGCTAAGACCTGTGCATGGACAAAGACAGCCTATTCCTGCTTGATTTGCTTTTAGAAACCCTGGCCACCATGTGTTCTTTTGTCAGGGTCAGTGAATCATCTGATAACATCTGAGCCTGGTTCTACTCCTAACTGACTGTGTGACTGGGCATAAGTCTCTTTCCCTTTACAGATATCAAATTTTCATCTTCAAAATAAGGTTGTTGAAAGGAAAAACATGAGCCTCTAAAAACTAAAAAAAGAAAATAATCTTATGATACTTTCCTTCTCTTGCCAATGTATGTGGAATGCATGAAGTATGAATTCAGGGTAGAAAATTAGAAGTTGTCAAAAATGAAATGGAATACTTGAAGCTAGGTATCCAAGCCATTAGCAAGCTGAAATGGACTGGTATTGGCCATTCTGAATCAGACAATCATATGACCTACTATGCCAGGAATCACAAATTGAAGAGGAATCGTGTCACATTCATCATCAAAAAGGATATTTCCAGGTCTGTCCTGAAGTACAACACTGTCAGTGATAGGATAATATCCATATCCCTACAAGGAATATCTGTTAATGTGACTATTATTCAAATTTACGCCCCAACTGCTAATGCCAAAGTTGAAGAAATTGAAGATTTTTACCGACTTCTGCAGTCTGAAATGTATCAAATGTGCAATCAAGGTGCATTGATAATTACTGGTGATAAGAATGTGAAATTTGGAAATAAAGAAGAAGGATCCATAGTTGGAAAATATGGTCTTGGTGATAGAAATTATGCCAGAAATCTCATGATAGAATTTTGCAAGACCAATGACTTGATCATTGCAAATGGCTTTTACAAACATGAATGGAGACTATACATGTGGACCTCGCTGGATAGAATATACAGTAATCAAATTGACTACATCTGTGGAAAGAGACGATAGAGAAGCTCAATATCATCTGTCAGAACAAGGTCAGGGGCTTACTGCAGAACAGACCATCAACTGCTCATATGTAAGTTCAAGTTGAAGCTGAATAAAATTAAAACAAGTCTATGAGAGCCAAAGTAAAACCTTGAGCATATCCCACCTGAATTTAGAGACCATCTCAAGAATAGATTAGACACATTGAACACTAATGACTGAAAACCAGATGAGCTATGGGATGACATCAAGGACATCACACAGGAAGAAAGCAAAAGGTCATTAAAAAGATGGGGGGAAAAAAAAAAGACCAAAATGCATGTCAGAAGAGGCTCTGAAACTTGCATTTGAACATAGAGTAGCTAAAGCAAGCAGAAGAAATGATGAAGTCAAAGAGCTGAACAGAAGATTTCAAAGAGCAGCTGCAGAAGACAAAGTAAAGTATTATTACAAAATGTGCAAAGACCTGGAGTTAGAAAACCAAAAGGGAAGAACATGCTCAGGATTTCTCAAGCTGAAAGAACTAAAGAAAAAATTCAAGCCTGGAGTTGCAATATTGAAGACTTTTACTGAGAAAATATTGAATGATGCAGGAAGCATCAAAAGAAGATGGGAGGATAGATCAATTGGCATAACATAGTTTATAAAGAAAACATTTTACATTCTACTTTAGTGAGCAGTGTCTGGGGTCTTAAAAGGCTGTGAGCAGCCAACTAGGATACTCCACTGGTCTCACTCCTTCTGGAGCAAGGAAGAATGAAGCAAACTAAAGATACAAGGGAAAGATTAGCCCAAAGGGCTAATGGATCACACCTACCACGGCCTCCACCAGACCAAGTCCAGTATAACTAGAGGGTGCCCAGCTGCCACCACTGACTGCCCTGACAGGGAACATAATAGATGGTCCCGGACCAAGCTGGAGAAAAATGTAGAACAAAATTCTAACTCAAAAAGAAAGACCAGACTTGCTGGCTTGACAGAGACTGGAGAAACCCTGAGAGTATGGCCCCAGGACACTCTTTCAGCTCAGTAATGAAGATCACTCCTGAGGTTCATCCTTCAGCTGAAGATTGAACAGGCCCGTAAAACAAAAGGAGACAGTCATGGATTGAATTATGTCCCCCCAAAAATGTGTGTATCAATTGTGCTGAGCCATGATTCCCAGTATTGTGTGACTTTTGTATATGTTGTAAATTGTGCCTCTATGATGTTAATGAGGGAGGATGGGTGGCAGTTGTGTTAGTGAGGCAGGACTCAACCTACAAAATTGGTTTGTGTCTTGAGGCAGTCTCTTGAGCTACAAAGGAAAGAACCGTGCAGAGAGACAGGGGGACCTCATACCACCAAGAAAGCAGCACCAGGAGCAGAGTGCACCCTTTGGACCCAGGGTCCCTGGGCCTGAGAAGCTCATCAACCACAGAAAGATTGAGGACAAGGACCTTCCTCCAGAGCCCACAGAGAGAGAAAGTTTTCCCCTGGAGCTGATGCCTTGAGTTTGGACTTTTAGCCTACTTTTTTTTTTTTTACAGTGAAGAAATAAATTTCTCTTTGTTAAAGCCATCCATTTGTAGTATTACTGTTATAGCAGCACTAGATGACTAAGACAGAGACTAAAGGGGCACCCCAGCCCTAGGGTAAGGACTAGAAGGCAGGAGGGGACAAGAAAGCTGGTAATAGGTAACCCAAGTTTGAGAAGGGGAGAGTGTTGACACGTTTTGGGGTTGTTATCTAATGTCATAAAACAATACGTGTACTAACTGTTTAATGAGAAACTAGTTTGTTCTGTAAATCTTCATCTAGGGTACAATAAAAAAAGAAAAAAGATGGAAGGAATACACAGAGTCATTGTGCCAAAAAGAATTGGTCAATGTTCAGCCATTTCAGGAGGCAGCATACGATCAAGAACTGATGGTACTGAAGGACGAAGTTTCAGCTGCACAGAAGCATTGCAACAAACAAGTTTCCAAGAATTGACAGAATACCAATTGAAATGTTTCAACAAACAGATGCAACGCTGGAAATGCTTATTTGTCTATGCCAAGAAATTTGGAAGAGAGCTAAATGGCTAACCTGCTGGAAGAGGTCCATATTGGCACCCATTTCAAAGAAAGGTGATCCAACAGAATGCAGAAATTATTGAACAATATCATTAACATCACACCCAAGAAAATCTTTGCTGAAGATAATTAAAAAACAGTGGCAGAGTACATCAACAGAAAACTGCCTGAAATTCAAGCCAGATTCAGAAGAGGGCATTGGACAAGGGATATCACTGCTGATGTCAGGTGGATCTTGGCTGAAACAGAGGATACCAGAAGATATTTACCTGTGTTTTATTGACTACGCAAAGACATTCGACTGTGTGGATAATAACAAATTATGGATAACATTGTGAAAAGTGGCAATTCCAGAACTGGTAATTGTGCTCATGAGCAACCTGTCCTTAGACCAAGAGGCAGTCATTCGAACAGAACAAGGGAATACTGCATGGTTTAAAGTCAGGAAAGGTGTGCGTCAGTATTTCATCCTTTCACCATACTTATTCAATCTGTATACTGAGCAAATAATTCAAGAACCTGGACTGTTTGAAGAAGAATGGGGCTCAGGATTGCAAGGAAGTCTCATTAACAACCTGTGATATTCAGCTGATATAACTTTGCTTGCTGAAAGTGAAGGTGGCTTGAAGCATTTATTGATGAAAATCGCAGCCTTCAGTGTGGATTACACCTCAACATAAAGAAAACAAAAATCCTCACAACTGGACCAATAAGCAACATCATGACAAATGGAGAAAATATTGAAGTTGTCAAGAATTTCATTTTACTTGGATCCATAATCAGCGCTCATGGAAGCAGCAGTCATTGAAATCCAAAATGTATTGCATTGGTCAAATCTACTACAGAAAAAAAAGACCTCTTTAAAGTGTTAAAAAGCAAAGATGTCACTTTGAGGACTAAGGTGTGCCTGACCCAAATCATGGTATTTTAAATCATGTCATATGCATTTGAAAGCCTGACAATGAATAAAGAAGACTGAGGAAGAATTGACACCTCTGAATTGCGGTGTTGGTGAAGAATATTGAATATACCATGGACTGCCAGAAGAATGAACCAATATGTCTTGGAAGAAGTACAGCCAGAATGCTTCTTAGAAGGATGGCAAGACTTCATTTCATGTACTTTGGACATGTTATCAGGAGGAACCAGTCCCTGAAGAAAGTCATCATGCTTGGTAAAGCAGAGGGTCAGCAAAAGAGCAGAAGACCCTGAACAAGATGGATCGACACAGTGGCTGCGACCAATGGGCTCAAGCATAACAATTGTTGTGAGAATGGCACAGGACCAGACAGTGTTTCATTCTTTTGTACACAGTGTCACTATGAGTCGGAACTGACTGGAGGGCACCTAACAACATCAAAAGTGGCAAGGAGTGGTGTGAGAAGAGTGGAGTCAATAAGCATCTCAGAATGGGGTAAAGTAAGCATTCGAAATTTCCATGATGCTGAAATGAAGGATATTTTGAAAACAAAAATGTTTTAATGTTCAAAGTTGTTTGTTTTTCTACAGTGTAAACCCATTCTCCGTATTTCCCTAGCTCCCCTCCAAATATTCAAAAAAATTTACTATTTTTATGCGCTCATAAATATTTTGTGAGAGCTGTTTTGTTGGTGTTGTTATCACAGTTGTTGAAATTGAGGAAGGGCTCGAATTTTCCATCTGAATTAGGATGATGCAGAGCACTCTTAGCAGAAGCAAAAACTTAGAGCTGACCATGGAATGGAATTGTCCTCCAATTTTTGAAAAGGGAAAGCTTTGGATTTTTATAGGTCATGAAACAAAGATTTCAATCTTATCAAGATTTCAAGAGCCTGGGAGACTCTAACAAATATTTTTTGGTGGCATGCTATTGGATTTCCTTCCTCCTTTCCTTTCTTCTTCCCCTTCTTCCCTTCCCCGCTTTCTCCTTTCCTCCCTCCCTCCCTCCCTCCTTTCCTCCCTCCCTCCCTCCTTTCCTCCCTCCCTCCCTTCCTCCCTTCCTTCCTTCATTACTTTCTTCTTTCCTTTCTCCTTTCCTCCCTTTCTCTCTCTCTGTCTTTCTTTTACGTTAAGCCTGTATACAGGAATCCACATGTAAAGGGATAGGCGGGTTAAGAAAGATTTTTAAAGACCCCCCCCCCCCAGGATTGCTGCCTGCCAAGAAAATGGTAGGGGATAGGGGAGAAGTGGGGAGTATGCACCCTGTTGATTCCTTTCATGAGGAAAATCCTCTTGCATTTTCTATTATGTACTCTATTTAGGGCAGGAAAACTTGATATGAGATATAGTGTCATATAAATTAATAGGTATAAGGCCTGCAGTTTGAATCTGCCAAGCACTTCTTGGAAACTCTATAGGGCAGTTCTACTCTGTTCTTTAGGGTCACTATGGGTCGGAATCGACTCAGCGGCAGTGGGTTTGGTTTGGGTGTATGAAATATACATACAATTATGGAGCAATTCTACTCTGTAACACATGGGGTCGCCATGAGTTGGGATCAACTCAAAGGCAATGAGTTTGATTTTTTAAAAAATTTTATCTTAATTTGCAAAAAAAAAAAAAAATCACTCTTAGACTGTGGCCAGCAAGTATTTGAATATTATACTTCAGCTCAGGATAAGTCATATAAATCTTCCAACAAATCCATCTATCATATCTCATGCCAAGGATTAGTCAGTGTCTTTTACTGCTGATACAAATTGTCTTTACCAATATTTTCCTTCAATTCAGCTCTGTTAACCCCTGGGTGCCTATAGCATTCTGCTGTGTTCAAGCTTTTGGAAATACGCAATTATCTTTATGGCCAAGTTCATATCTAATCTAGCCATATATATTCCAGGCTTTCCTAGCTGTGTTTGAGTGATCTGGGGTCTACCAGAAGCTTCCTGAGAAAATACTGCCTTGTCCAGCATAGTAGACTTACAGTTTACTTTTTAAACAACTCACTTGAAATTTAATGGGAAGTTTTAAAACCAGATCTGATTTAAGCCTTTTAGATATAGTTTTTAAGGATACTCTTGGCACACTAACCTTGGGGTTTGTTGAACTGTGGAGAGGAAATAAAAACCCACCCTTGTATTGTTGCCTTATTCACTATATAGATAAAAACAAAAACAAGCAAAAAAAAAGAAAAGACTCGGAACTGGGGAGAGCCTGTTAACAAGCCAATCGACACCTAATAAACAACTGGAGAAAGTAAAAAATTGGGGACAAAATCTTTCTCTTTACAGATGAAGTGTTGGAATGGCACTCTAAGCAAGAGAAGAGAAAGAATAAGCAAATCCTTTAAGATACTAGTTTATTGTAGTCAGCGGTTTGAAAAATCAAAGAAATCACAGGATCAATGATAGTTATTTTCTAACCCCTGGTGTAAAAGAACAACAAATAAGGCTTCAGTTTTTCTTTTTCTGCAAATCTGAACAATCTTGAGGAGGGAAAAGAAAAGGGCTAAACAATTCTTAACCCTCCCAAGTAAATCCCTGAGCAAGAAGCCTTCACAGACGTTCCCTCTTTTATGTTTCAAAACAATCCTGTAAGGAAGGTATTAGTAATCCCGTATTGTTGTTGTAGTTAGGTGCTATCAAGTTGACTCCGACTCATAGCGACCCCACGTGACAGAAGAGAACTGCCACTCAAGGTTTTCTAGTCTATAATCTTTATGGGAGCAGATTGCCAGGTCTTTCTCCTGCAGGGTCACGGGGTGGATTCGAACCACCAATCTTTTGGTTAGCAGCCAAACACTTAACCATTACACCACTAGGGCTCCCATTTTACAGATGGCAAAATTGAGGATCAGGAGGCACAAGCAGAACATATTACAATACACCTAAATCTCTCTGGTTCTCAAACTTGTCCTCTTGCCACTCTGCCAGGCTCCCTGTGAACTTTCCTGGTACTTACTGCTCAACCTTTGTAGGCTTTTCTGGACACCCCTTGAAAATTCAGGGCACACCCAAGCAATAGTTTTCTCAATACAGTAGCGCATTCACATTCTTATCTCATTAAGTAGCCTTTGATCCCTGATTTAAAAAAGCAAACCCATTGCTGTCGAGTTGATTCTGACTCATAGCGACCCTATAGGACAAGATAGAACTGCCACATAGGGTTTCCAAGGAGCAGCTGGTGGATTCCAACTGTTGACCTTTTGGTTAGCAGCCAAATGCTTAACCACTGTACCACCAGGGCTCCTTGATCCCTGATTAGGGCTTGCCAACTGCTTGTCTTAAGACACAAAGAATAACTATCTCCTCTTCAGTCTTCTCTACAGAACAGGATTTGTTTTCTGCCCATCGTTGATTTCATAGCAATTCCTTAAGTCCTTCTGGCTGTTCACATAATTCTTCCTACTGCTTTTCTCTTTGTTTCCTTCCATGGAGAAAGGCCTTGCTTTTAGAAACCCAGACCCAGTGCTGTTGAGTCGATTCCGACTCATAGCGACCATAGAGCTTTTAGAGATATAGGAAAAATACTCCCTAGTCTAGTATCACCTTAATTTTAAAATAAGAGGACTAATTAGCAAGTCTTATGCTAGTGAGCTTGGAGAGGGACAATCCTCTCATGCTCTGCTTGTGGGTATGTTTACTTTTGGAAAGTAATTGTGAAGGACCTTTGGAATTTGCCATTAATCATACTTCCAGAAATCTGTCTTAAAAACACCAGTCTCAAAGGTAAAAAGAACTTCATGCACAAAGAGATTTCCTACTGTGTGTTTTTAGTGGTTGTTATGGATTGTATTGTATCCTCCCAAAATATTTGTTGGAGTCCTAATCCCTATACCTGTGGTTGAGAGCTCAGCTACTCTGTCCTATAGCTTCACTATGAGTTAGAATTGATTCAAAGGCAACAGGTTTCAGATTTGGTATACCTGTGGATGTAATCCCATTTAGGAATAGAATTTCGTGTTATGTTAATGAGGCCATAGCAGAGTGCGGTGTGTCTTAAGCCTAATCACTTTAGAGATACAAAAAGACCAGTTGAGGCACAGAAGCAAGCACAAAAGGGGGAAAGATAGATGCCATGTGGAGATCTCCAAGGAACGGAGAGACACCAGGGCTAGAGAAGCTGAGACAAGGGTTGTCCCTGTGAGTCAACACAGAGAGAGCCATCCCCTAGAGTCAGTGCCCTGAATTCAGATTTCTAGCCTCTTAAACCGTGAGAAAATACCACATGCCACCCCCTCGTGGTATTGCTGGTACAGCAGCACCAGCAAACTAAGACAGTGGTGAAATATGGGCAGCCATTTAACTGTCCAGCAATTGGGGAATGATTAAGTAAACATAATATCTACTGATGAATATGTGGAATGATTAAAAAAATGACATTTATGGGGGTTTCAACATTAATGTGATAAATCAAACACATGTGTTTACGTTGTTTCTTCCCTAAATCTCACTAAGTGACAGTAAAGGGATTAAAAAAAAGGCATAAAACCATAGTGTCCAGAAGGATGCAAGAGGAGACTAAAGCACATGAGAGCTGAAAAGCATTTACTGCTGGTAACTGAGTTATGTGGCCTGAGAGAGCTGAACCAAGTGCCCATTGGGGTGGGAGGGGAAAATAAGAAGAAAGTCAATTCCTATCACAGACCCCCCCAGCATGGCTCAGGGACTGAAGACCAGTGCCTGTCACCAAAGGCAGAGAATGCATGGGGCTGAAAGCAAGAAAGGTGATTCAAAGTTCATACAGAAACAGAACTCTAGATCTTTTTCCCAACTAGACAACTCTTTTGCCCCATCTCTGAGAATGAGTGGAGGTTTATTTTGGAGAGTTTTAAGCAGACAGAGTCTGGGCTCTGGGACCTTAGACAGAAGATAGGCAAAGGTTGCTGCTGTTGTCATAAGTTGCCATCAAGTGGGCCTCTGACTCAGGCAACCCCATGCGCAATGGAACAAAATACTGCACAGTTCCATGCCATCGCCCTGTGTAAATCAGCCCCTTGTGATGCATAGGGTTTTAGTGGCTGATTTTTGGAAGAAGATTGCCACACTTTTCTTCCTAGTCTGTCTGAGTCTGGAAGCCCTCCTGAAAGAAATCCATTCGACATCATAGTAACATGCAAGCTTCCACTGACAAACCGATGGTGGCTGCACATGAGGTGCATTGGCTGGGAATCAAACTTGGGTCTCCCACATGGAAGGTGGGAATTCTACCATTGAACCACCAATGACCTCAGAGGCAAAGACAGGAGGGCCATAATAATAATAATAACAAAAAAAAAAAAAAAGGAAGAGTAAGAGTTTACATATTAAACTGTGAAATTCCCAGCCTCCTTTTTACAGCTGTATTAAGAATGGTAGCTGCCAGGCTTATGGCCCTTGACATATGGAAGGATTTTTTTTTTGTTGTTTTTTTCTGGGTAGGAACTGTTGCTATTAGGTGCTGTTGAGTTGTTTCTGATTCATAGCAACCCTATGTACAAAAGAACAAAACACCGCACAGTCCTTCGCCATCCTCACAATGGTTGAGATGTTTAAGGCCATTGCTGTAGTCACTGTGTCAATCCATCTCTCCGAGGGTCTTCCTCTTGAAGCCTAAAATAAAATTCTGCAGATATAGATAGTCAGTGGAGGGGTCCCCTATAATGGTCAGGTCTAAGTCCCATCCCTCCATGGTGAAGCCCATTGCTTGGTAAGCCCTGTCCATGCACAGGGGTCCTAGGCAATTTCGAATGCCTCATTGTCAAACGAGAACAGATGTCCAACAGTCACCTGACATTGGCAGAAAGCATCTAACATGAAAGACAGGCACCAAAATAAGCCCTCAACAAAAAGAAACACAGAGAAAACCAAAACAATCAAGTTGTAGTTGTTAGGTGCTGTCGAGTAGGTTCTGACTCATTGCGACCCTATGCACAACAGAATGAAACACTGTTTGGTCCTGTGCCATCCTTAAAATCGTTGTTATGCTCGAGCCCACTGTTGCAGTCACTGTGTCAATCCACCTTGCTGAGGGTCTTACTCTTTCCTGGTGACCCTGTACTTTACCAAGCATGATGTCCTTCTCCAGGGACTGATCCCTTTTGACAACATGTCCAAAGTACGTAAGATGCAGTCTCGACAACCTTGCTTCCAAGGAGCATTCTGGCTGTATTTTTTCCAAGACAGATTTGTTCGTTCTTTTGGCACTCCATGGTATATTCAATATTCTTCGCCAACACCACAATTCAAAGGTGTTGATTCTTCCTTGGTCTTCGGTATTCATTGTCCAGCTTTCACGTGCATATGATGTGGTTGGAAATACCATGGCTGGGGGTAGGTGCACCTTAGTCTTCAAGGTGACATCTTTGCTTTTCAACACTTTGCAGCAGATTTGCCCAATGCAATGCATCCTTTGATTTCTTGACTGCTGCTTCCGTGGGTGTTGATTGTGGATCCAAGTAAAACGAAATCCTCTACAACTTCAATATTTTCTCCACTCATCATGATGTTGCTTATTGGTCCAGTTGTGCAGATTTTTGTTTTCTTTATGTTGAGGTGTAATCCACACTGAAGGCTGTGGTCTTTGATCTGCATCAGCAAGTGCTTCAAGTCTTCTTCACTTTCAGCAAGCAAAGGTTGTATCATCTGCATAATGCTGGTTCTTAATCAGTCTTCCTCCAATCCTGATGCCCCATTCTTCTTCATATAGTCCAGCTTCTTTGGTTATTTTCTCTATGTTTTATTGCCTATGCAAAGGCATTCGACTGTGTGGATCATAACAAATTGTGGATAACATTGCTAAGAATGGGAATTCCCGAATACTTAATTGTGCTCATGAGGAATCTGTACATAGATCAAGAGGCAGCTGTTTGGACAGAACAAGGGGATACTGAGTGGTTTAAAGTCAGGAAGGGTGTGCATCAGGGTTGTATCCTTTCATCATACCTATTCAATCTGTATACTGAGCAAATAAAAAACAATGTAAGGGTTAGACGAAAATTAACAGCAACCATAATAAGTGCTTATAATGGTAAAGCAGGATATTACATCCATGAAATGAATTCTAAATGATAATTCAGAAAATTGAAAAAAGAATTCCTGAGGGAAAAAAAAATATGAAAGTCAAGGTGTTAAAAATTCAATAGAACAGTCAGAAGCCCAAAAAATTTTCCAGAACAAAGAAGTTGAAAAACCAGACATAAGGCAAGACACAAGAAAATCACTCCAGGAGGTTCAGCATCTAAGTGAGGCAAGTTTCAGAAAGAGGGAACAGAGAAGAAAGAGGGGAGGAAATAATAGAAATAAAGTAAGGACATTTCCCATATTTTAAAGGGCCAATATGAAGAATAACCCCCCACATGTCTGTCAGTTTGTTGTACTGTGGGGGCTTGCGTGTTGCTGTGATGCTGGAAGCTATGCCACCAGTATTCAAATACCAGCAGGGTCACCCATGGTGGACAGGTTTCAGCTGAACTTCCAGACTAAGACAGACTAGGAAGAAGGACCTGGCAGTGTACTTCTGAAAAGAATTAGCCAGTGAAAACCTTATGAATAGCAGTGCAACTTTGTTTGATACAATGCCAGAAGCTGAGCCCCTCAGGTTGGAAGGCACTCAAAAGACGACTGGGAAAGAGCTGCCTCCTCAAAGTAGAGTTGACCTTAATGGAGTGGATGGAGTCAAGCTTTCAGGACCTACATTTGCTGATGTGGCATGACTCAAAATGAAAAGAAACAGCTGCAAACATCCATTAATAACTGGAATGTAGAATATACGAAGTATGAATCTAGGAAAATTGGAAGTCATCAAAGTGAAGTGGAAAGCATAAATATTAATATCCTAGGCATTAGTGAGCTGAAATCGACTACTATTGGCCATTTTGAATAAGACAGTCATATGGTCTGCTATGCCTGGAATGACAAGTTGAAGACGATTGGTGTCACATTCATCATCAAAAAGAACATTTCAAGATCTATCCTGAAGTAAAATGCTGTAAGTGATAGGATAATATCCATATGCCTACAAGGAAAAAAAAAAAAAAAAACCAGTGCCGTCGAGTTGATTCTGACTCATAGCGACCCTATAGGACAGAGTAGAACTGCCCCATAGAGTTTCCAAGGAGTACATGGCAGATTTGAACTGCTGACCCTTTGGTTAGCAACCGTAGCACTTAACCACTACACCACCAGGATTTCTGTCTACAAGGAAGACAAGTTAATATGACTATTATTCAAATTTACCCACCACTAAGGACAAGGATGAAGAATTTGAAGATTTTTACCAACTTCTACAGTCTGAAACTGATCAAACTTGCAACCAGGATGCATTGATAATTACTGGGGATTGGAATGCGAAAGTTGGAAATAAAGAAGAGGAATTGGTAGTTGGAAAACATGGCCTTGGTGATAGAAATGATGCCGGAGATCACGTAATAGAATTTCCCAAGACCAATGACTTCTTCATTGCAAATACCTTTTTTTGCCAAAATAAAAGTTGACTATACAGGTGAACCTCACCAGATGGAAACACAGGAATCAAATTGACTACATCTGTGGGAAGAGACAGTCGAAAAGCTCAATATTATCAGTCAGAACAAGGTCGGGGCCAACAGTGGAATAGATCATCAATTGCTCATATGCAAGTTCAAGTTGAAACTGAAGAAATTAGAACAAGCCGACAAGAGCCAAAGTATGACCTTGAGTATATCCCACCCGAATTTAGAGAACATCTCAAGAATAGATATGACACGTTGAACACTAATGATCAAATACCATACAAGTTGTGGGATGACATCATACATCAAGAAAGCAAGAGGTCATTACAGACAAAAGAAACTAAAGACCAAATGGATGTCGGAAGAGACTCTGAAGCTTGCTGTTGAACATTGAGTAGGTAAAGCAAAAGGAAGAAATTATGAAGTAAAAGAGTTGAGCCGAAGATTTCAAAGGGCAGCTCGAGAAGACAAAGTAAAGCATTACAATGAAATGTGCAAAGACCTGGATATGGAAAACCAAAAGGGAAGAAAACACTCAGCATTTCTCGAGCCGAAAGAACTGAAGAAAAATTCAAGCCTCAAGTTGCAATAGTGAAGGATTCTATGGGGAAAATATTAAACAACGCAGGAAGCATCAAAAGAAGATGGAAGGACTATACAAGTCACTACAGCAAAAAAAATTGGTTGACATTCGACCATTTCAGGAGATACCATATGAGCAGGAACCAATGGTACCAAAGGAAGAAGTTCAAGCTGCACTGAAGGCATTGGCGAAAAACAAGGCTCCAGAAATTGATGGAATACCAATTGAGATGTTTAAACAAATGGATGCAGCACTGGGATTACTCACTCATCTATGCCAAGAAATTTGGAAGACAGCTACCTGGAAAACTGACTGGAAGAGATCTATATTTATTCTTATTCCCAAGAAAGGTGATCCAACCTAATGTGGAAATTATCTAACAATATTATTAATATCACACACAAGTAAAATTTTGCTGAAGCTCATTCAAAAGCAACTGTAGCAATATATCAACAGGGAAATGCCAGAAATTCAAGCCCGATTCAGAAGTGGTTGCAGAACCAGGGATATCATTGCTGATGTCAAATGGATCCTGGCTGAAAGCAGAGAATACCAGAAAGATGTTTATCTGCGTTTTATTAACTATGCAAAGGCACTTGACTGTGTGGATCATAACAAATTGTGGATAACATTCTGAAGGATGGCATTCCAGAACAGTTAACTGTTTTCATGAGGAACCTGTACATAGATCAAGAGGCAGTCATTTGAGCAGAACAAGGGGGTATTGTGTGGTTTAAAGTCAGGAAAGTTGTGTGTCAGGGTTGTATCCTTTCAACCTATTTAATCTGCGTGCTGAGCAAATAATCTGAGAAACTGGACTATATGAAGAAGAAAGGACATCAGGAATGGCCGAAGACTCAATAACAACCTGCATTATGCAGATGACACAACCTTGCTTGCTGACAGTGAAGAGGACTTGAAGTGCTTGCTAATGAAGATCAAAGACCATAGCCTTCAGTATGAATTACACCTCAACATAAAAAAAAAAAAAATTCTCACAAATGGACCAATAAGCAACATCACGATAAACAGGGAAAAGATTGAGGTTGTCAAGGATTGCATTTTACTTGGATCCACAATCAACACCCATGGAAGCAGCAGTCAAGAAATCAAAAGACTGATTGCATTGGGCAAATCTGCTACAAAAGATCTCTTTAAAGTGTTGAAAAGCAAGAACGTCACCTTGAAGACTAAGGTGAGCCTGAACCAAACCATGGTGTTTTCAATCACATATGCACGTGAGAGTTGGACAATGAATAAAGAAGACAAAAGAGGAATTGACACCTTTGAATTGTGGTGTTGGAAAAGAATTTTGAATACACCGTGGACTGCATAAAGAATGAACAAATCTTTCTTGGAAGAAGTACAACCAGAATGCTCCTTGAAAGCAAGGATGGCGAGACTGTGTCTCACATACTTTGGACAGGTTGTCAGGAGGAATCAGTCCCTGGAGAAGGACATCATGCTTGGTAAAGTGGAGGGTCAGTGAAAAAGAGGAAGACCCTCAATGAGATGGATTGACACAGTGGCTGCAACAATGGGTTTAAGCATAACAATGATTGTGAGGATGCCACAGGACTAGGCAGTGTTTCGTTCTGTTGTACACAGGGTTGCTATGAATTGGAACTGACTCTACGGCACCTCACAAGAACAACATGAAGAGTAAAAAATTGAAAAAGACCCTTATCAAAGCATGTCACAATGAAATTTCATAATACTGGAGATAAAGAGAGGTGCTTAAGATCTTCCAAGGGCGGGGGGGTGGGGTGGGGGCAGAAACAGTACACATACAGAGGAATAGGAATCAGAGCAGTATTGGGCTTCTGAACAGCTATACTAGAAGCTGGGTGACAAAAGTACCACTTTACAATGTGGAGGCAAAATTATTTCTACTACAGAATTCTATATGCAGCAGATGATTAATCAAATGTGGTACAAGAATAAAGATACTGGAATGCAATCAAGGTCTTAAATATCTTACTTCCCATGCACCTTTTCTCAGAAGGATGTGGTTCACAACAACAATGGAATAAGAGGTCTTGAAAGGAAGACTTGACAATGGCTCAAACTCAGTGGAAGTCCAAGGTCGACAGCAGTGGGCAAAGACTCAGCCAACGCCTCTGGCAGGGTCTCGTCTTCGGAGAGCGTCAGAGCCAAGAGTGTGAAACTGTCTCTGCATTCTCTCAGTGAATGAGCAGAAATCCAGATTTTAAATATGGAATCCTCACCTTGGCTTCACATGATAAGGGGTAGCGTGGTGTCAAAGCCTAGTATGTTCTCTCTTCAGAGTTGGTGATTAGCCGAATATGCCATCTTTTCTTTAAGGTTAGAGATTAGGGAGGTTGTTTAGATTTATGTCTCAAGGCTAGTTCACAAAGATTAACTATGTTGTGTTCTCTTTTGTCACAGCGTGCGAGGGGCAAGGTCAAGTTCAAGGCTGTTTACCTTCTTCACATAAGTCACATACTTCCATTTTTCTATGTCTAAGTTCAGAAATTTTCTACTTCTAAGTTGCACTATAAGTATTTTATGGATGTGTGGCTTAAGATCATTACAGAAGGAACAATGCCTTATACATATTACAGAATCATATACGGGTTTAGAGATTTACTGAATCATATGTGACCTGAGAACATTAAAAAAGTACAGATAGCATTCATCTACTTGCTTTGGGTTTGTTTTGCTCTTCTTTTTCTAAGTTTTTAAGGTGGGAGCTCAGGCACACATATGTACTCCACTGACTCTGTGGGAGGAGGCATCATTACTGCCAAGCAGAGATGAAAGTTCATTTCCCTATTTAGCCTTCTCTGACACCAGCCTGGTGGTGGTGGTGGCTGGGAGGGGGGGCGCTGAGATATCCCATTACATGCTGGTGAAGGTAGAAGTCTAGGTTCCATCTCAACCTTTGCTGGCATGAGCGGCACCATAGATTTTTCTGTGGTGTTTGGCTGGAGTAGAGCGGTTATTACTTAAATGATTTCTGTCTTGCTAGGCTGCTTCTTTCCTGGTCCTTTGGGTAGAGGGAGAGGTAGTTATAGGGATCAAGCTTTGTTGGAGATTTTTTTTCTTTCTTCTTTTTTTTTTTTTGCATGAAACTGTTGGCATTTTTTTGTGTTTCTGTCTTCTTTAGATGATTCCCTGGGTGACTCCAACAGTTAACATGCTCAGTTGCTAACTGAAAGGTTGGAAATTCAAGTTCCCCAAAAGGTACCTCAGAATAGAGTCCTGGTGAACTACTTCTGAAAAATCAGCCATTGAAAACTATATGGAGCACAGTACTATTCCGACACACATGGGGTCGCCATGAGTCAGAATCAACTTGATAGCAATTTTTAAAAAATCTTTAGCATGCAGTCTGGGATATAAATCCAAAACAAAACCCACTTCCGTTGAGTCCATTTCAACTCATAGTTACCCTGTAAGACAGAGTAGAACTGCCCCACGGGGTTTCCAAGGCTGTGATCTTTATGGAATCAGACTGTCACATCTTTCTCCTGTGGAGCTGCTGGTGGGTTCCAGCCATCAACCTTTTGGTTAGCAGCTGAGCACTTAACAACTTTACCACCAGCGCTTCTTGTCTGGGATATATAAGGAAAAATGAAAACCCAAGAACTCACCACTGTACCATTCCTTGGATTCTGAGGTCCCTAGAAAGTCTACCTTCTCTCCAACTTTTCCGTATCTTTTTATCTTTGTTTTATACACAATGCTGGGGGTTTTAGTTGCACTTAGGAGGAAGAACAGGGAATAGTATGTCTACCCCCTCTTCCAGGAACTGAAAGTTCCTTGTGAGTTATTTTTAAAAGTTCTATTGTTTGAAGTACTAAATTTTCATTTATCCAGAAACTTGACTATCCAGGTTGGCTTGTCAAGGGCATCTGTAAAAAATTTGTTTCACCCCTGATTGTATGCTATTGGACCATAGTATTTTCCTCAAAGAGAGACACTTACTCTGCTTTGTTGTTGTTGCAGTTAGGTACTATAGAGTTGACTCTATGCACAATAGAAAGAGACAGTGCCTGGTGATCCACCATCCTCACAATTGTTGCTATGCTTGAGCCCTTTTTGTAGCCAATGTGTCAGTTGATTTCCTTGAGGATCTTCCTTTTTCCCTGACCCTCTACCAAGCATGATGTTCTTCTTTAGGGACTGATTCCTCCTGACGTGTCCAAATTATGTGGGACGTAGTCTCGCCATCCTTGCTTCTAAGGAGCATTCTGGTTGTACTTCTTCCAAGACATTTGCTCATTCTTTTTGGCAGTCCATGGTATATTCAATATTCTTCACCAACACCACAACTCAAAGGTGTCAATTCTTCTTCAGTCTTCTGTACTCACTGTCCAGCTTTCACATGCTTATGAGGCCATTGAAAACATGATGGCTTGGGTCAAGCCTACCTTAGTCTTCAAGGTGACATCTTTGCTTTTGAAAACTTTAAAGAGATCTCTTGCAGTTGATTTGCCCAATGCAGTGCGTCTTTTGATTTCTTGACTGCTGCTTCCATGGCTGTTGATCGTGGATAAAAGTAAGATGCGATCCTTGACAACCTCAATCTTTTCTCCATTTATCATGAAGTGGCTTATTGGTCTAATTGTGAGGATTTTTGTTTTCTTTATGTTGACATGTAATCTACACTGAATGCTGTGGTCTTTGATCTTCATCAGTAAGTGCTTTAAGTTCTCTGCACTTTCAGCAAGCAAGGTTGTGTCATCTCCATAACACAGGTTATTAATGAGTCTTCCTCCAATTCTGATGCCACATTCTTCATATAGTTCAGCTTCTCGAAATATTTGCTCGGCACACAGATTGCATAGGTATGGTGAAATGATACAACCCTGACACACACTGTTTCTGACTTTAAACCAGTCAGTACCCTCGTGTTCTCTTAGAACTACTGCCTCTTGGTCCATGTAGAGATTCCTCATGAGCACAATTAAGTTTTCCAGAATTCTCCTTCTCTGCAATGTTATCCATAATTTGCTATAATCCACACAGTCCAAAGCCTTAGCATAGTCAATAAAGCACAGGTAAATATCTTTCCAGTGTTCTCTGCTTTTAGCCAGGATCTATATGACATTAGCAATGATATTCCTCATTGCACGTCCTCTTCTAAATCCAGCTTGAATTTCTGGCAGTTCCCTGTCAATATACTGCTGCAGCTGCTTTTGAATGATCTCCAGCAAAATTTTGCTTGTGTGTGATATTAAAGATATTGATAGATAATTTCTGCATATGGTTGGATCACCTTTGTTTGGAATGGGCACAAATATGGATCTCTTCCAGTTGGTTGGCCAGGTAGCTGTCTTCCAAATTTCTTGGCATAGATGAGTGAGCCCTTCCAGCGCTGCATTCCTTTGCTGAAATATCTCAATTGATATTCTGTCAATTCCCAAAGCCTTGTTTTTCACCAATGCCTTCAGTGCAGCCTGGACTTCCTCCTTCAGTACCATCAGTTCCCGATTATATATTGCCTCCTGAAATGGTTGAACATCTACCAATTCTTTTTGGTGTAGTGACTCTGTGTATTCCTTCCATCTTCTTTTGAGGGTTCCTGTGTCCTTTTTTTATTTCCCCCATAGAATCCTTCAATATTGCAACTTGAGCATTGATTTTTCCTTCAGTTCTTTCAGCTTGAGAAATGCCATGTGTGTTCTTCCATTTTAGTTTTCTATCTCCAGGTCTTTGCACATTTCTTTGTAATACTTTACTTTGTCTTCTTGAGCTACACTTTGAAATCTTCTGTTCAGCTCTTTTACTTCATCATGTCTTCCTTTCCCTTTAGCTACTCTACGTTCAAGAGCAATTTTCAGAGTCTCTTCTGACATCCGCTTAGTTCTTTTCTTTCTTTCCTGTCTTTTAATACCCTCTTGCTTTCTTCATGTATGATATCCTTGATGTAATTCCACAACTCATCTGGTCTTTTGTCATTAGTGTTCAAAGCATCAAATCTATTCTTGAGATGGTCTCTAAATTCAGGTAGGATATACTCAAGGTCTTACTTTGGCTCTGGTCAGCTTGTTCTAATTTTCTTCACTTTCAACTTGAACTTGCATGTGAGTAATTGGCCTTGTTCTGACTAATGATATTGAGCTTCTCCATCATCTTTTTCCACAGATGTAGTTGATTTGATTCCTAGGTATTCCATCTGGTAAGGTCCATGTGTATAGTTGCCGTTTATGTTGGTGTAAAAAGGTACTTGCAATGAAGAAGTTGTTGGTCTTGCAAAATTCAATTATGTAATCTCCGACATAGTTTCTATTACCAAGACCATGTTTTCCAACTAACAATCCTTCTTCTTTGTTACCAACTTTCACATTCCAATCACCAGTAATTATTAGTGCATCCTGATTACCACCACCACCACACATTTGATCAATTTCAGACTGCAGAAGTTGGTAAAAATCTTCAATTTCTTCGTCCTTCTTCTTAGTGGTTGGTGCGTAAATTTGAGTAATAGTCATATTAAGTGGTCTTCCTTGTAGGCGTGTGGATATTATCCTGTCACTGACTGGTTGTACTTCAGTATAGATCTCGAAATGTTCTTTTCAATGAAAAATGCAACGGCATTCCTCTTCAAGTTGTCATTCCCAACATAGTAGACCATATGATTGTCTGATTCAAAATGGTCATTACCAGTCCATTTCAGCTCACTAATGCCTAGGGTATCCATGTTTATGCATTCCATTTCATTTTTGATGATTTCCAATTTTCCTAGATTTATACTTCATACATTCCATGTTCCAATTATTAATGGATGTTTGTAGCTGTTTCTTCTCATTTTGAGTCATGCCACATCAGCAAATGAAGGTCCAGAAAGTTTTACTCTGTCCATGTCATTAAGATCAACTACTTTGAGGAGGCAGCTCCTTCCCAGTTATCTTTTGAGTGTCTTCCAACCTGAGGGACTATTCTTCCAGCACTATATCAAACAATGTTCTGCTGCTGTTCATAAGGTTTTCGCTGGCTAGATGTTTTCAGAAGTAGACTGCCAGATCCTTCTTCCTGGTCTGTCTTAGTCTGGAAGTTCAGCTGAAGCTTGTCCACCATGGGTGACCCTGTGGGTATTTGAATACTGGTGGCATAGCTTCCAGCATCACAGCAATACATAAGCCCCCACAGTGCAACAAACTGACAGACATGTGGGAGTTACTTCGCTTAGCATCCTGTTATAAATAGCAGATACGGAAGGCTATTAGATTACCTGTTTACCATAGCCATAGGGGTTGAAACAAATAATGAGGTATAAAACCGAATGATCTTAGTCCTGTAGCCGAGGGGTAACTACAGGTCTATGAAGCAGGAGAGAAAATGGAAATTGTTAAATCCACATGTCTGGTTCCTTGCATCTGCTGAGGATGGATATCTGAATTAGCAAAGCAACAGTATGGAGTAGTGTTTGAAGGTGTAGGCTTTGGTATAAAGTAGGATGAGTTCGATTTATACTCTTGTATTCACAAACTGTATGGCTTTAGGCAAGTTACTTGACTTTTTTATGCCTCAGTTTTGTTGGTGGTAAAATGAGCATTAGAGTTGTACTTATTTCAGGGGTTTGCTGTGGGTTAAATAAGTTAATATATATGAAACACCGATAACCATTTTTGGCAATACAATAACCATTTAATAAATATTACCTATCATTATTACTAAGGAGCCCTGGTGGTGCAGTGGTTAAGGGCTCATTGGCTAACAGAAAGTTCGACAGTTTGAACCCACCAGCTGCTCTGTGAGAGAAAGATGTGGCAGTCAGCTTCTGTAAAGATTATAACCTTGGAAACCATATGGGGCACTTCTACTCTGTCCTATAAGGTCGATATGAGTTGGAATCGATTTGAGGGCAGTGGACAATGGGGTACTGTTATCACTCATATGTTGTGATTTAGAGACAAAGGGAAAGCCCCTGTTATGGATTGAATTGTATCTCCCGCAAAGTATGTATTGAACTCCTGACCACTATACCTGTAAATGTGACCCTGTTTGGAAATAGGGCTTTTCTTTTGTTGTGTTAAAGAGGTCATGCCAGAGTAGGGTGCATCCAAAACCTAATCAGTTTTAAGTTATTTTTTAAAAAAGCAGAACAGACACAGAGACGCACACAGGGGGAAGACAATTGTTATGTGAGAACCCATCTGCAAGCAAAGGAATGCTAAGGATTGCCCATAGAAACAGAGAGGCCTACAGAAGGAATCCACATGGCTGAAACCCTGATTTGGACTTTGAGCCTCCAGAACTGTGAGAAATACTAGGAAACTAAAACTGCCTCTTTTCACATATTCCCCTACGTATTCTTGAATTATGGTGTTGGAGAAGAATATTGAATACGCCATGGACTGCCAGATGAACAAACAAATTTGTCTTGGAAGAAGTACAGCCAGACTGCTCCTTGGAAGGGAGGATGGCAAGACTTTGTCTTACATACTTTGGGCATGTCATCAGGAGGGACCGTTTTTGGCAATACAATAACCATTTAATAAATATTACCTATCATTATTACTAAGGAGCCCTGGTGGTTGTACTCAATCATTGAATAATTGGTTGGGTTAAGGTATTAAAAAAAAAACAAAAACCTATTGTCATCGAGTCAATTCCAACACATAAGAATCCTGTAGGATGGAGTAGAACTGCCCCATAGGGTTTTCAAGGAGCTGCTGTTGAATTCAAACTGCCAACTTTTGTGTTAGCAGCCGAACTCTTAACCACTGTGCCACCAGGGCTCCAGGGTTAAGATATGTTGTTGTTAGGTGCAGTCAAGTTGATTCTAAATCATAGCAACCCTATGTACAACAGAACGAAACACTGCCTGGTCCTCCACCACACTCAAAATCATTGTAATGCTTGAGCACGTTGTTGAAGCCACTGTGTCAACCCCTCTCGTTGAAGGTCTTCCTCTTTTTTTGCTGAACCTCTGCTTTACCAAGCATGATGTCCTTCTCCAGAAACGGGTCCCTCCTGATGACATGCCCAAAGTATGTAAGACAAAGTCTTGCCATCCTCCCTTCCAAGGAGCAGTCTGGCTGTACTTCTTCCAAGACAAATTTGTTTGTTCATCTGGCAGTCCATGGCGTATTCAATATTCTTCTCCAACACCATAATTCAAAGGCATCATTCTTCTTCAGTCTTCCTTAATCATTGTCCAACTTTCATATGCATAGGAGGCAATTGAAAATATCATGGCTTGGGTCAGGTGTAACTTAGTTCTCAGAGTGAGTATAAGCTCATCTAAAAATCTGCTACTATGAAAGGAGAGTTTGCGCCTCACTATAAAAAATTTTTTTTTTTTATAATGTGGATCAGTGTATGTCCTACTATCTAACTTAAGAGCTGTGAGGAATCCTCCTTATTCAAGCCCTCTACACTTCCCATAGATATCTTAGGCATTAGTGAGCTGAAATGGACTGGTATTGGCCATTTTGAATCAGACAATCATATCCTCTACTATGCTGAGAATGACAAATTGAAGAGGAATGGTGTCTCATTCATCGTCAAAAAGAACGTCAGTGATAGAATAGTAACCATACACCTACAAAGATGATCAGTTATTCAAATTTACACACTAAGCACTAAGGCCAAAGATGAAGAAATTAAAGATTTTTAACAACTTCTGCAGTCCAAAATTGATCAAACATGCAATCAAGACACATTGCTAATTACTGGCGATTGGAATGTGAAAGTTGGAAACAGAGAAGAAGGATTGGTAGTTGGAAATTATGGTCTTGGTGAAGGAAATGATGCCAGAGATTGCATGATAGAATCTTGCAAGACCAGTGACTTCTTCATTGCAAATACCTTCTTTCACCAACGTAAACAGCAGCTATAAATGTGAATCTCACCAGATGGAATACACAGGAATCAAATCAACTACATCTGTGGAAAGAGACGATAGAAAAGCTCAATATCATCAGTCAGAACAAGGCCATGGGTCGACTGTAGAACAGACCATCAATTGCTCATATGCAAGTCCAAACTGAAGCTGAAGAAAATTAGAACAAGTCATGAGAGCCCAAGTACAACCTTGAGTGTATCCTGCCTGAATTTAGAGGCCATCTCAAGAACAGATTTTACACATTGAACACTAATGATCGAAGACCAGACAAGTTGTGGAATTGCATCAAGGACATCACGCATGAAGAAAGCAAGAGGTCATTAAAAGACAGGAAAGAAAAGACCTAAGTGGATGTCAGAAGAGACTCTGAAAGTTGCTCTTTAACGTAGAGTAGCTGAAGGGAAAGGAAGACATGATGAAGTAAAAGAGCTGAACAGAAGATTTCAAAGTGCAGCTCAAAAAGACAAAGTAAAGTATTACAAAGAAATGTGCAAAGACCTGGAGATAGAAAATCAAAAGGGAATAACACACACAGCATTTCTTAAGCTGAAAGAACTGAAGAAAAAATTCAAGCCTCGAGTTGCAATATTGAAGGATTCTATGGGGAAAATAGTAAAGGACGCAGGAAGCATCAAAAGAAGATGGAAGGGATACACAGAGTCACTGTACCAAAAAGAATTGGTCAAAGTTTAACCATTTCAGGAGGTAGCACATGATCAAGAACTGATGGTATTGAAGGAAGAAGTTTAAGCTGCACTGAAGGCATTGGTGAAAATCAAGGCTCCAGGAGTTGACGGAATATCAACTGAGATGTTTCAACAAACAAATGCAGCACTGGAAGTGCTCGCTTGTCTACGACAAGAAATTTGGAAGAGAGTTACCTGGCCAACCAACTGGAAGAGATCCGTATTTGTGCCCATTCCAAAGAAAGGTGATTCAACACAATGTGGAAATTATCTAACAAGTAAAGAAAAATTTGTTTGTTTTCCAGCTTCTCTTTCTTTCTTTTTTATTGTGCTTTAGATGAAGGTTTACAGAGAGAATTAGTTTCTCATTAAAAAATTAATACACATATTATTTTGAGACATTGGTTGCCAACCCCATGAGGCGTCAACACTCTCCCCTTCCACCTTGGGTTCTCCATTACAAGTTTCCCTGTCCCCTACTGCCTTCTCCTTTCTTGCCTCTGGGTTGGTTTGCCCATTTAGTCTCATTTCGTTTTATGGGCCTGTCTAATGTTTTGCTGAAGGGTGAACCTCAGAAGTGCCTTCAGTAATGAGTTGAAAGGGTGTCTGTGGGCCATATTCTTTGGGTTTTTCCAGTCTTTGTCAGATGAGTAACTCTTTTTTTTTTTTTTTTTGACATACAAATAAAGTTTTGCTGAAGATCATTCAAAAGAAGTTGCATCAGTACATCAACAGGGAACTGCCAGAAATTCAAGCCAGACTCAGAAGAGGACATGAAACAAGGGATATCGTTGCTGATGTCAGATGCATTATGGCTGAAAGCAGAGAATGCTAGAGAGATGTTTACCTGAGTTCTATTGACTATGCAAGGGCATTTGACTGTGTGAATCTTAGCAAATTATGAACAACATTTTGAAGAATGGGAATTCCGGAACACTTAATTGCGCTCCTGAGGAATCTGTACTTAGATTAAGAGGCAGTCATTTCAACAAAACAAGGGAATGATGGGTGGTTTAAAGTCAAGAAAGGTATACATCAAGGTTGTATCCTTTCACCATACTTATTGCATCTGTATGCTGAGCAAATAATCTGAGACACTGGACTATATAAAGAAGAACGGGGCATCAGTATTGGAGGATGACTTATTAACAACCTGCGTTATGCAGATGACACAACCTTGCTTGCTGAAAGTGAAGAGGACTTGAAACACTTACTTATGGAGATCAAAGACCACAGCCTTCAGTATATGGATTATACCTCAATATTAAGAAAACAAAAATCTTCACAGCTGGACTAATAAGCAACATCATGACAAACAGAGAAAAGGTTGAAGTTGTCAAGGATTTCATTTTACTTGGATCCACAATCAATGCCCATGGAAGCAGCAGTCAAGAAATCAAAAGACACATTGCATTAGGCAAATCTGGTGGAAAAGACCTCTTTAAGGTGTTGAAAAACAATGATGTCACTTTGAGGACTGAGGTGGGCCTGACTCAAGCCATGGTGTTTTCAATCACCTCATAGGCTTGTGAAAGCTGGACAATTAGAAAGACTGAAAAAGAATTGGTGCCTTTGAATTGTGTGTAGGCAAAGAATATTGAATATTCTGTGGACTGCCAGGAGAGCTAACAAATCTGTCTTGAAAGTACAGCCAGAATGCTCATGAGAAGCAAGGATGGCAAGACTTTGTCTCACATACTTTGCACATGTTATAAGGAGGAACCAGTTCCTGGAGAAGTGCATCATGCTGGTAGAGTAGTGGGTCAGTGAAAAAGAGGAAGCCCCTCAAGGAGATGGATTGTCACACTGGCTGCAACAACGAGCTCAAGCATAACAATGACTATGAGGATGGCGGTGAACCGGGCAGGGTTTCATTGTGTTGTACATGGGGTTGTTATGAGTCAGAATGGACTTGATGGCACCTAACAACAAAAAACAAAAATCCTTCCCTCATTTTGCCCTCTGATTTGATTCAGTTATAAAGAACCATCCCTGCTGCTCTTGTCAAAATTTAGCTTTATGTGGGCAACAAGGAGAAAAGCCAGTTGTCTCTACCGTAGTGTAAATGCTTGCCTTCTCTATCACTCTGGTGAATAATACCCACCTGGGTTTTGAAACCCTGCGTCGTATTGGCTTTGTGATCTTGGACTAGTAACTTAATCTGTCTAAACCAGTGGTTCTCAGTCAGGGATGATTTTGTCATCCCGGGGCATGTTTGTCAATGTCTGAAGATGTATTTGGTTACCTATTTGGGTAGTAGTGCTCCTGGAATCTAGTAGATAGAAGCCAGGGGTGCTGCTAAACACCCTGCAATGGCGCAGGACAACACCACACAACAAAGAATTATCTAGTCCAAAATGTCAATAGTGCAGAGGTTGAGAAGCCCTGTTCTAAGCTTTAGGCTCTTTCTAGAAAACTGGGACAATGAAGGTACCTGATTCACAGGGTGTAGGCGAGGATTCACTGGGCTAGTGGTTGTAAGGCTTAGCAGAGTGCCTGGTCCGTGGTAGTAGCCAGGCAATCTCTGTCCACAGGGACACTTTATCCTCTCTTTACTTTGCCTGACTTCTCTAGACTTGCCTTCTTGTGATTTTTGAGTACACATGTATTTGGGGAAGGGAAAATGAGAGAAATACAGGAACTGAATTCATTGAGGAACTGGCACATACTAGAATTGTAACGTAAGTCATAACTGATAAAAGCTACACCACTTTTAAAACTTATTAAAAGAAATTAAAACTCTGTCTTAGTTTCCTAAGGCTGCTATAACAAAAACGCTGCAAAGTAGATGGCTTTAAAGACAGAAATTTATTTTCTCGTTGTCCTGGAGGCTAGAAGTCTGAATTCAGGGCATCAGCAGGGCTATGCTCTCTCTTTCTCTCTGTGTCAGCTCTAGGGGAATATCCTTCCTTGTCTTTTAGCTGCTATAGTCCTTGGCATTTCTTGGGGATCCTTGACTTGTACACAAATTTTCACATGATGTCTTCTCCCCATGTGTGACTTTGTTTCCATGTCTGTCCTTTTCTTTTATAAAATACCACTTCAGAGGGATTAGGATTATGAACAACTTTATTCTTGTGCAACCTCCTCAATTTAGCAGGTAACATCTGCAAAGAAAAACCCTATTTCTCCAGACAGGGTCACATTCACTGGTACAGGTTTAGGACTTCAGCATATCTTTTGGTGGGGGACACAATTTAATCCATATTAAGCCCATTCTAATCCAGTGGCATCTTTGGGTTTTCAAGAGAGCTGAAAGAACACTTTCAGAATCCTGGCAATGCTGCTTCTTCTGCAAGAGAGAGGGCTACCACCACATCACCCCACCAAGCCTCTTCCTTGAAGGGGAGGATGTTGGAGGTTGGGGAAGGGATATTACATGAAAGCAATGTAAGTGAAAATTTTTTTTTGGCCTTCCTTATTACTTTTTTAAAATTATAGAATAGAAAATGCATACTAGGGTGAGAATTCTGTAATTTTTGGAGGCAATATGAGAGGAGAAGCACTATCTAGCTTCTGATCTTTATATGGTACATTGGATCAGAAAGTCTTAATTATCCTCACCAAGGTGACATCCTTTTACAATGAACTATGTATTATATTTTTCTGTGCAAGACAAAGAAGAACATTTATGTAATTAAAAGAGGCTGATTGAAAAAATCCGTGTCAGGCATAAGCTTGGATTTTATACTTTCGGGCTCCCGTGACTGGGGGACATTTAAAAAAAAACTGCAGAACTGCGCAAAAGTGGTCTTTTTTTTTAGCAGCACATATTGGGAGCAGGAATGAGGCGCTTGCTTTCCCCCTGTGCTCGGCAGCAGCGCCCCGCCTCATTAGTTCAGTGTGCAGCCAGGGCTGTTCCCTCCGGTCCTCATCAGCTCACTCAAACATGCTGCAAGATTGATCTGACGGCCCATGAAAGGGAGTCTGGAGGCAGAGGAAAGCGCTGGAGAGGGCTAAGCCTTCAGTAACATGGGATTCTGTATTTTCAAGGATATCAGCATGTTTGCCTAACATTAAGGACTGTGATGTTAGCAGACCCTCTGGCTTCTTGGCCACGAAATAGTTGTGACAAGGGCCCTGCAGTGTCTGTCTCTCTGGTTCCTATTCTCGCTCCGTATGTGTGTGTATGCATGTACAGAGGTGTCTTTTGAGTCCTGAGCTTGAAAATACTTATTTGAAGTTGTTATTTACTTTTGAGTAGGCTCTGACTTGTGGAGACCCATGTACAACAGAACAAAATATTGCCCAGTCCTGCACCTTCTTTACCATCGCTGATATGCTCGGGTCCATTGTTGCTGCCACTGTGTATTTTGAGTGCCTTCCAACCTAGGGGGTTCATCTTCCAGCACTATATAGAACAATATTCTGTTGTAATCCATAGGGTTTCCATTGGCTGATTTTTGGAAGTACACTTGCCAGGCCTTTCATCCTAGCCTGTCTTAGTCTAGAGGCTCTGCTAAAATCCATCCACCAGGTCCCTGCTGGTATTTAAAATATTGGTGGCATAGCTTCCAGCATCGTAGCAACACACAAGCCACCAAAGTAAGTAAAACTGATTGAAGTGCTGGGAAGAAATCTCTCTGACTTAAGCCTGAATCCCTCTGACAAGAAGAGTAAAACAATTAGCATTTGTGGATTGCTTACTAAATGTCAGGCACTTTTTCTCTTTAATTCCCATACTAACCTGAAGTTAGCACTATGATCTCATTGTAGAGATTAGGACGAAGAGGCTTGAGAGTAAGAGTGATATTCAAAATGTTTAACAATCAGAAATGTAAAGGTATAGACCATTAAGCAGAGGACAGCAGGTATCCAATGACAGATTTCTCACCTTCCATGTGGGGGCCCAATTTCCATTGCTGGCCAATGTACTCCATGCACAGCCACCACCCATCTGTCAGCAGAGGCTTGCATGTTTCTATGATGCTGAATAGGTTTTAAAGGAGCTTCCAGATTTAGACAGGAAGGGCTAAAGATCTACTTGTGAAAATTTGCCAACGAAAATCCTATGGACAACAATATCTGATCCGTAACAAATGATGGGGATGGCACAGGATTGGGCAGCGTTTCCTTCCATTGTAGATGGGGTCACCATGAGTCAGTGACTGACTCCATGACAGCTAACAGGGCCATTTAACAGCTTGCTGGCCGTGGTCCTGAAGTTCCCCAGGAAAGGATTAGGATGGCTGGGACGATGGAGAGATGTATCAAGGAAGCTTGGGATAGTGGTTGTCATGGATTGAATTGTGTTCCCCCTAAAATATGTCTATCAGCTTGGTTAGGCCATGATTCCCAGGGTTATGTGGTTGTCATCCATTTTCTGATTGTAGTTTTATGTTAAGAGGATTAGGGTGGGATTGTAATGCCAGCCTTACTCAGGTCACCTCCCTGATCCAATATAAAGGGAGATTCCCTTGGGTGTGGTCTGTACTACCTTTTATCTCTCAAGAGATAAAAAGGAAAGGGAAACAGCAGAGAGGGGGGAACCTCATAGCACCAAGAAAGCAGCACCAGGAGCAGAGTGCATCCTTTGGACCTGGGGTCCCTGCGCCTGAGAATCTTCTCTACCAGGGGAAGATTGAGGACAAGGACCTTCCTCCAGAGCCAACAGAAAGACAGAAAGCCTTCCCCCAGAGCTGATGCCCTGAATTTGGACTTCTAGCCTACTAGACTGTGAGGAAATAAATTTCTCTTTGTTATAGTCTTCCACTTGTGCTATTTCTGTTATGGCAGCACTAGATGACTGAGACAGTGGCTATTTACAAGCAGCACAAATATTTCATGAACCATCAGAGCATACCAGGTAAATTGGCTCTGTTTGGGAGGAAAGCTAGTTTCCCCAAAGACAAAGAGCTAACAAGTAACTTGGGATTTGCACCCTGTTCTCTTGACTCCAAAGATCACACTCTTTCCAGTGTGCCATACCCCGGCTAACTCTACCCTTTCTATTAGGGAAGAGCCTGCAGGAATTCCTGGAGGAAGAAAAGTTGGCAAAAATTCTTATGAGGCGTAAATGATGCCAGAACTTTTGCTGTGAATAATTTCGTCCAAGGTGGCAGAGGAAGCTTCCAACAGACTCAGGGATGTGTAAGGTGCATCTCAAGGCTGCAGGTAATATTTCAAAACAGAAAAGGCCATTAAAAATCAGAGTTGGATAACTGAAAACAAATATTACCAATGTCCATAATATTTCCCAGAGGTGATGCCCCTGTATGGTGTGGTGAGAATCAAAACCTGACATAGATACTCTCCTGAAGATAGGTGGGAGTTCTGATGCAAGGCTTTGAGAAAACACCATTTATGATGACAGTGGACGCACTAAGAGTATTTTGAAAACTCCAGTTGAGATTTTGGTATACACACACACACTAGAGTTTGTAGTTTAGCAAATTACTCAAGTTTCCATGGCTTTTTCTTTTTGGCTTGATTCAGGTTGCTCAAACTATAAAAATGGTATCACTCATACACTACGAGCATCATTGCTTTCAATGGGAAGTCTAAAACTACAAATGAAAATGTTTTATGGGAATTAAAGGAAAATGCCCTCTCTGTTTTGAGAATGGTTGAAACAGAGGGGCATATAAAATCCTCTTTCTTTCTTTCCTTTCTTGCTTCTTTTTTCAAGCTAGGGAAATCCCAATATTCTCTAAACACAAACAGAAATTTACTCACTGGCTCTGAAAACCCTGACCCAGAATGGGCCCGTTTTCCGCTCCAGGGAGCAGCTGAGCTCTTTTATCTCTAAAAACCTTTGAATTTATGCCTCCTGCTGTTCTCTTGCATTTTCTAATCCCACCTATCTTGCTAGGCTGTTTTTTCTTTACCAAGCTAGTATCACCTCTCCCTTCATTTCTGCAGATTTAAACCTCTTCTGTGGTAACCAAAGAACTGTAGCATCGAAAGACAATTTCCAAAGTGTGGCCTGAATATCCTTGGTGGTGAGCAAGATGGTTGTAAGTGATAGAGAGGCAATTACCTTTTTTCTTAGTCATCCAGTGTTGCCTTAACAGAAATACCACAAGTGGATGGCTTTAACAAAGAGAAATTTATTTCCTCACAGTCTAGTAGGCTAGAAGTCCAAATTCAGGGCATTGGCTCCGGGGGAAGGCTTTCTGTCTTTCTGTTGGTTCTGGAGGAAGGTCCTTGTCCTCAATCTTCCCCTGGTCAAGGAGCTTCTCAGGTGCAGGGACCTCCTGTCCAAAGGATGCACTCTGCTCCTGGTGCTGCTTTCTTGGTGCTATGAGGTCCCCCACTCTCTGCTTGCTTTCCTTTCCTTTTATCTCTTGAGAGACAAAAGGTGGTGCAGGCCACACCCCAGGGAAACTCCCTTTACTTTGGATCTGGGAAGTGACCTGAGTAAGGGTGGTGTTACAATCCCACCCTAATCCTCTTAACATAAAATTACAATCAGAAAATGGAGGACAACCACGCAATACTGGGAATCATGGCCTAACCAAGTTGACACATATTTTAGGGGGGACACAATTCAATCCATGACATCTTTTGTTATTTTAACAACAATGTATTTGTTTTAATGTATATCAAAATATAGAATTGAAACCTCAAACTGTGATTATGTGAATATTATTGCCTATGGCAATGCTGAGCTTCAAAAGTGCGTCTACTTATGGCTGGTTAAGATATGTTAAGAAAATAACAGTACAGGTGATATGTGGATATAGCAAAGGACACACGTTAAATAGGTGATAATTCCATCAAGGTCAGAAATAGCATTCTCAAACACCCACTGTCTTGGTAAACATCATGGTAAATCGTGAAGGAATTGAAGTTGTCAAGGATTTCATTCTACTTAGATCAACAATCAATGCCCATGGAAGCAGCAGTCAAGAAACCAAATGAGGTATTTCATTGAGAAAGTCTACTGCAAAATATCTCTTTAAAGTGTTAGAAAGTAAAGGTATCACTTCGAGGACTAAGGTGCACTGGACCCAAATCATGGTTTTTTTTCAATCACCTCATATGCATGGGAAAGATGGATAAAAACAACAAAAAAAGACAGAAGAAGGATTGATGCATTTGAATTGTGGTGTTGATGAAGAATATTGAATATACCATGGACAGCAAGAAGAATGAACAAATCTGTTTTGGAGGAAGTACAGCCAGAATGCTCCTTAGAAGGGAGAATGGCAAGACTTTGTCTTGCTTATTTAGATATGTCAGAGTAAAAACCAGTCGCTAGAAAAGTAACATCATGTTTGGTAAAATACAGGGTCATTGAAAATGAGGGAGACCCCCATGAGGTGGGCTGACACATTAGCAGCAACAATGGATTCAAACATACCGTAACGCTTTTGTGAGGATGGTGCAGGGCCAGGCAGTGTTCTGTTCTTCTATACATAAGGTCCCCTGAGTTGGAGCTAACTCCATGGCAACTAACAACAACTGTATTCTCAGCAGGTGTGCAGGGCATTCTACTCATGAGAAGAGGTAACCACAGAAGCACTGTCTGAGGAAGTGAGAGGCAAATAGATCCAGAGTACAAATAGAGAGCACGAGCGTTAGAAGAGCGAACATCTCTTTTCCTTAAGTTTGGTCAGCCTGACATGCAGTTCTCAAAGTGAACTCAACAGCCAGCTCCATCTACTGTCCAGCAAAAGCCCAAATCTCAGACAAAGATCCTACCGCTCCAATTTGAGAATGAGCTGCATTCATCTTGGAGAAGCAACAGAGCATGCAAGAGGCCTAGCAAGACAGGAAGAGCCCTAGAGCAACCCAAGCGAGGGCTTGTGCTAGATCTTTCTGCACTTGGGCGTGTCTGGGTGGAAGAGAAGGCCATGAGAGCTGATCTCAGACAGACCAGTGCTACCTGCATGTAGAAGAAGAGGTATGAAGGAGGTACAGGGACAAGAGAAGATGTGGAGCTAGCCATAAATCAGCTGCAGTACTCAGTGCTGGGTTTATTAATGTAAATTGGGTGCATCCTTATCTCAACTGTGCCTTTGAGGAAAGGGAGAAGTATTTTTCCTAAGGAGTGAATTTACACTGAACACTAGCGTCATGGATTGAAGTGTGTCTCCCAAAAATATATGCTGAAATCCTAATCCCCATACTTGTGGATGTAATTCCATTTGGAAATAGGGTTCTCTTTGCTATGCTAATGAGGCCTTATCAGTGTAGGGTGTGTCTTAAACCGAATCACTTTTGAGATATAAAAAGGGCATATTAGGCATCTAATTGAGCAAGCACAAATGGGAGAAAGGTAGATGCCAGGTGGAGATCAACAAGGAATGGAAGAACGCTGGGGCTAGAGAAGTTGGGACAAGAATTTTTCCTCAGAGCGGACAGAGGGAATGTTCTGCTAGAGCCAGTGCTCTGAATTTGGACTTCTAGCCTCCTAAACTGTGAGAAAACAGACTTCTGTTTGGTAAAGCCATCCACTTGCTGTATTTCTGTTATAGCAGCCCTAAGGAACCAAATGAATACTTTAACTAAACTAATACTTTAACAAGGTATTTTTAAGATTGATTAATTTAGACTTCGAAAAACGTACAGTGGATTATTATGCTTGCTTTGGCTTAACCATGAAGTCTACCCTCAGGGCTAGACAGATAGTGGAGAGGAGGCTGGAATGGATTTATTTAGGTGGACAGAGTCTAGGCTCGGCATATGGCTGATGGGCTGTCTTATTCCCAAGGTTGTGTCTTTGGGAATAAGAGTTGGGTAAGGCATATTAGACATCTAATATTATCTCCTCAATGAATCTTTCCTAATCACATCTTACCCTTCTCTTCCTTCTTTTATTCCTTGTATCACTTTATCTGTACAACTCTAAAAGTAAGCCTGTTGCTAGTTATGTTTTTATCTAATTTCACTTTGGTAGCATGTAAGTGCTGGAGGACAGAGAAATCTTTATGTTTATCTTTGCGCTCTGCACAGAGTCCAACACAGTGCTTTGCATACAATAGTAACTCAAAGAAACAGAAATGGAATTGAAGAAAGAGAAGATGTAGGGAGATGGTGCCAAACTCAGCAGGATGGGACCATGTGGTCACAGAACTGCCCAGGAAACTAATGTGCCCAGCTAGCTTGGAGACATTTGTTGAGCAGTTGGCAGACAATGATTACTGCTGGCTGAGCAGGGAGCGAGAGCCCAATGTGAATTCAGCTGTTCTAGGTCTAAGATTAGAGGAGCCTGGTGACTCAGCGGTTAAGCACTCGACTGCTAACCAAAAGATCGGTGGTTCAAACCCACCAGCTGCTCCACAGGAGAAAGACCTGGTGATCTGCTCTAGTGAAGATCACATCCAAGAAAACCCTATGGGGCAGTTCTACTCTGTCACATGAGGTGGCTATGAGTCAGAATCTACTTGACAGCAATGGGTTTGGTTTCCAGTTTAGGTTTAAGATTGGCCCAGCTCCTCCCTGATGATGATTGTATGTGCTGATTAGTCTGTGGCCAGTTAAATCAGTTCCAAAGATATGTCCAGCTATACCTTAACTTCCAGGTGTTGACATGTCCTTGTCTCTTTGAAACAGGATCATCGATGATAAGTTTTCATGCTTTGTGGCTTTTGTAAAATCTAGAGAGTTAGTTTACAATGTAATAAATGGTTAAATGAGATAGATGCTCAGGTGTGTGTTTCTTGGGCACTGAGAAAAGAAACAGATGACAAGGTCCTTATAGCTTGTGGCCTGGGGAATTGGATGCAGCTGTGGTGTCGGTCCCATGCTATGAAGCATAATATGCAGTCAACAGAGTGAAGTTCGAATCCTGTCTCTGCACTTAACACCTGGATTGCCTTGGCTCTCCTACACTCAGTGTTTTCCTTTGGAAAATGGATTTTAAAACACTTGGCCCAGTGCTCAATAAATAGTAACCGTTTTTGTCATTAGCCCCCAAACCAAAAACCAAACCAAACCCATTGCCACTGAGTCAATTCCAACTTATAGTGACCCTATAGGACAGAGTAGAACTGCCCCATAGGGTTTCCAAGGAGCGGCTGGTGGATTCGAACTGCCGACCTTTTGATTAGCAGCCATAGCTCTTAACCACTGCACCATCAGGGTGCAAAAGGTTAACATGCTCAACTATTAGCCAAATGGTAGCAGTTCATGTCCACCCAGGGGTGCCTCAGAAGAAGGGCCTGGCCACTTACGTCCAAAAAATTAGTCATTAAAAATCCTATAGAGCACAGTTCTACTCTGGCACAACTGGATGGCAACTGTTTTTTGTTTGTTATTTTAATGTAAAATTTCATTTAATCCTAAAAGCTTTATGAAAGCTGTATTAATATTCCCACTATATAGATGAGGATAACAAGGCAACTAAGGTTCAGAGAGCATATGTAACTGGTTTCTGTTTGTTTGTTATTTTATTATGAAATCTCACTTAATCTTCGAAACTTTATGAGGGCTATATTAATATCCCTATTTTATTGATGAGGAAAGCTAGACAACTCAGGCTCAGAGAGCGTACGTAACTTGTTCATGGCCCCTAAGAGGCAGAGGTGAATTTTGAATGCTAGTTCCAAGGCCAGTGACTCATCCCACTAACACTGCTAACTTAAAACTATTGCTTTGGTAAATTATATTCCATAACTAGCTCAAGCATGGAAGACATGCCCATTCGGAAAGTTGTCAGCTTCCATTTTCCTCCAAGATGGTGGAGAGACTTGCAAATTGAATTTAAGATGTATCTCTGTCTTTATTTGTGTTGTTCCATGTTGTTGTTGTTAGGTGCCATCAAGTCAGCTCTGACTCACCATGACCTTATGTAAAACAGAATGAAACATTGCCTAGTCCTGCGCCATCTTCACAACTGTAGCTATGTTTCAACCCACTGTTGCAGCCACTGAGTCAATTCGTCTCATGGAGGGTCTCCCCTCTTTTTCACTAACCCTCTACTTTACCAAGCATGATGTCCTTCTCAAGCAATTGGTCCCTCCTGATATGTGTGCATGGCAAATGAGACAAAGTCTCTCCATCCTTGCATCACAGGAGCTTTCTGGTTGTACCTCCCCCAAGACTGATCTGTTCATCTTTGTCCTTCTGGCAGTCCACAGTGTGCCATACTAGGTCAAAACCTGACAACCACTTTAGCAGTTATCTGGGGCAGACCAATCACTTCTTTTCTCCCTGAGAAACGAGAAAGTCGAACTCTGAAGAACCATTGCCCCCTATGCCAACATTCAATGGAACACAAAGGGCAGAGGTGTTCAGTTGGAAAAAATGCTTTGTTGGGTCAATAAAAACAAGTGACAAAAATGAGAAAACAACAAGAGCTTGATAGATGAGGAAGCCTAAGGTATAATGTGAGTGGGGAGGAAGAGGAAGAGGAAGGCCCAGGTGAGTAGAGAAGATGGGCAAGATCTGCACGTGTTGGGGACCTTATCTAGAAAATTCACCATAATTCTCAGAAAGCTTAAATGATTTTTGAAGGCAGAGGAGTGAAATTATTTGGCTGGGAAGTGTGGAAAGGATACTCCTGGTCCGTGTTTGTGACAGTGTAAGTGGATAGATGAAATTACAAGCAGGAATGAGTCAGAAAGGTATAACTGGTTGTTATAATTGCTAAGAAGCACACGAGTCCATTTTGGTTTAAGGATTCCGGAATACAAATGGGATTTGCTTTTGGGTCCGAGGGTGGGTGTGAGAACTGGTAAGAATATAATGGGTAGCTTGTGTTTATAGGGCCTGATATGAGTAGTTTAAGCTGTAAAAGCAAGATATAGTCATTCTCATTTTCTGGGCTTCTTCCAGCTGCCCCTAGAGGGAAGAAGCAATGATTGGGAACATCCAATCTAATAAATAAATAAACACACACACATTTTGCAATGATTGCTTTCTGCCAATACTTAATATACCTCCCAAATTGGGAAAATAGCTTATATTCTCTCACCATGTTGCCTGCTCTCTCTCTTCCCCTACCCCTCTCCTCCTCCAGGGCTGAAGGCTCTGTGAGTTGGCTGAGACACTGCTTCCCACATTACACAACTATCTTCTTGTGCTCTGAAGGAGCCTATTCCGATTGTGCTAAGCAGGGCCTCCGCGTTTTGATGGAGACAATTTCTTTTGTTTACATGTTGATAGTCCTGCAGATATTGAAGAATCAGTGAGGTGCTGAGAGGAAGAGTGAGAAAGAGGAACCTTCTTTCCCAATCTACATGAAATTGGGTGGGAAGCCACGAAGAAAGTAAAAAATGAAGAGAACCCCCTAAATTTCTAAAAACTCTCAATTGGAATGAAAGTGGAAGAGTGTCCTTTGTAAAGCATGCAAACACGTTTCTGTTACTATTGAGTGTTTGGATGAAAACAGGGTCTTGGCTTCGATTCTCCCCATCTGCCCTGGGAGAAGTGAACACTCTCATCAGATGCAGAGGGTGAAAATCTGGCAGCTTGCCTAGAATGAAGATTCTACGTTTTATAACAACGATTTAGGAAGGACGTCCTGCAAGAAGCTGTTGATCAGTTAAATGAGTATTTGCTCAAAGCTCACTTTCCCAGCTGAGCCCCAGCCCTTGGTTCCAAACCTTACTGGCTGCTTCTCATTGGCACCCCATAGCCTTGCATAGAACTGTTTCTAGGGGCTCTTACGGTGAAGAGTTTCAAAGTAATTCTGGTATTGCAGGTGGTTCTCTGATTTTATGGACCAGAAGGCATTTGAAATCAGTCCTATAGCACAAGATAAGATTTTAAGTAATAGCTTCAGAAAGACTAACCTTTTTTTTTTTAAATAACTTACTATATGCCAAACCCATTCTAAGTACTTTATAAATATTAACACATTTAATCCTCACAACAGATAGCCCTTTGAGGTGTGTATATTTATCTTATTATCCTCATTTTATAAATGAGAAGATTCACACACAAAAATATTGAGAAAATTGCCCAAGCCAATACCAAAGCAAACCCATTGCCTTTGAGTCAACTGTGACTCATAGCAACTCTACAGGACAGAGTAAAATAGCCCAAAAGAGTTTTCATGGCTGTAATCTCTGTGGAAGCAGACTACCATATCTTTCTGTTGTGGAGGGGCTGGTGTGCTTGGACCACCAACCTTATGGTTAGCAGCCTAGCGCTTAACCACTGCACTGTCAGGACTCCATTGCCCGAGCACGCATGGCTAATTAATGATGCAGCGAGCATTTAATCCCAACCTGTTTGACTCCTGAACCCTCATTTTTAAGGACAATACTAAAAAAAAACCTAAACTCTTTGCTGTCAAATCGGACTCATGGTGATTCCATGTGTTATAGAGTAGAATTGCTCCATCGGGTTTTCTTGACTGTAATCTTCACAGTCCTTTCTTCCGAGACACCACTAAGTGAGACTGAACCCACAAGCTTTAGTTTAGTAGTCAGTCACAAATTGTGCCACCCAGGGACCATATAGCACAATACTGCTTAAAGAATAATACCTACTTCTTAAGAGTCCTTCTGATGGTCACATGGGATAATCAATAGGGTGGTGTTGTTAGGTGCCATCAAGTTGGTTCCAACTCATCATGACACTATGTACAACAGCAAGAAACACTGTCTGGTACTGTACCATCCTCACAATTGTTGTTAACTTTGAGTCTATTGTTACAGCCACTGTGTCAATCCATCTCGTTGAGGGTCTTCCTCTTTTTCACTGATCCTCTACTTTACCAAGCACGATGTCCTTCTCCAGGGACTAGTCCATCCTAATAACACGTCCAAAATATGTGAGATGAAGTCTCACTATCCTCACTTCTAAGGAGCTTTCTGGCTCTACTTCTTCCAAGACAGATTTGTTTGTTCTTCTGACAGTCCAGAGTATATTCAAAATTCCTCACCAACACAATAATTCAAAGGCATCAATTCTTTCTTTATGTAGGTTCACATGCATATGAAAAAAAAAAAATGAGGTGATAGAAAATCCCACAGCTTGGGTCAGGCACACCTTAATTCTTAAAGTGACATCTTTGCTTTTTAACACTTTAAAGAGGTCTTTTGCAGAAGATTTGCCCAATTCAATACATTGTTTGATTTCTTGACTGACTGCTATTTCCATGGGTGTTGATTGTGGATTCAACGGAAATGAAATCCTTGACAATTTCAATTTTTTTCTCTGTTTATCATGATGTTGCTTATAGGTCCAGTTGTGAGGACTTTTGTTTTCTTTATTCCAAGGTATAATCCATACTGAAGGCTGCGGTCTTTGATGTTCATCAGTAAGTGCTTCAAGTCCTTTTCACTTCCAGCAAGCAAAGTTGTGTCATCTGCATAATGCAGGTTGTTAATGAGTCTTCCTCCAAACCTGATGTCTCATTCTTCTTCAGCTAGTTCGGCTTCTCAGATTATTTGCTCGGCAAACAGACTGAATAAGTACAGTGAAAGGATACAAACTTTACACACACCTTTCCTGACGTTAAACCACACAGTACCCCCTCATTCTGTTCAGATGACTGCCTCTTGATCTATGTACAGGTTCCTAATGAGCACAATTAAGTGTTCCAGAATTCCCATTCTTTGCCATGTTATCCATAATTTGTTATGATGCACACAGTTGAATGCCTTTGCAGAGTCAATAAAACACAGGTGAACATCTTTCTGGTAGTCTCTGCTGTCAGCCAAGATCCATATGTTATCAGCAAAGATATCCCTGTTCCAAGTCCTCTTCTGAATCCAGCTTGAATTTCTGGCTGTTGATATGCTGCTGCAACTGCTTTTGAATAAAGTTCAGCAAAATTCTACTTGTCTGTGATATTAATGATATTGTTAGATAATTTCCGCATTCCATTGGATCACTTTTGTTTGGAATGGGCACAAATATGGATCTCCTCCAGTCAGTTGGCTAGGTAGCTGTCTTCCAAATGCTTGGCATAGGCTAGTGTGCACTTCCAGCATTGCATCTGTTTGTTGAAACATCTCAGATGGTATTTATTCTGTCAATTCCTGGAGTCTTGTTGGTCACCAATGTCTTCAGTGCAGCTTGGACTTCTTCCTTTAACACCATTGCTCTTAATCATTTGCTATCCCCTGAAATGATTAAACATCTACCAATTCTTTTTGGTACAATGACTATATTTCTTCCATCTTCTTTTGATGCTTCCTGCATTGTTCAATAGTTTGCCCATACCTTCAATATAGCAACTCGAGGCTTGAATTTTTTCTTCAGTTCTTTCAGCTTGAGAAATGCTGAGCATGTTCTTCGCTTTTGGTTTTCTAACTTCAGGTCTTTGCACATGTCATTATAATACTTTTTTGCCTTCTCAAGCTGCCCTTTGAAATATTCTGTTCAGCTGTTTTATTTCATCATTTCTTCCATTTGCTTTAGCTATTCTACAATTAAGAGTAAGTTTCAGAGTCATTTCTGACATCTGTTTTGGTCTTTTCTTTCTTTTTTGTCTTTTGAATGATTTTTTTCTTTCTTCACGTATGATGTCTTAATGGCATCCCACAATTCATCTGGTCTTCAGTCATTAGTGTTCAGTGTGTCAAATCTATTCTGGAGATGGTCTCTAAATTCAGGTGGGATATACTCAAGGTAGTACTTTGGGTCTTATTTTAAAAAAAAAAAACTAAACTCATTGCAATCAAGTCAATTCTGGCTCATAGCAACCCTACAGAGCTGAGTAGAACTGTCCCATAAGGTTTCCATGGAGCTGCTGGTGGATTCAAACTGCCAACATTTTGGTAAGCAGCCGAACACTTAACCACTGCCCCACCAGAGCTCTTTGGTTCTCAAGGACTTGTTTTAGTTCTCTTCAACTTCAGCTTGACCTTGTATATGAGCAATTGATGGTCTGTTCCACAGTCGGCCTCTGGCCTTGTTCTGACTGATGATATTGAGCCTTTCCACAGTCTCTTTCCACAGAGTAGTCGATTTGATTCCTGCATATTCCATCTGGGAAAGTCCAGGTGTATAATCACTATTCATGTTGTTGAAAAACGTATTTGCAATTATTAGGTCCTTGGTCTTGCAAAATTCTATCATGCAATCTTTGGCATTGTTTCTATCACTAAGGCCATATTTTCCAACTACCAATCCTTTTCCTTTTTACCAATCACCAATAATTATCAATGCATTTTGATTGTATATCCATTCAATTTCAGAGTGCAGAAGTTGGTAAAAATCTTCAATTTCTCCTTCTTTGGCATTAGTCTGTTGGTTTGTCATGCTCTGGCTGCTTGCATGTTGCTGTGATGCTGGAAGATATGCCACCAGTATTTCAAACATCAGCAGGGTCACCTATGGTGGATAGGTTTCAGTGGAGTTCCCAGACTAAGAATAGGAAGAAAGACCTGGTGATCTACTTCTAAAAAAGTTGACCAGTGAAAACCTTATGAATAGCAACAGAACATTGTCTGACATAGTGCTGGAAGATGAGCCCCCAGGTTGGAAGGCACTCAAAAGATGACGGGGGAAGAGCTCAAAGTATAGTCAACCTTACTAACATGGATGGAGTCAAGCTTTTGGGACCTTTGCTGATGTAGCATGACTCAAAATGAGAAGAACAGCTGCAAACATCCATTAATAATCATAACATAGAATGTACGAAGTATAAATCAAGGAAAATTGGAAGTTGTCAACAATGAAATGGAATGCTTGAAGATCGATACCCTAGGTATTAGTGGATGAAAATAGACTGGTATTGGCCATTTTGAATTTGACAATCATATGGTCTACTATACCAGAAATGATAAATTGAAGAGGATTTTTTTTTTTTTTTTTGGCATTATATTCATGGTCAAAAAGAACATTTTAAGATCCGTCCTGAAATACAATGCTGGCAGTTACCGGGTAATAGCCATATGCCTACAAGGAATATCAGTTAAATCGACAGGGTTTAACTATAATAATTCAACATAAGAGAACTAGAAATATTAGAGTTGTTCTTCTATTTGTAAGTTGGTACCAAATGTGACAATTACCAGGGTCTTGTATTTCTTCCTCCTTCCTTTCATCCTTCTGTATCTCAAAAGACTTCTCAGTGGGATCAATCATTCAGTCCCCTGTGGTATGCAAAGGAAAATGGAAGGCAGGCAGGAAAGAAGGAGAGCAGGGAGGGAGGAAGGGATTCCCTCCCTCCTGTCATTTCTTCCAGGACAGGAGAGAGGAAAGAAGAGAGGGAAGAAAGGAGGGAAAGAGCAAAAGAAAAGAGTCTTAGACTTGGTTCTTCTAAGAGCAGACTGAGAGGCTTATGGGTGAGAAGTTTATGGAAGCATGAGTTTGGGGACAGAAGCGAGGGAAAACAGGAAAACTTTTCTTCCTGATCCTCTTCTTTTTCTTTTAGTAAAACTGATTGGTTTCCCCAGACAAATGAATACTTTGGTCTTAATGAAGCCTTCTAATTAGAAGACCAAGTTCAAATGTGAGAGCTTTGAGGGAATGCACCTGTTCGTATTGTGCATTACCATAAGTTTCTAAGGAGCAGTCTGGCTGTACTTCTTCCAACACATTTTTTCATTCTTCTGGCAGTCCATAGTATATTCAGTATTCTTCACCAACACCATGATTCAAAGTTGTCAGTTCTTCTTCGGTCTTCCTTATTCATTGTCCAGCTTTTGCATGCATATGAGGCAATTGAAAACACCATGGCTTGAGTCAAGCACACCTTAGTCCTTAAAGTAACGTCTTTGCTTTTTAACACTTTAAAGAGATCTTTTGCAGCAGATTTGCCCAATCCCATGCATCATTAAAGTAGAGGACCAGCGAAAAAGAGGAAGACCCTCAACAAGATGGATTGACACAGTGGCTACAACAATGGGCTCAAGCATGACAATGATTATGAGTATGGCACAGGACTGGGTAGTGTATAGTTCTGTTATAGGTAGGGTCTCTATGAGTAGGAACCAGCTTGACTGCACCTAACAATAACAACCCAAATTCATTGTTACTACTGAGATAACCATTAATTCAATGGCAGGGCACAACATTGGTATGACACAAATTGACCACCTAAAAGCCAATCTTGAGATAATGCACAAACTCACTTCAGTATTTGATAAACCAAACACTAGAAAATTCCCTATAGCTCTTCCTTTTATAACTATGATTTAGTTCAATCAGTCACAGAAAGTAGGCTTGTATAATCCCGTGGTTTATAGTCACAATTCAATTGGCTGTTTCCTGATATATCTGTTGATTTAGGCTTGTGTTCATTCAATTCTTATTTCTTGAACCCTTACCATATGCCCAATATTGGGTTGGGAGTTTGGTAATACAGCATGACAAGAGAACACAATTTCAGCCTGGAAAGATCCTATGGAAACAGACATTAAACAAACCATGTCACATAACATATGATTACAACTGTGATTAAGTGAGACAAGGTCCTTCTTCCTAGTCTGTCTTAGTCTGGAAGCTCAGCTGAAACCTGTCCACCGTGGGTGACTAGTGGCATTGCTTCCAGCATCACAGCAACACAAAAGCCACCACAGTATGACAAACTGATTGATTAACTGATTATTATTTGTTGAGTGCCTACTATGGGGCAGACACTCTGCCAAGGGCCTTTATGTTTATTATCTCAATTAATTGTAATCGAGAGTTGTGGTCTATGGGCTTCTTAAATGTATAGATGTCTTATTTTTAATTTATATACCTATTTTTTCATTGCCAACAAATCTAAGCATCGTGATTTTAAAGCATTCCCTTCAAACTTTTTAGCTGCCTTTCCATGTCTGAGGATTTTTCTGCATTATTAGTTCATTCCTTCCCAAGGTAGAAGCCAGAAACTCATTTTCCTAACTTCCCTTGCTGGCATCAGAAAACCTGTGTGATTTCTATTCAGAATCTCCTTTCCCTCACATCCAAGGCTATAAGGGGTTGTAGTTGGGTATTTCCCTTCCCCCACATCAAAGGTAAGAAGGAGGTTGGAGATGGGTAATTCCTTTCCCCCACATGGAAGACTAGAGAAGGCTAGAGTTGGGTATCTCCCTCTCTCCGTATTGATTCACCCATTGCCATTGAGTCAGTGCTGACTCATAGTGACCCTGTAGGATAGAGTAGAACTGCCCCATAAGGTTTACTGGGCTGTAATCTTTACTGAAGCAGACTGCCACATCTTTCTCCCATGGAGTAGCTGGTAGATTCAAATGCCTGGCCTTTAGGTTAGCAGCCGAGCGCTTAACCACTGTGCTGCCAGGGTCCTCCCATGTTGATTGCACTCTGATAAAACCTAATTTGGTTCGGCTGTGGTAAAGTAGTTTCCCTTATGGGCAGGCTGTTGTTACGGAGAACAGAGCACCATTTCAAAATGGTTACTTTTCCCCTCCCCACCAGACACATGAAGGGGTTTTTCTCTAAGGAACTTGATGGGGCTCCTAGAGGTGAAACTCAGGAAAGTGTGGATGCCCCTCTAATGCTGCACCTCCAGGAGTTATCTCTCAAGCTAGTTGATGTTCAGTCTCCAGCAATTAGTCAACTACCCTGTACTTCTTCTCAATGCTGGGCCCAGCAGTGGCAGTTTCTGCTCCCAATGAGTGATGATTCTCTGTGTCAGCCTACCTGTCTCTCCAGTTTTAGGGGTGGTCGTTTGCCCTGTGACCTCAACTCTCTGGTGGATCTAAGAAGAGTTGTTGATTTTCAGTTTTTTAACTTTCTTCTTATTGTGAGGACATGAGCGATGACTTCCAACATCTTTACATGTTGGACCAGAAACTGGGAGTGATCTGTCATTTACTCCTGCCCCTCCACAATTCTTTTCCCACAATTCTTTCCTTCTTACTGTTGAGGAATCAGTTTAACCTCATCTTAAATATGTCATGCAATCTCTGGCATCATTTCTATCATCAAGGTCATATTTTGCAACTACCAATCCTTCTTTGTTTCCAAATTTCAATCACCAGAAATTATCAGTGCATCCTGATTGCATGTTTGATCAATTTCAGACTCCAGAAATTGGTAAAAATCTTCAATTTCTTCATCTTTGGCCTTAGTGGTTGGTGTGTAAATTTGAATAATAGTCATATTAACTGGTATTCCTTGTAGGCATAGGGATATTATGCTATCACTGACAGCGCTGTACTTTAGGATAGATCTCGAAATGTTCTTTTTGATGATGAATGCAATGCCATTCCTCTTCAAGTTGTTTTTCCAGCATAGTAGACCATATGATTGTCTGATGCAAAGTGACCAATACCAGTCCATTTCGGCTAGCTCACTAATACGTAGGATATTGATCTTTATGCATTCCATTTCATTTTCGACAATTTCTAATTTTCCTAGGTTCATACATTCCAGGTTTCAATTTTTAATGGATGTTTGCAGCTGTTTCTTTTCATTTTGAGTTATGCCACATCAGCAAATGAAGGCCCTAAAAGCTTGACTCCATCCACGTCATTAAGGTCAACTCTACTTTGAGGAGGCAGCTCTTCCCCAGTTGTATTTTGAGTGCCTTCCAACCTGAGGGGCTCATCTTCTGGCACTATATCAAACAATGGTCCGCTGCTATTCATAAGGTTTTCATTGGCTAATTATTTTCAGAAGTAGACTTCCAGGTCTTTCTTCCTACTCTGTCTTAGTCCAAAAGCTCAGCTGAAACCTGTCTGCCATTGGTGACCCTGCTGGTATGTGAATACCGGTGGCATAGCTTCTAGCATCACAGCAACATGCAAGCCCCCAGAGTACAACAGACTGACAGATGTGTGGGGGTCCTTGTTAATAGACACCTAATTTTGTTCAGACCCTCCAACTGCATGGCCAAGAGCCTATGGGATACAGCTCCAGTCCCAGTCCTAGTGATAAGTCTTGATTAGCTCAACTAGCCATGATAATTAATTATGAATTCACTTCTGTTAAGGAAAATTGAGGACTCTGGAGAAATGGAAAACATACTGATGCTCCACTGTGCAAATGCAACCACCACTCTTAATATTTTGCTGAAATTCCCTCCAGTCTTTTTCTATGCCCTGTGATATGTTTTAGCAAATTGTATACATGTATTATAATAAATATAATACATATTTATTTTTTTATACATGTATTATATATACTTTCAAAGCCTGCCTGCTTACTTATATTTTAATTCTTTTTCTAGGTTATTACATAGTTTTAATTTATTTTCAATGGCTGAATATTCCACTGAGAAATTTTGTATAGAATCTATATTTTAATTTTTCACTGTTATGTGTATCACAGATTTAACAACTTCATGCACAGCTTGTTTTCTCTATCTGGAATTATTTACTTAGAATAGATTCTCAGAAGTGGAGTTACTGGGTTAAAGTATACAAATGAGCATTTTTAAGTTCTTCCACAAATTACTATGCTTCTTTCCAAAACTACCGATTAACATTTTCATTAGTAACATATGAGGGTGTCTGTTTCATCTTACTATTGTTGGTACTGGCTTTTCTAGATTAAAAAAAGAAAGAAAAGTAAAAGGCATTAAAAAAAATAAACAACAACAACAAAATATACCCATTGCCATCAAGCTGATTCTGACTCATAGTGACCCTATAGGACAGAGTAGAGCTGCCCCATAGGGTTCCTGAGATTTGAACTGCCAACACTTTGATTAGCAGCTGAGCTCTTAACCATACTCACACATATAAGGTGGATTGATCAGCAAAAAACAGTATCTCATAATACGCATTGAGGTTGAACATTTTCCTTACTTTATTTGATAATTGCATTTCCTTTTTGGTGACTTTTCTGGTTCTTTCCTTTGCTGATTTGTCTAGAGGAGTCTTCATACTGTTATCTGTTTCTCATATTTATTGAATTACTTGTCCTAGTCTGTTGGTGGAAACCCTAGTGGCGTAGTGGGTAAGTGCTATGGCTACTAACCAAAAGGTTGTCAGTTCAAATCTAACAACTGCCCTTGAAGCTCTATGGGGCATTTCTACTCTATCTTATAGGGTCGCTATGAGTTGGAATCAACTCAATGGCAATGGGTTAGTCTGTTGGTTATCATTATTTTTGTTGTTGTTGTTTCTACCCTGAAACAAATTTTCATTGATATGTAATTGCATGCAAGGGTGATTTTCAAGATGTAAATAACAAGTATATGCAAGCGCTAATCCATCAGAATGAATTAGCTAGGCTACACTAGGCTCAGTCTCTTCACCTTACTCTTCATGAAATCGTTTATCATCCCTATGAATAGAAAGTCTTCCTCCCTCCAAAAGGAAGGAATTAAATGGAATCTTTTCTTTTCCGTTGTTACTTATATACACTATATTCTTAATTTAATCAGAAATGTCTTTTGACATGCAAAATGAGCTATTTAAATGTATTATGTGCCAAATTTTTAGCTGATTGCTCCAACCTCGTTTATTGAATAACTCTGGCTTTTCGGGGAATTGACTTGTGATGAATTCTTTATCACATATTAAAATATGATAAATAATAGGATCATTTTCTCGGTTATTGTCCCTGATGCTATTTTTGCACCAGTGTCACATTATTTAAATTTTTATAGCTTTATAAAATACAGTGTACTTCCCCTTTAAGGATTTCTTCAATACTTTTGGTCATTTTTATAGGAGAGAGTGCGCATCTGAAGAGCTAATCAACGTCACTGAATCGTACATGTAGAAATTGTTGAATGGGTGTATGCTTTGCTGTGTATGTTTTCAAAAACAGTAAAGAAAGAAAAAAAAACTCAGGTTGGGATTTTTATTAAAAGTGTATCAAGCCATACATGAGTTTGAGAAGAACATACACCTTTGCAATACTCAGCATCACAGTGTGGTGTGCTTGTCTTCCTGTGTGTGATGCTTCTTTGAAATCTCTCCTTCAGATCTTGCAGCTTTCTTTATACAGGTCACACAGTTTTCATTAGAAGTATTTCATGCTATCTTATTTATTTATTTATTATTTTGGCTGCTATTGTAAATAGAAGTTTCAAAATTATTTTATGCATTACCTTTTATAATCTTTATCTTGCATTCAAATGCTTAAATTATATTAAATTTTAATAGTTTCTCCTGCATTTCTTTGCATTTTCTAGATAAATAAGTGTATGATCTATAAATAATATTTTCCTCTCCCTGATATTTATCTATATTTTTGTTTTATTTATTTTTCCTTTGGCCAGATTTGTAAATAGTGTAAAACGTAATGATAAAAAGCTTACTTGCTTTGTTCTTAATTTTGATATTTTACCTTTAAGTGACTACAAGCTATTACTGTGAAATATATTTTCTTTTCATCTTAAGCAGCCTTTCTTACATTTCTACTCAAATTCTTAAAATAGAAAAGGGTAGTAAATTTTTTAAGATACTTTTGCACTGTTCATTCAAATGATATACTTTTTGTTGCCTTTGACCTATGTATGGTAATAACAGCTTTATTATTTGTAAACCATCTTTGAAGTCTGTATTATATTCTGTATGACCCTAGTCCTGGTGGACTTTAAAAACCATACAGTTGATTTACACTTATTAGTATTTCATTTTAATAATTATTAAAAATAGATTTGCTTATTATTAATTAATTGTAAAGCAGTAGCAACTGTTTGTTATATAAACCAAAAAAAACCCATTGCTGTTAAGTCAATTTGAACTCATAAGAGACTGTATAGGACAGAGTAGAACTGCCCCATAAAGTTTCCAAGGAGTGGCTGGTGGATTCGAACTGCAGACCTTTTGGTTACAGCCAAGCTCTTAACCACTACACCACCAGGGCTCCTTTTGCATGGACTTTACAGTAAAAAATAATTTTATGACACAGAGAGTAAGTCTAACACAAGAATCTGAGGCTACCCCATGATAAAGGTATCATTCATTAATTTTTTCATAGTTTGGGCATTCATTTACCCTTTCCATGTAAATTCATAAACATTTCCTGAGCAGCATCTATGCCGAGCAGAAACAGAAGTTCCAAACTCAGACCCTATAGTCAGAAAGACTTGAGTTCACACATCCTAGCTCTGCTGTTTTCTATGTGAATTTGGGCAAGTTACCTAATATCTAATCCCATAGAACCTCAAGTTTCTTCATTTGCAAAACAGGAATAATGAATAGGAATAATAAACAGCTTATTGTTAATCACCACATCAAGTCAGTCCCTGACTTATGCGACCCCATGTGTGCAGAGTAGAACAGCTACATCAGGTTTTCTTGGCTGTAATCTTTATGGAAGCAGTTTGCCAGGCCTTTTCTTCTTCAGAGCCTCCTGGTGGGTTCAGGGGTGGGTTCAGACCGCCAACCTATGAGTTAGCAGCTGGCCACAAATCACTTGCGCTGCCCGGGCTCCTACTGATGTTAGTTGCCATTGAGTTGATTCTGACTCATGGAGACTCCAACTGTGCAGAATAGAACGGCTCCACAGGGTTTTCCAAGGCCATGGCCTTTTGGAAATAGATTACCAGGCCTCTCTTCCAAGGCATCTCTGGGTGGGTTGAAATCACCACCTTTTCAGCAAGTAGTTGAATGCTTAACTGTCTGTGCCACCCAGGGACTCTGAAAATAGGGTCTATCTTAACAGTGTCTGCAAACGGAATATTCAAAACATGTCAGTTATTATGATGTTTCTGATGGTTAATTTTGTGTGTCAGCTTGACTAGGCTGAAGTGCCCACTTGTTTGGTCTAACATTAGTCTAGATGCTGTTATGAAGTAGTTACCTATAACTAAATTAGTTGGCTTTTTAGGTAAAGCAGATTACCCTTCATAATGTGGCTTGGTCTCGTTCAGTTAGTTGAAGGCCTAAGGAGCAAAAAAGGAAATTTTTTCTCCAGCCTATAAATAGGCATTTTGCCAGAACTCCTGACTCTTCTTTTGCCTGACTATGGATTTGGGAATCTAAGACTGCAGGCAATATGTCTGACCTACAGATTTGGTGCTTGTCAACATCCACAATCACGTGAGCCAATTCCTTAAAATATTCTCTCTCTCACTCTCTCTCTATACACACACACACACACATACATACACACACACGTACATATATGTACAGACATAGACACACAGTTCAGTGGTAAAATTCTCACCTTACATGCAGGAGACCTGGGTTTGATTCCTGGCCAGTGCACCACATGCGCAGCCACTATCAGTCTATCAGTGGTGATCTATTTCTGAAAATCAGCCAATGAAAACCCTATGGATCACAATGGTCTTGAGATAGCGAAGGAAAAGGGATTGAGCCCCTAAGCAAGGAACCCTGCAACACCTGCAACTTGCAACTTACTTAGAAAAATTATGTGCTTGCCTAATGACACAAAACCTCCATCCCAGAATGTGCAATAAGGAAAGAACAAACTATGCACTCCTTTGTAAGATGTTTTTCAGAAGGACCCACCCGATCTGGTCCCTGGAGCATGTGCAGACATCCACAAGGTGACCTACGGATGACTTCCGCCTGAAGCAAGTACCTGCAACAGAAATTGAACTGGCACCACAGGAGGGACTGCTCAGGGGTGACACCCCATGATAAGTCCTGTCTCCCTGTCCCAGGACCCTTTGCTACAGGTCCCATCTTGGATTCCATATGCACGTGCAACCTAATTTAGTATGCCCTGCCATTCTGAGAAGTACCTGCCCCTTGTAAGAAACCTATTAAATATACATTACTCTATTATCCTCACCAAACCCATATAACTAGAAAAAACCCATATAAGCCCCAGAAAAACCTTTGTTTGGGGGGACAAAGGCTAGCGTTTCCTGGTCCCTCTCTGTTCTTGGCTCACAAGCCTCTGCTTTCTTTCTGCCAGTAATAGGCCTTTGTTTGCATGGAACCTCTGAGCCTCTCCTGGTCATTCTTTGTCAGTAGAAGGCAAGAACCGAGGCAGGGCTTAGTGCCAAGCTGGAGAGCCTTGGCCTGCAACAGTCTGATTCTGTTGTGTATGGGGTCATCATGAGTTGGGGGCTGACTAGACAGCAACTAATAACTATATATCTATTCTTCTACCTCTACTTATACGTATATATATCTCTATATCAGTGGTTCCTTTTCTCTAGAATGCTCTAAGACACTATTATTATTACATCCTGGGATGCAAAGGTAGAGAGGTCCGGACCTTGTACTAGATAGCAGAGGTTGTGTGCTAACTGTCGATCATCCAGTCCTTCCCAGCCTCTACTGGTAGAGGTTTGGGCACTTTCTCAACTTAACTATTCTCAGGATCTCTGGAATTAGGTTCCTTTTCCCTTTCTTATTTCTCAAATCCACACATACGCCCCTCATGGCCCACTCCTCTCCCCCAGCCCCATGTCAAGGCTCCTGGGTAACAACTAGGCTAATTTGAAGATTGTAAATAAAGCATAAACCACATGAAGTCTCTGGGTGGTGCAAACAGTTCATACACTCAGCTGCTAATGAAAGGTTGGTGGTTCGAGTCCACCCAGAGGTGCCTCAGAAGAAAGGCCTGGCAATCTGCTTCCTTAAAAATCAGCCGTTGAAAACCCTATGGAGCACAGTTCTACTCTGACTTGCATGGGGTATCCAGAAGTCAGAATCAACTCAGCGGCAACTGGTTTTTTATAAGCCACATAACCAGGTCATCCTTATATGATAGCTGGTGATCTCTTGGTCAGGAAATTTTGGGGTGAATGTACTTATGGCAGCTTTCTGTTAAGTGCAATGTCAGGTCAGCACCCCAAAAACTTTTACTTCCAAGGGTGGTTTCACCTCACTTTTTGGCATGAATCCATAGCCACAGTTGCAGCAAAGATTCAGGGCATTGATATCCCTTCCTTCCCCCAGTGCTGTCCTGATGCACAAGCTCAGCTTCAGAGGACTTGACCTTGATGGTCTTTTAACAAGTGCCCTTTGTGTTGGCTGTGCCAAAGGATGGCTGGCTGTTCCTTTGCTGGTGATGGGGATGATTTATTTTATTTTGCAAAATGAGTTGTTTTCCTGGCCTCCCCACCTTTGAAGAAGCTTAGCTAAGTTGTTGTCTTGTCTCCTTGCCCTCTGCCCTCAACCATTTAAAAGAAGTTGCATTTGAGAAGGCCTCCCCTTATTTCTCCTCCTCTCACATGAGTAATGGGCTTTCTGCAAAGGAAGGCTCTTTAGGACTCTGCATTGTGTCAGCCTGGGAAAGAAGAGGTTTGTTATGCACATCATATCAGCTGCTGCGGACATAATTCATTGACCACCCCAGATACAGGATGTCACCAAGTGCCACTTCAATTTACAACCTCCCAGAGCCCTGTTAACAAACAGTCCTGGATGGGAACTGGGGGGTTCTCAAAGGCCTGGGGCCATGTTTTCCAGCCCCTCGGTTCCCCTCCTCCATCCCTCCTCCATCTCCTCCTTTCTTTCTTGGTCACGCTGTGTGCCCACAAGATTTCTGAGGCCAATTAGCAGGTTAGCAACTGTCAAGACATACTGACCTACGAGATCACAGTATTTATTCTCGTCATAATTTCTCTTGATGCTGAAGCTCATACTGGCCCTCTCCAAGGCTTCGTTTAAAGCCTGCTGGCAAGGCAGCCATTTAGATACTGTAATCAGAATTCTTGAGCGGAACCAGTTTTTAATTATGGCTTAGGTAGCGGGAGTTGTGTAGTTTTGGAAAGGAGGCCAGCTGGGAGTGAACATCTCTTTGATCCCAAGGCTGAACGATTTGCTTTGATCATGGAGACAATAGTTCATAAAGGAGCCTGGTCTCTTCCTGAAATTTCCAGGTAAACAGAGAGATCATTTGAGCCGATTGTGGAATGAGCAATTTGTATCTCAGACAATGGCCTTCTTTGAACTGGATTTAGGGGCCTATTGATTAACATAGCAAGGGGGATTTGATGGATGGAAAAAGGTGACTTCAGTCCCCAGGCAGGTTCATCAAGGGGTCACCTGCTGGCCTCTGTGGTTGGGCTTGCAGGTCCTGGTTGGACCCTTCTATTGGGCTTGTGTGGTATTTGGGGAAAATCTACACAAAAATGAACATTTCAGGTAACCTGGAAGGGAAGAACTCCTTAAAAGGGAGGCAGTTGGGGTGGCAGGAAACTTGTAGGCTTCGGGGCCAGGGAAACCTTGGATAAATTCTTGCATCTCCATTTATTACGGGGGGGGGGGGGGGACTTGGGGCTAGCTCCTTTAACTCTTCTGTGCCCAAATTTCTTTATCTGTAAAAATTGGAAATAAATACTTCAAGGGCTATTTTTACAGGTTAACGGTGTGCCATTTGAGAAAGGTGCCCAGCTAGGTGCCAGATGAATTTGGGAAGAAGAAAACATGGGGGTGTCAAAGAGTCATACTGGAGTATCCTTCTGCTGTATTCTACAAAGAGTCCCCCAGGTGGTGCAGATAGTTAAGTGCTCAGCTCCTAAAAAAAGATTAGCTGTGTGAATTTCCTCAGAGGTGCCTTGGAAGAATGACCTATCAATCTACTTCCTAAAGTTCACAGCTACTGAAAACCCTATACAGTAAAGTTCTCCTGTGAAACAACACGTGGGGTCTCTGTGAGTTGGAACTGACTCGACAACAACTGGTTTGGCTTTTTGGTTCTGTTATCTCTATACTTCTGAAAGAAAACTTCATAATATTTTCTCTACTTACAGTGATCTCTTCATTAGGATACTTGATTTTCCTGAGCAAATTGTTTTAAGGTGATATTTTAAATTGTGTTCTGATGGGATGGGTTTGAACATTTATCTGTAAGGAGTTCCGTTGGTTTAAATGAAAGTATTTGAGGTTTTGAGAGGCTGTAGGGGGTGCTGCTACATGGGGGAACCATATAGCCACTGGTATTAGGTTTTAGAAATATTAGCTGGGCAGGGATTATTTAACTTTTGGAGTATTTAAATTCTGTTAGTTGTGAATCTGAGTGGGTGAATTCAGTTGGTTCCCCATAATTCTACACACTTGCTATCTGGCTGCCATATGAATAAGTCACCGTTGTTAGTTGCTGTTGAGTTGATTCCGACTCATGGTGATCCCGTATGTGCAGAGCAGAATTGCTCCGTAGGGTTTTCAATGGCTATGATCTTTCAGAAGCAGAGAGCCAGGCCTGTCTTCCAAGGTGCATCTGGGTGGACTTGAACCACCAACCTTTCAGCTAGTAGTTGATCACTGACATTGGACATGAGTAATTCAACCAGTCACTTTGAAAAGAAAGGCAAACCCTCAATTTCCCCTATTCCCTGAGACTTGTCAGATACTTGGCAACTAAAGAGGAAGTAAAGGCCTCTGGGTGGCACAAGTGGTTTGTGCTCAGCTACTAGCCTAAAGGTGGGTGGTTCAAACCCACCCAGCAGTGCTGCTGAAGAAAGGCCTGGAGATCTGGCCTTGGACTCCATGGAAGGCGAGAATTCTATCCCTGAACCACCACTGCCTCTACAACTACTGGCAGCTCCACAGTTGGCTGCTTACATTCCTATGCCCTAGCCAAAGCTCTTTCATGGGGTGTCGCAGGAGGAAAAGTGGCTAAGTGCAGAGAAGAAACCTAAAAATTTCTGCTACGCCAAAACCAGGTCATTCAGGAGAGTGAGGTGTGAGACCCCAGGCCACTAAGGACACTAGGACTGCAACAGTATTCCATGCCATTTCAATGAGTTGTAATTGAACACCTACTATGTGCCGGGTGCTGTGTTAGCACTTGGGGTACAGTAATGACCAGACCAGTCGCTGCCCTCAAGGACTCAGTCTCGGTCAATCTGTGAGACTGTTTTCTTAACCTCAGCCTGGTGACTGTTGCGTAATCCACCAGCCACCTTAACTTGATGCCACACTCCAGGGAAACTCCCTTTACATTGGATCAGGGATGTTACCTGAGTGAGGGTGTTACATCCCACCCTAATCCTTTTTAACATAACCCAATTTTGCCTCATTAACCACAGGCAGAGATTAAGGTTTACAACACATAGGGAAATTGTATTAATCACGAAATGGAGGACAACCACACAATACTGGGAACCAAGTTGACACTTATTTTGGGGGGACACAATTCAATCCATAACACTAAATATTTCTTATCTCTGTCTTCCCTTTTTTTAATCCACCTGCTCTTGTTGTTGCTGTTAGTTGCCATCAGGTTGGCTCTGACTCATGGTGACCTCGTGCATAACGGAATGAAACATTGCCCAGTGTTATGCTGTCTTTACAATTGGTATGCTGAGTTCACTGTTGTGGCCACTGTATATTTTGAATGTCTTCTAACTGAGGGGTCCCGTTTCCAGTACTATATCAGATAATGTTCTGTTGTGATCCATAGGGTTTCTATTGGCTGATTTTTAGAAGTAGATCACCAGGCCTTTCTTTCTAGTCTGTCTAAGTCTGGGTGCTCCGCTGAAATCTGTCCACCATGGGTAATCCTGCTGATAATTGGAATACCACTGGCATAGCTTCCAACATCCCAGTAACACACAGGCCACTGCGATACAACAAACCGACAGACAGGTGATGGGCACCTTTCCTAGTCCAGGTTTTATCCTCTACCATCTGGACTAGTAAAAGAGACTCCTAATAGATTTATAGGTTGGCAGCTTTGTCTTCTTACACAGCAGTCGCCTCTGCCTTCCTTTGTTCCTTGGCAACACTCATGCCTTCTTCAGGACTCAGCTCAGTAATCCTCTCCAGGGACCACTTCCTGGCCCTATACTCCCCAGAAATTTTTTGCTTTGTGTTTCCTCTGTAACTCTGCGCCACAGTTTTCTCACCTGCAAAGTGGGATGAGAAGAATTATTTTAAGGAATAAGCGAGTTAACGTATAGAAAGCTCATGGAGCGGTGCCTGACACAGAGGACAAGCTCCGTAAGTGTTAGCTGTTCTTTTAGTAACTCTTTCAACTTCCTGAGATGTTGTTTTGAATTGTCTTTCCCTCTCCATAGACCAGGGTTTCTCAAAACTTGCGTGGTCAGGTGACCACCCACATCAGAGTCAGCACTGGAACTTGGGCACTGTCAGGTCTGAGAAGCCCTGCCCTGGGCCATGAAACGTCTTAGGAGCAGGGACTGTGTCTGAACCACCTGCGAACCCCACACCTACCCTGGCCTGGGGCCCATCCCAAGTGCTCCAAGAATATGTACTACCTCAAAGGATAACTGGAGGTTTCAGGCAGGATTTTGGCGGGAAAGGAGGGAGCTATCACTCAGGGTATGGAATTAAAAATAAGAAGAAAAGAAGATGCTACAATGACTTTATGGGCATTTCCCAAATGAGGAAGCCAAGGAGAATGTCATAAGCTTGGCCGATTTATAGTTTTGAATTTGCGCCCAGAATCTGTTTAGCAGAGAGGGTATTTTTAGAAATGAGAATAAATACAATTAAATTAGAGGGTTGTGTCAAGTATTTTTTCCTTGTTTTAAGACTGTCCTCTGACCATTACAGCATAGGTAATGACAACTCTTTGAATAATGATTCCGTATTATCTAATTAAGCAATCAAGCCTCTTCCATCATCACATTAGTGAAGATCGGGGTCAAAAGCCTAGAACCTAAAAGGAAGTCAATTTTAATGGACAGAAATGGCATTGAAAATGGAAACGTTTTTCTCCTACTCTTTTATTTGATTAACTCTTCATGGTCCGAGTCTGTGTCTCTTCTCGCATTTAAAGAGCTCTTTGCCACTTGATGTACAAGTCAGTCAGAAGATAGAGAAAACACTCCTGTTGGAATTAGGCAAGCTTGTGTTTAAATCCTGTCTTAACTTGAAGTGTGGCCTGAATGCAGGTCTCTTAACCTCTCAGAACCTCAGTTTTCTCATCTACAGAATGGGACAGAGGGGCCTTGATGGCAGCTACCCCAAATGGGGGCAGTGGTAGAATTCTTACCTTCCATGTGTGAGACCTGGTTTCAGCTCCCAGCCAATGCACCTCATATGCAGCCACCACCCATCTGTCAGTGGAGGCTTGCACATTGCCATGATGCTGAACAGGTTTCAATGGAGTAGGAAGAAAGGCCTGGCAACTTCCAAAAGTCAGTCAGTGAAAACCCTATGGATAGCAATGGTCTAATACCCAACAGATCATGGGACATATTACAATGGCTAAAATCATAAACACTGCCAATATCAAATGCTGGCAAGGATGTGGAGCAACAGGAGCTCTCATTCATTGCTGGAGGGTTCTCCTGATTGACGTAGTTGCAGGGGGCTGGTGAACTCAAGACCAGGAAGTCAGACAGAAGGGCTCTAGCTCACAGGCTGCAAAGACTGACAAATCCCAAGATTGGCAGGCAAAACGGCAGGTAAGGTGCTAGCTCTAGTCCCAAGAACAGGAGGTCAGGTGAACAGGAGCCAGCTGTAGGACCCTGAGCAAGCAAAAGCCCACAAGCCTTGCCAGAAAGTCCACCTATACCGGATGCACCCACACCCCCAAGGAAACTCTCTTTCAACTGATTGGCTACTCAGCCTGACCTATGGGCTTAGGATGCTCCAACCTCTACAACCACTTGAGCCATTTCCTTGATATAATTCTCTCTTTATTCATATTCATATGCTTTACTGGTTTTGCTTCTCTAGAGAAACCAACCTACGTCACTTGGAAGCATTGTGGGACAGTTCTACTCTGTTCTATGTGGTCTCTATGAGTCAAAATTGACTCAAAGACAACAGGTTTGGTTTTTATGGATGTACCACAGTTTGTTTATCCAATCACTTATTGAAAAACATATTAGTTGCTTCCAATTTTGGGGGGTTAGGAATGTAGTTTCTACAAACATTTGTGAATGGCTTTTTGTGTGGACATAAGTTTTCAACTGACTTGAGTAAATACTTATGAATGTGATTGCTGAAGTCTATGGTAAGCCGACATTTAACTTTGTAAGAAAGTGCCAAACTGTGTATGATTTTGCATTCCTACCAGCAATGAATCCCAAGATTGGCAGGCAAAACGGCAGGTAAGGTGCTAGCTCTAGTTCCAAGAACAGGAGGCCAGGTGAACAGGAGCCAGCTGCAGGACCCAGAGCAAGCAAAAGCCCACAAGCCTTGCCAAAAAGTCCCCCTATACTGGATACACCTCCACCCCCAAGGAAACTCTCTTTCAGCTGATTGGCTACTCACAGCAGATCCCATCATGGAGGCGATCACATTATGTCAGATCTCATCATGGAGGTGATCGCATTATATACGATTGCCAAACTACACCATAACTGCCAAAACACTGAGAATAAAGGCCCAGCCAATTTGACATAAAACCTTAATGATCACATCATGGCTGTAAACTTTTGTACACTAAAGATAATAGACTGCCACATCTTTCTCCCTCAGTGGGTGGTGGGTTCAAACCACTGACTTTGGTTAGCAGCAGAGAGCTTAACCACTGCGCCACCAGAGTTCCTCAGTACATCCATAAAATAGAGTATTTTTCTGCAATAAAAAGAAATGAACTATCAAGCTACAAAATAACATGGAGGAAATGTAAATGCATATTGCTAAGGGAAAGAAGCCAGTCAGAAAAAGTTACTTATGGAATGATTCCAACTGTATGACATTCTAGAAATGAAGAACTATACAGACAGTAAAAAGAAAAGTGGCTGCCAGGGGTTGGGGGGCGGGTTGAGTGAGGTAGGAGGAAGAGATGAATAGGTGAAGCACAGAAGTTTCTAAGGGCAGGGAAACGATTCTGCATGATACTGTAATGGTGGATGCATGACATATGTGACCCATGAAACTGTACAATACAAAGCATGAGCACTAATGTGCCGTTACACTTTAGTTGATAATAATACATCAATATTGGCTCATCAATTGTAGCAAACGTATCACACTAATGCAAGATCGAGAAGACGAAGTAAAATGTTACAATGACATGAGCAAAGACCTGGAGATAGAAAACCAAAAGGGAAGAACACGCTCAGCATTTGTCAAGCTGAAAGAACAAAAGAAAAAATTCAAGCCTCGAGTTGCAATAGTGAAGGATTCTATGGAGAAAATAGTAAACGACACAGGAAGCATCAAAAGAAGATGGAAGGAATACACAGTCACTATACCAAAAAGAATTGGTTGATGTTCAGCCATTTCAGGAGGTAGCATATGATCAGGAACCGATGGTGCTGAAGGAAGAAGTCCAAGCTGCACTGAAGGCACTGGTGAAAAACAAGGCTCCAGGAATTGACAGAATACCAATTGAGATGTTTCAAGAAACAGATGCAGCACTGGAAGTGCTCACTCACCTACGCCAAGAAATTTGGAAGACAGCTACTTGGCCAATGGACTGGAAGAGATCCATATTTATGCCTATTCCCAAGAAAGGTGATCCAACCAAACATGTAAATTATAGAACAATATCATTAATATCACAAGCAAGCAAAATTTTGCTGAAGATCATTCAAAAACAGCTACAGCAATATATTGACAGGGAACTGCCAGAAATTCGGGCCGGTTTCAGAAGAGGATGTGGAACCAGGGATATCATTGCTGATGTCAGATGGATCCTGGCTGAAAGCAGAGAATGCCAGAAAGATGTTTGCCTCTGTTTTATTGACTATGCAAAGGCATTTGATTGTGTGGATTATAACAAATTATGGGTAACATTGCAATGAATGGGAATTCCAAAACACTTAATTGTGTTCTTGAGGAACCTGTACATAGTTTAAGAGGCAGTCATTCAAACAAATAAAGGGATACTGTGTGGCTTAAACTCAGGAAAGGACTGCATCAGAACTGTATCCTTTCGCCATACCTATTCAAGCTATCTGCTGAGCAAATAATCTGAGAAGCTGGATTATATGAAGAACAGTGCATTAAGATTGAAGGAAGACCCTTTAACAACCTGTGTTATCCAGATGACACAACCTTGCTTGTTGAAAGTGAAGAGGATGTGAAGCACTTACTGATGAAGATCAAAGCCCACAGCCTTCAGTACAGATTACACCTTAACATAAAGAAAACAAAAATCCTCACAACTGGACCAATAAGCAACATCATGGTAAACAGAGAAAAGATTGAAGTTTTCAAAGATTTCATTTTACTTGCATCCACAATCAACACCCATGGAAGTAGCAGTCAAGAAATCAAAAGACACATTGCATTGGGCAAATCTGCTACAAACGACCTACTTAAAGTGTTGAAAAGCAAAGATGTCGCCTTGAAAATTAAGGTGTGTCTGACCCAAGCCATGGTGTTTTCAATTGCTTCTTATACATGGGAAAGCTGGATGATGAATAAGGAAGACCAAAGAAGAATCGATGCCTTTGAATTATTGTGTTGGACTGCCAAAAGAATGAACACATATGTCTTGGAAGAAGTACAACCAGAATGCTTCTTAGAAGCAAGGATGGCGAGACTATGTCTCACATACTTTGGACATGTTATCAGGAGAGATGAGTCCCTGGAGAAGGACATCATATTGGTAAAGTAGAGGGTCAGCAAAAAAGAGGAAGACCCTCAATGAGATAGATTGACACAGTGGCTGCAACAATGGGCTCAAGCATAACAATGATTGTGAGGATGGTGCAGGACCAGGCAGTGTCTCATTCTGTTGTACCTGGGGTCACTATGAGTCAGGATTGACTTGACGGCATCTGAAAACAACAACAACAATGCGAGATGTTAATAACAGGAGAAATTGTGTGCAGGGGAGAGAGGGGCAGATGGAAATTCTTCTTTTTTGCACGATTTTTCTATAAACCTAAAACTGCTCTGAAAATTAAAGTTTATTAGGAAAGGAAAGAAAAGGAATGCAAATGGCACCTAACACATACTAGAAAAATGTTACTTTCTATCTTAGTCATCTAGTGCTGCTCTAACAAAAATATTGCAAGTGGGTGGTTTTAACGAACAAAAGTTTATTTTCTCACAGACTAGCAGGCAAGAAGTCCAAATTCAGGGCAACAGCTCCAGGGGAAGGCTTTCTCTGTTAGCCCTGGAGGAACGTTCTTGTAATCAATCTTCCCTGGGACTAGATGATCTCTGCTCCCGGCACTGCTATCTTGATGGCATGAGGCCCCCCACTCTCTGATCACTTCCCTTTCTTTTTCTCTCACAAGATAAAAGGTGATACAAGCCACACCCCAGGGAAACTCCCTTTACATTGGATCAGGGATGTGACCTGGGTAAGGGTGTTACATTCCACCCTAATCCTCTTTAAAGTAACCTAATCTTGCCTCATTAACCACAGGCGGAGATTAGGATTTACAACACATAGGAAAATTACATCTATCACAAAATAGAGGACAACCACACAACACTTGGAATCATGACCTAACCAAGTTGACACGTATTTTAGGGGGACACAATTCAACCCATGACACTTTCCTTCCCTTCCTCCTCTCCCAAGACTTTACAAGAATTCCCTGAAGGCACCAGTGCGGGCAGAACAGAGCTACACTTAAATGTATAAACCATTTTACTGAACTGGAAAAAAAAAAAAAAAAGCTTAAAATTAGTAAAATGATTAAGATTGTTTTGTGAATTAACATGACAACAAAATAGGAACTGGGCAGACTTTTTCATTTTCCAGACAATTATCAGTGTATTTGGTGAACATCAATCTTAAAGGAAGGACTGGGTTATAAGCTTTTCAGCAGACATAACATAACTGCTCCCAGCCCCACCTCCAGCTCTGTAAACTATAGAACATCTTATCTTCGTCAGCCTTTTACAAGCACATAGTTCTATACATTATTTCATATGAACCTCAGAGAGGCTTTGGGTGAATTAGCTTGGAGAGAGATTATTGTCTGCATTTTGCAAACGGGGAACCCAAGACACAGAACATTTGGGTATAAGAAGAGACACAGCAGAAAGCAGAATTCAAGTGCCAGTCTGGTGCTTTTTCCACTCTGCCATTTTAGCAGGCACTGTTGGTTGACTATCCAATGTCCACGCTCTTTCATCGTCCTGCATGTTGCTGTGTGCCACTGAGTCAATTCCAACTCATAGTGACATATGACAGACTAGAACTGCCGCACTGGATTTCCTAGCTGTAATTTTTACGGGAACAGATCGCCATGTCTTTCTCCTGTGACTGGTGGGCTCAAATCACTAATTTTTTGTTTAGTGGCTGAGCACTTAACAATTGCGCAACCAGGGCTCTTTTTATCCTTCATAACAGTATACACATTTTGTTCACATATATTCATCTTCCTCTACTTGGCCATGTGTTTCCTATCTGGGTCCTGGATCATGAGTTTAGCAAGTGAGAACCTCATATCCCCACACCCAAAGCCAGGTGTGGCAAACTGGGAATGAAAAGGGCAGCTGAGACAAGCTGTGTGAGTGGGGGCTCTTGGAAGCACACAGATGTGATGTTCAGGGGTTCCTGCCCTGTGTCTCACAGCAGCCATGACTCAGAGCCCAAGGGGCTGGTGGAAGGATTGTCTTGGTTTAGGGGGTGGTTCTCAAATTTGAGTGTGCATCAGAATCACCTGGAGGACTTGTTAAAACTCAGCTATCTGAGCCCCATGCCCAGAATTTCTGATTCCATAGACCTAGGGTGGGGCCCAAGAATTTGCATTTCCAACAAGTTCTCAGGTGACATTGGCACTGCTGGTCTGGAAACCACACTTTGAGAACCATTTGTCTTTGGTAGTGGTAACCTTGGCTGCACATGAGGAACACCTGGAGAACTTTCAAAGTGTCCAAAGCTGAGGCTGCATCTGAAATCAGTTTAATCTGAGTCTCTAGGGGTGGGAGGCAGGCTCAAACCAAAAAAAACCAAACCTGCTGCCGTTAAGTTGATTCCGACTCATAGCAACCGTATAGGACTGAGTAGAACTGCCCTACGTGGTTTCCAAGGAGCACCTGGTGGATTAGTAGTTTTTAAAACTCCCTGGGTGATTACAATGCACAACCAAATTTGAGACCAACCCTAGGGAGTATAGAGGGCTGGGGTTCAAAGATCACATGTGATTGAGGAGTGACAGTGGATTAAATCAGTGATTCCCAAATGTGTAAGGTGAGGTGTTGTAAGATTATATAGGTCTTTGCAAGCAGACATCAGAATTGCTCTCAACATACTGAATTTTTATACAAGTAATGCATGGGTTCTTCAGCAACATGTAAAAAAGTCAGCATAGTGCACTTATGAAAATACCTGGGTGGGGTGGGGGGAGGGCACAGTTGGCGAAAAACATACAAGGTGTGAGTTACTTGTATAAAAATATGATAGCTGTAATAATTAGCCCGTTGTGAACTTTCGACAATTAAATAAGGGGGCTTTATGATTCTCCTAAGGGGGGAAAGAGTTAACATAGCAGGCCTGACATTGCTCCTTAGATGGCACTGTTTGTAGGGTTGCCCTTGCCTGGCTTCTGGGAACTTGGCTTTTGGAGTATCCCCGATGCTACCAGCTGATAAGGCTCTTTTATCTGCCTATGGCACTGAATCCTGCTGTACCAGCTTGCCTACACTGTTTGTACAAACTGTGAGAGATGAAAACCTGCTCTCCTTTGGAGAATGACCACATGCCCGTGTGACAAGCACCCCAATTAAAACTCTGGACTCTTAGTCTTCAGTGTGCTTCATCGTGTATGGGTTGTGGCAATTCACTGCTGGTAGAAGGAGTGTGTTCTGTGTGACCATCCCCTTGGATGGGACAACTTTAGAAGCCCGTGCCTGGGCTCCTCCAAACTCCACCTGATGTGTCTTTTTCCCATGCTGATCCTGCTGCAGATCCTTCCACTGTAATTGTTAATTGCTGTCATGCTGGCTCCAACTCATGGAGGCCTTATATACAACAGAACGAAATGTTGCCCGACCCTGCACCACGCACCATCTTCAGAATCATTTGCATGCTTGATCCCATTGTTGCGGCTATTGTATCAATGCATTTCTTTGAGTGTTTCTCTCATTTTCTCTGACCCTCTGCTTTACCAACCATAATGTCCTTTTCTAGTGACTGGTCTTTCCTGATGACATGTGCAAAGTAAGGGAGCCAGAATCTTGCCATTCTTGTTTCTAAGGAGCATTCCAGTTAGAGATATTCTGCATATAAAACAGAATGCAGGAAATTAATAGGATTAGACAAAAGAGACTATGCAAATTTGACACTCCTAAAACCACAGGCAGAAGAAACAAGATGGAGTCTGGAAGGAGTCTGGGCAGATGCCAGAGAATAACATTATCACCTGCGAGATTCAACGGTGGATGAAATGGCTTTGCTGAAAGCCTGTGAGCTTGTTGCCCACACTGGCATGGCCCTGATCAGGTAAATAAACCAATGCCTCCTGAATCCTCACTGCTGCCTTACCCTGCTCTTCAACCCTGCTCTTCACTGTCCTGCATCTGAGTGTGATGGGTCACCAGCCACTAAGGCAGCTGGTCTTTTGATTTTTCTCTGACAGCCTCTCATTGTCATCAAAGAGGGACCAACCACCCCCACCCATTCCCCACCAAGAAGGAGTAGAATTGCAGAAGGGGTTGTGAAGAAAGGGATTTAGAAGGTCAAGAATTACTCACCTAGACATTCTCTAAAGATCCTATGACCCCAAGAATCTATGATTTTGAGTCCCAAGCATTCTGAGTCTTTCTCACCTCATCTGTACGATGGCCACAATGTCTGTTGTCCACCTCACATAATTCTTGGGAAGATCAGCAGATTGTTTCAAAGACCAGAGGGTGTCACTGACTCCAAACCACCCATTGTACAGAGGAGGAAAAAGGGCAAGAACAGGAGCCATGACATGGCTTCTTCCTTCAGATAAAATCAGAGGCAGGACTGGAATGCAGGTCTCTGAACCCCTTGTCCTTTGTGTGTCCTAGATGCTTTATGCGTATCATCTCATTTACTCCCACAGCAATTAAAGATGAGGATGCTCAGAGACACAAATGAGTTGTCTACAGTCACTAAGTGACAGTCTAGAGTTTTAAACCCAGATTGGTTTCTTACTCCTCCTGTCTCACATACTGTTTATTAAGTAATACTAAGCCCAGGCAAGCAAAACATGCAAGCCCCCACAGTATGACAAACTGACAGACATGTGTTGCTTGCATGTTGCTGTGATGCTGGAAGCTATGCCACCAGTATTCAGAAACCAGCAGGGTCACCCATGGCAGAGAGGCTTCAGCTGAGCTTCCAGGCAAAGACCAGGAAGAAGGACCCGGGAGTCTACTTCTGAAAAGCATTAGCCAGTGAAAACTTTATGAATAGCAGTGGAACATTATCTGATGCAGTGCCGGAAGATGAGCCCCCCAGGCTGGAAGGCACTCAAAAGACGACTGGGGAAGAGCTGCCTCCTCAAACTAGAGTCAACCTTAATGACGTGGATGGAGTCAAGCTTTCAGGACCTTCATCTGCTGATGTGGCACAACTCGAAATGAGAAGAAACAGCTGCAAACATCCATTAATAATTGGAACCTGGAATCTATGAAGTATGAATCTAGGAAAACTGAAAATTGTCAAAAATGAAATAAAACGTGTAAACATCGATATCCTAGGCATTAGTGAACTGAAATGGACTGGTATGGGCCATTTTGAATCAGACAATGATATGGTCTACTCTACCAGGAATGACAACTTGAAGAGGAATAGCGTTGCATTCATCATCAAAAAGAATATTTCAAGAACTAACCTGAAGTACAATGTTGTAAGTGATAGGATAATATCCATATGCCTACAAGGAAGACCACTTAATACAACTATTATTCAAATTTACACACCAATAACTGAAGCCAAATATGAAGATGTTGAAGATTTACATCAACTTCTACAGTCTGAAATTGATCAAACATGCAATCAGGATGCATTGATAATTACTGGTGACTGGAACGCGAAAGCTAGAAATGAAGAAGGATTGGTAGCTGGAAATATGGCCTTGGTGATAGAAACGATGCTGGAGATCACACGAATGAATTTTGCAAGACCAACAACTTCTTCATTACAAATACCTTTTGTCACCAACATAAACGGCAACTATACACATGGAATTTCAAGAGGCAGCATATCATCAGGAACCGATGGTGCTGGAGGAAGAAGTCCAAGCTGAACTGAAGGCACTGGTGAAAAACAAGGCTCCAGAAACTGACAGATTATCAGTTGATATGTTTCAACAAACAGATGCAGCGCTGGAAGAGCTCACTCATCTTTGCCAAGAAATTTGGGAAACAGCTACCTGGCCAACCGACTGGAAGAGATGAGTATTTATGCTTATTCCCAAGAAGGGTGATCCAACCGAATGTGGAAATTATCTAACAATATCATTAATATCAGGCACAAGCAAAATTTTGCTGAAGATCGTTCAAAAGTGGCCACAGCAGTATATTGACAGGGAACTGCCAGAAATTCAGGCCAGATTCAGAAGAGGACCTGGAACCAGGGATATCATTGCTGATGTCAGATGGATCCTGGCTGAAAGCAGAGAATACCAGAAGGATGTTTGCCTGTGTTTGATTGACTATGCAAAGGCATTCAATTGTGTGAATCATAACAAATTATGGATAAGATTGTGAAGAATGGGAATTCCAGAACATTTGATTGTGCTTATGAGGAAACTGTACATAGATCGAGAGGCAGTTGTTTGGACAGAACAAGAGGATACTGAGTGGTTTAAAGTTAGGAAAAGTGTGTGTCAGGGTTGTATCCTTTCACCGTACTTATTCAACTGTATGCTGAGCAAATAATCCAAGAAGCTGGACTACATGAAGAAGAATGGAGCATCAAGATTGCAAGAAGACTCATTAACAACCTGAGTTATGCAGATGACACAGCCTTGCTTGCTGAAGGTGAAGAAGACTTGAAGTACTTACTGATGAAGATCAAAGACCACAGCCTTCGGTATGGATTCCACCTCAACATCAAGAAAACAAAAACCCTCACAACTGGTCCAATAAGCAATATCATGATAAATGGAGAAAAGATTGAAGTTGTCAAGCATTTCATTTTACTTGGATCCATAGTCAACACCCGTGGAAGTAGCAGTCAAGAAATCAAAAGACATATTGCACTGGGCAAGTCTGCGGCAAACGACCTCTTTAAAGTGTTGAAAAGCAAAGATGTTACCTTGGGGACTAAGATGCACCTGACCCAAGCCATGGTATATTTGATCACATCATATGCACGTGAAACTGGACAGTGAATAAGGAAGACGGAAGAAGAATTGACACCTTTGAATTGTGGTGTTGGTGAAGAATACTGAATAAACCATGGACTGTCAAAAGAATGAACAAATCTGTCTTGGAAGAAGTACAACCAGAATGCTCCTTAGAATGGTAAGACTGTGTCTTGCATAGTTTGGACATGTTGGATGGATCAGTCCCTGGAGAAGGGCGTTATGCTTGGTAAAGTACAGTATCAGCGGAAAAGAGAAAGACCCTCAACAAGATGGATTGACACAGTGCCTGTAACAATGGGCTCAAATATAAAGACCATTGTGTGTACGGGGCAGGACCGGGTTCTGTGGTACATTAGGCCGCTATGAATTGAAACTGACTCCACGGCACCTAACAACAATAACAACAAGCTCCGACAGCATTTCCTGAGTGCTGACCTTGTGCCAGGAATCATGCTAATCCCTTTACAGGCATTATTACATTTAATGATCATAACAATGCCAAGAATGACTCTTGGTTTCAGCATCTAATTTCATCCACTCCTAAAGCAGCAGGGTCTCTATCAAACGAGCACTGAGTATGCAGTAAATTATTAAATCTAAATGCTAGCCCTGGGATTCTGAGACCAGGCCAAAGGCCAGTGATTGAGATTAAAACATCAATATAGGGCAACATTGAGGCCAAATTCCTTTTCTGATTGGACAGTCAAGTCCTTGTGGACCAAAATCAGCCTCTGCCCTGAACACACTTGGAAATAATCGTTTCCATCTGCCTCCCAAACTGCCAAGCAAACTGCAAAGGTGAAGAGTTTGGTAGTCACATTGGCCTGGATTTGAATCCTAGCACTGATTCCTCCAGGATTCATGACCCTCAGCTTCTTATTTAGTCTCTCTAAGCCAGTTTTCTCATTTCAAAAATGGGGATATATACAATAGAAACTGATCTATTAAATGTTCAAATTATTTAGCGAAGACACCAAAGAACAAATACAGACCCTCCCACAAGTGCCTCCCCCCCCCACCACGAATTTTGTCACTGAATAACTGGATGGGGGAGATGTTAGGGGAAAGGTCTGGGCGATGCTCCCAAATCAGCCTTTCCTCTCCATTTTTGAGTTTCCCCACAGATGGATGTGGCTGTAAACTTTGAGTAAGTAGGGAGTGTTTTGGAGGATGCGACAAAAATGAAAGAAAGTTGGATAGTTGGTGGGAACCCAGGAAACCCAGAAATTGGGAAACTCTTTCCTTAAATAACTAAGGGGAGATTGCAGTTGAAACCACATAACTCCAGGGAGGGGAGGAAACCAACCCTACTAAGTAGCCACTAGATGCCAGGCACATGTTAGAAGGTAGTGGTTAAGTGGCCTGTCTCTGGAGGTAGATGGCCTGGGTGTAATCCTGGCTCCATTATTTACTACGTGTGATCTTGAGAAAGTTTCCTAGCTTCTGTGTGACTTACTTTTCCATCTATAAAATGGATAATGATATTTACCATATTTTGATGTTGTGAGAAATAAATTCATCTGGATTAAGTGCTAAAAACCAAAAAAACAAAACTAAACCCATTGCCATTGAGTCAATTCTGACTCATAACAATTGTATAGTACAGAGTAGAACTGCCCCATAGGGTTTCCAAGGAGTGGCTGGTAGGTTGGAACTGCCAACCTTTTGGTTAGTAGCCAAACTCTTAACCACTGTGCCACCAGGGCTCTGCTAAATATCTGGCAAAAATTAAACACTCAATAAGTGCTGGCTACAAATACCATTGTTATTATTTGTTATGGATTGGATTGTGTCCCCCAAAATTGTGTATCCATTTGGCTAGGCCAAGATTCCCAGTATTGTGTGATTGTCCACCATTTTGTCATCTGACGTGATTTTCCTATGTGTTGTAAATCCTACCTCTACGATGTTAATGAGGCAGGGTTAGAGGAAAAAAAAAAATTTTTTTTTTTTTTTTGGGTTAGAGGGAGTTATGTTAACAAGTCAGGACTCAATCTACAAGATTAGGTTGAGACTTAAATCAATCTTTTTTAAGATATAAGAGAGAGGTGAGCAGAGAACAAGGGGGACCTCATACCATCAAGAAAGCAGCACTGGAAACAGAGTGTGTCCTTTGGATGGGAAGTTCCTGCACTGAGAAGCTCCCAGACCAAGGGAAGACTGATGACAAGGACCTTCCTGCAGAGCCATCAGAGAGAGAAAGTCTTCTCCCGGAACTGACAACCAGAATTTGGACTTGTAGACTACTGGACTGTGAAAGAATAAACTTTTGTTTGTTAAGCCATCCACTTGTGGTATTTCTGTCATAGCAGCACTAAATGACTAAGACAACCTCTTTGTGCTTTCAAGGGTTTCATCCTTGAGTTTTAAAGTGCAGATGTCTCTCATCTGGGTGGATATGTTTGGGCATATGGCCCCATGGTTTAATGTAATTAGCACCGCACAGGAAGTTCAAATCTCAAATCTGCTGCTCACTGGCCAGTCACTAAACTACTCCAAGCCTCAGCTTCATCCCCTTTCAACTGGGTCCACAATGGTGATTGTGAAGATGGAGTGATATTATGTGTCTCCTACTCAGCGCCTAAGGAGCCCTGGTGGCACAATGGTCAAGCATTCGGCTCCTAATCGAAATGTCGGCAGTTTGAATCCACCACCAACTCTGTGGGAGGAAAGACCTGGCAATCTGCTCCCATAAAGTTTACAGCCTAGGAAACGCTATGGGGCAGTTCTACTCTGTCACATTGGGTCACTATGAGTTGAAGTCGACCTGAGGGTACACAACAACAACTCAGCATCTATTCGGTGCTGACACTCCTCTGGTCCTTGCCAATGTTAACATCCTTCCTTCCCCAATTAACAGAAAAAACCAAGGTGGAAACTCAGAACTGGAACAGGAAGGAGAGAGAAGGGGGTGGCAGTCTCTGTGAAAGAGCCAAGTTTCTTTATCCGAATATTTTTTAAGAGGAACAGCCCTGCACTGAGACCTGTCAATGCAAATCACACAGCTTGTAAACTGCTTTGTATTTCTCTTTCTCCTTCTAACTGCTACTCAGCATCAATAAAATCAGCTGAAGTAATTTTTAAAATATATTTTAACATGCTGCACAAGGGTTGGCCTGAGTGATAATCATCCAGGGTATTGCAGAATTCACCCTGACTTTACTCTGGGTATTTGACCTTGGAGAGGAAAACCAGAAAAATGGAATTAACAATGCTCCTCTCACCTGAAGGCAGCAGAGGGGTTAATTCACTAAGCAATGATTTCAAAATACTACTTGAGTTATTTCAGAGCCATTTTCCTAAAGAGCTACTGAAACGACGTTCTTAAAAGCTTTTCCAGTCCTCTAACCCCCTTGAGATCATTCAAGGAGAAAGATAAGACTTTACATGATGAAATGAGAACTGGGAGAGGATAGGATAAGTGTTAAATGACTGCATCAAATTGAGTGTTTGATAAACGTCTCTTAAATCCTTTAACAAAAGAGACACCATGGGACTCCGTGTAGCCATTCCAGAGAGGGAGCCCAGGCTAGGTTAGATGCCTGCAAAGTTTTGGGGACCACATGTTTAATTAAAGCAGTGCAAGAGAAATGATATCTCCCAGAAAAGCTATTGCTGGTCCTTCAACGATCTGATAGTTATTCATTCTTCCCTACCTATGCCACAGTGTCTTGATCTATAAAATGGGAGCAATAATAGTATCTACCTCAAAGGGCTGTTATGAGGACTAAATGAAAATATTAATTAAAAGTTCTTAAAATGGTACCTGGCACATAGTATTGTTGTTGTTGTTAGCTGCCATGGAGTTGACTCCAACTAATGGTGGCCTAATGTACAACAGAGGGAAACATTGCCTGGTCCTGAGCCATCCTCCCAATCACCAGCATGTTCGAGTCCATTGTTGCAGTTCTTATGCCAATTTATCTCACCAAGGGTCTTCCTCGCCCTCACTGGCCCTCTACTTCACCAAATATGATGTCCTCCACTGGCAACTGATCCTTCCTGATGATGTATCCAAAGCAAGCAAATTTGACAATGTTTTGTTGTCATCCATAAGGCTTTCACTGGCTAATTTTTGGAGGTAGGTTGTCAGGCCCTTTTTCCTAGTCTGTTTTAGTCAGGAAGCTCCACAGAAACCTGTCCACCACAGGTGACCCTGCTGGTATTTGACATACTTGGAGCATAGCTTGCAGCATTACCGCGACATGTAGGCTAACACAGTATGACAAACTGAAGAGGATTGGTGGAGCATATAGCAAGAACTCAATAAATTCTAGCTACTCTTATTCTTGTTAATTACTTTCTTTGAGCAAACCTGGAGCACCCACCAAATGCTAGGCACCTGCGGTAGACACTGGGAATACAACGATGATTAAGACATAGTGTATCAGTTAAGCTCATAGTTGCAAACAACAGAATCTACTGTAGCCAGTTTAGACAGAAAAGGGATTTATCAGAGTATTTGGTGACTCATAAAATCTCCAGGAGGGCCAATTATTAGCGAACATTTCCAGCCACCATGTCCACCGTGCCAGTGGACCTTCTGCTGCTGTCACTGGGGACAAGCTCTTCATCCTGCACTGCCACTGCTGAAAGTTAGATGTCTGTCTGTCTTTCTGCAATGCTTTCCTCTTGGATCTCCCCTTCTGTAGGATTGTCGTTGTTGTTGTTCGTTGCTGTGGAGTCAGCTTCCACTCACGGTGACCTTGTGTATAACAGAATGAAACATTTCTTGGTCCTACGTTATCTTTGTGGTCATTGCTATGTTGGAATCCATTGTTTCAGCACTGTGTCAACATGTCTAACTGAGGTTTCCCTCATTTTCATTGGCCCTCTGCTTGACCAAACATGATGTCCTTTTCTAGCATTTGGTCTTTCCTGGTGATGTGTGTTTTAATAATGATGGTGTTTTCGATCGCCTCCTATGCATGTGAAAGCTGGACAATAAAGAAGACTGAAGAAGAATTAATGCCTTTGAATTGTCGTGTTGGAGAAGAATATTGAATATACCATGGACTGCTAAAAGAATGAACAAATCTGTCTTGGAAGAAGTACAACTAGAATGTGCTCTTTAGAAGCAAGGATGGCGAGACTGCATCTTACATACTTTGGACTTGTTGTCAGGAAGGATCAGTCCCTGCTTGGTAAAGTAGAGGGTCAGCGAAAAAGACAAAGACGTTCAACGAGATACATTGACACGCTGGCTGCAACAATGGGCTTAAGCATAATGATTGTGAGGATGGCATGGGACCAAGTAGTGTTTCGTTCTGTTGCACATAGGGTCACAATGAGTCAGAACTGAAGTCATCTTCACTTCTAAAGAGCATTTTGGTTATATTTCTTCTAATCCTAATTCGTTCATTCTTTTGAGAGTCCACAGTAAATATTCTTCGATAACACCACAATTGTTTTTTTAATTGAACTTTAGATGAAGGTTTCCGGAACAAACTAGTTTCTCATCAAACAGTTAGTACACACATTGTTATATGACATTGGCTAACAACCCCATGACATGTCAACACTCTCCCTTCTCAACCCCGGGTTCCCTATTACCAGGTTTCCTATTCCCTCCCGCTTTCCAGTCCCTGCCCCAGGGCTGGTGCGCCCCTTTAGAGTAGTTTTTTCCATTGGCCTGTTCAATCTTTGGCTGAAGGGTGAACCTCAGGTGTGGCCTCATTACAGAGCTGAAAGGGTGTCCAGGGGCTATACTCTCAGGGTTTCTCCAGTCTCTGTCAGGCCAACAAGTCTGGTCTTTCTTTTTGAGTTAGAATTTTGTCCTACATTTTTCTCCAGCTCTGTCCAGGATCCTCTATTGTGATCCCTGTCAGAGCAGTCAGTGGTGATAGCTGAGCACTATCTAGTTGTACTGGACTCAGTCTGGTGGAGGCTGTGGTAGATGTGGTACGCTAGTCCTTTGAATTAATCTTTCCCTTGGCCAACTCCACAATTTAAAAGTATCAATTCTTCTTCTGTCTTCATTTTTCATTGTCCACCTTTCACATGCATTTCTTTAGGACACTACATCTGAACTGAAGTCCCCATGAATTCATCTGATTGGAGGAGCCTAGGTTACAAGCTTAACTGCCTTAGCTGCAGGTAATTTGGTAACGTGAGCTTCTTCTGGATTTTAACTTGGGGTAGAATTCGCCAAAGGTCATGATAAATGTCCACTACACATGGTTCTTGCCTTTCAAGAGTTCAGTCTACTAACAAAGATGGGGGTATAGAAAAATCATTTCAAAATCAGGAGTATGGAAGATTGTATCATTATTCAGCAAATATTCACTTTTACCCTCCAGTGGAGGGAGCCTACTTGAGTTTACTTGACATTAAGCTTGGCTACATGATTTGCTTTAGTCTACGGAATTATCTAAGGGAGCCCCGGTATAGTGGTTAAAAGCAAAAGGTCAGCAGTTTGAATCCACCGGCCTCTCCTTGGTAACCCTGTGGGGCAGTTCTACTCTGTCCTGTAGGGTCGCTATGAGTCAGAATCAACTCGAGAGGACCTAACAACAACGACATGGAATTATGGATGGGAATGGTGGTTGACCAGAACCAAGCAGAGGTTTTAAGAGGTATTGCAAATTTTCTCCAATTTTTTTCTTGTGTTTCCATCCCTTATCATGAGAACTTCACATTCCTGATTGAGGGGTACCTCCTTCGGCCGAGGTGTTTGAATGAGAAAACATATGGATCAGACCCAAGCTCAACCACAGCCTCACAGAGCCCCAGCCTTCATCCCACAGCTGCTGACATGTGAAATGAGCAAGAAATAAATATTTGCATTTGTAAGCCTTTGAGACTTGGAGATAGTTTGTTATGCAGCGTTACTGCAGACAAAGCTGACTGATATAAGAAGATAAGGTCAAATACAGACCTATACTAAGTTTTGGAGGAAATGCAGAGAAAGGACTAAGTAGCTGGGAGTCTCAGGGAAGGTATCACAAGGGAGGTGATGTTGGAAAGAGTTTAGAAGGCATTTAGAATTTGTCCAGAGAGAAAAGCATTTTGTGTTGTTTTTGTTCAATGCCGTTGAGTTGGTTCCAATGCATAGCGACCCTATGTACAGCAGAAAGAAACACTGCCTGGTCCTGCACCATCCTCACAATCATTGTTATGTTTGAGCCCATTGTTGCAGCCACTGTGTAAACCATCTCATTGAGGGTCTTCATAAGGAAGGGTATTTCAGGAGGAAACATGTATGCAAAGGACAGAAAAGTGACATAGCTGTGCATGTTCTGGGAAATCCAAGGGATTCATTCCAGCATTTCCCAAATTATGGTACTTTAAGTATCCTGTGTTATATCTACAAATCACCAGTACGATTGTATTTAACATTTTTATTTAAGTCAATTGATCTTTTTTGACTTTCTGCTTCCCTCAGTATCATTATAAACAAAAATACATGTAAAATCACAAGCTTAATATACTAGCCATTTTTGTAATAGGTATTAAAATAAATGCATAACTATTAAGAGCTAAAAAAAAAACAATACTTTTTTATATGCCACGAATATTCTGTGCCCTGTGTTGCATTCAATATTATAGCCTACAAAAATTCCTCAACCCTTCTTTATTATTAACAAAATCCCTGTTTTGTTTGAGGCAGCACTGTGCCCAATTGAAAATGCTCACTTCTCCAGACTCCTTTGCAGACATTGCTTGGGTGCCCTTAGGTGCCCATGTGATCCAATTTTGGCTAAAAAAGTGTTAAGTCCACTAGAAAGTGCTTTGGGAAAAAGGAGCCCTGGTGGCGAAATTGTTAAGAGCTTGGCTGCTCACCGAAAGGTTGGCCGTTTGAACATACCGAGTCGTTCCGTAGGAGAAAGACCAGATGATCTGCTCCTGGAAAGATTGTCTTTGTTGCTGTTGTTAGATGACATCAACTCATAGCGACCCTATCTACAACAGAATGAAAACACAGCCTGGTCCTGCACCATCTTACCAATCATTGTTATGCTTGAGCCTGTTGTTGCAGGCACTGTGTCAATCCATCTAATTGAGGGTCTTTCACTTTTTCTCTGACCCTCTACTTTACCAAGCATGATGTCCTTCACCAGGGACTGGTCCCTTCTAATAACATGTCCAAAGTATGTGAGATGAAGTCTCACCATCTTTGTTTCTAAGGCATGTTCTGGCTGTACTTCTTCCAAGCATATGAGGCGACTGAAAACATCCTGGCTTAGATCAGGTGCACCTTAGTCTTCAAGGTGACATCTTTGCTTTTTAACACTTCAAAGAGATCTTTTGCAGCAGATTTACCCAGTGCAATGTGTCTTTTTATTTCTTGACTGCTGCTTCCATGGCTGTTGATTGTGGATCCAAGTAAAATGAAATCCTTGACACCTTCAATCTTTTCGCCGTTTATCATGATGTTGCTCATTGGTCCAGTTGTAAGGGTTTTTGTTTTCTTTATGTTGAGGTGTAATCCATACTGAAGACTGAGGTCTTTGATCTTCATCAGTAAGTGCTTCACATCGTCTTCACTTTCAGCAAGCAAGGTTGCGTCATCTGCATAACGCAGGTTGTTAATGAGTCTTCCTCCAATCCTGATGCCCTGTTCTTCTTCATATAGTCCAGCTTCTCGGATTATTTGCTCAGCATACAGATTGAATAAGTATGGTGAAAGGATACAACCTGACACACACCTTTCCTGACTTTAAACCACACGGCATCCTCTTGTTCTGTTCGAATGACTATCTCTTGATCTATGTAAAGTTTCCTCATGAGCAGAATTAAGTGTTCTGGAATTTCCATTCTTTGCAATGTTATCCATAACTTGTTATAATCCACACAGTCAAATGTCTTTGCATAGTCCATAAAACACAAGGAAACTTCTTTCTGGTATTCTCTGCTTTCAGCCAGGATCCATCTGACATCAGCAATGATATCCCTGGTTCTACATTCCCTTCTGAATCTGGCTGGAATTTCTGGCAGTTCCCTGTGGATGTATTGCTGCAACCCCTTTTGAATAATCTTCAACAAAATTTTACTTGCGTGTGATATTATTTGATAATTTCCACAGTCAGTTGTAAAGATCGCAGTCTAGGATCTTTTCTATGGGGCAGTTCTATTCTGTCACTTAGGGTCGCTATGAGTTAAAATTGACTTGAGAGCACCCAACAATAACAACAACAACAACATTGTTTTCCTGGTAAAAAGAGACAGGTTTAGTTGACAAGTGACTTTTACTTTTCAGTATACTTTTCCTTTTCCCCTTTTTCTTTTCTGGAATGTAGATTCAGTGCCTGGAACCATAGTAGCCATATGGAACTTATGGGGATGAAAGGCACATGATAAGGAGGCAAATCTCCTGCAAAAGACTTCTTTAAATTGTTAAAAAGCAAAGATGTCACTTTGAGGACTAAGGTGCGCCTGACCAAAGGCATGGTATTTTCAATCTCCAGCATGCAAGGATGTTGAGACTTCGTCTTATGTGCTTTGAATATGTTATCGAGAGGGACCAGTCCCTAAAGAAGGACATCATGCTTGGTAAAGTAGAGAGTCAGCAAAAATGAGGAAGATCTTCAACAAGACGGGTTGACACAGTGGCTGCAACAATGGGCTCAAACATAGAAATGATTGTGAGGATGGTGCAGGACCAGGCAGTGTTTTGTTCACTTGTGCATAGGGTCACTATGAGTTGGAACTGACTCAACCGAACCTAACAACAACAACAGGGAGAGTGGAGCAGGAAAGAAGCCTGGGCACTTGTTGCCTTCCTTTAACAGCTACTCCAACCCTGGCTCTATCTTTGGTTAAGCCATTGTAGATAAATGTCTGTCACATGCAGCCAAACACAATCCTAACTGACTCAGACGTTCTGGAAAACCCTGGGCAAACAGATAAACAGATGCAGGCTTTATTCTGCAAAAATGAGAGTGGAACTATTTGGAAGCTGGGGCTTCTTAGACTGAGAGTCCAATCCTAGACCTCTGGACGGCTCACAGTCCAATCATCTGGACTATTTTTCTCCCTCCTCCCATTGCCATAGAACTCATCCAGAAGCTGAAAACTCATTGCCATCAAGTCAATTCTGTGACCCTATAGGGCAGAGTAAAACTGCCCCATTACATTTCCAAGGAGTGGCTGTTGGATTTGAACTGCTGACTTTTTGGTTAATGGCCAAGCCTTTTTTTTTTTTCATTAAGTAACTTTATTTATTTACATATATATGTTTTTATTGTGCTTTAGGTGGAAGTTTATAGAGCAAATTAGTTTCTCATTAAACTATTAATACACATATTGTTTTGCAACCTTGGTTGCCAACCCCACATTGTGTTAACATTCTCCCCTTCTCTACCTCAGATTCCTCATTTCCATTCGTCCAGTTTTCCTGTCCCTTCCTGCCTCCTTGTCTTTGTTTTTGGGCTGGTGTGCTCATTAAGTCTCAGATATGTCGTTGAACTACATGTGTTATTGTTTGTTTTATAGACCTGTCTAATCTTTGGCTTAAGTGTGAACCTCAGAAGTGAATTCAGTACTGAGTTAAAAGAGTGTCCGGGGGCTATACTCTCAGGACTTCTCCAATCTCTGTCGGACCAGTAAGTCTGATCTTTTTTTATGAATTTGAATTTTGTTCTACATTTTTCTCCCCCTCTATCTGGGACCCTCTATTGTGATCCTTGTCAGAGCAGTTGGTGGCAGCTGGGCACCATCTAGTTGTTCTGGACTCAGTCTGATGAAGGCTGTGGTAGTTCTGGTTCATTAAGTCCTTTGGACTAATCTTTTCCTTGTGTTTTTGTTTTCTGCATTTTCCTTTGCTCCAGATGGGGTGGGACCAGTAGATATATCTTAGACAGCTACTCGCAAACTTTTAAGACCCTAAGTGCTGCTCACCAAAGTAGAATATAGTATATTTTCTTTATAAACTATGTTATGCCAATTGAGCTAGATGTCTCCAGAGACCATGGTCTCCAGTCCTCAGTCCAGTAACTTGGTCCCTCAGGGAGTTTGGATATGTCTATGAAGCTTCTATGACTTTGCCTTGGTCAAGTTGTGCTGACTTCCCCAGTATTGTGTCTTACCCTTCACAAAGTTATCATATATCTATTGTCTACTCAGTGTTTTTTCCTCCTCACCCCTTCTCTCTCTTGTAACCATCAAAGATTGTTTCTTTCTGTGTATAAACCTTTTCATGAGTTTCTATAGTAATGGTTTTATACAGTATTTGTCCTTTTGTGATTGACTTATTTCACTCAGCATAACGCTCCCTAGATTCATCCACGTTGTGAGATGTTTCTCAGACTCATCATTGGTCTTTATCTTTGCGTAGTATTCCATTGTGTGTATGTACCATGGTTTTTTATCCATTTGTCTGTTGATGGGCCCTTCAGTTGTTTCCATCTTTTTAGCAGCTGAGCTCTTAACCACTGTGCCACCAGAGCTCCATCTAGAAGCTAGAAGCTGGAAGACCTTATTTATAACCATGAGCTAGGAAAATCACAACAGGTCTGAATTTCAGTTTCTTCATCAGCAAAATGCCATAGGTGCCTCATTCACAGAGTTGTTAATGTCACACGTCATGTATTGGCGTGAACTAGAAAGCAAGGAGTTGTAAGAGGCTGAAGAATTGTAAGGCATATGTATTGGTATGTTGATAGAAGACAATACAACAACCTGAAGAAGTAGAGTGGGAGAGGATGATCACTGGCCATGAGTCAAGTCACCATCACTCTCCACCTGGTGACCCTGGGCAAACCACTTCCTTGTTTTCAGCTCAGTTTCCTTGACCGTCTAATAGAAAACCTTAAAGGGTCCCTCATCTACCTTGTGATGTCATTGGAAGTTTTGGGCTTGCCACCTGAACTTTCATTGAAATCTTTTCTTCCCTAGAGTTTTCTGACCTTTAGAACTGACCTTAGTCAGATGGGCTTTTTCTGAGGTTCTGGCTGGTACAATGGTGGTAATGAAAATAACAAGCTTATAATGACAATAAAGCCAATTGGGCTGTTCTTAAAAAGGTCCAAAATATTATTTGTCTAGCTGATGAGAGGATTAGTTTGAGCTGAGAGGGTTTCTGTAGAGCGTGGCAGTTGATTAACTTGGATGCTGGAGAATCCTCTACGGCATGAACTCTGTTTATTGAGGGAAAATACGTGAGTAAACAAGTGGTGAAAATGCAGGACAAGCAATTCCATCCTTTTTCCTGGAAAATGTATCCTATTTCTTGTTCAGCTTCTTTAATTTCTTTATGAGGATGATTTTTTTTTTCCCCAGAGTAAAATGTTTTAAGCATTGCCTGGATTTAAAATTGGTTAAGGAGGTCAGCACTGCTTGACTCAGCCTAAATTTCCGAAGTGCCAGTCGTGGGTACATTGAGCTGCACAGCTGGCTGCTGGCTTAGCTGGCTGCACAGCGGGGATTTTATTTCCAAGGTGACTGTTTAATTTCAGTCCATTTTACCCACTTTGAGAAGGAGAGAGGGTTTCCTACGAAATTAACCACTCACCATTTCTCATTTCTTCCTTATTTTTCTAAGGACTCAGGTTTATGGCTGCCCTTCCAGCCAGGTTTCACTTCGCACTGGTAGACTCAGTTGTTTGGGAAGTCGAACTTGGGCTTTGGAATCCAACATTCCTGGGTTCAAGTCCAGGTTCTACCACTTACAAGAACTGTGACTTTGAGAAACTTACTTCATTTCTGGGCTTCAGCTGTAAAATGGGGACAATACCTTCATCTTGGGTTGAGGTGGTAATTAAATAAAATAGCAAGTTCAGATTGCTGTGAGGAGTAAATGCCCAATACATTTTTATTTCCATTAGTTTCCATCTACTGAATCTTCTTCCCAGTTCAACCGGCCCAGATGTAGCTGCTGTATTTAGTCATCTATCTGCTTATCTGTCTTTCTGTCCATCTATCCATCTGTCTATTCACCTGTCCGTCCGTCCACCCTTCCACCCGTCCACCCACCCACCCCTCATACCCCCATCCCCCCATCCCCCCACCCGCCCACCCATCAATTTATACTTTGGACATTCCTTCTTCCCTTTTTGTATCACTCAAATTTATTCTTCCTGTGTTCTGTCCCATCAGAGGATACCTGGACACCTCAAAGTTATCTAATAAACTGACTCATGGGAATGTTTATAGGATTAGGGAAGGAAACATTTTAAAGCTAAAAAGGACTTTTAGGACTCTAGTCTAAATTTCTTAAACTACTTATGAAGAGAGGGCTAATAATGAACAATACCTTATGATTCAGTGGGAATACCACACTGATTTGTGTATCTAATGAATCTAAATAGATATAATATTTTTTCATACTTGTATTTCACCATAGGGAAAGATAATGATGATTATGATGATGGTGGTGTTGATACTGATGGTCATAACCATTTTTTAAGCCCTTACTTGTACCCAGTACTATATTTTATATATTACCTCATTTCATCCTTCAAAAAACCCTTTGAGTCATAAATTGTGATTTTATAAATGAGAAAACTGACATTCAGAGGGTTAAGTAACTTCCCAAGGGTAACACAGCTAAGTGAAAGAGCTAAGGCTCAAAAATTCAAAAACTGCTATGTTTGAATTCAAAATTACGCTCTAAATCTCTACCTTCCTCAGGTGGACTAGTAAGGCCAGAAAGGCCTGAGGGGCCTAGAAGCCAAGGAACCAGGAAGCAGAAGGTGAAGAGACAAGGAACACAAGAAGCAGAGCTGCCTCAGTCTCAAAGGGTAGGGCCACGACCTCTGGGGTCTCAAAGGGTGGAGTCATGGCCTTTTGGGGCTTCAGAGGGTGAAGCCACACCATCCTGGATTTCAAAGAGTTGGATCTTGACCAGCTCGGTTCTGGAGTGTGGGGCTGTCATCCATGAGTGCCAACGGGATGGGGCCAGACACTTTGCCCAAAACTGAGGGGGCAGAGCTGCCACGCCCAAGGTGTAATTCATACTGAAGGTTGTAGTTTCTTGTCTTCATTAGTAGGTGCTTCAAGTCCTCTTCACTTTCTGCAAGCAAGGTTGTGTCATCTGCATATCACAGGTTTTTAATGAGTCTTTTTCCTCCAGTCCTGATGCTGTGTTCGTCTTAATATAGTCCAGCTTCTTGGACTACTTACTCAGCATACAAATTGAACAAATATAGTGAAATAATACAACCCTGACACACAACTTTCCTGATTTTAAACCATGTAGTATCCCCCTTGTTCTGTTCGAATGACTGCCTCTTGGTCTATGTACAGGTTCTGCATGAGCACAATTAAGTGTTCTGGAATTCCCATTCTTAGAAATGTTATCCATAACCTGTTATGAGTCACGCAGTCGAATGCGTTTGCATAGTCAATAAAACACAGGTAAACATCTTTCTGGTATTCTCTGCATTCAGCCAAGATCCATCTGACATCAGCAATGATAGCCTTCATTCCACATCCTCTTCTGAATCTGGCTTGAATTTCTTGCAGTTCCCTGTCAATGTACTGACAGCCATTTTTTTTTTTTTTATTATCTTCAGCATAATTTTACTTGCGCATGATATTAATGATATTGTTTGACAATTTCTGCATTCTATTGGATCACCTTTCTTTGCAATAGGCATGTATATGGACATCTTCCAATTGGCTGGTCAAGTAGCTGTCTTTCAAATTTCTTGGCATAGACGAGTGAGTGCTTCCAGAGTCACATCCATTTGTTGAAACATCTCAGTTGGTGCTCTGTCAGTTCTGGAACCCTTGTTTTTCACCAATGCCTTCAGTGCAGTTTGGACTTCTTTCAATACCATTGGTTTTTGATCATTTGCTACTTCCTGAAATCATTGAACGTCACCAATTCTTTTTGGTACAGTGATTCTGTGTATTCTTTCCATCTTCATTTGATGACTCCTGCATCATTCTTTATGTTGTCCATACCAAAAAAACCAAACGCATTCCAGTTGAATCAAACTGCTGATCTTTCGTTTAGCAGTCATAGCATTTAACCAGTATGCCACCAGGGCTCCAATATTACAACTCAAGTCTTGAGTTTTTTCTTCAGTTCTTTCAGCTTGAGAAATGTTGAACATGTTCTTCCCTTTTGGTTTTCCAGGTATTTGCACATTTCATTATTATACTTTTCTTTGTCTTCTCGAGCTGCCCTTTGAAATCTGTTCAGCTCTTTTATGTGACCATTTCTTCCTTTTGCTTTAGCTACTTGATGTTCAAAGGCAAGTTTCAGACTCTCTTCTGAGATCCATATTGGTCTTTTTTTTTTTTTTTTTCTGTCTCTTTAATGACATTTTGCTTTCTTCACATATGATCGGTTTCCTTGATGTCATCCCACAGCTTGTCTGGTCTTCCTTTCATTAGTATTCAACGCATCAAATCTATTCTTGAGATGGACTCTAATTTGAGTGGAATATGCTTGAGTTTGTACTTTGCCTTGTGGATTGTTTTAATTTTCTTCGGCTTTAACTTAAAGTTTCATATGAGCAATTGATGGTCTGTTTTGCATTTGGCCCTGGCCTTGTTCTGACTGGTGATACTGAGTTTCTGCATCATCTCTTTCCACACGTATAGTGGATTTGGTTCCTGTGTATTCCATCTGGAGAGGTCCATGTGTATAGTCAGCATTTATTTTGTTGAAAAAGTATTTCCAATGAATATATTTCATTGGTCTTCCAACACTGACACATTATTAACTAAAGTCTACAGCTTACATTAGACTTACGATAGATTCACAATTTGTGTTGTACAGTCCTATGAGTTTTGGTAAATGCATACTGTCGTGTGTCCACCATTACAGTACCGTACAGAACAATGACCTGTATGCCACTTATTCATCCTTCTCTCCTCCAAACTCCTAGCTACCACTAATCTTTTCACCCTCTCTATAATTTTTCCTTTTCCTGAAGGTCATATAGATAGAATTATACAGTATATAGTGTTTTCACACTAGCTTCTTTTACTTAACACTATTCTTTTAAGGTTCCACCATGTCGTCTCATCTCTTGGTAGCTTATTTCTTTTTATTGCTCAATAATGCTATGACAAATTGTTTTTCCATTATATCCTCCTATTGAAAGACATCTTGGTTGCTTCCAATTTTGGGCAATTATGAATAAAGCTGCTGTAAATGTTTGTGTGCAAGTTTTTAGGTGGACTTAAGTTATCACCTCCTTTGGATAAATACCTAGGAATGTGGTTCATGAATCTATATGGTGTCTTCCAAAGTGGGCGTATCATTTTGCATTCCCACCAGCAGTGAATGATCCGTATCCTCACCAGCATGTGTTTTGGATTTTAGTCATAAAAAAAAAAAAAAAAAATTTTTTTTTAATAGATGTGTAGTGGTATCTTGTTGTTTTAATTTGCAATTCTCTAATGACATCTGATGTCGAACATCTTTTCATATGCTTATTTGCCATCTGTACATGTTCTTTGGTAGGGTTTCTGTTCAGATATTTTGCCTATTTTGTAATTGGATTGTTTTCTTATTGTTGAGTTTTACGAGTTCTTTGCAGATTTTTTTTATGTGAAAATTTCCTAGTTCTAGATGCTAGCAACTAACTAAATATTTTCCCAAATATTACACAGCCTAAGCAAAATACATCTGCAGGTCACATATGTCTGTGGTCAATAATCTAGGAACCATGGTCTAGACATCCTGGAATTCCTTTCAACTCTGATAGTCTATGGCTTTCTGAGCATTTAATTATGTGTAATAAATCCCTAGGTGGCACAAATGGCTAAGGATTTGGCTATTAACCAAAAGGCTGGAAGTTCAAATGCATTTGGGGTGCCTTGAAAGAAAGATCTGGCAATCTACTTTAGGAAGATTGTCATAGTCACTGAAAATGCTATGGAGCACAGTTCTACTCTGAAACACATGGGATCATCATGAGTTGGAATCTATTTTTGTTTTTAATACAGGTAGTTGAGATCCCCTGGGCGAGACCTCTGTGAGTATAGTAGTCCAGAAAGGATTCCTGGAGGAGGGGAGGCCTAAGTTGAGGCCTTGGATATTCTTTCTTGTTAACAGACCTCATACAATGTCCCCAGTCAATCATTTGCAGCTCTTTCATCTGCTTACCCCCTTTTGTCTGTAACTGCTTATCTTGGAGAACTGCTGGTCCTTTATGCGAAAGGGTGGGGTTTATTTACTGTGTCTCAAGCCAAGATCCTGATCCCAAACAAGGAGGCTCATTGACACTCTCACTCAGAATGTCTCAGAGCCAAGCAAGGACTTTCAGACAAGGGAGGAGCGGGGAGTCTTGAAACTGCTCTTCAGGAACAATGGCTCTTTGTTGAGGCTTTTTTGTTGTCCTTCCTATCAAAAGGGATGAATCTCAAAAGTAGGAGTGTTTCTATTTCCAACTGTTCAGTATTTGTTTACTGATAAGGGAGGGATAATATCATGTAATAAATCTCTCAGAAATGAAAATGCTAATGCCAAATCTTAAAAGTTTAATAAGGAGGACCCTTTAAGTATGCTTATGAAAATCTAATACAGAATCATTACTAGCATTTTGAAACCCTGAAAATTACAGCCTGGATTGTAATGTTATCCAGGCCAAGCCTTTCTCTAAGGAAAAACAATGTGCAATCCATTATTTATAAATCAAAAAATATATATTGCTGCTGAGATACTGCCAGATCGATCTACCTCCAACTCTAGCTCTCAGTCTTGGAGGAGTTTTCCCTCCTGGAGCTTCACCCTGTCCAGGCATCTTCCATTGGAGCCCATTTAAGGTGCCAATATAAGGAATCCCTGCAGCCCTGAAGGGCAAGGGGCTTGTCAACCTTCTCTGAGTGTGTGTTTTAATTTCAGCCCTGGGACTGAACAGTTGGTTGGAGGCTACTTCTGTGTTCGGATGGGATGAACTGGTGGTGGAGTCTACAAGACTCTACATTCATAGACCTCACTCAGAAAAGTGCTTCTAGACACTTCTCTTTTGAATAAGCTGCTAAAACTGAGCTTTTGAGGTGAAAACAGGCCAACTGGCAGAGCTCCAACTGTGGACAATGATCAGCATATGACAAAGGTGATTGACCCTAAAGATTGATCGTGGGGGTGGCCAGGGTGATTTGGAGTGACCTCTAGCCAACAGAGGGTGCTCCATGCTGCATAGTGGAAACAGCAGTTGACCAATTCTGATATTTGAAGAAATGTAGATTCAAGAAGAATAAAGAGAAGGTACCTCATTCAAGATTTCTTTCTTAAGCCATGATGAGCTGCTTCTCAGATTTCCTGTTGATCCTACCTATTTCCTGACAATTCCAGGGTCAAAGGGGCTGCAACTCAACTGTATGGTTACTTAGTTCTTTCAATCATGTTGTCTTAGGCTGATTTCTCTAGAAAAGCAAAACCAATAAAGAGTATAAATGTATATAGAGATAGATTTATATTAAGGAAATGGCTTACGCAGTTGTGGAGGTTGGAACATGGATCAGGCTGAAGGCTTCTCCTGATTCATGTACTGCAGGGGCTGGTAGACCCAAGATCGGCAAGTCAGGCAGTAGGGCTCTGGCCCACAGAGTACAAAGACCGATGAATCCTAAGATAGTCAGGAAAGATGCTAGGTAAGCTGCTAACTCAAGTCCCAAGAACCGGAGATCAGATGAACAGGAGCCAGTTGAAAGATTCAGAGCGAGGAAAAGCTGCTGAGCCTTGCCAGAAAGTCCACTTATATTCATTTCAGGCCTTGCACCCAAGAAAACTCCCTTCCAACTGGTGGCTACTCACAGCAGATTCCATTATGGAGGTGATCACATCATATCAAATCTCATCATGGAAGTGATCACAACATCATCATACAGCTGCCAGAGTACATCATACCTGCCAGACCACTGAGAAGCATGGCCCAGCCAAGGTGACATACAACCTTAACGACCACACATGTATTTGTTAAAACACCTAACATGGGACAATCACTCTGCCAGACACTGAGGATACGACCATCCACAAAACAGTCTTTACCTTCAAACAACATACTCACTCTAGTGGGAGAGGAAGACAAGTAAAAAGAAAATTACCTGGTGGCATGATAAGTTCTGGGTTAGAGATAAGTACTGGGTGATATGGAAGCACACAGAAGGGGGAACCAGCAGGTCAGGAGGTAGCAGGGAAGCTGATGACCGACGACCTCAATTCTATTCAATTCCTGCCCTTGTGTCAAGGCTTAATTCAAAACTCGTCTCTTCTCCAGGCAGAATAAGCATCTCTTTACCCCTGTACTTCCATAGTACATTCTCTGTTCTCCAATATAGTCTGCACTTCTCTGAGGCGGGACCTGTTTTATTTTCAAGGCATTGCACATAGTAGGATTTCTAAAAAATAATTTTTGAGATGAATTGTTGAGTTGAATTTGACTTAAAACACAGTCACCATCTTCTGAACAAATAACTTGGCTTAAGAGCACTTTTCATGCTTGCTAGTCTTTGGCTGGGAAGGTATCTACAGATGAACAGAATATTGGAGAGAATTTGAAATGTTAAAGGGTTCAACACACAATTCCTCAAAACTCTTCTGGGGACCTACATGCCACTTTGTGGGGTAAAGGACCTAATTTTACCCCAAGTAAAGTGGGCTTTGTCTTTGGATTCAGAGATAAAACCCTTAAAGTAATTGGGGTATGTTGGCCTAGGACTTTCAGGCCATATCTAAGGATTTGTGCTGGCAAGTGGGGCTGGCCAGACCAGAATAGATTTACCTGGGAGGCGGATATCATGCAGCTCCACGCTGAGAACCTGCCCATACTTCATGCCCCTCTTCCTTATAATGATCCTGATTTATATCCTTTTACTGTAACAAAATAGATAATCGTAAGTAAAATATCTTACGACTTAGGAGTTCTGTGAGTCATTTTAGCAAACTAATGAATCCCAAGATGATGGCTTCTTAACTTGTAAGTTCTGACCTAACCTCGTGTGGCTGGTGGCAAGATAGACTGCCGTGTGGGTGGCTGGTGTCAGAAATGATGGAGAAGTGGGAAAGTGGGGATATGATTGATCCTTGCCTTCTGGGATTTGGCTTTATGCCGATTCTCATCCACAAAGCTGTCATCGTGCACTTATTGCCAACGACTTGGGCTTTGGGAAGGTTAAACTCTGTTCTGCTCTGTAATGTCTGTCCCTTGATCCAATACTGTACAAAGGGCTACTTTCCTGGGTCAGTGTCTTAGACGTGCTCTTCTAAGAAAAAAAGCCCACTTGCTGTCGAGTCGATTCTGACTCGTGGAAACTCCATGTGCATCACAGTAGAACTGTGTTCCACAGGGCTTACAATGGCTGACTTTTCAGAAGTAGATCACCAAGTATTTCTTTCGAAGTGTCTCAGGGTAGACTCAAACCTCCAATCTTTCAGTTAGCAGCCACGCATATTAACCATTTGTACCACAAGTCTGAAGAATTAGAATATCATAGGTGAGTGCCAAGGGCAGATTACAACATGGCTTTGAGCTTCTCCTTTGCTCCTCCTTTCTATTCCTTCCCAATACCATACACTTCCAACACTTTCACCATTAGTAGCTCATTCCTTTGTAACTAGCATGCTGTGTTATTAGGTACTGTTGAGTCAATTCCAACTGACCGCGACTCCATGTGATAGAGTAGAACATCCCCAAAGGGTTTCTTAGTCTATAATCTTTATGTTCTCCCATGGAGCTGCTGCATGGGTTTAAACCACTGATCTTTCAGTTAGCAGCCAAGCACTTAACTGTTATGCCACTCAGGGTCCTTTGTAACTAGCAGTGTCCTGTATTTAGAGATATATGCTCTCCCCTGCAGGGAGTAATCGCTCAAATTCTATGAATGAACCTTAGAAATTAGTTTTTTCTTTGGTTAGTATGAGGGCATTGGACTTAAAGGGCATGGATGGGGTACGTTGCTTTGAAAAGGTTAGTTCATATTTTAGCATTAGGAACTCAAGTCTTAGTACTAGGAAAACTGGCTTTCTAAGAAACTAGTTTATTTTTATCTTTGAATCCTAATGTAGGGCGGGGGGTACGGGATGTGTCCTTGCTGAAGGAGATCCACTAGCCTAGCCCTCCTGACCTCTCTCCACACTTCTCTTTGGTCAGTGGGGTGTCTAGCTGGGTTGATGAATTTGGGAAGGGGAACTGGATGCAGTTCTTTTCCCTCCAGCTTCTCTTGCCAAGAGTCTGCCTGCAGAAAGTATACATTCTACTCAACTTGCTGTCACATGGTGAAACTCCAGGGCCACCTCTGACTGGCTGGGTAAGTTTCTCTAACTCAGTTTGGGAAGCCCCCAGGTCTGCAGATATAAGCCACTTTCTCTAATATCAGCATCGTCAGTAATAAGGTGATATTTCCATAGCCATATGACTTACCTCACATCTAACTCTAAATCAGTTCAAAACTTGGCCAGGAAAGTGGTTCCTTTTATTGATTGGGTTCTCTTCATATTGAAATCATCAGTCATGACTTTCCCTTTGCTTTAAGCACCAGGAAATCCAAATCCAGAATGGTGATGTGGTGTACTCAAGTGCAATAATACAAAGCAAAAGGTAAATAAAATACAAAGGGAATTTGGCACGGATTTTCTACTTTTCCTAAATAAAGAACGGTTGCAATCACTTGGCCAGGCTTAAGTAAAAGAACAGTCTTGGTTTTCCCAACTTCCCTTCATTTGCTGCCCACGTTTTGCTTATTCTTGCTAGTTTGTTCTCTCTTATTTTTGTCTTAGGCTAGCCACCAAAATATGTGCTTTTCCTTGACTGTTGACCTTATATGAGATTGCAGGCCAATGTCTTAGTTTCTGCATACTATTGTTCAAACATCAGATCTTAAATAAAGTCACTTTATAAAAAATATTTCTGGAAAGACACTACCCCAGGAATGGATTTCCTTTGCTTTCAACTGGCCCTGTCCATCCCTGGCTCTGTAAATGTCCTGTCTGTTGCTTCTTCATTTTCAGTAGGTTTATATCCCATCCTCTCAGCAATAAGAACAACATTTTGATTAGGTCTGATCTGAAAATGGAGTCAACCTTTGAGCAGAAACTGAGACGCTGTTTCATCACCTGTAAAAGTGATTAAACATGGTTCCCCCTTCCTCAACCACAGCACCTAGAATTCTATTGTTTTACCACTTTGTGCTCACTTTAATGGGGTTTACAGTTTCACCTCCTTGGGCCTCAGATTTTCCATCCATGAGGAATTTAATATAGGTTATTCGTCCTTTGAGTCCCTTATTTCTCTTTATTTCCTTTCTAATGGAATCAAGTATCCATGGAAACAACTGAAGATTAATGCTCAAAATCGACATTCATTTCCCTCTGAACAAAAGGGAAAAATAAAGATTGTTTTAGGAATAACCTAAATTCTTGCAACCAGTTTTGAGGTCCACTGGCAGAATATAGGTGGAAGGGAAGAGGCCATCCCTCTGAACTTTTCCTTGAACATCTAAATGTAAAAGCCACTGAAGGCCAGAGACACGGCATTATCGAACATGGAAACATCATCTTTCATGAACCCTGAATCTTGTCCTTCTGGGCATACCTGCTAGGATGGGTCCTGCTGGACTCCAGCAGAACTAGGGTGCTGTCCATATCACTGAACAGTGGTGACCCAGCTCTCCAAGTCTGTCCTACTGTGACCTGGGCCCCATAGTGAGGCACCTTACCTTGTTTTGCATTTTTCATGGCCCACATCACCATCTTATTTTTGTATTTCCTCTGTCTCCAACTAGATGCCCCAGGAATAATATTCCTGATGGTCTATCTGGATCACAAGCCAAGCCCTTGGCTATAGATGAGCAAAACACTTAATTTGTAGTCCCACCAAAAAACCAGAAAACCAAATCCATTGCCATCAAGTCAATTGGGACACATAGGAACTGTATAGGACAGAGTAGAACTACCCCATATGGTTTCCAAGAAGCGGCTGGTGGGTTCAAACTGCAGACATTTTGGTTAGCACCTGAAGGCTTAACCACTGCGCCATGACGGCTCCTGCAGTCCCACCAATATTCCTATAAAGACAGTGTAATTCCTCAAGGAGGCACTGGTGGTTCAGTGGTGGATTTCTAGACCTCCACGTGGAAGACTCGGGTTCTATCTCTGGCCAATGTACCTCATGTGCAGCCACCACCTGTCTGAGGAGGCTCGCATGTTGCTATAATACTAACAGGCTCAGCAGAGTCCAGACTAAGACTGACTAGTAAGAAAGGCCTGGAAATCTACTTCCAAAAATCAGCCAACAAAAACCCTATGGATCACAACAGTTCAATCCATTCCGTTTTGGGTCTTCTAAGTTGGGGGCTGACCTGACTGCAGCTAACGACAAAAATCTCCCACAGAAAATAGGCTGTTGCTACTAGAAGAAACAGGAATGAATGCTGTGAGTGTCAGACACTACTTGTCAGCGACAGAGTGAGAGCGAGAGAGAGCATACGCAGATACAGAAGAGACGGCACTGAACCACAGAACAGGGAGTCAGTGGGTTCATAGAAACAGAGGGAGTGCACTGGAATTCCTCAGGTTCTAAAGCTGGGAGTTTAGCTTAGTGACCGAAGCTGACATCTAAAACACAGGGGGATGGTTGTTGTCAGAATTTATATTTCTTTGCTGCCAGTGGAGTGGACCATTTCTCATTAAATTTATTAATGATCTGTAGTTTTATACATTGTATCTTTGGGTTCTTTGCCTATTTTTCTCTTGAAATTTTATGCAATTAATTAAATATTAATAAAGATGGTAATTGTCTGCCTGGTAGATCTGTGATGCTCAGTTTTCCCAGTTAATGATTTCCTGGGTTTAATGATTTCCTTTTCATTTTGATGTTATAAACAAGTTTTACATCTTTACAAAATGAAATCAAATGATTTTTTTTTTCCCGCACGAAATTCTCTCTATTGCATTTACATGTTGGAAATCATTCCACAATTGGCGATCAGATAGGTAATAAGCCCTATTTTCTTCTTGTTTTAGGCAATTAGCTCCTTGTCCTATCTGCAATTTATTTTGTTTGGTGAGTGCTGAGCATTTAAAATTATGTACTGTTTTTATATTTAGCTACTTGTCTAAACATCACTTAGCAAATAATTCCTTCTCTCTTGTGGGTTTGTGATGCCATTTATATCATGAATGAAATTCTAAAATATACTAGAGTTTGTTTCTAGGCTATCTAGTCTGGATCAACAATTTTTCAGTTGTCATAATATATTTTAAATTATTGATGCTTTATAATGCATTCAAATAGGGGAAACCCTCCTCATCAATTGCTTTCATTTTTTCAAAAAACTTCTTAGCAATTCAGATAGACTGCATGTCTTAAAGAAATTTAGAGTGATACCTGTCACAAAGATTTCCTTTGGGATTTCAATTGAATGTCTACATTAATATGAGATGAACTTATGTCTTCATAGAAACATAATCATAATAGTAGCTGGTGTTTACTGAATGTTTTTAATGTACCAAAATCGTATTAATTGCTACATAGATTTTTTCTCATTTAATTCTCAAAACAACCTTATGGGATAGGTAGTATTATGGCACTCATTTCACAAATAAGACCTAGAGAAATTATGCGTCTCTTCAAAAGTCACACAGCCGATTGGAGGCAGAGCCAGAATTTAAGCTCTGGTCTGACTCTAGTATCCTGACTTTCCAATTTGTGTTCCTTTTCTATATCCGAGAGCAACCAAAACCAAACCCAGTGACGTCGAGTCGATTCCAACTTACAGGGACCCTATAGGATGGAGTAAAACTGCTCCAAAGAGTTTCCAAGGAGCACCTGGTGGATTTGAACTGCCAACCCTTTGGTTAGCAGCTGTGGCACTTAACCACCATACCACCAGGGTTTCTGTGTCAGAGTAGAGTTTTATTACTTTGTGCGTATAGATATTGTACTTTTAAAATTAAGATTAATCGTAGGTATTTTATATGTATTTTTGCTTTTGTTGATTTTCTTTCTCTTTGGTTATATTTGACATGCATAGAAGGTACTAGTGTTTATATCTGTAGTGTACCTGAACAACTTAGTGACCCTGTTAAAAATTTTCCTTGATTTGCACTACAGAAAAAAAAAAAAAAGATAATTGATAATATTGTTAAGATGACAATATGCCCCAAACTGATCAGCAAAATCAATACAAACCCCATCAAAATTTTATCTGGCTTCATTGCAGAAATTGACAAGCTGATCCTAAAATTCATATGAAAATACAAGGGACTCAGAATAGCCAAAAACAATCTTGAAAAAGAAAAACAAAATTGGAGGACTCACACTTCTCAGTTTCAAAATTTACTACAAAACTATAGTAATCAAGACCGTAGTAATAGCATAAAGACAGACATATAGGATGGAATTAAGAGTCCAGATAGACTTTCACTTTATGGTCAACTGATTTCCAATAAGAATGCCAAGACAATTTCATGAGAAGGAATAGTCTTTTCAACAAAATGGTGCTGGCACAACAGTATATCCATACGTAAAAAAATGAATTGGACCCCTACCTCGCACCGTATACAAAAATAAATTCAAAATGGATCATAGACCTAAATAAAAGAGCTAAAAGTATAAAGCTCTTTGAAGAAATGTAGTTATAAATCTTTGTGATCCTGGATCCGGTAATGACATCTTAGATTCAACAACAAAAGCACAAATGGCCTAAAAAAAAAAAAAAGGCAAATTAGTCTACATCAAAATAAAAAAAAAACTTTTGGGCCCCAAAGGCATTATAAAAAAGTGAAAAGATAACCTATGGTATGAAAGAAAATTTTTACAAATCGTGTGCCTGATAAGAGACGTCTATCTAGAATATGCAAATAACTCTTATAATTCGACATAAAAATTCAAACAGCCCAATTAAGAAATGGGCAAGAAATTTGAAGAAGCATTTCTTCAAAAAAGCTATACAAGTGATCAATAAGCACATGAAAAGATGCTCAATATCATTAGCCATCAGGAAAATGAAAATCAAAACCACAATGAGATGTTAGTTTACAGCCACTGAGATGACTATAATAAAAATGACAGAAAATAACAAGTATTAACAAAGATGTGGAGAATTGGAAACACTCATACAGTGCTGATTGGAATATAAAATGGTGCAGCTGCTTTGGAAAACAGTATGGAAGTTCTGAAAAAGATTAAACATAGAGTTACAATATGACCCATCAATTCTACTCCTAAGTGTACATATACCCAAGAGAAATGAAAACATATACAAAAACTTGTACACAAATGTTCATATCAGCATTATTCATAATAGTAAAAAAGTGGGAACAACCCAAATGTCCAAACAGATTAATAAAATATGGTATATACAGTCAATGGAATATTATTAGCACTAAAAAGGAATGAAGTACTGATACATGCTACAGCATGAATGAACCTTGAGAATATTATACTAAGCAAAAGAAACCAGTCACTAAAGACCACATTGTGTGATTTCATTTATATAAAACATCCAGAAGAGGCAAATCTACAGAAATAGAGAGTAGATTAGTGGTCTTAGTGCTGGAGGTGGGGTGGTGGGGAGAAAAAGGGAGTAACTGCTAATGGGTCCGGATTTTTTTTTGAGGGGGGAGTGATAAAAATGTTCTAAAACTGATTGTGTGGTTGTTGTTAGATGATGTAGAAAGTTGGTCCCAAATCATAGCAATCTTATGAATAACAGAACAAAATGTTGGTCAATCCTGCACCATTAACACAAATGTTCGAGGCCATTGTTGTAGGCTTGCAGCCACTGTGTCAGTTCATCTCAATAACTGTGATTATGCTGCACAAGGAAACCCTGGTGGTATAGTGGTTAAGTGCTATGCTGCTAACCATAAGGTTGGCAGTTCAAATCCACCAGGGGCTCCTTGGAAACTCTCTGGGGCAGTTCTAATCTGTCCTATAGGATCACTATGAGTCGAACTTGACAGCAACGGGTGTATGTTATGTTGCACAATTCTTATCACATTTAGTAAAGATGTAAATGTACTAAAAATCATTGAATTGCACACTTTAAACAGGTGCATTGTATAGCATGTGAGTATCTCAGTAAACTGTTATAAAAACTGGTGATTCTGTATACTTTCTAATAGTTAAACCTCTTACTGGGTTATTTATTAAAAAAAATTTAAACCTTGTTTTTATTAGTCAAAACTTGGTGATTATGATGATGGCTAAATTTATTACATTCTCTGTGCCTCTCTAAGTATTTTCCTTTACTTGTACTAATAAATTTAATTTCCCCATTTTAATATATATGCAAATAAAGAATATTGTATAAAAATGGTGGGAAAAATAACTATAGTAATGTCGATCCTTGTCAAAAGTTAAGGATCCTGCAAACTCTGTAATTAGATGGAAATTCTTTGTTTCAAATTGCATCATTATTAAGCAACAAAGAATAAAAATTAACAAGCCAAGCTTACCTCAATAAATTCCAAAAAGCACAGCAAAAAAAGATAAGAAAAACAAATAGAAAATACTAAAGATAAAATCAGAAATTAATTTTAAATAAACTTACGTCTTATAATAAAAATTATACTTCAGGTTTGTAAAGTTATACCTGAACTAATTCTTTCTGACATTTCCAGTATTATAACAGCATTTTATAAACTGTTACAGAACCAAGAAAATATTGAACACTTACAAGCTCATTCTGTGCACACAGCATAATTCTGATGGCAGAATAAGACAAAAATAGAAGAAAAGAGGAAAATCATGCCCAGTTCTATTCTGAACAGAGATGCATGCAGCATAAATGAACTAATAGCAAATATAATGTAATAGTATATTAAGGGAATAATTTACCATGGCCAAGTAGAGTTTAACCTAGCAAAGTTAGGAAAGAAATAAATAAAACATTTCTCCCTAATAGCACAAAAGGGAAAAGTACATTTGATCACCTTCTTAGTTAACAAAATGACATTTACAAAAATCTAACTTTCATTGGTGATTAAATACAAAATATTGTTGCTGTTCGATGCCGTTGAGTCGATCCTGACTCAGAGAAACCCTGTCTACAACGGAAGGAAACACTACCAGGTCCAGGGCCATCGTCATGATTGTTGTTATACTTGAGCCCATTGTATCAGTCCATCTCATTGAGGGATTTCCTCTTCACTGACCATCTGCTTTACCAAGCGTGATGTCCTTTTTCAGGGACTCGTCCCTCCTGACAATATGCCCAAAGTATGTGAGACAATGTCTTGCCATCCTTGCCTCTAAGGAGCAATTTGGTTGTACTTCTTCCAAGGCAGATTTTTTCATTCTTCTGGCAGTCCATGGTATATTCAATATTCTTCACCAACACCATAATTCAAAGGTGTCAATTCTTCTTTGGTCTTCCTTATCCATTGCCTAGTTTTCACATGCATATAAGGTGATTGAAAACATCCTGGTCAGGCCCGCCTTAATCCTCAAAGTGACATCTTTGCTTTTTAACACTTTAAAGAGGTCTTCTGCAGCAGATTGACCCAATGCAAAGTGTCCTTTGATTTCTTGACTGCTGCTTCCATGGGCGTTGATTGTGGATCCAAGTAAAATGATATCCTTCACAACATCAATCTTTTCTCCATTTATCATAATGTTGCTTATTGGTCCAGTTGTTAGGATTTTTATTCTCTTTATGTAGAGATGTGGAGTCCATACTAAAGGCTGTAGTCTTTGATCTTCATCAGTAAGTGCTTAAAGTCTTCTTCACTTTCAGCAAGCAAGGTTGTGTCATCTGCGTAACACAGGTGGTTAATGAGTCTTGCTCCAATCCTGATGGTGTGTTCTTCTTCATATAGTACAGCTTCTTGGATTATTTGCTCAGCCTACAGATTGAATAAGTATGGTGAAAGGATACAACCCTGACGCACACCTTTCCTGACTTTAAACCACGCAGTATTCACTTGTAGGGTTAGAAGAACTGCCTCTTGGTCTATGTACAGATTCCTTATAAGCAACATTAAGTGTTCTGGAATTCCCATTCTTCGAAATATTATCCATAATTTGTTATGATCCACACGGTCAAATGCCTTTGCTAACCAATGAAACACAGGTAAACATCTTTCTAGCATTCTCTGCTTTCAGCCAGGATCCATTTGACATCAGCAATGATATCTCTCATTTCACGCCCTGTTCTGAATCTGGTTTGAATTTCTGGCAGTTCTCTGTCAATGAACTGCTACAACTGCTTTTGAGTGATCTTCATCAAAATTTTACTTGTCTGTGATATTAATGATATCATTCAATAATTTACACAATCTGTTGGATCTCCTTTCTTTGGAACAGGCATAAATATGGGTCTCTTTTCCAGTCAGTTGGCCAGGTAGCTGTCTTGCAAATTTCTTGGCATAGATAAGTGAGCACTTCCAGTGCTGCCTCAGTTTGTTGAAACATCTCAGTTGGTATCTTGTCAATTTCTGAAGCCTCGTTTTTCACCAATGTCTTCAATACAGCCTGGACTTCTTCCGCCAGTACCATCGATTCTTGATCATATGCTACCTCTTGAAATGACTGAGCGTCAATTGATTCTGTTTGGTACAGTGGCTGCGTATTCTTTCTACCCTCTTTTGATACTTCCTGAGTCGTTCAGCATTTTGCCCATACAAGTCTTGAATTTTTCTTCAGTTCTTTCCAGCAAGAAAAATGCCAAGTGTGTTCTTCCATTTTGATTATTCTAACTCTAGGCTTTTGAGCATGTCATTATAATACTTTATTATGTCTTCTTGAACCACCCTTTGAAATCTTCTGTTCAACTCTTTTACTTCATCATTTCTTCCATTCATTTTAGCTACTGGATGTTCAAGAGCAAGTTTCAGAGCTCTTCTGACATTCTTTTGGTCTTTCTTTCCTGTCTTTTTAATGACCTCTTGCTTTTTTCATGTATGATGCCCTTCATGTCATTCAACAACTCGTTTGGTCTTCAGTCATTAATGTCCAATGTGTCAAATCTATTCTTGAGATGGTCTCTAAATTCAGGTGGGATATACTCAAGGTCATACTTTGGCTCTCATGAACTTTTTCTAATTTTCTTCAGCTTCAACTTGAACTTGCATATAAGCAATTGGTGGTCTGTTCTGTAGTCAGCCCCTGGCCTTGTTCTGACTGATGATATTGAACCTTTCCCTTGTCTCTTTTCAGAGATATAGTCAATTTGATTCCTGGTGGTCTACTTCTGAAAAAAATTAGTCAGTAAAAACCTTATGAATAGCAGCAGAATATGTCTGACATAGTTTCAGAAGATGAGCCCCTCAGGTTAGAAGGCAGTCAAAAGATGATTAGGGAAGAACTGTCCCCTCAAAGTAGAGTCAACCTTAATGATGTGGATGGAGTCAAGTTTTCAGGACCTTCATTTGCTGATGTGGCATGACTCAAAATGAAAAGAAACGGCTGCAAATATTAATAACTGGAATGTGGAACATGCAAAGTATGAATCTAGAAAAATTGGAAAGTGTCAAAAGTGAAATGGAACACATACACGTAGATATCCTAAGCATTAACCCATTGCCATTGAATTGATTCCAATTCATATTGACCTTATAGGACAGAGTAGGACTGCCCCATAGAGTTTCTAAGTAGTGCCTGGTAGACTTGAACTGCCAGCCTTTTGGTCAGCAGCTGTAGCACTTAATGACTATGCCACCTGGGTTTCATCCTAGGCATTAGGGAGCTGAAATGGACTGGTATTGGCCATTTTGAATCAGACTGGTATTGGGAACGACAACTTTAAGAGGATTGGCATTGCATTCATTGTCAAAAAGAACACTTTAATATCTATCCTGAAGTACAATGCTGTCAGTGATAGGATAATATCCATATGCCTAGAAGGAAGACCAGTTAAAACCACTATTATTCAAATTTACGCACCAACCACTAAAGCTAAAGACAAAGAAATTGAAGATTTTTACCAAGTTTTGCAGTCTGAAATTGATCGAGCATGCAATTAGTATGCACTGATAATTACTGGTGGTTGGAATGTGAAAGTTGGAAACAAAGAAGAAGGATTGGTGGTTGGAAAAAATAGCCTGGGTGATAAAAACAATGCTGGAGATCACACAATAGAATTTTCCAAGACCAAAGACTTCCTTATTGCAAACACCTTTTTTTTTTTAACAAGATAAACATGAACTATACAAGTGGATATGGCTGGATGGAATACAAAAGAATCAAATCAACAAAATATTAGAAAATTTTTAAAGATTGCTTTCTTTACATGTAATAGAATTCACAATATTATATTAAATTAATACATTAGAATCAATTTCATTTAAAGCAGGAATAGTACAAAGATGTAACTATCAATATTTAACGTAGTTTAAGTTTTAGCCAGTGCATTAAGCCAAGAAATGAATGCAAAGCTGTATCTATTGGAAAGAGAGGGAAAAGCATCAATATTTACAAAGGAGTCATTATGTACTTCTCAAAAACACAAGAGAGTGGAATAAAAAACTACTAGAATTAATGAGAAAATTTAGTAAAACTTGTCTGTTTAAGATATCAGTGTACACAAATCAAAACAATAGCCATAGAATAGAATGGGAACACTAATGAACATGCATAGAACACTAATGACCAAAGACCAGATGAGTAGTGGAATGGCACCCAGTACATCATACTTGAAGAAAGCAAGGGGTCATTAAAAAGACAGAAAAGAAAGAAAAGACTAAAATGGATGTCAGAAGAGACTCTTAAACTTGCTCTTGAACATTCAGTAGCTAACGTGAAAGGAAGAAATAATGAAGTAAAAGAGCTGAACAGAAGATTTCAAAGGGTGGCTCAAAGTATTATGACATGTACAAAGACCTAGAGTTAGAAAACCAAAAGGAAAGAACATACACAGCATTTCTCAAACTGAAAGAACTGAAGAAAAAATTCAAGCCTTAAGTTACAATATTAAAAGATTATATCGGCAAAATACTGAAAAACACAGAATGCATCAAAAGAAGATGGAAGGAATACACAGAGTCACTGTACCAAAAAGAATTGGTTGACGTTCAGTCCTTTCAGGAGGTAGCATATGATCAAGAATCAATGGTACCAAACGAAGAAGTCAAAGGCTCCAGAAATTGAAGGGATACCAATTGAGATGTTTAACAAAAGGGCACAGCACTGGAAGTGCTCACTGGTCTATGCAAAGGAATTTGGAAGACAGCTACCTGGCCAACTGACTAGAAAAAAAAAAAAAAAAAACAGATCCATATTTATGCCTATTCCCAAGAGAGGTGATCAAACTGAATGCGGAAATAATCGAACAATATCATTAACATCACAGGCAAGCAAAATTTTGCAGAAGATCATTCAAAAGTGGCTACAGCAGTATGTCAATAAAGAACTGTCAGAAATTCAAGCCAAATTTAGAAGAGGACATGGTACCAGGGATATTATTGTTGATGTCAGATGGATCCTGGCTGAAAGCAGAGAATACCAGAAGGATGTTTACCTGTGATTTACTTATTGAATATGCTAAGGCATTTGACTGTGTGGATCATAACAAATTAGGGATAACATTTCTGAGAGTGGGAATTCTGGAACCCTTAATTGTGCTTGTGAGGAATGTGTACATGGATCAAGAGGCAGTTGTTCAAACAGAGCAAGGGGATACTGCATGGTTTAAAGTCAGGAAAGGTGCGTGTCAGGGTTGTATCGTTTCACCACACCTATTCAATCTGTATGCTGAGCAAATAATTGGAGAAGCTGGACCATATGAAGAAGAACAGGGCATCAGGATTGGAGGAAGACTCATTAACAACCTGTGTTATGCAGATGACACAACCTTGGTTGCTGAAAGTGAAGAGGACTTGAAGCACTTACTGATGAAGATCAAAGACCACGGCCTTCAGTATGCATTATACCTCAACATAAAGAAAACAAAAATCCTCACAACTGGACCAATAAGCAACATCATGATAAACAGAGAGGAGACCGAGGTTGTCAAGGATTTCATTTTACTTGGATCCACAATCAACAGCCACAGAAGCAGCAGTCAAGAAATAAAAAGACACATTGCACTGGGCAAATCTGCTGCAAAAGATCTCTTTAAAGTGTTGAAAAGCAAAGGTGACACCTTGAGGACTAAGGTGCACCTGATCCAAACTATGGTGTTTTCAATCTCCTCATATGCATGTGAAAGCTGGACAATGAATAAGGGAGACTGAAGAATTGACACTTTTGAATTATGGTGTTGGCAAACAGTAGTGAATATACCATGGACTGCCAAAAGAATGAACAAATCTGTCTTGGAAGAAGTACGACCAGAATGCTCCTTAGAAGCAAGGATGACAAAACTGCATCTCACATACTTTGGACATGTCGTCAGGAGGAGTCAGTCCATGCAGAAGGATATCATGCTTGGTAAATTAGAGGGTCAGCGAAAAAGGAAGACCCTCAACAAGATGGATTGGCACAGGGGCTGCAACGATGGGTTCAAGCATAGCAACAATTGTGAGGATGGCACAGTTCCGGACAGCATTTCGTTTTATTGTGGATAGGGTCGCTATGAGTTAGAACAGACTGGATGGCACCTAACAACAACGAAATGGGAAAAAAGATTCCATAGGTTTTATCAGCAGTGTTTTCGTTTTTCTTACTTTATAAATGTTGAGTGTCCTGGGGTTGATCCCGACTCGTAGCAACCGTTGTGTGACAGAGTAGAACTGCTCAATAGTGTTTTCTTGACTGTAATCTTTACGGAAGGAGCCCTGGTGGTTCAGCTGTTAGCCATTCTCCTACCAACTGAAACATCAGTGATGTGAACTTAGCAGGCACTCTGCACGAGAAAGACGTGGCAATCTACTTCTGTAGAGATCACAGCCTTAGAGGCCCTATGGGGCAGATCTGCACTGTCCTGTAGGGTCACTATGAGTCAGAATCAACTTGATGGCAAGGAGTTTTTTAGTCTTTAGAAGAGCAGATTGCCATGTCTTTTCTCCCACAGAGCCACTGGTGGGTTTGAGCTACAGACCTTTTGGTCAGCAGAACAGTGTTTAACCATTGTACCGTCAGGACTTGTACTTTATAAATAGCATGCACATATTATTTTTATTTTTTCTTTGGCCTGATAGTTATATAGGAGAATATTTCAAATATCGAACTGGTTATGAATATTTTGTTTACATTTCTTTAAAATTTTTTTCTTATTATTGCACTGTGATCAAAGTGTGCAGCCTGTAAATTATTGCATTGGGGAAATTTTTCTAGGCTTTTTTTTTAACCTATCATTTGGAACTTTTTGTATATATTACATCAAAATGTGGTATAATTAATCTGTATAAAGATAAACATGTATGCATTATTTTAATCTAATCAATTACATTATATAATTTCCCACATCCTCATTTTTTTCTTGCTTAATCTGTGAAAGACTAAAATAATGTGTTACCTTTAACAATTGTGCTTTCGTGAAATTATTTTGCTTCATATTTGGATGCCATATTATTATGGTGGCTTGTGTGTTGCTGTGATGCTGGAAGCTATGCTACATGGATTTTAAATACCAGCAGGATCACCCATGATGGAAAGGTTTCAGTGGAGTTTCCAGACTAGGAACAAAGGCCTGGTAATCTACTTCTGAAAATTAGCCAATGAAAATTGTATGAATTACAACAGAATATCGTCCAGTATAACACTGGAAGAGGAGCCCCCTATGCTGGAAGGCACTACACGTTAGCTGCAACAGTGGACTGAAACATACCAAGATCATGAAGATGGCGCAGGACTGAGCAATGTTTCATTCTATTGTATATAAGTTCACCATGAATTAAAGTCAACTCGATGACAGCTCTCTCTCTTTAGTCAATATAGAATTTAATGGTTTTTTGCCACATATTTTAACTTGTCTGAAATTAATGTTTTTACTCTTGATTAGTTTTATGTGTACCTGATATGTACTCCCATTGTTTTCAGTTTTGATTGTGTGTCATTTTTGTTTCGACATTTTTGATTAGTTGCTGCATTTTTATTTCTTCTGTCTCAGTCTCCTTTGTGTTTTGTCTTTTAATAAGGGAGTTTAACAGATAAGCTTGTCATAGCTCTTGCTCTTTGACCTTAGTTCTGTTATCTTGTTTTGTGTTTTATATTCTTCAGTTGTTCTTAAGAATTACTTTATATCTTTTGTTACAGATATATTAATATTAATTCCTAATGTTAATTGATTTCCTACTATGTGCCAGATATTTTACATATATATACCACTTTTAAGTTATAATACTATTAACGTGTTCATTTGACCTATAAGGCAATAGAGGCTCAGGAAGGTTAAATAATCTGTCCAAGGCCACACAGCTAGTATGTGCCAAAGTCAGGATATGGAACCAGGTCTGACTCTTTGGAGCTCAAAAGTTTAACCACAATCCCATGTCGTCTTCCAAATATGCCTATTTTTCTGATGGTTTCTGGTCTTGGAATTTTGCAAAGAAAAATCTTTTTTAGGCCCTAATTCTAATAGTATTTTTCTATTTTCTTAGTGAATTTTGGGTTTAATTTTAACTCATCTGAAAATTTTGAATAAGGGCTAAGGTAAAGATGAAAGGTAATGGCTTTGAAATGTATAGTTGATTGTTTAAACACTATTTCTTTTCATCTTTTCCTCATAAGTGTAAAACATCCTAAATTGAAATACATATGTAGGTATGTTTCTGGATACTTCCCTTGATTTGTCTATTTCTCTGCCAGTACCGCACCATTTTACTTACTGTAACTTCACACTCTTGTGCGAGAGTTCCAAAAATGAAGTCTTTGACCTTAGTAGAATGGCAAGTTTGGGTCTATGCCCGGACTCCATCTTGATGCCTGCTTAAGTCTCTAACGAACACTAATCTTTGTACAGACTTGAACCTAAAGTTAAGTAAATGTTTTTCTTTGTGTTTAAACAAAAGGATGTCTTCACAGCATTCTAGTGGAGGTCCTAATGCAGATGGTTTATCAGAAATCTCCCCTACAAGCAGCCCTCAGGAAATGTTTTGCCCAAGGAGCTATTTTTAACAGAACATTCTTACCATAGAATGCCTTGTAATCATTTTGGGGCCACCCTTTCTACACGCCTTTAGTCACATACTTCTGCAATTTAAGAATATAACCTATCAAAATAGTCTACCTGTGTACTTTACACCAATCCCTATTGATTCCCCTCTTGAAGATGTCCTGCCTCTCATGTCTACAAAATCACTGAGCACCAATCAGAAATATTGTATTGTTGGTTCCTGAAATTACCATATAGAGGTACCCGTTTTCCTTCTGGATCTTGGAGCATTTGGTCTTCATTCTGTGAGAATGGGTGTGTCCCCAGTTCGAACTGTTTGAACCTCCAATAATCCCTTTGCTTTTATTTGAACAGAGCACGTATTGATACTCTAAGACATCAAAAATACCTTGGGATCAGGAGCCTCTCGTTATTGTTCATTTTCAAAAATGTTCCGGGCTGTGTCTTTCATGGTTTGTCTTGGTGGGGGCAATGCCGGTAGTTCTTCTCTTACATCTTCTGGCTTTATTTTTAAAATTAATTTGGGAGGGCTGTTTTAGAGGTGGTATCCCCGGTGGTAGAGATGGTTAGCACGTTCTGCTGCTAATTGAAAAGATGGAGGTTTGAGTCTACTTACAGATGCCTCAGAAGAAAAGCCTGGTGATCTACTTCCAGAAAGTCAGAACTACAGAAAGCAGTTCTACCATGAAGCACATGGGGTTGCCATGAGTCAGAATCTCCTTGTGGCAACTGTTTTTTGCTTGTTATAGGTGAAGCAGTAAAAATGTTTTTTTCTTCAGTGTTTTAATATTAGAGAGAATATATTTTCTCACTTGTTTTAATACAGCTGTATAAGCTGTGATTAATCTCTAGTCCTTGGAAAATGGTGCAGGCTCTGTTCAAAATATAACTGAGCAGCCTGTTCTGCTCTTAAGCATAACGAACCCCCTAATACCTTACAACATATTTTCCCTTATTCGAAATAGGTGATGGAGAGCTTGACATGGCTAACGCCATAATGATGCTCTAAGTAATCTCTAAACATTTTTTAATTGCACCAGCTGTACCGGTCTCCTCCGAAGGGGTACGGAGCTATCTCAGCTCCTGTGGCTTTGATGTCTCCTTTCTTTGTTGTCTTGAGAAACGGCCTTCAGCCTGCAGACCGACAAGAAGGTTTGCTTTCTTGCTCCCTATCTCAGCCACAGTGGACTTGGCAAAACAGCCCCACTAGCTGAGAGATTCTTATGAGAGTTTTTCAGCCCGTTATAAATATACTGATTAGAGTCCAGGTGCCTGACATGTTTATCTTTAGTTTAATAAAGAGTTTTTGTAGTTTTTTTGTGATGTATAACACCATCTGTGGACTATGTGCTCAAAACATTAGGTAACTGTAATCTTTTCCGTATAAAACCCCCCCATCAACCCTTTGGGGCAGACAGAATTTGAGAGAAATTTAACCCCCTCTGTCTCTTCTGAATACCGGTATTCAATAAGGCCTTCTTACTGCTTTCCTCCTCCTGTCTCAGTATTGGCTTTGCGGCAGGCAGCTCGAACCCGCAATTTGTGGTAACAGAGAGGCAGTAGCTAGAGACCATTTTAAACTGGAGCTTGTCTATCAGTCTCTTAGGAATATGAAACAATAGTTCATCTGGCTATTTAAATTGTGGAGTCAACTTTGAGTATGTATTTGAAAAAAAGAGAGGATTGAGGATGTCCATAGTTTCAACAACTGGCTAGATTAATTTGCTTATCCTGCTTTGAACAAATACTTTTTCCTTCCTTAAAACAAAAAGAACCCCTGCCACCTACCGGAAACAGTCTTGGGGCTTTATTACCTCATTATCTGAGTTCTGCAGTGAGAAGCAAACACCATTCTGACACTCTTGGGCAGGTGTAGAAGTATGGACCCAGTAGTGGTGGACCTACAGAAGCACCACCCTGGGATTCCTCTCCTCACCCGGGGACAGCAACATTCCTCCTTAATTACTTGGAAAGCGTCTCACAAGGTGCACTTGGCAAACCGCAAACTCCCAGAAACAAATTGCAGAGGCAACTGGACTGAAGTGCAAAGTAGCCACAGATGTTTTTAATTGCTCTCTCTCCTTGAGCAAAACCGCAGGCGAGGCATTAGGACAGGCTGGGTTCGCCTCCATTACCATGGGAAGAAAGGTTTCCACTGGTCCAAATGGAATCATTCTTCGCTGCCTGGGGTAAGTTCCTGCCCTTTATCTGGACAGTTTGTATTCATCCAAATTCAATAGTGTGTCGTGATGCTTTTAATCTTTAGCACAAATAAGCTGAGTTTTCCCTTAACTGAAGGAGTGGTGTGGGAGGCAGGTGCCTGCTCACCTGCACAGCCGGAACCCTGCTTCCTCAGGAACTGTTTTAGGTCTGATGGTTTCAGAGGCTTGATTGCTCTTCTTTAGCTAACTTTAGATATTGGGTTTAAGAACCTAAACCAGTTGCCGTCAAGTTGGTTCTGACTCAGAATCAAGTGATTCTGACTCATGATACAATCTTAAGTGTGTCAGAGTAGAACTGTGTTTCCCAAGGTTTTCAGTGGCTGATTTTCTGCAAGGAGACTGCCAGGGCTTTCTTCCCAGGCACCTCTGGGTGGACTCAAACTTCCAACCTCTTGGTTAGCAGCCAAATGCACTGTTTACACTCTCCAGAGACTCCATATTGGACTTACCTTTGTCTTATTTAGAATAAAATTTAAACACCATTGGTGCAGTAGAGAAGCACAGGGATTCAACTAGTAACACCTAGGTTTAGCTCTCAGCTCTGCTACTTACTAGTTGGCAGTCCTTGAGCATCTTAACCTTTGCCTCAGTTCTCTTATCTGTAAAATGACGACATTAGTGCCTTCCCCCAAGCTGGGCCTGAGGATGAAAATAAACGTGTGCAAAGTGCCTTGAATGCAAAAGACCTCAACAAGTAGCAATGATTATAATTACGCATACGGCTGTTTTTGCTAATGTCTGAGCAAGTTTGTCTGAGACTAAAGAGTTTCCTGGGACTTTCCGTGATAAAACTGGGACGGTTGTGGGCGAACCTGGATGCTAGTCACCGGCCTTGGTTTCCTAGTGCTGCTGTAACAGAAATACCACAAGTGGGTGCTTTAAAAAACAGACATTTACTTTTTCACAGTTTGGAACAGTAAAAATCTGAATTCAGGGCACTGGCTCTAAGGCAAGGCTCGCTTTCAGCTCTGGGGACAAAATTGGATTACCCAATAAGCAAGGCACGCAAGGGCTTACTTATGTTTACTTAATAATCTGTAGTGCACAATTTCACATGGGTTTCACTACAGATTAGTAAGTAACACAAGTAAACTCATGTGGACCTTGCTTAATGTGAACCCATGTGTACCTTGCTTACTGGTTAATCTGCCTTCCCACCTCCACCCTCAATGGGTGTTCCTCAGTTCCTTGGAGATCTCCACATGGCATCTAAGCAAAACAAAACAATAAAAATACAAAATGCCGCAGAGTTGATTCTCACTCAGAGTCACCCTGTAGGACAGAGTAGAACTGCCCCAGAGGATTTCCAAGGAGTGGCTGGTGGAGTCAAACTGCTGTCCTTTTGGTTAACAGCCGAGTTTTTAACCCTGTGTCACCAGGGCTCCACATTGCATCTGTCTTTCCCCGATTTGTGCTTGCTTCTCTCTGTGTCTAATCTGCTCTTTTTATATCTTGAGTCATTAGGTTTAAGTCACAGATACGGCCTCAATAACATAATAACCCAAAAACCCCAATGCCATTGAGTCAACTCACAGCAACCCTATATGGCAGAATGGAACTGTCCCGAAGGGTTTCTTAGGCTGTAATTTAAGCATTACACCACCAGGGCTCCTGTCCAAGGTGTAGGGATTAGGATTCCAACATGTGTTTTGGGGAGATACAATTCAATTCATAACATCTTCCTACCATGGGCGTGCGGAAACAACCGAGATGAATCCCATAGGCCTCCGCTTTGAAAACGCCTGTGATTTAGCATGGAGATGGTAAAAGCCACTGCTCTTGGCTCCTTTGCCAATGGCAGGCATTGCTAACACTTCACAGCATTCTTGAGCCAGCTATTACCATGAGCCCAGCTACTACCTCAGAAGCTTTCCCAACACAGGCTCCTGTGAAGTCACCACCAGTCAGAGCTGGCGGGGGAAATGAAACATGCAATTGCTCAGCTAGTGCCCAGGTTTCCCAAAATTACCTCTTTCTACAGAACGAACGTTTTAATTTTTGCGACAATGGACTGAAGCTAGGCCTCAGGAAGACATTCTATTAAAATAAGTTCACATCCATTTACGAATTTTTGAGAATCTCTGTTAAGGCATTATCCCTTTCATTAGAACATGAAAGTAGAGTTTGCAAACCCCAAAAGAGTACGTAACTACTTTAAACCAATGAAGAATTAGAAGAGAGAGAATGACTCATTATCACTGGACTGATCTAACCCCAGAATCGGGGGCTCAAGGTACAGCATGTCAGCTCTAAAGGAGATACAAAGAACTTCCTTATGAATAGGTTTGCTTAACTCAGGAATGAACATCTCTCCGAAGGCCATTGGAAAATGACATTGGAGCCCTGGTGATGCAGTGGTTAAGAGCTCGGCTACTAACACAAAAGGTCGACAGTTCGAATCCACCAGCCTTGGAAACCCTATGGTGTAGTTCTACTCTGTCCTATAGGGTCACTATGAGTCAGAGTCGACTCAACGGCAAAGAGGTTGATTTTTTGTTTTTTTGGAATATGACAAACATTCTTTTTGTCAAGGATGGTGAGGTTCTGGAATGAATAACAGAAAAAATGGAGTTGGGTATAGCCATATCATTGTTTTACCAATTCCCTTTATAGTTTTAATAACCTTTTCATGTCTTTTCCAGCTCAATGGCTTCAAGTTTGAAAAGTCATTATATAAACACCAACATCTCTGAGGTATTAGGTGTTGTTTAAAACTCCTCAGTAGTAGCAGTGATTGAAGAAACCTTCTTGACTCTGCTGATGGATAAAAGGAGATGATGACAAAGAGAAAATCCAGAGAAGGAACCAGCCACTCAATGTGTGGACATCTCCCAATAGGGTGTCCCCCCTTTTTCTGTCCTGAAGTTATTCCTGACAACACTGAATCACTGCATTTGCCTTCCCTGGGAAGACTGAATAAGAATTGATGCCTTTGAATTCTGGTATTGACAAAGAATATTCAATATACCATGGACTGCCAGAAAAATGAACAAATCTGTCTTGGAAGAAGCACAACCAGAATGCTCCTTAGAAGCAAGGATGATGAGGCTTTTGTCTCTTGTGCTCTGGACACGTTATCAGGAGGAATCAGTTGCTGGAGAAAAGACACCATGCTTAATAAAGTAGAGGGTAAGCAAAAAAGAAGAAGATCCTCAACAAGATGGATCTACACAGTAGGTGCAACAATGGGCTCAAACATAGCAACGATTGCGAAGACGGCTCAGAATCAGGTAGTATTTCGTTCTCTTATACATGGTGTTGCTATGAGTTGGGACTGACTTGATGGCATCTAACAATGCAGAAAGAGCAGGCTTTTTTTTTTAGCTGATTAAATTTTGACCTTGCTGTTTTTCTGTGTAACCATGTATTAGTGGTGGTATAGTGGTTACGTGTTCTGCTTCTAACCGAAAGGTGGAACCCACCAGCCACTCCGTGGGAGAAAGATGTGACAGTCTGCCTTTGTAAAGATCACTGCCTTGGAAACCCTATGGGCAGTTCAACTCTGTCCTATAGTGTGCGTCATTATGAGTCTAGATGGCAATGTATTTTTTTTTTTTTTTTGAGGGAGGGGTAGTAAATCACCCTCTCTGAGCTTCACAAATACAAAACACCTGGACTCTCATGCTGTGAAGATTAAATGAGATACAAAGCACTACACAGTAAGAGCACAATAAATGTGAGATCCAGGCCTTTAGATCCCTAAAGGTTTTGTTCTCTCTGCTTCATTGACACTTCGAGGACATTCAGCCTTCTGCACTTGGTTAGCATTTCATGCCTTTGCCCTCTATTCAAAGGGAGTTGTAAGCACCTGGAGGGTGTGGAGCAGACATGACTTTACAGCAGTTCCTTGTGATACTCAGCATGGTGCTGGGTGTTATGAATTGAGTTGTGCCTACCCCCGCCCCCCCGCCATATGTCCTGAAGTCCTAGCCCTGTACTTGTGAACGTAATTCTGTTTGGAAATAGGGTTTTCATTTTGTTATGTTAATGAGGTCATACCAGAGTAGGGTGGGCCCTAAAACTAATCATATATGAGTTATTAAAAGAGCAGAATAGAAAGAGACATACACAGGGAGAGGACAGACCCCAAGGAATGTTGAGGAACACAAAGGAACTTCAAAGGACTCCTGAGGCTCCCAAAAAGAAAGGACTCCCCACTAGAGCTGATGCCCTGATTTGGACTTCTAGCATCTAAAACCGTGAGACAATAAATTCCTATTCATTAAAGCCATCCACTTGTGGTATTTGTGTTACAGCAGCAATAGGTTACTAAGACACTGGGTGTCATGGATTGAATAGGGTCCCAAAAAAATATGTGTCAACTTGGTTGGGCCATAATTCCTGCATTGTGTGGTTGTCCTCCATTTTGTGATTTTCCTGCATGTTATAAATCATAATCTCTGCCTGTGGTTAAAGGGAATTAGGGTGCAATGTAACACCTTTGCACCACCTTTTATCTTACAAGAGATGAAAGGAAAGGGAAGCAAGCAGAGTTGAGGACCTCATACCACCAAGCAAGAAGCACTGGAAGCAGAGTGTGTCCTTTGGACCCAGGGTTCCTACACTGAGAATCTCCTCTACCAGGGGAAGATTGGTGACAAGGCCCTTCTTCAGAGCCGACTGAGAAAGCCTTCACCCCAGAGCTGATGCCCTGAATTAGGACCTCTAACCTACTAGACTGTGAGAGAATAAACTTCTGTTTGTTAAAGCCATTCACTCGTGGTATTTGTTATAGCAGCTCTAGGTGGCTAAGACACTGGGCGTATGGCAAATTCCCAATAAATGAATTTTGATTTAACAATCAACTTTGACCAACTTATTAATGATGAGTAAAATGCTAACGAGATACAAAAAAGGACACTGACCGGCCATAAATAAATGGCCTAATATATCATGGTATATTCTATTAGTGGACCATTGTACAAAAATTAAGATCATGTTTTTAAAGAATAGTTAACAAGGTGGCTCATGATATATCGTTAAATGAAAAGGGCAGCTTATATTACTGATGTCATGTAAATGAGCCTAGAAGAATTATTTCACTTTCTTTTTGTTCATGTTTGTTCAAATGATCTACAATAAGCATGTATAACTTGAAAATCCACACACACACACACGCAAAAAGCCTAGCAATTTTTTCTTATAGAGGATGGAAAGCATATTCCATTATAAAACGAATTTCCCAGGGATGTTGCAAATCCTGCTTTAGGGAAATTGGTCTTGATGGCCATGTTTCCCTCACCCCTCAAGGTTAAACGGAAATGGAGAGGGAAAGAATTGCCCTCAGGGACAGGGCCACTTCTTCTTTTTTTTTTTTTTTTGATTGTGCTTTAAGTGAAAGTTTACAACTCAAGTCAGTCTGTCATACAAAAACTTACATACACCTTGCTACATACTCCTAGTTGTTCTCCCCCTAATGAGGCAGCACACTCCTCCTCTCCACCCTGTATTCCCCTTGTCCATTCAGCCAGCTCCTGTCCCCATTTGCCTTCTCATCTCGCCTCCAGACAGGAGTTTCAGGGCCCCTTCTTTATAAATCCCTTGTCAGCTGCCTTTGGCAATTTTAATATCCTAAACCAGGGCCACCTTGCTGCATTCCATCACCAGGTGAGTTGACAGATCTTGATCTCTGACACCTTCTTGGACAACCCAAAAGAATAAAAGAATAATAGTGAAGGGCAGAAAGGTGGTTACCAGGACCCCACCCAGGCCAGAGAACACCTCCAAACACCCCTGCCTGCAGACTGTGGCCCTGATAGTAAGTCTGGAAAAGTGAGTCAGCATCGGGGTGATTTGTTTTCATTTGTTATCACTGTGATCTTGGGCCAACTGTTTAACTGGTTTGAGTCCCATGTGCAAGATGGGGGATAATAACCATACCTACCCCACAGGGATATTACAATTAGGCAATGCCATTGTTCTTATAAGGATCTGACACCTAAACCACAGCAAAAGACAAAACAAAGCAAAAAAAAAAAAAAAACAAACCAGTGTCGTTCATTTGATTCCAACTCATGGTGACTCCATGTGTTACAAGGTGGAACTGTGTTCCTTAGGGTTTTCTTGGCTGTAATCTTTACGAAAGCAAATCACCAGGGCTTTCTTTTGAGAGACACCTCTAGATGGAGTCAAACTTCCAATCTTTCTGTTAGTAGTCCAGTGGGTTAACTATTTACACTATTCAGGACCCCCTAATCCACAGAGCATGGCTGGTATTGCAACTACTGTTAGTCCAATGAGGTCCCTGGGTGGTGTCAATGGTTTGCACTTGACTACCTACCAAAAGATGAGCAGTTCGAACCCACCCAACCATGCTGACAAACAAAAGTCTGGTAATCTGCTTCTGTAAAGATTACAGCCCAGAAAACCCTACAGGGCTCAGTTCTACTTAGTTCTACTTTGTAACACATAGGGTCACCATGGGGTCAACTCCACGGCAAAGGGTGTTAGGTCAATGTGGTTTAGTGGATGAAGCACAGATTTTGGGGTTTGAGGACCCATGTTCAAAGCCCACTTTACCATTTACTAGCTGTGTGACAAAGGATGCCACTTAACTTGCCTTAGTGTCAGTCTTTACATCTGTAAAATGGGCCTCACAGTGCCTCCAAATATGGATTTAAGGATTAGAGAGCATGTATGTACAGAATATAGTAACCCACAGAAGCCAGGAAGGTAAAGTTAGTGAGTGTAATGGATTGAGTGTGACGAGCTGGAAAGCATCTAAGAGAAGGAGTTGCAACTCAGAGCCTGCCAGCTGTTGCCATCCATGAATTCAGACGTATGGGTCTATTGTTGCCTGATCTGATATTTTAAGAACATTTAATTTTTATAGAAGATTCATCAGTGTTTAAAAACGTAGGCAAAAAGTTAGAAAATTTTAAGGCAATGTTGTGTGGGCCACCTTGGTAGATTGGATCCCAAATGTTTGCTCACACCTTTTGCCATGCAACTTTGCAGTAGGCAGAGTATATTTTCCCACCCAACTGAGGTTGGGCTTGACCTTGTGACTTGCTTTGGCCAATGGGTGCAATATGAGCTGCTATATATGTGTGATTTGCCCAGCTTCTTCCACTTCTACCGTCTGCCAGGAGAGGTGCCTGCTCTGGGTAGCAACTGTCCCAGAATGAGACATAAGGGCAGGGCTAAAGTAGGGTGGTCCCAGCTGACTCACAGTCCCATGAGTGAGGAAAATGAGATGTTGTCAAAGGCCACTGAGATTTTGGTTTCTTTATACAGCAAAACCCAACTCGTATGGCATCTTTGGGTCACCAGTTTGAAAACACCAAGATAAAGCACCTATTATGTAAATGTGAAGTAAAACCAGTTGCCATCAAGTTGATTTCACCTCATGGTGACCCCAGTATGTCAGAGTAGAACTGCACTCTATAGGGTTTTCAATGGTTGATTTTTTGGAAGTAGATCGCCAGGCCTTTCTTCTGAGGCATCTCTGGGTGGACTCAAACCTCCAACCTTTCAGTTAGCAGCCTAGTGTGTTAACTCTTTGCAGAATTTATGGAGATAATAAATTAAAATTCCTTGGCACGTAATCAATACTCAATGCTAATAGATATCTTTTCTCATCTTCCTCTTTAGTGTGTTGCTGGTAGCTGCTATTGAGTCAGCCCCTGGCTCATGGCGGCCTCATGCACAATGGAACGAAATGCTCCCTGGTCCCACACCATCTCCATGATGGCTTGTGGTTCAGACAATCATGACCCAAAGAGTTTTCATTGATTGATTTGTGGAAGTAGATTGTTAGGCGTTTCGTCTTTGTCTGTTTTAGTCTGGAAGGTCTGCTAAAACCTGTTCAGCATAATAGCAACACTCAGGCCTCCACTGACAGATGGGTGATGGCTGCACTTGAGTTGCACTGGTAGGAAATCAAACCTGAGTCTCTCACGTGGAAGGTGAGAAGTCTACCACTGAACTTCTGCTATCCTCATCCTCATTAGTACAAAGTAGAAAAATATGAGGAAATGTTTTAAATAAAAAAGTCCACAAGTTCCCAGGCTCTTTATATAGCAAATCTCTTAGAAAAAAAGGCAAGTAACCAAGGCGGCATTGGTTTCTTAAATGGGATAGCAATGTCTGCTTTGTGTAGCTGTTGTGAGGATTAACTGAAGTCATGTCTGTGAGCATTAAGAAAGTTTAGAGCTGACTGGTGCAGAGGAAGCACTCAGTGAACGGGACCACCCAGTTGCCATGAGTCACCTCCAACTCATGGTGACCCCATGTATGTCAGAGTAGAACTGTGTACCATAGGGTTTTCAATGGCTGAGTTTTTGGAAGTGGATCTCCAAGTCTTTCTTCCAAGGTGCCTCTGGGTGAACTCAACCTCCAACCTCTCAGTTAGCAGCCGAGCACGTTAACCATCTGTACTGCCCATGGGAGCCGCTGTCATTCCTACTGATAGCAAGCTCCAGGAGCACAAAGCCAGTTCCTCCTTTCTCATCATTGTATCCTCAGCCGGCACAGTGCCCGGCACAGAGAATGCGCCCCTATGTCTGCACAGGAACGAAATTGTAGTAAATGGGGAGGGGACCATGTTTTAAAAGAGAAGGCACAGGTTTACCAATTCTTCCCCATTTGGAGTCTGGACCGTAAATCCAAGCTCACCCTTTCTCATAATCTGTGGGCAGATTTCTACCCCTGTACTTATAAACAGCCAGGTTCATTTGCTTTGGTTGTTAACACAGTTTATTATTGGCACACTTATCAGGAAAGCATACATAAAATACAGCTGTTAGATAACACACGGAGCCACTGTGTCTTTACATTTGTAGAGGAACATATTAATATGCAAATGGAAAATTAGTTCTCTTATAAAGTTTCACATAAATACACTGGAATTGCCCCAAAAAGAAAAGTCCCCATAAAAGAACCAGCTGAGGGCTTTACAAAGTATTATACAAGAAATGTACTATGAAAAGAAAGAACAGTCAACTCAGATACAATAAAAAAAAAAGTTTCAGATTTATTAAACTGCCCACAAAATTAATGGATTACATGGCTTGAAAATATTTGGATCAACAGCAATTTTACAAACGCATAAATTCTCCGGGGCCAAGTGTCTTTCTTCACATAAAAATCTGCCTTTGTGTCTTGGACGACAAAAAGACGTTTCTTGTTTCAGCTCTCGGGCTAAATTACTCAAGAACCAACTGACAACAGCTTTACCATAAATCTCCTCACTGGGCCCTTTTAGCTGTTACCCAATGAAAGCAAATGTGAAAGAAAAGAAAGAAAAGTACATGGCAACCCAAAAGTGGATTTTTTTTTTCTTTTCATTTTTTACTGAAACAAGAACCCTTCAGATGCAAGTCAAAAAGCAGAAGATATTTTACAATATTAAAAAGTCATCGGCAGAATGAATGAGATCCTGAGCACTGAGGACTTAGGGACTCTATGGCCGTCGCTGGATGGGTGAAAAGGAAAATCAACACAAACGTGGTATTAAAAACCTGCCAGGAGCTGCGCTAGCGTTTACTGGCTTTAATTACAATCAGTGCCAGTATCTGCAGGACCTGCGAAAGCCTCCAAGGTACGGTCACAGAAGCTTGTTTGGAATGATCCTTTCAATTAAAAAAAAAATAGTGGAAGAGAATCAGATCATTGTGGTTTAGAAATAGGTATTTGCGTGGAAAAGTTTGTACATTTCTCCTCTTTTCTCTCCTGTGAGTAAAGACCCGGAACAGTAATTCTGACCCACTGGCCTATTGAGAATGGATGTAGGTGCAGACATTCTTATTGGGAAGCCTGGGGTGGGGGGTTTTCTGATTTGGTCTCTTGAGTGGCAGGCGGTTTACTGCTCCAAGGGCTGTTGTTCCCCAGGGCGGGGGAATTGTTGAAGTCCTCCTCGTCGTCCATGCCGTTGGCCGCATCATACTGCGTGTTTTCTAATCTAGTGATTAGCCTTTCGTCCTCGTCCCCAAACTCTCCTCCCATCAGAGTTGGCTCTCCTACCACCATCACGTCCTGTGAACAGCAGCTGACATTATTACAGGGGAACCTTGGGAGAGAGAAGTGCAGCGTAAAACAATCGTGGGAGGAGTCGGGGAAGCTAGGACAGACACTCGTGTAATGTACAATGGGGTCAAGTGTCCAGGTTGGGGGGCGGGGGGCCGAGACGCGTATCTGATTTCTACAGGAAATAAACATCGCCTCCTGCTGTGTAACAACCACGCGAGTTTATGTCCTTAGTGTGCAGCCTGACACCGGAGAGGGCAATGCTAGCAATCTGCAGAAATAAAAAAATGGATTTTCCAAAATTAAAAAAAAAAAAAAAAAAAAAGCCACACTTTTAACTGGCTGACCTGGGGGACTTTTTAGCGGGCTGTGTGGAACCTTCTGTGGGGTGCTTTGCCATACCTCCAAAAATCCGCCACTCTTACTTGGGCCTGTGAGTGGCTTTGGAAACTAGTGGCGAACAGAGGCATCTGTGAGCCACCAGTCTTTAACACTCAGGCCACTCTTTCCAAACAGTATTTTCTCTGTCCCGAGGACGGTATACGTTTTAACTGGAGACAGAATCTCTCCTTTCTCTACTCAGCCAGGCCCTTTTATGCAGCCAATATCCTTGACATTCTGCTACTTAATTATGGTAATTAATTTAGGTAAAGTTTTCGATAAAAACAATGTTCACACTGATTTGACAATTTGCATAGCTAATTAAGTCATTAGCAAAAACCTGCTGATTGCCAACAAGCCCTGAATTTACCATCTGTTATTTTACGGTGCCTGTCACCTATCCCCACACAGGCAGCCCTGCCACCAGTCTGGGCAGCAAAGAGGACCAGTGTGTCCAGCTGGTGCCGTAAAAGGAAGATGAAGAGCACTCATTATAATTACACTGATGAAGCTGGTCGTCATCAAATTGGGGAACGTGCAAGAAGAATTCATCTCATCACTCCTTTAAGCACAAATTGTCCTTCCATGCAAACAAGGAAGCCACCTACTGTAGCTGGGAGCATCTTGGAGGCCACGCCTGGAGAGGCACAGGGACGGGGGAGAAAGATGCATACACAGGGCACAGCTCCGGCCTCTTTGTTCAAAGGGGACCAAATGGGGTTGATGGGTGACCTGGGCATGGGACAGGACACCTGTCAGATGGACACTTCTGGGCAGGCTCTGAGCAATATTCCACTTAAAAGTGCAGTGACTCCATGAGAGTGACCAACCGCTAGGAGCCTCCACAGAGGCCAGGAAAAGCAGGGCCACAGCGCTTTTGGAGATGTAATGGTGGGCTTTCTGCTAAGAAGGCAAATTCCATAAAGCACCGTGACAACTGGGCAAAAATGCTTGTCATTGAGGCTTTGTCAAGAGGGCTTTCCTGGGGTGGTAGAATAGAAGACTGCCCATGGTCAGGAGAAGATCCAGGAGGCTCTCAAATCCCCTCTTGAATTTTGAAGGTGCCCATTGAACAAATCCCTCACTTATCACCTGGTCAATTTTGGCATCGGCAATGTTGTTTTAGTTGTTCTTTTTTTCCCACCCAGTGGTAGAACTAGAATCTCTAGAATTAGAGAAGATCATCAACAGGTTTTAAAATGTGTTTCTGACTAATCCTTCTTGGGAATTGATCAAAATGACTCAAAACAAATGTCCCAGATAAAGTTAATGCCTAGAGTATGACCTTGGTACACCCAGCCATGAAGGTACTGGTAAACGTACTGGTAGGATATGCCAATGTGTGCACTCAAGAACATCTTTATTATGCAATAAGAACCAAGCATGACACTGACACGTAAGCAGACTCATGAGGCTTCTCGAAGGTGAGATGTAAAATAGGTACGATGCTTCTGAGTGGCAGGAATTCTAATAGGATTTCAGCTGGAACTTGGCCACCATGGAGATGTGAACATTATTGGGTTAGCTGGGGCAGCTGCCATTCTACTCATTGGGGGTGTCTGGTATAAGAAAGTGTCACTTAGTTACAGGCAATTAGAAGACCACACTAATGATGAAGAACAATGGTAAGTGAAAAGACTACGGCAAGTTTGGCCAGAGGATGACATGGAGGGTTAATCTCATTTGATGATTTGTGTGCAGCACACCTTGAAAGGGTTGGAACATTCATGCATAAGGTCTCATGGGGGCAGGAGAAGGATGTTAGAAGCTCCCACATGGATCTGCATTAGTATCATGACTATAAGGTCATTGAGAGAGGCTGGGAGAGCTTGAGAAGGTACGCATCATTTCAGAGAAGAGGATAGAAACAAGAAGAAGCCATATTAAGCATGGTATTAGAAGGAAAGTTCTCAACCTTCCAGGTGCATTGTATTAGAAAACAATAGTTATTCAAGAAAAGTGCTGTAAAGATAGTGGTTCGAATCACTGCAAGCGAAGCTAATCTACATTTGTGCTATGTTGGCTACATCTCTGTGTTATGAACTGCTGTCAAAGATGACCGGGCATAGGTACTTTTAAGCATCCTATATTTCAGATATGCCACATTTGCTTTACTGCTTACAGAAAATATCCTTAGCCAGATACCTAATCCTGTGTGTGTGTTTGTGTGTGTGTATGTGCACTTGACTGAGTGACTGTTAGAAGGTGAGCTACAAGAGACATGTGAGTTTGCACTGAGGACTTCAAATGCACCTAGGTACTTGAGACCACTTACGTAAGTATGTTTACACGTCTCTAAGTGGCTCTTCTAAACCTCTAGACCAGGGTAGGTTAGGATAGGCTAGGAGAATACAGTGGTTCTCTGCTCTGGCAGTCTCACAAGAAGCATATGGGACACAATACGCATTCCGAACTGCCTCTAGTTACGGGATGTTGTCAGTATCTCCCCCAACCCCGCGTCTTTCAAAAACCCCCCAACGTCGGCAGTGAGAGTACATTGCCTTCCCGTCTCTGCTCTCTAGTGTATCCCACAGGAGGCAATATGGATCCCTTTGCAAGTAGTCCATATGCCCTTGGCTCCCCAGGAGGCAGACCTCTGCTCCTCGGCTGGAGGCCTGGAGCTGCCGCCAGCTCTTGCCCCTATCACATCTTCTTACTAATTCCCCGTGCAAGGACCACCAACCTCTGAGGAGGACTGGAAGTGACTCCTTTCAGGGCCCCTCAATGCTTCTCCTTAAATTGGCCAGAAGGGGTCACTGCTGTTGAATGACACAGGTCTCCATCCCTCCCAGGGTTGAGGCTGCAGTTCGGGATCGCTCCTAGCCCCTGCTCATGGAGTGAGAAGCAGAATCCAAGGATTAAACCCTAGTCCTCACCAGGCGCACACCTTGCTGCCTCGGCAGCTTAGTGGACCACAACTGTGGTCGCAGTTGCTCACTCAATCTGTTCGTGCCTTTGGAGCAGACAGGGAATACCTACAGATGGCATTTCTATTTGAACAGTAAAATATCGTTGGTCATTCAGTAGATAGGGTTAAATGATGTGGTCAGTACAAGCCACCCAAATGCTCATCATTTAAAGCTCGTTCGAATATGGTACACATAAAAATTTTCGTATCTCCTAACCTGGTTGCCTTCCTTGCCGATCTTGGCCAGCTGTACGTTTTACTTAATTAAAATGTTTTTAATTGCTCAGTATGGGGATAGTGTTGAAATTCAACTCTCACTTTCTAACCGTGTCTTGTCTTCAAAAAGTCCAAAGGGTCTTACTTGTTAAAAACCCTCTTGATACAAGTATCTTCCGCTAAAATGCAGTTGTTGATTTGGAGGAAAGGAGCATTACGGAGTAGAAAAAAAACATGTGCTCTTAAAGTAAGGAAACCCTGGTGGCATAGTGGTTAAGTGCTACAGCTGCTAACCAAAAGGTCAGCAGTTTGAATCTGCCAGGCGCTCTTTGGAAACCCTGTGGGGCAGCTCTACCCTGTCTTGTAGGGTCGCTATGAGTCAGAATTGACTCGAAGGCAGTGGGTTTGGTTTTTTTTTTTTTGGTTTCTTAAAGAAAAATCATTCCAACTAAAACATCTTCTCCATCCATGGCAGACATCACTAATGGATGGCACAGCAGACATCACTAATGGATGGCATGGCAGACATCACTAATGGATGGCACAGCAGACATCACTAACGGATGGTACACCAAACCCAGTCTGGGACCCAGAATCCTCAATACTGTACTCTGTGCAGCTGACACCAGGGATGGAACTGGTAGGAGAGAGGAAACCTCTTTGCCATCCTTAGATTAGACATTGAAGTCTTCAATGACGGGGTCTGTTTTTGTTTTTTTTTTTTTTTTTTTAAATCTTACTATTGTCAGTGTTCTCTGGAATGCATTTTCTTCATTTGCCAGATGAAACTAACAAATGTTAGTTTCTAAAACTCCAGGATTAGTTGACTAACTGGGTGGCTTGCATGTTCTTTTTCAGAAGTGGGTATAACTTATTGGTACATTCAGAGAGAGACTCAGTTTTCCTCATTTGACAATTTTTTTTTTTTTTTTTTTCGGCCTGGCTCTCAGGGGTGATATGTGTGAGGCCCAGTTCAGAGAACAGAAGGGACCTTGGAATTGTTTGAGAACTACAATTCCTAATAGTCTTATAATTAAAATGGTACCTCTCCCAGCAGGCTGGTCACTCTTTCCATGACTCTTTCTTTCTCATTCATACGTTGGGAATAGAAACCATATTCCCTGTCCACAGAAGATAGGAGAAGATTCCCAATGGCTCAGGTAATTCTCAGGTTGCCTATGGGGTGGTTTTGGCCAAAGAGAACTGACCAAACGAAAATGGCTAAATGTGGTGGGGGCAGATTTGAAAGGCATATCTGAAAGTAAATTAGAAATCCCTTGTAAAAGCTTCACTCACATGGAGAGATGGGGCAGGATTGGGATGAGAAGGGGAGGCCAACAGACCAACAGAGACAAAAGTGGAAGTAGAGGGAAAGGCTCCAGCTGTACTGGCTGAGAGAAGTAACGAGAAGCAGGGAACACTTCCAAAGGCAGAGTAGCTATAGGATATCCACAAAGCACCAGGAAACAGTCAGGTTTCAAAGGACAGTTAAACGTCTAGTGACAGAGTGAGGTGATCACGGCAGCAAAGAAGGAAAGAAGGTATCGTGGAAGGGAGATGAGAAAACAGATGCTTAAGGAAGCACTAACATTTAAAAGCAATAAACAGTGCAATACTGGGTCCAGGAATGAGTCAGAAGTCATGAAAGAACTAGACAGAAACGGCAGAGTTTGAGAAGAAGTCATAGGAGATGAAGAATAATTACATTGAGGGATGGAAAGTTCTAGCACATTTTGGGGGTTACCCTCGGATGTCAGCTTTGGGGTTCAAAGGTGGCCCCTTTGCAGTGGCCAGTTTCCTTTGCCAAGACCCAGAAATAAAAGAAAGGGGTCAAGAGGTCAAGAGAGACCAAATTTTCATGCCCTGGTCTTGATCCTCCCCTGAGCTGATGAAACGGGCAAAGCAAAATCCATTGGGCAGCACTTTTAGTGGCTGTGAGTTAATTACCTGTGTCTTTTAAAATAGGAGGGGACACCCATGTTGGGAACGCCCAAGTCAAATTATGATACGGAGCCTAAGCTCCCGGAGCTCGTTTCCGGTGGAGCTCAGGGTCTCTGATGAGCATGCTGCTAAGTGATATTTTAATTAAACCTTAAGTGACATATCTCCTGTCTGTGACTCTGACGGCTTTTTAATTCAGGTCCCATTGCAGCATAGACTTTTATTATTTCTTTCTAACTCCCCGTTTGCAGGGGAAGCTTTCGAAGGCAGACTTCCTCCTATCCCAGCCCCTCCCTCACCTCCAACCTGCCCAGAATGGCTCTGCAGCTAAAAGAGACTTTCACATGGGCCCCTTTAATAGGAAAATGGGCAAAGGCGGGAGGTCAGGCCTAAAAGGAAAGTGAGACTTACAGGTACCTGACTGGACAGACTCAGGTTTGTGGCCGGGGTCTTCTTCTTGCTGCCAGTGCTATTGGCGTTGTTCCCGGCGCTGCTGTTGGAAGTGCTGCTGGTGGAGTTTTTTCTTTTTCTCCGTTTAGTGGTCGGTTGCCTTGTGGGTTCTGCTGCAATATGAGGAAGGGAAGAGGGATCAGTTCTAGGCTAAAAGCATTGGGGAAACCAACCACCAGAATCCTGTCCCTCCAATGAAGCTGTGTTAGTAAATTACAAAAGAATAGACTCTTCATTTTTTCCATTTCTTTGAACTTTACACATACACACACAAAAGGAAAAAAAAAAAAGAGAGAGGAGAAAAATGTTGATTTATTTTTGGCATTAAAATGTGTGGAGCTCTTTTGTATAGAGATAAAATTTTTATCGTTCTTTCTAATTTTATATATCTGACTGCAATCTATTAATATATTTTAGGGGTAGGTGAGCTATGAATAATTCTTGCTGCCAATGCTTTCTTAGTTGAATTAAAAATATTATCACTGTTATAAAACTTTGAAAAAATATATTTTTTACTTGTTCTACCTTCTCCTTCCACCTTCCGTCTGTCGGTTTGTCTTATTGTGATGTCTTTAGTGTTACTATGATGCTAGAAGTTATGCTATTGGTATTTCAAATACTAGCAGGGTTACCCATAGGGGACAGGTTTCAAGAGAACTTTCAGTCTAAGGCAGACTAGGAAAAAAGGTCTAGAGATCTACTTCCAAAAATTAGTCAGTGAAAACCCTATGGATCACAACAGAATATTATCTGATACAGTGCTGGAAGAAGATGAGCTTCCTAGGTTGGAAGGTACCTGAAATAGAAAGTGGCCACTACCATGGACTCTGGGATATCAATGATTGTAAAGATGTCACAGGTAATGATTTGTTCTGTTATACATGGGTTGCCATGAGTTGGAGCTGACAACTAACAATAACTTTTTATTTATAACAAAGGGAGGGCTTCTGGGCTCCCTAGGAAGCCTCTAAGGTACTAAAGAAAGTATAAACTTTGCACAGTTAACCAGCATGTAATAGCAGCATCTACTGGCTAAGTGTCGTATTGCAACCTAGTTCTATTATACCTTGAAATTCTCAAGTAAAAGGAAGAGGAAGCAGCAGTTCTATTAGCTGTGGATATGGAACTTAGGGATTTCCAAGCTCAGTAGAAATAGCTATGTTCTGACCCAGCAGTTTAAAAATGCCACTAATTTCAAAATCACTGGAAATGATGTATGCTGTAGCCAGCATTATTACTGGAGGAAAGCTAAGCCTATCAAAGGCTTGTTTGGCAGTTGAGACACACATTTTGTATCTGAAGGAAGGAATGAAGCCTTAATGTAAATTCAGAGACCCATGGTAATGTGTTATAAGAGGAATGTTTTGAATTATTTAATATATATGTATTGAGCAAGGCTTACTGTGTGGCAGGCACTATTTTTAACATTTTAAAATGTATTAAATGTTTTATTTTCATAACAATCCTATTAATTGCTTGCTATGACTATAATCTTTATTTTATGACTAAGAAAACTAAGGCACAGAAAAGTTTAGTAACTTGCCAAAATTTATGTACCTAGTAAGTATTGGAGCTCAGATCTATACTACCTCTCATCTCCCTAAGCCTGGCCATAGCTTCAGAAGCCTTGTATACAGCAAGTAAAAGCATCTCTTTCTAATCCTATTCTAGACTCAACCCTGATGGAAAGAAGGTAACCCAGGGCCATAGTGAAACTAAGTGAGAGGACTTGGTAACATTTATTAAAACACCTAGGCTGCCTCTGATGGACAATGAGGGAGCGTCTCCTTTAAGGTTCAGTTCAAAGACCACATAAACCAAAAAAAAAAAAAAAAAAAAAAAAACAAACCCACTGCCATCGAGTGGCTTCTAACTCATAGCGACCCTATAGGACAGAGCAGAACTGCCCCATAGAGTTTCCAAGGAGTGCCTAGTGGGTTCCAACTGCTGACCTTTTGGTTAGCAGCTGTAGCTCTTAACCACTACGTCACCAGGGTTTCCACTTACTTTACTAAATTACCTCTGGCTTTTGATGAAAATATGGAGATTATGTTCCTTACTTATACACCATTTTTTATTTCATAAACAATTTCTTCCTTTTGTCAGTCTGTCATACTGTGGTGGCTTGCATGTTGCTGTGATGCTGGAAGCTATGCCACCAATATTTCTAACACCAACAGAGTCACCCACAGTGAAGAGGTTTCAGTGGAGCTTCCAGACTAAGAAGACACTAGGAAGAAAGGCCTGGAAATCTACTTTAAAAAATTAGCCAACAAAAACCTTATCTATCACAACAGAATATCGTTGACTTGCTTGCTTTGGTCACATCATCCGGAGAGATTAGTTACTAAAAGAGGACATTATGTTTGGTGAAGTGGAAGGCCAGTGAGTGCATAGGAGACCCTTGGTAAGGTGGATTGGAACAATAGCTAAACAAGGGACTCAGACATGCTGGTGACTGTGAGGGTGATGCTGAACCAGGCAACGTTTCCTTCTGTTGTACATAAGGTCGCCATGAGCCAGAGTCGACTTGGCAGCATCTAACAACAGCAACAATGCTCAAAGATTTTTATCAAAGGGTCAACCGTGTCCTTTAATAGAGTTATGGCATTCAATCTGAAGGTAAGGGGGACAGAGCTGGAATTATTTCAGGTCATGAAGCTGGAAGAAGAGTGGCGCTGGACATTCTAAAGACAAGCAAATACTTGTCTGCCCCTGACAAGCATCTTCTTCCTTAAAAACAAAAAAGCCTTTGTTGTCAAGTTGATTTTGACCCATAGCAACCCTACAGGACAGAGTAGAACTGGCCCATAGGGTTTCCAAGGCTGTAAATCTTTACAGAAGTAGACTACTACATCTTTCTCCAGCAGAGTGGAGACCAACCACTGGCCATTCAGTTAGCAGTTTAACTACTATGCCACCAGGGCTCCTCTTCTTTCTTAAAAAACAGATTTACATTTTTTAGATCTTCTTTCTTAGATCTAAAAAATGTAAATCTGCTATATATATAGGAATCTGTTCATTATTTACAGAATTTGGGATAAATAGAATCAACTTGACAACAATGGGTTTATACTAAACTGCACATTCCTGGATTATTTCCATCAACTGCAGGAAGCTTCAAGAGAAAAGACATGGACTTTGGAGACAAAAAAAAAAAAAAAAAAAAAACCAAAACACCCTGGCTGTTACACATACCTCCTTCATTTACTAGCTATGAGACCAAGCTTGGCAAACTCCTTCTTTAAGCCTCAGGACCCACTACACAAAATGAGGATGATAGTCAATATCTTATAAGGTTGTTGTGAGGATTCAATAAGATGAAAGGGAGCTTCGTGAAGGCTGCCAGTTTTGGCCATTTCATTCTAGCCACCCCCTGTGGCTAGAACAGGCATCTTTTAGGAGATCAAGAAATAACTGTTGAACAAATGGATGAATTAACAAATAATATATGAACTATATATGTATATATTGGAAAATGTAGGTGCTCAAAGCTTTTGTTGAATGGAGTATTTTTTTCCCCGTAAAGGCTTATTGATATTGAAAGAGAAAACAAGGCCAATTTAAGCACTTTTCACATATTTGAAAAATAATGTTCTAAAAGTCTAAAATTCCCCTTAAGATAGGGGTGCAACTATTCAATGGAAATAAAGCTCACATTCTCAGCTTTCTAAATATGTACTTGGTTAAATGCTCTATATTCATTTTACATAACACCCCAGGCCAATTACCAGCAGAAGGTGACCATTATATTTTGTGATTCAGAAAGCTATGTGACTCATGTTCATAATTACTCTTTATAAAAATAACTTTTAGCGAATGGATATGTTTTGCTTTTATGATCAACGAGACTCCACACACGCCTGGGAGTGAAAATGTATTAGAGAGAAAGACAATTAATGATGACTCGAAGCGGTAATTTCCGAACCCCAGCAGGAGACTACGGTATCTACACTGCATTCTAAGGAAGTGAGAAAAATGGAATCTTTTATGCATTCTTTTCATGATCAGAGTATCTTCTGATATGAAATATCTTAAAAAGTAGAGCAAAATTTATTTTAGTTTCCTTCGTTCCTTACTTTATTCTTTCTTTCCGCCCTTCCTTTCTTCCTGCCTCCCTCCCTCCCTTCCCTTCATCCTTCCTTTTCTTTTCTCCCTCTTTTGCCCCCCCCCCCTTCTTTTTCATTATTCCTAACATTTAAAACAAAACAGCTACAACACAACCCAAAACACTAGGCCGTGAGAAGTCCGCTGTCTGGTCTAGTGGACTGGGAAAGAGGAGAACCTGGTTCTGATCTAGGCTTTGTCAACAACCTTCTTGGTAACTTTGAACAAGTCCTTTTACTTCTCTGGGCTTCAGGTCCTGATCAGCAAATGAGGAAACAGTATTAGAGGATCTTTAAGGATGCTTGCTCTTCACAAATTCAATATCTCTAAGTCCAAAATCATGGTCAGAATATCAATTAGCTACTTTTCCTGATAAAATGAATGATCACCTTCTTCTTTTTCATATCATTTTACCCCCCATAGAAGACGCGTTCTAAGGAGGGTGAAGAACGAGAGGGTACCTGGGGGCGCCACCATCCGCTGCCACTTCTGGAACAAGCAGGTCTTCAGGCAGTCGCGTGGACTGAGGTTGTAGGTTTTATGTCTCGACATCAGCTCCTGCATTGGCTCCAGTATTACACACAACTGCAAGGAGTTCAAAGACATTGGTGTTTCACGACTTGATGATATTAATTGCGACAAATACTGTTAACAGCTGGAATCAATTAGAAAGCTGAGGGATACTGTCCTTTTTTCCCCTGGTTTTGATTTGCACTCTACAGGTTTGGAGGAAAAGAAATATTACCAACACTTGAGTATAGCCACTTAATGTAGTATCTTTGTAATGTGGCATTATAACTGATCTATACACACACATGCATGCGCGTACACGCACACACACACACGCAAGACACTTTCTGTACAGACGCTTCCTATGGTTCCGTGGAGCATAGCATGTTCTGATTCTGTCCTGGTTTCTGGCTGTCACTCCTGTTTGTAGAGCCACATGCTGGGACTTAAACAATGCTAGCTTATGCAGATTATCAAACTTTAAAATCTATCTTTTAAACTTTGGAGAACAACTGACAACTACAGGTACTTTTTGATCTTATTTCTTACAAAGACAGATGGTGAACCCTATTTTACTTTTATTCATGTACCCATTTGTGTTTTACACACGATAAAGATGTAAATAACATATGCTGACGTTTGTCCGGTATGGGAGGTTTTTCTGTGTCTCTGCACAGCGTCACCTCGTTCCCTGCTTTGGTTATATTTTTCAGCTTTATTTTGGTCCAAGGCAACTGATGACAAAGACTAATGAGTGAAACAAGAAGGTAAAACCATTTGGTATTGCCTTGGACTTTCCTGAATTCCTTCTCGGTTGGAAGCCTATCAGAATACCACTGCATTGAAAGTACTATATCAAAGAGGATGAAGACCACGATACAGAATAATACATTAACTGCTGTGGCAGTTGTTGCTATTGTGATCTGTCTAGTCAATTCCAACTCATATTGACCCTATAAACCAAAAATCCAAACCTGTTGCCATTAAGTCAATTCTGACTCACAGCGACCCTATAGGACAGAGTAGAACTGTCCCATAGGGTTTCCAAGGAGCTGCTGGTGGATTCGAACTGCCAACCTTTTAGTTAGCTGCCATAGCTCTTAAACACTGTGCCACCAGGGCTTCAGTGACCCTATAGGACAGAATAAAACTGTCCCATAGTGTTTCCAAGGCTGTCATGTTTATGGAAGCAGACTGCCACATCTTTCTCCCACAGAGCAGCTTGTGGGTTCAAATCGCTGACCTTTTGGTTAGCACCCAAGCACTTAACCACTGCACCACCAGGGCTCCTGTGCTGTTGCAATTACAGTGATGCAAATATTGGCAACACACCTTCCCAGGTGAAAAAAAAAATCATTTTATTATGAAAGACAGATGTACTACCTTGCTTCTTTGTAACCCCCTTCCCTTCGGCCAGCAATTACCTTGAACACTTCCCAAAAGAGACCACATTGCCTGTGTCCATGGGCTTCCTCTACCTGGAATTCTTCTTCCCCTCTTCCTGGCTGAGGCCCACCCATGGTTGACAACCTAGTTCCTTCTTCTGCCAAGGCTCCCTGCCCTGACTGTGTACTTCTCCCCACACAGGATGAGTTGGGGGCCTCTTTTATAGTACGTACTCCCAGAGCGTCCAGCTCTTTCACTCTACAGATGAACTTATATTTGTAACCACTGCTTCCAAGTCTGTTTACTCCACTAGACCATGAACTCTTTGTCTTTTATGTGTGTTCCCAGCCTTGGCTCAGATGAATGGATGCATTGAAGGACTAATTCTTAGAAAGACCTGAGAATCTTTCTGTACCAATGTTCCTCAAAGTGGGGTCTGAGAACACTTCCATCAGGGCCAAATGGGTTGCTTATTAAAAATGCAGGCTCCCAGGCTCTGCCCCTTCTGTTTCACTGGGATCTGAAGGCAGGGCCCTGAATCTCCATTTTTAAAAACCATAAACCAAAAAAAAAACCAACTACCATCGAGTTGATTATCACTCATGGTGACCTCACATGTGTCAGAGTAAAACAGTGATTCATAGAGATTTCAGTGGCTGATTTTCCAGTACATAGCCAGGCCTTTATTCTGAGGTGCCTCTGGATGGATTTGAATGGCCAAAATTTCAGTTAGTAGCCAAGTGCTTATTCAAAACCATATCATCATGTAATTCTGAGAAATACTACTGAAGTTTGATGCCCACTGCCCTACATATTCTGGATTTTAGGAAGGATAATAGAGACGCAAGGTATGTGCATATTCCCAATGGTTTCCAGCTCTGATCCCACTCCTTCTCACTTTTCCCCACTCTTTTGTGCCCCCTTCCTTCCTTCTCATGTCTAAGCATGATAAGCTTCATTGAGAAAAAATAATACTCAGCCCTTTTTACCTATGACAGGTTTAAATCTTTGCCAAAACCACTAACTCCGTTTAAGGACCAACTGTAATCTCCTTCCATTTGCAGTTTCTGTGGACAGAAAAGGCAAGATTTCTAAGCCTGCACAACACAAGGATGTTGAGTCAAACCCATCCAATACTGTGTGAATGGGGTTGGAAATTAATGAAACCTGGATTAGGTATGCTGGATCTTAAATCTTGTGAGTTTTCTTGCCTACTTGGGAGCCCTTTTTGCAATCTAAAATATTTGTAAAGAAAGATCTTTAAAAAAAGAGTTGGGGGTTGTTTTACAATTAACTCCATATTCCAACACTGTGAAGATCCTATGTGTTCATTCCTGTGTTAAGAATTCATTGCCAGAAATCCAACTCCATGCAAGCTACAGACAACCTCACTGCCTCCTCCAGCCACTGATGCTCACAAGACTGTTTGGAGTCTACGATCATCTCTACAAATAGAGCTAAGGATGGATTATCCATCAAAGAAGAACCACTGCTAAATTCAGACAGGGTCAGAAGATGTTTGCATCTATTATTAAACCAGGACAGTGGGAATAGCAAATAGCTTTCAGAGAAATTCTAAGGGCTGGGAAACTTTCTTTCTTTTTAACTAACAACAACAACAAAAAAAAAAAAGTTAAAAAGATTTTCAAACCATTCCCTTTTGACCCATTTCCCATCCTTGAGAATGAGCTTACGATGATGGAAAACTCATGGGTGGAATGGAACAGGCGTGGACTCAGAAGCCAAAGAGGCCGAGGTATGGATGTGGGCTCTGTCATTGGGTTCATAACCCTGGGGAACCTCTTAATAAATCTGGGTATCAATTTCACCTGTAGGACAATACCCACTTTATACATTGTTGTGAGAATTTTAGATAATATGCCTGATACATAACAGATGCTCAACAAACAGTGAATATGGTGATTATATATTAACAAATACCACCTAGATTGCAAAACAACCTACTTAGGTGCTTAGGTGCTGGGTCACAAAGATGAGGGTGGCACTATCTCTGTCCTTCGAGAATATTCAGCCTCCTTAAAAATGATTTAAGCATATTAAGAAAACCACCCTGTGTTTACTGCTCAAGCATCTCAGGAAATCACGTTTTTCTGAATTAAGTGACAAGTTAGCAGATATGACCTGTTTGGACCTAGGAAGGGCTATCAGTATTGAACACGCTTCAAAATAGGAGGACTGTATTTACTACGGGAACCGATGGGTTCCTTACCTTTTCTTTTCCACGGTGCCTTTCCTGTCTGAGTTTTGGGCAACACTCTTTACAGGTGCTAATCCTCGGAATTTCTCTCTTCCCTTTTAATGCAAAAATATCTCCTCATCACTGTAACCCACCCCAAAGGAGTTTGCATCTCCGAATGCTAATCAGGAGTCCCCAAAGCCATTTTTCTTCCTGTGGAGGGTTTCTGGGCTCTCCCCTTATTCATGTATGCAAATGAGTCTCCCAATGTCTGCAGCAGAGCCTCAGTGTCTTTGCTGGGCTGCATGTTTTTTATGCTGTAGGTGGCAGAGCTCACTCAGATAAGAGCCTGCCTTCCCGGCATCAAGCCAGTGCATCTTGGCAGCAGCCAAGGCCTGGAGCTTTATGAAATGAAATCAGGAAGAAGGCTGGGGGAGTGGTTTCCCGCAGCAACTAGCTAAATCCTTTTGGAGCCAGGATTCCTGCTTTCCCTGAGGTCTCAGATCTTCTTGAGAATCTGGGGAAAGCTATGCAGTCTGTCTTTTAAATTTGTTCAAAATTTCTCAATGTTTATGAAGTCTCTAATTAAACCCATTGCCATTGAGTCAATTCCGACTCACAGTGACCCTGTAACAGGACAGAGTAATGCTACCCCCTAGGTTTTCCAAGGCTGACATCTTTATGGAAGCAGACTGTCACATCTTTCTCCTGCGGAGTGGCTGGTGGGTCCAAACCACAGATCTTTCCATTAGCAGCCGAGTGCTTTAACCACTGCGCCACCAGCGCTCCTTATGAAGCCTCGATAGCCCCATCCACTGACAGCAGGTAAAGAGCCCCTTGTCTATGCTAAGTGTGAATGAGGCCACACTGCGCATGCCTTTTCCCCACCCTGCACACACACAGACACAGACACAAACACCACTCTCAGGCGTACTAACAGAACTGAGCATAACAACACGGGCGCCTTGAAGAGCCGTGTTGTTATATCTGTGAAGTCAGGCCTGCTAGAAAGTTCCCAACGGACCACTTTCTTTGCCTGAAAAGAAAGGCCACGGCAAGCATGTCAGCCGCATCTGCAGCAGACCGCACACAGGGTTGCAGCTTTGTTTAGTTTCTCCCTGCAGCAGTGCTGGAGGATACCAGGAGGAACTCCAGGACACAGTGGAAGCGGGGCGGCACCCGGCTTGAGGGATTGTTTTGAATATGAAGTCCCTAAAAATGTGGTCCCTGAAAGACCCAGTCAGGTCCCCAATTCTGGAAAAGCTCCAGAGACACCCTTTGTAGATTTATTGGGGGTTTTAGGTAGGGCTTGGTGAAACGACTCGATGGCACTAGTTTTTTTTTTTTTTTTTTTTTGGTGCAAACAAGTGCTCAGCTACTAACTGGAAGTTGGCGGTTCAAACCTACCCAGAGATGCCTCAAAAGAAAGGCCCAGTGATGTACATCCAAGAGGTCACAGCCACTGAAAACTCTGTGGAGCACCGTTCTACTCTGACATACGTAGGTTTGCCATGAGTTGGAATCAACTCGACAGCGATAGTTTCTGTTTGTTTGTTTTATTTGCTTCCCCAATACTTCTAATGGAGCCCTGATGGCACAGTGGTTAGAAGTTTGGCTGCTAACCAAAAGGTTGGCAGTTCGAATCCACCAGCAGCTCCCTGGAAACCCTATGGGGCAGGTCTACTCTGTCCTATAGGGTTGCCATGAATTGGAATCCACTCAACAGCAACGGGTTTGGTTTTATGCTTCTAACTTCATTTTCTGTGATTCTCGCCCCAGCACTGACTTTTCAGTGTGAAATTCTGTAACCACAAGAGGGATCTAATGAGTAGGTAAATAGATGGATGGAAAGATGGATAACAGAGAGCTTGGCCAGATTCATAGCAAGGAGTTATCTGTTAAAATGACAGACAAACTAGACATTGTCCTGCAGGCTTCAACCAAAACTTAAACCCGTTGTGGTCCAGTCGATTCTGACTCATAGCAACCCTACAGGACAGCAGAACTGTTGCCATCAAGTCGAGTCTGAGTAGATTCAAAGTAGAACTGTCTCACAGGGCTTCCAAGGAGTGGCTGGTGGATTCATACTGCCGACCTTTTGGTTAGCAGCCACTCTCTTAACCACTGTGCTTGCAGGCTTAGAGGTAGAGAATTTGTCCATTTGATAAAAAATGGTCGCGTCCTCTGTGTAGAATTCTTTCTACAGATTCACAGGTGTTCACCCAATTACTGCATGCCCTGTGGTAGGAAGGGAGATCTGAGTTTAGTTCCAGGATTCCTGCCTTTTTCATAATCACAGAGGACCTAGCACATGCAGACAGTATGGTGTTTTTGTTTGTTTTGTTTTGATCTGACAGCTGTCCAGGAGAATTCGAATTCTCCCTAGCTACACACTCAAACTCACTCCTGTGGCTCATCTCATTGGTTGGACCCCAAGAATAGGTAGTGCTTGTCACCTGCCCAAAGCTGATACCTTGTGGTAGGCATTCCGTAATCTCCCAAACCTAGGTTCTATCTAATGCTAACATTTTAGTTCAATCTTTTCTGAATGACATACTCTGAGCCTGAACCATCTACTCTTTATACATAGGTCTGCCAGGATCGCTAGGCCAGCACCTTGCTCAGTTCTTTGCACATGTTTTTCTTGCTTAGAAGACCTTCTCCCCTTTTTTCCCAGTCATCTAAGAAAGGGATTGGCAAACTACAATCTGTGGCTCAAATTTGGCCATGCTTACATATTTTCTTCCTTTACATATTGTCTATAATTGCTTTTGTGCTATAACAGTAGAACCGAGTAGTTACAACAGAGTCTTTATGGACCAGAAACCTGAAAATATTTACTATCTTGCTCTTTACAGAAGGAGCCCTGGCGGCACACTGGTTAAGTGCTCTGCTTCTAACCTAAAGCTCAGCAGTTTGAAACCATCAGCCACTTGGAGGGAGAAAGACGTGGCAAAGATTTCGGCCTTGGAAATCCTATGAGGCAGTTCTATTCTACCCTACAGGGTCACTATGAGTTGGAATTGACTTCATAGCCATGGGTTTGGGTTTTGGTTTTTTTGTCCTTTACAGAAAGTTTGGTAAGCCCTGATCTAAACCAGGGCTACTCAAAGGAGGTGGTCTGCAAATTATTTGTTACATAACCATGACAAGATAAGGAGCTTGAGTCAGAATGTAATTTAATGTGCTGCTTCCTTTGTTGAGAAAATCTTGCTTCCAAAAAAAAAAAAAAGATGAAATAAAAAATGTGCCCAGTAATGTAGTTGATTTGCACTCCAAAGTAAGCCCCTTATCTTGTTGTGGTACAGTAAGAGTGTGCAGTCTGGCACTGGTCAGCAGATAACACTTGAGTCACATCAGTCAAAACGATTAAGGTCTTTCAAGGTCCAGCTCAAATCCCACATCTGTCTCTAACCATCCTAGCCCACAGAGGACTCTATCACTTCTATGGCACTCATTACTAGTATATATATATATATACATATATATATATATATTCCAGTGTTTATATTTGAATTGAGAAATTTCCTTTCTTGTGGACTTGACTCATCTTATCTGTAGCAAGCTGTATTTTACTTTTCTCCCTCCTTTTATTTAGCATAGTATTAAAAACCAAACCCATGCCCATCGAATCAATTCCAATTTGTAGTGATCCTTTAAGACAGAGTAGAGCTACCCCATAGGGTTTCCAAGGAGCAGCTGGTAGATTTGAGCTGCTGGCCTTTTGGTTAGCAGTCATAGCTCTTAACCACTCCACCACCAGGGCTCCAGCATAGTATTAGGTGTAATGAAATACTCGTTGAATCGTAATAGCTGTGGAGTGCCTACCCTGTGTCTGTCCTAGAGTATGTACTTTACATATATCTTTAATCCTTACCACCTCCCTGTCCACTTTTACAGGTGAGGAAACACAGGTGCAAAACCATTCAGTCAAGCAGACTTGATATTAAAGAATAGAATTCTTATTATATACCCAAGGTAGTACAGCTATTTGAAGAGCCAAAAACAGATTTACAGTCAAGTCCGACTGATCACATCTCTGCGCTCTTAACTTCTAACTGCTGTGTTGTCTGTCTCCCTGAATATGAGTGGGATACATTGCTTTAAGATACCAGGTTCAAGGGATTTCACTATATTGCTTCTTGCACCCGGTATTGATCTGTGCATAGAAAAGTAGCTGATGCACAAGGGGCTGCGGGCTTGTTAACCGGATTCATTTGAGTTCAATCCCAAGTCTGCAATTTACTAGCTGCATGTTCTTGGCCAATATCTGTCTCTCTGAGTCTCAGTTTCTTCATCTGTAAAATGGGGATGATGAGACCCATCTCTGATGACTTGAAACAATGTATGTAAGCCACTAAACAACATCACAGTAAATGAAGAAGAAACTGAAGTTGTCAACAATTCCGTTCTACTTGGATCAACAGTCAACCTCCACGGAAGCACCAGTCAAGAAATCAAACAGTGCAATGCAACGGGTAAACCCTCTGCAAGGGAATTCTTTAAAGTTTTAAAAAACAAAAAATGTCACTTTGATGACTAAGGTGGGTCTGATCCAAGTCATATCTTTATTGCCTTATATGCACGTGAAATCTGGACAATGAAAAAGGAAAGTAGAAAAATTGATTTACTCGAATTGTGGTGTTGGCAAAGAATATTGAAAACGCCGTGGGCTATCAAAAGAACTAACAAATTGGTCTTAGAAGTACAACTAGAATCCTTCTTAGAAGCAAAGATAGCAAGGCTTCGGCTCACTTTGGAAACGTCATCAGGAAAGACCAATAGCTAAAAAAAAGACCATGTTAGGTAAAGTAGAGGGTCAATGAAAACAAGGGAAACCGTTCATGAGATGCATTAACACAACAGCCACAGCAATGGACTCAAACATACCAACAACCTTGAAGACAGCACAGGACCAGGCAAATTTAGTTGTATTACACATAAGGTGGGCATGAGTCAGAGGTGACTTGACGGTAACTAACAACAGCAACAATCGCAACAACATGTAGACCTTAACGCAATGCTTGGAACAACTGAAAGAAAAAAAAAAAAACCCAAACCTGTTGCCATCAAGTTAATTCCAGCTCATGGCAACCCTACAGGACAGAGCAGAACTGCCCATTGGGTTTCCAAGGCCGTAATCTTTATGGAAGTAGACTGTCACATCTTTCTCTCAAGGAGCAGATGGTAGGTTCTAACCTTGGGGTTAACAGCTGAGTGCTTAGCCACTGCACCACCAGGCTCCTTTTGCCTGTAACAATATCAGTGTTCAAAATATGAAAATTCTTAATATGATCAATACTGTTGCACCAGTGCTTTCTCTCTCCATCCATAATATCAATGTGTGACAAGGATACATTGTAGTGTGTTGGCTACTTTGCAAAATAAATCACATGGTCTCCCTGGGACTTAAGGGGTCGCTAGGGTAGCTATGAGTTGGCACTGGGAAGAGATAGTATGTTGCAAAAGACGGTAATCAGGCCAGTGGTACTTAGCACTGAGTAACTGATGTCTCTGATAATGACCTATTTTTAGAATTCAGTGATAAATCCAAAATGTTCAAATACACAAACCACAGTCTTCCCCCGCCCCCCAGTAATTTACTTCTGTAGCTAAATTTGAATTAGAAAGATATCGAAGGGTAGGGGGATAATTAAGAAACAAACTCTTATCTAAGGATGAGTGGATCTCTCCTAATTAAGAAACACATCACAAAAAGAGCCGTTATATGAAGACAGTGGAAAAAGATAACATATGAAATCTCAAAGAAAAACAAAAAGCAAACCAAATAAATCCCAGCTAGAAACACAAAAGAATGGATAGCAGGCATCCACATGACTAAAACCCACTCTGTTTTAGAGGCTGAAAAACAAGAGTGGAAAAGCCCTGCTTTCCAGTAGAAGCGATGCAAAATCAAAACATCAGATTATGATTGAGTTTGTCTCCTGATAGGATTAAAGGTAGATTGGTTGTCAAATTCAAAACATCCTCTTTTTTTATGTGAAGATTCAACCAGGGGAGCCTTTTCCCTTTCTCAATTGTTTTGCAAATTGATTACTCCTGAAAGTTATCTCTTTCCACTTTGGAGACTGGGATTGTAGTTCTGCTCCAGCAGAGGAGGGCTGAGGAGGAGGAGGAGTATAGCGGTAGGGTGGTGAGAGCTGGCCTCACCACTCAGCAGCTGCCACTCTGGTCTTAGAGGGACTATCATTGCCCCAGAGCAAGGGAAGTCACATTTCAATATCTATTCCCTGATCTCAATTTTGCGGTTGCCAAGAAGGACACTGATCAACGGCTACTGAAGGTCACTGGCTGTTTTCTGACCCACCAAAGAGGAGGGTGTTTTCCTGAGCTATGGCAGCCCCATCAGAGCAGCCACGTTGACATTTCTGCCTCCACGCATCAGGCCAAAGAAGAGACAACTAAAGGCCCTGCCGTGCATTCTCTTTCTTCCTGACCCTGCAGACATACTTTCTCTGCCAGGTCCCTGGGCACAGCACCCCCTTCTCTGGTGTTCCAGTTTTGCCTGTTTGCTCTCAGAAACACCCCCTTCCTTCCAGCTCGTTTTGTGCTGCCGGGGACTGACCCCTGCACGCTGTTATATCCCAGATGTCCTTGCCAGCTCACTTGAGGTGGAGTTTGCCCCATGGGAGGCATTGGGGGGATTGTAGGGAAGCAGGTTAGGGAATAAGTAAGGGTATTTCTTACTCTTTCTGTGCTTCAGGTGGCCTCTCCATCAAAGGTGGTGTCTCCACTGTATCTCCAGCTGTCACTAGACAGGTGCACCAGGGTCCTGATTCACCAAACTACCCTGTAACACCACCCCTTGCTTTTGTTCCTCTAGCTTAGTGGTCAAAGACGCTCATCCAGGACTGCCTCAGCTTCCTCTGGTTGCTTTTCCAACTCCACCACTTGTTATAACTAATTTGCCAGGTTGTTGTTGTTTCTAGTTGCTGTTGAGTCAACTCCCAGCTCATGGGGACCCCATGCACAATGGGATGAGATGCTTCCCAGCTCTGCACCATACTCATGATTGACTGGGGATCAAACTGTTGTGATCCATAGGGTTTTCACTGGATAACAATAGTACCTAACTGAGTTGTTTGAAGAAACAAGAACATCTATTTAAAGTGCTAGTATATAGAAAGGTCCCTAGGTGGCACAAAGAGTTTGTGCATGACTACTGACCTAAAGGTTGGTGGTTCAAACCCACCAAGTGGTACCACAGAAGGTCTGGTGGTCTGTTTTTGTAATGACTAAAGCCAAGAAAACCCTAAGGAGCAGTTCTACTCTGAAACATGAGTCAGAACCTGTTTGACAATAATGTGCTTGTTTGTTCTTTTTTTGGAGCATATAGAGAGTTGTCTATAAATGTTTAGAATGATCAGGGTATAACCAAGCTGGAGGGGAGGGATTTCATGGAAGAGATTTTGAAACTTGTCAGGACATATCTGATAAAACTTCATAGAGGTTTCCTGCCCTATGTATACATGGAGATACATGTACACATATACCTGAATATTAGATCTTGATGATACAATGGACAGCCAAAAAGTTTAATCAAAAACCCTTTCCTACAAATGGTTGTTCTGACCATTGCCTCAGATACCCCATCCATGGTTTCTACCATCTCTAAGTTCTAGGGCACAGCTGCCAGAATGTTCCCAAAGGAAAGACTCGTTGGTGGAAACATCTGCCTGGAAATACCCACGATCATTGCCAAGCATCTAGGGAGTCCTGTCTGTTGTCTAGAGGGGCTATGAGCAAATTTCAGGTAAATTAAAAAAATATATATTATTGATCAGTTGTGACTTTGGATGAGCCAGACACTGAACATAAGGGCCAGAGGTCTCAGATGGACTCTAACTAAACCTGCCTTGGGCAGAAACTGTCTCTTTCTCATCTGCTTCCTGCTGCCTAGCCTTAAAGTCACCATGCGTTGGAATTGACTTGATGGCAATGGGTTAAAGAAGTGGTGAGCTGGGTTAGGTCTTATTCTTTTTTTTTAAATATTATTCAGTATCAAGCTATGAGTCTAATGTTTGTAGAATGAGTGAGGACTTGAATCCATGAATATGATAGAATGGAAACCAAAAACAAGTAAAGGTATTAGTGTCAGAAAATAGGTCAGATCTTTCTTCGTCTGCTCTTTATTGCAGTGAAAAAAAAAAAAAAACTTTATTGCAGTATTGGGGGACGAATTGTGAAAGCATGCAGCACAAACTATTTATCAAGGGTCCCTTACGTGCTCAGAGAGACCACAGCAGATATAGCCTTCTTCCCTTGAAATTTACCATCTAGAAGGGGAAAACCAAAGCCAAACCAGTTGCTGGATTCCAACTCACGGTGATCCTGTGTGTGTGTCAGAGTACAACTGTGCTCCACAGGGTTTTCATGGCCATTACCTTTAAGAAGCAGATTGCCAGGCCTTTCTTCCAAGTTGGCTCTGGATCTGTTCAAACAGCCAACCTTTTTGTTAGTAGCCCAGTGCTTAACTGTTTATGCCACCTAGGACTTCCTAGAGGAGGATGCAGGTGGTAAATGAGAATTCCAAATGGACATCTCTATTATAAACAAGAAGGCAAGGCACATATACAGAGGTTTTAGGAAAGGCTGCCAGAAGTAACTGATAGTTAAGTTGAGATGTAGGAAATAATGAATTAGGAGGGATCTAGATGATATAGAAGATAGCCAGGGAAGACCATTTCAGACCAGAGGTGGCCATTTCAGGCAGAGGGAGTACAGGTGTGAATACCAGAAGGAACATGGGGCTGCAAACCACCACCTAAAGGGATTAGCGAGAGCCAGGGAGGGACCGGCTCCTGTGAGGTACAGGGAGAAGGCAGGTGGGGTCAGATGAGTCAAGGCCCGAGTCTCCACCTCGTGGAAGAACTCTAGGATGCAAAAGATGAGGACAAAAACATTCTGTGCAGGATGCGCCCTCGGCAAATGCCACTAGGAGGAGGACTAAATTCCAATATGGTAAATGTCATACTGTGTTTCTTTTCCATGTTTCCTGAGCATGAGAAAAGCATTAGCGTTTTGATATTCAGGGGTCCATTATCCCAAAAGGCAAACACTAACTGCTTAGGGTCTCCAGCAATGGTTACAGACCCCCAAGTCGAGCACTCTTGATCACAGCAGAGGGGGTGTTTGAGCTCACCCATGCGGTTTCTCATTAGACACAGGTAGCTATTGGAGCATGTTGGTTATTTTCCCTAGGGAACTAGCAGTCTGTATACTTGCAGTGAGGTACGTTTAAAGACTAACATTTATAAATGGGCGCTTATAATCTTAATACTGCAAGTAAGAGAATTTAGATGTGGTCTTTGGGAGCCGTCAGCGACAGTTTCTAAGGAACATGGCTCTCTTGTTCATGCAGTTATAATACCCGCTGAACATTAACTGAGTGTTACATCTTCCTCTTGCCCTGGTGTCAATACCCAGAAGACTGTCACAGATAACAGGACTTTCTGGGGCAGCATCCCTAAGCTGCTGTGTGGGAGGGCTTCTGGGCTGCTGGTCAGTGTGGGAATCAGGTCTTCTTTCTCTTGGAGATTGGCATCCAGAATGTGGCTGCGTTTAGAATGCCTGCCTGTCTGCCTTTTTGAGAGCTTGTGCAAGGCAACAGCCCTCCAGCTCTGCTCTGGCACAAAGGAGAGAAGCGATTTCTCAATAATGTAGCGCTCAGCTGCTCAATTGCTCCCCAGCCGCCCTGATCATTGCGTGCCTGTGGAGTCTCATAGCAGCAGCCATGTACCTCCCAGTGATAATCGTGCAATTGACAAAAGGCAGGATTCCTGTCGGTGATGACAGCATTTTATGAAAAAGGAGTTGGAGGAGACTGGAGTTCATCCATTCATTCATTCATTCAGTGCATATTTATTGAATGCATACTATGTGCCCAGTATTCGTTTTAGGTACTAGGGATACTGTCAACAGAAAAAAAAAAAAAAAATACTTCTCTTATGGAACTAGATTCTAGTGAAAGATACAGAAAACAAATAAATAAGTACAGGTTACACTATTTTAGTTAGCAGTAAGTACCAAGGAGAAAAAGAAAGCAGGGAAGACAGATGTAAAATGTTGGAGTTGACTAACAGACCCCAAGTACCACAGCCTCCACCAGATTAAGTCCAGTACAACTAGATGGTGCCTCCTACCACCACCGACTACTCTGACAAGGATCACAATAAAGGGTCCTGGATAGAACTGGAGAAAATATAAAACAAAATTTTAACTCACAAAAAAGACCAGACTTACTAGTCTGACAGAGACTTGAGAAACAGAGAGAGTTTGGCCTCTGGACACCCTTTTAACTCAGTACTGAAGTCATTCCTGAGATTCACCCTTCAGCCAAAGATTAGACAGGCACATAAAACAAAACAGGACTAAGCAGGCACACCAGCCCAGGGGCAAGGATGAGAAGTCAGGAAGGGGACAGGGAAGCTGGTAATGGGGAACTCAAGGTTGAGAAGGGGAGAGTGTTGACATGCTGTGGGGTTGGCAACCAATGTCACAAAACAATATGTGTGTTAATTGTTTAATGAGAAACTAATTTGCTCTATAAACCTTCATCTAAAGCACACACACACACACAAAAGATTCTATAGAAGAATCCTGATCACAAAGGGGAAAATGCAGAACAGAATTTAAAATTTCCATGGGCTTCAGACTTTCTGGAGCCATGGAGGCCAGATGAACCTCTCAAACTATTGCCCTGAGGTTATGTTTAACCTTAAACTAAAAATATCCTTTGAAGTGTTCTTAAAAACAAACAATAGCTTAGCTTAACTAGTAAAAAAAATGTCTGCTTTGAGTATTATGCCCTTTTAAGAGCTATCTATATGGGATCAAATTGACAACAGTAACTCAGAAGATTAGATAGGGACCGTGGGGGCAGGAGGTATATGTCAATAGGTGAAGAACAACTCAGAAAAAGAGGGTGAGAATGGTTGCACAACTTGAACAATGTAATCAATGTCACTGAATTGTACACAGAGAAACTGTGTGTTTTGCTCTGTATATTCTCAACAACAACAATAAAATAATAATAATAAAAAAAGAAAATGTTGGCATTGAGAGAGCTGGGACATAGGCTAAAGTTTTTGTGGCAGGAAGAATAATGACCCTACCCCCAAAGATGTCCATGTTGTATTCCCTGGAATCTGTGAATATATGTGGTTACAGGGCAGAGGGAATTAAGGTTGTTATTCAGCTGACCTTGAGATGGGGAGATCATCCTGGATTTTCCAGGTGCACCCAGTATAACCACAAGGGTCCTTAAAAGTGGAAAAGAGAGAATCAGAAAGATGCAGCCTGAGAAGGACTTGGCTTCCTATTGCTGGCTTTTAAGATGGAGGAAGGTGACCATGAACCAAGGAAAGTGGGTGGCCCCTAGAGGCTGGAAAAGTCAAAGGAAACAGATCCTCTAGAGCCTCCAGAAAGAAATGCAGCCCCCACCAGCATCTTGATCTTACCCCAATGAGATCTGTGCCAGACATCTGATCTACTATAGGATAACGAATTTGTGTTGTTTTAAGCCACTAAGTTTGGGCAATTTGTTACAAGAGTAACGGAAGGCTGATACAGTCACTGAGTACTTGACTTTTGAGTAAAGACCTTTGATAAGGTTGTCATACTTAACAAGTTAAATATGAAATGCCATTACATTTGAATTTCTGATAATAATTTTTAGATAGCTTTATTGAGATATAATTCATATGTCATCCAATTCCCCATTTAAAATATACAATTTAATGTTTTCAATATAGTCACAGATATGTGTGACCATCACTACAGTCAGTTCGAGAACACTGTCATCACTCCAGTCCTGTGCTTATTTGTTGTTTATCTGAAATTCAAATTTGACTAGGCACCATGGATTTAATCTGGCAATGCTAATCTCAGAGGAGGTTAGGAAGTGAGATATTTGGGGGAAAACATTCCATACATTCTAAAAAGAGGCAACAGGAAGGACAAAGATCTGAGGGCTCTGAGAAATGTCTAAGGGAGTGGTTTGGTGGAATGGAGAGAATCAGACAAACTGTAGTATAAAGATGAATTTAGAGAGGTTGTGAAAAACTGGATCATGAAGGCCATTCTGAGGACTTTGGCTTGGGGTGTGAGAGAGATGGGAAGACACTGGCAGATTTGGAGCTGAAGGGTGCCAATGCTTGGGGCCTCCTGAGAAGGGAGAGATGCTGACTGAACAACCCGAGCACAGTGAACTTATCCACTTCTGGATTTCTCTGGACTTACACACATAGCAGGTACCCAACCAGTTTTGTTGAAGAAAGCACACATATGCTGGGAAGGCAGAAGACCTCCTAGTTGGTAGAACTTGTGCTGTGACATCCTCAAGGAACGTCTGCGCCTCAGAACCAGGAAAGTGCACAGTGGGAGGGGAGGGGATTTGAAGAGGTAAAAAGTGTTCACGTGGAGACATCTGACGGCTGTGAGGTGATTTGTGCAGGGCAGGGGAGAAGAACTTCTGCCTGGCAACATCATGAAGGCAAAGAGATTATTTACAGAGCCAACTTTTACTCTGGAACTCAGGTGTTAGGTAACTTGGGGGAAGTGTCATGACTACTGTCAATGCTGTTAAATTCAGAGCAACAGAGTCTAAACCAAGATCAGAGGAAGCCATATTTCATCTCGTCAAGCACATCCAGGTTTTTGAGAAAAAGTTGCAGTGGGGAAGAAAACAATTGTTAGAAAACCTTTTTAGAACCTTGCTAATAAACCACTCATTACCATTGTTATGGATTGAATTGTGTCCTCCAGAAAGATATGTTGAGGCTCTTGATCCCTGTACCTGTAAATGCGACCCAGTGTGGAAGACGTTACCAGTTAGGTTAATGTGAGGTCATAGTGGAGCTCAACGGGTCCTCATCCAATATTACTGGTGTCTTTTTGTAAAGGAAGAGACCCAGAGACAGACACAGAGGAAGGGTGCCAAGTGATGCTCAGCTGCAAGCCACAGAACACCTGGAGCTACCAGAAACTGGGAGAGAGCATGGAACAGTTTCTCTCTCAGTGCCCTCGGAAGAAATCACCATGACCAATACCCTGATTTGGACTTGTAGCCTCCAGAACTATAAGACAATAAATTTCTGTTCCTCTAAGCCAGCAGTTTTTATTTTATTATGGCAACCCCAGGATGCTAAGACGATCACCAATCATGACTAACACTTGATGAGTGTTTACTGGGTACTGGGCGCTGGGATTGGTATCTGCTATAGACACAATTGTGTCACCCCAAAATATGTTATCAGGAGGGACCAGGCCCTGGAGAAGGACATCATGCTTGGTAAAGTAGAGGGTTAGCGAAGGAGAGGAAGACCGTCAATGACATGAATTGACACAGTGACTGAAACAGTGAGTTTAGGCATAACAACGATTGTGAGGGTGGTGCAGGATTGGGCAGTGTTTTGTTCTGTTGTACATAGGGTCACTATGAGTTGGAATTGACTGGACTGGGCATCTAGCAACAACAACAACAACAATATATGTGTTGTGAATTCTATCCCCTGTACCTGTGGTTTAATTTCATTTGAGAATGGGTTTTCTTTGTTATGTGAATGAAGCCATATCAGTGTAGGGTGTGTCTTAAACCAATCTCTTTTGAGATATAAAAAAGCAGATTAACTCTTTCATAACCCAATTATTTTCCACTTTGAATTTTTTTGTTGATACCCTGTGTTTTCATTAATGGAAGCATGCTGAATCATTGAGTGTGTCTGAATTTTTGGTAGGTAGGTTTTTTTTCTTGCCCCCTCCCACTAGCCTACCTTCAGACTTCAGTGGGACATACATTGTCCCAATAATAATACCCCAGAGTCTCTCCCCACAGAGTGCTTTGGAACATATGTGTTCCAAATAAAATTTTTTTCAAAATTCTCATACGATACCGTGTAAAAAGAATAATTTGCATTACATGCCCCTTCCTTCAGTTTCAAACAGTCATAAAGGCTCCCACCTTGTAGCAGCACTCACTGTAAGTGGGAAAGCAGCTTCCCAAAAAACTTGAGAATCCAAAAATGTTTGTGGGAGCATTCTGTCCCAATGTGTATGAAAGTGTTAAGTAAGCAAGCAGAAATGAGGAAGATTCAAGCCATACGATCACCAAGGATCCTAGGAATAGGAGCTGAAAAGAAAGAAGGACCTTCCCCCAGAGCTGGCAGAGAGAGCCTTCTCCTACAGTCAGCACCCTGAATTCGTATTCCTACCCTCCTAACCTGTGAGAAAATAAATTTCTGTGTGTAAAAGCCTCCTACTTGTGGTATTTCTGTTATAGTAGCACTAGATAACTACAACAGTACCTCACATGGGTTTTCTCACTTCATTCTTCAGTGCTATTAACTATACTGATATGTAGGTGAGGAAATGCAGGCCAGAGAGATTGAGTATCTTTTCCAAGGTCACACAGCTTCCAGGGTCTGCTTAGCTTAAACCTTCTTGCCCTTAGCCCCCAGTTTGAGTACGTTATCTCCCTCTTAATTTTCATGCCCATGCTTGTGAACATGTCTCTATCACACTGTATTATAATGAGCTGAATATACGTTTGCTTTTCTGGTGAGACTGGGATCCTGGTGGCAAGGAAAATCCACCACCTTTATGTCATCAGAAATCTGCACTTAATAGGCATGTAAAAAAAAAAAAAAACTAACAAATGAATGTTGAATGAATGAATGAGGGAAATTCCCTCTCTGAGTCCCAACTGCAGACGTTTTAGCATAAAAGGACTGATGAGGCCAGGCCACAGCTACAGTAGGTCCATGCGCCTGCATCCTCAGTAGAACCCTGCCTTTTTGCGGTTCTTTCTCTGGGGATTACTTGAAAGCTTGAATATGCATCACTTCTAATTTCATCATGCTTTTTTCCCACAGGGAGTATTAAAAGCCTCGAGAGGATCACAGATTGTAGTTATTTTTCATTTTTCCTCCATCCACCTACAGTTACTCATGTTGGCAGCTACCCTTCCTTGTCTTCCCCTCCATTTGCCCCCATTCGTTTTCCTTTAGTTTTCTGTGCTTTGAGAGCATCCCTGGTCCTCATGCCCTTTCCTGGGGATCTGTACATGGTGCTTGGAAATCCGCTCCTGATCTAGTCATTAAACTGACCCAGTATTCTGAGACTTCAAGATACTGGTGTGTGTGTGTACATGTAAATGTCATAAGTGTGTGTGTGAGTGTGTATGTGTGGCCACATGTCTGGAGTGTCAAATGAGCGTGTGAGTGTGTGCATATGAGCACATGTGTGTGTGGAGGACTGCATGAGTGTGCGTATGAATGTGCATGTGAGCATATGTGTGAATGTATGTGGTGTGCGAAGGTGTGCTCAAGAGTTTTTATAGTTGACACCTGCATGACCCCGTCTTCTTCTGGCATTGAATCCCTACAAGTGGAAAACAGTGGGTTCCCCAGACTGTCTGGGACCAGCAAAGGGTTAGGGATGAGCATCTTTTGTTGGAGATAGCTGGTCCAGGTGGCAGAAATAACCCAGGTGCCTTCCTGCAACAGAGGCAGGAAAACATAACCACAAAGTCATTCTAAGCTTCTGTATTTGGATGGAGTCTCAGATCCCCAAAATATTTATAAATCAATGAAAAGATACCACAGGACTCCTAAAATTATAGAAATTTGAAACTTAGAATGCTCTTGCACATTTTCCAGCAGTGGAGGCTAAGCTCACGGAGTTTCAGAGACTCGGCATACTTGCACACTGCTGTATTGGGTCAGCCCTGGAAGTGTGGTCTTCTTGTTCCTGGCCCCCAGTCTTTTCCTTTCCATCATATCGTGCCTTTTGATCAGGTTTTCATCTTCCCAAGCTGGACATTCACTTTCAGCTGGGTCCAGTCTCAGTTCTCTTAGGTAATTCTTGGGAACGTTTTTGCAACTGGTAAGTTCTATGGCATTCAGGACTTTCTGTATGGCAATGCTGTTATGTGTGGGCAAATCTTAGTTAGCTCCCTAGTAGAAGATATGTAAGGAGCCGTGGTGGCAAACTGGTTAAGTGTTTAGCTGCTAACCAAAAGTTGGCGCCTAGAACCCACCAACCACTCTGCGGGAGAAGAGACCTGGTGATCTGCTCCTGTAAAGACGACAGCCTAGGAAGCCCTATGAGCAGTTCTACTCTGTCCTAGAGGGTTGCTATGAGTCAGAATTAACTCAATGGGAATGGGTTAGAAGGTATGTTCCTCAATAGTCCATCTCCATATCCCTCATCTTCCAAGGTAGAATCTCCTGCCCTAAATGCTAGCTTAAAACACAGATTGGTATGAACACAGATGAAACTGGGGTCAAAATATAGGCCATTTCCTTGTGAATCCATGGATACACTTTTTTTGCATTATCAAGAATTCCTTTGAAGGCCCAGAGAACCTTCCCAAAATTACAAGTTTCCATGTATCCTTACAGAAATTCTCTTGATATTTGTTCTTTCTTGATTTTATTAATGTAAGCTAACATGAGTAATCATAAAAATGCTATCTCTTATTTTGGGGAGCTACTGTGTCACCCCTTTTAAGCACCACAATAGCTGTATGAGTTAGGCATTTTTTTTTTTTTTTGAGGAGCAATCTAAGGCTTAAAAGGATTTAAGTGGTAAACCATTTGCAAATTATCTCATTTTATCTTCACAACAACCTTATAGGTTAGGTGCTATTATCCCCATTTTCAAAGGCTTTAATAAGGTTAAGTGATTTGTCCACAGACCCATAGCTAGAAAGTAATGGAATTTCTATGTTTTTTTGCTGGCATTACTCCTTTAGACCCCACATCCAGAAAGCTGCTCAGTAAATAGTTGGGGTTGGTGCTGTTAGCTGTCATTGAGTTGGCCTCCAACTCATGGCAACCCCATGCACAATGGAACAAAATGCTGCCTGGTCCTTCACTGTCCCCCAAGACAGGGTTGCAGATTGGACCATTGTGCTCCATAGGGTTTTCATTGGCTGATTTTTGGCAGTAGATTGCCAGGTCTTTTTTCATCGTGCATCTTAGTCTGAAACTGCTGTTGAAAGAATAAATCATTCCAAAGCCCATATTCTTTCCACGGCCCTCTACTATTTCAAAGGAGCTCTGGTGGTACAATGATCAAGCACTCAGCTGATAACAAAATGTCAGAGGTTCAAACACACCGGTGTCTCTGATGGCGAAAGACCTGGTGGTTTGTTCCCGTAAAGATTATAGCCTAAGAAACCCTATGAGGGCAGTTCTACTCTGTCTCATTGGGTCACTATGAGTCAGAATCAACTTGATGGCACGTAACAATTACTATTGCAAAATTATCTTTCCCTCTGGCACATACCTTTGAAATCGAGGGTGATTAGAAAGCATTTGGTCAAACTCTCTTTTTTTCAGGCCAGCTTTGGCTGCCATGGTCCCTCCGTTACCTTCTTATAACCCTTACTCCCAACAGTAACTTTCAGAAGCTAGGAAGTGACAGCGTCCCCATCTACAATCTCTCTTCGCTAACATGTGTAAAGTTGCAGAATGACATTTCTTCCCTCTTAATTTCTCCAAAAGGCAAACGGCACATTATTCAGGAGTTCTGAGTCAAGTCCTCACACTGGTACATCCGATATGCAAACTGCTCACTTTTTCTATTTTTGCAGCATTGAGACCTTATCGTGCTCCCGGCTCTTTGTTTCTGTGATGAAATATGCATCCTCTATCGTTCTTCACCTGTATCCTTGGCAGCTCCCTCTGGTTCAGACAGCTTCTCACACACTATTTTTTCTTGCTCGAGTTCTTCTGGGTCCAAAATAAATCAGGGGCTTAGAAAAATGATCACTGTGTCATTCATATGTGAGTGCCAACAGGGCCAAGTAGACAGACAGACATATTCAAAACTAGGGATGCAGTTTAGGAAAATCTTCCTATTGGAACCATTTTTACCCAGGAATGTTCTGTCCAAAAGCACCCCAAAGAGTATAATTTTACAAGGCATCATACAAGGAACCGTGCCAACCAACAGTTTTTCCACTAATACTTCGCAGTGCAAACCGGTGGGAGAAAGCCAAATAGCATCTAAGATGAGTGCACCACAGTTTTTATTTTGGACTAAAAAGCCTTCTATTAAAAGGCTGTTTCTGAGGTTTCAATCTAGCTTAGCACGTTCATTTTGTGCACTAAAAATGGAGAGAAATTATGCAGAGATAGGATTTTGCAAAAAAAAAAAAAAAAAAGTCACCTCTCTCTTTGCCCTTCTCTCCTCACTTTCCCCTTTTAAAAAAAAAGAACAAGGTTTTCAGAAACATAACAAATAATCGGTTTCAGGCACCTCAATGTTTTCTCCAGGTGCACGTGCATACACAGACACACACTCCACATGAACACACACACCCAGGCGCACACACACCCAGGCGCACACACACCGCTCCATGTTTCTGTTCTCTGGCTAAGGCACAAATGCCGTGTTTTTCACAGAACTGGTGCTATTTTTAGACAGGATGGTAAAAAGTCTGCAGCATTAATAAATGGGCAAGAAGCACAGAGCCAGAGCTCACGGTAATACGCCAACGCGAAAGCTAGCTCGGCCTTCAGCCAATGAACTGTGGTTAGACGGTGCAGCGATGAAAGTGAAAACATCACTTGCAAAGAAATGATTAATAAGCTGACAAGCTTCCAGGCATTTATTTCCTATTCTTTAGAGCCAACGATATTCATATTAGCATATTTTCAGCTTTATTAGTAAAATCTCCCAGCCTGGCACTCTAGGTAAGTTCACTGAGGGTTTCTTAAATCAGCTGCCGGTTATCTGGGGAGGCAAGCATTTAGTAAACATTGCATTTTCCCGTCCTGTCGCCCTAGCAGACCACATCTGTTTATTTGTCTTGATGGCACCTTGAAGTGCATAAGAACCAATACCTTTCCCAACCCAAGGCTGGAGGAAATCTTCCTGACAGTGGGATTGCCATCTTGTGGTAACTGATTGGTGGGCCATGTAGTGCGACTTCCTGGGTTCTATTTGTTTCCAGGAAGTTTTCTCCCAGCTCCCTCTACGTGTCAGTTTGGCTGTCATTGGATGCCAACCACCTTCTAGGGAGGGAACCAGCCAATAGACTCCAATTCCCTCACTGGGATAAACTCATGATTTTAGTCAACAGGGAAGGTGGAATTATGGGATGGGGCTAGTGGTCAACTTGTCTGATTTGCCTGGGTTTGTCCTAGATTTTAAAACTGGAAATCCCATTTCCTGGGAAACTCCTTATTAAAAAGAAAAACCATTGCCATCAAGTCAATTCCAACTCGTAGCGACCTTATAGGACAGAGTAGAACTGCCCCATAGAGTTTCCAAGGAGCACCTGGTGGATTTGAACAGCTGACATTTTGGTTAGAGGCCGTAGTTCTTAACCACTACGCCACTCCTTAGTGCCATTCAAATGGGAGAGCTGGTCACCCTAGATGGAAAAGTCACCAATTGGAGCCAGAAGGAGATCAGGAAAGGGCCTGGACTTTGGAGTCAGACTCAGGTTCAAATTCCAGCTGAGCCCTGCCAACTATGTGACCCTGTACCTGTTGCCATCGAGTCGATTCCGATTCATAGCGGCCCTATAGGACAGGGTAGTACTGCCCCATAGGGTTTCCAAGAGTGGCTGGTGGATTCAAACTGCCAATCTTTTGATTAGCAACCATAGCTCTTAATTACTGCACCACTGGGGCTCCATGTGATCCTGGATGAGGCTTAAACTCCTCAAGTCTCCATATTATCAAGATCAGGTAGCAATGTCTAGTCTCTGTTGTGAGGTTTAAACAAGAGACAGTATTTAAGTTGTACAACACAGTGCCCCCACCCAACATACCATTTCTGAAGTTAAAAAAGGAATGAATAGGCGAAGCACGGGACATTTTTAGGACAGTGAAAATGTTCTATTTGATATGGTAATGGCAGACACATGACATAATGTATTTGTCAAAACCTGTAGGACAGTACAACACAAAAGAGTGAACCGTAATGTAAACTGCGGGCTTCAATTAATGGATCGCTATTGGTTTCATCAGTTGTAACAAATGTGGCAATTGTAAGAAATGCAACATGTTAACAGGAGAAATAATGTGCCTGGGGAAGGGGATCTATAGGAACTCTGTATGATTTTCATTTAAGCCTAAATCTAATCTAAAAAAGAAAATCTATTAAAAAAAAAAAAACTCATATCTGCAAAAATGGGAATAACAACAGCTACCTTATAAACGGGAACCCTAGTGGCATAGTGGTGAAGTGCTACGACTGCTAACCAAAAGGTCAGCAGTTCGAATCCGCCAGGTGCTCCTTGGAAACTCTATGGGGCAGTTCTACCCTGTCCTATAGGGTCGCTATGAGTCGGAATTGACTCGACAGTGTTAGGTGGTAGTAGTAGCACCTTATAGCTCTGAGGACATGAGGCAAAACCACATGCATGAAAGCACTTGCACATCCAAGAAATAGTAAACTTCAAAGCCCTGGCCATCAGGCTCCCAGATGGTTTGAGATGGGTTCTCAGAAGTGAGCTCTGAAAAGATGACAATAAATGACACAATCAAATCATATCCTCTATGGAGGGCAGTGGTGGCTCTGTGGTAGAATTCTTGCCTTCCATGTGGAAGACCCGGGTTTGACTCTCGGCCGATGCATGTCATGTGCAGCCACCAAGTCTGTCACTGGAGACTCTCATGTTGCTGTGATGCTGAACAGGTTTCAACAGAGCTTCCAGACTAAGATGAACTAGGAAGAAAGGCCTGGTGAGCTACTTCCAAAAATCAGACAATGAAAACTCTCTGGATCATATTCGTTCAGTCTCCTTGTGCATGGAGTTGCCATGAGTCGGGGGCTGACTTGGCAGCAGCTAACAACAGCAATATAACGTTCTTCTCCTTTTGACAATGAACATGATTTTATGCCTGTACATAAAGCTGAAACTTTTCCCAGGAGGGGGAAACTCTGATACAGAAGACCAGCCTCTTTCACCATCTCCCTAGTATCACCAGTGCCTTGTCAGAGAGATCATTACCCTGGCTGACCAGATGGGTGCTTAATAAAAGACCTTGCCCTCCGATAAAATTCCATTTTGGGGTTACAAAAAAACAGCAATTACAGAGAAGCTGATGTTTTTAATTAAATATATTTGAAGGAAGTACAGATTAATACCTCTAAAGCAAGAGAGTGTTTAATGCTCACAGGCAGGCTCATGCCTGCTGGAGCAGAAATCTCAGTGCCAATGAAGCTTTTAAGTATTGATATTTCCTGCATTAATAATACTCTAAACCACATTCATAACAATATAATTAGCAACATAATTCATATCACACAGCACGCAAGGACTCTGCATTATTAATTACGCCAGCTTGGCCTTTGTGTCGAGCGCCATGCTTCATTTTAGCTTCCAAGGTAAAGGATCATAAACTCGGGCACGGCGAAAACTTGCAGAAGTGCTGCACCCTGCACAGTCCCTGTGTCTCTGGTGGTCACTAAAGGACAACCAGTGCTTCATCCACTGTGCCTGCAGGGATGACACTGGCTTTAAAGCCCGAGCTTGAGTGAATTTGGTATGCTCCCGAATTTTGTATGTGGCCAAATATGATTAATGTCCTTGAAGCGCCTATTCTACCTTGGTCTCCATCTTAAAACCCATAGGACATCACGATACTTTTATGTTCTGAACTAGTGTGAAGAGGTGTGCCTTAGTTAGTGCCTTAAAACCGAGTCTCACCCCAAAGAGACTTGCCCCATGACTTTCCAGCCCCTTCCTTGAACACTCCAGCCCGGCTTTGCAGGAATTCTCAGCTCTAGTACTGGAGAGGAAACCTTGGTGGCGTAGTGGTTAAGTGCTACCACTGCTAACCAAAAAGGTCAACAGTTCAAATCCACCAGGAGCTCCTTGGAAACTCTACTGGGGCAGTTCTACTCTGTCCTATAGGGTCACTATGAGTCAGAATCAACTCAAGAGCAGTGGGTTTGGTTTTTGGTTAGTACTGGAGAGGTGGTGCAGTGGTTAAGCTTTTGGCTGCTAACGAAAAGGTTGGCAGTTCAAATCCACCAGCCAGTCCTTGGAAACCCTATGGGACAGTTCTGCAATGTCCTATAGGGTCGCTATGAGTCAGAATTGGCTCTATGGCAATTTTTTTTTAGTACTGTAAAGTGATGGGATAAGGGAAGCGCACATTTTCACATTGATGGTTTTCCTAAAGGCCTACAAAGATAGTGAGTAATGGGGGGGGGGGGAATTGAAACATAGTTGTGCTAATTTATATCCCTCAAGTAGTTTAAAAGGGTTTTCCTGCATTTTTACAAACACTACATATTATCAACTAAAAAAAAAAATAACCTCAAATTTGATAGATGAAAAACGGTATGGAATTGCTATTTTAATTTTCCAGCATGAATTCAGAAGAGCACAATTCAACTGAGATCCCAGCAAGGAGGATGGTAGGGCCCAGAATGGATTAAGACAGACTCAAAAGAACCTTCTATAGGGATGCCTCTTGCTATCCATCTTCCCTCCTAAAGACCTTCCCGAGACTCCCATTTGTCTTGAGATCTCTCAGCTCAGAACACCTGTTACAGTTGCTCTTTACCAGAATCTGCTGATGGTGTGTGCTGTTGAGTTGATTCTGACTCATAGTGACCCTATAGGACACAGTAGAACAGCTTTCCTTGCCTGTAAAGCTTTATGGGAGCAGATTACCGGGTCTTTTCTCCCATGGATTGGCCAGCAAGTTCAAACCTCGGACCTTCTGATTATCAGTTGAACACTTAGTCATTTTATACAGCTGATCTCTGAGCCTTGGGAAAAATACTTGGGAAGAGGCATGGAAGGAGCGCATGTAAAGGCAAGCGAAGCAGAACAACATGAAAACTCCATCCCAAGAATGCTAAGGGAATAAAGAAAGTTGGCAAGAGCACCAGGCTACAAAGCGTTGGTTGCACATTAGTTGCTGTTGTGTGCTGCTGAGTCGATTCAGACTCATAACTACACTACATGACAGAATAGAACTGCCCCATAGGGTTACTAGGCTGTAATCTTTATGCAAGCAGATCACCAAGTCTTTTCTACCGTGGGTGGGTTTGAACCGCCGACCTTCTGGTTAGCAGCCCAGCACCACCAGGGCTCCTTACGTTAGCCCTTAGAGAATAGCATGCTTTCTCCCCAGCTCTGCCTCTGCTTCCTATAACACCAGGAGAAGCGTAGAGGATGTAGAGGGCACCAGTGTGGACTGAATTGTGTTCTCTCCCAATACAGTATGTGTTGGAATCTTCAACCTTATACCCGTGGATGCAATCCCATTTGGGCATAGGGTTTTCTTTGCTACATTAATGGGCCCTATCAGTATAGGGTGTGTCTTAAACCTAATTACTTGTAAGATATTAAAAAAAAAAGCATATTAGGCACAGAGAGTAGCAAGCACAAATCAAATTGGGGAAAGATGGAAGCCATGTGGAGATCACCAAAAACCATGGAACCCCAGAAGAATGCTAGAGAACCTGCGACAAGCGTTCTCCCCCAGAGCCGACAGAGAAATAGCCTTTCCCTAGAGCCAATGCCCTGAATCTAGACTTCTAGCTTCCTGAACTATGAGAAAATGAATATCGGTTCTTTAAAACTATCCATTTGTGGTATTTCTTTTACAGCAGCCCTAGCAAACTAAGACAGATTCTCACGGGTTTTGCTTATGTGTTGCTGGAGGTGTCATCAAGTCGGTTCTGACTCATAGCAACCCGAGTGACAGAGGAGAACTACCTCATAGAGTTTTCTTGGTTATAATGTTTATAGAAGCAGATTGCCAGGTTTTTCTCCCACAGAGCCACTAGGTGGGTTTGAACCTCCAGCCTTTCACTTAGCAGGCGATTGCTTAACCTTTGCGTCACCAGGAGCAGAAATAATAAGCATCAGCATTTTCCCTCCCCCACTGGACCTGACCATGTTGATAGAGCTGCTTTAAAGGGCATCGGATGTCTGTGGCTTCCCAAGCTGCCGGTGGTCTACCCAGGCAGGTTGTTTTCCTAGGCTGCCGTCCTGTACGTGCTGCTGGTCCAATGCCCAGAGGGCTTTCACCACTGCCGAGAGAAGGCAGTGCTAGTCTCAGGATGTCTGTGCTTTGGTGTCTTAGTTTCCCTACAGTTACCTTGACAAAATATCACAATGGGGGTGACTTTAGAGGACAGAAATTTATTTTCTCACAGTTTCGGAGGCTGGAAATGCAAAATTCAGGGTGTTGGTATGTTCTTTCTTTGACCTTTCTAGGGGAAGTTCCTTCCTTGTCTCCTTCAGCTTCTGGTAGCCCTGGATGTTTCTAGGTGTTATGGATTGAATTTTTTCCCCCAAAATGTTGAAGTCCTAACCCCTGTACCTGTACATATGACCCCATTTGGAAATAAGGGTTTTCTTTTGTTCTATTAATGAGGTCATACCAGAGTAGGGTGGGTCCGAAATCTAATCACTTTTAAGTGGTGTCTTATAAAAAGAGCAGAATTGACACAGAGAAACACACTCATGGGGAAGACAGATACCAAGGAACTTCAAGGAACTTCCAGGGCTATCCACAAGGAAGGACCTTCCCTTGAGCTGATATCCCGATTCGGACTTTTAACCTCCCAAACTATGAGACAATAAATGAGTTTGTTCTTTAAAACCACCCACTCATGGTAGTTTTTGTTATAGTAGACTAGATAGGAGCTCTGATGGCACAGTGATTAAGAGCTCAGTCTGCTAACCAAAAGATTGGCAGTTCAAATCCACCAGCTGTTCCTTGGAAACACTATGGGGCAGTTCTACTCTGTCCTATAGGGTCGCTATGAGTCAGAATTGACTCGATGGCATCTAGCAACAAGGACAACAAGCACTAGGTAACCAAGGTCTTGATATTTCTTGGCTTTTAGCTGTATCTCCACATGGCATCTGTCATCCCCCTCTGTGTGTCTCTGTTTCCTTGTCTGTCTTCCTCTTTATAAGATGCCGGTCATATAGGATTAGGACCTACCCTACTCCAGTATGACCTTGTTAACTTGACTGATAATATCTGTAAAGAAAAAGCCCTATTTCTCCAAACAAGGTCACAGTCATAGGTGCAGGGTTAGGAGTTCAGCATATCTTTTTAGGGGCACATTCAACCTATAACAGTAGGGTAAGACAACAAATCTGACAGCTGGATGAGAAGAGCGAGCCAGCTATATGAAGATCAGGTATTTGTGATCATTTGAGTTGGTCCAGGTCATTAAGACATTTGCTCTCACTTAACAGGATGTCACAGAGTAAAGTAACCCCAGTCATGTCATTCTTGGGAATCATACCTGAGATGGGTCACGTTATAGAGAATGCCTGGAGAAGGAGGTGGCAGGGCTGTTGAAGGCCTTCCTGGGGATATGACATTTGAGTGGATGGGTAGGAAGGCCTAGAGAGATGAGTGCAGGTTTGAAGTCAAACATGCCAGGTAGTTAACCAGCTACCCCATTTATTGGCTGTGTGGCCTTAGGTCGGTTACTCAGCCTCTCTGTCCCTAAAATAAAGTACTAGAAATCATATTTATCTATTGCATCCTTGGAGATTTTCAAAAAATTATATATCTTGATGGTTAGCATATGCAAGAATGTGTGACTGTGTGTCTACATTCTGTTCTGGAAACAGGGATTTTCTTTATCCTTAGATTCTTCCTTATTCACAGGGAGAGATTGTTTCAAGAACTCAGGTTCTTGAAACACCCAGGTTTTTTTTTTTTTTTTTTTAACAAAATGACAAAGGAAGAAAACTATGGGCGAGTTTGATAGGAAAAGGGAAAATATAGTTTAGTGTTCCCTAAAAAACAATGAGGTTTCCTTAATCTTCCTTCTTTAAAAGGGAATAAGTTGATTTCTCTAGTTCATTCTTTCTATGTGAGAACCTAGGTACAAATACACTGCTTCCCAGATGTAAGTGTGAAATAATAGGTAATTCAGAGAAAAACACTTTTTTAATCACTAACAGCCTAAATTTTCCATTCTTTCCTTTTCTGAGAATTTAATTTTTGAATAAGAGCACATGGGCCAGGTAAAGCCCAGGGTCAGAAGCTGACACTTCCCTCTTTTAGAGTTTTATGTGGGTACAGAATGTAACGATTTACAAAGAGTTTTCATGGAGGGCAGTTTAGTGCTCCTGGTCTCCTTCTAATTATTTGTGAGGTGAGTCAACAAGGGGACCTCATTCTCCTTTTGTTGTTAGCTGGAATCAAGTCAGACCCCACTCATGGCGACCCCATGCACAATGGAACAAAATGCTGCCTGGTCCTGTGCCATTTTCGTGATCTGTTACAGATGGGACCATTGTGCTCCATAGAATTTTCATTGGCTGATTTTCAGACGTAGGCCACCAGGCCTTTCTTCCTAGTCTGTCTTAGTCTGGAAGCTCTGCTCGAACCTGTTTAGCATCATACAACATGCAAGCCTCCACTGACAGATGGGTGGTAGCTGCATGTGAGGTGCATTGGCCGGGAATCGAATCTATGTCTTCTGCATGGAAGGTGGGAATTCTACCAACGAACCACCAAAGACTTCTATTCTCCTTTTACAGGCATGGAGACTGTGGTGCTGAGAAGTTCTGGACAATGCTTCAGGCCCCCCAGTTGGTCAATGCTGAAACGGGACCAGTCTTCTTCTGTTTGGCCCTGGCTGCACTGGTTTTCAAAAAGCCCAGTCAGCTTAGTTGCCTATGATACGGGAAGGGCAGTGGACAGTAGAACTTCTTACTGATGAAGGTAAAGAAGACAGCCAACTAGTCGAGGGTGCAAGCTCTTTTTAATTTATATCACGTCACTTTGTCCCATAAAGCATCAGGGCTTAGGCTGAGAGACTTGGATGTAGTTTATCTGGCTTTGAGTGACGAAAGAGCTGGCTTACGAAAGTCACTCTGAGACTTACGGAGGGGATGCCCAGGGTCTCTGACCATCCTTCAGAGTCCAACCCAAACCACGTACTTGTTTGGCTTGTGTAGTGGGACTACCTGAGTCTCCCTTTAATGAAGCAGCAGAGAAAAGGATAATTACTCTCTGATGGGCCTGGGTTGAATTTCTAAACAGCAAACACTGGTCTTCTTTCTCCCAGCATTAAGGAGGCATTAAGAATAAAGCCTGACTTTGTGAGCTGGGCTGCTGAGGGTTGGGTATGACCTGTGAAATGAAAAATCCCTGCTTTGTGCCCAGAGGCTTCCCATCCTGCTGCCTGGCTGTTTTCCTTTTATATCTGCTGGAAGGGAACCAGAAAAATCCAACAAGAAAAAAATCACAATAGCGAGGATTCAGCAGGAGATGCGAAGGGCCCTCCTGAGGTTTCAACCTGCTGTTTCCCTTCCCATGATTCTGAGCTGGGTTCATCGATCCTGGTGCTTACTGCACCCATTCGCTGAGCACCTGCAGTTAAAGGATGGGCTTCAGACTCAGCCAAACTAGGTCTGAGATGCAGCTTAAGCCAGTAAAAAAAAATGAACAAACCAAAATAACTCCAACAACAACAAAAACTCCCCTAAATTTAGTTTCTTCATCAATGAAATACCCATCTCATGAGATTGAGTCACTTAATCACTCATTCACTCACCAATTCACTCCTTTAGTCATCATATATTTATCGAGCACCTACTACGTGCCTCCTGTGTTATGCAGATGACACAATCTTGCTTGCTGAAAGTGAAGAGGACTTGAAACACAGGTGAAGATCAAAGACTACAGCCTTCAGTATGGGTTACATCTTAACATAAAGGAAACAAAAATCCTCACAACTGGACCAATAAACCACATCATGATAAACAGAGAAAAGATTAAAGTTATAAATGATTTCATTTTATTTGGATTCACAATCAACACCCATGGAAGCAGCAGTCAAAAAATCAAAAGACACATTGCATTGGGTAAATCTGCTGCAAAGGGCCTCTTTAAAGTGTTGAAAAGCAAAGATGTCACCTTGAAGACTAAGGTGTGCCTGACCCAAGCCATGGTATTTTCAATTGCATCATATGCATGTGAAGGAAGACTGAAGAAGAATTGACGCCTTTGAATTGTGGTGCTGGCAAAGAGTATTGAATATACCACGGACGGACTGCCAAAAGAAAGAACAAAGCTGTCTTGGAAGAAGTATAGCCAGAAGCAAAGATGGCAAGAGTGCGTCTTACATACTTTGGACATGTTGTCAGGAGGGATCAGTCCCTGGAGAAGGACATAATACTGAAGTACAGGGTCAGCAGAAAAGAGGAAGACTGCAATGAGATGGACTGAAACAGTGGCTGCAACAATGGCCTCAAGTGTAACAACGAGTGTGAGCATGGTGCAGGACCAGGCAGTATTTCGTTTGGTGGTACATAGGGTTGCTATGAGTCTATATGACACCTAACAACAACAACTCTGTGCCTCCACCATCCGTTATTGTTATCAAACATTGTCATTAATATCACATGGTGGCAAAATTTTGCTGAAAAGAATTAAAAAATGACTGCAGCTATACATGGACAAGGAACTGTCAGAAATTCAAGCTAGGTGTGGAACAATGGATATAATTGCTGATGTCAGATGGATCTCGGCTGAAAGCAGAGAATATCAGAAAGATGTTTACCAGTGTTTTATTGACTATGCAAAGGTATTCAGCTGTGTGGATCATAACAAATTACAGATAACATTGTGAAGAATGGAATTCCAGAACATTTAATTTTGTTCATGAGGAATCTGTACATAGACCGAGAGGCAGTTGTTCGAACAGAACAAGGGGATACGGTGTGGTTTAAAGTCAGGAAAGGTGTGCATCAGGGTCCTATCCTTTTACCATGCTTATTTAATCTGTATGCCCAGCAATTAATCCAAGAAGCTGGACTATATGAAGAAGAATAGGGCATCAGGTTTGGAGGAAGACTTATTAACAACCTGTGATATGCAGATGACACACGACAGCAACGGATTTAATTTTGGTTTTAAAGTAAAGTGGACTTGAAGCACTTACTGGTGAAAATCAAAGACTACAGCCTTCAGTATGGATTACCGAAGGGACAAATTTCTGGATAAGGACATTATGCTTCATAAAGTAGAGGGCCAGTGAAAAAGAGGGAGACCTTCAATGAGAAGGATTGACACAGTGCCTGCAACAGTGGGCTCAAGCCTAGCAATGATTGAGAGGATGTCTCAGGACTGGCAACATTTTTTTTATTATACTTAAGTTTCCTATGATTTGGAGCTGACTTGACGGCACCGAACAGCAACAACTATGTGCTTGGGTGGCACAAACAGCTAAGCACTCAGCTGCTAACCAAAAGGCTGGAGGTTTGATTCCACCCAGAGGCACCTGAGGAGAGAAAGCCTAGTGAGGCACTTCTGGTAATTGAAAACCCTATGGAGCACAGCTCTGTTCTGACACACATGGGGTCATCACGAGTCAGAATAATTTGACGACGAATGGTTTGTTTTCTTTTTCTTTTTTTTTTTCGCTATTTGCCAGGCACTAATTTTTAGCACTCTGCATGTATATTTTATATACTTATCACAATAATCCTGATTATTTTCTTCATGATACAGATGAGGAAATGGAGGCACAAATTGGGGAGATCATTTTCTAAGGTCACACCACCAGTAAGCAGTTGGGCTGGGGTTAGAATCCAGGCAGTCTCAGTTCAGAGCCTGTGCTGGTGAAACAAATGTAGGACTCAGTTTCCGATCTTAAGATGCTCACAGCCTCATGGAGGAGACAGGTATGTAGGTGATTAAGTGATATGTAGGTGGCATTGCGTAACAGAGATACGTTCATAAGGAGGAACCCCCAACTAAGAGTTGGGGATCAAGGAAGGCTTTCTAGATAGGGTGACGTTGAGTGCCGCCTTGAGGGACACATGCATATTTTCTGGTGGAAGGAAGATAGAGAAGGAGGGGAAAGGTATTCCAAGCAGAGGGAGCAGGCCTACAGATGAGGGAAAAGGGCGAGGAATGTTTGAGAGATGGCCAAGAGCTGAGCAAGCTTGGGAGTACAGCGTACTTGGAGGAAAGAGGGAAGCTCTGACACTAGGGGGGCAAGGAGGGGCTTTAGTTCTCTCTGGCTACATACCCAAACCAAGGCAGTATCCACTCCACCCTCCACTTTGGTAACCACCGTGATGATAACAGTACCGATGATAATAGATTAGATTTGCACAACACCTAGCAGTGTACGAACACATTCACGGACATTGTAGTATTTCATTTGATCCTGCAAAGTACTCACGATAGGAAGTATTCTTATGCCCAGGCTATACAAAGTAATTTAACTTCCAGTGAGTCATACGCATTTGTGCTAGATTTACTTGACCACTCCGAACTGTGGTAAACTGTGGTCTTTTTATTTGGAGTCTGCTGGTCTTTCATTTAGCCGGTTAAAAAGAAAAAAATCATATTCACTAAAAGCACACCATTACTGTGGCAGAGTTAGCGTTCACCAAATATCCATGTGCTCCCCTGCGTTTCCCAGCATTCCTTGCAGTTAAGTTGGAGCCACGTGACTAGCTCTGGCCAACGGGCTGGTGGGGGGTTGTGGGGGAGTAAGGCATCACTTTCTGGCTAAGGGTAGTTAAGTGCTTTCTCCTGAAAGTTCTTCCCCTGACACAGCGACCTTAGAGGTTGTACGTTCTAGATGGAGGAGGGTAGCCAATCTAAGTTGGACTTTACAAAGCAAGAAAGAGATCCTTATTGGGTTACGGTGTGATTTTGGATCTTCTCTTTACTCCAGCCAAAGCCTATCCTTTCTTGACTTCTACAGCTCTCAAAGTCCTGGTGCTTCTTCCTTCCTTCTCTCAGTCTTTATCTCAGGTTGACATGTGCCTGAGAAAGAATAGAGAGAAATACGAATATCCTAGAAAGCACTGCAGAGAACATAGGAACGCTAATGTAATATTTCTGAAGACCAGATGAGATGACTTCTCTTTCTTGTTGAAGAGAATTCATCCCCTCCTTCATCAGATTATATCTGAATGTTTGAGCTTGACATTTCAGGTGGTTAGTGATCTACCTGTCTTTATATTTGATTTCCCACTAACTCTGCCTCTGTATTTTATTACTTCGCCTCATAGGGCCACCTAGAGTTCCCTGGGCATGTCCTTTGAGAGTTATTTATAGACAGTCTCCTCCCTTTTACTTGATTGTAAGTTCCTTGAGGGCAGAGGTGTGACAATCATTTGGCAAAAGTCTGGCACAAAAGAAATGTGCACAGGGTTGAAAAAAGGAACTGTAAGAAAGGATAATTTTGCTTAAGACACTTTTAGATCTCCTAAGGGAGACCTGGCGGTGCAACAGGTAAGAGCTTGTCTGCTAACCAAAATGCTGGCAGTTTGAATCCACCAACTGTTCCTTGAAAATCCTATGGGGCAGTTCCACTGTGTCCTGTATGGTTCCTATGTGTCAGAATGATGGTTTTAAGGCAATTTAGCTGATTTTAGTAATTATGTGTTTTAATGTCAGATGATTTTTTTAACTTCGTTTTTCACTTTGTCAAGTTTTGCGACTTTACCCAAAATTATGAAAGAGCAAAAGTTGACAAAGGAGTGTCTTATCTCTGTTCCACCAGCATCCTATGCTTTACAGGAGAGACTTGGTAAGATACAGAGCAAAAGAGAGTAATGTCCACCAAATCAGTAGCAGGTGGATTAAAATGCTGATGAGCCTTTAAACATTAGAAATGTGCTTACTGGCCAGTAGAACCCAAATACTTGCATATTTATGTGTGGACCTGGAGGTGTTGAAATAAAACAATTGTCATGATCGAGGTCCTGAACGTTTTCTTCCTCTACTGTGATGGAAATGGTGGATGGCAATCAAATGGGTGACACCCCGTCTGGTTCATCCTGGATAAGGGCTGGGTGGTAGGCAAGAAAGTCTGTGCCTTATTTGCAATTCCTAGAATACCAGTTACCATTTCATCCCTCAGCCCCACAAGAAAGCATATTAGAATCCAATGAAAGCGAAGGATGCTACAAAGGCGACCTTAAATCTCCCCTGATTTATAAGACAAAAGTAAATCAGATGTGAAGTTTGGTAATTTGGCTACCATGCATGGCACCATTCACAACTGCTTGTAATGCACAAGAGTTGGGAACTGTCATGTTGGTGTTAGGTGCCATCAGGTTGGTTCTGACTCACTGTGAGCCTATATACAACAGAAGGAAACATTGCCTGGTGCTGCGCCATCCTCACAGTCGTTGTTATGCTTGAGCCCATTGTTGTAGCCACTGTATCATCCATCTCCTTGAGGGTCTTCTTCTTTTATGCTGACCCTCTAACAAGCATGATGTCCTTCTCCAGTGACTGCTCCCTCCTGATAAAATGTCCAAAGTACGTGAGATGATGTCTCACCATCCTCACTTCTAATGAGCATTCTGGTTGTAATTTTTCCAAGACAGATTTGTTCATTTATCTGGCAGTACATGGTATATTCAATATTCTTCGTCAACACCATAATTTGAATGCATCAATTCTTCTTTGGTCTTTGTTTTCATTGTCCAGCTTTCACATGCACATGAGGTAATTGGCTTGGGTCAGGCACGCCTCAGTCCTTAAAGCGACATCTTTGCTTTTTAAAACTTTAGAACTGCTGTGGGAAGCCTCTATTTAAAATGTTTTGTCTAAAGGAATGAAGTTCACCTAGTCAGGTTTGACATGGGTTTTTCCTTTCCAAATTGTTTTATTCCTCAGTTATGCACACTGCCATGCACATAATAGCCAATCCATAAATATTCTTAATCTGTGATGATATCAAGGGAAGGCAGGAGAACAAAAGGAAGGTTAATTCCCTAGAAGGTAGCCTTGTTTACTCATTCATTGGCCAAATCATTACCGAATGCTTACCATGTGCCAGCCAGAGGTCCAGGCACTTGGCATACAGCAGTCAACTAGACAAATGGAGATGGCCCTTGCCTTCATGAAGGTCATATTATGAATATAAAGGGTGGAGATACCTTCATGAATAGAAAGGGTGGAGATAGATAAGAGTAAATACATAAACAATGACCTTTTAAATACTGATAAATGTCATGAATATAATAAAAGAGGGTTACGTGATAGAAAATGGCTAGAGAAGGGGATAACAGGGTTGGCAAAGGTCTTTCTGAGATGATATTTGAGCTGACAACTGGATAACAGGAAGGAGCCAGCCATACGATAATCTGAGACAAGAGCCTTCCAAGTTGGCTTGAGTTTATTTGATGAAGACTGGGTGTGACTGCGGTAGAGTAAGGAAGGGAAGAGAGGTAGGGGCTAGATGAGGGTAAGCCTCATAGTCTTTGAAAGGAAGTTCGGATCTTACTATAAATGCAAAGAGAAGCCATCTGAGGGTTCCTTTGAACGTTACAGAAACCCTGGTGGCATAGTGGTTAAGTGCTACAGCTGCTGACCAAAAGGTCAGCAGTTCAAATCCACCAGGTGCTCCTTGGAAACTCTATGGGGCAGTTCTACTCTGTTTTATAGGGTTGCTATGAGTTGGAATCGACTCGACGGCAATGAGTTTTTTTTTGTTTGTTTGTTTTGAACATTACAATATTGAAAAAAAAAAAGCCATCCTATTCATTGATCTATACTTGTTACTGAACGTTAGCAAGTCTCATGAATAGATTTATTTTTCCCTCCCTCCCTCTCTCTTAATCATTCTCCCTGTTTTCCTCTTATGGATTGTATTGTGTTTCCCCCTAAAATATGTGTTGAAATTCTAACCACTGTATCTGTGGCCATGATCCTGTTTGGAAATTGGGATTTCTTCGTTACATGAATTAGATCACACCCAAGTAGCGTGGGTTCTAAATCTAATCGGTTCTGAGTTATAAAAAGAGCAGATTAGATAGAGAGATATTCGTACACACAAGGGAAGATAGATGCCAGGTGAGGATTCTCAAGGAACCTAGAAATGCCCAGGGCTGCTGGCAAGGAAGGAAATTGACATGGCCAAGACCCTGATTGGGGCTTTCAGCCTCCAGAACTCTGAGAAAATAAATTTTTGTTTTTTAAAGCAATGCTACTTCTGGTATTCCTATTATAGAAGCACTAGGTCACTAGGACACTTTTTCTAATATTGACTCAGCACCCACTCGTATCAGGGCCTGGGCAAGATTTGGAGACGCAGTTACCTACTACCATTGCTGTCCAGTTGATTCTGACTCAGAGCGACCCTGTAGGACAGGTTAGAACTGCCCCATAGGGTTTCCAAGGCTGTAAATCTTTATAGAAGTAAACTGTCACGTCTTTCTCCCACAGAGGGGCTGGTGGGTTCAAACCACCAACTTTTCAGTTAACAGCAGAGTGCTTAACTGCTACTCCACTGGGGCTCCTTCATCCCAATACTAAAACCGGACAAAAAATACAGCATACACATGCACACAATCACACACACACACACACACACCTCTTCAACCAAACTTACCTATGAGCATAAATAGAAAAATCCTAAATAAAATGTCAGCAAATCTAATCTTGTAATGTATTTTTTTATAGTGTTAGGAAAAAATGTCAGGAATGGGCCCATGTTAGAAAATGTATTGACGAAATTCACTATCTTAACAGATAAGAGGAAAAAAAAAAAAGATGTATAATCATAGGATAGACACAGCAATGTATGAAAATTACATTTCTGGAGTCATGGATCTTATAATTTAGTAGAGAGATGGATAATAAACAAGCAAATACCTATGTTGGGTAATGTCAAGTGTTACAAAGGACAGATGGAGGAGCGTAATGGGACAGAGTATCAGGTGTGTGTGTAGGTGCATGCATGATATTTTTATAGTTGATCAGGGAAGGCTTCTTTGATGAGGTAACTGAAGGAAGAACTGGAAAGGAGAGAACCATATGTACACCCTGGGAGAAGCAATCAAAGACTTGGGGATTGCAAGTTCAAAGGCCTGTGGCAGGGTTCACACTTGTGGTCTTTGACCTTCATTAGTAAGTGCTTCAAGTCCTCTTCACTTTCAGCAAGCAAGGTTGTGTCATCTGCATAACGCAGGTTGTTAATGAGTCTTCCTCCAATCCCGATGCCCTGTTCTTCTTCATATAGTCCAGCTTCTCGGGTTATATGCTCAGCACACAGACTAAGTATGCTGAAAGGATGCAACCCTGACTTACACTTTTTCTGACTTTAAACCATGCGATATCTCCTTGTTCTGTTTGAACAACTGCCTCTTGATCTATGTATAGGTTCCTCATGAGCACAATTAATCATTCTGGAATTCCCACTCTCTGCAATGTTATCCATAATTTGTTATGATCCACACAGTTGAATGCCTTTGCATAGTCAATCAAGCACAGGTAAACATCTTTCTGGTATTCTCTGCTTTCAGCCAGAATCCATCTGACATCAGCCATGATATCCCTGGTCCTGAGTCCTCTTCTGAATTTGGCTTGAATTTCTGGCAGTTCCCTGCCCTTATACTGCTGCAGCTGCTTTTGAATGATCTTCAGCAATTGCACGTGACTGGAACACCTTTCTTGGGAATAGACATAAATATGGATCTCTACCAGGTGGTTGGCCAGGTAGCTGTCTTCCAAATTTCTTGGCATAGAGGAGTGAACACCTCCAGTGCTGCATCCGTTTGTTGAAACATTTTAACTGGTATTCCGTGAATTCCTGGAGTCTTGTTTTTTGACAATGCCTTCAGTGCAGCTTGGACCTCTTCCTTCAATACCATTGGTTCCTGATCATATGCTACGTCCTGAAATGGTTGAACACCTACGAATTCTTTTTGGTATAGTGACTCTGTGTATTCCTTCCATCTTCTTTTGATGGTTCCCACGTCGTTTAATGTTTTCCCCATAGAATCCTTCAATATTTCAACTTGAGGCTTGAATTTTCTCTTCAGTTCCTTCAGCTTGAAAAATGCTGAGCGTGTTCTTCCCTTTTGGTGTTCTATCTCCAGGTCTTTGCACGTGTCGTAATAATATTTTATTTTGTCTTCTCAAGCCACCCTTTGAAATCTTCTGCTCAGCTCTTTTACTTCATCATTTCTTCCTTTTGCACCAAGAAAGCATGGTGCTCACTAACCAAAAGAAGAAAGGTTTCAAGAAGAAACGTGATTTGTGTCAAAGGCAAGGACTACTGGATTTTGCTTTCTTCCCTTCTTTCTTTCCTTCCTACCCTCCTTCCTTTCCTTTCTCTGTCTCCTATTAGTCTAAAGATTCATCAGGCTGGATGTTTCTTGTACTCTTTAGAGACCTAAGGACCCGGTTTCCTCCCTTGGTTTCCTCCTGATACCCTACAATGCATGCAAAGACATAGCAGATAAACAGATAATCATATCTAACTACAAAATGCATCCCTTGCACTCCATTATTATATTAATAGTACTGCTGAATACTTTCCTTCCAATTTTTACCCAGGGAGAATTGAAAAGACACTCCCAGTGGAGGCTCAGAATCATCGAAATGTGTACATGATCAGCATGAATGTCTTATTCTGGATGAATCCTCTTCAATTATATATTTAATTCAGCTGAGAGTACCCCAGAGATGGGTTATTCTGTATTCACCAGCAAAGGCATTGGAAATACCTCCTGGGGACAATGATTTGCCAAAAATTCATGCAACCTTTTTTATATTAATGCAAAAAAACTTGGAGGTTATTAAGTCCATACTTCTGACAGCCCCTGCAGTTACAAATAAAGTAGCTAATTAGAAGAAAAACTGCCCCTACCACCTTTTTCCCAAAGCCCCAGCCATCTTTACGCAAGAACACTGTGACGAATGATACTTATCACCTTTCTAACATGCCCCTTCTCCAATTACAAATTTAGATGGATAACATGACCACAAGAGTTAGGCCCTGAAGCTGGTGACTGCCTCTGGCACCAGCCATATGCAATTTGGGTGAAATTTCCAAGAGACAAATGAAATAATTGCAACAGGGTAAGTCTAACTCCACAAGTGAATTTATAAAAATTAAAAGGTCTGAGAAGTATTGCTCATAGACCCATTTGTCTCATTTTTTCTCATTAAGATTTCATTGAAATGAACTCTGGCAACTGTAAGAACAGTTACTTCTTACTTTAGACCAGGAGACAAGAGAAGGTAATTTTTTATGCATCCAAATTCTTTTGGGATCAGCTTGATACACTGCTATTTCACAACGGACAAGAGTGCAAACATCCTAGTGAAATTCAAAATATAAGACACGTCATTTCATCCCACACAAATGGAACCAAGTTTTGACATTTAAGGAGGATGAGTATCTATACTTGAAGGTACAATTAAAATAGCTTTCAAACAAGCTTTAAAATGTGAATTGGCCCCCTACCACGTAAAACTAATTTAAAGGAAATGGAAAGTCAAAATATTGTCATCTAAAATAATTACCTTATATAAACAAAGTCATTCATTTATCTGTACTTCGGTACATTGCGCCTGAGAGAATTAATGTAAAACACACTCTTAGGTATGCATAAGAGGACTTGGGGATGTAAGGATATAAGAGTGTCCTCATTTGGGTTTTTCTAGGCCGCTAATGTGTTTATCAGAAACCCTGGTGGCCTAGTGGTTAAGTGATGCTGCGGACCAAAGGGTCGGCAGTTTGAATCCACCAGGTGCTCCTTGGAAACTCTATGGGGCAGTTCTACTCTGTCCTATAGGGTAATATGAGTTGGAATCGACTCGAAGGCACTGGGCTTGGGCTTGGAATGTGTTTATCATTTAACAGCTTGCAAATGGCATGACAGCGCTGGCTACCTGGAAATCCTGCTCCTGGCTGTGGTTTTTCTGTTCCCTTTTCCTATCAGGATTGCTAAACTAGAAACACCCATAGCAGCTGGACCACCTCAACACACCTTCCAATCTACTCCTGACAAAGTCGTCAACACCTTCCTCCTTGCTAACCTACTAGATATTTTCAGTACTATTAAGTGGTGCTTGACATTGTCATGCTCCCTCCTATTTATATATAATACTGTTTCCTCCTTCCTAGATTTCCAGGTCTCTCTCCTGGTGACCACATTGTACCTCTTATGTCTTCTTTTTGGCTTCCTCTCAGAGTTCTTAATTTGTCTGTCACACTCTCACCGCCTGTCATGGATTGAATCGTGTCCCCCAAAATATCTGTCAGCTTGGCTAAGTCATGATTCCCAGTATTGTATGATTGTCTACCATTTTGTCATCTGATGTGTTTCCCTATCTATCTTATCATTATGATGTTAATGAGATGAATTAGCAGCAGTTATATTGATGAGATCTACAAGACTAGATAGTGTCTCAAGCCAAACTCTTTTGAGATATAAAAGAGAAATAAGCAGAGAGACAGGGGGATCTATCTAAACCACCAAGAAAACTGTCAGGAGCAACGTGCATCCTTTGGACCCAGGGTTCCTACATGGGGAAGATGCTAGTTCAGGGGGAGATTGATATGAAGGACCTTCCTATTAGATTGTCAGCTCTTTGAAAACAGGAATTGTGTTTCATTCCTACCTGCACCTCAAACACTTGGAAAGCTGCCTCACATATAGTGAAGATACAGGGAATCTTTGTAAAATGAATAACCATTTGTTAGCAGCTTTTGCTTTCCTCCCAGGCAATGAATGTCAGGGTCAGCCTGAAAAGGGATCGTAGCTACCAAATTATAGCCCGAACATCCTCCCTGTTAACATTTAGCTGAACGAAAGCCTTTGGGAAGTATAATCGTCACTGATTATTTGGATTCTGAGAAAGCACAACACCCTACAGTCTGACTGATTATACGTACATTACATTTCACAAAGAAAACAACTATGTTTGCCAGTGGCAGGGATGTGACGCTATGGAGATGAAGGAAAAGGAAGAGGATTTCTAGAAGATTCAGGGCATCAAGAAAGACCCAAAGACATATGCCTGAAAGCAAATGAAAAAAGTAGGAGCATGATATCCTATATGATTAGGGGTATTAGAGTATCGAGGTTTTCTGGGGTGCTGGAATCAACTTTATTCAGTTGTAAGGAATAAACTAGTGATACAGGAACTTGGTATAAACCATTGTCCTGTTCAGAGCTTTCTAAAAATCATGGTGCTAACAAGAAAACACTTTCTAAAAGTATCTTGCAACCTTAATGTCTTTTCAATTTTTTTTTTTCTAGTTTCACTTAAATGTCCAGTCCACAGCTTCTAGGGAAGTTCAGTTGTTTCTTGCTGGGAACAAATCAACAGTGCAGGGCAAAGCTAGTGTCTTCAAATAGGAGCGAGTTACCATTAGGAGTTGTACCAGTATTGGGTGTGTCTACTCTTAATAAGACCCACTTCACTGGTCCTTTCAGCAATTTCTTGAGGAATGAGTAGGAAAACAGGAAGGGACTCTCTCTCTCTTACATCCCACATCCAGTCTGCCAGGAAATCCTGTTGATACAACCTTTACAATAGACTCAGGGGAACCATCTCCATTGCTATCACCCTGGTCCAAAGGATCATGCAGAAGGCACAGGACTGGACAACATTTCATTTAGCTGTATATGGGGTCGCCATGAATTGGGGCTGACTGGACCACAGCTAACAATAACAACAACTGTAAGAAAAGGAACCACCGTGGTATGAAGACAGAAGAAAAACAACCATGAGATAGCATTTCATATTTATAAGATCGGAAAAATTCCCATACAATGTACTGACAGGGATCAGCGAGTAAACTGGTATAATCCTTTTAGAAAAAAAAGTTTCAGATGCACAGAGCAGTTTATCCAGAAATTCTGCTCCTGGGTATATGCCCTTGAGAAATTTTGCACACCTAAACAAGGGTACTTATACAGGGATGTTCAAAGCAATGTATTTTGTAATAGCAATAAAATGGGAAACTACCTAAATGTCTACCAACAGGAAATAGATATATAAATTGTAGCATATTCATACAATTCAACTCCTTACAGCAGTTAAAATAAATGAATGAGAACTATACAGATTAACATAAATAAATCTCTGAGTCATACCGCTGAGAGAAAAATAAAGCAAGTTGCAAAAGGATATGTACTGTATGGCATGATACCATTTATATTAAATTTTAAAATGGAAAATCAAGCCATATATTATTTCTGGACATATACATATATAACAGAATATAAAATTCCTGTACCCAGTACCCTGTAATGACAATCATCAAATTCTCGATGGTGGTTGCTCAGCGAGATGGGAAGATTGCCATGGGACCAAGGAAGAGTCTTCTACTGCATCTGTACTGTGGTTATTTTTCAAACAAAAAGACTCAGAGAAAATATGGAAGAATCCTAGAATTTTAAAATATTGTGTGGGAGATATATGATTGTGAATGATATCATCTTAAAATATTTCATACTTTTTTTTTTTTTAAAGAGTTAAGGACAAGTTTATCTTAGCTGTGAAAATCGAATGTCAGCTAACTCTATTTTCACAGCACCTGTATGAGATAGTCTTCTTAAGTTTATTTAGTGTATAAATTCCCTTGGGCAAGTCCCAATATAGACCAGATCCATGCTGAAGTTCTCGGCATCTATTTGTTCTTTCACTTCTACTGCTTAATTTTTTCTTATATTTTTAGTAATGGAAATATTTTTGTGGGGCATGGTACATTTGAGTGTCCTAAAAAAAAAAAAATTTATAAAGTATGTGATTTCCAAATACCCATTCTTCATTCTTGTTATGTAATTATTTCCTTTTTCTACATATTTTTAAGTCTTGTTGTAGTTTGGTCATTCATTCATTCCTCCACCAAGTATTTACAGACCCTTTTCTATATGTAGGCTGTCTTCCAGCTCCTGGAGTGGTGGTGTTTTGTTGTTAGGTGCTATCAAGTCAGCTACGACTCATGGCATCCTCATTTATAACAGAATGAAATGCTGCCTGGTCCTGCACCATCCTCACAATCATTGATACGTTTGAGCCTGTTGTTTTAGCCACTATGTCAGTCTACCTCATTGAGGGTCTCCCTGTTTTTCACCGACCGTTCAACTTACCCAAACATGTCTTTCTTCAGAGATTGGTCTCTCCCGATGACGTGCCGCAAGTAAGTGAGACAATATCTCTCCATCCTAGCTTTTAAGGAGCAGTCTGGTTGTTATTTCTTCTAAAACTCATTTGTTTGTTCTTCTGGCAGTCCACGGTATATTCAATATTCTTCAATGACACCATAATTTGAGTGCATCAACTTTTCTTTGGTCTTTCTCTTTCATTGCCCAGCTTTCATATGCATATGAGGCAATTGAAAATACCATGGCTTGGATCAGGCATATCTTAGTGCTCAAAGAGACATCTTTCCTTTTAACACTTTAAAGAGGTCTTCTGCCACAGATTTGCCCAAGGCAAATTTAATTTCTTGATGGCTGCTTCAATGGTAATTGATTGTCAAGCCAATAAGAGTGAAATCCTTAAGAACTTCAATCTCTTCAATTTCTTTAGCCATTTACTGGTCTACTATATATATATATATAAAAAAATATATATATATATACACATATACACATATATACGTAATATACATATATACATATATATATATATATGCCTCTTCTTTGTCCTGGGGTAGGTTGGTGAAAAAGAGATCTTCCATTTGAATTTGTCTTTGTTCTTACTAGCTAGTATTATGGGCTTCTGTATCTGCTTCAGCAACAGTTGTTCCATGAAGGCAGGGATAGGTAACTTTTCGCTGTTGCTTGTGCCTGACACATAGATGTTGTTAGTTGCCATCAAGTTGACTTTGACTCATGGTGACCTTATGTGTAACAGAACAAAACATTGCCCAGTCTTGCACCATCTTCATGATCATTGGCTTGTTGGAATCCATTGTTGTGCCTATTGTGTTAATCTATCTCATTGAAGGTTTCCCTCATTTTCACTGACCCTATTCTTTACCAAATATGATGTCCTTTTCTAGCAACTGGTCTTTTCTGATGACTTGTGCAAAGCTAAATTCTCACCATTCCTGCTTCTAAGGAATGTTCTGATTGTGTTCTTCTAAGTCGGATTTGTTCGTTCTTCTGGGAGACTATGGTATATTCAATATTCTTTGCCAACACCACAATTCAACTGCACCCATTCTTCTTATCTCTTCCTTTTGAGACATAGTAGATGGTTAGTAAACTTATATTAGTTCAGTGCATCGATGAACTAATCAATGTATTTCAGATGATGCCTATTTAGGAGTGCGTTAAGCATTAAAAAAAAAAAATCCATTCTTTATTTTCCTAATTCCTTCAAATGTTATTTTACTGAGAATTTTCCAACTTCTTAACTAATGCTCTCAATAATTTTAGTAATCAGAGGTTTTGGTTAAAAAAAAAAAAAACAAAAAACTAACTTAAAAAAATGTACAAGTTTCCCTTCCTTTTAGCATTCAAACATCCCAACCACTTAGGATTCAACCTTCTTTCCTATCATCTACTTGGACTACCTGTGAAACAAAGGATATCCATTGAATGAAAAATAGTCTGCTTTGAACATGGTTTAAAATGATGGTTGTTGCTCTTCTCCCCTCCTAGCCCCAGCCCTGTTCACCCAAGTATCACAAGTTCTTCTGTTCCAGAGGTGACAATATCCAAAGCACAAAGTTCCCAGCAGCAAACTGCTTTAATACCCAATCCAAGCAATGATTCTTGTCTTAGGGAAGGCAAAGTTACCACTCTCAACACTCCTCTGTATCGCAGCTCAACAAACATTGCTTCAAGTGTCTCTTTTTGACACTTTTTGACTTGGATGACTGAGAACAAACAAGCTAAAGCCAAAGGATGGACAGTTACAAGGACAGGCTTTTCCGAGGCAGGTATTCTGTCAGGCTGAGAAGGGACCTGTCCAAATTATCACAGCCTGAGAGATAAGACAAGGCTGGTCGGGGGGGCCAGGAGGTGGAGGGCATCAACTCCACCCTAGGCAGGCTCCATTCACTGGCCCAAAGTGTGCTCAGTCCCCAGACTATCAATCACTCTCACACATCCAGGGACCCCAAAGTGCCAAGCGCTCTGAGAACATGTCAAAGCAGGGATAGTCCTTCTCAGGCAGTAGGTAGACCAAGAGGACTTTTTCTTTGGCAGATTAAGGTCTCTAGGTGGCGCAAACAGCTTGACTTGGCTGGTAACTGAAAAACAGGCAGTTCAAACACACTCAGCGGCACCATGGAAGAAAAGGCCTGGTCATCTGCTTCCTTAAAGATTACAGCCAAGAAAACTCCTTGGGGCTCAGTTCCATTCTGTAACGCATGAGGTCACCATGAGTTGGAATCAACTAAAAGGTACAAGACAACAACAAAAAATCCCAAAAGAAGGTGTTCTTATTATATCCATATTACTGGTGAGGAAACAGAGGCACAGAAGGTTTTTTAAAAAATTTGATATTGACCATGATTGCACAGTCAAAAAGTACTAGTGAACCTAGTGCTTCTGAACCTGAGCTTATAAGAAGCCTCTTTTTCCTAACAGTTGCCGTAGGTTTAGGTTCTTTTTTCTTGAAATATGTCCTGCCCTGCCCTTGCCTTACCTGCAATTAACAGTACAGAGCTGAAGAGGGTATGTCTGATGCCTCAGTTCTGTTTTAAGCCCTTTGCATGGAAAAATTCATTTATTTCTCACAAGACAGGTATTGTTATTATTCCTATTTTATACCTGAGCAAACTGAGGCCTGAGGGACTTAGCAATCTGCCTAAGGTCACCCGACTAGCTAGCAAGCTGGTCAACTAGAGATTCCTATCCAAACCCTTTATCCCTTGGCCACCTGTCTCTAGGCTATGGCACCACCACTAAAAACTGGGAGTCAGTCCTTCATGCTTCCTTCTCCCTCAAATCTAATTGTTGTTGTTATTGCTAGTTGCCTTCTAGTCAACCCCAACTCATGGTGACCTCTGTAAAACAACACAACATTGCCTGGTCCTGTGCCATTTTCATGATCGTTGGTATGTTTGAGTCCATTGTTGTAGCTTTTGAGTCAGTCCATCTCATTGAGGGTTTCCCTCATTTTAGCTGACCCTTTACTTTACCAAACGTGAGATCCTTTTCTAGAGAAATGGTCTTTCAATGATGTGTCCAGAGTAAGCAAGCTGAAGTCTCTCCACCCTCACTTCTAATAAGCATCCTTGTTGTATTCGTTCTAAGACTGATTTGTTCATTCTCTGGCAGTCCACAAAACATTCAATATTCTTTGTCAACACCATGATACAAATGCATTAATTCTTCTGTCTTTCTTTTCCATTGTCCAGATTATTATTATTATTTTAATTCAATGGTCCAAGTGTCTCTTGAGACCCATCCCCTCCTTTCCATTCCCATCATTTTGTCCTTCTTCAGGACTTCACCCTTTCTCCCCTGTAGAATTCTCCTGGTCTCCTCCCCGGCTTCTAATCTTCACCATGCAGCTGGAAAGTCTCTCTAAACCACTGCTTCTCAAGGCTGCATACATATTGGAATGACCTGGAAAGCTTTAAAATGTACTGATGTATATGGATCCACCCCAGAAATTCCCATTCAGTTGATCTGGGGTAAGCACCATTAGTTTTAAAAACTCCCCCAGGTGATTCTAATATATGATAGAATTTGAGAAACATTGTTCTAAATCACACATATAGGCTTAGAACAGGCTCCTTACTTTTTAGAAGACCTTCCATGACAATGGGACAGTCCAAATTCATTAGCATGACAGATGGTGCTGCCTTGCTAAAACCCCAGCCTGGATTTTCAAACTCATTTTTTAACAGTCTTGAACACACACACACACTCTCCACACTCCAGCCACACCTAAGTATTTCATGCTTTCTGAACACACCATGCTTTTTTGTGTTTTCAGGCCTTTGCATATTCTGTTCCCTCTGCCTGGAATGCTGATTCTTTCTTTCTTCACTGCCAAGATTCCACTCATTTTCAAAAACTTGCTTCAATGTCCCTCTGCTGGGAAGCTTTCTCTGAACTCCAGGAGCATCGGTGGTTCTCTAACCCCTGCTCATGAAACACTTGGCATTCAATTTCAATGTACCACTTGTCCCACTGTGTAAGCAGTAGTTTAGATTCTGACCTCCTCCTTTACCCTGAGGTGTTCCCTAAACAGGCCTTCCAAGGTCTCCACCCCTGCCACCTTTCTGATCTAATCTCACGTCACTCTTCCCCTCATTCTATACTCCAACCTTTCCTTTTCCTACCTTGAAGTCTTTGCTGGGATTGCTCCTTGAGGCTACAACTCTCTCTCTCTCTCTCTTTTTTTTTTGAACATTTTATTGCGGTTTAGATGAAAATTTACAGAGCAAATTAGTTTTCCAATCAACAATTTATACACAGCTTGTTTCTGGAGTTTTTTTGGTTTGTTTGTTTCATGATATTGATTTCAACTTGAATGCATTAACACTCTCCCCACTTCTTCCTTGGGTCCCCCATGTTCATTTTCCCAGGTTCCCTGCCATTACCTTCCTTTTGAACTTTACTTTTGGACAAATGCTGCCCTTTAGGTCTCCTATATTTGGTTATTCTGAGGTGTACGTTCCTCACTGGTGTCATTGTTCATTTTATAGGATTGTCTATTGTATGGCTATAATGTGTGATCTCTGGGAGTGATTTCAGTTCCAAATTTGAAGGACGTCTAAGGGCCATAGTCTCGGGGGTTCAGTCTATAACTCTTACCCTGCCCTCCCCTACTGTCTTAGGCATCTAGTGCTGCTACAACCGAAATACCACAAGTGGAGCTATAACAGAAATACTACAAGTAGATGGTTTTAACAAAGAGAAGCTTATTTGCTCACAGTCCAGTAAGCTAGAAGTCCGAATTCAGGGCACTAGCTCCAAGAGAAGGCTTACTTTTTCTGTTGGCTCTAGAGGAAGGTCCTCGTCAACAGTCTTCCCTTCATCTGGGAGCATCTTAGTGCAGGAATCTCAGGTCCAAAGGAAGCACTCTGCTCCTGGCACTGCGTTTTTGGTGGTATGAGGTGCCCATGTCTCTCTGCTTGCTTCTCTCTTTTATATCTCAAGAGAGTTTGGCTTAAGACACTACTTAATCTTGTAGGCCTCATCAATATAACTGCCACTAATCCTTCTTACTACATTATAGTGATAGGATTTACAATGCATAGGGAAATCACATCAGATGATAAAATGGTAGAAAACCGTACAATCATACAAGGGAATCGTAACCTAGCCAAGTTGACAGATATTTTTCGGGGACACAGTTCAATCCATGACACCTTCTTAAAACCAATTCATCCTTTAAAACTCAGCAAGATAGCCTTCTCAGGGAAGTCTTCTGAGATTTCCCACTAGACTAGAGGTTAGTATCCTTTTTATATTCACTCCCAGAATTATGTTCCTTTCCAAGGTGGTATTGACTTCATTCGAAATTATACACACATTTGTGTGGTGTTATTTGGTCAATGCCTCCCCACTAGACTACAACCATCTGAAAGCAAAACTGATAACTATTTCTGGTCACATTTCCAGCATGGCAGCATCTAGTACAGTGCCTGGAACCTAGTAGAACCAACTGCAGTCAAGTCAACTCATGGCGACCCCAACTCATGGTGATACCACGTGTGTCAAAATGAAACTATGCTCATAAGGTTCTCGATGGTTGATTTTTCAGAAGTAGATCACCAGGCTTTTGCTCAGAGGTGTGTCTAGGTGGACTCAAATCTCCAACCTTTCAGTTAGCAGCCAAGCACATTAACAGTTTGCACCAACCAGGGACTCCTTAGCACCTAGTAGGCATTCTATAAAAACTTATTACATTAATGAATGAATACCCATCATGTAGTAGGGGCTAAATATAATTTTGTTTTTGTTGTTAAGCTTGGTGAGAGCAAGGAATTATTCATAGTTTTTAAAATCCCCAGGCTTTGGCATATAGTAGGAACTTAATTGTTTTGAGTATTATCAAAACTAATGAGTATTCCTTCGACTTCATCTAGTAATCAGCATTTTAAGTATATCAAAAGTATTTTTCTCCTTCATAAAACCATGAACAATAAAGACTATTTATTCACATAGTCATTGCCACAGTTAGAAATTGCCTAAAGCCACTGGGAAATTAATAAGGAAATAATAGTTTTCAGAGGGGTGAAGACCGCTAATAAGAGAAAACCTGGGTAAACATATGTAGTTAAAAGTTGAATCAATATGTAAATATAGTAAAGGAAAACATGACTATAGCTACTTGTATTTAAACTAGCCAGTCTCCTTGCTCATTATGAGTTGTACATAATAAAGGCAGCCTACCACACACTTTTAAGAAGGAAGAAGTAACATAAGAACACTACTTAGACTCAGATTTTGGGGAAGGCAGATTCTGGAGTTTTTTGGAAAACTCTATGACCAGAAAGCCTAAGTTAACTTTTATTAAAGGGATTTCAAAAAAAAAGAAAGAAACTCTAGGTGTGAATATTATCATATGCAGAGATGATTCCAGAGAGCCATATTAAAACAGTGGCAACATTTCCCTTCAATAATGAATTTGCGGAATTTTCATAAGCAGACGAATTTCCCTCAGGATTAAAGGCATTGGTCCCTGTATGTGCCTCTGAGCATTAGAACATTTTTTGGTATTAAAAACCTATATGCCATGTTTCAAGAGGCTCTTTGGGTCCATACACCAAATTACAAACCACAATGTTATTAAAAAAAAAAAAAATAAGACTTTCATTTAGAGATTCTAAAACAGTATAACAGAAATAGAAGGTGGTCGCATCACCTTAGTCCTGATTCTGGGTACCCTGTGGAGAGATACCCACAGATTCCAAGCTGTACCCAAAATAGGGTTGCTCTTTTGGAGGATTTCCTGGTTGTTCCCTTAGAATCTGTAGAAGACCTGACATCAAAGGATCGCAATGGGGAGCAAAGTAGAACAAACACGGAATCTTAAGGACCATCTGAGGGTGAATGGTAGCTATCGCCAGTCTTGCAGTGTTGTGGCTGGTTCCCAGGCTCTCTTCTCCAACCTCTTCATCCTTTCTTCCTGGGCTTTGACCTTCATAATTATCCTCAAGGGCTTATTTACCAGATACTCATAAGATTTGCAACTCATATCCAACTGCCTTTTTGTCAACTCTACTTGGATGGCAAAAATGCCCTCAAATCCAAAGTATCAAAGACAAACAAACAAAAAAGAAAACCCAGTGTTCCCCACACTCAACTACCCCATGCGCATCTCAGATGAAGTATTCTGTCTTCACCTACTCAGTGAAGGGAACCAGCACCCAGCCTCTTGTACAAGTTAAAATCTAGAGGACGTAGTTGACAGCTCCATCTACCTCACACTCCTTATCCAACCTAAGGACCGTGTGCTAACTTTTCTCTCCTAAATGCATCTACTTCTCTCACTTAGACCTCAGTAGCCTTATAAGTAGTCTTCCCTTCAACAGCTTCCCATTGCTTTAGGATAATCTCTTAACATTGTATGGTACCTGCCCATATCCCCAGGATCAGGGTGAAATTTGCTTCTCAATTAGCTGTATGGGTACCAGTTAAACTAACTGTCTTTTAGATTGCTCAGCATGTAAAGCTCCCTGTCTTCACAGGCTTGCGTTCCTTTCCAAGATGGTTTCCCTTCTATCTCCCTTCACTCTCCTTCACCTAGTTAAGAGTCACTTCCTTTGATCTCTGTGACTATGCCAAATGCCCTTTTATTTTCTTTTATACAACATGTGCCTCTACTTCTTAGCACTTCTTTTGATTATAATTTACATTCATAAGTTTTATTCATTTAATGTATATAAGTTCCATATATGTTAAGCCATATTGAAGGCAGGACCATCTAAATAGGCCAAATGCCTAAAAAAGTAAAGTATCAGGAAGGGACGCTCCACAAAACAAACAAACAAACAAACAAGCCCAGGTCCAGTTAGTTTCACGGGGGAATTAAAATTAGTCCTAGTTGGTTTCATAGGAGAATTATACAAAAATTTTAAAACGCGGATAACGTCAATGTCATTCAAATTGTTCTGGAAAATGCATAGAAGGGCGATTTCCAAAATGTTCATGAGGCTAGGTTAACATTAATACTCTATACTGACAAGGACATCACAAAAAGGGGAATTTTAGTTGAATTTTTCTTTTGAATATTGATGCAGAAATTATAATAAAGATTAGCAGACAGAATTTGTGGCACATTAAAAAGACAATACATACTGAACAAAAAGGGATTTGTTCTAGGAATGAACTGAAGATTCATTATCAAGTTCACCTTTCAGCCAAAGATTAGGCAGGCCTATAAAATGAACAACAACACAGGTGTATACGTGACCAAACGGGTGCCCAAAAGCGAAGATGAGAAGGCAGGAAGTGACAGGAAAACTGGCTGAATGGAACCTGAGAATCCAGGGAGGAAAGAGAAAGGGGGAGAGTGCTGACACAACGCAGGGATTGCAACCAATGTCATGAAACAATTTGCGTATAATTATTTGAATGAGAAACTAATTTGCTCTGTAAATGTTCACCTAAAAAAGAAAAGTAAAAAAAAAAAAAAAAATGGCATGAATATATTTCTGTAAGTCACAAAATGATGCTGAAACTTTTCAAAATAAAAGTTACCAACATGGAAAAAAAAAAAGATAAATCTATCAAGATGAAACATTTCACAGTGTTTATATGCAAGGATTCGACTTGCATTCAAATCTCGGCTCTGACATTTATTAGTTGTGTGATCTTGTTCAAGTTATTTAATCTCTGTGAATCTGTGTTTTCTTAATTTTGCAGTGAGAATAGTAACAATACCTAGTTCTATAGTTGGGCAAGGATTAAATGAATTGATACACGTAAAGAACTTAGAACACTGCCTTGGATATCAATTGTACCAAATAAGTTTCAACTATTCTTATTAATATAATCATAATAATATTAATATTAAATAGAAAACATCTCTGCAGATACCAAAATATATTTGATAAAATTCAACATCCACTTTTTTACATTAAACAGCTCTTAATAAAATAAGAATTGATACGTATTACCTTAACATGGGAAATATGTGTCTATATCAAACCATCGGCCATCCTGCTTAATGAAAAAATTGAGATGCGTTTCCATTAAAGTCAGAGACAGTGTAAGGAAGTCTGTGATTTTTGTTCTTATTTATCACTTTTCTGGTGGTACTAGCCAATATAATTAGGCAAAAGAAAGAAACAAGATATAGAAATTGGGAAAGGCGTGGTAAGATCATCGTTACTTGCAGATGGTGTAATAACTTAGCTGGAACCCTCAAGGGGATCAACTAAAAAAAAAAGCTATCATAAATATTAAGAAGATTCTGTAAGGTGACTGGGAAGAAAATTAATATGCCGAAATCGGTAACTTTTATAAATTAAAAAAAAAAAAACCAATTGCAGTACAATATGGAATAAAATACCATACGTTTTATTGTAAACAACAAAGGTAGATTATCTTGGTGCAAAGGTATCAAGAAATTAAAACACACATACACACGCACATATGTATATACACAAGTACAAAGACAACTTCAAATATTACCAAGAGACACAAAAAGGACCTCAACATTGAAAAGTCTATCCAAGGTTTTGCATTAAAAAAACCCATCATAATGATAGCAATTCCCTCAATATTAATTTGCATATTTAACAGGATTTCAATAAGAGCACCAACAAATTAATTTTTTAATTACATTCCCTAATTTTAAAATTTAGAGGAAAAAATAAACCAAAAAAAAAAAAAAAAAAGAACCCATTGCTGCCTGGAAAAAGAGAACTCTAAAAATCTGGAAAATGAAAGTAATGATATAATGCCAACTAAACCAAATATTAGAGTATATTATAAAGCAACAATAAATAAAGAAGTGTGGTTCCAGACTAAGAATATAAATGTAAATTAGCAGAACAGAAATTGGAGTTTAAGAATAGATTAATATACTTGTCAATTTAGATTGCTAAAGATGGCATTTAGCCTGAGACCAGAAGAACTAGATGGTGTCCAGCCACCATCAATGACCGCCCTGACAGGGAACACAACAGCGAATCCCTGATAGGGCAGAAGAAGCGTGGGATGCAGACCTCGAATTCTAATAAAAAGACCAGACATAACGGTATGACTGAGACTGAGACAAAGATTAGATTGGACTATAAGACATAAAATGATACCAGTGAGGAGTGTGCTTCTTAGCTCAAGTAGACACATGAGACTATGTGGGCAGCTCCTGTCTGGAGGCGAGATAAGGCAGGGGGGAAGAGAAGCTGGTTGAAGAGACGCAGGAATACAGGTTAGAGAGGAGGGATGTGCTGTCACACTGTGGGGAGAGCAACTAGGGTCACATAACCACGTGTGTATAAGTTTTTGTATGAGAAACTGACTTGAATTGTAAACTTTCACTTAAAACCACAATTAAAAAATGAAAATGAAAGATGGCATTTAAAATCAGTGAGGACAATATGTCTTAATCAAAAAGTGGTGTTTGAACAATTGAGTAATACCTAAATACACCACAGTTTATATCCCTCACAATTCCAGGTAGATCAAACATTTAAACATAAACAAACTCCTGAAATTTAAAAGCATTATTACAACACAACAACACACAACACCCGCTGCGGTTGCGTTGATTCCAACACATAGCAACCCTGTAGGACAGAGCAGAACTGTCCCATAGAGTATCCAAGCAGTGCCTGGTGGAGTCCAACTGCCCACTTTTGGTTAGCAGCCATAGCTCTTAACCACTATGCCTCCAGGGTTTCCTTAGAAATCATAGAATTGTTTTTATTATTATTAGCTGAGAGAGGACCAGGACTAAGTATGAAACAAAAAGAAGACATAAGAGGAGATACTGCCTCATTTAACACAAAAAACAAACAAAAGTTCACCTCCTATTTCCATTTTTGTGATGTCTTTGTTAGTTTTGAGTATTAATGGTAACTTAGCCTCACAAATACTTTAGAAAGGTCCCTTCTATTACTTTTCCAGAACAATTTGAATTACACTGAAATTATCTGCCTTTTAAAAGTTTGTATAATGGATAAAACCTTAAAGTTAAAAACAAAACAAACAAAAAAACCAACCCACAAACTTGTAACATAAGTTCAAAAAATTGTTGCTTTTTTAAATTATAAAGCCCGAAAGGAGGCCCTGGTGGTACAATGGTTAAGCTCTCAGCTGCTAACTGAAAGGTTGGTAGTTCAAATCCACCCAGTGGCTCTACAAGAGAAAGGCCTGGTGATCTGCTCTCATAAATATTACAGCCTAGAAAATTCTTTAGGGCAGGTCTACTCTGTCACATGGGGTTGTTATGAAAATTGACTCAATAGCACCCAACAACAATATCTATTAAAAAAAAAAAAACCCAATAGGAAAGTGGGTAAGGTATATGAGCAAATAATTCACAAGAAAGGAAATACAAATGCTTTTAAGGACAATTTTGTTATGTGCCATTTGAGTCTGTCCTGACTCATAGCAGTCCTATGAACAACAGAACAAAACGCTGCCCAGTCCTGCTCCATTCTTACAGTCCTTCTTTTGTTTGAACCCATTGTTGCAACCACTATGTCAATCCATGTCATCGAGGGTCTTCCTCTTTTTCGATAACCCTCTAATTTACCAAGCATGATATCCTTCTCCAGGGACTGATCCCTCCGGATAACATGTGAGACTTAGTCTCGCTATCCTTGCTTCTAAGGAGGTTCTGGTGTACTTCTTCCAAGACAGATTTGTTCATTCTTTTGGCAGTTCATGTTGTATTTAATATTCTTCCCCAACACCACAATTCAAAGGCGTCAATTCTTCTTCCACCTTCCCTATTCATCCTCCAGTTCCCGCTTGCATATGAGGCAATTGAAAACACCATGGCTTGGGTCAGGAGCACCTTAGTCTTCAAGGTGACATCTTTCCTTTTCAACACTTGAAAGAGGTCTTTTGCAGCAGATTTGCCCAATGCAATGCGTCTTTTGATTTCTTGACTTCTGCTTCCATGGGTGTTGATTGTGGATCCAAGTAAAATGAAATCCTCGATAACTTCAATCTTTTCTCCATTAATCATGTTGCTTATGGGCCCAGTTGCGAGGGTTTTTATTTTCTTTATGTTGAGGTGTAAGCCATATTGAAGGCTGTGGACTTTGATCTTCATCAGTAAGTGCCTTAAGTCCTCAACTTTCATCAAGCAAGTCTGTGTCATCTGCATAATATAGGTTGTTAATGTGTCTTCCTTCAATCCTGATGCCTTGTTCTTCTTCATATAGTCCAGCTTCTCGAATTATGTGCTCAGCATACAAATTGAATAGGTATGGTGAAAGGATACATCCCCGAGGCACAACTTTGCTGTCTTTAAACCACGCAGTATCCCCTTGTTCTGTTCAAACAACTGCCTCTTGATCTATGTACCTGCTCCTCATGAGCACAATTAAGTGTTCTGGAATCCTCGTTCTTCTCTGTGTTATCTATAATTTGTTATGATCCACACAGTTGAATGATTTTCGTAGTAAATAAAATACAAGTAAACATCTTTCTGGTATTCTCTGCTTTCAGCCAGGATCCATCTGACATCAGCTATGATATCGCTGGTTCTTTGTCCTCTTCTGAATATGGTTTGAATTCCTGACAGTTTCCTGTCAATATAATGCTGCAGTCACTTTGGAATGATCTTCAACAAAATTTTGCTTGCATGTGTTATTAATGGTATTGTTTGATATTTTCTGCATTTAGTTGGATCACCTTTCTTGGGAATAGATGTAAGTGTGGATCTCTTCCCGTTGGTTGGCTAGGTAGCTGTCTTCTAAATTTCTTGGCATAGATGAGTGAGCACTTCCAGAACTGCATCAGTTTGTTGAAACTTCTCAATTGGTATTCCATCAATTCCTGGAGCCTTGTTTTCTGCCAATGCCTTCAGTGCAGCTTGGACTTCTTCCTTCAGTACCGTTGGTTCCTGATCACTTGCTGCCTCCTGAAATGTTTGAATGTTGACCAATTCTCTTTGGCACAGTGCTTCTCTGTGTTTCTTCATCTTCTTTTGATGCTTCTTATGTTGTTTGATATTTGCCATAGAATCCTTCAACACTGCAACTCGAGGCTTGAATTTTTTCTTCATTCTTTCAGCTTGAGAAATGCTAAGCATGTTCTTCTCTTTGGGCTTTCTATTTCCAGGTCTTTGCACATGTCATTATAATACTTTACTTTGTCTTCTTGAGCTGCCTTTTGAAATCTTCTGTTCTGCTCTTTTACTTCATCATTTCTTCCTTTCACTTTAGCTACCTGACATTCAAGAACAAGTTTCACAGTCTCTTCTGACATCCATTTTGGTCTTTTCTTTCTTTCCTGCCTTTTTAATGACCTCTTGCTTTCTTCATGTATGATGTTCTTGATGTCATTCCACAACTCATATGCTTTTCAGTCATTGGAGTTCAGCGTGTCAAGTGTGAAATCTATTCTTGACATGGTCTCTAAATTCAGGTGGGATATACTTAAGGTCATACATTGGCTCTCAAGGACTTCTAATTTTCTTTAGCTTCAATTTGAACTTGCATATGAGCAATTTATGGTCTGTTCCACAGTCAGCCCCTGGCCTCATTCTTAACGATGATATTGAGCTTTTCCATTGTCTCTTTCCACAGATGTAGTGGATTTGATTCCCGTGTATTCCATCTGGTGAGATCCACATGTATAGTCACCTTTTATGTTGTTGAAAAAAGGTATTTGCAATGAAGAAGTCTTCGATCTTGCAAAATTCTATCATGCGATCTCCAGCATCGTTTCTATCACTGAGGCCATATATTTCAACTACCAATCCTTCTTCTTTTTTCCAACTTGATGGAACATGGAATTGGGATGCATAAGGACACTAGTCATTGGATTTATGACACACCATAGCCCAGGATGATCTTCTCTTGAGATCCTTATCTTAATTATATCTGCAAAGACCTCTATTCCAAGTAAGGCCAGATTCAGAGTTTCTGCATGGACAAGAATTTTGGGTGGACGCTATTCAATTGGTATGTGCTCACATATGCATAGAATATGCCTGAAGGAAACACAAGAAACTGGCAAGAGTTCTGCTCTTAGGCATAATGTTGTGCCTGATGATCTTTGACACTATTTAACTATTTCTGAAAGAAGTCGCGCTTTTCTACCTTACTTCACAAAACTTGAAAATTAAGCTCAAAAGGAAGAGAACAGGAATAGCTGCCTTCTTGGGAAGACTTCCAGTCTTAGAGTGCTCTGGCCAAGAGGAAATCTTAACGAGATCATAGGAAACTGTGTGAGATTCTCGTGAGCCTGGAAGTAAGTAGTTTCAAACAGGGACTCTGCTAGCTAGAGACCAGGGTAGACCCAGCCACACCAAAGGTGTTCAATAAATATTTGAGTCCTGCAAACTGGAATAACAAAACCAAAAGCAAAAACTATTCCATGCTAGCAGGCAGGAAGACTTGAATTGGTCTTCATCTAGCTGTTGAACCTCTTGCTTTCAGTTTCTTTATTTCCAATGTGGTATTTGTTAATATTTTACTTGTGGTATTTATTAGCATTTCTTTCTATTTTGCATTCCTTCTTTTTGGATTGCTTAAGCTAAAAAGTCCTTAGAGGTCTGTTTATCTCCCTTGTTTTACAGATGAGGGATGTTTGACAACTAAAGTTAATGACATTATGCAGCTACCCTCACAGAAAAGATTGTTTATGAATTGTAAATGAGGATATTATATCCTGGGAAGAAAATGCTGCAGACATTCAGCCTACTACATCAAGGAGGGCTAACAGCTTCACCTAAGTCTACTCAGGTATTCCAAAGCAACACTTGGCTACTAGGTCTTATAAATGGTTTGTTTCAGGTTTTATACATGGTTTGCTCCTTAAAACTTCCAACTTTCAAATTCTTATGGAATCTAGACTTTCTGGAGCCATGGAGGCTGCATGAACCCCCAAAACTATTGCCCTGAAATAATCTTTAACCTTAAACCAAAAATAAAATTAAAATAGTTTAGCTAAATAAGTAAAGAGTGTTTGCCTTGGACATTGTACTCTTTTAAAGACCTATCTATGTGGGATCAAATTGACAACAGCAACTGGAAAGGCTAACTAGGAAGCTTAGGGGGGCAGTGAGTCTGTATCAATGGGGGAGGAACAATTTGGCAAAGGAAGGTGAGAATGGCTGCACAACTTGAAGAATATAATCACTGTCAGTAAATTGTGCGTGTAGTTGTTGAATCGGTGTATATTCTGCAGTGTGCATTTTCAACAACAACAAAAATGAAATTAATTATTTTAAAAAAGCAAACAACTTCCAACTTCTCAATCTTGGAAGACTTACAGTTATTGGTCCTCTATTTACTGTGTTACCAGGTGGTGTTTTAGCCACTAGTGAAAAAGAAACAAGATGCCTGCTTTCACAATGTTTACATTTTAGTGACAAACACAGGACACAGAGAAATGAAAAGTAAACATAATTACGTGAGATAAGTCAGCTGATGAAAAGTGCTACAAGGAAAACGAGACGTGCTGAGATGGGTTAGAGAACTGGGGTGGGGGAAGTCACTTCAGATAGGCTGATCAGAAAAGACCTCTTGGAGGAGTTGACATTTGTCCTTAGATCTGAATAACAGGGAGAAAGCCAGGCAAAAATCTGGCCAGGGTGTATCAGGCACTGGGGACAACAATGATGATGAAACCAGGACAAAATCGTTAATAACACTGATAAAATAGTAAGTATTTATTGAGCACTTACTATGTGTTTCTTCTCAGCATTTTACTCGTACTATTCCATCTAACTCTTTTATTAAGTCTTTTGAGGTAAGGGACTATCATTGTCTCCATTTTTATTGATGAGGAAATTGAAGCACAGGAAGGGTAGACCATTGCCCAAGGTTCCATAGGTAGCTAAATGTTCTGATACAGCATGTATGAAGGCCCTGTGGAAATGGATGTGTTGGAAAAGGAAATATCAGGCTGAGTGGACAGAAGTGGAACCAGGTCAGTGGACAGAAGAACGCTATGAGGGGAAGAAGGAGAGGCCAGATGCTGTAAGTACCCACAAACCTAGCTCAGGAGTTTGGATTTTTATGTGAGGGCAGTGGACAGATTTATAGATGGTTTTAAGGTCCATTCAGAAGAGAGCATGGTCTGATCTATATTTTAAAACAATTATATGGTACAGGAACTAGTGTGAGGATAGTAGTTTGAGTGATGAAGGGTGGCCTTGAGGCCTGAGTTTCTGGAGAAGCTTGAGATAAACAGGGGTGGGGGCATGTCTTAGTTATCTAGTGTTGCTATAATAGAAATGCCACAAGTGGATGGCTTTGACAAAGAGAAAATTTATTCCCTTACAGTCTAGGAGGCTAGAAGTCCAAACTTGGGGTGGCAGCTCCAGGGGAAGACTTTTGCTCTCTGCCAGCTCTGTTGGAAGGTCCTTGTCATCAGTCTTCCCCTAGTCCTGGAGCATCTTAACGCAGGGACCTTGGGTCGAAAGGACGCACTCTGCTCCTGGCACTACTTTCTTGGTGGTATGAAGTTCCCCTGTCTATCTGCTCATTTTCCTCTTTAGTATCTCGAAAGAGACTGACTCAAGACACAATTTAATCTTGTAGATTGAGCCCTGCCTCATTAACACAACAGCCACTAATTCTACCTCATTAAAATCACAGAGGTAGGATTTACAACACATAGGCAAATCATATCAGATGATGAAATGGTGGACAATCACACTGGGAATCATGGCCTAGCCAAATTAATACACATTTTGGGGGGGCGCAATTCAATCCATAATAGGACATCATGGAATTTGTCTAGTCCAGAGCATTCGACCCAAGGTACTTATACTCTGTTCTGCAGTCAGTCCCTGGCTTTGTTCTGACTGATGATATTGAGCTTTTCCACCACCTCTTTTACTACAGATGTCAAAATAGGAATAAATTTCATGTGTTGAACACTAATGACTGAAGACCAGACTAGTTGTTGAGTGAAATCAAGGACATCACAATGAAGAAAGTAAGAGATCATTAAAAAGACACGAAAGAAAGAAAAGACCAAAACAGATGTCAGAAGAGACTCTGAAATTTGCTCTTGAACATTGAGTAGCTAAAGCAAAAGGAAGAAATGATGAAGTAAAAGAGCTGAACAGAAGATTTCAAAGGGCGGCTCGAGAGGACAAAGTATTATCACTACATGTGCAAAGACCTGGAGATAGAAAGCCAAACGGGAAGAACACACTCAGCATTTCTCAAGCTGAAAGAACTGAAGAGAAAATTCAAGCCTCATGGTGAAATATTGAAGGTTTCTATGGGGAAAATATTAAACGATGCAGGAAACATCAAAAGAAAATGGAAGGAATATACAGAGTCACTATACCAAAAAGAATTGGTGGACGTGCAACTATTTCAGGAGGCAGTACATGATCAGGAACCAACGGTGCTGAAGGAAGATGTCCAAGCCACACTGAAGGGATCGGTGGAAAATAGGGCTTCAGGAATTAACAGAATACCAACTGAGATGTTTCAACAAACGGATGCAATGCTGGAAGCGCTCACTCGTCTATGCCAGGAAATTTGGAAGACAACTACTTTGCCAACTAACTAGAAAAAACTAGAAGAGATCCATATTTATGCCTATTCCAAAGGAAGGTGATCCAACCAAATGCGGAAATTATCACACAATATCATTAATATCACATGTGAGTAAAATTTTGCTGAAAATCATTCAAAAGCAGGGAAACGCCAGAAATTCAAGCCAGGATTGAATTTCTCGAGTCATTATGTCTTGATGCAGTTGTTGACAATTTGGCAAAAAAGCCTGATCATCTCAGTGGAAATAGCTGGCTTTATCTAGTTCTTCAACTCTTATTATTTGTTGCCGTCAAATTGCCTTCGACTGATGCAACCTTACGTATAACGGAATAAAGTGCTGTCCTGTCCTGTACTGTCTTTGTGATTGTTGGCATATTTGAGCCCAATGGTGTGGCTGCTGTGCCAATTCATCTCATTGAGGGATTCCCTTATTTTCTCTGGCCCTCTGCTTTGCCAGACAATGTCCTTTTCTAACGATTGATATTTCCTGATGATATGTCCAAAGGAAGTGAGCAAAAATCTCACCATCCTCACTTCTAAGGAGTGCTGGTTTTGTTTCTTCTAAGACTGATTTGTTTGTTCTTCTGGCAGGCCATGGTATATTCAATATTCTTCACCAGCACCACAATTCAGATGCCTCAACTTTTCTCCTGTCTTCTTTTCTCAGTGTCTTGCTTTCGCATGTATATGAGGCATTTGAAAAGACCATGGTTTCAGTCAGGCACATCTTGGTCATCATTTCTGCAACATGCTCCGCTGGTAAGAGAGTCAGATCAATGTGGGGTGAAATTCCTGCCTGGCTATTTGCCAGCTGAGTGACATCAGATGAGCTTCAGTTTCTTCTGTAGAACTGGGGCATTTATATCTCCCAAACTTGATGACAGTATTAAATAAAATCAAGTTCATGTCTTGCCCCAGTGTCTTGGCACTCAACAATACCAGTTCACTGCCCTCCCTTCCCCTTTGGTAGGTGTATGTTGGACATATTAAATTTTTCTTTTATTTCCTCTTATTTACGGTACACATTTAAAGCTATTCCAAATCTCATTGTTTAGATCAAGACTGGAGACTTTAACCTCATCTGTCCTCCCCCTTTACACATATTTGCTTATTGTCTACCTGTTATGTTTCTCAAAAGGTCTCGGGGTGGCACAAACAGTTCACGTTCAAATACTAACCTAAAGGCTGGCTGTTTGAACTTACCTAGCGGCGCCATGGAAGAAAGGCCTGGTGATCTCCCATAAAGATTACCAAAAAAACCCTTGCCATTGAGTCAATTCTGACTAATAGCTACCCTATTTTTTTTATAGGACAGCGTAGAACTGCTCCATAGGGTTTCTAAGGCTATAATCTTTACAGAAGCAGACTGAAACATCTTTCTCCCATGGAGTGGCCGGTGAGTTCGACCTGCCGATCTTTTGGTTAGCAGCCAAGTGCTTAACCTCTGTGCCACCAGGATCCTTTTTCATTAAGATTACAGCCAAGAAAACTCTATGGAGTAGTTCTACTCTGTAACACATGGGGTTGTCATGAGTTTGAATCAACTTGAAAGCAGCGGGTTGTTGTTGTTTTTATGTTTCTTAAACTCTGCTACGGACGGGATGAGGCCATACAATCCAATAGAAATTGCCATCTCTAAAGAATTTGAATCTTTTTTGTACAGTATGATAGGGCCTGTTCACAGTTAAAGAGTAGCCAGAAGCCAACTGGGCACAGAGAAAGATTTTGAGTCTCAAAACTAAGCAGTGAAATGTACTAGCCCACTCCTGATTCTGAATTCCAGGCTCATTCCCTGCATACGCTCTTAAATTAAAATAAATTCAAACGGCTCTCCCCTGCACCCTCCTCCTGACCTTCTTTTCCCTCATACACATTTTTTTTTTTTTTTTTTACCCACTCTAGACAATTAAGAAGGCTATTTCCAAGGAGAATTTAACTCTGGGCTCTATCTTGCCCTTAACTTTGCAATCCCTCAGCTTGTTTCCCATGACGGCCAATTTCCCGCCTCACCATCTCCCTTGATTTTCAGTGTCTTGTTAAACAACCCTTTCCTTCTCTTTTTCTGGCGACTGAGACTGGGAAATTACTTTCTTTAATCCAGGCCCTATTTGTACTTTCAAGGCCAAGAATTCTGGAAGCATCCATGGGTCCAAAATTGTTTTCAGTGAGGGCTGCTCTGCTAAAATACTGTTTTTGTTGGTTTGGATATATAAAAAAAGAGTTTATGTCTGGATATATATGTGTATATAAAGCCAGTAGCCAGTTGCTGTTGAGTTCACTCCGACTTATAGGGATCCCACGTGTGACAAGGTCGAGCTGTGCTTCACAGGGTTTCCAATGGTTGGTTTTTCAGAAGTAAGTCATCAGGCCTTTCTTCTGAGGTGACACTGGGTGGGCTCCAGTCTCCAATCTTTTAGTTGGCAAGCAGCCGAGCTGGTTAACTGTTTGTGTGTGTGTGTATATATATACATATATGTGTGTGTGTGTATACATATATATATATGGAAACTCTGGTGACCTAGTACTTAAGAGCTATGGTTGCTAACCAAAAAGGTAGGCAGTTCTAATCCACTAGGCGCTCCTTGGAAACCCTATGGGGCAGTTCTCCTCTGTCCTGTAGGGTCACTGAGTCAGAGTTGACTTGATGGCAATGGGTTTTATATACATATGTGTATGTATATGGAGTCTACTACATATATATGTATTTATATGTATGTCCACTCTGTCCTACAGGGTCCCTATGAGTCACAATCGACTGGATGGCAATGGATTTTGGGTTTATCTATGTATATATACTACACACACACACACACACACACACACACACACGCATACATATAAATGCTCTGGTAACCATTCTATCTGGCCTGATTTCTAGGCACTGGATATCTGTAAGGAGCTTTGGTGGCATAGTGGTTAAGCACTTGGCTGCTAACTGAAAGGTCAGTAGTTCGAATCCAACAACAGCTCCATAGGAGAAAAGACTTGGCAATTTGCTTCTGTAAAGGTTTCAGTCCAGGGAACTCTATGTCATTTTACTGTCACGTGGGCTCTCTATGAGTTGAAATTGACTCGATGGGAAGAAATTTTTTTTTTTTTGCAATGACTGTATGTTATGTGAGAACCTTGATGGCATAGTGGTTAAGAGCTGTGGATGCTAACCAAGAGGTCAGCAGTTCAAATCTGCCGGCTGCTCCTTGGAAGCCCTATGGGGCAATTCTACTCTGTCCTATAAGGTCATTATGTGTCGGAATCGACTCGATAGCAACGGGTAGGGATTTACGGGTATGTTCTTTTCCCTTCTTTAATAGTTAACTGCTTTAATTTCCTTATCATGTAGTCATATGTTCTAGTTTTCTATGTCCAAATGCAATTAAAAGCACCCTTCGGGTGTTCTGGTTTTAATCATTCTGTGTGTGAGCATTCCCATGGCTCAGAAGAGCCCTCTGCCTCCTCTCAGATGGGGCCTTTCTCTGAGAAAGAACAGAAAAGCCAGCATGAGCTCTGAGAGCGATCCCCACTTCCTGCAAAGCACCACCCCACTCCCCAGACTTATGCCAAGGAACCAGCTGTCCTCCCAACAGTGGGATGGTGCAGTGGCTTCAGCCACACCTGAGTTAGGGAAAACACTGCTGCCCTGGACTGGCTTTGGGACCTTAGGGACTGACGGATTTTTGTCTGTTAATGGGGATACTGATAACTATCTTATCATTAGGACTGGGAACATATACAGCTTCCTTAAAAAATTAATGGTGTTATGATAATCATTATTCTGGAAAGTTTCCGGAGAAGCCATACGTTCCTTCTGAATCAGATTCCTGCCACAGCGCATTATGCCAGCGCTCTTCCAACTATCTGTGACGAGTGTTCCTCCCACATTTGACTAGGGGGCGGGTCATACCCCATGTAACTCACCATGCCAGTTCCATTACTCCTGAACTGCTCTGTATCGCAGTCACAAGGATGTGCTCACTGGTCACACCCTTGGAAGTCCTAGCAATGCCCAATTGCTGTAAAAGTTTTAAAGTTCTTATTCTCATTTTCTGACTTATCACAGACTAGTAGCAAATAGTTTGCAAGCTTGCAATGATCCTCGAGCCACAGTTTAAATAACATACTTTATGCTGTAAGCCTTTTGCGGTCTAGCATGTGCTGGGCACTTGTGAGGCACCGGAGGTTGGCTGATGTACTTTCTGCTTCCCCAGAACATCAGTGCTTAATAAGGATTTGTTAACTGCCTTTGTGAACAAGTGAAGGGTCTGTCCTGATCCCAGCCCAGCTCACCACAATAACTGTGACCACTGGTTCATCTCGATGGCTGAGTAGGGACTTTTGTTCCACCCTCAGGCTTGACTTGGCATTTAGGTGGGAAAGGGGATTTGATAGGAATCCTTCCTCTTGTCATTAGGCCAAGGAAAATATCTGGGCTGGGAGTCCAAGCCTGACAAAAATCAAAACTAAAAACCTTGGCAGACTTCCAAATGCTGATGCAGCTTCACACTCACTTTGTGTCATTCTGCTGGGGGTCATTTTCTGAAGCTAACTGCCCGATTCTTCCAGGCACTGGACTACGCTCATGTTGTTATCAGTGGAGGCTACATGCAGGGACCAATGTTCTTTAAAGCACAGCAACAACAACAACAACAAAAATCTCCATTCAGTTGGGAAATTAAAGGTATGGTTTCAAATCCCGTTACTGTGAAACCCAAATGCTTATTTGAAGAGTTAGACATACATAACACAGAAACAAACAAAAGCCTGTAGATAGTATCGAAAATTTGTTTTTATCATTATCTGCCATTGAGTCAGCCCCCAACTCATGGCAACCCCATGAACAAGGAATGATTGATTGCGGATAGGATCCTTGTGATCCACAGGGTTTTCACTGGCTGATTGTCAGAAGTAGACTTCCAGGCCTTTCTTCCTAGTTCATCTTAGCCTGGAAGCTTCTCTGCAACCTGTTCAGTACCACAGCAACACACAAGCCTCCACTGATAGATGGGTGGTACTGCACATGAGGTGCGTTGGCTGGGAATCGAACCTGGTTCCCCTGCATAGCCAAAACCAAACCCATTGCTGTAGAGTCGATTCCAACTCATAGCAACGCTATAGGTCAAAGTAGAACTGCCCATAAGGTTTCCAAGGAGCACCTGGTGGATTTGAACCACCAACCTTTAGGTTAGCAGACATAGCTCTTAACCACTATGCCACCAGGGTTCTCCTGCATAGAAGGCAAGGATTCTACCACTGAAGCATCATTGCTTCAGTATTGAAAATATTGGAGGATAATGATGATACACTTGCAGTAACATTTGTGTTCGAGCACAGGTGACAAATTTATACCCAAATTCCCTCCTGTTACTCCTTGACTGACAGTATTAATCAATCATCCCACCTCTTTTCTGATCTTACATATGGCTTCAGAATCTCAGCATAGAATTCAAAGGCACGGCCAGTCTATGGGAGATGATAAACGGGATGAGAGGTACTTGGCTTCCTGATGTAGTACTTTAGAGTTTATAAAGTGCTCTTCACAGGCATTACCATTTTAATCCTCACCTGTGATGTAGTAGCTTCAATTAACAATGCACATAATTATTCACCCAGGAGAAATGGAAGCACTCAGAAATTAAGGCGTTTGTTCAATGTTTAAAAAGTAAGTGGCGGAAGTAGAGGTTGGGCCCTGCTCCACCGCTCTTGCGTGGTCCAGGGGAAGGCAGGATTTATTACGTTCCTTTGTTTTTTTTTTTTTGGTGCACCAGACTCTTAGTAACTGTAGCTCATTGAACCCTCCAGTCAACCTTGTGAGCGGTATTATTATTTCTAATTTTTGGATGAGGACAGTGGGGTTCAGAAGGGCTCATGCTCAAGGTCATAAAGGTAGTAAAGGAAGAGTTAAGATTTGAAGCCTCATTTCTCTGAATCTGAAGCATGTTTCTTTTTCTGCCCATGTGGTCTCCACCTTCCAGCCTTCCATTGGCAGGGAACACTGCTAAGAGTGAGACATGACAAAGGTGTTTGTCATTGTTGTAGCTGCTGTCGAGTCAGCCCCCCACTTGAGGTGGACCCATGCACAACAGCATCAGATGGCTGTGATCCAGGAGATTTTCACTGGCTGATTTTCAAAAGCTGATCGTCAGGCCTTTCTTTCTAGTCTGACTTAGTCTAACAGCTCCACTGAAACCTGTTCTGCATCATAGCAACACTCAAGCCTCCACTGACGGATGGGTGGTGGCTGCACTTAAGGTGCACAGGCTGGAGATGAAGCCGGGGTCTCCCATGTGGAAGGCGAGAATTCTACCTCTGAACCACCATTGCTGCCACCAAGGTGTTTACCAGAGTATTAAGGACAGTGGAAACTTGAACATGACGTTGATGCTCAACCTTAGAGAAATGATTAAACCTTGTCGTATCGCTGCACTGGAATGAATACTTGCAGCTATTAGAAACGGTTCATATGATGACTATGTAGAAACACGTGAATGTGTTTACAAAATAACATTAAGGACTTGTATGTGTATTGATTACATCTATAGGGAAATTATGCATATGTATGGATGATGAGTAAAAGACAAAGAAAATATCTTTTGGCTGGGATACAGGATGATAAGATGCTTTAAAGTTGTGTTCAACATAATGATTTAAAAAAGGTTTATGTGTCCCTGCATCAAGAAAATCTGGCTATAGGAAACAGGTAAAAATAATCGCTGATTAAAAATTTTACCCTTAAGACTTGCAAGAATGCATTTCCGAAATAATGAAAAGGGCTAATGACATTTCGGGTAAAAATTAAATACTGTACTGATTGAAAGCAAGTGGAAGTAGTGGTATTAGAATGAAAATTTGACATTGGAAACTTTGAGTATTTAAGTGGCAGTTTGCATAGTAGAGAGATCTAGAGGCCCACACTGTGTTTTGTTTCATATCCTCCATGCATTCAACTCTTCTGCCTCTTAGATATCACAGTGAGGTTCTAGGCAGTGACTTTGAAAATGAATCCCACATATATTTTTTTTTTTTCCTGGATGCTGTAGGGCATGTGAATTGATCTTAGCTCTATTTGAGTTCTTTGTCTCATTCAAAAGGTAGTCTTCCATTTAACAAATCTCCAACCACCTCTCCATCCATTCAAGAGACATTTACTGAGTGCTAACCGAAATCCATCAGCTACTCCTTGGAAACCTATGGGGCAGTTCTACTCTGTCTTATAGGGGGTTGCTATGAGTCGGAATCAACTTGATGGCAATGGATTTTATAGTGATCTAGGCCTTGTGAGGGAACACTGGTGGTGTCGTGGTTAGGTGCGATGGCTCCTAACCAAGAGGTCAGCAGTTCGAATCCGCCAGGTGCTCCTTGGAAACTCTGTGGGGCAGTTCTACTCCGTCCTATAGGGTCGCTATGAGTCGGAATCGACTTGACGGCAGTGGGTTGTTAGGCCTTGTGAGGAATCCCTGGTGGCATAATGGTTAAGAGCTACAGCTGCTAACCAAAAAGTTGTCAGTTTGAGTCCACCAGGTGCTCCTTGGAAACTCTATGGGGGCAGTTCTACTCTGTCCTATAGAGTTGCTATAAGCTGGAGTAGACTTGATGGCAATGGTTTTTATTTTTTTGGTTTTAGGCCTTGTGAGGCTTTCAGAATATAAGAAAATGGATCTGTCTTCAGGTTGCCGAGAGTCTAGTGCAGGAGAGAGACAAAGTGGAGAGACAACTGTACATAGAGCTGTATTGGTCTCCTAAGGCTGCCATGACAAAATGCTGCAGACTGGGTGGCTTAAAACAACAGCATTTATTCTCCCACAGTTCTGGAGGCTGGAAGTCCGAAATCAAGGTGTCTGCAGGGTCATGTTCTCTCAAAAGGCTCCAGGGAAGGAATCCTTCCTTGTCTCTTCTGGCTTCTGGTGGTTGTCAGCAATCCTTGGCTTATAGATGCATCATTCCCATTTCTGGCTCAGTCTTCACACGGCCTTCCCCCTATGCCTTATCTGTCTTTGCGTCTCTCCTCTTTTTTATAAGGACATCAGACATATTGGAGTAGGGCCCATCCTACTCTGGTATAACCTCATGTTAACTAACCTCATGTTAACTAATCACACCTGCAAAGACTATTTTACTGGTACTGGGGGTTAGTAATTGAACATATCTTTTTCGGGGACACAAAATCCATAACAAGTGTCTATCAAGAGCTAAGCAGGAGACCATGTCTGGAGAGCTCTAAGACCACTGGGCAGTGGCATCTAGCTTCACCAAGAGTCAGAGAAAGCTTTTCAGAGGAGGTGATGAACAAATGAGCCCTGCAGGATGAGAAAAATTTAGCCTTGTAAAATTGGGTGGGGAAGAGAAGGGCACTAATAGTGTTCCAGGCAGTGAGTCGTACTGGGAAAAGGTATGGAGGTAAGAGAGCATGGCCAATTTGGGAAGCTTCAAGTGGTTCGTGTGGCTACAGAACAGGGTGCAAGATGGGAAATGATATATAGAAAATCAGACAGAGGCTAGATCATGAGGGGCCTCGAGTGCCAAGACAAGAAGGCAAGATAAAGCAGAGCGATTGACTAGCATACCAAGTCAAATCAAAGTCACCTGCTGCTGAAACTAAAAAGAATCAGGGCAGCCTCAGGGTATGAGGAGAGCAGGGAGAGTCTGGGATGACTTGAGGTCCCCAGCTGAGGGTTATTGTTGTGGGCTGCCATCGAGTCGGCCCCCAACTCATGGTGATCTCATGCACAATGAAACAAAATGCTGCCCAGTCTTGGACTATCCCCATGATGGGTTCTTTGCAGATTAAGACTGTTGTAATTTATAGGGTTTTCACTGGTTGGTTTTTGAAAGTACATCATCACCAGGCCTTTCCTCCTGGTCCATCTTAGACTGGAAGTTCTGCTGAAATTCATTGAGCATCAATAGCAACACGCAAGCCTCCAATGACAGACGGGTGGTGGCTGTGCATGAGGTGCACTGGCTGGGAATTGAACCTGGGTCTTCCGCAAAGAAGGCAAGGATTCTACCACTGAACCACCAGTGCCCCCTGACACATAGTAAGTGCTTGGTAAGTGTTTGTGAGTATTCTATTTGTCACTGTACCCAGTACAGATTCCTCTCCCAACCCCTACTTGCTTTTCTTTGTCACCTTGAGGGTGGAGACTTGGCACAAAGGAAGGGTATAATCAATGCTAGTGAAATGAAGTATGAATAAAAGGGGAAGTGAATCTAGTGGGAATTGACAAGGCACCACAGTCAAGTGACACTCAAGTGTCATTGTCTTGGATGACTGAATGCCAGTCAAACCCTGCTTACTGGTGTAGTTTGGCATCATGAAATGCCAGAGAGTCAACAAAGCAGCTGCTTTCCAACACATATGGAAAAGAAGAACACAGTCCTGAATTCCTAGGACCTCCTGCCATTCTAAGTAGCCCTTATGGAGCAATAGATAAGTGCTCGGCTGCTAACCCAAAGGTTGGCAGTTCGAACCAACGCAGCTGCTCTACAGGAGAAAGACCTGGGGGTCCACTCTCGTAAAAGTTACAGCCAAGAAAATCCGATGGGACATTTCTACTCTGTCACATGGGGTCGCTGTGCGTTGGAACCAACTCAATGGCACCTAAGAACGACATAAAAACAACACACCATTCTCAGCCTCTGGGTCCATCACCAGACTGTACCAAGAGTGGGCAGGAAGCACACCATTCTGCACCATAAAACAGCCCCTATAAAACAGCCCCCGTGTGTGGTGAAACACGCCACTCAATTTCTGGAAAAGCTTCTTGGTGTTGTTAGTTGCTGTCAAGTTGATTGCGACTCACGGTGATCCCATGTGTGCAGAGCAGAACGGCAACATAGGGTTTTCAAGGCTGTGGCCTTTCAGAAGTAGATCGCCAGGTCTGTCTTCCGAGGTGCCTCTGAGTGTGTTCAAATCACTGATCTTTGAGCTATTAGTTGAGTGCTTAGCCGTTTTTGCCACCCAACCATGATGTAATGACTTCCTTGCTCTCTAGGCTTGCTCCAAGCCCAGCCCACATAGCTACAAGCAGCATGACTCAATCAGCAAGCCCTGGTACCCCACAGGTCACTGAGATGGCCGCTGAAGGAAGTGAGATGGCACCTCGTCAGAGCATGATCCTCACTTAGTGACTCCAGCCACACCTCCCCTGGGAAGGGCCAGTCACCCATTATTGTAGTCGGACACATTTTCACCTCTCGGCATAGTGTACCTCCAATCTTGTTATGCCGCAAGGCAGCAGGAGGGAATGCGGGTAATTTGACAAAGCAAGTCAAATGACAACAGCAGTTCTTATCGTCACTTGAAATGCATCAGGTCACAGAGCTTCTGCCAAAGTGCTAGCAGGCAAGCACCCGAGTTGAGCTACATCCGCTGCATTCGATGATAACATCCAAAGCCCGGCTGGCTGCTGTGTCTCACCTAGTCCTCCCTTCGATGTGGACAGCTGCCTTAGGTCATGAACTCTATTGGAACAATGCCAAGATGATGACCTTCTGAGGCTCAAGGCAAAGGCTGGCTCCTCAGATGGATGGGGAGCTTCAGGTTAAGGCAATTTTATTAGTGAACATATCTTGTGATTGCTCAACTGTCATGCAAACACTAGATGACAAGATTCCTGGGGGACTCTGAAATCCCAGCTCTAAACTGAAGGACTCATCTTTGTTGGTTATTTTTAGTGATCACTCATCAGGTGAGGTTGGAGCATGGGAGCCCTTGTGCACTGGCTTGGGGCACTGAGTTTGAGATTCTGCTCAACTACGACCTGTCAAGTGGCCCATGGCTGTCTCAAGGAGCTACTGCTGGGAAGTGTCACTTTTATCCTGACCCCATTACCTGAGTTCCAAGGGTCCTGCCCTAGGCTCTCCTGGGCCTTATGTGTCCCTCCATTTCAGCACACCTCACTGGAATTGCAGCTAACTAGAAACACTGGTGGTGCTGTGGTTAAGAGCTACAGCTGCTAACCAAAAGGTCTGCAGTTAGAATCCACCAGACACTCCTTGGAAACTCTATGGAGTAGTTCTACTCTGTCCTGTAGGGTTGCTATGAGTCAGAATCAACTCAATGGCAGTGGGCTTGGTTTTGGTTGGGCACCCCACCTGACATCCCTGGGTGGCACAAACAGTTTGTGCCTGGCTACTAACTTAAAGGTTGGCAGTTTGAACCCATCCAATGATGCAGCAGAAGAATAGCCTGGCAATCTGCTTCCATAAAGATTGTTGTTGTAGGTACTGTCGAGTCAATTTTGACTCGTAGCGACTCCATGTGACTGAGTAGAACTGCCCCATAGGGCTTTCTGGACTGTGATGCTTACTGGTGCAGACCTTCAGGTCTTTTTACTGTGGAGCCGCTAGGAGGCTGAAACTGCTGACCTTTCGGTTAGGTTAGGAGCTGAGTGCTTAACAACTGTGCAACCAGGTCTCCTTTGTAAAGACTATAGCCAAGAAAACCCTATGGAGTAGTTCTACCTTAACACACGGGGTCATCATGAGTTCAAATTGACTCAACGGCCATGGATTTAGCTTTTTTTATACCTCACATGTCTCGAAAACCTGCTTATGAGTGCCACCCTGAGGATGAAGGCCTCATCTCCATGAGGAGGGCCCGGCATCTGGCGCATTGCCAGGAATATGATCGTGGCATGGCATAGCACTGATTGCTACTCACGGTGACCCTTTATGACAGAGGAGAACTGCCCCATAAGGTTTCCTAGGCTATAATCTTTACGGAAGCAGATCCCTAGGTCTTTTCTTCTGTGGAACAGCTGGTGGGTTTGAACCGCTGACCTTTCAGTTGATAGCCCAGCGTTTAACCATTTCGCTACCGGGGCTCACATTGCCAGGAGTATAGACTGGGCTCAATTAAAGTGTCATGAACTAGTCAATAGATGAATAAGTGAATGAATGAGTGAACAAAGGAAGAAATGGAGGCAAGAAAGTCAACCTGCTGCTGAACAAGGTTGGGAAATAAAGTAGGGTGGAGCAGACCCAGACTGAAAGAAGAGAACCAAACTCCATCCTGCTCAAAGCGGCACATAGAGCAACAATTGGCACGTAATAGATGTGTAATAAACTATGACAACAAACATTTACTAGGCACTTTCTCTCTCCAGGCACTGTGCTATGCCCCTTACGTGGATTGCCTCATCTAATCTGTGCACTTAAACCCCGCAAGGAGTTGATATTACTTTTGGCAATGCGAATGCAGGAGCCAGTGACTTATACTGACTGCCTAATACATGGCAAGCAGGAACAACATGACTTCTGATGGAAACTTCCTTCTTGCCCTCTTCCTCTGGTTTGCTTTTGTCCATTCCTTAACACTCAATTGAAGCATGTTCTCCTCCACGAAGCCTATTGTCTTAGTTATCTAATGCTGCTGTAACAGAAATACCACAAGTGGGTGGCCTTAATGAACAGCAATTTATTCTCTCACAGTCTAGGAAACTCGAAGTCTAAATTCATGGTGCCTACTCCTGGGGAATGTTTTCTCTGTCAGTTCTGGGGGAAGGTCATTGTCATCAATCTTCTCTTGGTCTAGGAGTCTCAGCACAAGAACCCTGGGTCCAAAGGACTCCGGCCTTGTGCTGCTTTCTTGGTGATATGCGGTCCCTTTCCTCTCCTCCAGCTTCTCTCTTTTTTATCTCAAAAGAAATTGACTCAAGATACAATCTAATCCTGTAGATTGAGTCCTGCCTCATTAACATAACTGCCTCTAATCCTACCTCATTAACATCATAGAGGTTAGAATTTACAACACAAAGGAAAATCACATCAGATGACAAAATGGTGGGGAGCAATACAATACTAGGAATCATGGCCTAGCCAAGTTGATACACATTGTGGGGGGACACAACATAATCCATAACACCTTCTGTGACTGATTCCTATGAGGTGTCTCTGTGTTGTTCTCCCATGATTCCTTCTGGAAACCTCTATCCTGGTATGCATTATTCTGTATATAATTAGTTCTTTGTGCATCTGCCCCTCATAGGAGGGGGTTTCTTGTTGTCAGGTCCTGTGACTGATGTCTTTAAATCCCCAGCGTTCAGTCCAATGCTTTGCACATTGCATCAGCTCAGGATTCACTGTTGAATGATTGAATGACATGGAAGAACCTGCCTGAATCATTCTTAATTCATAAAGAGCAAGCTTGGCTAAAGCAGTTCGGCATTTCAACATGTGCAAAAGGGCTACACATAGAGAACTGTGAATATAAAACAAAATCCACAATCCTGGGCCGCACTAAAGGATAAAGACGCGATAGGATAAACCTTAAGATGGGGAAAAGAGGCCCCGGGGAAGTGAGGTGCCATATACTGAAGGAACTCAGCGTCTCAGAGGCAAAGGAATACGGAATGTGGCCACTGCCTTCTTGTTAATTCTGGGGCGCAATGCTTGCTTTATGAATAAAGCCATGTCCTCCACTTGCAACTCAACTACTGCAATTCCATTCTAAAAACCCATGGGATACACAAGATCCTTTTAGACCAAATACGGAGGCTACGACTATTACATAGGTCGGAAATTTTGCCTAAAACTCTTACTTTTTAAAAATGAAATCTGACTATATCCAAACCAGAAAATTCCATTTTATGCTAACAGAGAGTCCTTAAGGAGCCTTAGCAGTGTTACAGCTCTGGGGTGGAATTCCTCGAGGAGGCTCTATAGTCATGGCTGTTTCTAGGGGGCACACAAGTTCTCCTCAGGGGTCACAGGTCCCTGGGTGAAGATCCAGAGGCAGTGAAGTCAATAAGGCCAACTTACGAACTTACCGCCACCAGAAAGGAAGTAGTGCCGAAGTATTTTATGAAACAGGGACATTTCTAGCCTTTGAATACTTAATTCTGAGAGTCATATCAATGTAGAGAGAATGCTCAGCCTGACAAAGTCTACCTTTGAAGTTTTGCTAATGAACTCCATCTTCGTTGAACGTGCATATACATGCACGTGCACACACAGCCACACCCACCCTAGTAGAGTACATACATGTTGTGCTATATCACCCCATTTTAACCTCTTGGTTCAAGAGGCGGAGAAACCACTCAAATATTTTTCCAACTCACCAGGAAAGATAATCATTCAACTTGGTCTTACCCTGAGGTAGTTGAGGGTAAAATTTGTTAGCCCCATCCTGGTGATGTTTTTGGACAGCTGATCCAGGACCTGAGGATCTTGTGCCTAAAGAGAAGGGGAAAAAAAATCACCTATTTACCCCAGTAAGATGGTCCCAAGAAAATCTCAGACTGTGTTCCAGCTGCTGAGAAAATGCAATCACATCATTGCCAACTATCGGCCGAGGGCTGGTTGCTTCAGATGAATTAATTTATGTTTTGAAGACACTCGTATGTAACACTTGAGGAAATGTTCAAACAATTGTGTAAGGCCCATTGTCCAGGAAAACGAAACTGACTCAGCTGTGGTCTCAGTTCTGGGGAAAAATGGCTTCATTTTCTCTCTCAGATGCTCTGGGACTATGTCTTCAGGGTCATTAAGTCAAACCCAGAGACATTGGGCTCAGATGTCACTCACGAAAGAGGGCAGGAATGTGCTTTAGAGCTGGCTTTGGTTTCCTGTCCTGATGATATTGTCATTAGGTGCTGCAGAGTCGATTCTGACTCACAGCAACCCTACGCACAACAGAACGAAACGCTGTCCAGTCCTGCACCATCCTCACACCCATTGCTGTGCTTGAGCCCATCATTGCAGCCACTGTGTCAAGCCATCTTGTTGAGGGTCTTCCTCTTTTTCAGTGATACTGATAGTACTGTTGTTTTTAACAGCTTGGAGTTGAGGATTGTATTTGAAAACTTTGCAAGTGCTATGAAAATATACGTATAAACCCAACCAAACACATTGCTGTTGAGTCAATTGACTCATAGTGACCCTTCGGGACAGAGTAGAACTGCCCCACAGGGTTTCCAAGAAGTACCTGGTGGATTCGAACTGCCAACCTCTGGTTAGCAGCCATAGCACTTAACCAGTATGCCACCAGGATTTCCATGTATATGTATGCGTATACGTATACGCATATGTATATGTGTGTGTATATATATATACATATATATATATACTTTTTGAGCATTCTAACTCTTCTCCCCATTAACTGTGACTAGATATTGATGTCCTTGGTGGTTTTCTCCAGCAGGACAGTAAGGGTAAGCATCACAATTTCCAGAATATCAGCTACATTTAAGAAAGGGGTGCTCAGCTCCATGGACCACCCTAAATGTTCTGTACGGCAAGAAAAAATGAAAACCGTTTCTGGATTCCGTTTTAAAATGAGCCTCTTGGTTGATGGTCCTTCTTTCTGTTTCCCTTTCTGTCTTTGTCAGTTGGTGTAAGCAAGTTGGAGTCCCTGGGTGGGGCAAATGGTTAAGAGTTGGACTGCTAACTGAAAGGTTGGTTGTTCAAACCCACCCAGAGGCACCCTGGAAGACAGGCCTCGAGATCTGCTTTTGAAAGGTCACAGCCTTGAAAACCCTATGAAGCAGCTCTGCCCTGCACACGTGGGGTCATCAGGAGTCAGAATTGATGTGATGGCAACTAACAACAACAACGGAGGCAAATTGGTGCTAAATAGAGGGAAACATAAGTAAATATCCCTTTCTCTCCATTTCTGCATTCATGTTCATGAGACTATCTTAGTGATACTAGCACACTTTTATTTATTCTTTTCTATACTTAATTTTTCTCAAGGATCCCTGGTGGCACAGTGGTTAAGTGCTCAGCTGTTAACTGGAAGGTCGGCAGTTCAAACCCACTAGCCGCTTTACGCGAGAAGGATGTGGCAATCTGCTTCTGTAAAGATTTACAGCGTAGGAAATCATATGGGACATTTCTACTCTGTCCTACGGGCTTGCTATCAGTGGGAATCAGCTCGACAGCAATGGCTTTGATTTTTTTATACTCAGTTTTTCTCATGGTGATACTACCAACTAGCTTTGTGTGTGTACACTTATACGTAACCAAACAAAAACCAAACCCATTGCTGTCGACTCTGACTCATAGAGACTTACACACATACATACGTACAGGCAGTAGTAGCCAGTTGCTTTTGAGTTGATTCTGACTCATGGCAACCCCACGTGTGTCATTGTAAAACTGCTCCATAGGGTTTCAATGGCTGATTTTTCAGAAGCAGATCACCAGGCTTTTCTTCCAAAGTGCCAATGGGTGACCTCAATCCTCCAACCTTTTGGTTAGCAACCGAGCATGTTAACCACGTGTACCAGCCAGTATGTATACTTTGAATATACACATACACACATATAATATAGGAGAAAACAGCCATATTGTATCAGTTTTCACGTCAATTTCTTGAAAAGAGGTCTTTGGTGGACATGGAACCAACACTTATTGAACTCCGTGTGCCGGGAAGAGTTGGTCCTAGAGAGATTGATCAAGCAGACACAGCTGAGTTCAAGGAGCTTGCATTTCACTTGGAAGATGTGATGATAATAAATAAATAGAAAGACAGGGCTGCTACTGCAGCTGCTGCTGCCCGATAGCTATACCAGCTGAGGGCCTACTATGTGCCAGCCACTTTTCTAAATGCTTTATGTACTTTAACTGCTTTCATTCTCAAACCAATTCTCTGAGGCAGGCTCTATTATCGTGCCCACTTTATAGATGAGGGACTGGAGGCACAGAGATGCCACGTCATTTGCCCAAAGTCACATAGGATCCAGGATACAAATCTAAGCAGTCTTACCCTACTGTCCAAGGCCCCAGCCACTGCCCTCTGCTGCCTCTCAGTCTATTAGGAGTATCATGAGAGTGGATACTCCAGGCCGCTCCAAGGAGAGCAGAGGACTTGAACTGAGCTTTGGAAACTGAGAAGGACTTGAGTATGAGTGGTTAGAAACAAGAAAGCAGAATGTATGGGTGCTACAGCAGAAAGCACAAGGTCAATGGTAAGGGTGAAGACTGGGTTAGCTGGTCCAAATGAGAGGGTTGAGGACAAAAGCCTGCCGAGAGAGCCTGGAGTTGGTTAGTTGGGAGGCTGTTGGCTTAATAGCCTGGGTTTTGGAGTCAGGACCAACTGGGTTGAAATCTTGATTCTGCCACTATGAGGCTGGAAAATATTGGGCAACTTAATGAACCTCTCTGACACTCAATTTCCCACCTCTGGAATAATAATAACCTATCTATCTGAGTTACTGTGAAGATTAAATATAATAACATATATGAAATACGTAGCACCAGGCCTGGCATAGTAAGTGCCCAGTAATTGCTAGTTTTTGTTACTTCAGAGAGTGCTGGCTGCCCATGAGGTGTATTGGCTGGTCTCCCGCATTGAAGGGGAGAATCCTACAACTAAACAACCACGTGCCATATTGTTGTTTGTTGCCATTAAGTCAGCTCCAACTCATGGTGACCTTCTGTATAACAAAACTAAACATGGCCCAGTCCTGTGCCTTCTTCATGATCACTTGTATGCTTGAGTCCATTTTGGGTATTGTGTGAACCCATCTTATTGAGGGTTTCCCTCCTTTTCATTGGCCCTCTACTTTACCAAACATGTCTTTTTCTAGCAAATGATGATGTGTTCAAAGTTATCGAGTTGAAGTCTTGCCATCCTTGTTTCTAAGGAACATTCTGGTTGTATTTTTTCTAAGACTGATATGTTCATTCTTTTGGCAGTCCACAGAGTATTCAGTATTCTTTGCCAACACCACAGTTTGAAACATCAGTTCTTCTCTATCTTCCTTTTTCACTATCCAACTTCTGAATGCATATAAGGTGACCGAAAGATCACGGTGTGGTTTAGACACACCTTAGTAAGTCAATGCCTTTTGGCTCTTTCTTCAGGGATTGTACCTCACTGGTTCCTATCAGGTCTGACCTTTAAAACATATATCCAAATTGACATCAAATCAGACCTTGTACCTAGCTGGTGTTCAATAAATTTGATGTGATTAATGGCTAAATGAAACCAAGAGAACCCAAAATATTCCACTTGAATTCCAGCCCCAAGGTCAGATCTAAGGTACATAAGTCCCAATTCTCATCAGATGGTTCTAATCAAAACTGGAAACTGTTTTTCTTACTTGTTTTATTTCCTTCCATAGTTATACATAACAGGTTTATTAGCCTAGGCAGAGCAGTACTTGATAATGGCTGAATGGAATTTAAGGAAAGTACAAACTGTTTATTGAGGTAACCTCAATTTTGAGTTTAAAATAATAAAGTATCAAAAAACAGTCTCACAATGCACCAAACTTGAAAACAAATGAAAGCAAAAAAAAAAAAAAGAGCCTGTAGATTAAAATGGTTGAGGGTAAAACTCAGTAATATAGAGTTAATTACCTCAAGCATGAAAACTACTAGAGTTCTTTCACCAAGAGAGAACTGGGCTTTTCCCCTTGAGTAAAACAGGAAAAAAAAAAGAAAAGTGAAATAGAAATTAAATTACTTACATGCATGGCTAGAATGCTTCTTGGGACTAACTCTCTGTATTGTCTAATGGTAAAGTGCCATGTTTTTATTCTCATGAGATCATCAAAGGTGAACTCCAAGATCAGTCTGCCTTCTGTACATACCTGGAAGTGACAAACAACACACTCATTTGTGATCCACACCGTGAACACCACATTTTGCTGTACCTTTGGTTTTTAGGGGTTCATGATAGGCATCTCAGGGGCTCTGCTGAGAGGAAGCTGGGTCTCTACCTGGACTCTGAGCTCCTAAACATTTCCTAAATCCAACCACAGCATACTCAATTTTAAGGAGCCCTGTTGGTGCAGTGGTTAAGCGCTTGGCTGCTAACCCAAAGGTTGGTGGTTCAAACTCATCAGCTGCTTCAGGAGAGAAAGATGTGGCAGTCTGCTTCTGTAAGGCTTACAATCGTGAAAGCCCTATGAGGCAGCTCTACTCTGTCCTATAGGATCTCTGTGAGTCGCAATCAACTCGATGGCGATGGGTTTTGTTTGTTTTTTTGGATCTTCAATTTTATGTTTTAACCTATTGGGCTTCTGGCTAGGCTGTAGTATAAAATTAAGCATACAAAAGTCTGAAAATCACTGCACTGCAAATAAAAAAAATACATAAATGGCAATTAACTAAATTGGAGGATATGCTCATTTCTAAAGATATGGTTCATCAAGACGATTAACAATATCAAACTTTTATGAAATCTTCCTAACCTTTTTTTTTTTTTGTAAATTCAATACAAATGTCCACAGTTTTTTTGAGTTCCAACTATGTTCTAGATACTGGTTCAGTGCTTTCTATGTAGTCAATCTAATTTAAGATAATATTTTCTTTAAACAAACCAAAACCAGGAGAAGAGAATTACTAGCAAGGGTGATAAGGTGCTACTCAAGAAAGATGCTGCTAACATTCTCCATCTTTGCTTTATCAAAGGTCTTAGAAGCACTGTAAGATAATTATTGATAATCTGGGTGAAGACCTCTACCTCTGATCCAATTAACAGAATCTGTGGGTAATCTCAGGCATTTGGACACCTTGCCCCAATACTCCTGGTTGAGTGGTCTTCAGAGTCTTGTTTTTGGCATCTTGGCCATGAGCATTGAGCACACTGAATGGCGGAAGTCTTCAGTGTCAGTGAACCACTCCCTCCAGCACACCCTCATATTGGAATTAGTTTACCAAGGTTTTCAAAAGGATTGCATGGAAATTAAGCCACACATTCCCCCCTGGGGTGTTAGTGTAACAGAAGCCACCTGTGGTGAAGGCTTCCACAAAAGGAGGCAACCACAGCCAGCCGAAGACAGTGAAATATCCTGACACTATAGGACAGGGGCGTTTGGATGCTATTATCCTCTTTTTTAAAGAGAGGGAATTATTGGATATTTAAGCAAATATTAGCCCAGTTACATGTCATGCTTCTTTATTATCTAATCTATCTGTTTTGTGTTTATGAACCGCAAACCCAGGGTGGGCGGAATCTCTGGTTTACTTCTCCTGGAGTAGAATTTCGTAATGGGAAGGCATGTGTGTAGCCATTCTGTTGAATTACTCCATTGGAGCACCTGTAAGGTCAAGTGAAATTGTGTTCTTTGTTCATTGCAACATTGCAAACCAGTTGGGGACCCTCCTTGTAGTCAAACTGTCACAGCCCTACAAAATATAGAAGCTTGCAACAAATATTGGACTCCTTCTGCAGTCATAACCAAGGACTCAGCTTTATCCAGGGCATATCATGTGCAAGACAGCAATTCTTACAACTGAATCTGAGTTGACCGTGTTGGATGTTTCCTTTAAGGAAAATAGAATGACTTCCTCGAAAGAATGAATTGAAGAGGATTCTGGTCATGGATGGTCTTCTTCAAGTAATTACTCCTGCAGCCTTCTCCCAAGCCCTATGCAACCTCTCTGCCCCCTTCTGCCCCACCTTGGAAGTTAAAGGAAACCAAAGGCTTTGCAATTTATTTTAGATGTAACAATTAGCAAATGGAATAGAGGTGCATGAGAAAAAAATACATATATTCCTTGTTCTGAAATGGGGGGAAAAATGGGCATAGCCTATAATGTTTTCTCTTTTCAGAAAAATTCTGTGCGTTCCTCTTAATCAATACAATTAATGCTGCTTTATCTAAAGTTTGTCTTTTTTTTTAAAGCCGCCTTTCACTTGGAATCCAAAATCAAAAGGGTCCCCAATTAAGAAAACATTTTCTGTTGTGCTGAATTCATGTTACCATGCTGTGAGCTCTGACATTTTGTTTCTGTGGTAACCAAAATCAGCTGATTAGTTGGCATGGCAACAGAAAAGATGTAATCCCAGCAGACACACTCTAATCAATGCCCCCAGCACAGATGGTCTCCGGAGGATCAACAAGAAAGAGGCTGGCAGGCATTCAGCGGATCACGTGCTAGCTTGAGACTAGGCCAGGAACAAGAGAACTAAAAAAGAACATTTCTTAAACTAACTGGTCGCTTTTTAACCCTTCTCTTTCTTTGACTAATTGTAAAGAAATATTGACTGTGCAGTTGTAATACATCGACTCTCAACTGGCCTTTATGAAATAAAGCACACTTTGTAAGTGGGGGGTGTTCAATTTCCTTGGTCTTTCTGTTTGGAACAGCATATATGGCACAGTGCTTTTAGATGGACATTTGCATAAAGCTCATTGCATTTTACATATATATACATAAATGCATATATACTGGAGCCCTGGTGGCACAGTGGTTAAGAACTCAGCTGCTAACCCAAATGTTGGCAGCTCAAATTCACCAGCTGCTCCTTGGAAACCCTATGGGGCAGTTCTACTCTGTCTTATAGGGTCACTGTGAGTCAGAATCGACTCAATGGCCATGGTTTTGTTTTGGCTTTTATAAATATACATATATATATATATATATATATGGGCAATATGATCGCTAATATTATAATTGGCTAGAGCTGGGGTAAGAGCATAAACCCCATGAGTATAACGTGGTATACATGCTAAGGTAAGAGTGAGGAAATAACTGTCAAAGACAGAAATGAGTATTCGTATAGGGAAAGTTCTTGGTGTACGTCCATGGTATTTTTCCATGGTAGTAAATGATTCCATAATAAATAACGGAGCACAGAAAAAACATAACCTATGTTTTTTTATGTTTACAGAGGTGAGAAGAGGGTCTAGTAACAGCTACAACTATTTTTCCAGTTTGTAAAACCAACGAGTACCTCCTATAACCTACCCGGGAGAGTACTTCTCTTAGTATTCTCCAGTGCTCGCACCCCCAAATCTAACTCGGGGGTCTTTGATTCAGAAAACCTTGAAGCATGTGCTACGGATTATGAAGGCTTGTTTTCTATTTGACTCAAAATTGAAAACCCCAAAGAAAGGCTTTCTAATGTGTGTTTTAAAACTCTAATTACATATTTATCCATAATCTATACTGTTCCTGGAATCAGGAAATTGCAAACTGTGAACTATACTCCTGAGGAATATTAAATATTACTGTTGATTAGGACTGTGGCTGATTTTTGATGCACTAGTTGACTGATTTTTCATAAAGGCAACTCAGAACCGCTGGGTCAAATGTTACTTGTGGAATTCGGGATTATTGATGGTCTAAATTAGAACAATGGGATGCTGCCTGTACACAACCTGCTAAGTAATGCCGTGTGCTAATAGCAGGCCCCCCTTTAAAAATAAAACATGGTCTTCCGAGCTATCTTTCTTTGTGATACTGATAGGTCATTAGTCTACTCTTTCGTACTAAATAGTCATAGTAGTTTGTTACACGGAGATGAGTTATTTTTAATTAATATAAGAACAAAAGAAAAATTTGAAAGATTCTGTGGGTAGTGTAATAACCACTAAGAAGCAAAAAGAAAAAAAAAATGAATCCTTTCAAAGTTCCTAAAAATAAATGTGCATAATTAGCTTCTGGAGTAACTGCACATAACTAAGCTCCATTTCCCAGAAAGTGATATTTTTCATCACGGCATGGAAATAGTCATTACAGGAGTCAGCAGATATATTGCCATGGAGCAGAGTAAGTCTCCAACAATTGAGACTTGGGGCAAAGGATGTTGTGTTCAAGATGGTACGCAGGGCTTCCTGGTGGCCGCCCCATATGCCTGAGCAAGACACCTATCTCAGAGAGGTGAGCTTCTGGGATAAGAAAGATTCCAAAAAAAAAAAAAAAAAGCCCAGAAACCCAAACCCATTACCATTGAGTTGATTCTGTCTCATGGTGACCTCATGTGTTAGAGAGTAGAACTATGCTCCTTAGGGTTTTCTTGGCTGTAAACTTTATGAAAGCGTATCACCAGACCGTTCTTCTGAGGTACCACTGGGTGGGTACAAACCACCAACTTCTCAGTTAGTAGTTGAGCACAAGCCATTTCCATCACCCAGGGACCCCTTTAGAAAGGATACAATAGAGGAAAATCTTAGTATCTTGATTTGGATAAAGAAGCATTTTCTCCATTCATCAGAAAAATGGGATTCTTGTTGATCTGTCCCAAATGGGCAGCACTATATTTCCAGAGCAACTGACTATGCCGAGTTACCTTAATTTATGAAAAAAAAAGTTTCAGTCTGAGAAAGAAGAAATTGACTAAATACGTAAAGGGCTACTCCCAAAGCATTTTTTTTTTGGAAGTAGCTCCTTAATTATGACAAAGCTTTATTTGTTATGGATATTTTTTCTATGAAGCATAAGGAATTGGTGTTTTCCTTGGATTACCTAAAAGTAATGCTAAGCCCAGAGAAAAATAATAATGAAGCTGCAGAGAAGGGCTATGTCTGCAATATTTAGAATTAGTGACGGCACTGGGTTTTTTTTTTTTTTTTTAGTAAGGGTTGTATCCATCTGATCTATCAGTTTATAGAAATGTTCTGCGTCTCCAAAATGAAGTGAGACAAATTAAAGTCATCCAGGTGATCGCTTCTTTCCATATGGCAAAACTACCTTCCCCCCATGGGCCTTCCTCTGCATTCAATGGGAAGTTCCTTTGTCCTTGACCGACAGAAAAACAAAAACAAAAGCAAAAAACAGGCCAACTGTTTAAATGGGGAAAGAAAAACACTACGCCTGCCTCCTATTTAAAATGTCTATTGATAAAATCAAGATACCGTAATAAAAATGGCATTTGGTGATTTGTGTCTGTGTTTTGTAACTAATACTTTTGCCTCTGGTTTCTTACACCAGCATAGGACACCAGAGAGATTAAGCAGGACCAACAAGATCGATGAATACTTTTTAAAAAGAAGCATGTAATTTTTATTGTTGCAGCAAAACTGTAAATAAGTAACAAACACGTCTTTGGTTTTATAATTTGGGCTTTTGCAATTAACCCTGACAATTCAACTTCTTTTAACCACAAAGAGAGGGTCATCATTTATGTTTTGAACTAAAAGACATAGATAGTTGCTATCATTAATATTCCAAATTAGTTTCATATTGAGTCTTTGCCAAAATGCAATGAACTCATCCTCATTAAAGTAAACTTCCATTTGCCAGAATTTAGGACTGAATATTTGTTCTTATTAAGTTTTCTACACTGTCTGTGGACAGTGTAGAAAAATGTGTTTGGATCATAGGTGAAGAATAAATAGAAGGTGGGGTTGAATTTCTAGTTCTTCCCTTTTTCATTTGCCTCCTTCACAGGGCCTTAAATTCTGCCTCAAAAGTTGTATTGCCTGATGCCTGACACCTATCCTCCCCTTCTGTTTTCCTTTTTCCTTGTTTGACAATCAGTATATGCTCCTACTGTGCTCAGTTGGTACAGTGGTTGCTAACCAAAAGGTTGGCAGTTCAAATCCAGCAGCCACTCTTTGGAAACCCTATGGAGCAGTTCTACCCTGTCCTATAGGGTCGCTATAGTGTTGCTATGGGTCAGAATCAACTCTACGGCAACGGTTTAATTGTGTGTGTGTGTGTGTGTGTGTGTGCACATGTGTGCGTGTGTGTACTCACTGAGTTGCTTGTTTGATACTCTAACAAATCACAGAACTTCTTAGAATTTGGGGGACATCATTTAAACTTTGAATTCCCTAACTTTGTTTATATTTTTAGTTCTCAAGTTCCTTAAAGATTATAGCTAGTTGGGTGCTATTTGATTTTTTCTTTGGATGTGAAAATTTGAATTTTGGTTTATTTATTTTTAATTTTACTAATGAAACACAAATACTGACCACACAATAGAAGGATATCGTTTTAATTGTAGAAGCCCTTTTGTATAAAAACTAAAATGTTAACTTAGCAACTGAAGTCTAATAGGCAGATAGACCATTCTTCTGAGGCTCTATCATGTTTTGACCTTCCTGGGCTCCATGTCACATGTACACATCTTAGAAGCACCCACCAAAAAAGTCTAGCTTTGTCACATACAAAAAAGATTATCTCACAGTGCTGGATGTGTCAGAGGTAGGAGAAATCAGCTCAACGTTCCAGAAGAAAACCAGAATTATCATCCTTCAATATACCCACAGAAGGAAAAGCTAGGCATGTTAGTGAGCCTGTCCTGTACCTTGGTAAACATGGGCTTCCCGTGCTGGGTGACCATGGCACACTGGTCGCAGTCCACCGTGATGGACGAGTTGTGGTATGACTCTTTTGAGTGTTTGAGGATGTAATACAGGTCAGTCACCCCTCCTTCAAACACAGTGCTAAAGTAACGGGGGATGAGGGTCCTGCCGATAGCTAGGAGAGAAACACAGAGAAACAAACCATTAACACAGGGATTAGACTCCTCCCACTCACCCCACACCATCGCCAAACCTCCTACATGGCATGCAAGTCTTCTCAAGGAACCACTTGTTGTTTGCCTTAGAGTCAGCTCCGGCACAGGGTGACCCCATATGTAACAGAATGAAACACTGCCCAGTCCTGTGCCACCTTCATGACAGCTGGTATGTTTTTGTCCAGCTGTTGTGTCAATCCATCTCATGGAGGGTTTCCCTCATTTTTGCTGACCTTCTACTTTACCAAACATGATGGCCTTTACTGGGAAGCCAATTTCTCTTGACAAACAGCCATGACCCTTGTGGGTCACGGTAAAATAAAATCCCCAATTTTTCAGGAAAATTTTGTGCATTCATCTTCCCAGATTTTCTCTCCATTGAAAGTCATTAATATTTGGGGAAAAATGCATTAACTATTTGGATCACATCTATACTCTCTAAATGAACATGTTTTCAAGAAAGAAAACACATTAAACCGACTTGAGTTTTTCCATGGATCATTTATAAACCAGCTTATACAATTATGTTTTATTATTATTAGTAGTAGTAGTAATAATAATAATGGTGTTGGTGAAGAATATTGAATATACCGTGGACTTCCAGCAGAACGAACAAATCTGCCTTGTAAGAAGTACAGCTGGAGTGCTCCTTGGAAGCAAGGATAGAGAGACTTTGTCTCACTTACTTTGGACATGTTATCAGGAGGGACCAGTCCCTGGAGAAGAACATCATGCTTGGTAAAGTAGAGAGTCAGTGAAAAAGAGGAAGATCCCCAAAGAGATGGACTAATGCGGTGGCTGCAACAATGGGCTCAAACATAGCAATGACTGTGAAGATAGTGCAGGACCGGGCAGTGTCCCCTTCTGTTGTATATAGGGTCGCTATGAGTTGGAACTGACTCAATGGCGACTAACAATAACAAGAGAAGTAATAATCTAAGTTTAATAATATAATGCTTTGTAGTGTGCGAAGTATTTTGGCATTCTATTTTTGGATCTTCAGAGCAATCCCAAGAGAGTGACGGACTAGTTTGGGTCTTTTTTGGAGACCCTAAAAAGTAATTACGAAGAAAAAAAGAAAAGGTTATCACAGATGTTTCAAAGTCACTTGACTTAGAAGTAACTGATTGGGGTCTCTGTGAACACCAAAACCTGCTCTTTCCAACACTAGGTCTTAAACTGCTTTAGAGACTGGTTCTCCTTAAAAAAGTGGTCTGAGTCTCCACTTACAAAAAGACCCATACCTATATAACTGCTGATTTTCCTGTCTACCTCTGGATCTGGTAAGAGGTTTCTCCAGAATATACGGCCCATTTTAAGAGAACTTGATACCTTCTACTAGGTCTACACTGGTCCTTTTCGTACCGTGTGTCCTGCCCTGCCCCATTTTAGTTTGAACAATCGCGTAAGTAGCTGGGTCTTTCCAATATATGAAGCTTAGAAACATGTAACAGGCCTTTGCTTCAGCAGTGATTTTAAATCCTCTTACAATGAAAATCCCAACTCATAATATGAGGAATTTTGCTTATGTGCAGATTTGAAGGCAAAGTCCTAAAGTACTCTCAAGCAATTCAAGGTTTTAATAAATCTCTCACATTCACTGTCTAATGCCCCCTGAAAGACAAAAAATAATATTTAAGATAAATAAACTATCCAAGAGAGCTTTAGCTAGGAAAGATCATCCAATCTTCACCTGAATGTTTTATGACATTTAATTTCATCTAAAAAGAATCAGCGTTAATCCGTTCCATATGGATCTATATCTCTTGTACATGGACTTGGAAAAAATGAATATAGGAAGAATACCTTGCCAAACTGTTTTCTGAAGTAGCCTCTAAAGAATCCCGATGTGAATGACTCGTCCCTGCATAATTTATATAGTTGTTATTGATTCACTTTTACTGCAGGTAAAATCGATCAACAAGTGTGTGCGGAATATTCCAGGATGTTTGGCAATCTCATCTTAAATAATTTTTACATCTACATTTCCTGAATACTGCCTAATCCACAAAAGTGTAAGTTCATTCACTGAAAATAAAAATTCAAACGAGAGCAATTTGAATCCACCATTCCCTTAAACGTATGCATAGCCAATATTATAAGGACAATTTTGTAATGCTAGAACCCTTATTGTGCTTTGCTAAACAGATAAAATGAATTTAATGTGTTTCAAATGTTTTGTCTTAGAGCTGATTACCATAAATCAGCTCAAGGAATTTGACAATTTGGAATCTGTACTGCCGAACATAAATATAAACCGTAAAAATGTAGACACAGGGTGAAAATATTTCACTATGCTGGCCAGGGAATTTTTGCATTATAAAGGTCCCCACAAATAAACACGACTGGATTAGCTACATTATAGTTATTCATCACTAATTCAACACTATCTAATTCCTTTGTTGCACTGTCTGCTCTATGTTGTCAACATTTTTTGTTCATAGTACAGTAACACTGTGAAAGCAGGAACCTGGGTAAGGTGGAAACCTGTCAGAGAAGGGAAAGGTAGTCCTGTTGCGTTCTGGCTCTCATAGGTTTCACTGTATAAGAAAAGTTGACTTGGAAAAAGATTTCAGATTTCTTAACTTTAAACCTAAATCTTTAATTACATTTCCAACTCCAGAACATGTACAAACTAGATACTAAATATACTTAGAAGGAAAAGGAGTTTTACCTCTTTAGGAAATGAATGTTCTGGATATTTGAGATTCATTTTCAGTCCTGTTTCCTTTAGGCAACTGCCCCTACCGCTTTCTATGTGGTCCGGTCTGGACCATCATTCACAGAATTTCAACATCCACCTTGGTAGACTGCTACTCAGGTGGCCTCCGATGAACCAAGACAATGGTATCCATTCCTCTCTGTAAGTAGTTTCCTCTTGTTAAATCTGGGTTTGGTCCTGTGATCTGCTTTAATCAATAGAATGTGGCACAAGTGACCTCTGTCAGTTTTGGGTTGTTGCTGTCGTTACGTGCCGTCGAGTCGATTCTGACTCACAGCAACCCTACGCACAACAGAACGAAACACTGCCTGGTCCTGCACCATCCTCACGCCTGTTGTTACATTTGAGCCCATTGTTGCAGCCAGTGTGTCAATCCATCTCATTGACGGTCTTCTTCCCTTTTGCTACCTTCTATTTTACCATGCATGATGTCCTTCTCCAGAGACCGATCCCTCCTGATAACGTGTCCAAAGTGTGTGAGACGAAGTCTTTTCATCCTTGCTTCTAATGAGGATTCTGGGAATACTTCATCCAAGACGGACTTGTTCATTCTTTTGGCAGTCGGTGGTATATTCAATATACACCTTGCGCTAAACTTCTAAAATCCCTAGAAGCTTTCATTTTTGTGCTCAGGGTGTAATCAGTTACCATGAACCAAATCTACCTACTCTAATACCACCATGCTGTGACTACCCCAGTACAACCGTATGGAGCCCAATACAGCCATATGGATCACATGAAGGAGGACTGAGTCTTCCAGCCAACAACCCTAGCTGATCTTCCATTCAACAGCCAGCACTAACTTGCCGGTCATGTGAGTGAGGCCAACTTGGAAGTAGATTCACCAATCCTAGCTGAGTTGCCTCAAGCTGGACTTACATGGAGTAGATATGGCATCACCACTGAGCCTTCCCCAAATTGCAGAAACATGAGTAAATACCTTAGTTTCTTAGCACTGCTGTAACAGAAATACCACAAATGGGTGGCTTTAAAGAACAGAAATTTTTTTTTTCAGAAGTTCTTGAGGCTTAAAGTCCAAATAAGTCTCTTAGTAGCCCCAGGTTTTTCTTGGTTCCCTGGCGATGCTCACATGGCATCTGTCTTCCCCTGTGTGTGCATGCCTCTGTGTCTAATCTGCTCTTTTTCTAACTCAGAAGTGATTAGATCTAGAACCCGCCCTACTCCAGTATGATCAATTAACATAAAAAAGAATACTTTCCAAATAGTATTACATCCACAGGTATAGGAATTAGGATTTCAACACATACTTTTGGGGGATACAATTTAATCCATAATAGTAAATAAATGTTTGTATTTTAAGCCAATATGTTCTGGAGTGTCTTTTAATGCAGTAATGGATGACCATAACACCTTTTCAACCTCCTAGATCACAGTCATGTAATACCAGAATCCTTCCTTGAAAGAAAGAGGCAGTTTGCCACTGAAAACCTGTGTCATAGCAATATTGAAGTCCAGAAACAGAGGAAAGCACAGCAAAGAAACAGATTCTTTGTGGACTGACTTGGGCCCATGTGTCAGCTGGGCCTGAAGCCAGTTCCAACCCCTGAAGGTCCCAGGTATGTGAAATGCACCCCTCCCCTCTTCATTTTTGCTTAAGCAAGGTTGGGCTTGGTTTCTGTCATTTTCAAACAGAAGAATCCTGATTAATTCTGTCCTGTTGCACCTTGGAATGGGGCAGTGAACACTGAGGTAGATAAAGAAATGATGACAATAATCAACTGCAACAGATATCCAAATTCCCCTTTGGGCAACACACTATTAGGAGTTTCAGGAGACAAAAAGGTACATTAGAGACTGTGTTAGTTTTCTGTTGCTGCTGTAACAAATTACTACAAACTTAGTGGCTTCAAACAATAAAAATTCACTGCCTCACAGTTCCAAGAGTCCAACACGGGTCTCACTGGATGAAAATCAAAATGTTCACTAAGCCACATTCCTTTCTAGACATTCTAGGGGGAGAGTCCATTTTCTTGCTTTTTGCAACTTTCAGAGGCTACTCGTACTCCTTGGGTTGTGAGCTCTTCCTCGAGCTTCAAAGCCAGCAGTGGGTTGCGCTCCTGTCTAATTGCATCACTCTGACTTTCTCTCCTGCTTCCTTCTTCCGCTTTTAAGGACACTTGTGATTACACTGGACCCACCCAAATAATTTAGCATAACATCCTCATCTGAAAGTCCTTAATCAGATCTCCAAAGTGTCTTTTACCACACAAGGTACCATATTCACAGGTACCAGGGATTAGTAGTGGACACCACTGGGAGTCAATGCTCTGCCTACTACAGAGACTATCTCTGCCAAAGAACTTCTATTCTGCAAGGGAGAAAAGTTAAAAATGTAACACACACACATACACACTCACACTCATGCAATGTACAATATATAAATAATGTGCAGTGAAAGGGATAGGTAACCAGAGAAAAGTCACATGTAGTTGAAGAAACCATCCTATTGCTCGTTGACTGAGTTCTTCTGCAACGGTTGGAGTAGGCGCGAAGCCCTATAGTAGGTGCCAGAAACACGAAGATAGACTGCTGTGCCTGTCTTTCAAACTCATTTCTAGCAAGAAAGTTAAAAAGCCATCCAAGTATCTGTAAAACAATGTGATCACTGATCACTGATCACTAAAAACATGGATTTGTGATTTTGAACCCTTTGTCCACTTGTTTTGAATTGTAAATTCAAAGTACAATTTTGGCTTTGTACTATTGTTGAAGTACTGAAAAGATGAAAATGTCCTTTTAATTTAGTAAACTGTAGCCACAATGCACAGTGTAATATATACTTATATGTATATGTGTGTATATAAATGTATATACACACATATATATATACACACATATACAAATATACACATATAAATATAAATACTTTGATTCAGTGAACATTTCAGATAGATTTGCTGGCCCCTAATAGAGTTGCTTGGAAACCCTGGTGGCGTAGCGGTTAAGTGCTACAGCTGCTCACCAAAGGGTCAGCAGTTCGAATCCGCCAGGTGCTCCTTGGAAACTCTATGGGGCAGTTCTACTCTGTCCTACGGGGTCGCTATGAGTCGGAATCGACTCGACAGCACTCCAGTTCTGAACCCCTTTGAATTCTATACTGTCACATGTGTATGCTACACTTACACTTGACATTTATACTTTAATTTCCAGAATTAAAATATTTTGCATATTCACTGGGATGGTTAATGTTATATGTCAACTCGGCTAGGCTGTGGTTTTTAGTGGTTTGGCAGTCATCATATAATCGTCCTCCATTCTGTGACCTGATGTGAGTAGCCAAACAGTTGGATGGGGAGTTTCCTTGGGAGTGTGGCTTGCATCCAACATACATGTATGTTCTGGCAACGCTTGCACTCTCTCTCGATTCTGTATTCTTCTCATCATCCTCTGATCTTTGGTTCTTGGGATGTGAGAAAATCTCAGCCTGCTGCCTGACCTGCAGATTTTGGGTTTGCCAGCTTCCACAACGCTGTGAGCCATCAGCCTACCACCTGACCTGCAGATTTTGGGTTCATCAGTCCCTGCAGCCACGTGACTCAGGAGAAGTTTCCAGCCTGCTGCTTGAGCCATGGATTTGGGACTTGCCAGCCTCCACATTTGAGTGAACCATTTCCTTGAAATAAGTCTCTCTCGCTATGTTTAGATATACTCTTCACTGGTTTTCCTTCTCTAGAGAATCCAACCTAAGACACTGACATACATAAATCTACATTATGCTCGCATTAAAAGGATTACAATTTCAAATATTCCTGGACAGAGATTGAGGGTATAGTAGATTATAAAAGAGTATCCACTTTTATAACACATTTAGGTCAAAATCCCCAAAGTTGAGAAGTACAGAGAGTAAGATTGCACAGGAAGATCTTCCGAGATGTGAGGTGACTGGAATACACTATGTATTATTTATCTCTGTAAGTAGAAAGGAAATCACAGATTACATTATTCAGAAGCCTGGATTGTAAATAAAGTATGTTTAAATAATACCCTTCCTTGTACATAAACATTATTAGCCCAGAAGTAGCTAAGAATTTATCCATAGCTAATTCAGATGTTGAGTTCTGCCTTCCAATTCCTTGGAAAGTTCTTTGTTGTCCTCTCGTTGTTTTGTTTTGTCCCTCCCCCGCTCACCCCAAAAGGTCTTTCTCTGAAAGGTGGTAGGCCGATGGTGCTGTGGAAGTAGTGTCTAGTTTCTATCCTTTCGATTAAAAATAATCCCTAACACTTCAAGATACCAGGTGAAATTTTTCCCCATTCAGAAACCAAATAGCACAAGATATAAACTACTGTGCATTCTCCTCAAAGTGGAAAGTGTGTTTTTTAGAGCATCTCATCTCTGTTAATAATTACGAAAGACTTTTCTTATACTTAAGGATGCTTATAGGTAATTAATGTAAGAGAAATTACAATTAGATATTGAAAGTACAATTACATATGGGCAAATGTTCAAACTAGCAATAAAGTGGGAAATTAAAATAATAAAACAATTAAAACGTAAACCCGGTGGGGTTGTGGTGAAACAGGCATGCTCAAATATTTCTAGGGAAATCCATGAAGCAATTACTCTTTATCTTGAGAACCTCTCCTTCTATGATAGTTTATTAGGTGGGAATCTAAGCTCTTGGCAAACACCCTTGCCAAACTATAATTCTAATGTTCACATACATCTTAAGTGCTCTGAAATCCTTCAAGTCCTTAGAGAAATTGCTATCTAACATAAGACCTTTTTATTTGGGGCGATCATTTTCTATTTTAAATCTCTGCAATTGCTACCTTTCAAAGACAATCCACTCTAAAAAAAGATAGAAAGAAAGAGGTTGAGAACCCTAATTAAAATGTTGAATAAGAGGAAGATTGAGAACTAAAAATGTATTGTTTTTGTTGTATGCCATTGAGTTGATTGCAACTCATACCGATCCTATAGGACAGAGTAGAAATGCCCCACAGGGTTTCTTAGGTTGTAATCTTTACAAAAGCAGATCACTAGGTCTTTCTCATAGAGCATCTAGTGAGTTCGAAATGCCAATGTTTTGATTAGCAGGTGAGCACTTATCCATTGCACCACCCAGGCTCCTTGGAACAATGCATTAGTGCTGTTGCTGTTGTGTGCCATGAGGTCGATTAGCACTGCTCAAGTCCCTGAATGATATAAGCAGTTAATATGTTTGGCTGCTAACCAAAAGGTTGGAGGTTCGAGTCCTCCCAGAGACACCACAGAAGAAAGGATTGGAAATCTACTTCCAAAAAATCAGTCATTCAAAACCCCATGGAGCGGTTCTACCTAACACACATGGATGGGGTCGCCATGAGCTGGCACTGACTAGACAACAACTGGTTGCAGTAGCACAGCCTAGCACTTGGCAGGCGTTTAGCTGTTGGTTTGCCAGCTCATTGGAAAGCAATAACCACACATTTGTGTGTTTAATTACCCAGTGCCATCAAGTAGCTTCCGACTCATAGCGACTTTATAGGACAGAGGAGTACTGCCCCACAGAGTTTCCAAGGAGTGCCTGGTGGATTCAAACTGCCGACCTTTTGGTTAGCAGTCGTAGTTCTTAACCATCATGCCACCAGGGTTTCCGTGTTTTTAACTAGGAGAGTTAATTGTAATAAAATAATTATTATGTTTTTTAAATTGCTCTGGACATGATCACTCATATATTGGTTTTCAAATATGGGCAGTTTTATGCAATTCCGCTAATGCTGCAGTACCTTAGAAATCCAAATGGAAATTCAACTCCCGAGGTACATAATAAACACAGAGATTCATTAAACTCTAGACTTAGCTATATTCGGAAATCAATGAATGCATCATGTTAACACGTAAATGGAAATGCTCCTACTAGTGAAATAAACAGTACTGATGACTTCACTTATGGTAAATAACCATTTTAAATAGCAAAAACTATGGAAATAAAACATGCTAAACTTTGATAGGGGTGAAATCGGTTGAAGGAAGATTCCTTTGTCTTGGTGAAGGGAAAGCAATTCGAGCTAACTTTACTCATACAAATTGACATCACTGCATTCCTGCATACCTTTTACTTCTTTTCTCAAACAAAACCATTTGACTCTAATATCTTCTCACTGATTAGCTCCCTTGCCATTTCAAAGGTTCATTCACTTCCTATATGCTTATTAAGTCCCTACTGGGGACTAACCAAAAAAGATTGTCAGTCAGAATCTACCAGCCGCTCCTTGGAACCCTTATGGGTCAGTTCCATTCTGTCCTATAGGGTCAGTATGAGTCAGAATTGGCTCGACAGCAATGAGTTGTTTTTTTTTTTTTTTGTATGGGCTAGATGATGGGAAAAAAAAGATTCAAGAACTGATGCATTCACATTGTGGTATTGGTGGAGAATATTGAACGTACTCTGGACCATTTGAAGAACAAACAAATCAGTCTTAGAACAAATACAATCAGAATGCTCCCTAGAAGAGAGAGTAGCGAGACTTCACCTTGCTTATTTTGGACATGTTATCAGGAAAGACCAATCACTAGAAAAAGACAACATACTTGGTAAAGTAAAGGGTCATCAAAAATGAGGGAAACCTTCAATGAGATGGATTGGCGCAATACCTGCAAAAATGGGCTCAAACATACCAATGACCACGAGGATGGCGGAGGATCTGGGAATGTTTCATAATGCTATACCTAAGGTTACCATGATTTGGAGCTGACTTGACGGCAACTAACAACAACAACATGGACCATCTGTTGTTCTAGGTACTGGGGATATTCTTTTCATTATTGAAATTTATAATGTAGTTTACACCTGGCAGAATTATTTCTGCCATCTGTATTACCTGTTTTATTTCAACATTTTCATAACCAGGGTCTCCTTTTTAAGATGAACGTTGAGAAAATTTTATCAAATTTTTCCCCCCCTCCAAAAAAAAAAAAAAATTTAGAGGGAGGATGATTAAAATTAGATTAAATTTACTAAGAAGAAATTGACACCTTCAAAATATCCAATCTTTCTGTATAGGAAAACGTCCATTAGCTTAAGTCTTTATTTCCAGTTCCAAAGAATTTTGTAGTTTTCTATAGATAGATATCCAACATTTTTGTTAAGAAGATTCTTGAGTATTTTATTTATGCTGGATGGTTAATGTAATTTTTTTCATTGTGTTTTTATTTAGCACCCAGATAACCCAGATACTTAACAATAATTAATTTTGGGAGTTTTTTAGAAGGTAATTTTGTTTGTTTTCTAGGTAAAGAAATCAATCATTCTGAAACAGTAATATTTCTGTTACTTTCCTCTTTCCAATATATTTATATAATTTATTTCTGGTCTTATGGAAATAATTAGAACGGAATTTTCAGAAAAACTTAAATAATGAAGGAAGTAGTAGGTATTCTTTTCTTTTCCCCTGATTTTTATTTTTATTTTTTTAGGGAATGACTCTAAGGGAGGTATTACATGTTGATTGGAGACAATACTACTTGTTATGACAAGAAAAACAGATTATTCTCCTAATCCCTTTTTTTTCCCTCTTTTTTAATTCTGTTGGATATTTAATTTGATCAAGTCTTTTGAGTAATTATTGAAGTTAATTTTTGTCTTTAAAAAGTATTAATATATTTTCAATTACTGAACAGTTTTTGTACTCTTAGTATAAACCTTGTACACACACACAATTTTTGTTTAAATTCAACTCATTTCCTTCATTCCTTGAACAGCTATGGGGGAAGGAATGCAGTCTCCAGTATGAAGGACCATGCTAGGCAGTGTATTAGAGAATGATAGAGCCAGAAAGGATCCCAAGTTTAGTTCAGTGGTTCTCAACAGCATTTTCTAATTCAATGGGTTTATAAAGATTTTGAAATTTACCCCTAGCTAGTTTCATATATATATTTTTTTAAATTGTTAAAAAAAAAAAAATGTTTAGCAAGGTTTCTCTGATTCAAGTAGGGATGATCTCAACTCATGGAAATTCTGCTTAGCTCCTGATTAGCGATTATGAATGGCACTTAACATATGTGGAAAGAATAAAATATAAAATGCTAACAATTATTTAATAAATGTAATTAGGTTATCCATGATTACATTCCACACCCTCATTTTACAGAAGAACCCGACAGCCAGAGAAGTACAACCGCACAGCTACTTAGAGTTAGGATAGGATAAAAGAAAACTCTTATTATTTCTAAGCAAGTAATATTGGTTTATTTTTATGTCAGAAATTCATTTTATTAATTTTTAATTGGAGCTCTGGTGGCATAGTGGCTAAGACCTAGACTGCTAACCAAAGGTCGGCAGTTGGAGCCCACCAGTTACTCCTTGGAAACCCTATGGGGGAATTCTACTCTGTCTTATAGGGTTTCTATGAGTCGGAATTGACTCGATGGCTTAATGACATGAGCAATTCTTGTGCAAAATATGAACACATTACTGTGGCAGAGACTTACTGCTGTTCCCCAGTCCTGATTCCTTTCCTTCCCTGGTACAGAGCTAGACCTCACTTCCCAAATTCCCTTTCAGTTGGCACTGCCATGTGACAAAGTTGTAGCCAGTGTCCAATGGCCATGTACAGTGTTTTCCTTTCTCAATTGAATAGACACCAAGAAGGGAAATTCCACTTCCAGACCTGGGAGCAAAATCATTCTATGGGTGATTCTCATGCTTTTCCCACCTCTGACATCCAGATATTGAAGACCCAGCAGGGGATTCTGCAACCTAAATGATGGTGGAGCCACAAGGTGGAAGGATCCTGGGTCTTTGAATTACAACCAGGAGGAGAGCTGCCACATATCAGAAAAATCCATTTGGACTTTGGAGCAAAAAATACCTTTCTATTGTGTTAAACACTGAAATATTGAGGTGTGTTTGGTTAAGTAGCTAGGGTTAACATACAATTACTAATAAGTCTAAAGTTTCCCTGCCCACAGGATGGCCACCAACCTCAGGCCTCTACCCCTCCTTAGATCACCTTTGTTATCAGTATGTAGCCTTCTAGAATTCTTTTATTATACATTTATATCCCTATTAATGCCTCCACAAAAAAGTATATCATTTAGTATGAGTGGCTTTTTTTATTTACATATGTTAGCATACTGAATGTACCTATAAGGAAGTTATTTTTTATCACTCAAGAATACATTTTTGAGCTATAAACATGTTAGCAAACATAGGGTTAATTCATTCACTTTAATCACTGCATTATATTCTAGAATATGGCTGGTTCGCAGGTTATTTAGACAGTCTTACTTTGAACATGGAAACCCCGGTGGCGTAGTGGTTAAGTGCTACCTGTGGCTGCTAACCAAAACATTGGCAGTTCAAATCTACCAGGCGCTCCTTGGAAACCTGGTGGGGCAGTTCTACTCTGTCCTGTAGGGTTGCTATGAGTCAGAATTGACTCGACTGCAGTGGGTTTTGAGTGACTTTGAACATGTCATCGTGAAAGACCAAGTGCGAGAAAAAGGCGTTGTGTTTGGTAAAGTAGAGGGTCAGTGAAAGTTAAAGAAACCCTCAAAAACATGGATTAACATAATAACTTCAACAGTGGACTCAAACACAGCAAGGATCCTGTTGATGGTAAAGGACCGGGCCAACTTTCATTCTGTTATAAATAAGGTCATCATGAGTCAGAGTTGACTCCATGGCAACTATCAACAGCAATGGCAGCAATGTTTAAGGACACACAGGTTCTTTTTTAAAACTTTCCCACAGAGTAGGCACTAAGAAAGGGAAATACAGGTTTTGTTTTCCTAGGTAGCAGTAACTTGACTTCCAAGGTGATGTTACCAATTTGATCCCTCATCTGCTCTGATAGTACTTGTTTTACCCACAATTTCACGAACCCTTACTATTGCCAGAATTTTAATTTTTGCCACTTAGATCACAAAGTTTGTCCCTCACAAAGTGGCAGCCCTCAAGGACCTGAAGTTTTGCTACATGCAGATGACAAAATTAAGTAATTAGCTGTAGACATCCAGCCCCTGTGGTTATTGCTTTATGTAAATTATCTACATTTCAGGTGGTTTGCAGTTTTTTACCAAAACCCATTCACTTGGCTAAAGGGAAAAACTACTCCAGACTAGAGAAGTGAGAAAATTTCACTCCTTGATTTTTTAAAGGTGCTGAACTTCCAGAATGCTAATGAAATTATTTCAGTATGATTTATTGGATCTTCTCAAGCTAACCAATGGGGAGGCCGTAACTCATTCAATTTTGTGTTTTAATATCAGCACAATTCAACTGGGTTAGAGACATGCTACCAGAGAAACAGACGTGTGTATGATTTCAAACTTAATCTATACCAGAAATCAATAGCAATGCTGAGTGGTGAAAGAAGAGATAATTTCCGTGGAGACAGGGTCCAGTGCCATCGAGTCGCAGACTTGGGCAAAACTGGACTCTAAGATCCCTCCTTAGAGCTGGGTACTACACAAGATGTTCCCTCTACGGTGTTAAGTGGTCAGTAAAATGTTAACTAGTAAAACACAACCCTTTAAAGTGGTTTTTGAAGTCAAAGAAAAGGGTTTTAAATAAAAATAATAAGCTGACTCTGCCCACAGTCTTTTCCCAACTCCATCTCAATCCCACCCACTTCCTAAGTGGTGCCTGAGCACTGCATTTACTCATGCAGCGTCCTCTGATTGGAGTGTCCTAGGCCCACCTCTCCTGCTTCTACCCAGCTCTCAGGTATCTTCAAGCTCAGCTACAGCGCCAAGTCCTCTGCTTGATAATCACCCTTTTCCTTCAGGTTTCCCACTTCTCTCCCCTTTTCTCTTAAGGTGGTATAAAATTGGGTGCTGCAGTGAAACTTGCAGATTCGTATATTGGCTGTGCACTTACTCACTTTGCAAACTTGAGCAAAGGATTTATGCTTTTTAGGCCTCAGTTTCTTTATCTGTCAAATGGGAATAAAATAATAAGTAGTTCAGTGGGCTGTTATAAATATTAAAAAGATCATGCTGGCAAAGTGCTTAGCACAGAGCCTGATGTTGTTAAGCACTTAATATGTATTAGTTCTTATTATTACTTCCATAATAGCACAGTTCTACTCTGACACACAGGGTTTGCCCTGAGTCAGAACGGAACCGATGGCAACTGGTTAGTTAATAAAAAAAAATTTAAAAAAATAAATTTTTTTTTTTTTTTTTTTTTTATATTCATGGTGGTGTAGTGGCTAAGAGCTATGGCTGCTAGCCCAAAGGTTGACCATTCAAATCTACCAGCTGTTCCTTGCAAACCCTATGGGGCAGTTCTACTGTGTCCTATAGGATCACTATGAGTTGGAATCCACTTGAGAGCGATGGGTTTGGTTTTATTGAAAAAAAAAAAGAAAACTCATTCTTGATTCAACATAGGAGTTCTCAAAAACTATGTGCATCACTTAGGGACTTCAAATCAAACTTGTTGCCGTTGAGTGGATTCCAATTCATGGCAACCCCATGTGTTACAGAGTAGGACTGTGCTCCATAGGGTTTTCTTGGCTGCAATCTTTACAGAAACAGATAGCCAGGCTTTCTCTTGCAGTGCTGCTGGGTACCTTTAAACTGCCAACCTATAGGTTAGTAGTCAAGGGCAAAGGTTAGCAGTTTGAACCCACTTGGTGGTACTGTGGAAGACAGGTCTGTCAATCCGCTTCCATTAAGATTACAGCCAAGAAAATCCCATGGATCAGTTCTACTCTGTAACACATGGGGTAGCCATAGTTGGAACTGACTTACCAGGAATGAGTTTGGTTCGGTTTTGGTTGTGCAAACAGTTAAGCACTCAGCTACTAACCAAAAGGCTGGTGGTATGAATTTACCCAGGAGTGCCACGGAAGAAAGGCCTGGTGATCTACTTCCAAAAGATCACAGCCATTGAAGACCCTGTGTAGTGCAGTTCTACTCTGAAATACATGGGTCATCATGAGTTGCAACCGACTGTTACATCCACATACTGTGTGATCTACCCTGTTTTATTGTAATCGTTCATTTTATTGCATTTCCTTCAGTGACAGTAGTTCCCTGAAGACAGGGAGCATGTCTTGATCATTTCAATGTCACTTGCACAGTCATGATGTAAATAGCTCCTTAAGACATGTTTGGCAAATGGAGGAGTGTGGACTTAGCATGTCTCTTTGGATAGTCTGCCAACGTGGTAAGCACACACATGGGTTTCTAAAGCAGAGGTAAGGCCACTTTCATAGTTGAGGGTCTGACAGCCAAAACCATAAGAAGAAGAAAATAAGATTTTATGGCCCCATGTCTGGAATTTTCATGTCTGAATGTTCTAGTCTAGATAATTATGGATTAGGGACCAATCATTTTAAAAGGCGCATTTTGGGATTAAAGTTAATTTTGAGTTTTGCAAGTAAAAGAAGTCTCTCATCTGAGACTACTTAGTTTAGATGGGCTTTTTCCTTAATGTAGTTATGTGCACAACCCATAAGCATCCAGATTTCATAAGCTAAAGCACACTTTTAAAAAATAAAAATAAAAAGGGTCTCCATTTGCATGCCGAGTCAGCATTCCAAGGGCATTTTAAAGAGAAGTAAGAGTCCTTGGAAACGAGAGGCAGTAAAAGGGACCGGATTCACATTCCACACAAGTCCATTGGGGGCTGTGCTTCTGACCCTTAGGTTGTGTCTACAAGAAAAGGAACAACCCATCTGACAGCACATTAAATGTTGCATAGGTTTTGTGGCAGCGTGACTTAACAGCCCCACTGCTTCCACCCAACTTTATAAAAACTGTGTGGGCGTCAGCCTTTGGGCTCTGCCATTTTGTGTGCAGGTTTTCAGCACAACCTAAGGATTTAGATGACAGAAGGCAGCTTCTAGGATTCCAGGGGTTCTGGAATCGTCTCTGATTGGACTGAGCCTTGGCAGCTAGTTACCAGTGCTTGCACACAACCACCCATGTCCTTCATGGGTTTAACAACATGGACAACCACGTGACTTGCTACCACTACTCAACAATCCCTTTCCGGAAGCTATCTTTCTATGATGGGATGGAGCTGTCATTCCCTAAGAGGGTTCCCAAGTGAAATGACACTTCTGGCCTATCTCTACTCCATCACCTCCAGGAGAAGAGGTGACCTACTGATGGGGAGATGGGGTGCACCAGACACGCACTGGTCTACATGAACCTGGAGCAGAGCAGATGCATAGGAATGGGCCCAGCTCTGGCCTCTCTCAGGTTCCAATCTCTCTCTTCTCTTCTTTGTCTGTGCCATGAACTAAATAAGGTCTGGGGACCTCCCTGGACTGCCTCCTTTCAGGCCTCACAAGGCCTGGCCACCTCTCAGGAGTGGGGCATGGGGTTAGTAGGATGGACTCTGGAGCCACCCTGCCTAGACTTGAATTCTATGTAGTTTGTAGCTGTGTGAACTTGGGTAAGTTACTTAATCACTCTGGCCACAGATTTCTCAGCTGTAAAATGGGGATGAGAACAGTACCTACCTCATAGGTATATTGTAAAGATTACATGAACTTATTCATCAAACACTCACACCTCAGGCCAACTCCAATGGTGAGACTATGTCTCACATAATTTGAACATGTAACCAGGAGGGAGCAATCCCAAGAGAAGGTAAAGTACAAAAAAAAAAAAAAAAAAAACAGGGCCAGTGAAAAAAGGAAGGCCCTCAATGAGATGGATTGACACAGTGGTTGCAACAATGGGCCTAATCATAACAATTGTGAGGATGGTGCAGGATTGGGCAATTTCCTTCTGTTGTACCTTGGGTCACCATGAGTCAGGGCCAACTAGACAGAACTAAACTCCATCCTCTTACCCTAATTTTTTCATAACATTTATCCCTGGTTATAAGCTGTATTTATATATATGTATGTACAAGTCAGGAGCCCTGATGGCACAATGGTTAAGAGCTAAGGCTGCTAACCAAAATGCTGGCAGCTCAAATCCACCATCTGCCCCTTGGAAGAACTATGGGGTAGTTCTGCTGTGTCCCATAGAGTCGCTATGAGTTGGAATTGACTAGACAGCAAAACGTTTGGGTTTGGATGTAGTCAATCATCATTACTCATGGATCCCATTCATGCAAATTTGTTGACACAGAAAATTTATTTGAAACTCCAAAATCAATACTTCCAGCATTTTTGTGGTCATTTGTTGATGCATACAGAGTGGCAAAGAATTTGAGTCTCTTAATGCCCATGTGCCCAGCAGAGGTGGAATGAGATGACAGTGCCTCCTTGTTTCACCCCTCATACTGTACACAAGCCTCCTTTCGATGGCCTACTTAGTACCATGGTTTTTATGCTTTTTATTGGTCATTTTTTAAATCGTGCTTTAGATGAAGGTTTACAAAGCAAATTAGTTTCTCATTAGACAATTAATACACATATTGTTTTATGGCATTGGTTACCAACCCCACCAATGTCAACATGCACCTCTTCTTGACCTTGGGTTCCCCGTTACCAGCTTTCCTGTCCCCTCCTGCCTTCTCATCCTTGCCTCTGGGCTAGTGTGCCCATTTAGTCTTGTTTTGTTTTATGGGCCTGTCTAATCTTTGGCTGAAGGGTCAACCTCAGTTTTGTTGGTTATTTTGCTGTTTAAAATGGTCCCCAGTACAGGACTGAAGTGTTGTCTAGTGTTCCTAAAGCAAAAAGGCCATGTTGTACCTTTTAGAGGAAATATACAAGTTAGATAAACGTCACTCAGGCATGAGTTCAGTGCTGTTGGCTATGAGTTCAGTGTTAATAAATCAGCAGTATATATTAAATAAGGTGTCTTTAAACAGAAACACACATAAAACAAGGTTATGTATTGGTCAGTTGATGAAAATGTTGTGACCAGAGGCTCACAGGAACCTAATTCGGCATTTCCCCTAAAAGTAACGGCTCGGTATTTGTTAATTCAATCTTTGCAGCAGCTTTATAGAACAGAACCACTCCAAAAGACGAGGACTAGCTGCATTTGTATTTGTTTACAAGCTCTCAGAAGGGAGTAACCATGTCATTTTGCTCCTGGCTACACTCAGAACAAAGAGTAGTGTGATGCACACGGTGCCATTGAATAAATATTTGTTGACTGACTGAACTTTGCATTGGTGCATGCTGAGATATTGATAACTGTTAGTTATTTTATTATTTTATCATTCATATTACCAGCTTGCCATGAGGGTTAAATAAAAGAGAAACGAATGGCACCCAGTCCATTCTCAGTACATGGTGAATAAGTGCTATTGTTGTTAGGTGCCGTCGAGTCATTTCTGACTCATAGCGACCCTCTGCACAACAGAACAAAACACTGCCCGGTCCTGCGCCCTCCTTGCAATCATTGTTATGCTTGAGCTCATTGTTGCAGCCACTGTGTCAATCCACCTCATTGAGGGTCTTCCTCTTTTCCACTGACCCTGTACTTTGCCAAGCATGATGTCCTTCTCCAGGGACTGATCCCTCCTGACAACATGTCCAAAGTATGTAAGATGCAGTCTTGCCATCCTTGCTTCTAAGGAGCATTCTGGTTGTACTTCTTCCAAGACAGATTTGTTCGTTCTTTTGGCAGTTCATGGCATATTCAAAATTGTTCGCCAACACCACAATTCAAAGGTGTCAACTCTTCTTCGATCTCCCTTATTCATTGCCCAGCTTTCACATGCATAGGATGTGATTGAAAATACCATGGGTTGGGTCAGGCGCACCTTAGTCTTCAAGGTGACATCTTTGCTTTTCACCACTTTACAGAGGTCCTTTGCAGCAGATTTGCCCAATGCAATGTGTCTTTTGATTTCTTGACTGCTGCTTCCATGGGTGTTGATTGTGGATCTAAGTTCAATGAAATCCTTGACAACTTCAAACTTTTCTCTGTTTATCATGATGTTGCTCATTGGTCCAGTTGTGAGGATTTTTGTTTTCTTTATGTTGAAATGCAATCCATACTGAAGGCTGTGGTCTTTGACCTTCATTAGAAAGTACTTCAAGTCCTCTTCACTTTCAGCAAACAAGGTTGTGTCATCTGCATAACGCAGGTTGTTAATGAGTCTTCCTCCAATCCTGATGCCCCGTTCTTATTCATATAGTCCAGCTTCTCGTATTATTTGTTCAGTGTACAGATTAAATAGGTATGGTGTCTGTCAGTTTGTCGTACTGTGGGGGCTTGTGTGTTGCTGTGATGATGGAAGCTATCCCACCGGTATTCAGATACCAGCAGGGTCACTCATGGAGGATAGGTTTCAGCTGAGCTTCCAGATTAAGACAGACTAGGAAGAAGGACCCGGCAGTCTAGTTCTGAAAAGCATTAGCCAGTGAAAACCTTATGAATAAGTGCTAGAAAGAGATAAAAGGAGAGAGAAGGAGAGTAAATGGAAGGAAAGAAAGGAAAGAAGGGCAGAGACTTTCACAAGCTGCTGGGAAAAGAATTAGCTTAATGTTCGGGTAGACAGTGGGAAAAAAAGGAGTGGTTAGTGTTACGAGAGGGAGGGGATGGGGCCCAGGCCACACAAAGCCTTGTACAAATGCCACACATCAGTGAAGCTTGCAGCTCAGGCAGACAAGGCCACCAAGAGAGATCATGTTTGATGTGAGTGACTCAGTGCTACATTGGCACTGCGTTACTGCTGCTGCCATAGTCATCTGGGGAAATGTCCTGTGTCAGACACCACTCCTTTTGCTATTTCCTAGGGCTAGGGAAATAGGGGCACAGACTGTAGCTTCCTGCTCATGTTGGAGTTCCTCAGACCCTCTTATAAAGTGACAGGCTATGCTGCTCTTCCTTCTTTTCCTCACTCACTAGGTGGTTAGAGAAGAATCAGCCTGAGCTAGTGTAAGAGACACTGGCCATGAAATCAGGCAGGGTGGGGCCAGACTCCTGTTGCTGCTGCTACACAGATCCATGGTTTAGCACAGTCAGTTACCAGAACGAGCCTATTCTTTCTAGCTGCCCCCTGCCCATATCAACAGGAGTCCCTCAGTGGCACAAATGGTTAAGTGCTGGGTTACTAACTGAAAGGTTGGCAGTTCAGACTCACCCAGAGGCACCTTGGAAGAAAGGCCTGGTAATCTGCTTCTAAAAGGTCACAGCCTTGAAAACTCTATGGAGTATAGTTCCACTCGGCACACGTGGGGTTGCCATGAGTCAGAATGGACTTGACAACAACGAACTACAACAACAGTCCATATCAAAACACTTGTATTATGCACTTAGGTGGCTGGCCATAAGCTACTTACATAAGGATGATACACTTTTTTTTTTCCTAGATGCTTGCGAGGATTAATTGAAATGGACACTGTTCCTAGAATGCTTCGCAGAGCTCCCAGGACACAGCAGCGCTCAACAGACAGCACAGTGAAGAGGCACAGTTAGCACCTGTCTGTCAGTTTCTCATACTTGCTGGAAGCTGTGCAATTGGTATCTCAAATACCAGAAGGGTCACCCATGGTAGGCAGGGTTCAGTGGAGCTTCCAGACGGAGATAGACTAAGAAGAAAGGCTTGGAGATCTACTTCCAAAAATTAGCCAGTGAAAACCCTATGAATCACCAGAGAGTGTTGTTCAGTATAATAGTGGAAGATACGCCCCCTAAGTTGGAAGGCACTCAAATACACAGTGGCCACTATGGACTTGAGTCTACCAATGATTTTGAAGATGTTAAGGGACAGGACAATGTTTTGTTCTGTTGTACATGGGGTCACCATGAGTTGGAGCCAACTTGATGACAACTAAGAACAGCAAAACAAATACAAGTACTGAACAATTACTTACTGAAAGAAAGAACAAAGGTTGGAATACAGAAACCACATCAAGGATTCCACCTTCTACAAAGAAAAACAAGATAATTCTAAGCCTTTTTATAAATGAATTTGCAAAATGGCACTTTAGAGAATTTAGAATAAGCAATGCATGTACCCACCCCATTCTCTCTCTCCTTCCAGCAAACCTGGGACTAGCTCCATTCACTAGTCTGTATTTCCCAACTTATCCAAGATTCCAAAGATTAAAACCATCATGTCAGTGTAATCTAGGTACCTTCCTCCTGCTTGTCTGAGATAACTTCTCAAATCTTGGGAAAATGATGTTTTCTTTTTGTAGTTTGCATTTGAATGACTGCTGGTATGAGCTTTGCTGCATTAATAACATCTCTTCAAAATTCCGTTTCTCTCTCTCTTTCCTTCTTCTCTGTCTCACCCTTCTCTTCCCCCAAGGCGTTTTTTACCAGAATTCCTCTCTCTCCTCAGAGAGAACATTTTAGCAGTATGAGTTTATGGCTACTGTAAAGAAGAAGGCTTGAAAGGCAAAGGCAGAGACGTGATTCCCAGTGTTATAACAAACTCCTGTCAAAACATAACAAACCACAGCCAGACATGAGTCTCTGTGGCAGAATGCAAGACCATAAAGATGATGGAGATCAGACGAGGCAGGTACTTTATGGAAGCAAACACCTTCCTTGCAGACAGATAGGGCCTACGGAACACTGAAAACCCTCACCATGAAAAAAGAAGAAAAAAAAATGGTCAGAAGAAATAAGGACAAAAACATAAAATTCAAATGACAGCCTAGCCCAAGGAGATAAACCCAAGGCAGACAAAGAATCCAATTTTACTAAATCAAGCTGGCATCCCCTCCTGACTTTAATTGACCTCAGTAAGCTGGATCCTGAACAAACATAATATTAAGAAGAGGGTAAAACTCAGTGGAGAAATGGACCATCAATATGTAGGTGTTTGAAGTTTCACTCTTTCAGTCCATACTTCATCCTATATGTTGCTGGCAGTTGTCGCTGAGTTGATTCCGATTCATGGGGACCCCACGTACAAAAGAACAAAACAATGCCTGGTTCTAAGCCATCCTCATCGGTGTGCTTGAGTCCAGTCGGACAATATTCTGTTCTGCTCCATAGGCATAAGATAGGCAAAGATTGTTGCTGTTAGCTGCCGTCAACTTGGCCCCTAACTCACGGTGACACCACACACAACGAAATGCTGCCTGGTCCTGTGCCAGTCCCAAGATCTGTTATGGGTTGGACCATTGTGAACCACAGGATTTCCACTGGTTAATTTTTGGAAGTAGATCTCTATGCCTGTCTTAGAAGTCTGATTTAGTAAGTTCTGATGAAACATGTTCAGCATCATAGCAACATGTAAGCCACCACAGTATGACAAACTGAGAGATGGATGGTGGTGGTTCTATATAAGAAATGTAAAATTATCTATTTTACTGGTGACAGCAACCAAGAATCCAGGGTACCTGGCATGAGGTTGGGGATTCAGTGATAACAGCCCTGGTGGCACAATGGTAAGCGGTCAGTTGTTAATCAGAAGGTTAGTGGTTTGAACCCACCCAGCAACTCTGTGGGAGAGAAGACCCAGTAGTTTGCTTCCATGATGATTACAGCCTTGGAAACCCTATGGGGCAGTTTTACTCTGTCCTATAGGGTCACTATGCATCAGAATTGACTCAGTGGCACACAATAATAACAAAAAGAGTTACACGTGGAAGGCTCTAGATTCAAGGTCTAGATCTTGTAAAAAATAGATCCAAAGACCAATTTATTGTCATTGTCATTCAGTATTGTCATCACTGGAAAGAGTAGGCACAGGAAGAGTAAGTGAACTAATGTATACAGTTTATCAGGTTGCCAAGATCTACAGGAAAATGTTTCTGCTCTTGAATTAGAAGAGCTGCCAATGGAGGAAGCACTACATTGGTCTGTATTTGATGAAGCCATTGAGTAACTTAGAGTGGTGTGTTTTCAAAAATCTCACCATAGTCTCTCCTCGTCTGCTGGACACTCTTCCTGAGCCCTCTTTACTCTTTTATTTATCTAGCTAACTCCTTTCTTTCCTTTAGCTCCCAACTTAGGAACTAAGGGATTCTTTCTCTGATTTCCATAGATCAAGTTGGTTAGGTATACCTCCTACAATTCCACTGCCAATCTATAGTTCTCTGGTATAGTACTTGTTACTTTACATTAGTTCTCAGACTTAGACTACAGCTGAGGAAGTGTTGATTTCCAAGCCTCACTCCCCAAAACACCTGTTCCAGTAGGACTAGGAGGATGCCAAGTTCTGGCATTTTAACGTTCTTTGGATTCAGGTGGTCTCTAGACCACATTCAGACACTTTCTTCCATTTGAATTGTCTCTATGTCCTCTAAGTCTATTGGCCCCATGAGGATAAAAAAGCACCATATATTCCTCCTTCATAGTTGCATCCTGATCAGAGCACCCAACACGTGATAAGAACCATCTCTAAGCTCTTTATCTACCTACATCTCTATCCATGTATATGCACATGTATAAGAATATACCTTTCTATATCTACACCTATGTATATACCTATTCCTTTACTTCTATCCCATAGCAACCTATGAGTTGGAATCAACTCGATGGCACACAACTACAACATCTATATCAGGAGCCCCGGGGTGGTGAAAACCGTTAAGCACTCAGCTACTAACCAGAAGAGTGGTGGTTTGCACCCACCCAGAGGAACCTTGAAAGAAAGGCCTTGCGATCTGCTCCCAAAAGGTCAAAGCCATGAAAACCCTATGGAGCACAGTTCTCTGCAACACATGGGGTCACCAAGAGTCAGAATCAACTGGACAGCAATTGGTTTGGTGTTTTTTTTTTTTTATATCTATGTCGTTGTTGTTAGGTGCAGTCAAGTTGGTTCTGACTCATAGTCACCCTATGTACAACAGAACAAAACACTGCCCAGTCCTGCACTAGCCTCAAAATTGATGCTATGTTTGAGCTCACTGTTACAGGCACCACTGCGTATATCAACATCTATATCTATAAAAAATCCATTTGTCATTGAGTTGGCTATGATTCACGACTCTATGTGTGTCAGAGTAGAACTGTGTTCCACAGGGTTTTTAATGGGTGATTTTTCAGAAGTAGATCACCAGGCCTTTCAAGGCATCTCTGAGTGGACCTGAACCTCAAACCCTTTGGTCAGCGTGCGTTGACTGTTTGCACAATGCAGGGACTCCTACCTATACCTGTAACTACATTTTTTCAATAGATATTCTATATATGCATGTATTCTGTGCCTATACATATATATTCTATATCTATATGGATTCTATCCTTCTCTATCTCTGTCTATCAAAAATGACTGAATTGTGTTTGGTAGGTTAGAGCCTGCTCTGTTCAACAGAGATGAGAATGCAGCTGGTCATGACCCAGAGTCCTGGGGTACAGCATTTGTATACCTTCCAGGTGTCGCTATAGATTTACTCCATGATATGTTGCTGAGATGAAATTCTCAGAAAACAAAACAAACAAAACTTCCTACTGTTGCCGACAACTAGGTAACATGCTGGCTGCCTTTATCCTGCCAGAAACTCCAGAAAGCTTACCCTGTTGTGTGCTCCAGTGTGCAGTGCTGGATTAGGAGAGCTTGTTACCACCAAAAAGAACCTCTCCTAGTGGCACTTTCTGCTGAAAGGACAAATATGTCCATCTCAAACAACCCAAAGGATGATGGGGCCACTGGTGAGGTAGTTTTGGGTAACAGATTTGAAAGGCGAAGTCTCTTTTCTAGCATTCTCACTGTTATGTTTCTGAGACTACCCCACTCCAGTTAACATGTTAAAATACAATTGAGTACCGAGCTTTACCCAAGGTTCATTATAGTGGGGACTTTGCATGATGAATTCGTGGGAGATGAGGGATTTGCAGCAATCCAAGAAGGTAATTCCCAGAGCCATCAGACCATTGTGAGAGTGTATGAATTGATAACCAGGGTGATCATTTGTGCAATTTCAGACTGTGGAGATATGAACAATATCTCGCTAGTGGATAATATCAGTTGTCAAGCATATGTTTTATAACCCTCAGAACTCCCTCTTGTTTTTGCAAGCTGCTGGTGGTTATCTTTGATTTTTTTTTTTTCTGGAAGCACAGAACTTTGCTGTTTTATTCTTTTTCTCTTCTTTTGCCAGAGAAGTTAATGGTAGAGAAAATTAAAAAAAAAAAAAAAAGACAGTGGATAAAAACATTAAGGATAACCATTCCAGCTGCTCTTGAAGCACCATTGAAAGGATCCTAAATTCATATTTTAATATCTGTAGACAGTACAGGAAAGCTGTTTTATATGTCAAGTGCACTGCTTTCTCTGCCTGAATAATTATCAGGATTGTGATGTAGTTGTCTGCTACATCTTTCCAGCCCCTGGTTGTCTAAGAGTTCCATGAGAAAAGGACCACATCTATCTTCTTCATCTCTACATCTTGAGTGTGCAAAAATAGTGCCTGGCTGAACCAATTTCAACCCAATTCAATTCTACCAATGTTTCTCACACACCTACTAGGTGCACAGCACTGTGCTGGATTTTACAGTGATCACAGCAACAATCAAAACAGATTTCGGGCTACGGTGCCTATACAATGCTCTAGATTTAAGACAGACGTGCATATCTCTGACGTCATGACAACTGATTCAAAGACAAAAGCCAAATGCTCAGTGATGAGGTTTATATACATAAACTCCTTAGTTGGGCTGGGATTTCTGCAGCCCAAATACATCATGTAATCTGACTTCCTTGAGAATAAGAATTCTGCCTTAGTCTTATCCTTGGATCCAGTGTCTGGAACAAGTGTTAGCCTAGAGCATCATTACTGGATGGTTGGATGGATGGATGGATGGATGGATGGATGGATGGATGGATGGATGGATGGATGGATGGATGGATGGATGGATGGATGGATGGATGGATGATGCTATTTATGAGAAGTGTGTTGAGCAGAAGATAGAAATTAGCTTCAAGTGATAATAATGGCAATTTAGAGACAGAACTCTCCTAACAATTCCACTTTAAATAAATTTTGCCACCTTAGAAAATTTTTTCAAAAATGATACAGTGGGGATTTTTCTTTGATGAAGAACCATACTGCAACATTATAAGATGAGGTGTTTTGAAATACAGACAGTGAGATGATGGCTGCTAGGTCGGCAGATAAGAAACCTACACAGAGGTTACTGACTGTTCTTTCAATAAATGACTTTTGTTCATACAGCCGGTGAGTAATCACAATTTCCTATGTTGTCTACAACAACGGAACCTACTTTTTAGTAGAAAAGGCCACTTTGATTTTCTAGATGGGTAGGCCAGGTACCAGTTGGAGAACCAGGAGTGAGTGCTTATTTAGATCTGGAGAAGCCACACATTAGATTCTATAATTCGAGAGGAACAAATACAGAGAAAAAAACTTAAAAACTCTAAATGCATGGCATGTAACAGGCATTCAAGAACTATTGGTTGAATGATAAAAATGAACCAGACACATGCTTAAAAAAAGAAAGCCAAGGTAGGCACATATCAGAAATCACTAAGATGAGTCATTACTTGGAGCTATGGCCACTGGCTGTGGTAAAATCTACCCCTAAAGTTCCTTCAGCCTTCAGGTTGTCTAGGGGATTAAAAGCAAGATATCAACAAGAAACACAGCTTCTTAGGGAGGTTTTAAATGAAAAGTATATTATAGTTCAGCTTCTACTCTGCAAGCAGTTATAAGTCATTAAATGGGTTTGAGCAAGACAGGAGCAGATTTGGATTTAAATTTTCCCAGTTTTAAATTTCTATGACTTTTTGGTAACAGCCCAGCAATGCTCGGTTTTCTCTGTTAACATTCACATCAAATCACTGTGGAACTAAGAAGGAATTTTATGAATCTGGTATGGGATGAAAACACTTGTTAATGGGAAAAAACATCCAAATTTCTGTAACTATGCAAAAACAGTCATTCATGTAATTTTAGACACTCAATCAAACACTCTGCACAATGTCACAAAAAGGCTATTATACTAAGATTTGCAGTCCCATATAATGATGTAAGTTCTTATTAACTTACCACTCTATAAAAAAACCTAGTGCCATCGAGTCGATTCTGACTCATATCACTTTATAGATATCCAGTTTTTCCATGTTTATTTTTCTAGACTGACCTCTAGGTAAGCCAGAACACTTTTAACCACCAACTCCCAAAGATTTCACTGTTTTATCCCAAAGCCAAATCTATCAGTAAGATGTAAGTTCCAAGAGAGAGGGAGGGAGTTCTTGTCTTTTGATTCTCTCCTGTATCTCCAGCATCCAGCCCATTTACTGGCACAGAGCTGACACTCAATAAGTTCTTGTTGAATTAGTAAACGATGGCTGCTATGAATTTAGGAGCCCTGGTGGCGCAGTGGTTAAGCCCTTGGCTGACAACTGAAAGGCTGGTGGTTTCAATCCACTAGACACTCCACTGGAGAAAGATGTAGCCATCTGCTGTCTTAAGGATTACAGTCTTGGAAACCGTCTGGGGCAGATCTATTGTGTTGTACAGGGTCACGATTTGTTGGAATCGACCCGATGGTGATGGGTACTAGGTTGTTAGGTGCCATCAAGTCAGTTCCAATATATAGCGACCCTATGTAAAACAGAATGAAACACTGCCATCTGCACAATTGTTATGCTTGAACCCATTGTTGCAGCCACTGTGCCAATCCATCTCATTGAGGGTCTTCCTCTTTTTGCTGACCCTCTACTTTACCAAGCATGATGTCCTTCTCCAGGGAACGATCCTTCCTGATAACATGTCCAAACTATGTAAGACGTAGTCTTGCCATCTTTGCTTCTCAGGAGCATTCTGGTTGTACTTCTTCCAAGACACATCTGTTCATTCTTTTGGCAGTCCATGGTATAGTCATTCTTCTTCTTCAATACCACAATTCAAAGGTGTCAATTCTTCTTCAGTCTTCCTTATTCATTGTCCAGCTTTTGAATGCATATGAGGTGGTTGAAAACACCATGGCTTGGATCAGGCGCACCTTACTCTTCAAAGTGACATCTTTGCTTCTTGATGCTTTAAAGAGGTCTTTTGCAGGAGGTTTGCCCAGTGCAATAAGTTGTTTGATTTCTTGACTACTGCTTCCATGGGCCTTGACTGTAGATCCAAGTAAAATGAAATCCTTGACAACTTCAATCTTTTCTTCATTTATCATGACGTGGCTTATTGGTCCAGTGGTGAGGATTTTGGTTTTCTTTAGGTTGAGGAGTAATTCATACGGAAGTCTTTGGTATTTACCAGTAAGTGCTTCAAGTTCTCTTTACTTTCAGCAAGCAAGGCTGTGTCATCTACATAACGCAGGTTGTTAATGAGTCTTCAATCCTGATGCCCATTCTTCTTCATATAGTCCAGCTTTTCAGATTATTTGTTCAGCATACAGATTGAATAGGTATGGTGAATGGATGCAACCCTGATGCACATCTTTCCTGACTTTAAACCATGCAGTATCCCCTTATTCTGTTTGAACAACCTCCTATTGATCTATGTACAGGTTCCTCATAAGCACAACTGAGTGTTCTGGAATTTCCATTTTTTGCAATTCTATCCATAATTTGTTATGATCCACACAGTCAAATGCCTTTGCGTAGTGAATAAAACACAGGTAAACATCTTCCTGGTATTCTCTGCTTTCAGCCAAGATTCATATGACATGAGCTATGATAATTCCTAATTCCACATCCTCTTCTGAATTTGGCTTGAATTTCTGGCAGTTTCCTGTTGATATACTGCTGCAGCCTCTTTTAAATGATCTCCAACAAAATTATACTTGCTTGTGATATTAACGATATTGTTGGATAATTTCCTCATTCGGTCGGGTCACCTTTCTTCGGAATAAGCATAAATATGGATCTCTTCCAGTCAGGTGACCAGGTAGCCTATTCCAAATTTCTCGGCATAGATGAGTAAGCACTTCAAGTGCTGCATCCATTTGTTGAAATATCTCATTTGGTATTCCATCAATTCCTGGAGCCTTGTTTGTCATCAATGCCTTCAGGGCAGCTTGGACTTCTTTCTTCAGTATCATCAGTCCCTGATCATATGCTACCCTCTTGAAATGGTTGAACATGGACCAATTCTTTTTGGTATAGTGACTCTGTGTGTTCCTTCCTCCTTATTTTGATGCTTTCTGCATCATTTAATCTTTCCCTGTAAAATCCGTCACTACTGCAACTCAAGGCTTGAATTTTTTATTCAGTTCTTTTAGCTTGAGAAATGCTGAGCGTGTTCTTCCCTGTACATACACATTTCCAAGGATTAACACCCCACAACCACCCCACCTATACCACGACCAGACTTTCCATTATTTATTTGTGAAGCAAACGGCTTTTGGTCTCATGAAGAAAAGTGTTTTATGCTAAATCACATTACTATGATAGAATTTGGGGTGTCCAAATACAAGAGACTACTGTAACTCGTAATCTGATAGGAACAATCTCTCATTGCTACCACCTCCAAATTCTTTTCTGGAGTTTTGCTTTACAAAAGTACCAATACTATTACTGCTTCTAATAGTAAGAATAATGTGAATAGCTAACTAAATTTAAGTTTTTAAGGTGAGCCAGCCTTTGGACTAAGTTTTATGCCTGTATTATCTCCTCAATAAAGTGTTAAAAAGCAAAGATGTCAGTTTGAGGACTAAGGTGCACCTGATCAAAGACATGTTTTCAATCACCTCATATGCATGTAAAAGTTGGACAATGGATAAGGAAGACTGAAGAAGAATTGACACCTTTGAGTCACGGTGTTGGAGAAGAATATTGAATATAACATGGACTGCCAAAATAACAAACAAATCTGTCTTGGAAGAAATACAGCCAGAATGCTCCTTAGAGCACTTTGGACATGTTGTCAGGAGGGACCCGTCCCTGGAGAAAGACATCATGCTTGGTAAAATAGAGGGTCAGGGGAAAAAGGAAGATTCTCAATGAGATGGATTGCCATAGTGGCTCCAACAATGGGCTCACGTGTAGCAATGATTGTGAGGATGACATAGGACCAGGCAGTGTTTCTTTCTGTTGTACACAGGGTCCGTATGAGTCAGAACTGACTCGATGGCACCTAACAACAACAACATCTCCTCATGAATGTCCCTAGATGGAGCAAAGAGTTCGTGCTTGACTTCTAACCTAAACGTCGGCAGTGGGCACCCACTCAGCAGTGCCACGGAAGAACGGCCTGGAGATCTGCTTCCATAAAGGAAACCCCATGGAACAGTTCTATTTTGTAACACACAGAGATGCCATGAGTTGGAATTGACTCGGTGGCAACTACCAACAACATCTCCTTAATACCCTCAATGGCCTTATACAGTAGATGCAATAATTATCATAGATAAACAGGCTGAGATTTAGATGGATAAATTTCACACACCTAGAATGTCTGACTCCAAAATCAATTTGTTAGTCACAGAAATCTTGTGCCGTCTCTTACATTGTGTAGGATCTTTATGTGTCCCTTGCATTTTTATGTCAAGACACTGCTGGATTTCCCTGGGATGCACCCCCATCACCCATTTTTGCTTCTAGACTTATAACTAAAGTCTCAGTGAGCCCCAAGAGGTGAAGTATAAAGTGTGGCCCAGAAGGAGGCACACTATACTCCAAAAGAACTACTTGATTTTTCTAATATATACAAACAGAAACCTGGAGAATATGTGTGGGAATGGCTGTTAAGAGTATGGGATAATGATGCAAGAACATAAAGTTGGATCACTCTAAGTTTATTTATATGGACCTAGTAAGCACAGATTCTTTATTCAACGTTTCAGCTCGAGAGGTTAGAAAAGGGTCTAATAGTTTATTTGATTGGTTCACTGAAGCATGGATTAAGTGGTGACCCATCTTGGTATACTATACAAGAAGGTACTCAAAGGCTTAGAGAAATTGGTATGTTAGAGTAGATTTTTATGCAACATTGAAGCCACCATCATACCCAGCATGGTGTCATCCACATCATAGATGAGCCATGCAAGTTCTGGCAGGTTGAAGCCATTTTATGAATCAAGGCCACAAAAACAGGAATTGATTATTTTTTAATTTGGATAGCATTTCAAAGAGAGTAATATAGTATCTGTCTGGGATGGTTTATATACACAGGGAGCTTAACGATTGTCTAGTCTAACTGTCCATATCTGGCCAAGTTCACTAGTGTTTGAAAATCTTTCAATGGCTCCCCACTGCCTTCAAGATGAATTTCAGATTCTTTAATATGAATCTGAAAGGACCTTTCAAGACCTAGCCCTTGCTCACCTCCTAGGCCCCACTGCTTGCTACCCCTCCGTCCCTCTATGTCTCTTTACCCTCACGTACTCTTTCTCGGTGTCCTTACTACCCGCACCACATGACAGGGAGACAGCCACTCTTTGCTGTAGCAGCACTGAACTCCTCCCAGCTCCTCGGAATCCAGTAACTTTCCCTTGACTCTGGTTTTAGCTCACAAGGTCTTCTCTGACCAGAATGCAGTTACCTTCCTCTGGTTAACTTTTCCTTTAAGAACCACCCACAGAGAAACCTGGAGAAAAAGTTCTTCTCTGGAGCTTCTGCTGTTCCTTCTGCCCATTAGTGACAGAGCACATCTCATACTGGATTGTAACCATCTACTCATTCATTTTCCCCCTGAGACTGTAAGCACTTTGAAGGCAGGGACTACAATGGTCTGATTTATGGCTATATCCCCACCCAGGGATGGAGGAGGCTGGATATGTATTTGAATGAATGAATTTGACCAGAACTAGGACTTCCCATGCCTACTGAGTACGTACTCTTCCATGAATACATCAGCATATTGGCTGATGCAAAAACACAAAAACATTGAAGTCTTTGTGCAGTGCAGTTTTCTGAATACGTGGATGGATTTTGCAAGGGAAGCAGTTTGAGCCACCCTGAAATCTTGGAGTAGCTTAAGCACTGTCCTGAGGTTTGGTAATTTCATGGCTTCTCTTAGTATCAGGAAAGGCTTCTTTGATCCCCATGATAGCATCTTCTATTGTAAAGAATGTCTCCAGGCTTCTCAGGAAAGCAAGTCATCCCTGCCCCCTCCCTCCCCCCACAACATCAATATGGAACCTTCTAGAATCACAGAATGGCCCGATGGGAAGTGTTGCTGGAGGCCATCTTGTCCATCACTCTCATTTGTGGTACAGGAGGAGAAACTGGAATTCTGAAAGGCCACCAGCTAGTGGGAAGCACACGGCATAACTGAACCAAGTTTTCTGTGCATCATCTTATTTCATTGACACCACAACTCTATGAGGTTGGCACTAAGAATGCCTGGAGTGCAGAGCCCAGAGCATGTGTGTTTGTAACCTCATTGCATGCTGCAGGTGGTCAGATAACATTTTTGGAACGAATAAATAAATGGGAAGAGTGGGCATGGGAGATGAATCAACCACACAGAAGACTGATTGCTTCACCCCTGGAGAGGTGGCCATACAGGGAGCCGAGATGCTCTAGCCCTATTAGTGAATTACTGCACATTCCATGGGTGGGCAAGATGAACTGACTTCTGAGGACTGGCCTGGACACCCAACCACTGCAAACTCTGAGGCTAGCAACTCAAGTAAAACGCACAAGTACAAGCAATTTACAAGTTGAATCCTGCTCCTTCCCACTGTGCACACACCATTAGCAAAACACATCATGATCCCTGTGTGGCTGGGTAATAAAAACTCATAGACGATTAGGAAAGCTCATAAGTGAGCCAGAAAGTCCCTGAGCTTTGGGTTGAACACGGGAAAGGAAAGCTAGGCTCTGTTTCAAATGTTTCAGGATTTAGTGAAATTGGAAAATACATTTTGCCTTGCACCACTTTAGCTTCCAAACCCTCATGAAGTCTACACGAATCAGGAACATATGGGCTGCATTCCTCTGACTCAATTCATCAAAACGCTATTTTGTAAGGATTATGTGAATTCCAGGGAGCCCTTGAGAAATGGTATTTATCTCATGCACCAAAAAAAAAAAAAAAAACCCAAACCCGTTGCCGTCGAGTTAATTCCGACCCAGAAACCCTGGTGGCGTAGTGGTTAAATGCTACGGCTGCTAACCAAAGGGACGGCAGTTCGAATCCACCAGGAGCTCCTTGGAAACTCTGTGGGGGCAGTTCAACTCTGTCCTATAGGGTCGCTATGAGTCGGAATCGACTCAACGGCACTGGGTTTGGTTTTTGGTTTTGGAGTGACCCTATAGGACAGAGCAGAACTGCCCCATAGGGTTTCCAAGGAGCATCTGGTGGATTCGAACTGCCAACCTTTTGGATAGCAGCCATAGCTCTTAACCACTATGCCACCAGGGTTTCCTATCTCATGCACAAAAAGTCCTGAATAGGATCCCCGCAACACGGCTGGGTATTGTATGATGTAGAAACTCTCCAAGGATGAGGTGCATTGGCTGTGAATCAAATTCAGGTCCCCCACATGGAAGGTGAGAAGCCTACCACTGCCTCCGCTTGTATTAGTATCAATTAAAAGAGTATCAAGATTGATTGTTAATATCTGCTTTGCACACAGGTGGAGGGAGTGATGGAATGTTTGGCATGTATTTGGAGTCCTGGGTTTGTGCTATGACATAGTCATGCCCATAAGAGCTACCAGAAGGGGTGTGGGAATGTGGATGTCTGTGTAACTTTGCATTTCTTTTGAATTCTTGTGTCAGGGAGAAGGAAGAGTGAGGAACGGACCCCTGTGTCTTCCTCTTTGTTACACTCTCGCCTGACTCTTTTGTGTTGGTCATCGTTGGCAGCAACCTCACTTTCTTTTATTTGCTGTTTCTAATACTGCATCAGAGCCCTGGTGCCGCAAGGGTTAAGGGCTTGACTGCTAACCGAAAGGTCGGTGGTTCAAATCCACCAGCCACTCCACATGAAAAAGACGTGGCAGTCTGCTTCCATAATGATTACAGCCTTGGAAACCCTACCAGACAGTTCTACTCCATCCTATAGGGTCACTTTGAGTCAGAATGGGTTTGTTTTATGGGTTAATCTTGCATCAGTTAGAAAATGAGGTAACCAAGCTTGTTGGAAACATGTAAAAAGAGTAAATAAGCTTCCAAGTCCAGGCTAATGGGCTGTGGTACAAGTGGGATACAAGAGCTTTCCATGCATGAGATTTATCATTCCTGTTTGGAGGGTCTGGTCTTCGTTTCTCGTGTCCTAGTTTCTCAGCCATGTCCCAGACAAACACAGATGCTGCCTACAAGTGTCCTCTGCTGACTTGGAAGAAGTATAATCACACAGATGGTTAGTCACCTAGAATTTTTGCAGGGTTTAGAATTGTGATATATGAAGGCATATACAGTAAAATATTACCAAACATTACTAATCCCCAATTGAGTTTCATCATCGCAGGTCATATGCTGAAAGGACATGATTATGCTATTCCCATTTCATGGATGAAAACACTGAGGTTCAGAGAGCTGACCGGGTCTGCTTAGGGCCACACCACTGTGTAAGTAGCAGAGCCGAGATTCTTGTCTGCCTAGGTCTTCGTGAATGCCACACCCAGCAAAGGGGACTTTAACATCCTCTGCTACCCCGTTAGACACATGCCTGTCTCTCTTGGATCATCAGACCAAAGAAACTGGAGAGTGGAGAGCCAAAGGGAGCACCCTCAACAGGCAGAACCCCGCAGGCGGCATATCTCAATGGCAGTCTGGGGGGGAGCTGGGGATTAAACGTGTTATGTTTCTGCTGGGATTCTGGTTATTTGTGAGATAAGACGATCCCCAGACAGTAAGATTCTGTAATTTATCTGAAGACCCTTCAGGCTGCATGACAACTTACACTTATGTATTTTGTTTTCAACTCAGCACCTTTATTCTTTGAGGCTAATAATAGGAATCATTTTATTAGAGTAAATCCTCTTACACTTGAACTAGGCAACTGGATTGGGGGGGGAGGGGCAGAAGAAACAGTTCGAATCCATGAGAAACCCAAACCGTGCAATGATTTCACAGAGGTGACATGTTTTTAAAATTTCTAATTTATCTGCAGCTAAAACAATAAGAACAAAAAGCTCGGAAGGAGCTTGGAGCATTAAAGCTCGTATACATCAAAGCAGTTCGAATAGGATTTGCAGAAAGGAGCGCTGGGAAGCCATTTTGAAGGAAAAGAGATCTAATTACTCTCAGATTCTAGGACACACTCTCTGTGTTGTATTAAAGTTGACGCTGCAACTTGTGCTCCCTGATAAAGAATTTCCGGACCGGAGTCCAGCAGACCTGTAGTAATGCGTCGATGCTTTAATTGAAATTGGAAGCCCTCTTCTGATCACAAGCGCTTTAGGTGCTGAAATTCCTCGACATCATTTTGTTCTAGGAAAAACAGAAGCCCCTACTGTCTTGTTGACATAATTCCCTGGCTTTGGAAACACTTTATTCAGCTCAGTGCAGCTAAGATATTCACAAATTCTATTACTCATAGAGTCTAAATGAATGAGGTTTTAGCCCCCAAAACTGAGCTGGTTCTCTCCATCTAACATAAGGAATGACTGTTCACCAAGAGAGATATTGCGATGCCTGATGGATGCCCTCACCTGGGCTGATATTATTTTTCAGCATCCCCTACCCTCCTAGAGAGTGTGGCCTTTTCTCTAAGGAGTGGTTGAAAGAGAGCTACTACTTATGCAGGCAGTTATGTGGGTGCTTAAATAATACAATATGACAACTCTAAAGTCACCAAAACCAAAGCAAAACAACAACAACAAGAAAAGCCCTATTTGTTGCAGAGTAGAACTGCACTTCTCTGGGCTTTCAAGGGCTGACCTTTCAGAAGTAGGTTGCCAGGCCTTTCTTCTCAGGCATCCATGGGTAGACTAGAACTTCTACCCTTTCAAGCACTTAACTATTTACACCACCAGGGACTCCTCAATAAAAGTTATCAAGGAATAATTGATCCACCTGCTGTTGTCCCCACCAGGCTTTTGCAAAGGCAGGTCTGACCACATGGAATCCTCTTTCTGGTCCTCAGGCTTCTCTTCATCGCCAGTCCTGACACCCTCCCCCTTAATTAGCACCCACCTCTCATTATACTCTCTCAGAGCATTTGAGGCTTCCTTCGATAGTTTTTACCACGATGTATTATTATACACTCATTTGTGTAATTATCCGCTTATTGTCGAGTAGACGTTAAACTCCATGAGAACAGATGGGGACCACTTCTCTGTTATTCACCATTGGTCAACCACATAGTTAGCAAGCACTCGACTTAGAATAAATACTCCATGAGTATTAATGGACTGGAGGAATAGACATCATTGACTTTATAGAGGTCCCTGGGTGGCACAAATGGCTTCTGCTTGACTACTAACCTAAAGGTTGGCAGTTCAAACACACCTAGGGCCGCAGAAGAAAGGCTTGGCTTTCGTAAAGATCACAGCCATTGAAAATGCTGTGGAGCAGTTCTACTGTGACACACATGGGGCCATCAGGAGTCAGAATCGATTTGGAGGCAGCTGGTTTGGTTTTATCTTCAGTTGTGGAGAGTTCTTCCTTTCTTCTATTGAGAATCGGTGAAGGGAAGTCACTACGGCAGATGTCTGAGATACAAAGATGAACAGCTTACATCCTCTGTCATAGGAGAGGGAGCCAAGGATACTGGACTCTGCATCCAGGTTCTGCGTTCAAATTCTGGCTCTACTGCTTACTAGCTAGACAACGTGAACAAGTTTTCCTTCCTTCCTTTTAAAATGTGATGTTAATAGCACCTACCTCGTGTGACTATAGGGTTATACAGATTAAATGGAGTCCCTGGGTGTCACAAATGCTTACTGTGTTTGGCCGCTGACTAAAAGGTTGGAGGTATGAGTTCACCAAAAAGTGCCTCAGAACAAAGGCCTGGCAATCTACTTCTGAAAAACCAGCCCATGAAAACCCTACGAAGCATAGTTCTACTCTGACACACGTGGGGTTGCTATGAGTTGGAACCAATTTGATGGCAACTGGTTTTAAGGGTTAAATGAATTAATACACTTAGAGTGCTTAGAACAGTTCCTGGTGCATGGGAAGGGTTCGGAGTTTGGGAACAAATTACATAGAGTTTTTAATTCAGAAGGAGGGACAGTTACATAAAGCATTAATGGGGGCAAAGGGCTACATGGCTGAGGGTCATGAGAGTAGAAAGACAAGAACAACGGATTCTGCTAGGAGGGGCTCAACATTGCAGAAACAAATACATTATGCTATGTAGAGAGAGCTCCATTCTTTCACTAACCATCCTCTTGGCTTCTTTTTCCTCATCTGCGTAAGGGGGATGACAACCTCCTCAAAGAGCTGTCACTGGGGCATGTTTCCAAAGGAGAATTCTCTGTGAAGTAGCCTGAGGACGGTCTGGAGAAAGCACTCCACAAATGTTCGTTGAATAGTGACAGGAGCCAAGCTCAGGAAGTCACCTCGCCCAACCCAGTGGTTACGGATTGAGTCGTTTCCCCTAAAAAGAAACATTGACGTCCTAACCCTTTTACCTGCGAAAGTGACCTCGTTGGGAAACAGGGTCTTTGAAGATGTTATTGATTAGCACGAAGCCACACTGGAGTAGGGTGCGTTCTAATTCCATCTGAGCAGTGTCTTGTAAGAAACGAGAACAGACGTAGGAGAGTTTAGACACAGGAAGGCCAGCCAGGAGGTGACAGAGGCAGATGCAGCTGCAAGCCAAGGATTGTTGGAGACACAAGAAGCTAGGAGAGTGGTGTGGAGCAGTTTCTCTCTCAGAGCCCTCAGACTAAATCAACATGGCCGATACCCTGATTTGGACTTCTAGGATCCAGAACTGTGAGGCGTTAAATTTCTGTTCTTTAAAACCACCCATTATGTTGAATTTTGTTAGAGCAGCCCTAGGAAATGAAGACACCAATCAAATCCAGCTCAGACTTTCCCTGAGAGAGCGGGGAATCCCCAAGAGAGAAGGAACTAATATTTTAAGCAAAACTTAAAGAACTTCCTAAATGAAAAGGCTATGAACACAACTTGAATGCTCTCATATGAGTCAAGCCTTTCCTTTATTTTCAATCTAACTTGAATTGCTCCTGTGTTCTTTTTACCAATGCTTTCCATGCTACCCTTTTAAATCTGTGTCTTCTATCATTTATTCATTCAGTCAGCAAACATTTATCCAGTAAATTACTGCTACCTGCCAGGCACTGTGCTGGGTGTTAGGGTATAAAGGCAGGCACTTCCCATTTCCTGCATGCTAGAAGCTTATCATCTGGGGCTGGATACAAACAAGAGAACAGATTGCTACAAAGAGACAAGAGAGATGTTCTCTGCGATACAAGTGAACACAGAAATTTGTGGGAACACAGAGAGACAGTCTCCAGTTTGGAATGTGTAAGGTGCTGTTTAAATGCCTTATTTCCTCATGAAGAAGGAAGACAACACTAGAAAACTCAGCCTTAGTGCCTTTGACTTTGGGATAAAGCTTCACAGCAGAGCTTGAGAACTTTGGTAAAGTTTACAGAGTGGAGGAAAATCAGTGAAATACAACGTATGATCCTTATTGGCTTACCTGAATAATTCTAGGCAAATAGTTCTAGGCAAGAGCATGCCTAATGTTGTCTGGCAGAGAAAATGGCTCCCAAATTTCTGTTGCCGTGTGAAATAATTAAAAGGCTAAAAAGCTAATTGTGCTAAATTGAGCCTGTAGAAACCTGGCATGGGCATGACTTGGCTTCAGAGTGAGATATACGAAACAAAACCCAAAGATAGGTGTACCCTTCTAAATATAAACCTGGCAGACAGATATTTTAATGAGAAAGGCTAGTAATTATGATGAAAGAAAATTAACACAGAGGAAGCTGAAAGCAAATGAATTTTTTTTTCAAATATTGAAATTCAGCCTCCATCTTGCATTAAATTAAATTCCTTCCACATACATGTAAAGCAGAAACTAGCTCTGTGCTAGGAGCCATAAGACACCCACCTGTCCATCCATCCATTCATCAATCATTTGTGAAACACCTACTATGTGCCACCCCACTTTATACATTCTGAAGCACCCTGGACTTCTCCTTGATAGTACTTATCTCAATTGTAACTGATTACTACTGGTGGAGTTACCTGTTTAGTGTCTTCTTGTTGTTGCCATTAGTTGCCATCATGTCAATTCCCACTCATGGCAACCCCATGTGTTACCGAGTAGAACTGCTCCATAGGGTTTTAAAGGCTGTGACATTCTGGAAACAGGCTGTGAGGCATGTCTTCCGAGGAGCCTCTGGGTGAGTCTGAACTGGAAACCTTTCAGTTAACAGTCCAGCACTTAGCCTTTTGTTCTACCCAGGAAGTTCACTGTTTTTTATACTATAAGGAACAAGAGGGCAAATATTCTATCTTATAGGTGTGCAAAAAACAAACAAACAAAAAGTATATATATAGAATACACAAATGGATGAATTTATAGTCTAGTGGGGAAACAATACCAAACCAAACCCATTGCCACTGAGTTGATTCCAACTCATAGCGACGCTATAGGACAGAGTAGAACTGCCCTGTAGGGTTTCCAAGGAGCAGCTTGTGGGTTTGAACTGCTAACCTTTTGGTTAGCAGCCATAGCTCTTAACCACTTGCCACCAGGGCTCCCAGGTGGGGAAAGAGATGGATAAATAAAGAACTCAAATATAGCCTGATAAGTGCAATAATGGAAAATTTTTAAATGGTTATGGGGTATAAATGGTTAAATGTGATATAAAGAAGCTCCTAAGTGTGCTGAGCTGGCAGAAAGGCTTCATAAAGCAAGGGTCCTGACTCTTCAGGAGAAGGAATAAGCCATGAGGACAATATAGGGGTGTGTGCTCTTCTTTATCCAAATTGATTCTCAGATTCATGAGATAAAGGGTAATAATAACAGCTAACACGTTTTGGTCACTTGCTACATACCAGACACTGTTAAAACCACTAGCTAAATATAAACTGGAGTCCCTGGGTGGTATAAATGGTTAACGTACTCACTGCTAACCAAAAGGTTGGAGATTCAAGTCCTCCCAGAAGCACCTCGGAAAAAGGGCCTGGCAGTTTTCTTCCGAAATACCAGCCACTGAAAACCCTATAGAACACATGGGGTCACCATGTATTGGATTTGACTTGACATCAAAAAATTTTTTTAAATAATATTTTATTGTGTTTTTGGTAAAAATTTACATAGCAAATTCGGTTCACATTTAACAATTTCTATACAAATTGGGTTATACAAATTGTTCAACAACATTGTGTTGTTCACAATGTGTCAGTACTCTCTTTAATTACCTCTGGTTGTTCCATTTCTAGTATTCTAGTTTCCCTGCCCCCTTACCGTCTCATCTTTGCTTTAGAGTAAGACAGCAGCTGGTTTTTAAATATTAACCAATTTAACCCTTTCTGCAGGGTCTATAGAGTGTCTATTACTATTATCTCATTATCTCCAAACCACACACAAGGAAGCTGACCTGTAGTGATAAAGTAACTTGTCCAAGGTCTTATAGGTGGCAAGTGAGTGACAGATTCAGCATTCAAACTCTGATAACCTGGCTGCAATTTCTTCTCTGGAAAAAGTAGGCTATATTCCAGAGATCCCCTGGTGCACTGTTAATCTAGCATCTTATAGAGTATAAGATTCATATTGTACCTGGTCCTTATTAGGAAATGTTATCATTTTTAGTTCAAACTCCACAATGATTTCTAGATAACAATTTTATTGTCTTTTAAGTTGCTAGGAAACAAGAATAAGTTGAATCCATTTTCACTTTAGGCTCAGAAGCCTTATTTCCATGTGTAATCAAGCAAGCTAGGGTCTCACTGCTCCCCTGGCTGATAGAACCCAGCTTCAGTTCTCAATACAATACCAGGAGGTTAATGGTGAATGCAGAGTACGTTCCACACTACTGGCATAATGTGTGTCCGTGTGTGTTTGTGCTCATGTGCACACACACGCTGAGGTTACTTCCCATTCTGAGATTACACATTGAAGACAGAATAGTAGTTTCAAATGATGGTGGGAAGTTGAAAATTGTAAGAAAAAGAAAAATAAAGCTGAGGAGATGGGACTAGGCAAGAATTTGAATTTGGGTTTGACACGGGCTTTGGTGGTAGAGAAGAGGGAGGTGGTGTTTCTCTGATGAGTGGACAGTATTTTAAGAGAAAGAACCAGAAGGGTATTGTCAAAGAAGACATCATTTCAGGAAGTGGCAGATGGAAAATGAGAAGTTGGTATCTGAGAACTATCTTGAACAGCCAAAAGCTTTTGAATAAAAGCTATTGACTGGGAATTGAACCTGAGTCTCCTGCATGGAAGGTGAGAATTCTACCACTGAACCACCAATGTCTGATGGAAAATACTTAGGAACCTTCCCAAAAAAACCCAAGTCATTAAGTGCATTTCTCAAATGAAGTATTAGGAAGAAACTTGGCACATGGTTTCATTTATTGACTTTTTCTCACAGTTCGGAGACGCACTCTGAAAAACAATTTTTTGGTGAAATGGCAAAACTGGCACCTAAACCTACCCTTGCTCCGTTTCTTTGGTCTCTTTTTAAACAGCAAACAATCCTTCCAAGTGCTGCTTCTTTAGTAATTGCTTTTTGTCAATGTTTGGTCGACTTGTCAATTGCTCACACACAGTTTATGAACACTCTGATAGCTCAGCTGTCTCTGGTCTGGTGGGGAAACTCATCCCTTTGGAATGTCATTAAATATGGCATTGAATAAAGGGTATTATCTTTCAGTATCTATGAAAGGAGCAGGAAGTGAGCCAATGTAGAAGAAAACGTGGACGATGTGAAAGAAAGAAATGGTAAGGTGTGCAGTGTGAGAGCTCAAGGCCATGGGTGACTGGACTGGGAAACAGGTAATTTAGGAGCAGGAAGGACAGTTGGTCACCCAGAAAGAAAAGGTAGAGCGAAGGGCCCAGGAAACAGGGTCCATGCTTTCATATTGCATTACTTTACCAAAGAAAAGTAACAGCAGAAAAAGAGAGAAAAAAATAAATAAATAAATAAAATAACTAACAGCCAGCCAAGGAAGCTGTGTGACTCGATGTAATAAATTTAAGAACTGGTGGCCAAGGAAAGAAAGAGAAAATTCTGAAGTGGAATAGAGAGTTGCAAAGCAGCACCATTTGCAAACCTGGCCTCATCTGACAGAAACCAAATCGCTTCAGAAAAAGGAATCGCCTGGTGCCCAAATTATAGCCATCCCAGATAACATGGGAGAGGGCAAAGAGATCATCCCTACTACATCAGGGAAGGTTTGAACCTTCTGGCATGATTAATATGACAGTGAACTACATAGTAACTATGAGGACATACTACCGGAAAAGAAAGGAAAGAAAAAAGGGAAAGGTTAAGAAAAGAACATAGTGAGCAAAAGATAGAACAAAAAGTTCCTGGATGGTACCAACAATTAACACACTAGGCTGCTAACTAAAAGGTTGGAGGTTTGAGTCCAACCCAAAGGCACCTTGGAAGAAAGGCCTGATGACCTACTGAAACACAGCCATTAAAAACCCTATGGAGCACAGTTCTACTCTGACACACGTGAGGTCACCATGAGTGGGAATCGACTTGGTAGCAACTGGTTTGATAAGGAAAAAAACAGTGAAAAAACAAAAAGAGATGTCACATAAAAGCTTCATAATAAAGAACAACTTGATAAGATCATGAAATCAGTAAACGAAGAGCTCAGAGACAAGAGGATAAAATACAAGAATGAGATAAATTGGAAAAAAGAAAAACAAATAAAATACATTTAAATAATACAAACAAAAACAAATTAACATTATTTCAGAACCAACAGTAATCCCTCGTGACTTCTGCCCGTGAACCCAGATTCCGGGTCCATTTCCCCTCACTTCAATGACCCTTCTCCAGGTGCCCGTGAACAATCACTTGGAGGGGGCTCTTGCCAGGAAATCCATGGCCCTTTTTTCCGTATGAAAACAACATGTCCCATTTAGAGGGTGAGCTTCTGGAAGGCTGACATTCTGTTACTAGTCTTTGAATCCCCAGGTTGAGCACAAATACTTAATAGATGGTCAGAGAATAAACGTGGAATAAAGAGACAGACAGTTGGCATGAAGGTCAATGCCGTGCATCATTCAGGCTTAAGTTTGAGTAAAAAAGGGAACATTCAAAAGGGAACATTCAAGTGGGGATGGGCAGGGGAACTTACTCTTCTGTATTTTTCTTACAAAACAGAATGTTGTCCTACCTGCACTGGGTAGTTAACTGGAGCCAGGACTCCTGCTTATGGTGCCTGGCAGAGCCACCTCTAAGGAGACATCATTTATGTCATGGATATCAGAGATTTGTATATTCTGTTTTTTTTTTTTTTTTTTTTAGTTGCCATCAAGTGGGTTCCAACTCCTAACGACCTTATATATAACAAAAAGAAAACTTTCCTTGTCCTGTGCCATCTTCATGATCGTTGGTACATTTAGTACAACAATTTTCCGATAGATGGCAGTAAGCTGTCTTGGTCTACACAATCAGTTTAGCACAACTTTCTAACAGATGGAGATAAAAGTATCTTGAGGGAGGGGCATCTTTTCCTAATTTCCATAAAGGCTGCATACAGGCTTCTTGCAGCATCCTGGGTGTGGAGCCAGAAGTATGTATGTTCAAATCCTGATTCCACTAGTTACAACCTGTATGATCTCGGAAAAGTAAAGTCATCTCTCCAAGGCTCAGATTCCTTATCTGTAACAAAGGGCTGATAATAGTTCCTCTCTTATAGAGGGTTATAGAGGGGTATCAAGAAGTTATGAAGACAATGCAAAAAGACCGTTTGGTGTGGCTGATTGACACAACATGAGACCTAAGTTTTCTTGCTCTACTCTTGTTAAATGGTGTTAAAACACAAATTTCTTTCCATTTTTCACATCAAGAAAGTGAATTATTCTCAAGATAAGAGTATGCACGTCATGCTTGAAAATAATTACTTGAACCTTATAAGATACATTCTATATTTTAAACACTTGTCTATTCCAAGTATTTGCCATAAACCTCTTAAACAACTGCTACATTTTGGTCTCTGGTGGGGAATACTTTATTGTGGTTAGGTGCCAGAGAGTAGACCCCCGACTCATGGTGACCCCATGCACAACAGAATGAAATGCTGCTCAGTCGTGTACCATCCTCATGGCCTGTCACAGATCTGATCTTTGAGATCCATAAGGTTTTCACTGGTTGATTATCAGAAATAGATCACCAGGCCTTTCTTCCTGGTCTTAGTCTGGAAGCTCTGCTGGAACCTGCTCAGTGTCATAGCACCACACAAACCTCCACTGACAGGTGAGCGGTGGCTGTGCTTGAGGTGCGTTGATTAGGAATTGACCCTGAGCCTCCTGTGTGGGAAGTGAGAATTTGACCACTGAACCACCAATGTCCGATGGAATATACTTAGGAAACTTAAAAAAAAAAAGCCAAGTCAATAAGTGCGTTTTCAAATGAAGTATTACGAAGAAACTTAGCACATGGTTTCATTTACTGATTTTTTTTCTTACAGTTCTGAGATGCACTCTGAAACATAATTTTTTAGTGAAATGGCAAAACTAGCACCTAAACCTGCCCTTGCTCCATTTCTTTGGTATCTTTTAAACAACAAACAATCCTTCCAAGTGCTGCTTCTTTAGTAATTGCTTTTTGTCAATGTTTGGTCGACTTGTCAATTGCTTGCACACAGTTTATGAACACTCTGATAGCCCAGCTGTCTCTGGTCTGGTGGGGAAACTCATCCCTTTGGAACGTCATTAAATATGGCAGACCCATTCGAGTAAGCTGTTTACACCTGGGAACAGAGTACAGTGCATGGGGGATTTACTATCACCACTTTGGTGAATTCTGATTTTCGCAGAACTCATTCAAAGATGGAGTGCTGACCAGCATAGGGACACTAATGAGTGGTACCTGACTTCAATATTGTATTCCAAGCTGCAGGTGTTTCCCTAAAGAAGGATGGATATAATGCCATTAGCTCCCACCTTCAGTAAGTTGCCCGTTTCGTTACTACCAACCTCGCTATCAGGTCTTTCACATCAACTAGTTTTTGTCTTCATCACTTGTCTGTCAGTTTGTCGTACTATGGTGGTTTGTGTGTTGCTGTGATACTGGAAGCTATGCCATTGGTATTTCAAATACCAGTAGGGTCACCCACGTGGACAGGTTTCAGTGGAGGTCTACTACAGAAAAAAATTAGCCAGCAAAAACCTTATGAATAGCGGCAGAACATTATCTGATACAGTGATGGAAGACGAGCCCCTCAGGTTGGAAGGCATTCAAAATATAACAGGGGAAGAACTGATTCCTCAAAGTAAAGTTGACCTTAATGGCATGGATAGAGTAAAGCTTTGGGAACCTTCATTTGCTGATGTGACACGACTCAAAATGGGAAGTTCATATTGACCATGGTATACTGGATCATTCTTCCCAACTCATTGTTCCCTTCTTATAGTAGGGTTATATAATACACACTTTGCCACGTAACTCTGCAGAACCTCCCAGAAAAATAGGTAAACTTCCCACACTATTCACTTTGGCCTTAGCCATATGATCTGCTTTGGCCAACGGAAAGCCAATGTTTTGATGAGTATTGTACTCCTCATCTGTCAGTCTGTTGTACTGTGGTTGCTTGCATGTTGATACAATGCTTTCAGGCTTTGCCACTGGTATTTCAAATACCAGCAGAGTCACCTATGTGGGCAGGTTTCAGCAGAGCCCCCAGAGCAAGACAGACTAGGAAGAAAAGCCTGGCAACCTACTTCTGAAAATTAGGTTTTTAGAAGTGAAAACTCTAAGGGTTACAACAGAATATTGTCTGATATAGTGATGGAAGATGAGTCCCCTAGGTTGGAAGGGACTCAAAATACACAGTGGCGGCAACAATGGACTTGAGCATATCAATGATAATGAAAATGGCGGGGGACTGGGTAACATTTCCTTCTGTTGTGCCTGGGGTCGCCATGATGAGTAGGACTTGACTTGATGGCAACTAACAACAACAATTACCCTTCTGAAGGAAGAAGAGTGCATCTAATTTTAGCTTATTTGTGGCCAAAGTTAGTATACCTTACAGGCTTCATCAGCTTTATTCTGCATTACCTTCCTATACTCCACGGCAGGTAGCAGATATTCATTATGTCTGTGTGTAATTAAAGCAGCTGATCTCAATGGCTCTCCACAGCAATCTCTAATAAGTAGATGGTCACATTTTATACACCACAAAATCAGATATCAGAGAGGGTAGGCAACTTGCTGTGGTTCCATGGCTAGTAAGAGCTACAACTGAGACTTAAGCTCAGGGTTCCAACCTCAAATCCCAGCACCTTTCCATTCCATCGTCAGAAGCGAGGCCATCTTCAACTAGATCTGCTGAGAAACGCAATGATAGATGAGAATGCTTTCTAGCTATTCAAGCTGCAGACTTTTCTGGAAGAAAAACAGAGTAAGGTATGGCCCTCGGACAAGTAGGTGCTGTTCATTTGAATCTGTTCCTCACTGTCTCATCCTTCTCAGCTCTCCAGCATGGTGAACCTCCTTGCCAATTAGGACCAGGGAGGAACGCTATAACCCTTTATGTGGCAGTCCCTCCCATTGAGTCATGCCCACAGCTTCCTTTCACGTATCTGGCTGTAGGTGAGAAAGATACTCCGGAGTCTATAAACACTATTCAATTCTTTTCACCTTGGCAGTGGAGCTTATAAGCTGATTTGCAGAGTTTTAGGAATAAAGTATGTAAACAACAAAAACCCAACATTTTAATGCAAAAAGACAATATTACATTTAATCGCTTCTCTCTACTTAACTCCCTCCCCCCTCCCCTTAAAATTTCTCTCTTTTTTTTTTTAACTGAAAACTTCAAATCTCTCTAGTTTTTTTTTTGAACTCAATCACGGCTGGAGCAATTTCATTTATATTTATGGTTAAATTCCAACTGCATATACTCTGCACATGATTAATTCACAGATGAAGGTTCTGAAGCTGGAATGTTCTATGTACAAAGTGGGGCAGAGTTTAAAAATGGTAGCTGAAGCCAATAATTTGAATTTTTGAAAAAAAAAATCAGAAATCACAGACAGTCACCAGTTGAAAAATTTATGATCCTTTAGAAAACTACTCTTTTTTATGTAGGAAAGGAAAATATTAATCCTGTATTAACTAGACAGTGGCCAAAAGACAAACCTCAGCTTCCAACTTTATTGCTTTATATTTTCTCTTGGCAGAGCTCTAGTGGGAAAGTTACCCAGAATTCTCTTCCATCCAGAGATGACCACAATAATTGGCCTTCAGAGTAATGTGACGTAAGAATTCCAGGTCTAGCTAGCTTTACACTGGGAAGGAAATGCTCCCATTCCTGATGGTGAAGTGTAAGTTTGCCCAAAAGTTTCCCTGTAAAATACTGACCAAAGTCTTATTGGCCATTGTTACAGATTAAATTGTGTCTCCCCAGAATAGGTGTTGGGGCCCTGACCCTGAGGCCCATGTATGTAATCTCATTTGATAATAGAGTTTTCTTTGTTATGTTAATTAAGACCATCAGCGTAGGGTGTGCCTTAAACCTAATCTCTGCTGAGTGATAAAAGGAGAAGCATACACTCAGAATCAGGAGCCCTGGTGGTGCAATAGTTAAGTATTCAGCTGTCAACCAAAAGGTTAACAGTTCAAACCCACCCAGCGACTCCAACAGAGAAAGACCTGGTGATCTGCAAAGATTTCAGCCTAGAAAACCCTATGGAACAGTTCAACTCTGTCGTACGGGGTCACAATTAGTCAAAACCGACTCGATGGCACCCAACAGCAACAGAAACAAGCTAGCACAAGCTGGGGAAGACAGGAAAGATCACCAAGAATCTGACGAACACTGAGGCTACTGAGGCTGAGACAAGTATCTTCCTCCAGAGATGACACAGAGGGAGCCTTCTAGCTTCCTGAACTGAGAGAAGATGAATTTCTGTTCTTTAAAGCCACCCGCTTGTGGTATCTCTGTTAAAGCAACACTAGGAAACTCAGACATTGCCCTAATGTGTTATAAATGTTTCACTTTTCTCAGGTTTCTGAACACACAGACATGTTCGCAAAAAAAGAAAAGAAGGAATCAACAGGTTTAACAGATTTTTCTTACCCAAAGAGCAGCAAACTGATAATATACCTCCTATGCTTTCGTCGAAGAAGTCATTCTCAAGGGTGAATTCTTTTACTCACTCTTTCTTCATTATCTGTGCACCAAGACCTGCCAGGACTTGTGGTAGTAGCTGAGGATCCAGCAGGGGACCTGTAGTCAATGTGGACTGTAAAGACAGGTTGAGTGGATCCCAGCTCCACCACCTACTAGCTCTGTGAACCTGAACAAGTTAATTATCCTTTCTGTTCTTCAGTTTTCACATCTGTAAAATGGAGATGCCAATAATTGTGCCTGCAGCATAAGCCTATGTAAAGTGTTTAGAACAGTGCCTGGAATATAGAAAGCAACCACTCACTATTAACACTTCTTCTATTACTACTAGGAAAGCTTAGAAATGAGCACAGGAGACTGACAATTAAGCTAATAATTAAGGCCATACAGTCAAAGTACTTAAAGTTCCTGGGTAATGCAAGTGGTTTGCAATCAGCTACTAACCTCAAGGTTGCCAGTTTAAACCTACACAGTGGTTCTGTAGAAAAATGTTCTGTAAAGATTACAGTCAAAAAAAACCTCTGTAACATATTGGTCACCATTGAGTTGGAACAACTCAAAGGCAACAGGTTTGGGTTTTTGTTGTTGTTGTTTTTTATCAAGGTACCTCAGAGGTAGCAGATCAGGGCTATTTGGAAGAGTATTTTAAGGAATTTATAGGACTGGTCTCATTTGTCAGTTTGTCGTAGTGTGGTGGCTTGCGTGTTGCTGTGATACAACCTTGCCTGCTGAAAGCAAAGAGGACTTGAAGCATTTACTGTTGAAGAACAAAGATTACAGCCTTCAGTATGGATTACACCTCAATATAAAGATAACAAAAATCCTCATAACTGGACCAATAAGCAACACCGTGATAAACAGACAAAAAAATGAAGTTATCAAGGTTTTCATTTTACTTAGATCTGCAATCGATGACCATAGAGCAGCAGTCAAGAAGTCAAACAACTTATTGCATTGGGCAAATCTGCTGCAAAAACAAACAAAAAAACCAAACCCAATGCTGTCAAGTAGATTCCAACTCATAGCCACCCTATAGGGCAGAGTCGGAACTGCCCCACAGAGTTTCTAAGAAGCAGATGGTGGATTCAAACTTTTGGTTAGTAGCTGGCTCTTAACCATTCTTTAAAGTGTTAAAAAGCAAAGATGTCATTTTGAGGACTAAGGTGCACCTGACTCAACCCATGGTATTTTCAGTTGCCTCCTATGCATGGGAAAGCTGGACAATGAACAAGGAAGGCTGAAAAAGAACTGATGCCTTTGAATTATGGGATTGACAAAGAATATTGAATATACCATGACTACCAGAAGAATGAATAAATCTGTCTTGGAAGAAGTACAGTCAGAGTGCTCCTTAGAAGCAAGGAAGCTAAGACTTCCTCCTATGTACTTTGGACTTGTTATCAGGAGGGATAAGTCCCTGGAAAAGGACATCATGCTTGGTGAAGCAGAGGGTCAGCAAAAAAGGGGAAGATCCTCAAAGAGATAGATTGATACAGTGGCTGCAACAATGGGTTCCAATGCACTAAAGATTGTGAAGATGGCACAGATTTGGACAGTTTTTCTTTCTGTTGTACATAGGGCCACTATGAGTCAGAACTGATTCAACAGTGTCTAACGACAACATAGGGCCGGTGGCTGGAACTGAGGAAATACCTGGGTGTTTGTTTACAGTTGTAAAAATATAGAGAATGTAACATTTACCAATTCGACATTTTTCATGTATACAATTCAATAAAACGAATTACATCAATTATGTTGTTCAACCATCACCTTATCTGTTGCCAAAACTTTCACCCCCATAAACAAATATCCTGTGCTACCTAAACAACGATTCTCCCCTTTACCTGTTCTTCCCACCCCAAGTAACCACTATTAAATTCTAATCCCTATACATTTGCCTATTCTAGGTATTTCTTATTAGTGAAATCATACCACATTCGTCCTTTTGTGATTGACTGATTTCACTCAGCATAAGGTTTTCAAGGTTCGTCCATGTTATGGCACCTGAAATACCTATTTAAAGAAACATTTACCTCTTTCCTCTAGCCTATAGATGCTTAGTGGGTGAACTATGTCTCTCTCTGACCCCAGTTCTGTCCCCAAAAGTGGCCCAAGTCCTGCATCTTTCTGAGATGGCTACTTAGAAGAGGAGAAAGCACTCTACCCCTGACAGAAAAAATTTTCTGCTGTTTAATCAAAACAAGAAGTGGTTAGAAAAACAGTATCTAGAACTAACGTGCCTAATTTTCAACCTTGGCACCACCACCACCAAGCTATGTGACTTTGAGCAAGTTTCTTAACCTCTCTGTACCAGGTCTCCACATCTGTCACATGGAGATAACGACAGAACTTACCCGATGGAGCTGTATGAGGGCTCAATTAATTAATGTATACAAAGTAATTAGAACAGGGCTTGAAATGTAGTAGATTCTCAATAGCACATTTCTTCTTATTGTCCACATTCTCAATGTCTTTACCTTTTGTTCAGTGTAATTCTTTCATTTGACCAATAAACACGCACTGAGGGTTGACTCTGTGTTGGGGCCCATGCTAACTATCAAGGTTACAAAGAATCTGAATTCAAGACATCTCAGTCTCTCTAAAATGTATGTTCAAGGGGAGAACAAATATCCTAATTCTCTCCTGTAGTCACTGATACGATTTAAAAACAACTATGTTCTGGAGCTGTACTTAAAACATTCCCGTGACTAAACAGATTTGCATTTATGCTGTAAAAGATTAAACCTGCAATGTATAGCAACAGTTGACATCTTCCTTACAGCATTGGATTGCCACGTTTCTCTGCAGTGGACACATTGACACACACCCCCAAGACCCTCAGAGCCATCTTCAGTGTGGCTGCTCCTGATATTTTAACTCATATGTTTCTCCAGTATTGTCATATAAACACTCTCCTGTCTCCCTTTCAAATCAAGTGTCTACTTCCCAAATCCAAATGTATAAGCCTTGCCAACATGGTAGTTTCTTCATTCTTTGTATTCATGGGTTAGCTCATTTGTTGGCAATTCAGCAATTGGTGCACATTTTGCTGAGTCTCCTCGCACTTTCCCCTCAATCTATTATAGCCATAGCCACCACCTTCCAAAGTGTCATATATTCACTTTGTCCACTAAATTGAAATAAAATAAAATTTTACTTGGACACTTTGGGAGAGATTTTTATATCTGTGTAGTTACATAGCTCTGAGAAGGACTACGGTATTAGGTTTGAGGAGGTGTTACAGATTGAAATGTGCCCCCCAAATATATACTGAAGTCCTAACTCCTGGCCCTGTGAATGTCATACATTTTGGGTTTTCTATTGTTATGTGATTGGAGTCATACTGGGGTAGGGTGAGTCCTCAATCTATTCCCCTCTGAGTGATGTTTTGTAAAGGGGAATACCGACACAGAGAAACACATAGTGGGAAGATGCCATATGAAGACAGAAGCAGATGAAGCTACAAACCCAGGAACACCAAGGATCGCTGATACATCTAGAAACTGAAAAAGACAAAGAAGGACCTTCCCCTACAGCTGATGCCCTAAATTTGGACTTCTAGCCTCTAGAAAGGAATCCTGGTGCACAATGTTTAAGCACTAGGCTGCTGGCCAAAAGGTCAGTGGTTCGAACCCACCAGCCCTCCGGAGGAGAAAGCTGTGGCAGTCTGCCTCTATAAACAGTACAGCCTTGGAAACCCTATGGACAGTTCTACTTCATCCTGTAGGGCCGCTATGAGTCAGAATCGACTCAACGGCACACAGCAACAACAAGCTCCAGCAATGTGAGAGTTCTTTAAAGACACCCACTTTGAGTACGTTGTTACAGCAGTCCTAGAAAACTAATACAGGAGGACACGTTCTTTTTAATTCCCACCAGAAGTCATTCATTCACTCAGTCACATAAGTTTTTAGCATCCTAAAGGTTGGTAGTTCGAATCCACCAGCCACTCCTTGGAAACCCTATGGGACAGTTCTGCTCTGTCCTCTGGGGTTGCTATGACTCAGAAATGACTCTAAAGGAATAGGTTTGGCTTTTCAGTTATGTGTCGAGTGCCTCCCTGGGCACTTGTGGTGTTGTAGCAGGTAAAGTTATTGTTAGATGTGATAGCGCCAAATATAGCTATCAACTTTATTAGGGGATTGCTGCTGCTCCAAAGTCTAGGCTAATCAGGTGCTTATTTTCAGCATAATTCTTTCTTTTTACTTAAGTCGCTAGTGCCCATGAATAAGTTACAGTGTTTTAGACTTTCCGCAGGAATCTGTGGGTGGCGGAAACAGTTAAGCAGTAGACTACTAAGCGAAAGGTTGGCAGTTCAAAACCTCCCAAGGGTGCCTCAGAAGACAAGGCTGGTGAACTGCTTCTAAAAGGTCGCAGCCTTGAAAACCCTATGGAGCAGTTCTACTCTGCACACGTGGGGTTGCCGTGAGTTGGAATTAACTCAACAGCAACCAACAACAACAGCAGCAGCAGAGTCTCAAATATTTTCACATGCCCTTCCAAGAAAGTTATTCTAGTCAGTTTTTCCATCTGTGAACAATCATTTTGTCTGTTGCACTTTTTCTTTTGGAAGCGTTGCTTTTGTTTGTTTGTTTTTTGGAAGTTAGTATAGAAACACTCAGACTGAGCTGCCTCACTCCCCCAGTGATCTTCTAGAAGCAAGGGTTTATTTTCATCCCCTTGAACCCACCCAGCAGTATCATGGAAGAAAAGGCCTGGTGATCCATTAAGACCACAGCCATAAAAACCCTAAGGAGTGCAGTTTTACTGTGTAACACATGAGGTCACTATAAGTCAGAATCCACGCTATGATAACTAACAACAACAACACTGCTTGCACTAAAATGTGGAAGCCACAGATACTTGCTACAAATAGGGGAATTTGGGATAAGGATGTAGGCTTCTCTGGACCTTCTCATGATAGGATCTAACCATAACCTTGTTTTTTCTCTCTTGGAAAAGGGATCAACATCATTCCCCCCAAAGGACTTAGTCACTCAATCTTGACCAAAGGATATCAGTAAACCACACGGTTTTACTGGGTTAGGAGGTGGCACACCAGCCAAGAAGGTGTCATTTGGACACTTGTCCCTTTAGAAACCTCACTGGCCACTATATCCAAAGGATGTTGTACAAGATGTACTTTTTTAAAAAAAAAAATGTGTAAAGAGTTATCTGTTTTGCATGTTAGTAATATGCGTCCAAGGCATCTGAAACTAACAAACTTTTAAGGAAAAAAACACACTCTTCAAAACTTAAAAGCTACATAAATAGATTGGTTTTCTCCAGGATTAAGAACGAGAACATCAGGTCTGAACCCAAAGACAACACTTCGTGGCTGAGTAAGAAACCCTGGGCAATTCTGAATTTATCTTGACCAGGCTCATAGATTTTTAACCTGAGTCGTAATGGGAGTCCTGGGTGGTGCAAACAGTTAAGCACTCACTGACTAACGAAAAGGTTGCAGATCTACCCAGTGCCTCAGAAGAAAGACCTGGTGAGCTACTTCCGAAAAATCAGCCATTGAAAACCCTATGGAGCACAGTTCTACTCTGACACACACGGGGTCACCAGAGTCGGGACTGACTTGATGGCAACTGATAACTGATTTGGGTCCTAATGGGCCACACCACCTGGTGTGGAAGGAAGTGTGGACCCAGCACATGAGCAGACAGAGCTTGGGAAGGGGATGCTGAGATCCTGGATCATCTTCCAGCTTGGGTGCCTCTTCAGGAGCACCCCCAAAGCACTGACTCTCTGTGGGCTTTGGGAAAGAAGAAGCAACTTTAATGAAGCCACCTCCAAAATACACCAGGTGTGAGGCAGGAAGCTTCAGTAACTCCCACTTTTTAAGGGAAGGGGGTTACTAGGTGGCACCTAGTTATACTCAGTGGTTCCCGCGGCTCCCCGAGGACATGGGTTTTATTTTTTGAGAAGCCTCCATTTGCTGACTGTCGTGAAGGAAACACTCAGGAGGAGCTATTAGTAGTCAGTTGTTTCAGTAAACATTGAATGTAACATATGCCTCTCAAGTAATGTGTATCCAAACATACAATTTACAAATAATTAACATCATGTTAATTAGTCACATTAATTTATGCCACTTTGTGGAATTATTTCCTCGGAGTGTTTAGGAACGCTGCCAGGAGCTTGAGCCAAACAGTGTAAAAATGTGCTTGAAGTTAACTGTTGTGAGTGGCTGTGAAGCACAGCTTGAGCAAGTTGTGGGGCTACATATGCAGCTGCTTAGAAAGCACCCTGCTTCCGGCTGCCCTGCCAGGCACAACCTCAGCCACGTCGGGGCTGGACCACCTTTCCTGACTCGCGCCTGCTTTTTCATTTGTAAGTTTCTGTGGGTTGTTGATGAGCACCCTGCTCCCCACGGGAGGCAGGCATGAGCCGGTGGTGGCCAGCAGGCAAACCAGTGAAGAGTTTTACAGGCAGCAGGATTGGACTGACAGCCGGGCTTTTAGCAATTAAAAATTAAAAATAAAAACCCTGGGAATTATTTCTTATAAATGAAGCTCTGAGGCTACGAATTGGTAAAAGTAAGTGTGACTGTCTCCATATAAAAGGGGCTCTGCAGAAAGACTTCATCTGCCTTTGGAACATCAGTACCTTCGTGAAGATTGAAACTCGCTTTTCCCCAATGTGCTTCAAATCAGGAGTACAGGAGGGCTAAGTCCAGCCAAAGAATTGAGGAATAAAAGCAAAAGGAGAAATCCGGAGAAAATGGAATTTGTGGAATGCGCAGACTGGAGTCCCCAGGCGGTACAAAGGGTTGATTGCATTTGGTTGCTAACTGAAAGCTTGCACGTTCGGTGAAAGCTTGTACATTCGAGTTCACGTACAGGTGGAAGAAAGGCCTGGTGATCTTCTTCTGAACAGTCAGTGACTGAAAACCCTCTGGAGCACAGTTCTACTCTGGCATACATGAGGTTGCCATGAATCAGAATCAACTTGACCGAGAATGGTAAAAAGAAAAAAAAGAAAAAAAGACAATGTAGAAATGATAGGAGAAACAAAGAAAATACTAAACAACAAAATAAAGTGAGACTAATAGTGCCAAACATAGGTGGCAGGAATTAGTCCCAGGGCCATCTCAGTGGTCAAGTCCCAGTGGGAGCAGGACAGTCCCTTAATATAGTTGGTGGGCCACAATTTAAGAGTCTGTGAAATATGCCATGATTGCTGGTACCCATGACATCTTCTGAGATCCGGTCACTGTTATCAATGCACCAAAACAAACAAATAAAACCCAAAGCAGTTGCCATGGAGTCGATTCTGACTCATAGTGACCCCATGCGTGTCAGATAGAATTGTGCTCCATAGAGTTTTCAATGGCTGACTTTTTGGAAGTACATTGCCAGGCCTTTCTTCAAAAGCACCTCAGGTGGATTTGATCTGCCATCCTTTTGGTCTTGGAAGCAGTATAGCCAGGAACACTCCTTAGAAGCAAGGATGGCAAGACTTCGTCTCACATGCTTTGGACATGTTATCAAGAGGGAGGGACCAGTTTCTTGAGAAGGACATCATGCTTGGTAAAGCAGAGGGTCAGCAAAAAAAAAAAGGAGGACCCCCAACGAGATGGATTGACACAGTGGCTTCAACAATGGGTTCAAGCACACCCACAATTGTGGGGATGGCGAAGGACAGGGCAGTGTTTCGTTCTGTTGCACATGGGGTCGCTACGAATTGGACTAGACAGCACTTAACAACAACAACCTTTTGGTTAGTAGCTGAGCACTTAACTCTCTGAACCACCTAGGGACTCTGGTCTGCAAAGTCCTGGAAATTCTGTATTCTTCATATGTCTTCTTTTGTTTTTATTCCTGAACCGTTTGGCTGGATTTAGCCTTCCTGTACTCCTCACTGAGCCCAGAGGTAATTAAATCTAAAGTTTATTTTACTGCAGGAACTACTTTGATAGAAAGCAACCCTGGAAATGCAGAACTCTTCTCTGAATGTCAGTGTGTAAAGTCTGGAAAGCCCCAGACAAGCCGTGGAACCCTGTCACCACTCTATTCTGGGTAATGCATGGCAAATGGGTTCATGATTCTAAATTCATAATTGATGTCAAGACTTAAAGTCAACAATCAAGTTACACTCTCAAGGTCCAAATGTTAGTGCAAAGTACTTGCAGACAAGCGTTTGAGAGTAAGAATATTAACTAATACAAGGAAGCATGAGGATGATAGAGGAGACGGTAACCCTGGAATATCTCTCAGACTCTGTTTCTACATTCGCAAAAACAAGAAGACCGAAGTTGATTGTCAACATGATTCCCTTACTGAAAATCATGGTTTATCCATCTACTTGCAGAATAGGTCATGGCAAGCTGCCCTTACCCTATTTAAATCATGGGAAAATTTAGATTAAGTCGAGAGACACAATGACAGAGAGTCTGGAGGGGAATGGGGCTAGGCACTGTGAGACACTAACACCCATTGCCATCCCTGTCCTCAGGAAGTTTAAAAACCTGGTGGAGAGAGAGGCATGTGCATGAAAAAACAAGATAAAATGTGACATAAATGCCCCTAAAGTATAACGCCCTGGTGGCACAGCAGTTAAGTGCTCCACTGCTAACCAAAAGTTTGACAGTTGTAACCCACCCAGGTGCTCTGTGGGAGAAAGACCTGGTCATCTGCTTCCATAGAGGTTACAGCCAAGAAAACCCTGTGGGGCAGTTCTGCTCTGTCGCCTGGGGTCTCTATACATCAGAACCAGCTTGATAGCCCAACAATAATGAAGCATAATATAAATGACAATAATGTATGACATAAATGCCAGAAATTAGACCCAAAAATGTGTTATGGGACCCAAAGGAAGCGGCAATGATCCACTCAGAAAGTGACGGGAATTTAGCCCAAAGAAACTCCTTTTCTCCTGTCTGTTCCTAGCTATCTCAGAATACCGATATCCACGTGGACAAACTGACACACATGTAAGAAGAAAGACCTTTTCCCCATAAGAAACCCTTGGTCCCTTGATATGAGAATCATGTTTAGTCCATAACTTCCCCAAAAGTCTTGGTTAATAACAATATATTTGAAGTGTTGCTTTTTACATTTTATTTAGGGCCTATTTGATTCACTTTAACTTTGATTCAATTTGGCTCTCTTTAATATTTATCCAACAATGTTTCAGAATCCCAAAGACGTGAATACATGAAAGCTCTCCCCTAATGCCCAGCAAATCACTGAGGATATAAAAGCAGCCAAAAAAAAAAAAAGATCATCCTAGGGTTTAAGGACATTCTGAAACGTCAAAGAGATTCAAAAGAAACCTGCCCCTATTTTGCCCAATCTGAAATTGCACTCAGCAGGAAAAGGACCTCTTCCTGAGCAGAAATCTGAAAATGCATGTGGAAAAAAAGAGACCCATGTTTTAATTAAAAGGGGCCATTCTGCGCCCAGCGTGTGGACGCGTGGCGTTCATATTTGTGACACTAGCCGTGGGGGACAGGGGGGCAACAAGGGTTTGCGTCAGCAGCGGGAAGTCAAGATTGATCGTCCTGGAAATCCAGGTTCTCACAGACATGAAGGGGTCTGTTCTTGCTTCAAAGCACTCCGTGTTGGGGAGGCTGCGGAGGAATCAGGAGAGTGCTTTCGCTGAACGAAAACGCTTGTGGAAGTTGACGTGTGTGAGTGTGTGTGACAGCCAGAGATGACTCCACCTGTCACACAAAGACGCTAATGAACGTCAATCCAAGTGACACAAAATTTAAAATGAGTCTAATTTGCTCAGCAGAGTTTGGAAAGGGTTATGGCCCACTGCCTATCTATGGCATCTAAAATTGCCATGGTTTGTTGGCCGGACCACACAGCAGCCCGACAGCCCCATACTTGGCATTTAACAAAAATGAACACAGGAAGACAACCTGCGATGGTGGTCCCTCGATGGCATAATGTCAGCACCAGGCACAGTGGGTGGCAGACTGTCCACTATTACCAAATCAGTTGTGGTAGTAGAGTCCACTCTGACTCCCGGTGACTCCGTGCGTGTCAGAGTAAAATTGTACTCCGTGGGCTTTTTTGGTGGCTGACTTATAGGAAGTAGATAACCAGGCCTTTCTTCTGTGGCATCTCTGGGTGGATCGGAACTGCCAACCTTTTGGTGAGGAACTAAGCATGTTAATCCTTTGCACTACCCAGAGATTCCAATATCCTCAGTACTTCTGGATTCATAGACGGGTAAATGCAAAATGTAACAACTTAAGGAAAAAATCACATTTGTGTGCCTGAATCAAATTTTTTTGTGTCAAATGGATTATTTCCTTTTCTTAAGAAAATGTTGGCTAGTCTGTGTAGGAAACATCTAAAAAATGTAATCTGGTTTCTAAGGGCTTTGATTTCATATTGCCTTCACTTGTTTGTTAATTGATGGCTACTATCGCCCCCTGATATTTATACTTTGCATAGCACAGGATGGAAAAGTAGGGTGAAAGCAGGAGAGTTGTTATGGACTGAATTGTGTCCCCCAAACACATGTGTTGTAAATCCTAGCCCCTGTGTTGTTGTTGTTAGGGGGCATGAAGTTGGTTCCAACTCACAGTGACCGTATGTACAACCTGTCCTGTTATAACTCCGTTTGAGAATGGGTTGTCTTTGTTATGTTAATGAGACAGGATTAGTGTAGGGTATGTCTTAAGTCAATCTTTTGCGAGATATAAAAGAGAAGAAACAGCAAGTGAGAAGCAAAGGTGGGGAAGAGAGATGCCAAGCCACAGGAAGATTACCCAAGAGCTGCAAAGAGACAAGGACTTCCTCCAGAGCCAACAGAGAGAAAGCCTTCCCCTAGAGCCAGCACCCTGAAGTCGGACTTTTCGGTTCCTAAACTGTGAGAAATCAACTTCTGTTTGTTAAAGCCATCCACTCGTGGTACTTCTGTCCCAGCAGTACTAGATAACTGAGACAAGAGTACAGTGTTTAGAGCTCCTCTCTCTACGCCCATCTCTGACCAGCGAGAACGCACCAGGAGAGGCAACGGCAGGGCTGCTGCTCAGATTTGAAGTTCGCCCTAGCTGTAGCCACGAGCTACAGGGGGGATCCGAGCACCCGAAACTTGGCTAGTATGACTGAGGCACTGAATCACACATTTTATTTAATTTAAATGATTTAAAGTCAAATTGTAAACTGAAGCAATGTAAAATACTTTTCCATCAAACTCGGCTTTATTGTGTTTGTTGGGCTATATTTCAGTTTAACTATCGCATCACTTAAGAAATTGTTCTTTTGTAGTGAGCACGTCATGTACCTGTGTGGCTTCTGGTATTTCACATAAACACACCCGCAACTCAGTCCCTGCCAACGGATGAATTCAGCTTGAGTGATCTTTTCTTTGCACCATCGTAATGTTATCATGTCTTTATTTGGATATTCTTTGCAGATATCGTAAGTACAGAGATACTACGTAAATTATAATTGGTAATGGAATTGAAGTAATTATTATTTTAATTATAATAGTATTAAATTACCTTTCTAGTTAAAACAAGTAAGCCTGGACAAATTTTAAAAAATTGTAAATATTACTGATGTAAAATCAAATGGAGAATAGCCAGCTAGTTTCACAATTAAAAAAATTTAAGAGAAAAAGAGGTTAGAAGAATGAATGTCACAAATTTCACGATTAATGGCGACTGCAATTGCCTGCAACAGAGCAAAATTAAGCTGTTGGTTGTACTGAAAAATTAAAAGTAATACAGTGGACAATACTGTCTCAGTTATCTGGTGCTGCTGTAGCAGAAATACCACGAGTGGGTGGCTTTAACGAGCAGAAATGTATTTTCTCACACTTTAGGAGGATAGACGTCTGCCTTCAGGGCACTGGCTCCTGGGGAAGGCTTTCTCTCCCTGTTGGCTCTGAAGGAAGATCCTTGTCTCTTTCGAGTTTCTGCTCCTGGGCCATCTTCCTGTGGCTTGGCATGTGCCTTCCTCCATCTCTGTGTCTCTCCCTTGCCTGTTTTATCTCTTTTATGTCTCTAAAGAGATTGACTCAAGACGTACCCAACACTAATCTATTAACCACATAGCAAAGACAACCTATTCCCAAATGGGATTATAACCACCAGTATAGGGGTGAGGATTTACAACAAGTATTTTTGGGGACCACACTTCAATCCATAACAAATACAAAGATGTATTTCAGCAAATACACAGTAACTTTGAAACCAAGATTTTTTTTTTCACGAAGACGTTGCAACTAGAAAATGTACCCCCTAAAATATATGTCTACTAGAAGTTGTAAACTGTACATGTGGCTGGCAATGTATTTCTATTGAACAGAGTCACCGTGTCAACAGATGCTCGATTTTCAAAATCTGGTCCCACAGCCATCATTGCCCTGTAGTTATCCCCCATCACCTCTTATGTGCGCTACTTCCGTCACGCTACTTCCACTCTTGCCCCTTTGTAATCCAATCTCTACACAGAGGCCAATGTGGTCGTTCAAAATGGAATCAGATCTTCTCATCCCCACTGCACTTAGATATCCTGCAAAGCCTGGGTCAAGGCTACAAGGCCTTCCGTGATCTGCTGCCTGTCTTCACCTCTGGTCTTTTTTCTCACCCTTTCCTCCCAGCTCCCTGGCCTTCCTTCTGCTTCTTAGGAACCAACACATCAGGTTGGTTCCTACCTCAGGGCCTTTGGACTCACTGTGTCTCAGTGCCTGTAACACTTGTTGTCCAGTTTGGTGCATATTTGCTAATTGAATGAATGAATGAATATGGTGGGGAGTGACTTGAATTAGATGTTTGAGTTTCATCCAACATTTATCAAGCCATTTATTTTTGTGAACAAACATTCCTTAGTCCCTACTATTTGCCGTAATAGATGAACTGACTCAATAGCAACAACAATGGACTCAAACACACCAGTGATCATGAAGATAGCACAGGACCAGGCAATGTTTCTGTTGTATATAAAGTAGCGATAAGTCAGAGTCAACTCGATGGCAAATAACAACTATTTACCTGGTAGTGTAGTGGTTAAGTGCTTGGCTGTTAACCGAGAGGTGGGTGGTTTGAACCTACCAGTCGCTCAGGAGAAGAAAGATGTGGCAGTTTGTTTTTGTGAAGGTTACGGCCTTGGACACTTTATGAGGCAGTTCTATTCTGTCTTGTATGGTCACTATGAGTCAGAATTAACTTGATGGCAACGGATTTGGGTTATGCAAGGTGTATGGAGCCCTGGTGGCATAGTGGTTTTAAGTGCTCTACTGCTAACCAAAAGGTTGGCAGTTTGAACCCACCAGCCACTTTGTGGGAGAAAAGACCTGGCAATCTGCTCTCATAAAGATGGTGGTTTTTAGATATAGTCGAGTCGATTCTGGCTCATAGAGACTTCATGTGACAGAAAGAACTTTATCATAAAATTTTCTAGGCTGTAATTTTTACAGGAGCACATCAGCAAGTCTTTCTCCTGCAGAGCCACTGGATGGGTTCAAACTACCAACCTTTTGGTTAGCAGCCAAGCACTTAACTTTTTTTGTCACCATGCTCCTTTCCATAAAGATTACAGCCTAGGAAACCCTATGGGGCTGTTCCACTCTGTCCCATAGGGTTGTTATGAGTTGGAATCAACTGGATGGCACCCAACAACATGTTAGGTGTTGGAAAGCTAGATATTTTAAAACTTTCTTTCTACAGGAAATAAAAGGGGAAATGGTTTTAGTCCACATTTTCCATTCCCCTGAATTTTACATCCATTAAACAGTATCGGTAGCTAAGTCATTAAAGCAACTTTATCTTATCAGTATATTAAAAACAAAGCTAGAGAGCTCAACTAGCTGATGTCATAAGCAGAATATTAAAAGCCGCTGTTATTACGGATCTCAACCTAATACAGAAAATACGGGAACTCCAGTCTAATCAGTGGATTGAAGGGGTCAGCAGGACAGGCTCCTCTGGGGCAGGGGCCATATCTTATTAAGTTTTGAATCTTCCATTCCAGGCTGGCAGTAAGAATTCAATACATCCCTGCTAAATTGAGATCATCACTTACAATAAGCCTCTAATAAGACGGAATCCCTTGAAGGCAGGGTGTCTCTCTGTAGGTCTCTGCATCCTTGTGGCCTCTCATATACCAGAGTCTCCATAGTCTTTGATTCACCACTTCGCTAAAGCATTAAGTCCTAAAAGTACCAGGCAAGTAACATAAATCAGAGATACAGGCCCGGTGCGAGACATCAGGAGGTGTGGGGATTGGGAAGCAAGGGGAGATGCTCTATCTACAGGACCCAGTGTTGTCAGATCTTCTGATTTTTCAGAAAAGCCTGAAATGTAGGTTTTTACTTGAAATCCCCTGAATTTAAATATTGTCGATTAATTCAGAATGCTTGAAAAGACTCAACAGGACAAACACATAGGCTGGGTGGTTGGATTATGACATTGGTGTTCAGACGGGAACAGGAGTAAATGCTTGTTTTTATCTGTCTCTTATTTATGTTCTCCCAGCTTCCCTGAGTAGCCTATTAGTCTGTTTATAGAGGAGAAAAATAGTAGTTTGTCCAAGGTCAAACAACAAGCAAGTTAAGTTGGTAAGGTAGGGGCTGAAAGTCAAAGTCAATGATCTTTCCAGTATACTGTGTTGCCTTCAATTACATTGTTGTTATGTGCCACGGAGTCGTTTCTGCCTCATACTAAGCCTATGTATAACAGAATGAAACACTGCCTGTCTTGCACCATCCTCACAATGGTCGTTGTGTTCGAGTCCATTGTCGCAGCGCTGTGTCAATCCATTTTGCTGAGGGTCTTCTTCTTTTTCGCTGACCCTCTACTTTACCAAGCCTGATGTACTTCTCCAGGAACTGGTCTGTCCTGATAACATATTCAAAGTACGTGAGACAAAGTCTTGCCACCCTCGCTTCTAAGGATCACTCCGGATACACTTCTTCCAGGACAGATTTGCTCATTCTCCTGGCAGTCCACAGCATATTCAATATTCTTCTTCAACACCATGATTCAAATGCATCACCCAGGGACTCCTGAAGAGGAGCACCGCGTGAGAAATGTCCTCCATGGAGAGACATATTCTTCTATGTCAAGGTTCTGCTATACTTTCCTCAAGCATAGAGAGGCCAAGGTTGTCCTTAAAAATGAAATATGTGTGCATAGAAAAGGTCTGAAATACAGTTGGCAGTTCGATCTTTCTGCCTTTGGCTTGCAAAGGCACATTTTGCAGACATATGTTTTTGCTTAAAAACTCACAGAGGTGGATAAATCAGTGGACCGGCGTCCCTGGAGCTGGCTCCATTAACTTTCCTGGCGTGGTCTCACCACTTAAGCCAACACAGCTTAAGAGTTTATACAACATTTTATTAGGCTTTAATTCCATACTCTTCCTGAATTTTAATGTTCATCTGTCGGGTAGAAAATAAATGTTGTACAGGACTCAAAGACCAAAGTTTTCTAACTTTAATTTGTTTTTAATTAACTTATTTGGCTAATTTTTACTTTAAGTAGGCAGGAGGGAGGGTTCTGAACAATTCTGGAAGAAAAATACAATTTTTCATATATATATATATTCCACTGTAATTAGCCTTCTGAGAGAATCAAGCAGACAGAAGTTCAAGATAATAAAGAAAATAGAATCTTCTCATCACAATTATGAGTCATGTGACTCTGGTGATTACATATGCCTGGTATGATCTTCTAAACTTCTGTCTCCTGGCTTCTTGCTTTGCAGTCTTTACCAGACTTTTCAGTAACTATGGAGCCTAGTGTTCCCATTAAAAAAAAAATTATAAAATAATACAACACAAATCAGTTCCTTAAAATTTTACTGTTTGGAAAAAATATTCAGACCAATGGCTCTCAACTGGGGTTGATTTTTCTCTCAGAGGACACTTGGCAATGTCTGGAGATACTTTTGATTGTCATGAATTAGTTTGGGGGAGGGTTCTAGCAGCTACTGGGTGCATGAATCCTACAACACACAGGAAAGCCCCCCACAGCAAAGAATTACCAGGTCCAAGATGCCAACGATGCTGAGGTTAAGAAACCCTGCTCTACATGTGTTGTTGTTGGCTACCACCAGGTTGGGCCCCATCTCATGGCGATCCTATGCATAATGGAACATAAAGCGTCCAGGTTTTGCACCATCCCCATATGACCAGCTGTGGCTTGAACTCTTGTGATCCATAAGGTTTTCAGTGACTGATTTTCAAAAGTAGGTGCAGGCTTTTCTTCCTAGCTTGTATTAGTCCAAAAGCCCCACTGATATCTGTTCAACATCATAGCAACACACAAGCCTGCACTGATGGACAGGTGATAGCTGTGCATGAGGTACACTGGCCAGAAATTAAACCTGGTCTCTTGCATGGAAAGCAAGAATTCTACTACTTACTGAACCACCAGGGTGCTGCTTAAGAGCTCAGATGCTAACCAAAAGCTTGGCAGTCCAAATCCACCAGCTGTTCCTTAGAAACCCTATGGAGCAGTTCTACTCTGTCCCATAGGGTCACTATGAGTTGGAATTGACTTGTTGGAACAAATACTGAACTACCACTATCTCTCTATTCTAGACTATCAAAGAAACCATACCAAACCCGTAGCCACTGAGTCAATTCAGACTCATAGTGACCCTAGAGGACAGAATAGAACTGTCCCACAGGGTTTCCAAGGAGAGGCTGGTGAATTCAAACTGCCTACCCTTTGGTTAGCAGCCATAGCTCTTAACCACTGTGCCAGCAGGGCTCCCTGTTCTAGACTTTTTGTTGTTAGGTGCTGTTGAGTCAGTTCTGACTCATAGTGACCCTATGAACAACAGAATGAAGCATTGCCCAGTCCTGTATCATCCTCACAATTGTTATGCTTGAGCCCATTGTTGCAGCCACTGTGTCAATCCATCTCGGTAAGGGTCTTCCTCTTTTTTGCTGACCCTACCAAGCATGATGTCCTTCTCCAGGGACTGACCCCTCCTGATAACACGTCCAAAATATGTGAGTCAAGTCTCACCATCCTTGCTTCTAAGGAGCATTCTGGCTGTACTTCTTCCAAGACAATAAAATGAATCAATTTTCAATGATTTCTGTTATGTCCTGTGTCTATAATCTAAAAAACCATGAACATTTATCTTCTAGACTAGATTTCACTAAATTCATTCCCATTTTATCCTTTCTCACTTTCATTGCTGAGCAAGACTTCACCGAGGAGATTAAGCACGTGCAGAGCATTTTCAGATTGCAGGATCTAGGGCAGTGGTTTGGGATTAAATTCTTATCACAACACAAGTCGTAAGAATCCTTCTCTTTGGCAACTTCATTATACTTGCTCTTGTTTGACTTCCTGGGGAATCTAGTCAGTTTCTGCTCAGTCAAAAGACCTGTGGGTGGGTTTATCTTTTTTCCTCTGGTAGCTTGTTTTTAGATCATTTCACTATTCATTAGAACCTACACCAGAGGGCAAGTGGAGACAAAGAGAGGAAGGGAGAGGGATCAATACTACGCACCCACAGAAGCAAGACAAAGGGGTAACCTCCTTTCTCATCTGCTTCTTCTTTCTATGGCCTTCCATATAAAAAGAAGAGCCATAGGAAGTGACCGTGCACTTACAGATCTTATATTTTAATTCCTGTATGATACTGATACTATGAATAAAAGTACATTGTCCATATACTTACTTCTCTGCTGAAATAATTTTTTGGGAGATTGTCTTCTTTAAAATTGTCTTCATAGATAGATTTGCAAGCTAGGCAAGAAAGTTAACCATATTTCTTTCAATCCATGCCCTGTTTTCACAGAATGTTTTACAGTTCAGGTTAATCACTAACCTTACTCATAAAGCATCATTCTAAAGATATTTGCATGTATTTTAAGGAATAAAATGAGTCAATTTTCAAAGATTTGTTATATCCTGTAACCATTTAATCTAAAAATCATGAACATCTATCGTCAAAATATATCCAGAATCCAGTCACTTCCCATATCACCATCACCCTGGTCTAAGCTGCCATTATCAGTCTCCCGGATTAATGGAATAGCCTCCAAACAGGGTGTCCTGCTTCAGCTGTTGCTTCTTGATCATCTGTGTTCAATTCAGATATTTTTAAAACTCAGACCATAACACTTCTCGGATAAACCCCTCCTCCTTGTGACTTCCTAATTCACTCAGAGTAAACCCAAAGTCCTTAAAATTCCTAAAAATATACTATGTGACCTGTCTGGAATATATCTGACCTCAGCTCACTTCCTACTACTTTCCCCATGTTTGCTCTCTGTCGACCACACATGCCTTCTTCCTCAAATAGGCCAGGCTACTCTTATTTCAGGGCCTTTGCCCTTATTTCCTCTAACTGTATCTGTCTTCATTCTTACCTATGCATGGTACACTCCCTAACTTCCTTCAGGACTGGGCTCAAATATCATCTTCTTCATGAAGTCTTCCCAGACTACCCATTTCATATCTGCAAGCACCTTTTAAACTCTCACAGTCTTCCAAACTCCCTTCACTTTATTTTTCTTCCACAGAATTTATCATCACATGACATACTATATATTTATTTGTCCACTGTTTCTTCTCCACCAACCAACACACCTAGAATGTAGGATTGTTGAGGGCAGATGTTCGCCTTTTGTGATCATTGCTAGGTCATCAGCACCAAAAATGCCTCGCACATAGTATGTGCTCAGTAAATATTTAGCAAATGAATAAATGAAGAGAAGATTCCACAACACTAAAAGTACTCATTCCATGGGTTCTAAAAATAATCGGAAAAAAAAAAAAAAAACGGATTCCAAAAATGTGTTAAAAATGGGTAGTGCCATTGGAAAAAGCACCCAGCTTCCCAAGGTAGTTATTTGGAAGGGGCTGTGATCAACTGGAGGTATAAATTCTGTTGAAAAATTAATGATATTACTTTATAGCCAAACTTTCTCCATTCTGAGGCTAGAGAGAGACTGTCTGCATGATATGAGAGATGTTCTAAAGATAAAGAGATTATTTGGGCATCTATTGTCTCAGAGGAAAAAGTAGGTACATATTTCTCCTGTTTCCCTAATGCTGTGTCTTATCTCTCATGCAGTTGTATATTTTAATGCTTTCCACAGTTGTGGTGAGATGGAGTAAAGAAGGCATAAAGTTTGGGAGGACTGAGCCCAAGATTGATATTATGCATAGGATGCTATGCAGTCTAAGGCAAGGTCCTTAAGCTCACTCAGACTCAACTTTCTTACTTCTAAATGGGGATGATGATGATGATGACACCTGCGTATCTAACCTCACAAGCTATTGACAAAACCAAATAGGATAATAACTTCAAAGGTGCACACCAATATCGATCATCATGATCCAAGAGAACAGAAAATGCCAATGTGGAAGTAACATGGTTTCATTTTTTCTTTCATTCATTCATTTCTTTAGCAAACATTTGCCTTACATACTTTATGCCAAAACAATATACTTGGCATTTCTCAAGCTGAAAGAACTGAAAAAATTCAAGCCCTGACTTGTAATAGTGAAGGATTCTATGGTGAAAATATCAAATGACCCGGGAAGCTATCCAAAGATGATGGAAAGAATACACAGAGTCACTATACCAAAAAGAATTGGCCGACGTTAAAACAAGTCAGGAGGTAGCATATGATCAGGAATTGATGGTACTTAAGGAAGAGGTACAAGCTGTAATGAAGGAACTGATGAAAAACAAGCCTTCAGGAACTGACAGAATATCATTGAGGTATTTCAACAAACAGGTGCAGTGCTGGAGGCACTCACTTGTCTATGCCAAGAAATTTGGAAGACAGCTACCTAGTCAACCAACCGGAAGAGATCCATGTGTACGCCTGTTCCCAAGATAGGTGATCCAACTGAATGCAGAAATTATCTAACAGTATCATTCATATCACACACAAGTAAAATTTTGCTGAAGATCATTCAAAAGCGGCTGTAGCAGTACATCAACAGAGAACTGCCAGAAATTCAAATCGGATTTAGAGGGGGACATAGAATGAGGGATATCATTGCTGATGTCAGATGGATCCTGGCTGAAAGCAGAGAATACCTGATGTTTACCTGCATTTTATTGACTATGCAAAGGTGTTTGACTGCATGGATCATAACACATTATAGATAATGTTTTGAAGAATGGAAATTCCAGGACACTTAATTGTGTTCATGAAAAACTTGTACATAGATCAAGGGGCAGTCATTTGAACAAAATAAGGAGATACTGGGTGGTTCAAAGTCAGGAAAGGTGTGTGCCATGGTTGTATCATTTCACCATGCTTATTCTGTCTGTATGCTGAACAAATAATGCAAGAAGCTGGACTATATAGAAGAAGAACATGGCATTATGATTGGAGGGAGACTCTAACAACCCACAATATACATATGTCAAAACTTTGCTTGCTGAAGGTGAAGAGGACTTGAAGCACTTACTGAGGAAGATCAAAGACCACAGACTTTAGTATGGATTATACCTCAACATAAAGAAAACAAAAATCCTCCCAACTAGGACAAGAAGCAACATCATGATAAAAGAAGAAAAGGTTGAAGTTGTCAAGAATTTCATTTTACTTGGATCCACAATCAACACCCATGGAAACAGTAGTGAAGAAATCAAAAGGCACATTGCATTGGGCAAATTGGCTGCAAAAGACATCTTTAAAGTGTTGAAAAGCAAAGCTGTCACCTCGAAGACTAAGGTGTGCCTGACCCAAAACATGGTATTTTCAATCACCTCATATGCATGCAAAAGCTAGGCGATTAATAGGAAACAGCAAAGAATTGACACCTTTGAATTGTAGTGTCGGTGAAGGGTACTGAATATACCATAGACTGCCAAAAGAAGGAACAAAACTGTTTTGGAAGAAGTACACCCAGAATGTTCCTTAGGAGCAAGGATGGCAAGACTTTATCTTACATACTTTGGACATGTTATCATGAGGAACCAGTCCCTGGAGAAGGACATCAGGCTTGGTAAAGCAGAGGGTCAGAGAAAAAGAGGAAGACCCCCAAAGAGATGGATTGACACAGTAGCTACAACAATGGGCTCTAACATAAAAACAATTGTGAAGATGACACAGGACCAGGCAATGTTTTGTTCTGTTGTATACAGGGTTGCTAAAAGTCGGAATTGGCTTGACGGCACTTAACAACAACGACGACAACAACTTTATGCCAGGCATCGTGTTAGGCTCTGGGGTTATAACCATAAGCAAGATATCAAGACCATATCCTCCTACTACATCAATTCCTACTCTCTATGATCCTTGCTATAATAACTGAATAGAACAAAAGAGACAGATTTGGGGATAGATGGCATAGAAACCCTTGGACATCTGTGCACCTTTGGTAACCAGGGCATCCAGAGAAGAAAGACACAAGGTGTGATTAGGAATGGTTGAGCACATGGTTTGGGCTGGGCTAGGAAACAGATTGCTTAAGTTAGTTAGGGTTTGGCCAGTTTAATCCTCTCCAGGCTCACTCCCTTCAAGAAGCACCAAGAATAGAGCCATTGTTCTACACAGGCTTATAGGGGCATTTTCACAGGATAGCAAGGTTCCCAGAGATTGAAACTTAATGTCCTTGAGGACTTGTAGATAGACTCCTGTTTTGAAGCCAAATTATACCTTCTCCCTTCCAACCTTTTTTCCAATATCCCTGGAAGAATTACTTTCCTGTATTGCCCAACACACACACACACCCCTCATAGCAATTTGTACATGACTCATCGCATTGTCCATGGTGTGTGTGTGTGTTTGCATGTGTGTTTTAATGTATCTGTTCCCACTGCTAGACAATTAAATCAAGAAAAGAAAGGATAGGAAAGAGTTCTGGATAGCCTACTATATGCCAAGTACTATCACTTATACCAATGGCTTTCAACTTCAGAAATACATCAGAATCTGAGGTGCTTTACAGAAATATAGAGGCTGTATAACATACTGGTTAAGAAACAGACTAAATGGGGTTAAATCTTAGATCTGTCACTTGATTTGGGCAAGTTACTTAACCTATCCATGCCTTGATGTCCTCATCTTTGATGGGATCATAAAAGTGTCTGCATCATGAGTTTGTTGTGAGAATTCAATAAGGTAATTTATGCAAGACACTTAGAACAGACCCTGGTATCTAATTAGTGTTTATCATAGCTCTGATTACTATTGCTTCTACTAATTTTATCATTGCTATCATCACCACTGTTATCATTATAAAGGCCCTTGGATCCATCCCAAATGCGTTCCATCAATTGCATGGGGTTGGGGCTAAAAAAAAAAAAAATTTTTTTTTTTTTTTTTTTAGGAATCAGTATTTCCTTAAAACGCTCTACAAGGCTGAGAACCACTGATTCCGCATAAAACAGGCACTTTCACGTGTCTGTCAGTTTGTCTTACTGTTAGGGCTTGTGTGTTGCTGTGATGCTGGAAGCTGGTATTCAAACACCAGCAAGGTTACCCATGGACGACAGGTTTCAGCTGAGCTTCTCGACTAAGACAGACTAGGAAAAAGGTTCTGGCAGTCTACTTCTGAAAAGAATTAGCCAGTGAAAACTTCACGAAAAGCAGTGGAACACTGCCTGATATAGTGTCAGAAGATGAGCCCCTCAGGTTGGAAGGCACTCAAAATACAACTAGGAGACAGCTGCCTCCTCAAAGTAGAGTCGACCTCAATGGCGTGGATGGAATCTAGCTTTCAGAACCTTCGTTTGCTAATGTGGCATGACTCAAAATGAGAAGAAACAGCTGCAAACGTCCATTAATAATCGGAACCTGGAGTGTACCAAGTATGAATCTAGGAAAATTGGAGATCATCAAAAATCAAATAGAACCCATAAACATCGATACCCTAGGCATTAGTGAGCTGAAATGGACTGGCATTGGTCATTTTGAATTGGACAGTCGTCCTATGCCAGGAATGACAACTTGAAGAGGAATGGCGTTGCATTCACCATCAAAAAGAACACTTCAAGATCTGTTCTGAAGTAAATGTTGTTATTGATAAGATGATATCCATATGCTTACAAGGAGGACAATATGACAATATGACTGTTACTCAAATTTATGCACCAACCACTAAGGCCAAAGATGAAGAAATTGAGGATTTTTACCAACTTCTGCAGTCTGAAATTGATCAAACATGCCATCAGGATGCACTGATAATTACTGGTGATTGGAACAGAGAAGTTGAATTGGATTGGAATGGGGAAGGTGGATTGGTAATTGGAAAATATGGCCTTGGGGACAGAAATGATGCCAGAGATCACATGACAGAATTTTGCAAGATCAACAACTTCTTCATTGCAAATACCTTTTTCACCAGCATAAACAGTGACTATACACATGGACCTCGCCAGATGGAATACACAGGAATCAAATCAACTACATCTGTGGGAAGAGACAATGGAAAAGCTCAATATCATCAGTCAGAATAAGGCCAGGGGCCAACTGTGGATCAGATTATCCATTACTCATATGCAAATTCAAGTTGAAACTGAAGAAAATTAGAAGTCAAAGAGAACCAAAGTATGATCTTAGGTATATCCCATTTGAATTTAGAGACTATCTCAAAAATAGATTTGACACGTTGAACACTTGTGACTGAAGACCAGAGGAGTTGTGAAATGACATCAAGGACATCATACATGAAGAAAGCAAGAGGTCATTAAAAAGAAAGGACAGAAAGAAAAGACCTAAATGGATGTCAGAAGAGACTCTGAAACTTGCTCTTGAACATCAAGTAGCTAAAGCAAAAGGAAAAAATGATGATGTAAAAGAGCTGAACAGAAGATTTCAAGAAGACAAATTAAAGTATTATGACTACATGTGCAAAGACCTGAAGTTAGAAAATAAAAAGGGAAGAGACGCTCAGCATTTCTCAGGCTGAAAGAACTGAAAAAGAAATTCAAGCCTCAAGTTGCAATACTGAAGAATTCTAGGGGGAAATATTAAACGACACAGGAAGCATCAAAAGAAGATGGAAGGAGTACACAGAGACACTATATCAAAAAGACTCTGCAGACGGTCAGCCATTCCAGGAGGTGACATAGGATCAGGAACTGATGGTACTGCCGGAAGAAGTCCAAGCTACACTAAAAGCACTGGAGAAAAACGAGGCTCCAGGAATAGATGAAATACGAATTGAGATGCTTCTACAAATAGATGCAGTGCTGGAAGTGCTCACTTGTCTACGCCAAGAAACTTGGAAGACAGTTATCTGGCCAATCGACTGGAAGCGATCCGTATTTGCACCCATTCAAAAGAAAGATGATCCAACCGAATGTCGAAATTATTGAACCATACCGTTAATATCACGTGCAAGCAAAATTTTGCTGAAGATCACTCAAAAGCAGCTGCAGCAGAATATCAACAGGGAACTGCCAGAAATTCAAGCCAGGTTCAGAAGAGGACGTGGAACCAGGGATATCGTTGTTGATGTCGGATGGATCCTGGCTGAAAGCAGAGACTACCAGAAGGATGTTTACCTGTGTTCTATTGACTATGCAAAGGCATTCGACTGTGTGGATCATAACAAACTATGGATAACATTACAAAGAATAGGAACTCCAGAACACTTATTTGTGCTTAGGAAGAATCTGTACATGGATCAAGAAGCGGTCGTTTGAACAGGACAAGGGGATACTGCGTGGTTTGAAGTCAGGAAAGGTGTGGGTCAGGGCTGTATCCTTTTACCATACCTATTCAATCTGCATGCTGAGCAAATAACCCGAGAAGCTGGGCTATATGAAAAAGAATGGGGCATGAGGATTGGAGGAACACTCTTTAACAAACTGTGTTATGCAGATGACACAACTTTGCTTACTGAAATTGAAGAGGACTTGAAGCACTTCCTGATGAAGATCGAAGACCACAGCCTTCAGTATGGATTATGCCTCAACATAAAGAAAACAAAAATCCTTACAACTGGACCAAGAAGCAACATCATGATAAATGGAGAAAAGAGTGAAGTTGTCAAGGATTTCATTTTACTTGGATCCAACATCAATACTCATGGATGCAGCAGCCAAGAAATCAAAAAATGCATTGCCTTGACATCTTTAAAGTGTTGAAAAGCAAAGATGTGGCCTTAAAGACTCAGGTGCGTCTGACCCAAGCCATGGTGTTTTCAATCACCTCATATGCATTGGAAAGCTGGACAATGGACAAGGAAGACTGAAGAAGAATTGATGCCTTTGAATTGTGGTGCTGGCGAAGAATATTGAATATGCCATGGGCTGCCAAAAGAACGAAAAAATCTGTCTTGGAAGAAGTACAGCCAGAATGCTCTTTAGAAGCAAGGATGGTGAGACTAGTCTCACATACTTTGGACATATTATGAGTAGGGATCAGTCCCTGGAAAAGAACATCATGCTTGGTAGAGGGTAAGAGAAAAAGAGGAAGACCCTCAGTGAGATGGATTGACACAGTGGCTGAAACAATGGGCTCAAGCACAGCAACAATCGTCAGGATGGTGCAGGACCGGGCAGTGTTTCGTTCTATGGTACATAGGGTCACTATGACTCAGAACCAACTCGATGGCACCTAACAACAACAACAACAACAACAAGTGATTGAAAAATAAATGAGTGATTGAATGAAGTGAAGACCACACACAACAGAAGAGATACAAAGCAGAAAGGGAGTCAAGAAAGAATGAGAGCCAGAGAAATTTAGTTAAACTCTAGGAAATCTTTGCCAACGAGTATAGTCAGACTCTGCAAGACATTAGCAGAAGAGCTCATGGAATCTTCTTCTCCGGGGATTTTAATTAATAGGGCAGGTAATGTTCATTCTTGGAAGGCTTCAACAAACATTCTAGCCTTGGGTCAAAGGAAGTTCTTGATGAATTCTTGATTCCTTTCCAGTCTTTCAATTATTTATTTTTCTTCCTATGGGGCACAATTAGAAGATGAGGGTGTGACTGCCAGAAAACGCTGGATTGATTCTATGCAGATTTTCTTGGTAAATATTTTTTCTGTTCGCATTTTACCCTGGATCAACTTGGTTGCTACCACAGGCAGGCCGTAGCTCATCACTGTGACCATTCACTGAGGAAACACTCATTGGACCCTAACCCTCTACCACCTTGCACATTAGCCAGCTCCTTCTTGTAGTTCGCCGCTCAGCTCATATGCCCTTTCCCTGGGAGGCCTTGTTCATCCCTCAGCTGACCACACAGTGATCAATCAATGTGCATGTCTGTCTCTGTGATCGGAAACCCTGATGGCATAGTGGGTAAGTGCTATGGCTACTAAACAAAAGGCCAGCAGTTCCAGTCCACCAGGCGCTCCTTGGAAACTCTATGAGGCAGTTCTACTCTGTCCTATAGGGTCGCTATAAGTCGGAATCAACTTGACGGCAGTGGGTTTGGTTTTGGTTTTGGTCTCTGTGATCAGATTGTATCTGAGAATGTCTTATGAATTTTTGCCCCACACCTAGCACAGGAGGTGCTTAGTAATCATTTGTTAAAATATGAAAATAGTCCAAATAAAGCCTCCTAAAGAAATCAGTTTAAAAATCAACTGTACATCAATGTGCACCGCAGCATTTTCACAAGAGCTAAAAGGCGGAAACAACCGAAATGTCCATCAACAGATGATTGGGTAAACAAAATGTGGTACGTACATACGATGGAATACTACTCTCCCATAAAGAAAAATAAAGCATGCCATCACACAGATGAGCCTTGAAAACATTATGCTGAGCAAAATAAATCAGTTGCAGAAAAAAATAAAAAAGTCAGTTACAAAAGGGCAAATACTGTATGATCTAACTTATATAAAATAAGCAAATACATGGAAACCAGAAACTATTAGTGGTTACTAGGGGTGAGAGGTAGGCAGAAAGGAGGAGTTTCTGCTTAGGGACATTGAGTTTATGTTAGTGGTGGTGAAATAACTTGGAAAAAGGATAGCGAGAATGGCCACACTACTTGAGAAATAAATGTAATTAATATCGCTGAATTATGCATGTAGAAATAGTTGGAAAAAAAATTAGACATAAACTTCTGAACTCCTTTCGTAAAGCCCACCATCCCACACACAATGTCTTGTATCATGTTATGCCCAATTATTATTTGGCAAAACTATATCATCCAATCACCAAACTATGAGGAATATTTAAAATTATACTTTGTTACATAGTTTTATTTCACTTGGATAAAAACAGCATTTCAAACATAATAACAAAGAAAAAGAGGACCCATCCTTCCAGTTTCTGCTACTGACTGTTGCTGGACCCTGGAGGAGTCATGGAACCTCTCCAAGCATTTGTTTCCTGGAGTCAAAGAATAAAGAAAATAAAGTTTTGCTTCTACAGAGCTCAAAGCACTTCCTTTTAAATACTTTCTTTGGTTCTCACAGCTTCCATTTAAAACATGTGTGATTCTTCTCGCTGAAGCACAGAGATGATGCTAAAAGCACAGAGATGATGCTAAAAGCACAGAGATGTGAATTACAAGTCAAAATGAAAGTCAGGAGAAGAAAGCAGTGTCTTGACTTTGGTGGTATGCCGCTCAATGGTTAACTAGTGGATCTCTGGAAATGACAATGCTTACCAATGTCTATGGTGTAAATGTTCCCACTGTGGCTGATTTCATGGTAAAGCAAAGTTAAGTTTGGATAATGAGGGACAGAGAAAATGGGAACTGGAAAAACTGTGGCACATAAAGTAGGAGCAGGGGCCCAGTGGCGGGAGTAGTGAAACGTTTGAAGGAGTCAGGGACATAGAAATGAAGACCTGGGTGGGAATCGAGAACCTCATTGTTGACCTGGTCTATGAAAGAGCTCTCGAGTTTCCATTTCATTGGTTACAATGATGATGAAAGACCACCCGGCACCTCAACACTTTCACAATGTGATATTTAAAATTCCTGCCATTCAACCAGCATTCCTGTGGTGACGGTCTTTTACACCAGGCATAAAACAATAGGCCATATTGAATTCTCCTCTACCTTTACCCCACCCTTCAGTGACCTGCTCAATAACAGACAGAATAGACTCATACTCTCTGCATGAACCTGGCTTCTTTGCAGATGCTCCCAATCTACCATGAGTGTCCCCTTACTGTCTCTGTTGTTGCTGTTAGCTGCCATCCAGTTGATTCCAACTCATGGCGACTCCATATGCGCAGAGTAGAGTTGCTCCATAGGGTTCTCTTGGCTCTAATCTTTAAGGAAGCAGATTGCCAGGCCTTTCTTCAGTGGCACTGCTGCATGGGTTTGAACTGCCAACCTTTCGATTAGTGATCGAGGCCAAATTGTTTGCGCCACTCAGGGACTTTCATGTCCCTTTAGCTGTCCTCAAAACTGCATCCCCACAATGGTTGCGACTCTTCCCTGATGCTCCTCTTCCTGCTTCTGAAAGAAATCAGTCGCTGGATGTTCAGATAAAATACAAGGAAGGCTGCTTCCACCCATCAAAATGAGTTACTTCTTTGCTGACTCTTTGGATGTTGCTTCATGTTAAAACAGAATCAAGTTTCCACCAGGCTCCTACTGCGTGGAAGTCCACAGAAGCCTGGGTTTCATGCTATTTGTGGCTTTGCCCCAGTTCCTGCTGTAAGTAAATGTTTAATGGAGATGGGCTTGTGGAAAGAAAACACACAGTATTTTGTAAAATATAAGAAATGGAAAGACTTGAGGGTATTTGAATGGCAACAACTTGGACATGTTCCAGTCCAAAAGCAGCACCATGATTTCTCCCCCTTCACTCGATCTTGACAGAACAAACTGCCGCTGTTTTCTGACAGAGCTTCATTGTGTTTAAAAAAAAAAAAGGGGGAGGGAGGGAGGGGTCAAATAAAAGGACCTTATTCCGTCCATATTGGTTAGCTCAGGGAATTTCCTTTAGAATCCAGGGCGGGGAGGTAGAGGTGAGGGTGGGATATGCAGAAGGTAGCTACTTAATGCCATGAACAGACAGTATGTCTATCTGTTAGATTAAGATCATAACTCTAGAACGTCCGGGAATGCTAAGGAACACCCAACTCCATTGATATATGTGCCCTTGAGTTGGTTCCAAGTCATAGACATCCTATGTACAACCAAATGAAACACTGCTAGGTCCTGCACCATCTCCACAATCATAGCTATGTTTGAGCCAATTGTTGCAACTACTTTGTCAGTCCACCTCATTGAGGGTCTTCCTCTTCTTTGATGACCCTCTACTAAGCAAGATGTCCTTCTCCAGGGACTGGTCCCTTCTGATAACAGATCTAAAGTACCTGAGGCAAAGTCTTGCCATCTTCACTTCTAAGGAGCATTCTGGCTGTACTTCTTTCAAGATAGATTCATTTGTTCTTTTGGAAGATCATGGTATATTCAATATTCTTCACCAACACCATAATTCAAAGACATCGATTCTTTTTCGGTCTTCCTTATTTATTGTCCAGCTTTCACATGCATATGAGGTGACATAAAACACCATGGCTTGGGTCAGGCAAACCTTAGTCCTCAAAGTGACATTTTTTTGCTTTTTAACACTTTGGAGAGGACTTTTGCAGCAGATTTGCCTAATGCGTTAAAATATATCATTTGATTTCTTGACCACTGCTTCCATGGTGTTGATTGTGGATCCAAGTAAAATGAAATCCTTGACAACTTCAATAGTTTCTCCTTTATCATGATATTGCTTATTAGTCCAGTTCTGAGGATTTTCTTTCTTTTTTTTTTATGTGAAGGCGTAATCCATAGTAAAGGCTGTGGTCTTTGATCTTAATCGGTAAGTGCTTTAAGTCGTCTTCACTTTCAGTAAGCACAGTTGTGTCATTTGCACATTGCAGGTTGTTATTGAGTCATCTTCCAATCCTGATGCTGCATTCTTCTTCTTTTGGTCCAGCTTCTTGGATTATTTGCTCAGCATACAGATTGAATAAGTATGGTGGAAGGATACAACTGTGATGCATACCTTTCCTGACTTTAAACCACCCAGTATCCCCTTGTTCTGTTGGAACGACTGTCTCTTAGTCTATGTACAGGTTCCTCATGAGCACAACTAAGTGTTTTGGAATTCAAATTCTTTGCAAAGGTATCCATAATGTATTATCCATACAGTCAATTGCCCTTACATAGTCAATAATACACAGGTATTCTCTGTTTTCAGCCAGGATCCATCTGGCATCAGCAATGAATCTGAAGACCAGACAGGTTGTAGGAATACATCAAGGACATCAAATATGAAGAAGGTAAAAGGCCATTAAAAAGACAAGGAAGAAAGAAAAGACCAAAATGATGTCAGAAGAGACTCTGAAACTTGCTGTAGAATGTCAATGGAAGAAATGATGAAGTAAAAGAGCTGAACAGAAGATTTCAAACGACAGCTTGAGAAGACAAAGTATTATGATGAAATGTTCAAAGACCTGGAGTTGGAAAACCAAAAGCGAAGAACACACTCTGCATTTCTCAAGCTGAAGGAACTGAAGAAAACATTCAAGGCTTGAGTTGCAATATTGGAGTATCCTATGGGCAAAAAATTGAATGACACAGGAAGCATCAAAAGAAGATGGAAGGAATACACAGAGTCACTGTACCAAAAAAAAAAAAAAAATGGTTGATGTTTAAGAATTTCAGAAGGTAGCGTATCATGAAGAACTGATGGCATTGAAGGAAAAAGTCGAAGCTACACTGAAAGCATTGATGAAGAACAAGGCTCTCAGAATTGATGGCATACCAGTTGAGACGTCTCAACAAACAGAGGCAGCTCTGGAGTTCCTCACTCCTGTATGCCAAGAAATTTGGAAGACAGCTACCTGGCCAAGCAACTAGAAGAGATACATATTTTTGCCCATGCCAAAGAAAGATGATCCAACAGAATGTGGAAATTATCAAACAATATCATTAATATCACATGAAAGAATTAATAACACAATACATATATATACATACGTGCATGCACATACATATATACATACACAAAACCAAACCAAATCCACTGCCATTAAGTCAATTCCGACTCATAGTGACCCTGCAGGACAGAGTACTACTACTGCTCAGTAGGATTTCCAAGGCTATAAATCCTTACAGAAGCAGACTGCCACATGTTTCTCCCATGGAGTAGCTAGTTAGTTCAAACTGCCGACCTTTTGGTTCACAGCCGAGTGCTTAACTACTGTACCACCAGGGCTCCATACACACACACACACACACACACACACACACACATATATATTTCCCCCCAGAGGAGTAAAGGGAAACACAGAGAGGATGAGTGACTGTCAAGTGACACACAGAGACATAGGAAGAACTGGTATCACAGCTCAGAACTCTTCCAGCTCTCAGACTGGCCCTTCTGAATGTTCTTAGAGTGACCTTGAACTAGTATCTTACAGCACTAAAAAAAAAAAAAAAAAGGCATTTCCATCATATCATGGGGTCTCCAGATTGTGGCTGAGCCATAGGCAGTGAGAGGTGGAAGGACAATAGCAGTGTCTACTGAGTCTTTAAGAAGCCCTGGTGGTATAATGGTTACATGCTCAGCTGCCAAGTAAAAGGTTGGTGGTTTAAACCCACCCAACAGATGCATGGGAGAAAAACTTGATAATTTGCTTCCATAAAGGTTACAACCTAGAAAATTCTAAAGGGCAGTTAAACTTTGTCACATGGGGTAGCTATGAATTGGAATTAACTCAGCAGCTAACAACAACTGAACCTTTAGAGGCCATTGGTAATTCAGTGATAGAATTCTGGCCTTCCACACAGGAAACCCTGGTTCGATTCCCTGCCAATTTATCTCATGTGCAGCACCACCTGTCTATCATGGAGGCTTGTATGTTGCTATGATGGTTAACAGGTTTCAGTGGAGCTTTCAGACAAGGACAGACTAGGAAGAAAGGTCTGGCAATCTACTGAAAATCTGCTAATGAAAATCCTATGAATCACAATAGTCCAATTTGAAACCAATCACGGCGATCATGCAGGACTGACTTGGAGGCCTACTTAACAACAGCTAATAACAACAACACCACTGAGCCTTGCAGTGTGCCAAGCCCTGGGTTACATTCTTTACCGGGATATCCCAGGAGGTCCTCCTGACAAGCCCACTGGCAACACATCTTCATTCTAGAGCTGAAGAAACTGACCTCTGGAGACATGGAACGATTTGGTTAATTTCCAGCAGGTGTGGGATCTTCTGATTCTTCCTTTGGGGCTCTTTCTTTGGCATCTACCCCCTTTCACCCTGCAGGGTGGGTAAAAGGCAGGGGTGGAAGAATCAACAAGGGCTTTGCAATCAGGCAGAGGTGGGTTTCAGGCTGGACTCTGACCTTGGAAAACTCACAGAGGCCCACTTTTCCTCACCTGTGAGGCCATTTCATGGATGGCAAATAAATTCCTTCCCCGGGAATAGCTGCCTAGAGAGAGGGCTTGAGAAGGGATTCTGAGGCCAGGTTCCAGTCTCAAGGGGAGGATGTTGGGTTCCATTAGAAACGTCTGTCTGGACAAGCATTGAGGGATGGAGGTGCCTGTTTCTCTGGACTGGCCTCTGAGGTGTTGCATTCTTTGTGTACTTTTATATCATGGAAGCACATTTTTTCAGGTCATGGGATGACTTGCAAAGCTGATCAGCTTCTCTGCCCACCCTTTAGACCATCTGGCCCTCACAGAAGATTATAACCCAGGGAGCTGGAAAACAGTCATTTAACTCATCACCAAGGGCTCATCCATTCATACATTCAGGAAGATAACCATCATGGTAGCCCACTATTCTTCTAAAAGAGCCTGGGACTCCAGTAAGTTGGAATCTCACCATTCCCTGACTTCTTGCCTTTTTTTTTTTTTTACCCTATTTCTCTCCAGCTCTTTTTTACCCATCTGTGATGGTTAATTTTATGTGTCAACTTGGCTAGGGTATGCTTTCAAGTGGTTTAGCCAAATACTAGTTGCTGTCACAAAGTAGTTATACAGGATTAAATCAGTTGACCTTCAGTAGAGCACATTACTTTCTATAATGTGATGTAATATAATCACCCTCCATAATGTAATCTAATGTGATATAATAAATTGATCAGTTGAGGTCATACCAGTGTAGGGTGGATCCTAAACCTAATCATCTCTGAGTTCTAAAAATACCAAAATAGACTCAGAGACATACAAGGTAGAATAACAGATGCCATGTGAGGATCGTCTACAAACTAAGGGACACCAAATCATGAAGGAACCAAGGGACATCTAGCACTATCAACAAGGAAGGAATTGACACAGCTGAGGCCCTGATTTGGACATTTAGCCTCCAGAAGAGTGTCTTAGTAATCTAGTGCTACTATAATACAAATACCACAGGTGGGTGGCTTTAACACACAAAAATGGATTTTCTCACAGTTTAGGAGACTAGAAGTCCAAATTCCGGGTCCTGGCTCTAGGAGAAGGCTTTCTCTCTTTGTTGGCTATAGAGGAAGGTCTTTGTCTTTTCTGAACTTCTGCTCCTGGGTGATCTCCATGTGGCATGGCATCTCTCTTCCCCCCATCTCTGCTTGCTCATTTTCTTGTTTAATCTCTTTTTTACCTCAAAAGAGATTGATTCAAGATAAATCCTACACTAATCCTGTCTCATTAGTATAGAAATTGGATTAAAACCACAGACATAGAGGTTAGGATTTACAACACATATTTGTGGGGGACACAATTCAATCCCTAAGAGTGAGAAAATAAATTTCTGTTCTTTAAAGCCACCCACTTGTGGTATTTCTGTTACGGCAGCACTCAGTAACTAAGACACCATCCATAAAGCTGTCTTGTGTTCTCCCCCTGCCCACCTGCCCTTTTGTGAGCCCTTTCAAGATCATTTTGATAATACTCTTCTCTGAAAGGACTGGCCTATTATTTGGATCTGATAATCCTATACGACCATATGATATTTCTCGTGTTTGTGGTTATTTCAGGCTTCCTCCATATGGGTTTATGCAAATAAGGTAACAGAAGAAACTTTGTACTCAGAAAGATTTGCATATGTATCTTCCCTTCTTTACTTATAAGCTCAGGAACTCGGGGTGTGTTTCCTAACCTCTGTGAGCCTTGGTTTCCTCACCGGTAAACTGGGTGAGAATATACACCATTCTAGGTTTTGCAGATGATTAAATAAAATTATAGGTGCAAAGAGCCTTGCATATTGTCGGGCACTGAGTAAGTGTTCAAAAATATTATTCATTAGCAATGTAGCTGTATTACACAGTGATTTTGCAAAACTTTAAAACTGCAACAACAGCAAACGAACAAAGAACAAAACCACTGTCATGAAGAGCATTGCAGGGCCAGATTCACACGAGGCATCAGCAGAAGACGGAACTATTCAGAGTAAAAAAGATCAGGCTCAGCCAGGGTGCTCGTGAGGTCGTAAAGCCTGTGAAGTTCCATCAGGTGATAGGCTGGAAAGTGCATAGAATTCAGCGTCAGCAAACCTGGGTCCTGGATCTGGGACTTTGAGACAAGACTCGCAAGATGTTATTTTATTTATCCTTGGTCTCAATGCCTGGAAAATAGAGATCATAACACCAACCTCAGAGAGGTTTGAACTAATTAAGTGATATAATACATGTTTAGCATCTCAAATAGAGTAAAGCGTTCAGTAAACTAAAGCTGCAGTTGGCACTAAGTTTTTCGTGCTCTTCGCTAGATGGTTTACCGTGCTAGCTAAGACTCAGTTTTCTCTTCTTTAAAATGATAATAATATTTTTCCTGTATAATTCAAATGATGCATTTTGACATGTAAGTCCTTAGCAGAAATCAAATTCTGGACAAATTTTAGTTAGGGGCATGGGATGTCTTCTTTTCCATCTGGTTTAATGTAAATGCCTCTTCTCATAGCAGAACAGCAAGTGGAATATAGCAAGAGACTGACCAGTGGGTGTTCGGTGAACGCTAAGTGAACAATCCTGAGAGCTACTACTGATGAAGATTCTACTAGAAGCCCAGCAGTATGAATACCTACTTCCATTTAATCCCTTGATAACCTGTGTAACCTATGTGGTGGATACTATTTTTTATACCCATTTTGTCGCTGAAGAAATGATGATAGCAGCTAACATGGATCCTGCACTCACTATAGGCAATAAAAAAAAAAATGTTCTGTGCTAAATACTTTATAAATATTATTTCACTCTAGAGAGAGTCTGTTATGGTGAGTCATGTGCCTGGGCTGAGGTCGCTTTGTAAGAACACGAGATAAGAGGGATTACAACCTGCCTCTGTTGGACCCGACACCGATGCCCTTTGGAGTCATGTTGGTTGTTTCTTAAGCTGGAATTTGGGGGAGCGTTCTTGGGTTTTCTGAATTTTCTTTGAGACACTTTACATGTCATATATTGTGTCTATGATAATCTAAAATCATGACTAGCATTTTCTGAGACATCTGGATGACCTTTGCATGACTAGGTAATGACCTGTGGCTTCAGGATACAGGTGTGCTTGAGGGTTATTATAACAATCATATGGGTTATGTCTGTGTAACATACTTAAAATATTGTCTGGCCAAGGGATGTTGATTACAAGGGAGCTAGGTTCCAAGGGAGGGTCTATTTGACAGTGTTTAACTTTGAATATGGTTTCCCTGGGTGGTGCAAATGGTTAATGTGCTTGGCAGCTAACCAAAACGTTGGAGGTTTGAGTCCTCCCAGAGGCACCTCAGAAGAAAGTCTTGATGAGCTATTTCCAAAAAGTTAGCCACTGAAAACCCTGTGGAGCACAGTTCTACTCTGACACACATGGGTTCACCACGAGTCAGAGTCAACGGTACAGCAACTGATATATGGTAACTTTGAATGCAGAGTTTCTCAGACTAGGTCGGGAGGGCTCACATTTGAAAAACATGGAAGGAAGGACCTTACAATGGCTATGGGCTGTGGAACCAAAGCAAATCCTGCAGGGTGCGGGCTCTCTTGGCGCTGCTGGCCTGGCCCTCTGTGCTCTGGCCAGGGATGGATCTGAACCCCAGCTCCAGCCACACCCTGCCTCGAACCATATACGCCCCATAGATAGACTTGGAGAAATGCTTTCCTTTTCCCAATAACTGAACTGGAATCCTGATTGCACTTGCTTATGATTGAAGAACAAAGCCATTATCGGAAATCAACGTTCCTTGAGTATTTTCTATCAGCCAGATACCATTTTAAGTTATTTTACAAGTAAGTAACCCATTTAACTGTTATAATTATCTTAAGGCTTGGGAACTTATATTATCATGTTCATTTTGGAGTTGAGATAATTGAGGCACAGAGAGATGAAGCAATTTGCTTTAGGTCATGCAGAGAAGACAGACGTTGAACACAGGTATATGTTTTTCTCCTTAAAGTGGGGAGATCTGGTTTAAAGTGCTGTGTTTAGAACACGGCAGGTTTTGGTAAATGTTCATTAGTAGAAAAAATTAATGGATGAGAGAGCAGTTGGTAGTGTAGAAAGAAAATGGACTGGGGTGCTAGACCTGGGTTCAGGTCTTACATCACCACATTCTAGCTGTGTGACTTTGGACAAGTTGTTTAACCTCCCTGAGTCTCAGTTTCCTCAACTGCAAAATGTGAACAGTGATGAAGATGAAATGATATGTAACACACAGAATACAGTAGGCACTTAAATCCGAAAACCAAACCCCCTGCTGTCGAGTCGATTCCGACTCACAGCAACCCTATAGCAAATATTATTATTTCAAACAATAAGAATTAGAACTCTCATCCCTTTAAGTTCACAGTTTCCCCATTTGTAAGGAACTGAACTCCTTGAAGGGGTTGGTGTTGACGAAGAGGCTTTTAGAGCCATGGTGTCAGAAATTGGGTTCTGTCTTAGGAATGAGCGTGCGCTTGCTTCAATCATTCCTCTCTCAAGTAAACAGCAAAGTGGAAGGAAAAAGCCCCATGGGATAGTAGAATGAGAACACTTGCTGGGAATGAGGAGACCTGAAGGAGGACTCAGTTTCCTCAGTTTCATTTTGCAAGAAGCTTAATGGTTGGAAAGATTCTTAGCATGTTGTCTCGTCTTAGCTTCTCTGTTTGACAAAGGAGAACACATTGAGGCTCAGAAAGGGTGGCTTGTTCAAGGTTAATGCAGCATTTCAGTGTGAGGGCCAGGACCGAGATCAAGTTCACAGGGCAACTCCTCCTTCATGGCCCCCTGATTTGCTGTTGGGCACACTCTTTGCAGCCCCACTGTTCTCTGGAGTCAATGAGAGCAAAGCTGTGCATCTACATCTACGTCCTCCCTTCTTTCCTGACCATCGTTGCAAGATACAGCTATTGCTGTATCTTAAGAAAAAACTGTGTGCAAAAGGACAGAGGGATTTAGTGGAGGTAATTCTCACGGGTGGTTAAAACGTAAAGCCAGTTGTCATCAAGTTGATTCCGATTCATGGAGACCCATGTGTGCCAGAGTAGAACTGTGCTCCACAGGGTTTTCAACGGCTGATTTCTCAAAAGTAGATCACCAGGACTCTCTTTTGATATGCTTGTGGGTGGATTCAAACCTCCAAACATTTGGTTAGCAGCAATATGTATTATCTTCCCTGTTAAGAGTTTGCACAAAGAAGCAAATGATACATAAAACAGGATGAAAGAAGTTTGAAAAATGCTCTTTATTTGTAAAGAACTTAGAACAGACCCTGGCACATAGTAAGTTACCAGCGTAAAATTAATAATAATAATAACAACAACAATCATCAGCATCAACATCACCATCATCATTGGAAGCTCTCAACCCAGACAAACCAAACCCAAACCAAACCCAGTGCCATCGGGTCGATTCCAACTCATAATAGAACTGCCCCATAGAGTTTCCAAGAAGCACCTGGCGGATTCAAACTGCTGACCCTTTGGTTAGCAGCCGTAGCACTTAACCACACCACGACCAGGGTTTCCCAACCCAGACAAGAGAGTATCCTATATAAGAGTGTTTTTTAAAATAGCAGGTTAGAGTCCATTGTTGTTGTTGGGTGCCATCAAGTCGACTCCAATGCATGGTGAACTTATAGGTCAGAGTAGAACTGTCCCATAGGGCTTTCTTGGCTGTAATCTTTACAGGAGCAGATGGCCAGGTTTTTCTCCAGTGGAGCCGCTGGGTGGATTCAAACTGCCAACCTTTTGGTTAGCAGTCAAGAGCTTAACCATTGTGCCACCAGGGCTCCAAAAATCAAATTACTAGATCAAGACTAGTATTTTAGAAAACAAAATGAAATAGAATAAATAAAACAGTAGAACTGAAATTTTCAAAATGCACTTCATATGGTAGAAAGATAGTTTTGTGAAATTTTTTTTTATTCATCCATCTGTATTATGTATAAATTATACTATTATACTGTACTAACTCACATGTAAAATGGTTTATTAATGTGGCCCATGGTCTGAGATGTTTGAAAAACACTGACCAGGTGTTGCTGATAGGAAGACCCAAGTGCTGGAAGGACACAGCTACACCTCTGAAAGTAGTTCTGCTTCTTGTTGAGGGCTCTCCAGAAAGAAACTCCTTCCCTTATTCAGCCAGAGCTCAGCCCTCTGGAGCAACACAAACAAGGCTAATCCCTCTTTCCCATAATAGACCTCCACACTCTGCTAATCTTTTTCTCTCCCAAGCTAATCATCTTCCTGCTTTCACAAAACCCCACTCTAAGGAAATTTCTAGACCATCACTTTCCCATTCACATGCCACCAGAACCACTACAGTTTTTTAATATCGCTCCAGCATTTTTTACAGAGTGCTTTCACAAATAAGAAGCGTAGATACTGTTGTGGATTAAATTGTGTTCCCTCCTCCAAAATATGTGTTGGAATCCTATCTCCTATACCTGTGGATGTGATCCTGTTTGGAAATAGAGTTTTCTTTGCTACGTTAATTAGGTCATACCTGAGTAGGGTGGGTTCTAAAACTAATTGCTTCTGAATTATAAAAAAGGCAGATTAGACACAGAGAGAAGAACACACAAATGGCAGAAGACAGAGGCCATGTGAGGATCGTCTACAAGCCAAGGAACCAAGGAATGCCGGGGGGCTACCAGCAAAGAAGGAGTCCACATGGTTGAAACTCTCATTTGGACTTTCAGCCTCCAGAACTGTGAGAAAATAAATTTCTGTTCTTTAAAACCACCCACTTGTGGTATTTGTGTTATAGTAGCACTAGGTAACTAAGACAGATCCTACCTATAATACTGAGCCCTTCTACATGTGAGGCACTGTACTAGTTGCTTCACGTGTTCTATTAGTCCAGAGTCTTTTACTGCAAGTAACTGATACACAAATCAAAACAGTTTAAGCGAAGAAAAACGTATTTGCTCATGTAACTGAAAACTCCAGGGAGTCAGGTACAGCTAGATCTAAATAATGTCATTTCAACTCTTTTAACTTTGTTCCATGTTTTGCCTCTGCTTTCCTTTACATTCACCTCTTTCCCAGGCAGCTTCTTTCCATAGGATGTTCCCAGCCTCTCAAGATCTACGTCCTTGTTTGGGCAGAAAAAGAGCTTCTCTTCCCCGGTAGTTCAGTTTAAGTCTTGAGTACGACTTTCACTGGTCTTGCATGGGTCACATGCTCATTCCTACTCCAGGAAATGGGGCAAACTGCACTGAACATCATAGACTGGATGGTGCTCAGGAGGAGGAGGCATTACCAGAAAAGGGACAATGGAAGTTGAAGAAACTAGAGCCAGAGACACCTACATGGTCCTCACAATTCTGTCAGCAAGATGTTATTCTTGGATGAGGAACTAACGGTCAGAATGGCTATGTACTTTGACTAAGCTCACAGGTGACAGACTGGGACTCCAATCCAGAACTCCAAGTTCTTGTCCTTTGCCATCTACCATGCTTCTTTTTCTGCACTGACCTCCTGGATCCAGGTTGGTCTGTCCTGGAGACTACCAGTCCCCTTCATCTCGGCCCCATACTCCTGTTAATGCAGATGGAAGTCACAGCTGCCTTTGGAGGAATCAAGACCCAGGGCTGCCTCATTCTGTTTCAGTCAGCTGATAATCTGGGCCGTTTTTCAATTCTTTCCAGACTTGTTGGTTATTTTCTAAAAGATCCTTTTGTAATTAAAAATTTTTGACATATATTGACAAATATAGTGACATGTATGATCTTTCCAATGGACCACAGAAAACTCCTCCTAAACAAACAAACCAAAAAACTCATAGTGACTCATAGTGACCCTATAGGACAGAGTAGAACTACCCAGTAGGGTTTCCGAGGCTGTAAAGATTCAAAGTCTTGGAAGCCCTATGGGGCAGGGATAGTTCTACTCTATTCTACAGGGTCACTATGAATTGGAATCAACTGAATGGCAATGAGTAATCTTTACTGAAGCAAACTGCCACATCTTTCTCCCGTGGAACAGCTGGTGGGTTCGAACCATCAACCTTTTGGTTAGCAGCCAAGTGCTTAACCACTGTACTACCACGGCTCCTTATGAGTCACAGAGGAAAATTAAATATTCTTTATTTTATAGATGATACAAAGAGATTCAGAAAGGTTAAGTGACTTGTCTAAGGCCACAGACCTAGTTGGTGACAGAGCCAGAATTCCAATCCAGCTGTTCACAGAGTTTCTAATACTTAAAAATTACCTTTTTTTTTTTGGTCCATCGAGATCCTTAGGTACTATCACTTTTCTCATCCGCACTTCAGCTAGCCCTCTTTCCCACCTTTTAGTCATTACCAGTGCACTAGCCCTGGTGTCTGTGGCTTGATCTAAGTCAGAGGTCCTCAAACTGTGGTCTGCTGACCAAATCTGTCCCACTGTCTGGTTTTGTAAAGTTTTATTGGAACACAGCCACCTATTCATTTAAGTATTGCCAATGACTATTTTCATGATACAATGCCAGAGTTGAATAAAAAAAAAAAAAAAATAGTTGGGATAAATTGGGATAGAGACAATGTATTCTGCAAAATCCAAAATATTTACTATCTGACCCTTTACAGGTTTGCCAACTCCTGACCTAAGACATTGATAAAGAAGCTAGACTGGTTGTAGCCAAAGACTGAGGCCCTATTACCCACCACTAGAAACCTTTGCTGTGTGGCCATTAATCAGCACCCCTTGTATTCAGTCCTTGTCCACAGCCAGTATGCAAGGACAGTTTACTGATACAAGCCAACCCAGGCAAAATAACAACCCCAGGCAACACAACCAAGCTGGTTCATTCAACAATGGCATTCTCCATCAGTATAAGCCAGACAGCCGAATAGGACTTACAAGTGTCTACCACCTTCTTTTGCTTTGGGAGATATTTCTTGCCTCATTTCTGCAAACCTCCCATCAGGGAGGTTGACTGCCATGCTTACTCACACAACGAATATTAGTTACTTCCCCACCTGTGCTCTGTGTTGGGCAATATTCAGATCAGTAGCTCTCAATGGTGATGCCACAGCACCTTGATCCCACAATAATCTGTAGGGCGTTCAGAATTAACTTGCTAATAACAACAGTTCAAGTCCTCAGATTTGTTGTTAGGTGTGTATAACACAAGGACACCTTGCCTGGTCTCGCACTATCTTCACCATTATGAATATATTTGAGTCCATTGTTGAGGGTTTCTCTTGTTTTTGCTGACCTTATGATTTACCAAAAAGAGGCCTAGTGGTGCAATGAATAAGCGCTCAGCTGCCAACCGAAAGGTTAGTGGTTCGAACCCATCCAGTGGCTCTGTGAGAAAAAAGACCTAGCAATCTGCTCCCATAAAGATTACAGCCTAGGAAACACTATGAGGTGGTTCTACTCTGTCCTATAGGGTCCCTATGAGTCAGAACTGACTCAACGGCACACAACAACAACATACTTTGTCAAACATAATGTCCTTTGCTAGCGATTGCCCTTTCCTGAAGTTTAACCCAGACCCGGTGCCATCGAGTTGATTCCTGAAGTTTAGGAGTAACTTAATAGTAAATAAAAATCAGAGCCAATTCAATCAAGTTCAAAGTAAACCATAACATAATTCATAGAAACAGTTGACTGAAGATTCTGGATTAATCAAGCCTACCTTAGTTTAAAGACAACTTCACCATTTGCTACCTGCGTGACATTGGGTAAATTATTTAGCTACCTGTGCCTCCACACCCTCACTTGTAAAATGAGAATAAGAATAGTACTTATCTGAAAAAGTTTTTGGGGGAGATTAAACTGATTAAAATATGTTACACCTCGATAAAGAACAGTGACGAATCTCTGAAACATTTCATAACATGGAGGAACCTGGAAGGCATTATGCTGAGTGAAATGAGTCAGAGGCAAAAGGACAAATATTGTATAAGACCACTATTATAAGATCTTGAGAAATAGTAAACCTGAGAAGAACACATACTTTTGTGGTTACGACGGGGGGAGGGAGGGAGGGTGGGAGAGAGTTTTTTATTGATTAATCAGTAGATAAGAACTGCTTTAGGTGAAGGGAAAGACAACACTCAATACATGGAAGGTCAGCTCAATTGGACTGGACCAAAAGCAAAGAAGTTTCCGGGATAAAATGAATGCTTCAAAGCTCAGCGGAGCAAGCGCGGGGGTCTGGGGAACATGGTTTGCGGGGACTTCTAAGTCAATTGGCAAAATAATTCTACTATGAAATCATTCTGCATCCCACTTTGAAATGTGGCGTCTGGGGTCTTAAATGCTAACAAGCAGCCATCTAAGATGCAGCAATTGGTCTCAACCCACCTGGAGCAAAGGAAAATGAAGAACACCAAGCCCACATGACAACTAAGAGCCCAAGAGACAGAAAGGGCCACATGAACCAGAGACCTACATCATCCTGAGACCAGAAGAACTAGTTGGTGCCCGGCCACAATCGATGACTGCCCTGACAGGGAGCTCAGCAGAGGACCCCTGAGGGAGCAGGAGATCAGTGGGATGCAGACCCCAAATTCTCATAAGAAGACCAAACTTAATGGTCTGACTGAGACTGGAGGAATCCCGGCGGTCATGCTCTCCAGACCTTCTGTTGACACAGGACAGGAACCATCCCTGAAGAAAACTCATCAGACATGAAAGGTCAGCGGGTGGGAGAGAGACGCTGATGAAGAGTGAGCTAATTATAGCAGGTGTACACTTGAGATTGTGTTGGCAACTCTTGTCTGGAGGGGGGATGGGAGGATAGAGAGAGAGGGAAGCCGGCAAAATTGTCAAGAAAGGAGAGACTGAAAGGGCTGACTCAAGACGGGGAGAGTAAGTGGGAGTAGGGAGTGAGATGTATGTAAACTTATATGTGACAGACTGATTGGATTTGTAAACGTTCACTTGAAGCTTAATAAAAAAAAATATGTTACACCTGTAAGGGAGTGCTTGGCCTGTAGCAAGAGAGATCTATGGATTAGCAATTGCTATTTGGAGTCACTGTGTGGTGCAAATTGTTGACACACCGGGCTGCTAACTGAAAGGCTGGAGGTACGAGTCCATGCAGAGGTGCCTTGGGAGAAAGGCCTGGTGATCTACTTCTGAGAAATCAGCCACCGAAAACCTTATGGAGCACAGTTCTACTCTGACACTTACGGGGTCGGCTCAACATCAACCGCTGTTGGTATTGCTATTTATTGAGTTTTTATAATATGCAATTGTATTCTAAGAGTTTTGCATGGATTATCTTAAACCTGTAACCCTGCCACTCTCATCTGATTTATGATATGCTTCCATATGGGCAAGAAAGAAATAGTTATAGCTGGTGTGTGGGGAACTGTACAGAACCTACGGTCTGTCTTCTCTATGCCATATTCAGAAACAGATCTTTAACTAGATGATATCATTACTCAAATGCTTAACAAAATTCTCTTTTAAATGGCATCTATACAGAAATAAGACCTTGAGCACAATTTGTTTAAATTCCTATTAAAATTTGGGTGAGGGTTTCTAAAGTCTGGGGATAACCTTGACCTTGAGAGTATATCAAACATATCAACATCATCTGCTGAGTGTATCTTGGCAGAAAAATTTTAGCAAATCTCTATTGTGGGTTACTTGAAATCACATGTCCCTGTCTGTCCATCTCAGTTTCTTCATCTGCAAAAAGCCAGCCTCCAGGTTTGTGTGAGGGGGAAATAAGATACTCTATAAAAAATGCCTCATACAGTCCACTGGCTATCGTCACCGCTGGAAACCACAGTTCATTGCCACGGCCCCTGTTAGGTTGGATTTCCTTGGCAGTCAGAGACCAAGCACTCTGCCACCTAGCTGCTCAGTCGATGCTTCATAAAGGGTAACTAACCGACCATTAGAAACCTGGTTTAAGGCGGGCAAACGGATGAGCATCCCGTGCCAATATTATCTGGGAACTTGGTTGGCCAGAATTCCAGAACCTAAGATTCAGAAGGAGCTTGGATGGGGGTGTTCGGAGTTCAACCTTTCCCTCGCTGTAAACTGGGGGCCAGGCCACTGAGAAGGAAGAGCCCAGAGGACCCTGCAAAGCACACCACGTCCCCACATCCCACAACCAACCCTAAGCAAGCTCCTGTATAAGCAATTGGGTGATTGGGACTACAGCTAGATTACATGGGCCAGGTTCAAGAAATAACAGCACAGGACAAAAGTGGGCTGCTGCAGGCTTGGCTTCTTTTTACTGCGTCACCAGTTTCTTAGTCTCAGTGGGGGAAATATTGCCTGGAGTCCTCTGGGCTGCAAATTCCAGGGCTGTCTCATGGCTGCTGGCTCCCTGGCATAGAGAAGCCCAAAATACCAAAGGTAGAACCCACTCAATAGTACTAACAACAGCAACCATGGCTGTTTGCTGAGCATTTGCTAACCCATTGCTGTCGAATCGATTCTGACTCATAGCAACCTTACAGGACAGAATAGAACTGCCTCATAGAGTTTCCAAGGAGAGGTTGGTAGATTTGAACTGCTGAGGTTTTGGTTAGTAGCCATAGCTCTTAACCACTGCGCCACCAGGGCCTGAGCACTTACTAGGTGCCTTTAAGATGTCATCTCATGTATTACTCAAAGCAACCAAAATGAGAGAGGTACCATTATCATCCACATCTTTCCAGTTGAAAAAACCAAGCATCAGAGGTGTTAGTCAGCTAGCGTGATGTCACACAGCTTGTGAGTGGCAGAAACTTATTAGAAAGAAACCAATTCGTTTGGGCTTCACAGCCCACAAACTTAACCCCTAACTCTACTGACTCCCAGGAAGAAGGGGTCTCCATTACTGATTTTCTGTAGTGGCCAGGTTCAAGGAAGAGGAGGAGAGCAGAAGAAAAGAAAGGCTGGGTAGGGCTACGGAAACTCAGTGGCAATTTTTGAGCCCAGGATGCATCCAGGAGAGGGAGCCTGAGGTTTACTAACAGAGAGGCAAGAGTTAAGGGGATAATAGAATCTATGCCCTTGTTTACTTGTGTTCTAGTTTCTTTTTTAGACTATACTACTGGGAAGGACTACAAGACTTGCCTGCTCCTTATTAAAAACAGAAAATCTGTGTAGGCAGCAGCTACGGCACAAAGGCAGATAGATATATTATAGGCAAAAAGGAGATGAGCTACAAGCCAGCCAACATGGAGAGAGGCAGGGCTCAGAGCCCTCCTGTCCACAGGCCAGTGAATATCTAATTAAACATGGAGGCTCTCTCAGGGCCAGGGAAATAAGAAACAAAAGGATTCCTCTTTCCACACTGTAATAGAGAGAATATTTTCTTCAAGGGGAAAAAGAACTGCCTCCTTCCTTCCTTTCTTCCATCCTCCCTCCTTTTCTGTCTTCTTCTCTCCTTCCCTCCTGCCCTTTGTTCTTGCTTCCCTTACTCTCCCCCTCCCCCAGTCTCTCCCTCCTTCCCTCCTTTCCATCCTCCCATCTTCTCTGCTTGCCTCTGTCTCTTCTTTCTTTCCCCACTGCCTCCCTCCCTTCCTTTCTTCTTTCCTTTCCCAGCTTATTATAAAAATTCTGGTTTATGACCCAGGGCTTTGTGCTTCTGAGGGAGGGTGGTAATTACCATGCTTTTCCTTTTCAGAGAAAAGATATGAATCTGCTCCACAGGAAATACCTTTGCTTAAAATCTATAGGTACAAAGTTTTCATTTGATGGATCTGCCTGTAACACTAGCCTGACTTCTTACCTTTGGGGGTTCCCCGGCCTTCAGAGCACCAGCCTGGCCATAATCCACGAGGAGATCATGTTGAAAACACTTTGTGGATGCCTGATTGTTGAATGAATTAATGAATTTTACAACTAAGAAAACTCCAAAGTCAAGGTCACCCCTGCTGCTTGTGTTTGATCTTGGGGCCAGGACTGTGTGTCACTTTTAAAGTGGGTAGCAACAGGAAAAGGCTTGGGTCTTCTCACTGTGTTTCACTTAGGCCCTGTATTTAAATAGACATTTTGGCTAGCTCTGAAAATTGTTTTGTTAATTTTAAAAAACTGTCAGGTTTTTGCAGAAGATTTGGGATTTCTTTTCATCTTGCTGAGTGTGTGCTTTCTCTTTGCTGTTTTCATAATAAGTAAGTCCTGGGGTAATTTTTGGAGTCCCTGGGTGACACAGATGGTTAAGTGTTTGTCCCCACAAGATTGGGGGCTTGAACACACCCGAAGGCACCTCAGAAGACAGGTCTGGTGATCATCTTCTGGAAGGTCACAGCCTTAAAAACCCTATGGAGCAGTTCTACTCTGACATACATGTGGTCACCATGAGTCAAAATCACCTTGATGGCAACTGGTTTGGTTTTGGGGTGATTTTTGCTTCCTGCCCCAGACATTTGGCAAAGTCTGGAGATATTTTTGGTAGTCACAATTGGTGGGGTGCTCCTAGCATACAGTGGGTAGAGGCCAGGGATGCTGCTAAACATTCTACAATGCACAGGACAGCCCCTCCTCACCAACAAAAAATTACCCAGCCCCAAAAGTCAACAGTGCCAAGGTTGAGAAACTGGGTCACCCTGACAAGAGAAATTCTTGCTTAAAGAGAAGGGCAATGTGAATATCAAAATTAGAACATTCTTCCTTTTTGGCATTTCTTTCTGACTTTCACCAGGCACTTTCCATTCCGTGGGATATCTGTGCCCATAGTGCAGAGAGAGTCGGAGGGAAATGAGAGCAAAGATCGAGAATAATAACAACAGTGACGACTCACATTTGTATATCACTTTACTGTTTACTAAGCGCCCTCTCTTGTACATTAGCTTAGCTGGACCTATGTTGGGGATGAAAGTTGGAGAGATTTCCCTAAGAATATTTCCCATTTTATGGGTTTCCAGAATTAACAGTTTAAAGCAAATTAGAAATAGATTAAATGAGGTACCTTTGGTCAAACAGAAAACCAATTACATGATAGGAAATTGTAATAATCCATCACACGCAGCTGGTTCCGAATCCCAAAGCTGGCTGCAGTGGAGCCAGCATCTCCCCCTGCCTGCACAAGGACAGAAAGAGACTGCTCTTCCTCTTTTAGATGCCGAGATAAGAGAAGTCACCACGGAGGTGTTGATAGGCGACCAGCCCAAGTTTCCCAGCAATAACTCAGGACCACCTATCACTTCTCGAGTGCCCACGTTTTGGGCTGTAGCTGGCCTTGGGGTGGATGCTTACATAGCATAATTCATTTCTGAGAGCGTACCTGGACAAGGTAAGAATTGTTACTCCTACCTCTTTGATGGATAAAGAAACAAAGAAGTTACACAATCCTTGGACCACACAGGTAAGGACAGCTGGTGAGCCAAGATTTGAACTCTAGGCTTTCTGTGCCCTAACACACACCTTTTTATTACATTTGTTGAGATCTATGTACCTACATAAAGAAGATTCTGAACAAACACTTGCTATTCTCATCATTTCCCAGGAGAAATTAAAACCTCATCTGCTTACAGACACACACAAATCTCTCTTCTTTGGTGAACTGCCTGTCAATGCTAAGCAAGTAGGACATGGTTTCTATAGGTCCTTGGGTGGCACAGGTGGTTGGCAATTGGTTACTAACCTAAAGGTTGGCAGTTCAAACTCACCCAGTGGCAAAGCGGGAGAAAGGCCTGGTGTTCTGTTTCTGTAAAGATAAAAGCCAAGAAAACCCCGTGGAGGAGTTCTACTCTGTCACACATGCGGTGGCCATGTGTCAGAATCGATTTGTTGGCAATGGGTTTTTTTTTTTTTTCTTGTTGTTTACATGGCTTCTGTTCTTATTCAGCACTATGATACCAAAATATTTCTAAGGTATAAGCCAGGAACCCCCAAAATGAATTTATTTGCTGTCATATATGGAAGCTCTATGAACAATGGGTTATTCAAACTTTTTATCTTGTGAGTACAAATCTAAATATTCTCACTGAGCCTTCTCTGTATCTCTGATGACTCACTTTATATACTTAAGACTTTATTTTGAGAAAGCTGTAGATTCACATGTGATTGTAAGAAATAACACAGAGCGATCCCACTGCCCTTCACCCAGTTTTCCCCCAGTGGTAACATCTTGCGTAATCATAATACAAAATGGCAACTAGGGATTTGACACCGACATTGACACAATCCACCTACCTTATTCAAATTTCACTGGTTTTACATGTACTCGTGTGTGTGTGTGTGTGTGTAGTTTTATGCAATTTTATCACATGCACACTTATTTTATGGTATGGTAAGTACTCTGCGCCACTTCAGCATAAATTGAATAATACAAAACAGTAACCAGGCACATTTCTAATGTAGATACAGTTTAGTTGATTCATTGAGAGTCTTTGTGCCAAGCACTTTTGTAAGAAAAAAAGAAAAGAAAAGACTCAAAGAGGAGAAAAACACGGCCCCTGCACTCATGGAATTTGTAGTCTCATATGAAAGGCAGGAGTGTAGATAATTACAGGACCATGTGCTTGCAAAATGAAACAAGCCTTTCAATTAGTTGCAAAAATAATCAAGGTGAATAAAATTATACATTTTGGTGGCCTTGACCCTTTAACATCATACATCTTAACGTACTAATAGTGCTAATGTAACATATGTTTAACTGTTTAAAATATTAGCTCTGATGATCTATCAATATGGTGTCTGTGTATCTTTACCTATTACAACCGTTTAACTCAATGTGTTAAACATAAAAATCTTTCAACTCCAGATTTGATCTATTCATGCATAAACTGTCTCATTTCTTTATCGCAAGATTATGTAAAATTCCATATATATATATATATATATCTGTCAGCACTTGATTAAACAAAAATGCTTGTCAGATGAAGGGGGAATATCTGGCACGTTGACAGATGCTTTTTAACTTTTTTTAAATAATAAGGACAACAGCATTTCACACTCACATAAGAGTTTCTATTCAGAAAAGCCAGAGGAAAAGTATTTCATAACTGAGTGGTATCGTGTCTGCATGGCTGACATACTCAGTTTTTTCCTTTCTTTTTTTTTTTCTCCCAGTGGGGAGAGGTTTGTGGGTGTGTGGGTATGTGTGTATGTGTGCGAAATCACCATACCTGCAACTGAACCAAAATGCATTTTTCCTTTGTAGCTAAATTTAGCCCACATCCTGGAGTGCAATCCCAACTCAGTGTTGAAGAGCCATGTGAAATTTCTGGAAGATGTTGATATAAGAAGAATAAGACAAGCTTGCAGAGCATTTTCTTTCTGTCTTTACGCCATCCCTATCATTGCTAGAGAGAAGAGAGCTACCCAGTCGTGTTTTCACTGTGAAGACTCTGAGGTACATGAAGGGAAGCCCTTGGCCGACCACAGCACAGGCTGGTGACCTCGCCTGGATTAGAGCATCGGTTATTGCATTCCTGCTTTCTGTAGGGCACAGTGTCAGTGCTGTGGGGAAATGCACAGAAGAGGAAAAATCTATCAACCGCTAAGTGTTATTCACCACCTACTACGTTCTAGAGATACAAACTGCTCTAAGAAATCATCCCCACACTGAAGAAGTTTACAGTCCAAATGAGAAGTCATGACTTAGAAGCATATTGAGGGTGATATAAGAATGGCATAATACTTGATTGAAAAAAAAAATGTAGTCTAAGCTATAACCACTGTCGTTGTTAGCTGCTGTTGACTTGGCTGTCAACTCAGGGTGACTTCGTGTACAATGGAGGAAAACACAGACAGATCGGACCGCTGTGATCCACAGGGTTTTCATTGACTGATTTTTGGAAGCAGATCACCAGATCTTTCTTCCTAGTTTATCTTAGTCTGGAAGCTCCATGGAAACCTGCTCAACACCACAGCAAAACTTGCCCCCTCATAATGACCAGAAAAAAAATTAACTGACAAAGGTACAGCTCTCTCCTAATCTCTTCAAGGGTGTATACCTGAGTCCTTGTCTTCCCTTCAGTCAATGTTCAAGCCAACTTCACCATCAACATGTTTCTCCAGCTCTTCCCAAGGGTCCTGCAGATTCCATGTCAAATTAAAACCGACCACTCTCGGATCAAAACACCCTGTGAGGTGTCTTCCCTTCTTACCCTCTCATGTGGTTTAACAGCTGGGCTCTGAAATAATGGTTTTATACCTATCTGTTATGGATTGAATTGTGTCCCCCCAAAATGTGTGTAACTTGGCTAGGCCATGATCCCTAATATTGTGTGATTGTCCACCATTTTGTCATCTGATGTGATTCTCTGAGGTGTTGCAAATCCTACTTCTATGATGTTAATGAGGCAGGATTAGAGGCAGTTATGTTAATGCAAGGTTAGGTTGTGTTTTCAGTCAATCTCTTTTGAGATAGAAAAGAGAGAATGGAGCAGAGAGACAGGGGGACCTCATATAACCAAGAAAGCAGTGCTGGGAGCAGAGAGCATCCTTTGGACCTGGAGTCCTTGTTCTGAGAAGCTTCTAGACCCAGGGAAAGATGGATGACAAGGACCTTCCTCCAGAGCTGACAGAGAGAGAAAGACTTCCCCTGGAGCTAGAGACCTGAATTTGGACTTGTAGCCTACTAAATTGTAAGAGAATTAATTTCTTTTTGTTAAAGCCATCCACTTGAGGTATTTCTGTTATAGCAGCACTAGATGACTAAGACACCATCCCTAGTTACCTAAGCCAGGCAAGGAAAAAATCCAACCATGATTTTCTGGTATTCTTATTCTCACTTGGTCATCAAGTGTCCAGTCAATGTGTTCCCAATCACGTGGTATATGAAGTATAATGTTGGGCGTGGTGGGTGTTGCAGGGATGCAGGGGGCACCTTGCCCTGAGCTTCAGGTTTCCAAGTGGAGGGAGCTTCACTAGAGTAACACGCTTGTCCCTTCTTGGTCTCTTATTCTCTGTATCTCAGGAAATGTGAAATGAACTATTGGTAAATTCTAGAGGAATTCCTGAGAAAATCCAGCTCGGCTTATCCTCTCTTCTGTGGGATAGCCCTGCTTGCAGAAAGAATCTACTCTCTATTCCACTTTGCCATAAGGTTCAAGGGCAGGCTCTAGAAGCAAGAGGCAGGATTTATTAGCACTGCCCATGGTGGGGTATGTCTATGCTGGGGCCTCATGCAGGAAGGTCCACTGGATTCACAGGCCTAGAGCCCCATTTTCCAACCTGGCCATTATCCTTATAGAGATAATCTTTGATGCCTATCTAACTGAATTCTCCATTATTTTCAAATAAACATAGGGAAAAAGGATGATATTTATTAGGTTTTCTCAAATTTCAATAGAAAAGGGCCTAAGAAATATAAAACGCAGTCTGTATGTATTATTACTTAGTCATGGGGGCAAAATGTATGTACACAAATTAAGTGGAAAAAAAGTGAAATATAAATTTGTATCTTCTAAATGCCTTGTAATAATATAAATGGCACAAATGTGATTTTTTATAACCTTCAATTTTCATCCTTTTCATTCATATGGTCAAGGACTGAAAAACAATGCCTAAAATAAAAACAATTTTAGTGGGCTGACTGTAGATGAATGTTCTTTTTAATTTTTGATGTGATAACATGGTATAGTGAAGAATGGGAATGACAAAGAGTGAGGGAAGGAAGGAAAGAAGGAAGCAAGCAAGGAAGAAAGAAGGAGGTAGGGAGGAAGAAAGGAGGGAAGGAAGGGAGAGAGGAAGGAAAGAAGGGCAGAAGGAAGGACAAAAGAAAGGAGAGAAAGAAGGGAGGAAGGAAGTAGAAAAGGAAGGATGGAGAGAGGGAGGAAGGAAGGAGAACTTTTCTAGGTTGTCACTAAAATAATAAATGATGAGTGTTAATGTTTGTCAAGCATTTACTATGAGCCAAGTCCTAAGTGCTTTACCTATATTAACTCATTTGATGCTAAGAACAACCCTAAGGGATAGACACAATTTTTTCATTCCCATTTCATAGATAAGGACAACGAAGTTAAGTGGCTTGTTCACAATCAGATGACTTGTACAGAGGGGACAGGGACAGGATTTGAACATCAGTGGGCTGACCATGCATCTGATAACAGATCACTGAGAGCTGGTGGTCAGGGAAGGCTTTAAGGAGGAAGTGAGGAGATGACAGGTAGAGGAGGGGCATGAAGGTGTTCCAGAAGGAGGAGCTGATGTGAATAAAGGGTCAGAGGTGGAGCAGCCAAAGGTCCTCCTCAGAAGCACCCAGCCATCAGTCAGCTTGACCTTGGCAAGCCCTCCTTCTATCCTTTACCTTTGTGCAGGCTGAGTTATTCCTTCAGATTAGATCCCCTCAATTAAAGCTAATTTCAGCTTTCACCCTCCTTTTGACTAAATGAAATGGAAGGAGGGAAATATCAGCTGCTCCAGTCTTATCTTTCTTTTACCAATTGCATTTGAAGACCACTTCTGGGGATGGGTACTTGTACATATCTTCTTAAAACTTACCATGTGGGCTATTAAAATAACAGCCATTTACAGGTTCCTTACAATAGCCCTGCTGGTACAGTGGTTAAGAGTTTGACTACTAACCGATAAAGGTTGGCAGTTCAAATCCACTAGCCGCTCCTTGGAAATCCTATGGGGGCAGTTCTACTCTGTCCTATAGGGTCACTATGAGTCAGAATTGACTTGACAGCAATGGGTTTGGTTTTTTTGGTTTTACAATAGCAGGAAACAGCACTTCAAATTTATTAATGTAGTTTACTGATCACAGAGATCGCCTAGAAAGGCATTGCTGTAATTTAGAGACAAGGCAATTGTGGCTCAGAAAGCCTAAGCAGCATGCTCAGTGTCACACAGCAAGTAAGCGTAGACTCCTGGATCTGAACTCTGGTTTATCTTATTCCAAAGCCATACTCGTAAGCTTTTCTCCAATTTTTCAACAATGGATTGATGTTATAGAACTGGCAAAGGCTAAAGGCAAGCAAAAACAAAGGAAACCTCATCGGATCTGACATAACCTGCACCCTCGCATTTTACTATTCAGAATCAACAGTCCCTGATTATCATACAATCAAAGAAAATCAGAAACACCCACATACAATTGAATTAAACAGCAAATTTAGGAGTCTACTGCTAAGAGGAAAAGTCACAAGAAGAATTGCGGTAGGCAGAATTCTAAGATGGCATCTGAGGCTACCAGTCCCTCAAGCAAAAGAGTCTTGCAGATGTAATCCAAGTCCCAAATGGGCTGATCTTAAACTATGGAGATTATCCAAGTGGGCCTAACCCAATCACATTAGTGTTTTAAAAGCAGGGCTTTTCTCTAGCTTGTTTGAGATTCTAAGTGTGAGAGGAATTTGACACAAGGTGGTTTTCCATTACTGAGGAACTGTTTATTAACACTTTTACTCTGTAACACATGGGGTGCCATCAACTTGATGACAATGGAGGCTTTTTCTTTTTTCTTTTGTATACCAAGCCCCTAAGTTTGTGGTAATTTGTTACATAGCCATAAAAAACTAATGCAGGAATTTCACAGAGATTAATGTGAGTTGTTGAAATGTGCTCTATTCTTCATTCTAATAAAAAATAAGACGTATGAATTCCAGTTCTGTAAACTTGAGAGCTGGGAAAATGTCATCTGCTTTTAGTAACATTAATTTAAGCCACCCAGAGACATAGGAGATGTGTGCCCGTTTATAAATGAAGCTTTACGATAATATGCAGAACTAACTGATTTTCCAGGCAAGAGTGTATCTTTAAAAAAAAAAAATTCAAATGACATTTTAAACATTGCTCATCAATATGTTTATTTTATGTAGACAGAGAAAAGACAATTATGTAAGGTAGTTGATGGGATTTGTGTCTTATATAAGTAAAAAAAAAAAAGGTGCGTTTTCACGTAGTAATTGTTTTAATCTGTCAGGAAAAAAAGTAAAGCTTTAGAAATAAGTCAAAAAGCCACTAGTCAGAAGAAAAAGGCCCTCATTTTATTGGATTTTGCCAGCCCTGAAAATCAGTCTATTTCATCTCTCTGAGGATGAATTACAAGAAGGGGAAATAAATACAATACTGCCTATAGGAAAAAGAAGGAAAGTTTCAGGCACCACCAGGCAACTCCTCCCTTATTTACCAACTGGAAGCTGTGCCTCCTTATTGGCCATTGAGCCTCCTCACAAGATGGCTATGAGGATGGGAAGTGTTATTTCATAAAGCATGTAGAATAATGATAAATATTGGTGAATATCAAGTAAACATAAATTCTTGTCCTTCCAAACTACCCACCTGCTAGTTGGAAGAGCTGCTTCACCTTCCTATTCTTTCTCTTCTGTGACAGGAGTTCAGTTAATTCAAGACCCCTGGCCCCTTGTTGTCCCTTTGTTCACTCTACCCTGAGGTAGAGAAAGAGGGTTGTGTCCGATTGATAAACTTGAGGGGACTAATTTAGCATGCTCAGCTAAGCTCCTCCCTTCTCCCTCCTCCATGAAGACATGGAGGAAGCTTGGCTCAGCCCAGCTTTGCCTGCCCCCGGTTCTAGGGTTGAGAATGAGGAGCTCATTGGCAAAAAGACCTGATGCCAAGTCCTCCAACCTGGCCTCTCAATAGTGAGGGTAACATTTCAGCCTAATCTTTAATGCAGTCATCTGGTTTTATACTTGTTCAGAACGAAGATGGGTATGTTTATTGGGTCTCCAATTCGGAGTCACCAACAATATCCTCAAGAAACTATAACTTTTCCAGTTTCATTTATTGTAAATGATTGAGCTATCAAAACAGACCCTCTGACCCTAGGACATGTCCTTTGATGGACGCCTTTTTTTTTTTTATTATTACTCTTTATAAGTCTCTCTGTAAAGTTACATTAATGCAGTTTTTCAGCCTGACAAACTCATTCAACCTGGAAGTTCTCTCACCTGGAGATAAATGCTTACAGGGCCCAGAAGATAATACTATGGCACTCTAAATCACCCATTAAAAATAAAAGGCAGCAACTGTATTTGTCTCCAAATATACTCTTCTTCGGAAAATTGAACTTGTAGATAACCACACAGCTAGAACGTCACATAGGTCTATTTCCTGCCTTAATACTAATACTGTCTTTCCCCTAATCCCAAGAGCTAACATCATTTCAGGTATAACCTAACATAATCTAAAAGTGTACATGATAGTAAAATTTAAAAACAAAACAAAAACCTTAAAACATTGGAAATCAGCACACCTGAGATCAACAGCTAGCGCTACCACTGAGTAGCAATGGGAACTTGGTCAACTCTCTTGATGTCATTTCTAAATCTGTTTCTTTAGCTGTAAAAGGAGTTCTTGAACTGCAATCTCTGAAGTCCCTTCAGGTTCTAAAACTGTGTCTTTCTAAGGAAGGGCCAATTAACAAAGAACACAGGGAGCAAAATTAATCAGAAATGTGCAGAAGAAACACCCACCCAGAAGAAGGCCAACTTCGGTGGGTGAGTGCCATCGCCACCGGAAATTGTTCACATTACGGAAATATCATGACAGAAAAAAAATTAAAATTATGGATTAGCATGTCAATTAATTTTATCTGCTGTAACAGCTAAACCCCAGACTCTCAGTGGTTTAGTGCAACAGAAGTTTGTTTCTTATTCTTTGACTCTTAGATGTAAACGTTCAATTTTGCAGTGATTTAAGGACTTTGGCTCCTCCTATCTTGTGACTCTACCACCCCCCAGGGCCTCTAGTCCTTGGATTTCATCCAGCTAAAAACAGAAAGTAGAGAAGGCACACTTACTTCTTAACTAATTTAGCACAAAGCAACTCACATAACATCTCGCAAATTCTATTGATAGTAATTACTTATTAGAATTTGCCTAGATGCACGGGGATAAGAAAAAGGATTGTTATTGGTATCTTTAGCTGCTATTGAGTTGGTCCCTAAGTTATAGCAATCCCATGCGTAATGGAATCAGGACGTTGTGATCCATAGGGTCTTCGCTGGCTAACTTTTAGAAGTAGATTACCAGGCTTTTCTTCCTAGTCCATCTTAGTATGGAAGCTCTGCTGAAACTTGTTGAGTATCATAGCATCACGCAAGCCTCTACCGACAGACCAATGGTGGCTGGGCATGAGGCGCAATAGCTGAGATATTGGACACAGTTCTCCCAGATGGAAAGCGAGAATTCCACTGAACTATTTAAGTGCCTTGAAATCATAGTTCCTTCTTGGCTGGACAGCCATTTCTCAGCAGTAACTTTCCTCTATGGAAAACGGGAATCAATCTTTGGAGTACAATTGCCATGTCTACCACAATTAGTGCCGTCTGTTCCTTTCATATAAACTTTGTATTTTCTAAGGATACACGTACATTAGTAACTAATTTTTGCTCTGTCTGGTTTTAATTATGTGAAGCCAATATGCCAAATAAAACAGCACCCATTGTGACTAAACTCTAGCTAAATTCAGCTGAAATCTAGTATGGGTTTGCTTTGTGTACCTTTTTGTTCTCATTGTATGCAAGAAGAAATACAAGCCAGACGACTGTAAGAGAAGAAAACGTGACTGCAGTCACCTCTGCCCAATTTTAACAAGAACTAAAACATGAAGAATGGCTGGATTCAGGAAGAATTGAAATCATCAAGAATATTCTATAAAATATGTATATATATTCCTTGATTGCTCATTCATCATATTTTGGCTTATTGAGCTGCTGACAGGGTTATATTTCTTATTTTGTGGGGAAAAAGCACTTTGAAAAGGTGGCATGTTATTATCTAGATAAAAAAAAAAAAAAATCTAGATAGCTGAACCTTATTTTAAAGTTGCTATCCAATTTTTTATCCAAGGAGAACAATCCAGGTTTAGTAAATTCAGGATTGAGCCCAGTTAGAAATATCTGGACATTTGGATTTGGGATCGGACAATGTCTGCACCGTACATTACCATCTATGTGGGGAGGGAAAAAATAAAAAATAAAGATTCAGAACTCTAGGCAAACGTTGTTGTTAGTTGCTGTCAAGTCGATTCCAAATCATGGTGACCCCATGTGTGCACAGTAGAATTGCTCCATGGGGTTTTCAAGGCTGCAAACATTTGGAAGCAGATCACCAAGCTATCTTCCAAAGCATCTCCGGGTGGGTCTGAACCACCAACCTTTCAGTTAGTGGTCAAATGCTTAACCGTTCGCACCACCCAGGTGGTGCATGTTATTATCTAGATATCTAAACCTTATTTTAAATTTCTCCAGGACTCCAGGATGATAACAAGTATAGAGTAAAATGAAGTCATATGTCATTGAGTAGACCCTGACTCATGGCGACCCCTTGTGTGTCAGAGCAGAACTGTGCTCCCTAAGATTTTCAATGACTGATTTAACCAGAAGTAGATTGCCATGCCATTCTTCTGAGACACTTCCAACCTTTTGGTTAGCAGCTGAGCACTTTACTCATTTGCACCACTCAGGGAATTCTCAACTAAAGCAGGGGTTGGGAAACTTTTTCTGTAAAAGGCCGAATAGTAAATCTGTTAGACTTTGTGGTCCACAGAGTCTCTGTTCCAACTACTCAGCTCTGTCTTTGTAGCATAAAAGCAGTCATAGACAATACTTAAACAAAAGTACATGACCGTGTTCTAATACAACAGGCAGCAAGCTGGATTTGGTCCACAGCCTGTAGTTTACCAATGCCTGAACTAGAGACAAAAAGAAAACCCAAAGCAGAAAACTTCCTCACATGTTGTGAGGAGAAGGCCTCAGTTTCCCCTTTGATTTTGGAGCTAGATCACCCAGGTTTTTTGGAACTTGCTGTATAAAATAAATAACATTTTCATTATAAACAGGTGACAAGGGGAATGGATATGTTCCAGCTGCTAAGGCACAGAGTTTGAGACCCAGGAGACCAGGTTCTAATTCTGGCTCTGTCGGGGTGGAGGATGTGATATCCCTTGCCTCATTTAACTTCGATAGGCCTTTGTTTCAGCCTCCCTAAAATCAGAATGTTAGGTTACCTCGAATATCCTTTACATCGCTCAGGTTATATTTAGTCTGGGAAGCCAAGAAGTGCTGGAAAAACCTTTAGATAGACATGGACTGAAAAGACATAGCCTACAACTTGTTAAGTGTGTCATCTTGGATAAGTTAGTTAAGCTCTCTAAGCTTTAATTTCCTCATCCGTAAAGCGGACCTAATACAATTTACCCGAAAGGAATAAATGAAATTATGTATGTGAAGGTAACGAGCAGCAGCAGACTTGGTGTTCCAATGGCAGTCAAACCCGAAGGTGATTTCATGTCTAATTTCAAGACAATGTCTTCACTCCATTTATTCAAATGTCATAAGCAAACCTGCCGTTATAGTTGGTTTGTGTCAAAAGAGTTTGACTTATGGTGACCTTATATAAAACAGGCTGAAACATTGCTAGATCCAGTGATATCTTCATGATCATTGGTATGTTTCCATTTCTTGTGTCAGTCCATCTCACTGAGGGTTTCCCTTATTTGTGCTGATCCTCTTCCAACCATGATGCCTGTTTCTAGTGACTGGTCTTTCCTGGTGATGTGTGAGTCAAAGTAAGCAAGCCAAGATGTCACCATCCTCACTTCTAAGGAGCGTTCATGTTGTACTAAACTGCCATTTCTGCTTTAGAGGCTGGAAGCATTCTCTAGCAAATAATCATCAGAAATTAGATAAAATTAAGTCAAAATATATAATCGTGGCAAATAAATCCAGGATAATTACAATGTACCAATAATTCTGTTCTCACAGGACAAAAAGCTCCAAGCATGCAGTGGCCATGAATAGGGATTCTGCCCACCTCCTTCACTAGATTCTCACAGGGAACGACAGCCCAATGTCTCCCTTCCTTGTGCCTGTTCCTTGATCACACACTAAGCCAAGAACCCAATTCCTAAGATATGGCTGCAGGATGCCCAATTCGGAGAAAGGGGGAGGGCTCATCACCTTCATTGTGCCAGCCGCCATGATGGCATCTTAGCACATCTCTTCTCACTGAACTTTTACAGCCTTGCTGTGTGGCTGCCATTAGCAATCTCATTCTTAAAGATCAGAGACTGAGGCTCCAATGGCTTAAGCAACTTGTCCAAAGACAAAACATTTCGGGAGGGTTATGTGCCTCTACAGATTGTACTCTTGTTCTCTTGCATGAATCTCAAGAGGAGATAAGAACCGTTGGGCCAAAATGGTGACAACTGAGGCAGGGAATCTGCAACCAACCTTCCCTGTGAATCTGAAAATCAGAGACTGCTATCCCCAAACCACTGGGCTATCAGAGGTGGATAATGCAGGGAGGTAATCAGAATACAAGCCAGGAATGCCAGATTGTTCTTGACATTGGAGCAGAGTCTAGAGCAAGCAGGCAGGCTCTGAATGTTTTGAATGAATGAATGAATGAACGAATGAATGGATGGATGGATAAACGAATGAAGGAAGGATTAGCTCATATTCATGTTGTCAGTGCCACACCGGCCTATGGGCAAAAGTGTCTGTGGTTCATTTTGTTGTTTCTTCTTTTTAAAAAAGTTTGTTCTTATTCCTGCTAATCACATTTTTGCCTTTATTCATCAGTTTTCACCCTTTCAAAGACCGACCTCCTATTTTTATTCCTATTCTCTGGTTCTTGCCTCGTAGCCCTCCTCCAATTTTATACCGAAGGCCTTCATAAAGAAATCTTATTTTATTATTTTTTGACCAGAGGAATGTGGGGTAAAGGGGAGCATTTCTTGTTTTTATGCACATTTAGATTGACTGATTTTCCTCTACGAACTTGAAAAAAAAAAAAAAACTTTAATCTGGATTCGTTAATATAATGCCATGTGTTTACTGTTAGGAATCCTATTTACAATGACGGAAATGATAATAAAGATGACAGTGATTTAAGGAATAAACAAATTAAGTTTGGACTTCTTTAGTTCAAAGGATATTGAGAGATTTATCTACCCATGTGTTATGGTTTGAATTGTGTCCCCCCAAAATATGTGTTGTAAATTCTAACCCCTATACCTGCAGCTAAAATCCCATTTGGGAATGGGTTTTCTTTGATATGTTAATGAAACGGTGTCAGTGTAGCGTGTGTCTTAAATCAATCTTTTCTGAGATTATAAAAAGGATTAAAAAAGCTAACCAGCAAGCAGAGATGGGGGAAGAGAGATGCCATGCCATATAAAGATCACCAAGGACCAAAAGAACAAGGCCATTTCACAGAGCCTTCAAAGAGAGAAAGCCTTCCCCTAGAATCAGCACCCTGAACTTGGACTTCTAGCCTTCCAAACTGTGAGAAAATCAACTTCTGTTTCTTAAAACCATCCATTTGTGGTATTTCTGTTATAGCAGCACTGGATAACTAAGACACCATGCCACCTCATCCATTTTGGGAACTTTTTTAATTTTTTCATTATTTCCTTTGTGCAGGGCCTGGATCAAAAAGGAGTCCAGAAGAAAAGTTAAAGTATAAGAACATAGAATTTTAGGGACTGTCTCATGAATTCTCAGGATATAGAAGTTCACATGCCATGGAATTGGAATTATCTTTGTTCAGAGCTTCAGAATTGTGGGGGAGTAACTAACAGAGAAAGACTCCTTATCCAATTCAGCACACATTGCCTATATTAACACTAGAAAGTAGTATCACTGGTTCAGCACCTAATAGGTACAAGGCCAATGTTTTATGGTAAACATAAGCAGATAAAGGAAATGATGTGTAAAGACAAAAGTGAATTATTTCAAGTTGCACAGCCGTGGAGGTGTATGAATGGGGATTTGAATTCGAGTCTGTTGGACTCTGAATTCCTTAGTGCTTTCCTAACTGCTCTGCACAGGTAAGTGTCTATGTGCAGTAGAAATGGAATAGTTTGACAGAGGTAGAAGCAGGACTGTGTTAGGAAGACAAAGAGAAGGGCCATAAAATAAATGATTTTTTAATAAAGTCCCTTGATTTCCTAGAGCTGCCATAACAAAATACCACAAAACGTGTGGCTTCGAAGAACAGAAATTGATTGTCTCACAGTTCTGGAGGCTAGAGGTATGAATTCAGGGCAACAGCAGGGCAACCAACTCTTTTTGTTCTGGGGAAGATCCTTTCTTGTCTCTTTCAGCTTCTGGTAGCCCTGGGCATTTCTTGGCATTCCTTGGCTTTTAGATGTATCTTCACACAACATCTCCTCCTTTGTGACTCTGTCTCCCTGTCTGTCCTCCACTTTTATAAGAGCCCTGGTGGTACAGTGGTTAAGAGCTACGGCTGCTAATCAAAATGTTGGCAGTTTGAATCCATCAGCCACCCCTTAGGAGCCCTATGGGGCAGTTCTACTCTGTCCTATAGAGTTTCTATGAGTAGGAATTGACTCAACAGCACTGGGTTTAGGGACCATCCTACTCTGTTATGACCTTGTTAACTGATAACATATTCAAAGAAAGACTCTATATATCCAAACAGGATCATGTTCACCAGTATTAACCACTAAACCCACTGCCGTCGAGTTGATTCCAACTCATAGCTACCCTACAGGACAGAGCAGAACTGCCCCATAGAGTTTCCAAGGAATGCCTGGTGAATTCAAACTGCTGACACTCTGGTTAGCAGCCATAGCACTTAACCACTATGCCACCAGGGTTTCCACTCACCAGCATAGGTGTGACATATCTTTCTGGAGACACAATTCAATCTATAACAGGGGATATTGTTTCAGAAATCCCTCATCCCACTGAAACTCGGGCAGAAGAGGCAGGTTCCAGGGGCTGACAGGAAGCTGCCTGGTCTTCTGGCAGCATGACGAGTCAGCGGCAGCACTCCAATCATGGAACAGCAAGAATGACCTAACTGGCTGGAGGCGTGGCATACTCCGTGACACACACATATTAGTAACAGCAGCTCCCACTTAGTAAGGGTTTACTGTGTGCCAGTCATGCTAAGCACTTTGCATATGTGATTCCATTTAGCCTGGAAAATCCTTTGAGGAGGTTATTTTCATTTATGTTTTTAATAAATGAGGAAACTGACGCTTAAGAGAATAACTTTTCCATGACTTGGTTGGTAGAACTAGAATTCGAGTCTGGCTTTGACTGATGCTAAATCTGTACTCTTCATCTTTGCTCTCTCTGTTCATAAAACAATTGCATTTACTGAAATCTGGTAACTACGTGCAATTCACAGATCAGCCCAGATACTTGCAAATGGTTTACAGGACATCAGCAAGCAGGAGTCACTGTGGTATGTGAACAAGGAGACAATGCAGAAGGGAACCCACAGAGGAGAGAACAACCGGGTGCCAAACAGTACACAGATGAACCTGAAAAGATGCTCTAGCAATTTTTTGGTAAGAAATGATTGATCATTAATGCCCATGTGACTTTGGTCATGTATTCTTATGTTTTCTTTGCACTCTGCGCACACATGTGGGCACTACACACACACACACACTCACACGGTACGGCTACATAGATACAGTCCTTCTTTACTGACCCTTCTTGTTTCTGTAAAGTTCTAAGTTAAACAAACTCCTACAGGTATTGCCAAGGAGATGTACCTGAACTGGTGCAGACAGCTGGCAATTGCTGTTGTGTTTATCACAGTAAAGAAAAGCAAGCAGGAATGTCACACTCCAGGATGTTTGATAGGGCTCATTTTAGAGTCCTTTGGGGAACCTTCTAAAATGATGCAGGTCTCTCACTACCTTCCATTTTGACTCCATTGGCCGAGATCTGGATTAATCCAGTGTGTGGGTGTTTCTGTGGGAGAAGGCAGAGAAGCAGTCAAGAGGAGAAAACCTTGTAAGAGATGGGCTCTTACTGCCTTCTACAGAAGTTGGGAAAAAAGGAGAAGCCCTCTGGTTAGCTTCCCAAAGAGGAAATCAAGCCCGGCCTAGTCCTTTCTGAGCAGGTGCAGAGAGATGCTTCCCCATCACCCGCAGAGAGGGTGGGAAGTTGCCGTAAGAACGGTACAATTGAGGAGAATCCACTTGTATGCCAGAGTCACTTAAGTGTTCAAAGCCACTTAATTGGCAGAGAGTGACAGAGGCCACAGGAGCTGTCGCCACTGCCCACGCACCAGACAGATATGAAATTATAGATTCTTGCGTTCCCTTTCATTTCTTTTTCTTAAAAAAAGCACAGAATGGCATTTTTCTCTATAGCTGTAATTACGGTTACAGCATTAGATTTTAACATGGGATCTGGTAATAATAATAAATATATATATACATATATGTATATATATATAAAATCTAGCTTTGCTTTTCTCCTATGAGTCTCGAATGACCTGTCCGGGAGGCCTAGTTTTGGGCTTTTTCAATTCAGCTGCATCCAAAACAGAGAACGGGCTGAATCTCAATGAGGTGTTCACAGTACGTAAAGTTTCCCACACCAAATCCGCAGCTCCATGTCAATCAAAAACAAACAAGATCTCGCAGCCTAAATTCAGAATCTCTGCCTTCTATTCTTTCCCCTAGCAGCCTTCCTTCTCTAATGCATATGTTCAGATCTTGATAGGTTTTTTTTTTTTTTAATGCAGATTTAAAAATACAAAAGTGTATCAGTTTTATATTTTCAGATTCTGCATTAGCCAGTGTCTAGTCAAACAGACAAAAAGCTCTCTAGGTATTTCAAGCAGAGAGCATACAATACAGGGAATTGGACATACAGATCATGGCAGAGGGCATACAATACAGGGAATTGGATATATAGATCATGGTAGTGCTAACGATGCAAGTAAGTGGCAGTGGGCACACTAGAAATTGTCAATAATAGGAAGTTACTGGAGCCCTGGTGGTGCCGTGGTTAAGAGCGTGGCTGCTAACTGAAAAGTCAGCAGTTCGATTCCACCAGCTGTTCCATGGAAATGGTAAGAGGCAGTATTACTCTGTCCTTACAGGGTTGCTGTTAGTTGGAATTGACTCGACAGTAACAGGTTTGGTTTTTTGGTTGGAAGTTACTAGGAATTCTGCAGCTGGACAGATAAAGAGAGGAGCTATCTGGTGGAAGCTGGGAGCCATCATGAGATGGAATAAGGCGGGGAGAATGTCCACTGAGAGCTGGGACTATAGAGGAGATGCAACTATTGCTGAAGCCAATACCCCCAAAATGGGTGGGAAGGTATATTAACTTCTGGCCTCCTTCTGCTCTTCAGTTTTATGCCAGTGTCTACCCTTAGCTGAACCTGCCGGGTACCAGAGGGCAAACGAAACTAAGAAATGTAGTTTCCTGTGATAGAGTGCAGTGGAGCTTGGGAATAATAAGGAATGGATCCTGTAGAATGCACAACCACACAATTCTCAATTGAAGCACATACAGAGGTATTAGAAATTAAGAAATATCGTTGTGCATCAGCAGCAAGCTTCATAATTTAAATATTCAGCATGCTACATTGCTTGAATGAGTGTTAAGGAGTCTGCTAAGAGATTGGACGGAGCTGTAGGTTTGTACATTTGATATTTGTTCAACAAACAGGTCCTGAACACTCATTCTGTGCCAGGTACTGCTCTAGGCACTGGAGGTCCAGAGATGTTCCTTCTGTAGTTTACTGTTTCTGAGAGATGGTTCATCTCTTGCCCAACTCATACTGACTCAAGGTCTGGCTCCCACACTACTTCCTCCTTAAACACTTCCCTTTCGACTCCTAAATTCCTTCACATAAACTTTCTTATGATACCACACTCAGCCATACATTATAGTTATACATGTATGACAACCGGTGAGCTCCCCAAAGATAGGCACTATGGAGAAGTCTTCACAGTATTCCCAAGTCTTAGATATAATAGATAAAAATCGATAGACCTGGGCTCAAATCCTACTTCTCCCAATAACAAGGTACTGACCTTTGTTAAATTACTTAATCTGCCTCAGTTTTCTCATCTATATTATTGGGGAAATAAACTAATCCATTTAGGGCCACTGTGAGGATTAAGTATGATAATGCCTAGTATCCTGTGCTGAATAAAGAGTAGCTGTTTATTGTAATGAAGTCTTAGCTGATTGCAAGTGAATTATGATAGACTTGGAGAATTAATGGCCTTTTTATGTTCCTCTCTCTATATCACTCACTATGTACTATACAGCCTAATGCAATTGACTCTTTCTGGACATAAAGTTGTAAAAATAGGTAGGCATTGAAGCTGTAAATGAGAAAATCTACTTGCAGATCTTAGCCTTCCTTAGTGCTATCTGCAATGAGAAAATCACAGTAGATAATTGCTTCAGAAGGTGAGACCCATCTGTGTACTCAGTCAAATTCAGTAAGCTAATCAAATAACTAAAGATGGTTGGGTTAAACTTCACTGGTCATCATGCTCTTAAGAAAAGTTTATTGTCCTCACTCTCTAACTCACAGGGAAGTTTATCACAAGGATGTGTAATACAAACACCACCACACCAACTACTGCCAAGTTTTCCCAATAAATTACCATAAGTAATTGGAAGATCCACGCTTTTACACCTGTTACGATCATCTTATTGCTTTGGGCAAATCTACTGCAAAAGACCTCCTTGAAGTTCTAAAAAGCCATGACATCATTTTGATGACTAAGGTGGGTCTGACCCAAGCCATAGCCTTTTCAATTGACTCATAGCATGTGAAAGCTGAACAAAGACAAAAGAAGATAGAAGAAGAGTTGCTGCATTTGAATTGTGATGTTCACAAAGAATATTGAATATGCCGTGGACTGCCAGAAAAAAAAAACAAACCTGTCTTAGAAGCAATACAACCAGAATGCTCCTTAGAAGCAAGAAGCGAGGGTGGTAAAATTATTTCTTGCCTACTTTGGACATGTCATCAGAAGAGACCAATTGCTAGCAAAAGACATTCTGGTTAGAAAAGTAGAGGGTCAGCAAAAACAAAGGACATCCTCAATGAGATGGATTGACACAATAGTCATAAAACGGGGCTCAGGCATATCAAAGATCATGAAGGTGGTCCAGGACTGGGGAACATTTTTTCCTGTCACACATGGGGTTGCCATGAGGTAGAGCTGACAAGACAGCAACTAACAACAACAACAATGATCATCTTGGGAGCTTGGACTGTTGTGTAAACCAAGAGATAGCCCTAAGGCTTGAGGGAAACAAGGCAAACAGAAATATAAATCCTATCAGCTAAATTTTATTAGACCCTTCAAATGACTTGAGAGTTGACACACGAGAAACTTGTGAAGGTGAGAGACAAAGCTATGCTTTTCAGTAATTTCAGTTATATTGGGGTAAACGTCCCAAAGCTGAAAATAAATGCCGTCATTGATGGGATTCTGGAAATGCTTTAAATGTAGTTGAAAATTATTCTGCAATTGTCAAGAAAGAAAATAAGTTTACGTCCAATGAACAGTTCGCCCAGGTTTTAAGAAAGACCTCTCAAATTTTATCTCGTATTTCTTAAAGATAAGCAGCATGCCATTCTTCATTAATCACTTGTTGTATACCAGACAATTTACTTTCATTAGTTGTTTCTAAGTCTCGCTGTATGACTGTGATATATGCACCATCACCCAAATGTTAGAGATGAAGAAACTGAGATGAGAAAAGTTAAGTAGGTCATCCAAGGTCAAACAGCTTCTAGGTGTCAGGGCCATGATTCCAAACAATGTCTGCCTGCCTCTAAAGCTCTGAGGTCTTTCCTTTTTCTTGTGTGAGAGAGCACTACTTACCTATTCATTCATTCATCCATTCAACAAATAGTTAATGCAGGCTTACCTTGTGCATGGAACTACACTAAGTAATAGGGCTATAACAATAAATACGACTCAGAGCACCTTTGTAAATAAGAATATTCACAGGTAACTGCATAATTCTCTGCCCTGAAAGGAAACAGGCTATTCTGTAAATAATGACCGTATGCTCTATTAAGAGGCATTTATAAGATGCTACACACTGGTTGGAGTCCCTGGGTGGGGCAAAGAGTAAAAGCAGTTGGCTTAACTGAAAGATTGGAAGTTTGAATTCACCTACGAGAAAGACCTGGGGATCTCCATCCAAAAAATCAACCACTGAGAAACTCTGTGGAGCAAAGCTCCACTCTGACACTCAGTGCGTCACCCTGAGTTGGAATCCACTTGATGGCAACTGGTAGTGGTATTTACTGGTAAGAGGCATTGGTGGTTTGTTGGTAGAATTCTCACCTTCCATGAGGAAGAGTATCTTAATTATCTAGTGTTGCTGTAACAGAAATACCACAAGCAGATGGCTTTCAGCAAACAGAAATTTATTTTCTCACAGTTTAGGAGGCTAAAAGTCAGAATTCAGAAAGCTGGCTCTTAGGGAAAGTCTGTCTGGTAGCTCTGGAGGAATGTCTTTGTCTCTTCAGCTTCTGCTTCTTGGTTCCCTGGAGATCACCACGTGTCTCGGCATTTATCTTACCCCATCTCTCCTCTGCTGGCTTGTTTCATCTCTTTTATATCTCAAAAGAGATTGACTCAAGATATACTTTACTCTAATCTTTCCTCATTAACATAGCAAAGACAACCTATCCCCAAATGGGATTATAATCACAGGTCTAGGGTTAGGATTTACAACACATACTTTTGGGAGACATAATTCAGTCCATAACAGAGACCTAGGTTCCATTCCCAGCCAATCCACGTCATTCACAGTCACTACCTGTCTGTCAGTGAAGGCTTGCGTGATGCTATGATGCTGCACAGGTTGCAGCAGAGTTTCCAGACTAAGACAGACTAGGAAGAAAGAGCTGACAATATACTTCCAAATGCCAGCCAATGAAAAGCCTGTGGAATCGCAACAGTCCAGTCCGCAAACAATCACAGGATGGCAAAGAACTGAGCATCATGTAGTTCACATGCGGTCATCATGCATTGGAAGTCAACTTTATGGCAGCTAACAACAACAACCCACTGGGCAAAGGTCTAGGAGAGCAGAAGGAGATTTCTTGACTACAGGGCAAGAACACAGGACAGAAGAAAGAGATGGAACCAGGAATACAAGAGCAAGAACCATTGTTTCTTGGATGTAGGAACAATGTGAAATTTAATTTCGAGAATGAGAATTCTGGCCAGCATGTCTGAGATCAATCCCAACTTGGCCAATGAGTTTTGGCAACTCTTGTCCCAACTAGAGGCAGTTTGGCATCTTTTAAACTCTCATTCCACCATTTTCTGCCTCTAAAATGAAGGGAGAAGTCAGTCATTTTCTTCTTGAGATAATGAGTGCCAAAAAGACTTCAGGTGTCTGACACACACGGGTTTTCATTCTTTCTGTCAGTGACACCCATCTCTGCTCAAATTTAAGATCCTTCCAGAAGTTCTTCCTGTCCTGGACTTTATTGGCACCCTTTCTCTGCCTGCTAATTACCGAGGCTGTTTGTGGTTATACAAAGTTGAGGGCCTGATGTTTCCTCTTTGATATTCCAGTGACTTCATTGTGCTGAATCTATGCATTCCTGACACCCTGAGAACCACAGTATCAAAGTATCACAAACATGACATGAAAGTAACACCATTCACTTCATCAAAAACAGGCACTTGGAAGGAATAATCCTATATGGACAGGAATGTCATTGTGAGTATGAAGACATCAAAATATAGATGCATATAAACTTATGTGATTGTACATCATAACTTGATGAAATGGCGGTTAAATGTAAATGTATTTAATCATGCCTGGAGGATATAAAGCAAAAATGATCCTTAATTAATTGCTGGCCGAGACTTTGAAAATAAGCATATTTACTGGTTTCAAGTCAAGCCTGTTGATAAAATACACAAATAGCCAAAAAGTTAGGTGCAACCTGGTCCTTGGGGGTGTATGAAGTCTAAAATCCAACAGCAATAGACAAAGGGTTACTTCCATCCTAGCCTCGGAACGTGGGGGTATACAGGTGCTGGTGCCCTGAACATGTAATATTTATAACAGTCATACAACTTTAATTTTTTTCTTCTTTGCTGTGCAAAGAATACATTTTTTTTTTTTCTTTTTTGGTAAAGCTCAGAACTGCAAGGGGAAGAAAAAAAAGAAGCTCTTCCGGTTGGAATTTTTCACCCCTCCTGATCAGTCTAACTAGGCCAGCAGAGCAGGGGATTCAGAACCAGGAAGAAATGCGGGTGAGATTATTTATTTATTTATTTATTTATTTTTGGTGAGTTTAGAAATGCTTCATCATCCATGAGGCTGATTTAACCTGAGCTAAAACCAAACCTGCTACCGTCAAGTTCATTCTGACTCACAGTGATCCTACAGCTAAGGTAGCACTAATGCCTGATTCACTTTTGTGTTCCTTATGAAGGTGTGGAGTGGCCCATATGGATGTAGACACACAAAGCACATGACCGATGTCCCCTAGAGAAACCCAAGGCAGTTTGCTCCTCAGCAATGAGTACTTGTGTTAATTCTTGTCTGTCTTGGAGCAGAAATCACGATAATAGTATTTACTCCCCAAATTTTCCTTCTCCTCCCCAGTCCCCAGATATTTTCAAAGTGAGAATTAAGCAATTATCTGGCCCACACCCCCGTCATCCTCATAAAAAGCCACCAAATAAAACAAGATGCAGGGGCCTTGGTTTGGCTTCGTGTGGAATGTTGGCAGAGAGGACTCCATGTTAGGAGACATGTAGTAACGACTTCTGAAGACAGGATACAAAGTGAATCAAAAGTGCTCGTATTTCTGTTTATGCTGATGAAATATTTGGTAATGGATACTGGCGATCATTGCACAATGTGGTTGATTGTAATTGTCGTCACTGAATCCTACTCATGAAAAATGTTGAATTGGCAAATGTTTCGCTATATATTTTTACGACAATAGAACACAATTAGTAAAAATTTTGACCCAATGACCAACAATGGAATGGCTAAAGAAACTGAGGTTTATCCGTAGATAGGCTGTTACATGCTCAATAAAATGTTGTCTACGAAGAATATATAATACAATGTAAAACACTTGTGACATATGGTTAAATGAAAAAAAAAATCCAAAATTATACGTAAACATGATTACGTATCGAAGAAAAAGAGAAAACTCTATAAAAATAATTCTAAAATTACTCCAAATATTTTTTTTAAAAATTCATACTTATGACTCACAATTTTATTTGAGCCTCAGGAATTTTGGTACCACAGAACCTTTCAGGAGAAGAGCCAGGCAGCCGTGGCAGCCCCAGAATCTTCTGACAGGGCTGTGCTCATGCCATGGGGGTATTTTGCTCCCTAGCACAATGGTTCTGATGCTTTTTTGCAGCCTGTAACCCTCTGAGGACCTGATAAAATCTGTAGACACTGTCTTCAGAAAAAGGCACAAACACCTGGGCATATTCAAAAATTGTATACACTGTCAGGTTACTGACTGACCCTGAAAGTCTTCCTCCTTTTGGGTTCCTTGGAAATCAAGTTATAAATCCATGCTAGAGAACTCTATGAAATAATCAGACTCTCTAATAGCCACAACTTGCAAAAAAATTAAAATTAAAACAGGTAACCCCTGAGACTATGACCCTTCTGACCTGGAACTGAAGCCATTCCCAGAAGACACCTTTCAGCCAAACCATACATAGACAGGCCCATAAAATAAACAATAATACCTGAGAGGAATGTGCTCCTTAGAGCAATCAATTATGCAAGATCAAAAGGGAAATATTTGCACAAAAGCAAAATTTAGGAGGCAAGAAGGGGTAGAAAATCAGGATGAAAGGAAACGGGGAAACTAGGAGAGAAATGGCGAGAGTGCTGTCACACTGTGGGGAAAGAAACCAATGTCATGGAACACTTTATGTATAAACTATCAAATGGGAAACGAATTTGCTCTGTAAACTTTGACCCAATAAAACATTTAAGAAGGTAGGGAGAGAAGGAAGGGTAAGTACAGAGATGCCTGAACAAGGTGCTCTTGTGCCCGTATCCAAATTGGTGTCAACAAGCCATGGATCTCCAACACTGATAAAAACAAGAGTTAGTATCATTGAATACTTAGGTATACATCTGGCACTGTCCTAAGTGTGTTGCCTGTATCTGCTCTTTAAATCCACACAACTCTGGAGAGTAGCTACTTGCTACCCATTTCTCAAATGAGGAAGCTGAAGCATCAAGAGAGTAAATCTCTGAGTCCGGGCCATATGAATCTAGACCCGCCATGATGAGTAACGATGCGACTGGCTCTCAAGAGGATTTTGTCTTCATGGGAGAGGTTGTAACCATACCCCAGAAAAACCCCAGTTGCCACTGAGTGAAATCCTTCTTATGACGACCCCATGTGTGTCAGAGTACAACAGTGCTCCATAGGGTTTTCAATGGCTGTGATCTTTCAGAAGTAAATTACCAGGTCTTTCTTCTGAGGTGCCTATGGGTGGATTTGAACCTCCAACTTTTTGGTCAGCAGCCAAGCATTTTAGCCATTTGTACCACCCGGGGACTCCAACCATACATCATAGAAGTTTCAACTAAGATGTGCCCTGTCTAGATTGGGATGGCAGAGTTGCCTTCCAGGAGACAGTTCATGGCCAACTTGATAGACTCTCCCCCATGAGGATAAGTCAGATGCCTAGTTTGGTCCATTTTGCTTTGTTGATAGAAAAATCCTCCATGAAAGTAAGCATGAACTACGAGGATACCTTCTATTTCACACAGCGTGTATTCCAGCAGCCATATGTTCTGGGACCAGCTCTGATCAGTCAGTGTTCTTAAAATAGAGGGGGAAAAGCACCTAGGGGAGGCAGTGTAGAGAAAGCTTCTTTTCTGAATTTCTTTTCAAAATTAGAAAAAAGTGTGAACACACAAGTAAATATGGCAACATGTTTATAAAGCGCTGCTTTCCTACACAACTCTCGGGGTCAGGGATCCATTAAAATCCTTCTAGTAAGTTATCCCAAATGTGTGGCCGAATCCCAACTGCAGAAGCTTCCTCACGGTGCGGGCGTTCAACTAAACTCTGCGGCTTTGGTAAGGCGGAATAAGATAACACCAGCCACAAATTACGTTGGCAGGCCCAGAAACGGTGCATTGGAGCTGTGGCTCTCTTCTTTTGCTCTGACTCTGTGGGATGATGTGATCAGCAGAGGGGCAACAACAGGTAACTTGCATCATCCAAAGTCTGAATGATTTTTTTTTTGTGTATATATATATATATATATGTACATATACATATAAAAAAATATATATATATATATAGAAGTAGGGTAGCTATGAGTCAGAACTGACTCGACGGCAAAGGGTTTGGTTTTTTTGGTTTTATATATTGAAGTGGACTAAGGTTACCCCCATAAATTTGCATTGCAGTTTGCTTGCTTGAGAGAGACAGAAAAGGATGGAGTTGCTGCTGCCATCAGGTCAAACCCTGACCGTGGCGACTCCATGCACACCAGCACAAAATGCTGCCTGGTTCTGCTCCATCCCCATGATTGCTTACAGATCAGACCGTTGTGAAACAGAGAGTTTTCATTGGCTGATTTCTCACAAATAGATAACCAGGCCTTTCTTCCTAGTCTGTCTCAGTCTGCAAGTTTCAGTGGAACCTGTTCAGCATGACGGCAACACCAAAGTCTCCACTGAAAGGCAAGTGTTGGCTGCCCATGAGGTGCATTGGTCAGGAGTTGAACCCAGGTTTTCTGTATGGAAGGTGAGAATTCTACCACTGAGCCACCACTGCCCCAGGGTGTCAGGATGCCCTCTGTAACTGTACTTCACTCTGGTTAGGTGTCAGGACGGGAACATGTGCCACAACAGAAAGAATCATGTATTTACGGGAACTGCTGTGTGAATTGAATATATTGTGGTATGGTGATTCTCTGCCTCAGTTTCACCTTGTGCCTCTCCAATTTCTCCGTGGTAATCAAGGGTTGTCACAGACATAGCAACATGCCACAAAAGATGATCAGGTTTAACAAGAAAAGCATAGAAAGCATTATAAAACATTGCGAAACTATACACAAAAAATTGTAAAGCTTTTCAGTTTATGTAAGTATTTTCTAGCATGACCCCCATAGGATCAGAATGAACTAAACCAGGAATCAGTAAACTTCTTCTGAAAAGGGTCAATTAGTAAACGTTTTAGTCTTTGCTGGTCATAAGGTCTCCGTCAGGCTCAAACTGCCAAACTTTCAGTTAGCAGTCAAGCATGTTAACTGTTTGTACCATCCAGAGACTCCTTGGTCCTAAAAGGAAAAGTAAAGGAATTTTGAGCACCATCATCCAGGCCTCAGCAGGGCTGTGAGTGACTCTGATAAAGAATGGGGTCTATATTTGATGGGCTGCCTTTATAGAGATGTGCAGAGCCTAGGAGCAGAGTTGGTTGTACACTGTTAGCGTAGGGCAGCTCAAACTCCGCAGGTAGCCAATGTCTGGATTTAGGATTACTCCATTTCCCAAAATTAAACAAAAATGTCATGCCAGTTAACACATACATTTAGAAACTTTTTTAGAAGGAGTTAATGCATATGCAAAAGTTGGACAATGGAAAAAGAAGACAGAAGAAAAATTGATGTATTTGAGTGGTGTTGATGAAGATGATTGAATATACCAGGGACTTCAGAAGAACGAACAAGAACAAATCAGCCTCAGAAGAAATACAACCACAATGCTCCTTAGAAGGGAGGATGACGAGACTACAATTTGCTCATATTGGACACATTGTCAGGAAAGACCAATCACTAGACAAGGACATTATGTTTGGTAAAGTAGATGAAAACAAAGAAAGCCCTCAATGAGATGGATTGGCAAAATAGCCTCAACAATGGGCTCAGCTGTATCAACAATCATGGGAATGATGCAGGAGCGGGCAACGTTTTCGTCTATTATGTGTGGGGTCTCCGTGCGTAGGACCTGACTCGATGGCAACTAACTACAACGACAATATATAAGTCATCCCCAAGAGTTTAGTACCAATTGCCTCCCCACCGCCTGATTTTGGCCCAGGGCTATCAATCCAGGGTCAGGAGGAGCTGAGCCTAGGCGTGGTCAAAGACCTTTGATCCCACCAGCATGACACTGGACCCCATTTACCAAGGGGCCTGTTTTTTGTCTTTTCTCTATTGCAAATTGGTCACAGAAGGCATGTTACCTGTTTCTGAACATAGGGTGTCATTTTGTGCAATCTGTGGTTGTGGGAAAGAGCTTTTCTTAGAGGAACTATCAAATTCATTCCAGTATGGGTCTAAGTGACTATTATCACCATCCTGCCGATGGAAGTTTGCCCAAGCCTAGGCATCTATATTCCACTCACTTACAGAGCTTTTAAAAATACAGATTCCCAGGGTTCACCCAGATTGCCTCTGATTCAGTAGGTCTGGGTGGTGCCAGGGGCTCTGTATTAAAAAAAAAAAAAAGAAAGAAAAAAACACCCAGATCATTCTAATATCAGCTAGAGTTGGAGCTCAATTCTCTAGTTATCTGGGTTAGCTACTTGGGAGGGACAGAGTAGCTTAAAATCTCCAAGGGAAACAGAGTGGCCAAGCACAGAATGAAACTTAAGGACCTCCAGTGCACTGTTTCTGTTTTTGGTAATACTGGGTTACAAGTTCTTTGGCAATCCTGTATTTTCTTAAATCCACCACACCATGTATCTGCCATAGTGGTAGAACTAAGGAGCTGTTAGTTGCTGACAAGTTGGCTTAGACTCATGGCGACCTTATGTGTAACACAATGAAACTTTGCCTGGTCCACACCATCTTCCTGATTATTGGTATGTTTGGGTTCATTGTTGCAGGTATGATGTCAATCCATCATATTGCTTATACTGGCCCTCTATTATACCAAGTACCATGTCCCTTTTTAGCAACTGTTCTTTTCCTTTCAATTCTGCTACCAAAAAGCATTTATTGAGCACAAACTATATGTACCACCCATTACCTGTGGCCTTCTCTTATAAGCTTATCTGCCACTCCTGTCATTCATAATCTTATGTTGCCAAGAAGTTCCTAATTACATAGTGATGCTTTACATCTCAAGGCTAGAGACATACAGGTGCCTTCGCACGGATCATTTAGCTCCTCCTCCAGCTGCGAGTAACTAGCCACTGGTGCAAACAGTTAAAGATCTTGGATACTAACTGAAAGGCTTGAGGTTTGAGTCCATCCAGAGGTGCCTTAGAAGAAAGGCCTGGTGATCTGTTTCTGAAAAGTTAGCCATTGAGAACTTATGGAACACAGTTCTACTCTGATACACATGGGGTCTCCATGAATCAGAATCGAGTAGACGGCAAGTGGATCTGTCCGAATCAGCTAAATTATTACATCCTCTGGGAAGCTCTCCCTGCTGACTAGCATCTCTGTCTTGACCCTGCAATAGCCTCTTCCTGCTCTCCCTGCTTCCTTAAGTGTGTTCTTCACACAGAAGCTGGAGGGGACTTGGAAAACTATAAATCAATCAAGTCACTCCCCTGTTAAAAAGCCTCCTATAGATCTCTATTAAACTTAAAGGATGAAGCCAATTTTTCCTAAGTCTTTTAAGACTCCTGGGATGTGGCTTCTACCCACTTCTCTGGCATATAACCCAAGTTGTTGCATGTATTAAGAATTTTTTTTTTGAAGGAGTTAATATATATGACTAGCATTGGTGGTTCAAAGGGAGAATTCTCGCCTTCCTTCCATGTGGGAGACTTGGGTTCATCTCCCAGCCAGTGCACCTCAGTGCACCACCGCTCATCTATCAGTGGAGGCTCGTGTGTGGCTATGAAGCTGAATAAGGTTTCAGGGGAGCTTCCAGACTAAGATGGACTAAAGAGAAAGGCTTGCTGATCCACTTCGGAAAATCAGCCAGTGAAATCCCTTTGTATCACAACAGTCAAATGCCATTGTGCACGAGGTCATCATGAGTCCAGGGCTGACTTGACAGCAGCTAATAACAACAAACATATATGAGAGAAAAGCCATCCTCAAGAATTCAGTATCAACTATCTCTCCACAGCCTGGTTTTGGGCCTTTTGGAGCAAGGCTATAAATCCAAAGTGAGGAGCAGCTGAGACTGTGTGTCCACCAACCTTGTTCCTGCCTTTGGGATTCTGCATTTGCTTTCCGTTTACCTGAAACCATCTTCTCTCTGACCCTGATGCGGCTGGTTCATATCTTCGTGCTGATCACTGATCCTATGTTACCTCCACAGGGAGATTTCCTCAATTCCCTACCCTTCTGTGGGGGGTGGGATCTGTGGTGGTGCAATGGTTAAGAGCTGGGCTGCTAACCAAAAGGCTGCCAGTTCAAATCCACCAGCTGCTCCTTGGAAACCCTACGGAGCAGTTCTACTCTGTCCTATAGGGTCGCTATGAGTTGGAACTGACTCCACAGCACATAACCCTAACAACAACAGCATTGGGGTTAGAGTGTTGGACAAGACTTACGAAATTCCTGCTGTGATTAACCTGACCCCTAGTAGGAGAAGACCAACAAAAAAACAAGAAATGCATAAGCAAGATTGATTTGGGCAGTGGTAAGTGCTGTAAAGAAATTTAAAACAAGACAATGTGATCGAAATTTGCTCACCATTGTAGTATCAACACATTTAGAAATGCTTCCAACGTTCTAGGAATTGAATGCAGACTAGTAAAAGAAAAACAAAAAGCATTCCCCTTTGTGTGTCTCCTTTCTTGGTATTTAAAAAAAATGGAGCATAATTTACGCTCTCTTCTATGTTCTACCTTTTCATTTACTAATGTATCTTAAAGAGTTTGCACCTAAGCCCAGGCAGAGCTACCCTATTATTTATTGGTTTCATCAAATTAAATTGCACACATAGTTATTTTTATTTACGCAGTTTTCTGTTAATAAATTGTTTGCAGTTTTTTTTTTAATTATAAACAATACTGAACATTTTTGAACACATATCCTGATACCACATCAGCGGAGAAATGTCCTGGCAATACAATTATCTGGTCAAAAGAATATGAACAGAGGCGGGGTCAAGATGGCGGACTAGGTGGACGTTTCTGTTAATAAATTGTTTGCAGTTTTTTTTTTTTTTTTAATTATAAACAACACTGAACATTTTTGAACATATATCCTGATACCACATCAGCAGAGAAATGTCCTGGCAATAGAATTATCTGGTCAAAAGAATATGAACAGAGGCTGGGCCAAGATGGCGGACTAGGTGGACGCTACCGCGGATCCCTCTTGCAGCAAAGACTCGGAAAAACAAGGGAATCGATCACATACATAACAATGTACGAACTCTGAACAAGCACAGACTTAGAGATGGAAAACGAACAAATACGGGCAGACGGCGACCGTTTTCAGAACTAGGAGCCAGCGTACCAGGCAGGTGACCTTTGGAGCCCGATCTGGGGCAGAGCCCAGGGGGGCAGACGGCACAGAAGGGGGGCCCAGCCCTTCCCCCCCGAACCCATCCCGGGAGGAAGTCTAGCTGGTTGGCACGGACGGCGTAGCGGCGCAGCCGGAGGGAGAAGCACCCGGGAGGCAGTGACTGATCTGGGAGTGGGGAGAACAGCGTCCTAGCTGGGGAGCCGTCCCGCTGGGAGTTCGGCGGGAAGCGGGCGGGGCGCGAGAGGGGGGGGTCAGCTGTATTTCCCTAAAGCGACCCCAGGGCGGGGCCTACACGTTCATGCGGGGGCACGCACACCCAGTCCGCACATGTGGCGTGGCGCACCGGAGGGAGAAGTCCCCGGGAGGAAGTGACTGGTCTTGGAGCGGGGAAAGCAGCGTCCCAGCCGGAGTGCTGTCCTGCTGGGATTTGGGCACACGCGCGGGCGGGGCGTGAGCGCGGGGTCCAATTTTATTACCCTGAATTGACCCAGGGGGCGGGCCCACCTGGTCGTGCGGGTGACGCCCACCCAGTTTGCATGAGAGGTGTGGCGCACCGGAAGGAGAAGTCCCCTGGAGGAAGTGACTGGTCTCGGAGCGTGGAAATCAGCGCCCCAGACGGGGAACCGTCCCGCTGGGATTTGGGTGCGCGCGCAGGCGGGGCGTGAGTGCGGGGTCCAATTATATTCCCCTGAATTGACCCAGTGGGCAGGCCCACCCAGTTCGCGCGAGCAGTGCCGCGCACCAGAGGGAGAAGTCCCCGGGAGGAAGTGACAGGTCTCGGAGCAGGGAAAGCAGCGTCCCAGCCGGGGACCCGTACCGCCCGGATTTTGGCGGACGGGGGCAGAGCGTGAATGCGGTGTTCAGCTCTATATTCTGTGGTGCTACACTCCTAGCTCTCTGATCCCTCCCCCACCCTCCCCAGGCAGCCCCATTAACATCCGAATACCCGGAGCCAGAGGGAGAATTCAGATAGGGATCTGACTGCATTTTTTTTAGCTGATTACCTGGAAAATCTAGCTTCCCAGTGATGGCTCGGAGACAGCAGTCCATATCAAACCACGTAAAGAAACAGACCATGACAGCTTCTCCAACCCCCCAAACAAAAGAATCAAAATCTTTCCCAAATGAAGATACAATCCTGGAATTATCAGATACAGAATATAAAAAACTAATGTATAGAATGCTTAAAGATATCACAAATGAAATTAGGATAAATGCAGAAAAAGCCAAGGAACACACTGATAAAACTGTTGAAGAACTCAAAAAGATTATTCAAGAACATAGTGGAAAAATTAACAAGTTGCAAGAATCCATAGAGAGACAGCATGCAGAAATCCAAAAGATTAACAATAAAATTACAGAATTTGACAACACAATAGAAAGTCAGAGGAGCAGACTCGAGCAATTAGAATGTAGACTGGGACTTCTGGAGGACCAGGGAAACAACACCAACATAGCTCAAAAAAAATCAGATAAAAGAATTTAAAAAAATGAAGAAACCCTAAGAATCATGTGGGACTCTATCAAGAAGGATAACTTGCGAGTGATTGGAGTCCCAGAACAGGGAGGGGGGACAGAAAACACAGAGAAAACAGTTGAAGAACTTCTGACACAAAACTTCCCTGACATCATGAAAGACGAAAGGATATCTATCCAAGATGCTCATCGAACCCCATTTAAGATTGATCCAAAAAGAAAAACACCAAGACATATTATCATCAAACTTGCCAAAACCAAAGACAAACAGAAAATTTTAAAAGCAGCCAGGGAGAAAAGAAAGGTTTCCTTCAAGGGAGAATCAATAAGAATAAGTTCAGACTACTCAGCAGAAATCATGCAGGCAAGAAGGGAATGGGACGACGTATACAGAGCACTAAACGAGAAAAACTGCCAACCAAGGATCATATATCCAGCAAAACTCTTTCTGAAATATGAAGGAGAAATTAAGATATTTACAGATAAACACAAGTTTAGAGAATTTGCAAAAACTAAACCAAGACTGCAAGAAATGCTAAAGGAGATTGTTTGGCCGGATGACCAATAATATCAGCTACCAGCACAATACAAGGTCACAAAACAGAACGTCCTGATATCAATGCAACTCAAATAGGGAAAGCACAAAAACAAACAAATTAAGACTAATTCTAAAAAATAAATAAACAAAATAATACACATCACAGGAAATCATGGAAATCAATAGATAAACGATCACAATAATCAAAAAGAGGGACTAAATATAGGAGACATTGAACTGCCAGACGGAGAGTGATACAAGGCGATATAGAACGATACAAGTTAGGTTTTTACTTAGAAAAATAGGGGTAAATAAAAAGGTAACCACAAAAAGGAATATCAATCCCATAACTCAAGAAAAAAGCCAAGAAAAACGTAACGACTCAACAAACACAAAGTTAAACATTATGAAAATGAGGATCTCACAAGCTACTAAGAAAAACGTCTCAGCACAAAAAAGCATGTGGAAAAATGAAATGGCCAACAACACACATGAAAAGGCATCAAAATGACAGCACTAAAAACTTATTTATCTATAATTACGCAGAATGTAAATGGACTAAATGCACCAATAAAGAGACAGAGAGTCACGGACTGGATAAAGAAACACGATCCATCTATATGCTGCCTACAAGAGACACACCTTAGACTTAGAGACACAAACAAACTAAAACTCAAAGGATGGAAAAAAATATATCAAGCAAACAATAAGCAAAAAAGAAGAGGAGTAGCAATATTAATTTCTGACAAAATAGACTTTAGACTTAAATCCACCACAAAGGATAAAGAAGGACACTATATAATGATAAAAGGGACAATTGATCAGGAAGACATAACCATATTAAATATTTACACACCTAATGACAGGGCTGCAAGATACATAAATCAAATTTTAACAGAATTGAAAAGTGAGATAGACACCTCCACATTTATAGTAGGAGACTTCAACACACCACTTTCGGAGAAGGACAGGACATCCAGTAAGAAGCTCAATAGAGACACGGAAGACCTACTTACAACAATCAACCAACTTGACCTCATTGACTTCTACAGAACTCTCCACCCAACTGCTGCAAAATATACTTTTTTTTCTAGTGCACATGGAACATTCTCTAGAATAGACCACATATTAGTTCATAAAACAAATCTTTGCAGAATCCAAAACATCGAAATAGTACAAAGCATCTTCTCAGACCACAAGGCAATGAAGCTAGAAATCAATAACAGAAAAACTAGGGACAAGAAATCAAATACTTGGAAAATGAACAACACCCTCCTGAAAAAAGACTGGGTTATAGAAGACATCAAGGAGGGAATAAGGAAATTCTTAGAAAGCAACGAGAATGAAAATACTTCCTATCAAAACCTCTGGGACACAGCAAAAGCAGTGCTCAGAGGCCAATTTATATCGATAAATGTACACATACAAAAAGAAGAAAGAGCCAAAATCAGAGAACTGTCCCGACAACTTGAACAAATAGAAAGTGAGCAACAAAAGAACCCATCAGGCACCAGAAGAAAACAAATAATAAAAATTAGAGCTGAACTAAATGAATTAGAGAACAGAAAAACAATCGAAAGAATTAACAAAGCCAAAAGCTGGTTCTTTGAAAAAACGAACAAAATTGATAAACCATTGGCTAGACTGACTAAAGAAAAACAGGAAAGGAAACAAATAACCCGAATAAGAAACGAGAAGGACCACATCACAACAGAACCAAATGAAATTAAAAGAATCATTTCAGATTACTACGTAAAATTGTACTCTAACAAATTTGAAAACCTAGAAGAAATGGATAAATTCTTGGAACAATACTACCTACCTAAACTAACACATTCAGAAGTAGAACAACTAAATAGACCCATAACAAAAAAAGAGATTGAAACGGTAATCAAAAAACTTCCAACAAAAAAAGTCCTGGCCCGGACGGCTTCACTGCAGAGTTCTACCAAACTTTCAGAGAAGACTTAACACCATTACTATTGAAGGTATTTCAAAGCATAGAAAAAGACGGAATACTACCCAACTCATTCTATGAAGCTACCATCTCCCTGATACCAAAACCAGGTAAAGACATTACAAAAAAAGAAAATTTTAGACCTATATCCCTCATGAACATAGATGCAAAAATCCTCAACAAAATTCTAGCCAATAGAATCCAACAACACATCAAAAAAATAATTCACCCTGATCAAGTGGGATTTATACCAGGTATGCAAGGCTGGTTTAATATCAGAAAAACCATTAATGTAATCCATCACATAAATAAAACAAAAGATAAAAACCACATGATCTTATCAATAGATGCAGAAAAGGCATTTGACAAAGTTCAACACCCATTTATGATAAAAACTCTTACCAAAATAGGAATTGAAGGAAAATTCCTCAACATAATAAAGGGTATCTATGCAATTTTTTTTTTTTTTTTTTTTTTTTATGCAAAGCCAACAGCCAATATCACTCTAAATGGAGAGAACCTGAAAGCATTTCCCTTGAGAACGGGAACCAGACAAGGATGCCCTTTATCACCGCTCTTATTCAACATCGTACTTGAAGTCCTAGCCAGGGCAATTAGGCTAGACAAAGAAATAAAGGGTATCCAGATTGGTAAGGAGGAAGTAAAGCTATCACTATTTGCAGATGACATGATCGTATACATGGAAAACCCTAAGGAATCCTCCAGAAAACTACTGAAACTAATAGAAGAGTTTGGAAGAGTCTCAGGTTATAAAATAAACATACAAAAATCACTTGGATTCCTCTACATCAACAAAAAGAACACCGAAGAGGAAATAACCAAATCAATACCATTCACAGTAGCCCCCAAGAAGATAAAATACTTAGGAATAAATCTTACCAAGGATGTAAGAGACCTATACAAAGAAAACTATAAAACTCTGCTACAAGAAATTCAAAAGGACATACTTAAGTGGAAAAACATACCCTGCTCATGGATAGGAAGACTTAACATAGTAAAAATGTCTATTCTACCAAAAGCCATTTATACATATAACGCACTTGCAATCCAAATACCAATGTCATACTTTAAGGGGATAGAGAAACAAATCACTAATTTCATATGGAAGGGAAAGAACCCCCGGATAAGCAAAACATTACTGAAAAAGAAGAAGAAAGTGGGAGGCCTCACTCTACCTGATTTCAGAACCTATTATATAGCTACAGTAGTCAAAACAGCCTGGTACTGGTACAACAACAGGCACATAGACCAATGGAACAGAATTGAGAACCCAGATATAAATCCATCCACGTATGAGCAGCTGATATTTGACAAAGGACCAGTGTCAGTCAATTGGGGAAATAATAGTCTTTTTAACAAATGGTGCTGGCATACCTGGATATCCATTTGCAAAAGAATGAAACAGGACCCATACCTCACACCATGCACAAAAACTAACTGCAAGTGGATCAAAGACCTAAACATAAAGACTAAAACGATAAAGATCATGGAAGAAAAAATAGGATCAACCTAGGAGCCCTAATACAGGGCATAAACAGAATACAAAACATTACCAAAAATGATGAAGAGAAACCAGATAACTGGGAGCTCCTAAAAATCAAACACCTATGCTCATCTAAAGACTTCACCAAAAGAGTAAAAAGACCATCTACAGACTGGGAAAGAATATTCAGCTATGACATCTCAGACCAGCGCCTGATCTCTAAAATCTACATGATTCTGTCAAAACTCAACCACAAAAAGACAAACAACCCAATCAAGAAGTGGGCAAAGGATATGAACACACATTTCACTAAGGAAGATATTCAGGCAGCCAACAGATACATGAGAAAATGCTCTGGATCATTAGCCATTAGAGAAATGCAAATTAAAACTACGATGAGATTCCATCTCACACCAACTAGACCGGCATTAATCCAAAAAACACAAAATAATAAATGTTGGAGAGGCTGCGGAGAGATTGGAACTCTCATACACTGCTGGTGGGATTGTAAAATGGTACAACCACTTTGGAAATCCATCTGGCGTTATCTTAAACAGTTAGAAATAGAACTACCATACAACCCAGAAATCCCACTCCTCGGAATATACCCTAGAGATACAAGAGCCTTCACACAAACAGATATATGCACACCCATGTTTATTGCAGCTCTGTTTACAATAGCAAAAAGCTGGAAGCAACTAAGATGTCCGTCAACGGACGAATGGGTAAATAAATTGTGGTATATTCACACAATGGAATACTACGCATCGATAAAGAACAGTGAAGAATCTCTGAAACATTTCATAACATGGAGGAATCTGGAAGGCATTATGCTGAGCGAAATGAGTCAGTTGCAAAAGGACAAATATTGTATAAGACCACTATTATAAGATCTTGAGAAATAGAAAAAACGGTGAAGAACACATACTTATGTGATTACAAAGGGGGGAGGGAGGGAGGGAGGGAGAGGGCTTTTTATTGATCAATCTGTAGATAAGAACTGCTTTGGGTGAAGGGAAAGACAACACTCAATACAAGGAAGGTCAGCCCAATTGGACTGGATTAAAAACAATGAGGTTTCCAGGATAAAATGAAAGCTTCAAAGGTCAGCGGAGCAGGGGCTGGGGTCTGGGGAACTTGGTTTGAGGGGACTTCTAAGTCAACGGGCAAAATAATTCTATTATGAAAACACTCTGCATCCCACTTTGAATTGGGGCGCCTGGGGTCCTAAATGCCAACAAGCGGCCATCTAAGATACATCAATTGGTCTCAACCCACCTGGAGCAAAGGCAAAGGAAGAACCCCAAGGTCACACGACAACTAAGAACCCAAGAGACAGAAAGGGCCACATGAACCAGAGACCTACATTATCCTGAGACCAGAAGAACTAGTTGGTGCCCGGCCACAATCGATGTCTGCCCTGACAGGGAGCACAACAGACAATTCCTGAGGGAACAGGAGACCAACGGGATACAGACCCTAAATTCTCATGAAAAGACCATACCTAATGGTATGATTGCGACTAGAGGAATCCCAGAGACAATGCTCCCCAGAACTTCTGATGGCACAGGACAGGAACCATCCCCGAAGACAAATCATCAGGCATGAAAAGGACTGGTTAGTTGGGGGGGAGAGAGATGCTGATGAAGAGTGAGCTAATTAAATCAGGTGGACACTGAAGAGTGTGTTGGCAACTCTTGACTGGAGGGGGGATGGGAAGATAGAGAGAGAGGGAAGATGGTAAAATTGGCATGAAACGAGAAACTGTAAGGGCTGACTCAATAGGGGGAGAGCAAGTGGGAGAAGGGAGTAAGATGTATGTAAACCCACATGTGACTGATTGGAATGGTAAATGTTCACTTGAAGCTTAATAAAAATTAAAAAAAAAAAAAAAGAAAACCCTATGGAGCATAGGGTCACCATGAGTTGGAATTGACTTGAAGCCAACTAACTACAACAACAACAACAAAAAAAAAGAGTAAAGATTGTCACCCTTGAATATTGGGTTTAAAAAAAATTTATCTATAAAACAGGTCAACCGCTATTTTAAAGCATTGATGAGAAGGTTGGGGCAGGGAGTTTAAGTAAATGGAAGTGAAAGAACTGGAACAGAAATAACAAAAATGTTAACAGAATGTGAAGAATATAACCAATGTCACTGATCATTGTCTAGAAACTGTGGAGTGGGAATGGGTTTTGCTGTGTATATCTTCACCAAAAATAAAATTAAGCATTAAAAAAAAAAAAAAAGAATATGAACAAAACAATTTTGGTAGATATTGCAAATTATCCTTAAACACAATGCACCTATTTGTACTCTCACCAGTAGTGTGTGATAATGGTGTTTCCATGTACCCCTCAGCCCCTGAGTATTTGAAAACTTTTAATTTGTCAATCTGACACATTCTTCCTTGTTATGTTTGACTTGCATTTCTTTAATTACAAATGAAGTTGAATATCTTTTCATATGTTTATTAGCTATTTGTATTTCTTTCTCAACTGGCTTTTCATATCCTTTGCTCTTTATTCTATTGGATTGTTCATCTTTTCTCGTATTCTTTTCTGTAAGTTCTTTATAAATGAAGGAAATTTGCTTTATGATTCATATTGCAAATATTTCTTCCTGCTTTGTCATTTTTCTTTTCATTTTATTTGCCAAACAGGGAGGATTTTAATTTGTATAAATTCAAACTTATTAATGTTTTCCTTTATAATTCCTAGGCAATAATTTATTTTTCATGTAATAAGCATCTTAATGGTCTCAACATAACGGGAGTTATTCAGAATACAGAATTCCTAGAGCCCTGGCAAAAAAATGGCTCTTAACGAACACCAAGAGAACTTTCCAGACAATGACAGAATCTCTTCCATGATATTGTTGATAGTTGATCAGCCAGCTTCTCCTTCAGCCTCCCAAGGAGTTGAGTTTCCTGTTTTAAGAATCAGCCCTCTATATTGCTAAAAAACTATTCATTTGTTTAATAAGTTGTGTGTCAGAGTAGAACTGTGCTCCATGGAGTTTTCAATAGCTATTTTTCAAAAGTAGATTGCCAGGCCATTCTTCCAAGGCAACTATGAATGGACTCAAAACTCTAAACTACTTGGCTGCTAGCAGAAAGGTTAGTGATTTGAGTCCACCCAGAGTCACCTTGGAAGAAATACCTGATGATCTACTTCTAAAAAACAGCCATCGAAATTTCTATGTAGCACAGTTCTACTCTGACACCCATGGCGTCACCATGAGTCCGTGTCAACTAGACCACAAGTATTTATTTTTGTTTGTTTTAGGCTAAGAAGAAGAGGGACTATGTTCCAGGCGGGGACCGCTACAAACGGAGATCAAAAGCTGAAGATGAGGGCATTTTTCAGAGGGTTGAACATTCTTTACCTTTAACTGGGAAATTGTTCCTCCTAATTCAGGGACAAAAATTGCCCTAGCATTTTCTCATGACTTTGCAATAAGTGAACACATTTGAAATAAAAGATTCCACCAGCCTATCTGATCCGTGCTACAAAAACCCAACTAATACTGCGTGATAAGGATCATCACTAACTAATTGTGTAGTAAATCCTGCCACAGATTTTACACCCTGGTGATATTATCAAGCAATAAGTCTTTTCTTCTTCAGTTCATGAGGATAGGATGTGCTTCTACAAGTTTGCCTGTACAATGAGTTCTGTATATCAATACCATTTTCCACTGACTTTCATTATATGATTAGGTATACGATGGGCTGTATAAACATCCGTTATGTAAATAGAGATATGTTCCCATAGAGAGTATTTGAGATGAAATATATAGAGTATCTAGAAATGTAAAGAAGCTGCACTAAGAACTGTAAGAGAAATAGGCAATAACTCCAACCTTCAAAAATAAAAACTATAGAGAAGAGGAGCAAGGAAGGCCAAAGATAGATTTACAGCTCCAAATGATCATTACTCCAAAGACAAGTGTTTGCCTTTCTCACTACGAGGGGAATAGAGAGAAGAGCCTGAGAGAAAGGCTAGAATTCCCGCGATGCATTCTGTTTTCAAGATGGCTGATGGTACATCCACTTAGAACACAGGGATGATGGGGTTGCCAGATTCAGCAAATAAAAATATAGAACATCCAGCTAAATTTGAATTTCAGATAATAAGTAATTTTTACATCCCTAATATTGCATGGATGGCCTATATTTTATCAGGCAAGCTTAATGAATGGTCAACTTACTTTCCCTTTGGAAATTCAAAACTTCATGAAGGTGACCCTTGAGGCAACACAAAACCTATAAGCTCTTTATGTTATGTGTTAAAGACACTAGGTTGCCATGTAAGAAGACACTCTTGCCCCGAGAAGTTCCAAACATCTTAGAGAAAAATCCAGCCACATAATTCAGTTATAAATAAGCACATTTAACTTGTGAAACAATAACCATTTGCTTTCCTACTGGAAACTTCCAGTGGGTTCTATTTCGAGGGGCAATTCCTATCCAATCACATCATACCTGCAAAGAAAGCCTTTCAATGGAGCCAGACAAGCTATGCTGTGCAGAAGCCAGACTGTGTGATGAGAAGTCCATAGGACCGGCTTACTACCAGTGTCCCCTTGTACACATTCAAAATGAGAGGACTTGAGGTGAGAACAAATTCTCATTGGACTGTTAGTGAGAGCTATTGCCTCTGACACCTCTTGCACCGGTTTGAATTGGAAAAAAAAAAAAGCTCATATAATGACTTTACAAAGAAAGTCAAAACCCTCTACTAAATAGGTAAATGTTCTCTGTTTCTTTTTGGTATCAGGGTTATATTTGCTTCATAGACTTAATTAGAGAATACTCCCTGCTTCTCTATCTTTTAGAAGAGTTTAAGCAGGATTGATGTCAATTTTTCACTGTTTGGTAGAATTCCCCTGTGAAGCCATCGAGTCCAGGACTTTTTTTGGGAGGTTTTTAACCATTGATTCTATCTCTTCACTTTTTATGAGTCTGCTGAGATTTTCTATTTCCTCTTAAGTCAGTTTGGGTAGGTTGTGTGTTTCAAGAATTTGTCCATTTCATCTAGGTTAATTATAAAGAATGTCTTCTATGAGCATTGTGCTCTTTTAAAGAACTATCAATAGAGGATCAAACTGACAATGGCAACTTGAAAGTTTAGATAGGATGCTTAGGGGACAGTGAGTTTACGTTAGTGAGAATGAACAGTTTGGAAAAGGAGGGTGAAATTGGTTACACAACTTGAAGAATGTAATCAATATCACTGAATTATACGTGTGAAGGTTATTGTATATTCTGCTGTGTTTTCAACAATGATAAAAAAATAAATTATTTAAAAAATGTTCTCATCAGCTAAGGCAAGTGAAGGAACAAATGAGTGAGGAAAATCACAGCTTATATTGAAAACTAATAATATAAACAGCTTGCACTTTGTGTGCTTTACATATAATAACTCATTCATCACTCGGAACAGCCCTGTGATGCTCCATTTTACTGCTGAGAAGCTAGAAGCACAGAGGGGTTAAATAATGACCAAAGATTGTACTGCTAGGAAGAGGCTGAGATGGAAATTCAAACTAAGGCAGGAAACTTGATGTTTCCTTTCTAAGATGCCACTTTCCCCATCAGAGTATCTGATAAGCAACAGGAGAAAGAAAGTTGTCTTAATAACCACGTGGAGCAGATTCGGTGGTCTTTCCAGAGGGCTCGTTCTGATTCTATTGAGCAGCCCCAGCCTCCAAAAGTCCTAATTCTAGATATATACCCTTTGGGCTGACATGCAGGCTCTGGATCAATTGACCAGCCTCGTTGCCCATTTTGCTCCCAGAAGTAGAGCCAAAGCAGATGGCTAAAGGGTAGGGTGAGCCGAGTGTTTGAGATCTGCCTGGTGGTCATGTGGCTTTGAATAGGTCATGGGTGTCAACGTTGTAGTAGTTTCCTCATCAAAATAGATAATGATAAAATGATGCTAGTAATCATCCTAGAAGGAGCCCTGGTGGTGCAGTGGTTAAATGCTTGGCTGATAACCAAAAGGTTGGCAGTTCGGACTCATTAGCTGCTCTGCAGGACAAAGATGTGGCAGTCTCCTTTCGAAAAGACTACAGCTTGAAAACCATATGGAGCAGTTCTACTCTGTCCTATAGGTCACTATGAGTTGGAATCGACTAGATGGCAACGGGTTTTTGGTTTTTAACCTTCCTATTGTGAGCCTCTATACCGTATTAGGTAGAGAGCTTGGCACTTGACGTATATAACACCAAGAGCACTGTCATCATTACTGCCATTGCTACCCCTTTAATAAACGCCCCAAAACAAAAGCTCAAACCCGTTGGTGTCAAGTCAATTCCTGCTCATAGGGACCCTATCAGACAGAGTAGAACTGTCCCATACGGTTTACCAGGCTGTAATCTTTCAGGAAGCAGACTGTCACATCTTCCTTTTGAGGAACAGCTGGTGGGTTTGAACCACCAATTTTTTGGTTAGCAGCCAAGTGTTTAACCCACTGCACCACCAGGCTCTTTAAGGAAATTGAGACTCAAAGGAATAAAATACCACTCCAGAAGTCACTCATCTAATAAGCAGCAAAGCCAGGAGTTGCACCAGATCAGTTTAACTTTCTGGGATCAGGGTTTTTTCGATGTGTGATGTTGTGCAAGTTATTAGCTTCTCTGTGCCTTGTTTTTCTCATCTTTAAGTTGAGGGTAATAACAGTAGAGCTTCTGTTAGAATTAAAGAAGACAATACATGTGAAGTGTCTAGAATATTGCCTGGCACAGAATAAGCACTAACAAATGATGACTGTTACCATTTCTACGGCTATTATTATTACTGTATTATTATTATTACTAACATTATTCGTGTCCTTCCTAATTTAGCATATTGTCTCTGCATTACAGAAGGAACTGTTCACAGCTCCAAAGGTTTGTAATTCTTGAAATGAGAGGGTGAAAAAGAAAATGAAACAAAGACCAAACTCCCTTCAGGAGAAAATAAGTCCTTGTGAAGAGCTACTGGGAAAAGAGCAAAAGAAGAAAAGATCTGAAATGTTCAATCCTTTAAGTTTCAAATGTTTTATTGTCCTTTGGTTTGTAATATTCGAGTGCTGACAATTTGCATGATCTTGGAAAGTTCTCTCCTTGGTTATCAATATGTCTCTTATGAAGGATCATGAAATAAAAAATCCCAGCATCAGGTCATGCTTCCACCCAAAGCCCCCACACACTGCCTGCCCTCCACACCACCCTGATTCGCCTGAACATACATGATTTTGAGTCATCACCTGTGCCTCCTACTCACTGCCCCTCTCTTCCAGGGTGAGTTTCAAGAAGTGGGGAAGGAAAAAAGGAATTGAAGACGGAAGAAGCTCTACTGGGCTTTAGGCTTTGTTGGAGTTTAATTTCCTTTCCCGAGTGTCTCTTCCCTGCAAACCCTGTGATATGGGTAAATGTCTTTCTCCTTTATCTAAACAATTCAAGGCAAGGTGGAGATAATGGCTGATAAGGCCTATGTGTTTTCTCAGTCTGGATGGAGAAGAGAAGTGAGGCCCAGGCCCAACAGAGCTTGCACAGGATATGCCTATGTAGGAAGTCTGGCATTACAGCTAAACATCCATCCCTTAACATGACTTATGTCCATCCCTTAATGACCTGCCCTTGGTGGCCTTTCATGCCCTATCCCTGCCCACTCAGTCCCTTGCTTTAGTCACATTGAATTGCTCCATGCCCTTGAATGCTCGATCTGCCCTGATCCATGACCTGTAAACAATTCCCTTGTATGGAAAATTCCCTTCCCTCCCTTCTCCACCTCTGTTGTTGTTACTTGCTGTCAGTTGAGCTCATGGCAACCTTATGTAAAACAGGACAAAGCATTGCCTGATCCTATGCCATTTTCATGATCATTGGTATGTTTGATTCCATTGTTTTGGCTCTTCTGTCAATCCATATCATTGAGGGTTTCCCTCCTTTTCACCGACGCTCTACATTTACCAAGCATGATACTCTTTTCTAGGGATTAGTCTTTCCTGATGACGTGTTCATAGTAAGTGAGACCAAGTCTCACCACTCTTGTTTCTAAGGGGCATTCTTGTGTTTTTTCTAAGACAGATTTCTTCCTGTTTTTTGGCAGTCCATGGTATATTCAGCATTCTTTGCCAACACCACAAGCCTCACCGTTTCCCCAGCCAAGTGACCCAAAGTGGATACTTCTTCCCTGGAATCTGAATCTTGAATAGAGTCAACAAGAGGGAAAAAACATGCTAGCCATTCATTTTAGCAATGATGCCTTAGCAATTCTCTTCCTGTATAAGATGATTGTTGCAGTTTCTCTTTCCTATACTCTCTGTTATTAATTGTGGAATAAAAGTTCTACTATCCTTTCATAAAAATTATATAAATACCACGTATAGTTTACAAAGCACTTGGAAAGACTAAAGATAGTCTCTAAACTATAAAAACCCAGGAAAGAGAAATATAGGAACCCTGGTGGCACAGTGGTTAAGAGCTCAGGCTGCTAACAAAAAAAAAAAAAAAAAAAAAAAGATTAGCAGTTCAAACGCACCAGCCTTTCCTTGGAAACACTATGGGGCCATTTTACTCTGTCCTACAGGGTCACTATGAGTTGGAATTGGCTTGAAGGCAATGGGTTTTTATAGTCTCTAGAACTGCAAAAATCCCCGTTACTTTTAAAGTCCTGTTCTCCTTTTCCTATCAATTCTAGAAGTTCCTGATAGCCTTAAATTAGCTTAAACTAGTCAGAGCTTTTTTTTTTTTTTTTTGCCTGTAACCAAAATCTGGATAAATCCAGACAGATACATTATTATTAATAGATAAGGTGGTTTAACTATCGTTATTACTGCTATGGTGGGGGAAGAGTATAAAATGTCCAGCAATTACTTGCCTATAATGGGAGTCGATAATAAAATCGAAAGCAAATCACATAAACCTCTGCTCATTTTCACATTTACACCCACACCTGCTATTTATACATATCTATTCACATAACTTATAGGATTTGTAGTTAAAGACTAAATCCTGCTGGAAGTTGAAAGCAAGAAAAAAAAATTACAAACGATGGTCTGGGCTGCTGGCTTAATGTCTGTTCTCCAGGTTAATGACATAGTCACACAAAGAAAACCTCTGATCAAATATTAGTAGAGAATGGTGCTTGCTGGGCCAAGCTCTCTGTGGGGAGGACCAGGACATAGATTCAAAATTCATAGATGCTACTTAACTTCCCAACAGGTGGAAGCCACAGACAGCTCTCTCACAAATGGCTCTAATGACACACAAAGGGAGGTAGGTGGAAAGTAAAGATGAACAGATTACATTCCTGCAGACCTCATGGTGACTTGGATGTTTCCTCAGGGCCTGTGCCTATGTGCTTCTATCCATGATTTGATTAATTTTTTTTTCAGTACATAAAGATGGAAGACTTAAGAGAAAATTTTAATTCCTTGCAATATAATCATTAACTTAAGTTCCCCATCTCTATAATGGAAAGAAAACTATTTCTGTCACTAATTGTGAAATAAAAGTTATACAATCCTTTCATGTTGTTGTTGTTAGGTGCCCCCGAGTCAGTTCCGACTCATAGTGACCCTATGCACAACAGAACAAACCACCACCCAGTTCTGCACCACCCTTACAATTGTTGTTATGCTGCATCCCATTGTTGCAGCCACTGTGTCAATACACCTCACTGAAGGTCTTCCTCTTTGCTGCTGACCGTCTACTTTATCAAGCGTGATGTCCTTCTCCAGGGACTGATCCCCCTGACAACATGTCCAAAGTATGGAAGACAGTCTCGCCATCCTCGCTTCTAAGGAGTATTCTGGTTGTACTTCTTCCAGGACAGATTTGTTCCTTTCATAGATTATATAAATACCACATATAGTTTACAAAGTTCTTGGAAAGACTAAAGATAGTTATGTGCCTCTCCTACCTCACTGCAGTAGATTGGATCAGTGTCCATACTTTTTCTCTCCCACCTTGAATTAGAATTACTTTGATTTATCTCCCATTAGAGTAGGTGGGATATATATTCCCACTCATTGAAGTTGGGCTTGGCCACGTGACATCCTTTGGCAAGGGAAAGTGGGTACAAGGGACAGTTTCCTGGTCTGAGCTGAGGTCTCAGGAAGCAAGTTTTCCATTCTATCCTTTTCCTCTAGGGATTCATTATAAGAACAACATGACCCACAGCTGCTGTCCTAGGGAGAATGAGGTATACTAAAACCAACTTGGACCTGGAGACAAGCCCAGCTAATCTGCAGCTTGATGCAGATAGAGGGGCCCCAGCTGACCACAAACCCATTAAGAAAATAAATAAATAGGTAACTAAATGCTTGTTTTAAGCCACTCATTTTTGCTGTTATGCAGCAATGCTGTGACACGAGATGACAAACATACTAACCTTATCACAAAATATATAGTTGTTTCCACTCCCTCGTACATTTCTTCCACTACATGTCTGTCAGTGTGTCGTACTGTGGTGGCTTGCATGTTGCTGGAAGCTATGCTACTGGTATTTCAAATATCGGCAGAGTCATCCATGGTGGACAGGTTTGAGCACTGCCCCCAGATTAAGAAAAGCTAGTAAAAAAGGCCTGGTGATCTACTTCTGAAAATTAGTCAATGAACACCCTACAGATTACTGTACAATATTGGCCGATATATTGCTAGAAGGTGAGTCCTCTAGGTTTGAAGTCACTTAAAATACACAGTGGCCATAATAATGAACTTGACCATACCAATCATTGCAAAGATGGTGCAGGACCAGGCAACATTTCATTCTGTTGTACATGGGGTTGCCATGAGTTGGAGTCAACTGGATGACAACTAATAACAACAATAGTACAGTTCTTAGTACAGAATATTCAGAGGTCCATGTATCCACTATGAGTAGAACTGCCCCACAGAGTTTCCAACAAGCAGCTGGTGGATTGTAACTGCCCACATTGGGATTAGCAGCTATAGTTTGCCGTGGCCCTTAACCACTGTGCCACCAGGGCTCTGTCTCACCATTAGGGAATAGTAGCTTATTATTGCTAAGCTTAGCATATGAGCACAGTGTTTATTTTGTCTGCTTTTACTTATCATAGTTCTGTCCCCTTAATTTCACTAGGTGGCGCAAACAGTTAAGTGCTCAGATACTAACCGGAAAACCAAAAAAAAAAAAACAAACAAACCCGTTGCTGTCAAGTCAATTCCAACTCACAGAAACCCTAGTGCCGAAGTAGTTAAGAGCTACAGCTGCTAACCAAAAGGTCAGCAGTTGGAGTCCACCAAGTGCTCCTTGGAAACTATATGGGGCAGTTGTCTATCTTATAGGGTCGCTATGACTAACCAAAAGGCTGGTTCAAATCCACCTAGAGGAGCCTTGGAAGACAGACCTAGCAATCTACTTCCAAAAAATCACAGCTATCAAAAACCCTATGGAATGTAGTTCTACTCTGAAACACACGGGGTCTCCATGAATACGAATCAACTTGATGGCAACTACTTTAGAATTTTTTTTTCTTTTTTTGGTCCCCTTAACATCACTTGATTCTCGAGGCAAATGATTAATTTCCACTTTGCCAAATAATCCAAACCAAAACCAAACCACACCTGTTGCCTGAGTCGACTTGGACTCACAGTGACCGGATACGACAGAGTAGAACCGCCCCATAGAGTCTCCAAGGAGCACGTGGTAGATTTGAACTGCTGACCTTTTAGTTAGCATACATAGCACTTGACCATCACGCCACCAGAGTTTCCTGCCAAATAACCCAGGATAAGAGAAAGTCAGCTGCGATGGTTTTACACAAAATAGTCACCATTTCATTTTATTCAACCTTCATAATAAAATTAACAATAACCTTATTGTTTTTAATTTGGCAGAAGCTGTATATGGAAGTCTATGAAATAATTCTATAAAATTTGGTAACTTGTGAATTATTGCACAACCCAAAAGACAATATTTTTGGGTCATTTTATGTCAGTGAGGGAGTCACTTAAATACTGGTGACATATAACAAAACTACTATCTTTCTATTATGTATATACATATTGGCAAATAACTGACCATAATAATGAAAAACAATTCTAATATTGTGCTCTAACCTTTCCGATAAGGAAAGCCCTATAATTAAAATATTATACAAAATGACCAAATGGATGTGGGGGTACTGTAAATTAAATTCCAGAATTTAATCAGGTTTTTAATCATCCCTAGTTAAGACAATTGGTTGGGCCTGTTATTTTCAGTAGCAAGCTCAAATCATTTCACGTGATAATTTCTAGGGTTAATCGTTCCAGTTTATTCAATGCAATCTTCTCTACTGGCTTTATTTTTATCTGCCAGTACACTATGATTAAAAATGATTAGCATAAATTAAACTAAATGAGTTCTGTGGGGTACTAAATTATTTTATGTCATCCCCCCCCCAAATATTTAAAGGTTAAAGTTAGGGATGGGCAAATGGTTTGACGGCAAATTCCAACACCCAGCTGCTCAGCCTCAGTTCAAAAAAAAAAAAAAGCTTAAAAACTGGGTGATTGATTTCCAGAAATCTTGGGTAGAAAAATGTCATCACAAGAGATGTTTTATCATTATACACTGACCTTTTACAAAGGCCCGCATGACTCTCGGCTTGGAAGCAAGAAACTCGACATGCAAACTCAGAAAATGCCAAATAAGAAAGATTTGCGTGTGCACCTCAAATGAATGATATCCACGCTGTTCAAACGGACACCTGGTGACCTTGGATTGCTTCACTAACATTTGTTCTTAACAAGGTGAGTTTTGCCTAATTTAGATACTCGGTGCTTTTAACCCAGCTTTATTGCTGGTAACTCATCTTTCGCTGAAAAGTTCACATGAGTCCTTGACTTACTTACAACCAACTTTGGAAAGAACAGCACTTAGAGAACAGTCAGCCCACCCCAAGACTTGCCTCCTGTCTACCTTTCTTGCCACCCAGGACACTTCCTCCTCCTAATCACCTTCACTCTCTTGGGACACCTCCCCTTCTTACCCACCTACATGCTGCCTCCCAGCCTACCCCACAAGTCTTCTTCCTACCCATCCACACTCTTTCCTCTTCCTTGATACCTCAGCCCTGTGGAAATTCACCTATCACTTCCCTGTTTTGTCCCCTTCTTCAAATACGGCCCCAGAGAAATTTTCCTTCCTCAGCCAACAACAGTTTCTGTGTACCTATTATGTGTCAAGGTCCCTGGATGGTGCAAATGGTTTGCACTCGACTACTAATCTAACTAACTATTCAAAGGCATTCAACTGTGTGGGTCATAACAAATTATGGATCACATTCCAAAGAATAGGAATTCCAAAACACTTATTTGTGCTCATGAGGAACCTTTACATAGATCAAGAGGCAGTTGTTTGGACAGAACAAGGGGATATTGAATGGTTTAAAGTCAGGAAAGGTGTGCATCAGGGTTGTATCCTTTCACCATGCCTATTCAATCTGTATGCTGAGCAAATAATCCAAGAAGTTGGACTATATGAAGAAGAACGGGGCATCAGGATTGGAGGAAGACTCATTAACAACCTGCGTTATGCAGATAACACACTTTTGCTTGCTGAAAGTGAAGAGGACTTGAAGCACTTCCTGATGAAGAACAAAGACCACAGCCTTCAGTATGGATTGCACCTCAACATAAAGAAAACAAAGATCCTCACAACTGGACCAATAAGCAACATCATGACAAATAGAGAAAAGATTGAAGTTGTCAAGGATTTTTTTTTTTTTACTTGGATTCACAACCAACACCCATGGAAGCAGCCGTGAGGAAATCAAAAGAACCATTGCATTGGGCAAATCTGCTGTAAAGGGCCTCTTTAAAGTGTTGAATAGCAAAGACATTACCTTGAAGACTAAGGTGTGCCTGACTGAAGCCATGGTATGTTCAGTTACATCATATGCATGTGAAAGCTGGACAATGAATAAGGAAGACCAAAGAAGAACTGACACCTTTGAACAGTGCTGTTGGCAAAGAATATTGAATACAGCATGGACTGCCAAAAGAGGGAACAAATCTGTCTTGGAAAAAGTACAACCAGAATGCTCTTTAGGAGCAAGGATGGTGAGACTGTGTCTTACATATTTTGGACATGCTGTCGGGAGGGATCAGTCCCTGGAGAAGTACATCATGCTTGGCAGAGTACAGGGTCAGAGGAAAAGAGGAAGACCCTCAATGATGTGGATTGACACAGTGGCTGCAACAATGGGCTCAAGCATAACAATGATGGTAAGGATGGCGCAGTACCAGGCAGTGTTTCGTTATGTGGTACATAGGGTCACTATGAGTCGGAACCGACTCGATGGCACCTAATAACAACACTAGGGGCAAATCTATTAGGACAGATCTGTCTTGGAAGAAGTACAGCCAGAATGCTCCTTAGAAGCAAGGATGGTGAAACTATGTCTCTCATACTTTGGACATATTATGAGGAGGGATCAGTCCCTGCAGAGGGCATCATACTTGATAAAGTAGAGGGTCAGCAAAAAAGAGTAGGACCTTTGACGAGATGGACTGATACTGTGACTGCAACAATGGGTTTAAGCGTAACAATTGTGAGGTTGGCACTGGACTGGGCAGTATTTCGTTCTTTTGTACATGGTGTTGCATGAGTTGGAACCGACTCAAGGGCATCTAAGACCACCACCACCACTAGGGCAGTAGAAGATACAAATAATAATAATAACGTAAAGCACAATTCCTTCCCTTAGAGTTACAATAGTATATTGGTTTCCTGGGGCTTCCGTAACACATTAAGGCAAACCACCCAAAAACCCAACCAAGGTGAACCAGGCGGCTTAAAACAACAGAAATTTATTCTCTCACAGTTGAGGAAGCCAGAAGTCTGAGATCAAGGTGTAGGCAGGGCCACTCTCTCTAGAGGCTCTAGGGGAGAATCCTTCCTGCTTTTCCCCTAGCTTCTGGTGGCTGCTGGCAATCATTGGAGTTCCTTCGTTTACAGATGAATTACTCTGATCTCTGTTTCCGTCTTCACATGTCCTTCTCCTCTGGGTCTGTGTGTCTCCAGTCTTCCTCTCCTTTCTCTTATAAGGGCACAGTCATTGAATTTAAGGCCCAGCCTAAATGCAGGATGATCTCATCTTGAGATCCTTAACTTAATACATCCGCAAAGACCCTATTTCTAAATAAGTTCCCACTCACAGGCACCCAGAGTTAGGACTAGGCCATCTATTTTGGGGGGACACAATTCAACCCATTGCCATTATTGTTGTCAGTCGCTATGGAGTCAATTTGGACTTACAGCGACCCCATGTGTGCGGGGTAGAACTGTTCCCTAAGGATTTCAAGGCTGTGGCATCTCAGAAGCAAACTGTCAGGTCTGTCTTCCGATGTGCCCCGGATGGCTTCCAACCAACAATCTTATTCATTTGCACCGCCCAGTTACGTCTCAACAAACCACTAACATTTGTTGTTGTTAGTTGCCATCAAGTCGATTCTGATCTTTAATATGTACCTGGCACGGTTCTCGGTGCTTCATGTGTATTATCACATTTAACTTATGAAACAACCCTATATGGCAAATACTTTTATTGTACATGTTCTATAAATGAGGAAACCGAGTCACACAGAGATTAACTCTCTAGCCCACGGTACCCAGCTGTTAAGTCAGGCAGGCAGAATACTTCTAGAGTGCACACACAAACAAGGTATAGGCTGCCTGCTGTACAGGTACAAGAGTGCCAATTTAGCAAAGATCACAGGTTCTATGAGAGTCATTCATTCGTTCATTAACAAACAACACAATAGGAATCCAATGCATATTTGTTGAATGAATAAGTGTCCGCAATGCTGCAGGCACCATACTGGACCTTGGCATAAAGAAATGAACGTGATTCCAACAGCCTTGGCCAAAATCAGAAATAACTCTTGTCCAAGTTAGACCTCACTTGGGAGTGTGATTAAAACAAGTAATAAGGCAGAAATTGAAGACAAGAGGCAGAGATGTATGACCACACAGTGGGTTATTTTCCCATCCATTTCTTCCTCTATAAATAAATTAAACCTAAAACATAAATATATTATTTAAATGTTAAATATATTAAGATGATATTGTGTTTTAGAAATTAATAATAAATGTAAAACATGAAATACAAAAGTGAACATATTAGATTGTAAGCCCGTTTCCAATATTTTTGTCAACCAATCAAGACATAACCTTGTTTTATGTATGTTTCTGTTTAAAGGCACCAGGAGCCCTGGTGGCGAAATGGTTAAGCATTTGGCTGCTAACTGAAAGATCAGCAGTTTGAAACCACCCAGCAGTCTGTGGGAGAAAAGACCTGGTAATGATCTGCTCCCCTAAAGATTACAGCCTAGGAAACCCTATGAGGCAATTCTACTCTGTGATGTAGGGTCTCTAGGAGTTGGAATCCCCTCAAAAGCACACAACAACAGCAGCGTATTTAATAATAGTATTGATTCATTAACATTATATGGCTTATACACATGACCACATGGGATTCAGACCTCTACTTGTGAAAGCTTTCTCTTTCTCATTTTTTCTCTTGCCCTCACTCTCTGTCTTGCTCTTTTTTCTCCCTCATATTAGGTGAACTTCCCGCATGTTAGATGAGCTTCCTCAACTTTATATTTTTGGGAAGTTGGGGAAATACTAAGGTTTAACCCACAGCAGGAATAGCCATAAAGAATGAGTGGGCATGGAAAAGAGGTGGGTAGGGAGGTGTTCTAGACATTTTTTATAACCTAACCTGGGCAGAATGATTGGCAGGTATGGCCACCAATCACAACTCCCTTAGTTCATTTCAGCAGAGTTAATGGCTAGTCCCCTCTTGTTCCTTAGCAGTAGCATTCAACAGCAAACTGGTGCAATTTTTGAAGACAAGTTTTGCCCAGGTACTTCTCAAGCAAAGCATGTTTCATTTTTTGGAGGACTGCACAATTTATATTTTTCAGAATGGTTCACACAGATGTTGGTGTGACATCCTTGAGAGCAATAGTTAGCAATCAAGCTTTTTTTTTTTTTCCTATCTTTTTTTCCCAATAGAGAGAAGGAATAAACCTATTTAATGTGCATCAAATGTCTGGGATTTCAAGCCCACAAAGAGGAATCTGGGCCAGGGTGTCCTGCAATAAAGGTCCACGGAAGGTCCTATGAGTAGGAGTGGTCAGCCCTGGCTTCTTCGCTAGGGTGGGCCTTCAGAAACCTTTAAGGGATGGTGGCTTCAGAGAGCTGGAGAGGAGGAAATGAGGGAATTACCAATACTGACCAAAGAAGCAAATAACAGAACACAGTTGATTCTCATTACCTGTGGTAGTTATTCTATAAAGTTGCTATGAACCCTGAATTAGGGAATATTGAAAGGCTACTTCTAGGGAAATACAGGGTTAGGGTCTTGGGAGCTTCTGTCCATAATATTTTCATCAACTGATCAATATATAACTTTGCTTTATGTGTGGTTCTGTTTAAAGACACCTTACTTAATATACGTTGCTGATTCATAAACACTGAATTCATGGCCAACAGCACTATAACACACTCTTGAATTAAGATTACCTAACACACGTATGGAAACCATGATGGCTTAGTGGTTAAGAGCTATGGCTGCTAACCAAAAGGTCAGCAGTTCAAATCCACCAGGTGCTCCTTGGAAACCCTATGGGGAAGTTATGCTCTGAGTCGGAATCGACTTGATGGCAAGGGGTTTGGCTGAACACACATAATTTCTCCACAGGGCACATCACAGCCTTCTTGAGCTTAAGAACACTAGACAGTATGTCAACATTATTGTTGGGGCCATATGAAACAGTGAAATCACCAACAAAAAGCACAAAAATGAAAAAAGTGTGGCACTCCATAAACCAAGAAAAGGATGCTCATTTATTGTATGAGAGCTGAAACAAGAAGGCAGAGTGGGCTTTCCCCACTTCAGCTGGGGTGTGCACGCTGGGCCGCTCACATTTTTCCACTTCTTCCCTGAGCATGTCTGTGAGTGAGCATAAAAGCACCACAAGCACTGATTTTGGGGGTTCTTTGGGGGGTCACAAATTTTAGTGAGGAGGCGAATTTGCAAATATGGAATCCACGAATAATGAGGACCAACTGTATTTCCGACAGAGTAGAGGGTTTATCTGGAGAAATGTGCATTTTAAGCCAGGAAAGAGAGGTTGTCGAAGGCTCTGAATGTTAGGCTGTGGTATTGGAGCTATTATAAAATGAGGAATTCATGACATCAGAAGTAGTAATGGGTCAATATGTAAATTCTAAGAGAATACAAACAACTTCTCACCAAAGATCAGTGATTTTTGTTTATTTTACTTTTATTATTGTGCTTTAGAAGAAGGTTTACAGAGCAAATTACTTTCTCACTGAACAGTTAATACACATACTGTTTTGTGACACTTGTTGCCAACCCCACAACATGTCAGCACTGCCCCCTTCTCAAACTTGGGCTCCCCATTACCAGCTTTCCAGTCCCCTCCGGCCTTCTTGTCCTTAGCCCCTGAGCTAGTGTGCCCATTCAGTCTTATTTTGTTTTATGGGCCTGTCTAATCTTTGGCAGAAGGGTGAACCTCAGGAATGGCTTTAGTACTGAGTTAAAAGGATGTCCAGGGTGGCCATATTCTCAGGGTTTCTTCAGTCTCTGTCAGACCAGTAAGTCTTGTCTTTTTTTTTTTTTGCGATTTATAATTTTGTTCTATATTTTTCTCCAGCTCTGTCTGAGACTTTCTATTGTGATCCCTGTCAGAGCAGTAGGTGGTGGTTGCCAGGGACCGTCTAGTTGTACGGGCCTTACTCTAGTGGAGGCTGTGGTGCTTATGGTCATTAGTCCTTTGGACTAAACTTTCCCTTGTGTCTTTGGTTTTCTTTATCCTACCTTGCTGTAGACAGGGTGGGACCAGATCAGTGGTTTTTAAATTTAAAATTTGGGGGTTAACATTGGAACCCTTTTTTACTCAAATTAAATCTTATGTTGAGCTCCAAATTACAAAGCAGGAAAACCTGGGCTGAAGTTAAAGCAGAAATTCACTTGGCCTTCTGAAAAGACCCTTCCCTACTCCACCCCAGACTCTAGGGTTTCTCAGAACATGGAGTGAAAATCCTTTTTCTACAAAACCAGGGTTTTCCAAAGTTTGGTACTTGTATTATTAGGATATTTGACATGATTTAGAAAGGTTACAGAAAAATAGTTACATTAAATTTCAATATTCGTGTATCTATTTTAATGTATATGGGAATTCCAGAACACTTAATTGTGCTCATGTGGAACCTGTACATAGACCAAGAAGCAGTCGTTCAACAGAACAAGGGGATGTTGTGTGCTTTATGATCATGAAAGGTGTTCATTAGGGCTGGATCCTTTCACCACACTTATTCAATTTGTATGCTGAGCAAATAAGCCAGGAAGCTGGACTATATGAAGAAGAACGAGACATCAGGATTGGAGGAAGACTAATTAACAACCTGCAATGGGCAGGTGACACAATCTTGCTCGCTGAAAGTGAAGAGGAGTTGAAGCACTTACTAATGAAGATCAAAGACCACAGCCTTCAGCACAGATTGCACCTTAACATAAAGAAAACGGAAATCCTCACAACTGGACCAATAAGCAACATCATGATAAATGGAGAAAATACTGAAGTTGTCAAGGGTTTTATTTTACTTGGACCTACAATCAACACCCATGGATGCAGAAATCAAGAAATCAGACAACATATTGCATTGAGAAAATTTGCTGCAAAAGACCTCTTTAAACTGTTAGAAAGCAAAAATGTCACTTTGAGGACAAAAGCTGGACAATAAATAAGGAAGACCAAAGAAGAATTTATGCCTTTGAAGTATGGTGCTGGGGAAGAATATTGAATATACCCATGGACTGCCGGAAGAACATACAAATCTGTTTTAGAAGAAGTACAGCCAAAATTCTTCTTAAAAGCAAGGATGGTGAGATTTTGTCTCATGTACTTTGGATGTGTTATCAGGAGGGACCAGTCCCTGGAGAAGGACTTCATGCTTAGAAAGGAGAGGGTCAGTGAAAAAGAGGAAGCCCCTCAACAACATGGATTGACAGAGTGTCTGCAACAATGGATTCAAACAGCAACAATTATGAGGATGGTGCAGGACCGGGTTGTGTTTTTTTCTGTTGTACATAAGGTCACTATGAGTCAGAATCAACTCAACATCATCTAACAACAACCAACATTACGCCATCAAAGCCATGATTTCGTGGACAAGATGGTTCACAATGATGTTAAACTTTAAAAGAGATTTAATTTAAAATTAATTTGAAGAAAAAATATTAAATAACAATACAGATAAAGTTTTTAATTAGACAATCCTCAATTATTCAAAGTGATGACAGGTTAGGTTAGCACGTGTCTTAGGCTGGGTTCCTTACAGAAGCAAAATCAGAGAAGCATACATATATAAATATACAGAAAGAGAGTTTTATTTCAAGGAAATGGCTCATGCAGTTGTAGAGGCTCGCAAGTGCCAAATCTTTGAATCAGATGTCAGGCTGGAGGCTTCTCCTGACTCTCATGCTTGCAGGGGCTGCTGAACCAAAAATCAGCAGGTCAGGCGGCAGGCTGCTGGCTCACATCCCAAGAACCAGAGGTCAGAGGATGAGGAGTCGGATGCAGCAACCAGACGGAATGAGCTTTGTCAGAACATCCATATATATTGTAAACAGGTCACACACCCCTTTGAACTGATTGGCTGCTCACAACAGCTCACATCATGGATAGTGATTACATCATATCTGCTGAACCACTGAGAATCATGGCCTAGCCAAGCTGACACACAATCTTAACCATCACAGCTTGGGGCGGGGGGGGGAAGAATCTAAATGTAAGACCAAACCATAGTTGATAACTTTAGTTTCTTCCCTTCTTGTCAAAGCTGAGGCAAATAATAGTCATGATGCTGAAGATGACAATGATGATGATGACAAAGATGATGACAACTAGATTAATTTTGACCTTTCCTTATTCTCTTTCTATTGGAACTAGCAGAAAAACTACTAGAACTAGCAGAAGGAATAGCTCTGGTTATTCTACAAGCCAGAAAATGCAGGCCTAGTAAACTGGGTGTTAGCTGGAAAAGAGTAGAATTGTTACCTTGAATAGAAAGCATAACTTGACCCCCTGGCACACTAGCTGCATTCCAGAGAACTCTTGGGTAATGCAAAGAGCTGCATATTAAGTCATTATTCATCAGCTTTGCTTACATTGGCAGGGAAGTTCTCCCAAAGGAAGAAGAATGATTCCAAACTATGATTAAAACTCACACTTTAAGAATCTTAAAAATCACATCAAGAAGTTTTCTGTATCTGTCAGTACATGGGCATTTAGCTACCCCACAGAAGCCGTGCTAAACATGGGCCAAGAGAACAATGAATCCATATGATCACTTTACATTCATTTACAACTCTGTTTCTGTTATACCCCAAATCTCTTATTTGACAAACACTTCTCTTGGCTGGACTGATGGTTTCAGTTGGTATTTTGCACAAATTATCACATCAGCAATTCCCCAGCCTCGTTTTCCCAATGTATGGCTGTCCAGATTAACTACCATATCAAGTTGCTTTACTTTAGGCAGCAATTTTACACAACTCAGTGTGATTAAAAAAAAAAACAAAAACAAAAAACAGTACTTATTTCCAAAATCAGAAGCTGTATCACAATTAGCAAGCAATAGGGAAACAATGTGTTATGCAATAAATGCAGTTTGGTAGAAGACAAAAATCTCATGAAACGTGGGGCCCCCAGGGGAATCAATAAAAGATAACCTTGAAGGATTAAAAAAAGACAAATAAATAAGAACTATAGTTCCATCTGAAAAATGCTGATAGAGGTGAATTTACTTGGAGATGTTTAATTCTGTTTATTTACTTGATTGTTTATTTGGGGAAGGGGTTTTTGGTACTGAAACATATTCATTTGCCCATCAAAAAATTATGTATTCATGTTCTCCTAGATGGTAGGCATTGTACCGGGTACTAGGGAAACTGAGGCAAATAAGACATGAGCCTTGTACTCAAGGAATTGCCAACTTAGAAATGATCACTGAGTTGGGATCAACTTGACGGCAATGGGTTTGGTTGGTTTTATAGCGCCATCAGGGCTCCATACATACATACATACATATACATATATATATGTTGTTGTTAGGTGCCGTCAAGTCGGTTCCGACTCATAGCGACCTTATGCACAACAGAACAAAACACTGCCCAGTCCTGCACCATCCTCACAATCGTTGTTATGCTTGAGCCCATTGTTACAGCCACTGTGTCAATCCATCTTATTGCGCTGACCTTCTACTTTACCAACCATGATGTCCTTCTCCAGGGATAGATTCCTCCTGGAAACATGTTCCAAGTATGTGAGAGGTAGTCTCATCATCTTTGCTTCTAAGGAGTACTCTGGTTGCATTTCTTCTAAGACAGATTTGTTAATTCTTTTGGCAGTCCACGGTATATTCAATATTCTTCACCAACACCACAATTCAAGGGTGTCAGTTCTTCTTTGGTCTTCCTTTTTCATTGTCCAGCTTTCACATGCATATGAGGCAATTGAAAACACCATGGCTTGGGTCAGGTACACCTTAGTCCTCAAGGTGCCTTTGCTTTTCAACACTTTAAAGAGATCTTTTGCAGCAGATTTGCCCAGTGCGATGGGTCTTTTGATATCCTCACTGCTGCTTCCATGGGTATTGATTGTGGATCCAAGTAGAATGAAATCCTTGACAACTTCAATCTTTTCTCCATTTATCATGATGTGGCTTGTTGGTCCAGTTGTGAGGATTTTGGTTTTCTTCATGTTGAGGTGTAATCCATACTGAAGGCTGTGGTCTTTGATCTTCATCAGTAAGTGCTTCAAATTCTCTTCACTTTCAGCAAGCAAGGTTGTGTTATCTGTCTGCATAATGCAGGTTGTTAATGAATCTTCCTCCAATCCTGATGCCCGGTTCTTCTTCATATAGTCCAGCTTCTAAGGTTATTTGCTCAGCATACAGATTGAACAGCTATGGTGAAAGGATATATACAATTGACATTGAGTCAATTCTAATTCATGGCGACCTCATGTGTCAGAGTAGAGCCATGCTCCACAGGGTTTTCAATGGCTGTGATCTTTTGTAAGCAGATTACCAGGCCTTTCTTCCGAGATGCCTCTGGGTGGATTTCATCTGCCAGCCTTTTATTTGGCAGCTGAGAACTTAACCATTTGCACCACTTAGAGACTTATATACATACACTCTCTCTCTGCCTCTCTCACTCTCTAATATATATAATTATATATGTGTATAATTTTTTATATATATATACGTACATATATGCATACATATATATTCTTCAATCCACTTAATATGCTGAATCTAATGTAATGAAAAAGAAAATTTAAAAAAAGCTTAAAAGAATTTACAAACTGAGACTGAGCCTATGAGTTTTTTAATGACTTTAAACAAAATACTCTTCTGACAACTTTTACTGCTGCATTTAGATATAAGACAGATGGATAGAAATTGAGATTTGCACATTTAAGGAAGCCAGTTGACTCGAAGGCAATGGGTTGGATTTTAGTCTACATATATATGTAGTCATCGACCTAATGACTGTGCTGTCATTTCTCAACATATATTCGGAAAATCACCATCCCTTGAGATATTCCTTCAAAAATCACAAGGTGTGGGGTTTGAGCAACTTAATTTGGAAGCTGCTGGATACTGTTACTCTGTCTTAGAGATCCATGACAAAACTTCACATATCAAAGGCTACATGAGGTATTACATCAAAAAATCTAGTTTAATTTATGAAAACCAGTCTTTCCTAAACTAACTTGATCATGGGTGGATATTCTGTGTAGCACCTCTTGACATCCATGGAACAAATGCTCTGCAGGACCTTCTCTTGGCAATGTTTTCTTGGCAAACATGTACCTATTGCTCTTAAAAGAATATTTGCAGACCACTTGTACTACTGACCTCAGTGACACTTTATAGAGCTTAAATTCCCATGTCCTAATGTGCACATTTCCAGAATCTAATGCTTATACTGAATATTGAATAAACCATGGTCTGCCATGGACTGCCAAAAGAATGAACAAATCTGTCTTAGAAGAAGTACAACCAGAATGCTCCTTAGAAGCAAGGATGGCAAGACTGCGTCTTACATACTTCGGACATGTTGTCAGGAGGGGTCAATCCTTGGAGAAGGACACCATGCTTGGCAGAGTACAGGGTCAGCGGAAAAGAGGAAGACCCTAAACGAGGTTGATTGACACAGTGGCTGCAACAATGAGCTCAAGCATAACAACAATTGCTCAGGACCGGGCAGTGTTTCGTTCTGTTGTGCATAGGGTTGCTATGAGTCGGAACCGACTCTATGACACCTAACAACAACAGCAATGCTTCTATGGAAGCCTGGTGGCAAAGTGGTTAGGAACTTGGCTACTAACTGAAAGGTTAGCAGTCCATATAATTGCCTCATAAGAATGCAAAAGCTGAATATAAACGTTTTTAAAAAGTAAGATTGAAAAAGAATTGATGAATTCAAATCGTTGTGTTGACAAAGAATTTTGAATATACCATGGACTGTCAGAGAAATGAACAAATCAGTCTGGAGGAAGTACAGCCAGAATGCTCCTTAGGAGCAAGGATGGCAAGGCTTTGTCTTATTTACTTTGGACATGTCATCAGGAGGGATCAATCGCTGGAGAAGGACATCATGTTTGATAAAGTAGATGGTCAGGAGAAAAGGAGACCCTCAAAGAGATGGATTGACACAGTGGCTGCAACAATGGGTTGAAATATACTAATGATTGTGAGGATGGCACAGGACCAGGCAATATTTCACACTATTACACATAAAGTCAATGAGTTGGATCCTACTCCATGACAACTAACAACAACAACAAGCAGTTATATAATAAAGCGAACTATGCAAATTGAAACTCAAAAGAAATAGGCATGTAAGAAGGAGTAACCTATAATATGAAAGGTTATGGGCAAATGCAAAAGAATAAAAGGTTTGACACAGAGCAGCCAATTTGCTATTAAACAACTTTCATGAATTGCTTGATTTTCTGTATTTTTGTTTTTCTTGATGTAAATGTGATTCAACTGGTTGAAAAAACTTCTACATGATTACTTTTTTAGCTTCAGGTTATGGATCACTCCTTCAGGGCAGGCTAAAAAGTTCAACAGAAAACATGGCCGGGCAAAGGGAGTTATGTTCTTTTGTTGTAAAGAAAGTTCCTACAAAGAACCATGGGAAACTCATTAGCTTGATAGAATATATTCATAAGATCTGTGGAGTAAGTCAAAATAATTTTATTTCCTTTATGTCAGTTCCACAGAGAATGAGCATCCCTCTGACCCTTTGTTCTTTGATAAAGCCTTCCATGACATCAAAAATCACTTAAAAATACACCTCATTCTCCAACGTCCATCGTGTTGGTCCCTTCGGAGATGTTCAAGACTCTTAGAAGCCCACTGTTCTCTCTCCTGGCCCACACAGGTTTTAAATAAATTCTTTATATTTACATTTTTCATTAATGTAGCTATACGGAAGCCCTGGTGAAACGTGGTTAAGCACTCAGCTGCTAACTGAAAGATCAAGAGTTCGAAACAGATGGATATTATCCATTAGGAAAGCTAAGCACTCTGCTTACCCTGCTTACCAGATCATCTGTAGTGAACAATTCCACATTTTTTTTTCCCCACATCAAAGATTCTGCTTCTAGGCATGGCTGGTATCTGTCCCTCTCCCAATTCCACAGCGCCTTCCTACAGAATCAAAGCCTCTTTCCAAATTTACAGTTCCTGTCGGAGATGGGTTACCCAGTCATCGAGGTAAGCACGGGCTTACTTACTAATCTGTAGTGAACAATTTCACCTGTTTATCACCACGTCATACAGTGAAACCCATGTGAAATTGTTCACAATAGATTACTAACTAAGCACAAGTAAGCCTGTGCTTACCTTGCCTGTTGGATAATCTGCCCCAGTTCAAACTCCTTAGCCGCTTCACTGGCGAAAAGATGTGGCAGTCTGTTTCCACGACGATTACAGCCTTGAAAATCCCATAGGGTAGTTTTACCCTGTCCTATACGGTTGCTATGAATCCGAATCCACTTCATGGTAATGGGGAACGTAGCTATGAGTATCATTTATTGTAGCTCTTAAATAAGTTAATAAATAACCAGTTACCAAGCTGTGTTCCATACGGTTTTAAGTGGAGGCTTCTCAGAAATAGATTGCCAGGCCAACTCTTGGTGGACTCGAACGTCCAACCTTTTAGTTACTAGCCGAATGCTTTATTTGTTTGCACTGTCCAGGGACTCCAAATGAGTTCACATAGGTAAAATATCTATAATAGCATCGGACACACAGTAAATATTTCCTAAGTATTGATTGTTATTATAATTTGCCAGTAATTTTAAATTCAATATCTACTTCACTCCTCACACAATGCCACATGTTGTTGATGATGTTGTTAGTTGCTTTCCAGTGGATTCTGACCCACAAGGACTCCAAGTATGCAGAAAAGAGCTGTTCCATAGGGTTCTCAAGGCTGTGATCTTTTGGAAGCAGATCACCAGGCCTGTCTTTCGAGGAGCCTTTGGGTGGGTTTGAACCACCAACTGTTTGGACAGTAGTTGAGTGCTTAGCTGTTTGTACCACCCAGGAACTCCTACACAAAGCCACTATTGGGAAGATATTCTTCTCCTCATTTGACAGATGAGGAGACTAAAGTTCCGTGACACTAAACAACTTGAAGGAAAAACCAACCAGATACCAATGATGGGAATCACTTTACAGTCAAAAGCCAATTATACATTTATTTTCTTGTAATTCATTAAACTCCAATTATTATAATCCCTGTTTCACAGGTGAGAAAAATTAAGCACAGTTTAGTGAATTAAATTCAGTATCTTGGATTGATACAGTGGCCACAACAATGGACACAAGCATAACAACAATGGCGTAGGACCAGGCAGTGTTCCAGTCTACGCCTAGCAGGGCGGTATTCCATTTGGCACCTAACAACAACAACAGTTCAGTAGCTTACTAAAGATCATATGGGGTCAATGGTAGAGCCTGGTATGATGTATAATTTTATGTTTCAATGTGGCCAGGCTCTAGCATCCAGCTATTCAATCAATCATTCATTTCAGTATTGTTGTGAACATATTGTATAGATGTGATTAAAATCCATAATAAAATGACTTTAAGTAAGGACGACTATTCTAGAAAATCTGGGTGGGCCTGACTCAATCAGTCCAAAGAGGTTAAGAACGTAGCAGAAACTTCCCTGAAAAAGAACTTTCATACGTGGACTATAGCTTCAGCTCATGCCTGAGAGTTCCAGAATGCCCTTCCTGATGGCCTGCTCTACAGATTTTGGACTTGCCTAGCCAAGCCCTATGATTGTGTAAGATTGCAGTAAACTGATAACTTATATTTCTTGCTGGTTCTGTTTCTCTAGTTGAACCCTGACCGATACATCTGGATTCAAATTCAAATATCTGTGTCCAAGACAGGATCCAGGTACCACAGTGACCACCAGTACCCTGGTCAAATGGATCTTGGCTTTGTCGGACCCCCATGGGCTCAATCAATGCAACTTATAACACTATGTACCTTCAATAAACTATCCAGATGTTTTCCTATTTATCTAACACCGTCTTCCTTCTACTAGTTCTAAGCCAATAATAAACAATGTAAATAGTAAAAGAAATTTACTGAGGAAACACTGTTTCAGGAAAGAACCAAAAGCTTGGAATTCATTATGTTGCTTAATAGGTATAAGCTATAAAGTGGAAAGATTCTGATCAACGCATGGAAGAATTTCCTAAGCATGAGAGAAGTCTAAAATAGACTGGGCTAATACAAGAGATGGAAAGGTCTCCACCTGTGGTGGTATCCAAGCCCAAGATCAAGAATCATTTGACAAGGAGACTGAAGAGGAAACCCAGCATCGGATGGCAGCTGAAGTTGACAAATGCTACGGTCCTTAATTCCAAAACTCTGTCCTCTGGGAACTCACATATTTAGTCTCCATCATATCATTTTAAACTGCTGATAAAACTGTCCTCAAATGACTAAGTACATGCATGCTCAGACATTTTGCAAAATTTGGAATAAATCAATGAATTTTATCTTTTCTTGTATGTCTTCCCAGAAGGGTGACTACAAAGTTCTATAAACAGACACTCAAAAAATGCAAGTTAGAGTCAGTTCACAGTCATCTACATTGGTGGTTGCAGCAAATGGACAGATAACCCAAAACAACAGATAACAGCCAAAAAAAGAAAAATTTTATTTGGCTTTTAAAGTCTGCACCCCATCTTCTCCATGATGAGGAGGAGATTGTGGCTGAAAAATATAAAATGACTGTAGGCAAGTGTTTCCCTAGTACTTGGATGAACAAACTTAAATTATGAAGCTAATTGCTTTATTACAGATGAAAAAGTTCTTGGCTTCATAATGGAGCGCCCATCAAACTTACCCACGGTGGAATAATGTGCCTTGTCTTAACTTGCCCCAACCTTACTGGACTGTCAATAAGTTTGGGCTGTGGGACAGTTAGCTCCTAGATGATCTGAGCCAAGAGCCCAGAGAGTGAAAGGACAATGAGCTCTGTAGGTAAGCTTCAAAGAATTTTAGAGAAGTAAAGTTTGAACAACTGTACTCATTGCCTAAGCTATGAACCACTGCTCAGAAAAGTGAGAAAAGACTTCAACTTCATTTTTTGTTTTTTTTAAGTAAAAAAAAAAAAAGTTACTGTAAAGTAATTCAAGATGGAATACAATTCTGTGTTCAGGAGAGATTGCAGGGCTGGGAAGTTGAAGATCTGGGTTCTAGATCCAGGTCTCTTAATAACTATCGGTGAACTGGTGGCAAATTACTTAACCTCTCTAGGCCCCACTACATTGATAGTTGCAGCCTTCAGTATGGATTGCATCTCAGCATAAAGAAAACAAAAATCCTTACAACTAGACCAATAAGCAACATCATGATAAACGGAGAAAATATTGAACTTGTCAAGGATTTCATCTAACTTGGATCCATGATCAACATCCATGGACGCAGCCGTCAAGAAATCAAAAGACGCATTGCATTGGGTAAATCTGCCTCAAAGGACTTCTTTAAAGTGTTGAAGAGCAAAGATGTCACCTTGAAGACTAAGGTGCACCTGACCCAAGCCATGGTCTTTTCAATCGCATCATATGCATGTGAAAGCTGGGCAATGAATAAGGAAGACCGAAGAAGAATTGACACCTTTGAATTGTGGTGTTGGCGAAGAATATTGAATATACCACGGACTGCCAAAAGAACGAACAAATCTGTCTCAGAAGAAGTACAACCAGAATGCTCCTTAGAAGCAGGGATGGTGAGACTGCGTCTTATGTACTTTGGACATGTCATCAGGAGGGATCAGTCTCTGGAGAAGGACATCATGCTTGTCAGAGTACAGGGTCAGTGGAAAAGAGGAAGACTTTCAATGAGGTGGATTGACACAGTGGCTGCAACAATGAACTCAAGCATAACAACGATTGTAAGGATGGCTCAGGACCGGGTAGTGTTTCGTTCTGTTGTGCATAGGGTGGCTATGAGTCGGAACCAACTCGATGGCACCTAACAACAACAACAGACCCCACTTTCCTTATCATAAAAGATAGATGGGTAGGTAGGTAGGTACATAGATAGATAGATAGACAGACAGACAGGCAGACAGATACATAGCTGCCTTTGTGTCTACTCCAATTCATGGCAATCTTATGTACAAAAGAACAAAACTTTGCCTGCTCTGGATCATCCTCACCATCACCAGCATGTTAGAGTCCATCATTACAGCTGTTGTGCCAAATCCACCTCACCAAGGATCTCCCTCATCCTCTCTGTCCTTTCACCTCTTCAAACATGATGTGCGTCTTCAGCGATTACCCCTCCTGATGACGTGTTCAAAACAAGCAAGTTGGACAGTACTCTGTTGTGATCCATAAACTTTTCATTGGCTAATTTTCAGAAGTGTATCTCCAAGCCTTTCTTCTAAGCTGTCTTAGTCTGGAAGCTCTGCTGAAATCTGTCCACCGTGGGTGACCCTGCTGGCATTTGGAATACCAGTGGCATATCTACCAGGATCACAGCAACATGCAGGCCACTACAGTATGACACGCTACTTTAAAGCTTTCTTACCAAGTCTTGGTTACTGTTCCAAAAGCACTTTCACATTTCAACTCATCAAGTCCTTCCAACAACCTGAGAAGCTAGGTACCATTAGTAATCCCATTTTACAGTTGGCAGAAATGAGGCACAGAAAGTAACTTGCCGAGGGCAGGGTCCTTGAATGGGGTCAAATAAGATTCCAATCCATACTCTTAACCACCATGCTATACTGCCTCTCAGCTAGAAAATATGAGAGTTGAATGAGATGTTCTCTCAGGCACCTGTAGCTCCTATGTTCTGTGAGTCTACAATATAGCAAAATGTCTAATAGAAAATTTAAAGGGCTAGCCTCAGAAGGAGCATCTACTTGAAGAATTATTCCTCCTTCAAGACCCAGATAAAATGCCCCTCCTGTATGCCCTGGGTCTAAGAAAGACGAGCACTGTTTTAAATTCTGGCTTTTAAAACTTATCACATCGTTAGGGGCTATGCTTAGCTTGTCTTTCTCATTTGATTGCTAACTCTCCCAAGTCAAGACCATGGCTTGGTCATCTTCGTGTGCCCCCATAAGCTATAATATGATAGGTGTTCATTTAAATAGGACTGTGTTAACTAGCATATATATGTACTGACACTTCCAACTTTTGACAAGTTTTCTTTTTTTGAAAGAATATGGAAGAATATATATTAAAATAACCTGGTCCCCTTTCTCCAACATCCATGAACTCTCCTTATCCTACACCCCCAAACTTCTTTCTCTTGGCTTTCATTTTGTCTCTTGCCACTGTTCCCTGGAGCCACGCTGGCCTTCTTACTGTTTGTCATCACGCCAACAGACCCACCCTCAGGACCTCGAAGGTAAATCCCACTTGCCTGAAATTCCCTTCACTCAGATACACACAGCTCATTTCCTCACTTCCTTTAGATCTCTGCTAAAATGTCATTGTACCAGAGAATCCTTCACTGAGCACTGCTTCCCACTTCCTGATCCCTTGCCCCCAAACCTGGCTACCGCTTCTTCTCTGTGGCATTTTCTATTGCCTAAAATAATGCAGAGACATTTGGACTTACCCGTTTTCCTTCCATTCAGGTGAAAGCACCATGAAGTCAGGAAGCTTTGCCAATTTGGTTATTGCTATATCCTTATCTCACTACTCCCCTGTCAATTTGTTGTACTGCGATGGTTGTGTGTTGTTGGGATACTGGAAGCTATGCCACTGGTATTTCAAATACTAGAAGGGTCACCCATGGTGAACAGGTTTCAGTGGAGCTTCCAGACTGGGAGGAAAGACCTGGAGATCTACTTCTGAAATTTAGCCAATGGAAACCCTGTAAGTCACAACAGAACATTATCTGGCTCCTTTGCTTTGGACACATAAACAGGAAGGATCAATCACTAGAGGGTGATGTCACATTTGGTGAAGCAGAGGGCCAGCAAGGGAAAGGGAGACCCTTGGTGAGATGGATTGGCACAACTTGAACATGCTGGCAATAATGAGAATGACTCTGGACCTGGCAACATTTTGTTCTGCTGTATATAAGGTCACCGTGAACTGGAGTTGACCCGATGGCAGCTAGCTATCTCCATCTATTGATATCCTCAACACCTTGAATACTGCCTAGCACGTACTAGCCCATTAAACACTGTGTTGAATAATAAATGAAAAAATAAAATAAATTTCATCATATAAATATTGAAAATGCTTTTAAAAGGATGTGTTTGTCTTACACCTAAGGATTATGATAGCAGCAAATTTAAATGTGAAACTTTAGGTGAATAACCCGAAGTCCATCTCTGGTCTGTGGCTTATAATATTTGTTAAAAAAAACAACCAAGAGGATGTGAAGCTCATTTGTTTGCAGTGAGGTTTGGGTACATAGGTTCCACCACTAAGGGGTCGGATGAGTAATACAGGTGCATTGGACACAGGGGAACTTCTGGGCACGTGGATGGGGTGATGCATCTTAGTGCTGGGAACTGGACGGTTTTGTAATTGAACAAGTGCTTTCTGTACACTCCTCAAGGTCACAAATCCTGCCTTGTTCATCTGTCTCTTCAGTGATGGTACCAGGTAGGAAGAGGAGTGCTTTCATGCTTGTGGAGTGAATGAAGCCAGTACTAAACTCAGAAGCTTCCCCCCACCCTGCTTCAAGTTTTCTCTACCTGGACTGCACACTTAATTCAGCCATGGTAAAGCTAGAATGCCAAGTACTGCTGCTCTGGAAGACTCTGTTCCCAAAAGCATGTTTACCATCTACATCTCTGAGCACTTTTTAGAGACTCTCTAACCCATTGCTTAGAAAATCCCAAGTTGAGATGAAGAAGGACTGAGTTCAACTATGAGTCTATCTTGGAGGAATTACAACCAGAATACTCCTTAGAAGCGAGGAGGCTAGACTTTGCCTCTCTTACTTCACCAGAAAAGACCAATCGCTAGAAAAAGATATCATGTTTGGTAAAGTAGAGGGTCAGGAAAAATGAAGGAGACATCCCATGAGATGAATTGCTACAATGGCTGCAACAATGGCCTCAAATAGAGCAAGACCGTGAGAATAGGGTAGGACCAGGCAATGTGGTATTCTGTTACATGTAAGGTTGCAACGAATTGGAGCTGACTCAACCCCAACTAACAACAACCATCCTGTGCAAAATCTGGCTTTGAATTGAGACTCGGTAAATGTTAAATAAATGAAGAATTAAAGAATCCATAGGGAACCTCTCTCAAGAAGAGCGTGAGCACTTAGGAAGTATGCCAAGTACATTTATAAATTGTTCTTTTCCCTTAATTAACTGAGAGGTACCAAGATTTTTATTTTACAGGTATAGCGAGGAAAGTCTAGAAAGAGAAAATGCTTTGCAGATAGTGACACCACATGTCACTGGTGGAACCAAGAGAAATTTGAAGTCTCTTTAGGTTATATACTACTCTGCTTCAAGAATCAGAAACTGATTTTAATAAAGACCTGTCCAGATCTCTCTTTTGCAACTGTCTGACCACATATGGTCGAAGCAGAATGGCTTCCTTGGATAATTATACTAAGGTCACCCATTTACAGGTATGCATGTGAATTATTACTAATGGTAAGCCATTAAAAAAAAAAAAGCCATTAGTATACAAATTATCTACCTAGTCCTCCATTCACCCATCTATCTACCCATCCATCCATCTACCCATCCGTCTATCCATCCATCCCTCCCTCCCTCCCTCCACCCATCCATCTATTGTTCTAGCATTATACTACGTTTAATCATTTGCTGTATCAGCTTTGTAACTTTTTCTAAGTCCATGTTGATAGAGATTAATTACTGCTTAATATTTTTCTTCAAGTTATATTTCCTTTAAGTTCTTTAAGTATTGCTTTAAAATGAATTTTAACCCTTCTATCTGAAACATAAAAATGCTATTTTTCTAGAACACACTAAACATCTAGTAAATTAAATCTATCCATTCAGTTACCACTTAAAAACATATTACATACTACCAGTAGTATGTGTAGCTTAGTTAGGCAAATGCTGAGTTTAGGAGCCAAATAAACTTGAATTCAGCTCTGCTCCCACCTGCTGTGTGACCTAGGACCAGTGACTTAAGCTCTCTAAGTCTTGGGTCATTGCCTGACAAATGCAGATGTTGTTTCCAACTTTAGAGGGTTATGGTGAAGATGAAATTCAATGGTAATGAGGAATGCACCAGACTCAGGCAGGTCAATTAATACATTTATATTTTTAACAAATGCAAAATATAAGGAGGCAAGAAAGGACGAGGAAAACAAAACAAAAACAACCAACTGCAACAAGATTCCAGTCCCCTGATTTTTTTCCACATCCAAATGAGTGTCTGGAGTCCACCATTTGTCAACTATACTGCAGTCAGAAAGTTTCCTTCTGTATTAGGTAAAGTACAGACAATGAAAAGCTATTTAAACCATCTTAGCGAAATCACAAGACCTTATCTACAAGGAAGGCTTTAAAGGGGAGGGAGGGCCAGCCTGTAGCCATTTACAACCATAGAGGATAATTAGAGATTCCATGTGTCCAATGACTCTTTAGGGGGTCTTTGAATGTTGGTCAGATTTAAAGCTGAGAAAGAGAAAAATGATTCAGCAGATGACAAAACAGTCCCAAATCCATCTTCATGCATTTTCCAGAAAACCCTGGATCTCTTTCAAAAGCTTTAAATAGACAGTAACAATAAAAAATCTGGAGCTCGGACATTACATATATACGTTGTGTGTGTGTGTGTTATTTTTTTTTACAATGTTTGCACTAACTTGGATCAGGTTACTTTAGAAAAATAGCATAATTAAAGTGGCTTGATGGCAAGGTATTTCATAAATACCTTCACAGCTTAGTAAGCCAACTGAAAGGTATTAAATAATGGGTGAGAAAGATCTGTCTCCTCCAGAGGCATCTTAGCTGCAGAACCAGTAAATGACATAGATGACCCCAGAACCACAGATTCCTTATTAATTAACCCAAACCCAACCCCATTGCTGTCAAGTTGATTCCAACTCATATTAACCTAAAAAAGAAGTTGTAAAATCCTAGGCCACCAGAAGACTGAGGAGAAAATGCGTTTTTATCAGGCTGTCCACCAACACAGAGCAGCGGAGGTTCTAGTCTGAGAAAGAACGGACCCACCTTGGAGATTTCCAAACTAAAAGGCAAATAACTAGGCTCCAACAAATGATGATCTTATGTATAACAAAACGAAATGTTTCCTGGCCCTTTGCCATCTTCTCGATCATTGGTATGTTTGAGCCCAGTGTTGTAGCAACCGTGTCAATCCATTGAGTGTTTTCCTAGTTTTCACTGACCCTCTGCTTAACCAACCATGATGCACTTTTCTAGAGATTGGTCTTTCCTGACATAAGTCGAAATCTCACCACCCTCACTTCTAAGGTACACTTGGTTATATTTCTTCTAAGACTGATTTATTCGTTCTTCTAGCACAGTATATTCAAGTATGCTGTTGCTGGGTGCCTTTAAGTTGATTCTGACTCATAGTAACCCGAAGTGACAGAGTAGAGCTGCCCCATAGGGTTTTCTTGGCTACAATCTTTACAGAAACAGATCATCAGGTCTTCCTCCTGTGGAGCTGCTGGATGGGTTCGAACCACCAACCTTTCAGTTAGCAGCCAAGTGCTTAACCTTTGCACCACCAGATATCTCTATATTCAAGTATACCAGGGTAACATTAAGCCAGGACAGCAGCTCACTCCTTCCAAGGGCATGTGCATGTCTAAGAGAGCTCCATACGCCCTTTTTGGGGAGGAGGAACATCAGGGTATAGAAAAAGCATTTGCAAAGTGGTTCAGACAGCTTTTCCAAGGCTCATCTGACTCCTCTCTTTCCATACTCAAATGCAGAGATAAAATTTTGTTCTTAAGGAGAGATATAGCCACTTAGAAAATATTTGTTTTGCCCTATCAATAACTAGCATGTATTTTCTTCTGTCTCCCTATAGCTAATTTTTATCCAGGGGCCCACTCTTCCTGTCATAATGTTGTTGTCGTTAGCTGCCTAGGACTTCTGGCAACCCCATGCACAACAAGAGGAAACACTGCTTGATCTGGTGTGATTCCCATGATCAGCTGGAGATAGGACCATTGTGATCCATAGAGTTTTCATTGGCTGATTTTTGTAAGTAGATAGACAGGTCTTAGCTGTTGTGCTATCTGTCTTAGCCTGTCTTAGTCTTAATCTATCTTAGTCTAGAAGCTCAGCTGAAACCTGTTCAGCATCATAGCAGCACACATGAGATGGCTGCCCATGAGATGCATTGGCCAGGCATTGAAACTGGATCTCCTGCACAGAAGGCAAGAATTCTACCATGGAAACACTACTGCCCCCATGTCATAGCATTAAACCGCCTAATTTCTAAAGTTTGGTTAAGTCTTATTTTTTGTTTCTTTGTTTTGCTTTTTAAGGTAGAAGTAGATTTTACTTAATTAAATGATGGACACATAATCATAGAATGCTAATTTAGACAAGAGCCTTGGTCATTATCTAGCCTAGGTTTACGGATGAATATATTGAGACCTAGGAAGGTTTACTTTCTCAACATTCATCAAGGCCACAGGACCAGCCATTGACAGACTGAGCCAAGGTCATTTGACTCTCAGTCTAGTGCTCCTCTGGGGAGCAGAGCAAGAATTTATTGTCAGGGCGTGGGCGGTAGGAGGGGAGCAATTGAGTTCTCCATGGAGGGGAATTAATTAAAAGAATAAAGAGATAAGAGGGGAAGAGAGAAGAAATAAAATAAAATAAAATAAAATTCCTTTGAATGGAAGTATTAGGAAATCTAGGGGTTGAGACAAAGCAAATTTTTCATGTAACAAGAAGGCCTATCAGACATGAAATCTTCCCTCAAAAGTCTTAAAGAAGTCAGCTTACCCAGAAACATTGCTTTTTAGTAAATCAAAGTGGAGAGAGAGAGACAGAGTCAGAAAGAACCATTGAGAAATTTTATTAAGCAGTACAGTATCAGGCATCAGGAAAAACATTAATATTAACTAATTTTAATATTAATTAAAATATTTTTAAATACTCAAAAGCTAGCAAATAAGGAACTATATAAGTACAGCCAGAATAGAATGCTCCTTAGAAGGGAGGATGGTGAGGCTTCATCTTAAGTACTTTGGACATGTTATCAGGAAGGACCAGTCCCTGGTGAAGGTAAAGTAGAGGGTCAGTGAAAAAGAGGAAGACCCTCAATGAGATGGATTGACACAGTGGCATAACAACAATTGTGAGGATGTCACAGGACTGAACAGTATTTTGTTCTGTTGTAGATAGGGTCACTACGAGTTGGAATCGACTCGAAGACACCTAAGAACAAATATATATGTGTATATATATATATCAGGTTAATTACAGCAGTAGTCAGTGAAATAGTTATTATCTGAGCTTCATTATCACACAGCACAATAACTAATATAATGCATCCATCTATTTAGTCTTTAAAAAGTGTTAAAAAGTAAAGATGTCACTTTGAGGTCTAAGGTGAGCCTGGTATTTTGAATCGCTTCATATGCATGTGAAAGCTGGACAATGAGTAAGGAAGACAGAAGAAGGGTTGATGTATCTGAATTATGGTGTTGGTGAAGAATACTGACTATAACGTGGACTGCCAGAGGAATGAAGAAATCTGTCTTGGAAGAAGTACAGCCAGAATGGTCCTTAGAAGGGAGGATGGCAAGAGTTTGTCTTACGTACTTTGGACATGTTATCAGGAGGGACCAGTCATATCTGGCAAACTAGAGGGTCAGCCAAAAAGAGGAAGACCCTGAACGAGATGGACTGACGCAGTGGCTGCAAAAATGGGCTCAAGCACAGCAATGACTGTGAGGATGGCAAAGGACTGGACAGTGTTTTGTTCTGTTGTACATAGGGTCACTATGAGTCAGAACTGACTTGACAGCACCGAACAACAAAATAACAACAATTCTTAAATTGTAGGTAGTGAAAGTTCAGTAGAATTTCACCCTCCATGCAGAGTTCGATTCCTGCCCAAGGCACCTCATGTGCAGCCATCACGCATCTGTCAGTGGAGGCTTGCATGGTGCTCTGATGCTGAATAGGTTTCGGCTGAGCTTCCAGACTAGGCTGGACTAGGAAAAAAGGCTTAGTGATCTACTTCCAAAAGTCAGCCAGTGAAAACCCTATGGATCCAATGCTCCAATTCCGTTGTATATGAAGTCATCATGAGTTGGGTGCCAACTTAAAGGCAGCTAACAATAACAGTAATTCTTAAAGTAATTTAAGTGCTAGTTGACCACACATGAAAATATTCTGGTAAATCAGGCTCCATAGGATCCTAACAGATTGTCGTCTTTTGGATGACAGGCGCCACATCACGTATACCTTTGCATCTCTCAGCAGGTATACGTTTTGTATGAAATGAGAGCACAATAAATATTTGTTGAATGGCCAAATGAAAGAAACTAATGATCTCACCAACAAATGGAGAGGATGAAAACGGTTCTAAAATGAGGCTTCACAGGACTTTTGGCCCCAGCAGCTTGCATGCAAATAAAGAGCTAAATCCCATCAATAAATTAAAATCGCATTTAAAAATCAAATGAGATCCCTTTTTTATTGGGTGGACTTGGGTATGGATCTCTGGCCTGGTAATGAGTGGAATATAGTCCATGTCATTTTCAGTCAAATCCTGAAAATATAGATGACAAGCTCCAAAATTACACAGAAAACCCAAACATTTCCCCTTTGGTTATTATATTTCATATTATTTCGGGTTTCAAAGCAAATATCTTTTCCATTAAAAAAAAACACACCCAAACCTTCTAGGCCTTTCTTCTTATGCTGCAAATTATGTTTGTTACACGAAAACAGGGTTTGTAAATTCAGCCTTTATTTCCTTATTTGTTGTACTATTTATCACAATGCTGCACTATTTAAATGTAAGATGTTTTGCTTAGAGAGAATTGGCCACGGGAATGGAACAGAATTACGTGAAATTCAGTTGGAAATTCTAGTTTAAAACTTATACTTCCCTCTTTGATGGTAACTGAAAGGGAAAAAGAAAAAAAAATACAGAACACAGCCCAGTCAGAGAGGAGGGGAGGGAGGAGGGGAATTACCAAATCTTTGAAAAAATAAAGCTGTATAATCTGCTATATTTCAGGCTGCCTTTATCCTCACAATCCCCCATCTTTGTTTAAGCCACAAACGACCTCTACAAAAATCAGCTCACTGGCCTCCCTCTATTATACAGCTCCCTGCACAAATCAAATGACGCTTAGGCTGAAAAGCTGATTTAAAAAAAAAAAAAAAAAATACACCACCCAACACATGCGCAAACTGATGTATTTAAAAAGTGGTTATCATTTCTAATCCTTTTCTCTCTCTCCAGGTAAGAGATGATCTTTCTAAGGAGTCCACAAAACTCTGTCACCGAGCACACTTCACCTCTTGCATTTGCTTTGATTGGGGATTTTCTAAAATAACCTTCCCACAAAGTGTCTCATCATTAGCATTGATTTTTAACACGTTGGGAGAGGAGCGGATGGCTGTAGTGTAACTGTTTAATGTCAGAGAATCACCGAGACCACCTCCTACTTATTGCTCTCATGATCCAGTTTTCTTCTGGAGAAACAAATTTTCTTATCCTGCAAACAACTCAGGCTCTGCATTATCCGGGTACTTTAGGTCTTTTCTGTTTCATTGTGTTTTCGTATTTTTTGATTGTAATGAATTCTAGATTCTGGCCAGCATTCTCAGAAAGAAACACATCTTTCTTGGCTTTTTGGTGCTGGCTTTGCTCCTGATGGCTAGCATAATAGAAAAAAAAAAAAAAAACCAATCCCACTGCCGTCGAGTCAATTCTGACTCATAGCGACCCTATAAGACAGAGTAGAACTGCTCCATAGAGTTTCCAAGGAGCATCTGGTGGATTTGAACTGCCGAACCTTTTGTTTAGCAACCATAGCACTTAACCACTACGCCACCAGGGTTTCCAGCGTAACAGGGACACCCTTAAATGTCCAGAATCCATCTCTCTTCTCTCTGTGCTTTACAGGCCCTCCAACCCAAATTCAAGTTCCTTCTATATGGCCCCATAGCATCAGGAACCTGGTTTCCCAGTCTTTGATTAATGCCTGTGTTACCTTTGACAGGATGAGGTATTTCATGTGAGCTGGTTCAATGGTAGGACTCTCTCCACCTGTGCAGGAAACCCTATCCTATCCTGTCTGTCAGTGGAGGCTTGTATGTTGCTATGAAGCTGAGCAAATTTTAGTGGGGCTTCCAGACTAAGATGGACTAGGAAGAAAGCCCTGGAGATCTACTTCCAAAAATCAGCCAATGAAAAACCTGTGGATTATAAGGAAACACTATTTGATCTGCAGCCAATCATGAGGATGGTGCAGGATCAAGCAGAATTCCCTTCCATTGGGTAAGGGGTCACCATGAGTCAGGGCCAACTCAGTGACATTAACAATAGCATCAACACTGCTGACATTACACATGCCATGAGGGCAGAGATTGCTATTAATCTTTGTATCTTCCGTACCCAGCCCAGTGAGCTTGGTCATGATAAAGGTTCAATAATTGGACCACTTACCACATTCTAGGTATATTTTTTGTAATAATAATACTAGCTAAGATTTATAGAGTATATGTTACACACCAAGCACTTCACGCACATTATCTCATTTATTCCCCCTCCAAACTCTACAAGGTTAAGAAATTTGCCCAGTCATTAAAGCACATGATAGAATTAAGGTTGACTTCAGAACGTAAGGGCTGACTTACCAGTCTCATCTCTCATAGCTGCCTTCCACACTGGGCCAAGAAATCATCAGGATAAGAGCACCATGTCTCATTTATCATCATAATACCAGGATCCATGTATTAAAGCCCTACATCCTTGTTCTGAGACATTTTGCCTAATATTTGCCAACAACTCCATTCCATTAAATATTATTGTTATTATCCCTACAAGTGTCAAGAAAACTGAGACATAAAAAGTTTAAGTGACTTCCCTGAGACCTATGGCAAGTAAGAGGCCATGTTAGATTCAAACTCAGGTCTGCTGAACAAAGCCTGATACCTTCCCAGTGCTTCCCCCAAGGAAATTGGAATTGGAGAGAGGGAATAAAAGAAGGAAAGAAGAAAATGCTCTTAGGCACCAAAAGTGACAAGATAAACCAAAACACCAAACACACTGCTATCAAGTCAATTCCAACTCATAGGGACCCCACAGGACAGAGCAGTGTTTCCAAGGCCCTAAATCTTTACAGGAGCAGACTGCCACATTTTTCTTCCATGGAGCAACTGGTGAGTTCGAAACGCCAACCTTTTAGATAGCAGCTGAGTGCTTTAACCACTGCACAACCAGGGCTACTCCAGTAACAAAATAGGAGTAGGAAAAGATGGGCACAAGGAAAAGAAGATTGAAGCAAAGAGAACAATATACTGGGTACACAGGTGGGACTCAAGATACATTTATTGGAATGGAGTGGAATAGAGTCTTATGGAGTGGAGTGCGATGGAAAGAAATGTAATAAACTGGAATGGAATTGATAGAAAGGAATGGGAAGGGATAGAATGGAACGGAATAGAATAAACTGGAGAGGAGAGGAATGGACTGGAGTGGAATGGAATGGAATGAAATGAAATGAAGTGTAATGGTATAGAATGGAGTGGAGTGGAATGCAATAAAATGGAATAAACTGGAGTGGAATGGAGTGGAAATGGATGGAATGGAGTGGAATGAAGAGAAGAAGAAAGGAATGGACTGGAGTGGAATGGAATGGAATGAAATGGAGTCGGATGGAATGGGATGGAATAAACTGGAGTGGAATGGAGTGGAAATTGATGGAATTGGGTGGAACGAACTGGAGAGGAAAGGAATGGACTGGAGCGGAATGGAATGGGATGGAATGAAATGAACTGGAGTGAAATAGAATGGAATGGAATTAAAACACATGATCGACTCCCCACTTCACATAAGGTTATTCCATTTCCTGGCATGTTGTTTACTTCTACATTTCTATAAGGTCTTGGGGACCTCCTCAGCCTACTTCATTTGACCAAGGCTTCAACCAGTAACATTCTTTGAGAATGGTATTTGCCCATCTGGTTTTGCCTACTTTCGTTCTAAAGCAGTTACTTCAGGAAAGCAAACCAGTACAATTCCTCTGCTATTTGAGTCAAATCCAGCTTCTTTTTCAAAGCCCACCCAGTTGGACTTTCATGCTGTGAGTGAAATCCTAAGAAATGTCCCAACAGGAATTCAGTGGCCTTGCCTTGAAAAGTAGATCCATTCCTTCAAAGCAATTTTGTTCAAACAATTTAACCTATCAATCGTAAGTTGCTCAGATACCGACCTGTCTTATTACGGATTTGAGCCTGCTGCACAGGAAAAAAACAAGGCTCCCTCCCTAATGAACTGTTGTTTCAAGAGACCCAGCTTTATGATTTTCGCCCCCCAGCCTCGTCTTTTCAAAGAGGCTTGGGACTTAGTTGGAGCCTTCTTTTATAAATGCAAATCCGATTATTAGTTATGCATTTCAATACATTCTCAAACAGTAAAGGACGATACCATAGCACTCACAGTAACAGTACATGCCTCTTTCTCCCCTGCAGAGTTGCAGAGATTACTGTATTAGGGTGGATTTCATCACAATGCTCGTTGCCACCACAGCTCCTATTCTGGAGCCCAAGGAAGCTGGAATGCTGTATAATGTATGACTATCAACCTACATCAGGCAGTTCACAGTGGCTCAGTATACTGGTTTTCCTACTAATTCAATCCCTCATTAATAACCTTAATTATTATGTAGGAAAAGAACAGGACTTACATAGTATAGATAGCTTGAAATTGCCATGATGAATTCATTACCATCCACAGCTCTAGTTCTATATAGAAGTCAAACTGGAAAATATGAGAAACTGCCCAATACAGGAAGTTTTATTTGGATGGGAGAGAACTGAGATGGTTTCTCCTCTGTTTGGACAAACAGGTATGTCTGAAGTATCAGCTCTTAGAAGCCAGAATGAGGAAAAATAAATAAATAAATAAAACAAAATAAAAGGATGCATTCTTCCCTGGAAACAGTTCAGCAACAAAGCAAAACCAATGTAAGTTAAAAATGAGCAGTCTTCACTTAGAAAACCAAATTATGCAAATCCACCCACTTGCTACCTAGCTCTTGTTTGTCTGCCTTGGATGGCCTGTAAGGCACAGAGAAATGCGTGGGGGTGTTCACAATCCCTGGGGTAGCTGTGGAGGTCATTAAACAGAAATGCAGGTGGATGACTGCTGGAAACTAGCCTTGACTGGAACTGGACACACATTTTTAAAAACTGCCAGAAGAAAAAGAATGAAACCGTGAACTATGACAAGTACCGTCCTCGAGTCCCTTCTTAGATGGAGCAGTCCAATTCCACAAAAGATAGAGTCCAAAATCAAATGCTACCTAAATGTTGCATATTTTCCCACCTCTAATAATACAAATAAACAGGAGTCTAATCTAGCCACTCATGATATAGGAGTGGTATAAAACTTAAGCCTGAGGAAGATGCTGTGAACAGCATAATTCATATGAATTTTAACAGATATCCAACAATTGGGAATTTGAAAAAAGGGATGTCTAAGGCTAGGAATCCCTGGGTGGCGCAAATGGTTAAGCACTTGACTACTTGCCAAAAGTTTGGCAGTTTGAACCCACCTAGAGGTGCCTCAGAAGTACGGCCTGGGGATTTGCTTCTGAAAGGTTACAGCCACAGAAACCCTATGGGCTCATGGAGTTGCGATAAGTTGGAATCCATTCAAGGTCATCTAACAATAACATCAATAAGGCTAGTATCCAACTGGAATAGCCAACTTGGTGTCTGATTTCTGAGCAGGTCTGAAAGTTTTAGACAACTACAATGCACACATAATATAGTCTAAGAACTAAGAACTGGGCTGGATATCAAGACTTTTACTGTTGATGGAACAGAAATACGACTTTGGATTATAAAACCAAACATCTACAACTCAGGGATTAATACATCTGCCTCAAAGGAAAGCTATAGGGAAAACATACAAGAAAAAGCCCTCTGGAAATAGCAGCGTGTAAAACTTACTTGCGTGGTACCAGAGAATCCAGGGTTTGCTCATTATTCCTGCAATCCACTAATGGGATGAAAATGCCCTTGGGATATGGCAGGCATGCAGAATGGAAACATTGCCTTCTAATATGATGCTTGAAGCTGTCAACTATGGTACACAAACCACCCTAGTCATCAAGGCAATAATTAGCTTCATTTTGATGTTCCCTAATTACCATGTTTACTTCTTACACTATCATCACATAGTGGCTTATTTTTTAAAAATATTGTTATTAGTGGTAACAGATATAATGAATAAAATCTTGATACTTCTTGGGAGAGATGACGCTGCAGAAGATAATGTAGTTTTTTAGGGAGGCAGCCTGACATAGGGAAAAAAGAACAGGCTTTAGTATCAGGAGAAAAAAAATCTGGGTTCAAATTTTGACTTGGCAACTTATTAACCAGGTAAGCACTGGTGATTTTTGAAATTCTATTAGTCTAGTTTTCTCAGCTGATAAATGAAAATAATAATGTCCACCTAATTAGGATCCTGGTGGAGTAGTGGTTAAGAGCTTGGTTGCTAACCAAAAGGTCGGCAGTTCAAATCTACCAGCTGCTCCTTGGAAACCCTATGGAACAGTTCTACTCTGTCCTATAAGGTTGCTATGAATCAAAATTGACTCAACAGCAATGGGTTTGGTTTTGGGTATTAGAGTCCACCTATTAAAGGAAGACCAGAGAAGAATGGATGCATTTGAATTATGGTGTTGGCAAAGAATATTGAATATACTATGGACTTCCAGAAGAATAAACAAATCTGTCTTGGAAGAAGTACAGCCAGAATGTTCCTTAGAACTATGGATGGGAAGACTTCGTCTTCCTTACTTGGGACGTGTTATCAGGAGGGACCAGTCCCCAGAGAAGGACATCATGCTTGGTATAGTAGAGGGTCAGCAAAAGAGAGGAAGACCATCAACAAGATGGACTGACACAGTGGCTGCAACAATGGGCTCAAGCATAACAATGATTGTGAGGATGACACAAAACTAGGCAGTGATTCATTCTGTTGTACACAGCGTCACCATGAGTTGGAATTGACTCGACGGTACACAACATTCGGGTCACTGGATGGAGTAGATGAGATGCTTTATGTGGCACATGGCACATGCTAGGTTCCTGTTAAATCGCATTTGTAATGATAATGATGATGATGACTAATAAAAACTCCTAGTTATGTCAGATCTTTGAAGTAAGATGTTAGAAAGTCTTTCCACTGAGGTCATTCATCCAACAACTATATAGACAATCCCATTGATTAAGTACAAATGAGTCAATGCGAGAATGAATGAATGAAAGAAAATGATTTAAGGAACATGCCAACTTTACCATGGGCAAGAACATAATCACTAAAATTTACAGAAGTAGTGTTCTTTATCCCTAGAACAAAGCTTCGTGCTCAGAATTGTAGTGAATAAAATAAAACTTCATAAAAAACAAAAATTCTCAAATGATCATTGTTGTACTGGTGGTTACCACTTCCGGGCCCTTTGCTTTAACTTCCCCCACATGGAGATGTTCATCTGCATGACGTCCTTTTCTGACCAATCCTCTTCGCTCCCTGTAGCCATCACAGGTTTCCACCTGCTCACCCCTTCTTCCCTTCTGGTTGCTGTTCACATCAGGAATGCCCTGTCTTTCTTGTCATTTCTCATCAAAGACCTTCTGAGGACTCAGGCTGTGAAGTGACCCGCTGTAACTTGGGTACAAAGGAGAACAGTCATCATTCTGCAAAGATGGGGGTTGCTCATGTACCTATGTGGACGTCAAAATACAAACGTGGCTTCCCATCACGGCCTCATGTATTTCGTGGGCCAGGTCACCATCCTGTTACTTGCACCACTGACAGTCTGTTGATCTGGTGGGAGATGGGAGGGGGGATTAAAGGGCTCTGGTGGTGCAGTGGCTAAAGCACTTGGCTGCTAACCGAAAGGCTGGCAGATTGAATTTACCAGCTGTTCCCCTGGAGAAAGATATGGAAGTCTGCTCCCATACGATTACAGTCTTGGAAACACTATGGGGCAGTTGGACTCTGTCCTACAGGGTTGCTATGAATTGGAATTGACTTGACGGCAATGGGTTTGGTTTTGTTTTTTAGAGGGTCTGTAAGAAGATAGTCTCAAACAGACTCCCCTGGTGAAGCAGCTGTTCTCGCCTTTGGGGGGCTGGCTCAGTTTTTTTCCCCTTCCCTGTATCCCTTTTTATCCCTCTAAGAGAAGAGCAGTTGGTCAATGAGCTAGACAGGTAGGCGGGCAGGGACTGGCCATAGCCTTCTGGGCAGCAGCCTGTGTGTCCAGCAACATCAGGTATTGCAGACTGAGGCTGGCTCCAACCTCCTCTTCTGTTCCTTCCAACCTTGAGGTCTCTGAAGCCCCTGCAGCTCTGTTCTGGGCACAAGGGATCCTCTCTACCCCCTGCTCTCTCTGCTTCCGGTGGCTCTCAGTACAGGAATTCCCCTACTCCCACTCATCTGCCTGCATTTTTTAACTCTCTGACCCTCTCCGAAGACTACCAAAAAAAAAAAAGAAAAATTTTCCTAAATAGAAAAATTAGTATTCACCACACAGTGTTCCTGAATTTTTAAAAAACAAAAGTCCAATATCCACAATGTCCGGCTATACTGTTTACAGGCTCGCCCCGCCGCCACTTGGAGTTGCCCCTTATTCTCTTACACCTAATCTAGCATATCATTTCTACAGCGTTTGAGTTGTATAAATATGGCATTGAACAGGGGGCCTCGTTTGTTAATACTTATGGTTTTTGCTATTGTTGGGTGCCATGGAGTCGATTCTGACACATAGCTACCCCAGAGTAGAACTGCCCCATAGGAGTTTTTAGGCTATAATCTTTAAGGGAGCAAATTGCCAGGTCTTCCTCCCATGGAGCCTCTGGGTGGGTTCAAACTGCCAACCTTTCAGTTAGCAGCCAAGGGCTGAACCGTTGTTAACAGAACAACAACATAGAAAGCTAAGTATAAGGGAGCCTGAGTTCAAATCCCGCCTTGGCCACTAACTGTGCGTGCGGGCAAATGACAGAATTTTCTTGAACACATAATATCAAAGTATACATATTTGGAAATGCAATCTATACTATTTCTTCTAATTTTGAAGTACTGACAATCCATTCTTCAGTCTGTTTAAGGAAAAAAAAAAAAACTCCAGGAACTTGGCTCCTTTGTTTTTAGGAGGTAGGATAAAATATGGCAGAAATTCATATCAACAGAATCCTCGACCTCAGAAAGATTTGGCCTCAAATATTTTACTTAAATACATATATATTGGTATATATATATATATTTTATAACATATATATATAAATAATAAATACATGTAACACAAAAATATTGAGTTTTTGCTGAGGCATTAATTTTTGTTTAATCATCCAAAATGTGCACAAGGAAAATACTTGGTAATGAACTTATTTAGGCATAGGGTTAGCTTTAAATATAAACATTAGCAAATAAGAGTATTTCTTATACATGTAAATATAGAATGAGTGGGAAGAATACAAACTCAAAACGTATTGTTAGTGTCATTAGTTGGCCTCCAGTTGATTCCAACTCATGGTGACCTCGAGGATGCGTAGTAGAACTGCACTCTATAGGGTATTCAAGGCCATGACCTTTCAGAAGCAGATGGCATGGCCTTACTCACCAGATTTCTTCCTGGTGCATCTAAGCCACCAATTTTTCCGTTAGTAGTCCAGTGCTTAACTATTCGTTACCCAGGAATGCCTTTATTTTAATACAATTAATTAATTGAACCCCTATGTGTCTGTCAGTTTGTCATACTGTGGGGCTTGCATGTTGCTGTGATTCTGGAAGCTATGCCACTGGTATTCAGATACGAGACGGATTGACACAATGGCCGCAACGATGGGCTCAAGCATAACGAAGATTGTGAGCATGGTGCAGGACCAGGCAGTGTCTCATTCTGTGGTACATTGGGTCTTTGTGAGTCAGAACCACCTCGGCAGCACCTGACAACAACAATTAATTGAAGCTGGATTACATTATGGAGATTTCCAAGTAATTTTTAAGGCAGCAAAGTCTGTGAAACTATGAATGCATATATGACTGCAGGGTTGAATAAGGCATCAGGGTAGAACAATTGTGTCACTTAATATAGAGGAAAAATGCATATCCACATACAATAAAAAGTCATTCAGAACATTCACAAAATAGAATATTACACAGGCATTAAAAAGCATGACACAAAAAATTTTTGACAGAAAGATGCTTATTAGATATTAAGCAAAGATAAGAACAGTTTGCAAAAGAGTGCACACTGTTTGGCTCCAATTAAATTAAATTAAAAAAAGGAGGAGGGGCACTTAATGAGGAGACATATCTGGAGCTTTGAACTCTGGAAATTATTTTCACACAGCTTTTATATGAGGCAGAGCCATTGCAGGAGACCAGAAACAACTTTTCAGAATTTATTACTTATGATGTTTATCCCTGCAGTACATAAAAGTAATTTGGTTTTTTGCTGTACAAAATCCAGATTTGCTTATGTCACATGTATAGTAGAGACACTTTTGTTTTTGCACCGTGTATGCAGACGTCTGTCTTCCAGAGGCCTGCACAGAGGGAAGTGGAGATCTGGTACACGTATATAAAGCAGAAGGATAGGACAGCCGGCCAATCAATGAACAAGTGTTAGGAGCGTTTAGTGTAGAATGAACGAATAAGAGAACGGATGGCTAAACATCCACAGTCCCATAGTGAATTAAATTCTTATGAATTATTAGGCTCTTTCTTGGTAGAAAACTTCTAAAATCAGAAGGTTGATATTTCTAGTGATTTGGGGTTCTTTCAATGAGTTGTTGTTAGGTGTTATGGAGCAGATTTTTGACTCACGGCGACCTCATGTGGCACAGCAGAACTATCTCATACAATTTTCTAGGCTGTAATCCCTGGTGGCGTAGTTGTTAAGAGCTCGGCTGCTAACCCAAAGGTCGGCAGATCGAATCCACCAGGAGCTCCTTGAAAACCCTATGGGGCAGTTCTACTCTGTCCTGTAGGGTTGCTGTGAGTGAGAATTGACCTAACAGCAATGGGTTTGGGTTTTTTCTTTTCTCTTTTTTTGGTAGAATCTTAGGGGCAGGTCACCAGGTCTCTCTCCTGAGGACCCACTGGGTGGGTTTAACTGTCAACTTTAGGCTGGCAGCCGAAAGCTTAATCATTGCACCACTAGGGCTCCTTCCTTTTGATGAGGGGGACAGTGAAAAATTCTAGGCAAATTCTCCTGATTTGGGATAATCCCTGTCATTCCGGAATGCCTGTCCCAAAATCTTTGAGATGGAAGAAGAAAATAAAAATCAACTGGAACAGAAAAATGTGTAGAGAACAAAGTTTATTAGTGGTTACCAGGAGTGGGAGGGAGAGGGAAAGAGGGAGTCATTGCATAGGGGCACTGAGTTTCCATTAATGGTGGTGGAATAGCTCAGGAAATGATAGTGGCGACAGCTGTGCAACATGGCACACTCAATATCACTGAATTATACATGTAAACATAGTTGAATTGGAAAATGTTTTGTTATATATATATACACACATATGTATGTATATATAAAAAACCCATTGCCATCGAGTAGATTCCGACTCATAGCAACCCTATACGACAGAGTGGAACTGCCTCACAGGGTTTCTAAGAAGTGGCTGGTGGATTAGAACTGCTGATCTTTTGGTTAGAAGCCAGGGCTCTTAACTGTTGCACAATCAGGACGCCATATATATATACATACTTTTTTTTTTTTGGTCACCACAATTAAAAAAAAAAACAAGAGAGAGAAACTGAGACAGAAATCGAAAGAGAGACCCCTTCCAATCCTTCCAAATGAAACTTCCAATTGGACTTCACTTAAACCAGTCTCAGGTTGTGAGTTCAAACTCATCCAACTGATTCATGGGAGGAAGACCTGAAGCTCTGCTCCTGTAAGGACTGCAGCCTGGAAAACCCTCTCAGGCAGTTCTACTTAGTCATAGGAGGTCGCTGTGAGTTGAAAAGCAACTCGATGGTACCCAACGGCAACGAGGCACTTCCAGAATAAACTTCTTTCAGCAACTTGACCACCCTGACAGTTTCTTAAACTCCTTTTGGTGAGATAAATATTTCCATTTCCTTTTGCAGAGAATTTTGGGCGACAGAGTGGATGGCAAGTACGAAAGAGAAAAAAGAAGGGTAAGCTGTTACAGTTTTAAAATATATGAAATCAACTTATTTTTTTAATGAAACAGATTGCATTATGTATCTGAATTCAAATTTTTATACTTTTAAAGTTGCAATTAAAATGCATTATAAAAGCCTATGTCCATTTGTTGGATTAAAACGAAGTTTCCTTGAACGTGGAATAAAGGAACCATGTGATAACATGGCCTAGCGGTATGATTAATGGGAAGAAAGAAATGAAACATTTTAAACTTGGACTTGGAGATGGGAAAGTGTTACTTGCGACGTTGTGGTGAGACATCAGTAAATATTTCTCAGTTTTGTTTTATTAGCACTCAACTCGGATATCTTCTATTTGAAAGAAATCAGCTTTGTTTTTGATTCTCTAAGAGATGCTTTCCATCATTTCTTCTTCTGGCAGACACCCAACTGTTTAAATTCTTCTTTCATCCTGTTGCATTTTGTTCTATTCCCGACGTTCACTGCCCTAAACATGCCACTCATGGGCCTGGGGGGGTTATAGGTGTCTGTCACAATTCATTCTTTGCTAACAGTTGCTTAGCTACAACTCACATCTTTTGTTCTTTGTCCACGGATCAATCCCACCAGGCCTCCAATAGCGCGAGCTGTGCTTTTGATTGGCCTTCCACATCCTTTGCCCTTCCCGCTGCTAAAATCAGCACGCTAAGTGCTAACTCCTGAACTTTCTGGGTTGGTTTCATTTTTGTCTCATGCTAATGGAATGCTTGGCTAATATAACTTCTGGATTCTGGGACATACCCACTCCTTAGGCTCCTTTCTCCCATTGGAGGACAGTGTTCTGGATGAGTTTTTATTCATTGTCATGAATATGCATTTTCTTCCATACTAAGTGACACAGTTAATCTATTGTGATGCGTTACTCTATATTACAGGCATATTTTCATTCATAGTTGGACAAACTTTTCACCCCTAACAATGACTTGGAACATCTCCTTAATGGAAGAAACGTATTTTATTTATGCTAAAAAAAAAAAAAATCGTATCCTCTGTCATAGTTTCCTAGTACTGCCTTTACAGAAATACCACAAATGGATGGTTTTAAGGAGGAGACATTTATTTTCCCACAGTTTATTTTCCCAAGTTCAGGATACCAACTATATGGGAAGGCTCTCTGTATGTCAGCTCCGGGGGAAGATTTTGTCTCTTTCAGCTTCTGTTCCTCAGTACCTTGGTGATCTCCATGTGGTATCTGTCTTCCACGTTTGTGCTTGCTTACTTGTCTAGTTGTCTGGTGTTGTTGTGTGCTGTGGAGTCAATGCAGACTCATAGTGACCCTATAGAACAAAGTAGAACTGCCCCATACGGTTTCCTACGCTGTAATCCTTATTGAGGAAACCCTCGTAGCACGGTGGTTAGGTGCTACGGCTGCTAAGAGGTCGGCAGTTCAAATCCACCAGGCGCTCCTTGGAAACTCTATCGGGCAGTTCTACTCTGTCCTATAGGGTCGCTATGAGTCGGAATTGACTCAATGGCAGTTGGTTTGGTTTCTTTTGGTTTAATCCTTATTGGATCAGATCACTAGGTCTCTTCTCCCATGGAGCCACTAGTAGGTTCGAACCCCCAACCTTTCAGTTAGCAGCCGAGCACTTCGCCATTGTGCCACCAAGTCTCCTCTAGTTGTGTAGGCTGCACTTTATATCACTTTGTATCACATACTCTACACTGATAAGGCCTCATTAACATAAGAAAGAAAACCCTATTTCCAAACAGGATTACATCCACAGGCACAGTGATCAGGACTCCAACACATATTTTGGGGGCACTCGATTCAATCCATAACAACCTCCATATCATAAATGTCACATTCAATAACAAGACCAAAAGGTAGAGAGCACAACCCAGAAATATATGGCCATGACATACTTTCCCATGCAATAATTCTCCACCTGAGCATAAATCAAGCTCTTTAAAAAATGTATTAGCTTTCACATGTAATCAGGGCAACAGATATAATATGATAATTGTTTTAATCAAAGGTTCAAATTCAATTTCACTCCTGATTCGTATACGCTGAATTATGGGACTTTTGTCCGCTCTGGGGATGGTGAGCTCTTTTCATTCTGAGGCCGATCGTTCCAGTTTGGAAAACTCTGACTTTCTGAAAGTGCCTTCTCTGAAAGCACTGTAGCCGACCAACTTGCTACTTCCATCACGTCCAAATAACAAACCCAAACCAGTTGCCATTGAGTTGATTCTGACTCATTGCAGCCCCACGTGTTCCAGAGTAGAAATGTGCTCCATAGAGTTCTCAATGGCTGTGACCTTTCAGAAATAGATCACGAGGCCTTTCTTCTGAGGCACTTCTGGATGGATTTGAACCTCCATCGTTTTTATCAGTAACAAGTGCTTAACCATTTGCACAACCCAGGGACTAGTTTATTCACTCAACAAACATTATTCAGTGACAACTGTACTTCCAGACAAAGTATTAGGTATTGGAGATAAAGAGAAGATTGATGACAAGGGCCTTTCTCCAGAGTCGGCAGAGAAAGAAAGACTTCCCCTGGAGCCACATCCTGAATTTGGACTTCCAGCCTATTTGACTGTGAGGAAAAAAAAATTTTTTTCTCTTTGTTAAAGCCATCCACTCATGGTATTTCTGTTACAGCAGTACTAAATGACTAAGACACATCCCATATTTTGTTCATTAGCACTTATCACAACTAAAATTAATGAATAATTAGTGTGGTCTTTGTTTCATTAAATCTCTATTCCTCAAGAATCTGTAGTTTACATAATCTAGAATTATCTAGAATCTGGATTGTAAACCCATGAGGGCAAGGGCTGTGACTGTCTTGTTCCCTGTATCTCCAGAGCAACATTGGATTGAATGGCACAGTAGGAACACAAAGCACATTGGTTGAATGAATGTATGAATGACTAATGCATCATTTCTTAAACAACATGGTTTTGAGTTCTTTTACCTAAAATCAGCTCCAACTGGTTTGATGTGTAGCTTATAGAATTAAACCTATGTTTCCAGACTTCTCTACCCTACTTCTCTACTCCCTACTCCCTGGCGGTCTACGGGAGAGAGGCCTCTAGAGAAAAAAAAAAAAAAAAAAACCCATTGCCATCGAGTTGATCCTAACTCATAGCGACCCTATAGGACAGAGTAGAGCTGCCCCATACAGCTTCCAAGGAGTGCCTGGTGGAAAAGCAGGCCAAACTCTCCCTTGCCTAACAGTCTCAGCACATTAAAAGGCAAGGATGATCACAGACTAAGGGGCCTCCAAGGGAGTTCTCGTTACATTTTCTGGTTTCCTACCCTCAAAACAACAATCTCTTAAAAACCACAGAGCAGTTTCTTAATGCCAAGTTCTAGACAAACAAAACCATTAGCCATTTTCCCAAAATATGTTTCCTCTCTGGGATATGCCTCTTTCACCTATTTTGTACCCATTGCCCCCATTCACTTCCATTTCTGTCTCCTAATGCCTTCATGATGCCTTCCAACCCTCACAGCAGAATATAACCTATCTTCTCTGGCTTCACAGAGCTCTTTACACTTGATTTGTGACACTTGACAGGATGTCTTATATTATACTTATGTTCCTGTCTCATGCCCCTGTGGTAAGGAGAATTCTAATATGACCCCCAAGATTCAGAATCCCGGGTATCCGTGCCCTATATAATCTCCTCTTCTTAAGTGTGAATGGGACTTGTGACTACGATGAGATATCATTTCCATGATTATGTTACATATTATGGCAGGAGGATTTTGCAGATGTAATTAAGGTCTCTAATCAGATGACTTTGCATTCATCAAATGGAAGATGATCCTGGGTGGGCCTGACATAATCAGGTGAGCCATTAATGTCAGGTTTGAAAGGAAAAGAGGTTCCCTGCTGGCCGAGAAGGAGCAAGTTGCCATATTGTAAGGGCGGCAGACCACTGTAAGAGCTGAGAACAGCTCCTGGTCAATAGCCAATAAGAAAGTGGGAACTTCAGTCCTACATTTGCAAGGAATTGAACTCTGTCAACAATGCTGAGCTTCGTATGAGATCACAGCCTCAATGGACACTTTGATTTCAGCCCTGTGAGACTCTGAGCAGAGGTCCTAGCTGACCTGAGCCAGGACTCTTGACCTATGGAAATACGAGATAATAAATGTGTGTTGTTTTGAGCCACTAAGTTTGTACTAATTTGATATGCAGCAATAGAAAACTAAATCACCCACCAAATAGAAGTTCTCTAATTTTTGTGTACATGTAGTCCCCTAAAAAAAAAACTACTTGCGATATATTTGAGTTACTACTAATTGTACTTACGACTGTCCATTTTTTTCTGTTTGTTTGTTTTTTGTATATCTTATCCTTAGTGCATCTTTCTGGGAGGAAGTTATGGGAAATGCATGCAGACAATACAAGAAAACTTGCTGAATTATGGGAACACGCTCCAAGCATTTGATCAAAATAATATGATGGAAGAGATCGATGAAAAAAATCATCTGTATGGCAAGAATGCTGAATTTAGAACTTGGTGTCTCCAATGTGGAACAGCTCATAGATCATGAAGAGGGAGAATTGACAGGTCAGGACTTAATGGATTTTTGAAGAGGAAAGAATTGCTGAAGAGGAAAGAAAGAATGAGGAAGAAGAAGAAGTCAAACAAATTTTACAGTAAGAGGATTAGTTGGAGTTTTTTTCTAAACTAAATCAGGGGCTTCAGTTGCTTGAAAACATGAACCCAAATGTAGATTGCTTTGCTAACATCAATAGGCAGATTCGGGAAGCAGTGAGATGTTACCTCAAAGTCTATGAAGAGAAAAAGAGAAGGACCTTACAGACAACTCTCACTAATTTTCTGAGTAGAAACACCATCCCCATTTCAGGGGTAATCCAGAAGATCCAGAACCTTCCACAGGTGGAGTTACTACCACAACTAAAAAAAAATGCCAGTGTTGTCCAACTCTTCTTTATCGTTGGAGTAAATTTTTACGATTTGTGTATTTTTTATGTATATTCATGTACTAAAATATATCTGTAAGTATATATGGAGCCCTAGTGTTGCAGTTTTTAAGAGTTTGGCTGCTAACCAAAAGGTCAGCAGTTTGAATTCACCAGCTGCTCCTAGGAAACCTTAGGGGGCAGTTCTGTTCTGTCCTAGAGGGTTGCTATGTGTTGGAATTGACTCAACGGCAATGGATTTGGTTTGTTTGGTTTTTTTTTTTTTTTTTTGGTAATATGTAATGTTTGGTAATATGTAATGTTTCCAACATCCAAGGCAAATAAAGATCAGATTTATAAAGATACTGATAATAAAAGGAAACAACAATGAAAAGTAAAAAAAAAAATGAGGTATTCAACTTAATGCCAGAACCAGCTTATGACAGAGTTGTGCGGGACTACCTGTATTGTTGGATTCAAAGATGCAGTGACACCTGTTATTGAACTTGGTACACTCAAAGATTTTTGTGATGATCAAAATTAAATAATGTATGATATACATACAATACAGTGAAATCTGTGAGAGCCAGAGCTCAACAGGACTACCTTGTTTTTTTTTTTGACTCTTGCAAGTTTTCCACCATTGAAAGGATGGAGCTTACCACTTTTCTATCACTCGTTTTAGTGGAAAATATTTGAGTTTTGACAGGCTCCTGTCTTATGCAGTTTCTACTTTTTGTAGATTTTACCACATATATAACTTGCACATTATAAATTGCATATGTTATAACACACATTATAAATTAACATGTGTTATAACATATATTATAAACTGTGTTGTAACATGTATTATAAATTATATTAATAATGTATAACAAGAAAAAAACTAAATAATATACTTAAGAAAACCCAAACCCATTGCCATCGAGTAGATTCTAACTCATGGCAACCCCATGTGTTACAGAGTAGAACTGCTCCAGGGGGTTTTCTTGGCTGTCATCTTTACAGAAGCAGATTGCCAGGGCTTTCCTCTGCAGCACTGCTAGGTGAGTTCTAATAGCCAACCTTTCAGCAAATAGCAGAGTGTAAACTGTTTGCATCACCCAGGAACCATGTTTCTTCTGGACTATTTTCAATGAAAAAAGAATATAGCACTTTTAGCTAGTCACTAATGAGTAGTCTTGTGTTTTATAAAGACTCCAGAGACATGAAATCAAATCCTGGCTCTATCACTAGCTGGATGAGTTGCCTTGAACAAGTCAAAGCCGATTTACTTGTTGGTATAGTATTTATAAATAATCATTATAATAACTACCGCTATGTGTCAGGGACCATATGTATATTACCTGCAAAATCCACTAGATAAAACCCATTAACAAACACCAGATAGACATTATTTTCATTTTGCAGATGAAAATAGTGAGACTCAGAGGGATTAGGTATAACCCCCAAGGTCATGCGGTTTCTGTGTGACAACACCATGATTGGAAGCCAGGATTGTCCAACTGGCTGCCCTGGGCTTTGTCTTTAAATTGAAACCCACTAAAAACCCACTGCTGTCAAGTCGATTCTGACTCATAGCGACCCTATAGACAAAGTAGAACTGCACCACAGAGTTTCCAAGGAGCGCCTGGCAGATTCGAACTGCCGACCTCTTGGTTAGCAGCTGTAGCACTTAACCACTAGGCCACCAGGGTTTCCCTTTAAACTGAAGGGTTACTTTAAAATCCCCTTTAACCCGACATCCTGGAAATGCAGACTTAACGTGCAGTTTCCAAGGCAGGGAGAGGACCCTCCTCCCTTGCAGTGGGTGACATCTGAGCTCCTGGCAGTCCGAGCGTGTCCAAGCTGAGGCTATGATGGCAACCCAGGCAGGAAGATTCCACGGCTTGAAAAATTCATTTATCGAGACCACTGGAAAGGAAGTCAGGCGCGAGCCTTCTGAGCTTCAAAGATATTCTCAGAGCGTGTTTGGGAATAAGCATAAATCTTCAAATTTATTCAAAGTTTAGCAAATTCACAATGACAAATGTAACAGTTCCTCTAAATTGAAGCTCATCTCTTGGCAGTGTTGGAGGCTGGGAGAAAATGCCAACAACCAGGACTTGGAAGGAAATAAGTCTTTAGATTCCCCGAAAACATGGGGAGTTATTGTAGAAGACATATGGAGGATCCCATACTGCGTTGAAAAAGGAAATTTATAAATGTCAGCTTTGCAGCAGCAGTGTTGGAAGGATACAAGCAATCCTTACTTAACTTTGATGAAAAAATGTGCTGGAGGTATGTGTTTGCCATTCAGAACTATATTCTTAACCTGCGTTGTATCTGGGGAGGGTGGGTGAGGAGATAAGTTTCCAGAATGCAAAGCAAGAGATCAGATTTTTTTTCATCCAAACAGGTAGCATTTAAAAATTCTTCATTCTTCAAAATGCCTCTGAGAAACAGCGTGGTAAAGAGGGCCACAATATGGGCATCCGAGGCAGAAGAGTTGAGTTCTGAGTCTCTCAGGCCTCACTTTCTTCGTCTACACAGTACAAGTCGGAGCGGTGGTGGTTCAGTGATAGAACTTTCACTTTCCATACAGAAGACCTGGGTTCGAGTCCCAGCTGCTGCACCTCAGGCACATCCACCATGCATTTGTCAGGGGGGCTTGTGGCTTGCATGTTGCTCTGATGCTGAACAGGTTTCAGAGGATCTTCTGGACCAAGATGGACTAGGAAGAAAGGCCTGGTGATCTCCTTATAAAAACAAGACAGTGAAAACCCTATGGATCACAAAAGTCTGGCATCACCATGAGTTGGGAAGAGTGGAGTCCCTGGATGGTGAAAACAATTAACATGCTTGTAATCAAAAGGTTGGCAATTTGACTCCATCCAGAGGTAACCTGGAAGAAAGGCCTGGCAATCTATTTCTGAAAAGATAGTCATTGACAACCCTATGGATCACAACAGTCTGATCCGCAGCTGAGCATGGGGATGGTACAGGACCAAGCAGTACTTCATTCTGTTGTGCTTGGGGTCACCATGAGTTGGGGCTGATTCAATGGCAGCTAAAAATAACATACAATACAAAGGATCATTGTAAGCCCTGTTCCTGAGGGTCATGAGGCTGGAATGAGGATACTTCCATCCAGTCCTGTTCAGCCAGTATTAACTATGGACCTCCTTCAATCACTCCCATTGGCAGGCACAGAGCCTGCAAGATAAATATAAGACCCAGCCCTCATCCTCAGTGAGCTTACAGATGGCCCTGATTTATGAAAGAATTGTATAAACTGCAAAGCATGATAAGAATGTTTGTCATTTTAACTCATTAAGCAATCCAGGAGGTTATTGTTGGACACATTTGAAAAATGCCAAGACAAGAATCCACCAGTGTCTTACTCATGTATATATTTTTTGGCAAATTAAAATATCAAAGAAAGAATTACTTATTTTGGACTAGAAGTTGTATTCAATCACTGTGTCTCTTTTAGACAAAACCACAGTTAATATTGGAGGGTCTTGAATTTTTCTTTTTCTTTTTCTTGCTTTTTATGGGGACACAAGTAATAAAATTACAATTCAAAAATGAGGAATGTAGGAAGGGAAATAGGATCATAGGCATTCTTATTTCCCCGGAGCTGGGTCATCTTCCTTTCTCCTGAAGGCTCTGAATGGAGAAAGTGCCAATTAAAACAGTGTGCTGGTTGGTAACAAAGCCTAGAGCTAAGAATGGAATGAACGGAATGGAAACACCAATTGTCAAGAGAGGCAATAGGACCTCGGGAAAGATGTGGCAAACATCTGATGAGAAGTCTAACACGTCTTAGAACTTCCGTAAGTAATGCTGATGAGGCAATGCTGAAGATGGGCCTGGATTTAATAAATCTTTTAATTTTCCACAGCTGGGCCTGCTGGCACGGGGCTGGTGGACCATTTTCTTAAATAAGGCATGGCGCTGGTCTGACATTAGTTTAACATTAGATAATTTAAGGTAATTATCAAGTGAAAAATAGCTCCCGCACTGCTGTGAACCTGAATAATAACTCTCGTAATTACTGATTTTGGGCCCATCTTTTAAAAAAATAATAGGGCTGTAAGTACTAAAGCATTTTATAGGAAACGCAGGCGGGTACTGTGTCTAGAAATGTGGAGAACTATTAAGGTGATAATGAGAGGTTTATTTACATAATCAGTCAAACACTGTTTACCCTTTCTCTTATGGTCCTTTTGAAGACAAGCAAATAAGCAAGACAATGTTATTCTGTGCAGACCACCTTTAAAAAGTTGATTTTTTTTTTTTAAGCTTGAAATTTGTTTTTTAAATGTCTCAATAGAAAACTGAATAAGTGTAGTTGACTCTATAAAATGATAGTACTATTTTTCATGTATGAACCTTTTCAGGAGAAATTTGTGGGTACAGACATCTCTCAGGCAGCATTATGTAACTTCAATTTTTGGAATATTTTGGAATATTTTCAAAGGTTGCATTAGTTCTGAATACACAAGCAGTCATCCTTTATCAGAGAAGCATCTCAGGTGGTTGCTTTTCCTTTGGAATCCAAGAGCAACATAGAAACACCTAGTGTGTCTGTCGGGAAATAACCACCTAACCATTACTAACTGGGCTTGCCTCATAATTAGGTTCTTAAAGAATGCTTGTATTTTTTCATTGCCCTCACTGTAACTAACCCATTCCGACATAGCAGATGATGCATTTTCCAAGGTAAAACAAAGATAAACAATGAAATTGCAAATACCCATTGCCATTGAGTCAATTCTGACTCACGGCAACCCTATCGGACAGAGTAGAGCTGCCCCATAGGGTTTCCATGGCTGTAATCTTTACAGAAGCAGACTACCACATCTTTTACCCACAGAGGCTCTGGTGGGTTCGAACAACAATTTTGCAATTAGCAGCCAAGTGCTTAATCACTGTGCCGAAAGATTATTCAAGCATTGTCGTTAACTGCCTTTGAGTTGGCCCCATCATCTGACCTTTGCGATCATAGGGTTTTCATTGGCTGACTTGCAGAAGCAGATCACCAGGGTTTACTTCCTAGTCTGTCTTAGTCTGGAACTTCTGCTGAAAACTGTTGAGCAACATTCAAACCACCACTGAGAGCTGGTTGGCTATGCATGAGGCACATTGGCAAGAAATTGAACCCGGGTCTCCCTCATGGAAGGCAATAATCCTACCACTGAACCACCAAAGTCCCTTATTCAAAGGCAAGAATAAGTAAGCCATAATTTTTGGAAAGGTCTGTGAAAATCCAATGCTCTTTTTGCTGTAGATAATATGGAGAACGTGTCCCAATGTATAAGTGGGGAATTGTGCTGTCTCATAAAAAGGGAGTGGCTTTATTACCAAGCTCCCAGGTGACCTTGCTTCTTCCTTCTACAGGTCTGCAGAATGACTACTAGTGTTAATCGCTATCAATTTCAAGTCCTGACTTGTTGAAAAGCTGAAGATACAAGTTGTACCAGGACAGCAGTTGCCAACAAAGAGTATATTAAAGATAGTAGCATTGGAAAGGACCAATGTCAGGAAAAATAAACAAGCACGAGATAATGGTTGTGTGAAGCTGATTCTCCTGGAATGAATAATAAAAGCAGAATATACGAAGGTACCAAGTTCTGTAAGCTCCTGCATTCAAATACTCCAATATGACTACCTTGATTAAACAATAAATAATGGAACATACCCTGATGGGTAATTTTGTTATGCAGTCTCTATGTTCTTAATGAAATTCCCGTGAATATTGCTTAATATAGTTGTAGAAGAATGCTAATTCAACCCGACTTCAACAAATGCTTTATTTTATTCCACCTGCATAAATGAGGTGTGTTCACCACCTAAAAACACAACATGAATGTGAAGATGAAGTTATACATTGGCTTGTGGGAAGGATGCCTCAAATCAGCCCACCCCACAAAATAAGGGTACTGTTGGACTTTGATCACACATGGACTGAAAACTAATTCAAAGCCACAAAATATCATCACAAACCAGTATTAAACAAAGGGAATGCTGCATGCATCTCAGCTTAATACTGATTTTTCCAAAGCCTTTATATTCAAAAATGGTACCAATGCTACGTTTGGATATTGAGTCTAAAATCATGTTAAGCTTGATGAAGAACAAATGCTTAGACAGGGTGAGCATCTATACAAAAATACATGGCTAAGATGTTAATAGTCAAGATTTTAGGAATATTTCACTAGACTTGTAGCTTTTACCAAGGCAAGAGATTTTGCTTATTCACCTTCTTATCCTCAGAGCACAGAAAGCCAACTAGCACATGGAAAGCACTCAAGAAAGGTTACATAAATACACTGAAATTACAGCCAGTGGAAACCCTGGTGGTGCAGTGGTTAAGTGCTATGACTGCTAACTAAAAGGTTGGCAATTCGAATCCGCCAGGAGCTCCTTGGAAACTCTATGGGGCCGTTCTACTCTGTCCTATAGGGTCGCTTTGAGTTGAATGGACTTGACAACAATGAGTTTGGTTTTTTTTAAGATCCATTCAATAGAAAGATTCAACTACCTAGTTAGCCATTGCTGAGGACTACTTATTTTATGGAATTTAATGACACAGTTGAATTTACCAGTACATTAACAGACTAACTATGTAGGAAAAATACTCCACCAACCCATGGTCCAAAAAATACTCCACCAACCCGTGGCCCAAAAGAGAAAAGCTCAGTCCTAGTACTGAAGGGTTGGGCAGATGTGATTTTAATTTGGCATTTAGATTGTGAGTGCCAAGCCCAGGTTCTAACTGTGGACAAATATCCAAATTGCTCTATGATATTTTGTTATTCTTATAATACAAAACAATGTGCTAAACCTTGAGATTGGATATCGGAAACTTATTAAAACATGGGAAAAACCATAGATGGAATATTATGCCTGTGGGGTAGATAATCAGATTCTTTGGGTCATATTTGTACTATGTCCCAGCACTATATCACTTATTCAATACACAAATATTTACAGAAAGCTTTCTATTTGCAAGGTGTTGTGATAGAATGTTTTCTGTTACGCGATTAGGAAACCAAGGTTTTTAGAAGGATAGGAAGTCTTTGCCAGCCTGAGCCTTCTTTTGCCGAAAGCAGATTTCATCACGCCTTCCTTAATGCTCCACAGCACTTTGCTGGCCTTACTCTTACAGTATTGATGATATTGCTTTAGAGTTAATTGTTTGTGTTTTTCTTCCTTATTAAACTGTAAGCTCCTTGAAAGCAGACAGTATATCATAGTTACCTGTGTGTGCTCAGCACCTGCCCAAATGCCAGATACAGTCAACAAGGGAAGGCCTACAATAAGGATATTAGATTTGAATTCAAGCAGGCTTCAGCCCCACCACCAAGTCCAAGACATTTGTTTCTCTAGGTGGGGCTTATGAGTACACTGATTGGACATAAACAGAGGCAGTATTTCTTTGAATAAAAGGAGCAGGTAAATTGTTCAGAGTCTTTTTCATGTAATGTGTTGTGCTCACATTCCACTGTAGCTGTTCTGAAGCGACCAAGATTTCATATTTGAGCAGCATGATCTGGGGTCCTTTAAGTAGGGCTGCCAGATTAGCAGAGAAAAATGCAGACTTCCTGGTTAAATTTTAATTTCAGATGAACAACAAATAATTTTCTAGTCTATGTCCAAAGTGTTGCATTGTATACTTATGTTTTATCTGGCCACCCTACCTTCAAGATAATTAGTAAGTTGGAGGTCAGGCAGGCCAGGTGAGGTGTTTCTTAACAATTTTTTATTGTGCAGAATAGTCATCATCTCCAGCCTTCAGACAATAAGTGCCAGTAGTATCATCATTCCTTTTGACAATCAAAAACTTCCCCACACTTCTCTTGTTATCCACTACACGGCAGTGCCATCTTGGCTTAAGAATCAAAGGAAGGATGCAGGAGTAGGAATGTGCTCCATGAAGCGAAGAGTCAGGAACTGTATGTGCCAGGACCCCAAAGATATCATAGTCTTGCAGAGTCTCAAAAATAATCCATAGTACAGACTTCCTGGTTAGTACCTCACTCAGACTCCCCAGATAAACTCTTGAGGACAATGAGGGATCTTACTTGCTCAAGCCTGTACTTTGACAATGAATTTCAACCCTATGTGGAAAGATCCAACAACCACTCAAGATTTCTTGACAGCTTGACATATAACTTAAATAAGGGAAAAGTAAAAATTCACCAATAAACATCTAAACATGTTTACAGGTGTTTTATTGACTAAGCAAAGACATTCAACTGTGTGGATCATAAGTTTATAGATAACATTGTGAAGAATGGTAATTCCACAGCACTTAACTGTACTCATGCAGAACCTGTACATAGACCAAGAGGCAGTTGTTTGAACAGAACAAGGGATTACTGTGTGGTTTAAAATCAGAAAAGGTGTGCATCAGTATTGAATCCTTTCACCATAACTATTCAATCTGTATGCTAACCAAGTAATTCAAGAAGCTGGACTATATGAAGAGGAATATGGCATTGGGATAAGAGGAAGCCTGATTAACAGCCTGTCATATGCAGATGACACTATGTTGCTAAAAGAGAAGAGGAGTTGACTCACTTACTGATGAAGAACAAAGACTACACCCTTCACTATGGATTACACTTTAAAATAAAGAAAACAAAAACCCTCACAAATGGACCAATAACACAGTAAGTATTGAGGTTGTCAAGGATTTCATTTTACTTGGGTCCACAATCAATGCCCATGGAAACAGCAGTCATGAAATCAAACGACATATTACATTGAGCAAATTTTGTGAAAAGGACTTCTTTAAAGTGTTGAAAAGCAAAAATGTCACTCTGAAGACTAAGGTGTGCCTGGTTCAAGCCATGGTCTTTTTAATCACCTCATATGCATGTGACAGCTGGACAATGAATAAGGAAGATTGAAGAAGAATTGATGCATTTGAATTACGGCGTTGGTGAAGAATATTGAATATACCAAGGACTGCCAAAAGAATGAACAAGTCTGTCTTGGAAGAAGCACAACCAGAATGCTCTTTAGAAGTAAAGACGGTGAGATTTCATCTCAAGTATTTTGGACATATTGTCATGGGGGACTAGTTCCTGGAGAAGGATATCATGCTTGGTAAAGTAGAGGACCAGTGAAGAGAGGACGACTCTCAATGAGACGGATTTACGCTGCAACTGCAACAATGGGCTCAAACACAGCAACAATTGTGAGGACGGCACAGGACAGGGTAGTGTTTCATTCTGTTGTACATAGGGTCACTATGAGTCAGAATCAATTTGACAGCACCTAACAACAAAAATTCACCAAAATCCTGAAAGTCAATTAAAATATGATGATAATTATACCTTCAGCTTTTACACCACTTTAAGTTCATTCAAAACACTTTTTAGTCCATTATCTCTTGTGGTCATTGGTGTGGTATTTATTAGCAATGGGAGAATGGAATGTCTGCTCAATCTATTGTGATGGCCAATTTGTGACTCTTGATACCATCAATTTGAAACCACAAATGGGAAGCGATTCAGTCTCCTTTTTCCCCATCAGAAGTCTGTCAGTTGGCCTATCAGTTGTGGGCTTTCTCTCAAGTCTTCTTTATAACCAGTCCTAGACTTTCCATAAATGTTACAAGAATATTCTCTTTCTGAGCAGCTTAGTTGATTATGCTAATTTCAGGTAAGAGTTTTAAATGAAATGAAATCAGAAGTAAATGAAAAAAAAAATTGTGATGAACTACCTTCCTCCCAAGAACTGTCTGCCCCATTAAGACAACATTTGGCAAATAGCAAAAGCTCAGTGAGTTCTGAGTGAATCAAACAATGAATAAGTGAATGAAAAAAATGAACTTCAAATGAAGTCTGCTTTGGTCCTAACTTAATTTACTCCATATCTTGTCATCCCAGTGAGGACTGCTGTTGAAAAGAGTCACTCACTAAAATCACAGTATCGGCCATCCAGGAACCATTTAGTGTAGTTCCATGCTTTAAGGAAAGCGTTTCCCAGAGTCATCTGAGAGAATGGTATCTATGTTATTATGCAAAAAAGGTGCTGCAGACAAGAATCCATTCCAGTAAGTAACCATCATGGACTGCAATGAGGAAGTGCATTCTTTAAGATACATTTTTGAATGCAATCGAAGTCCATTTCCTTTCATCTGGTCCTTAGTAAACAAGATTGCTTTTGTTGTTGTTAGTTGCCTTCAAGTCCATTCTGACTCATGGCAACCCCATGCAGAGTAGAACTGCTCTGTAGGGTTTTCAAGGCTGTGACCTTTACAAAGCAGATCTCCAGGACTGTCTTCTGAGGTGCCCCTGGGTAGGTTCGAAATGCCAGCCTTTTGGCTCATAGTCGAGTAGGTAACCATTTGCAGCACCCAGCTGCCTCAGTTAAAAAAAGGTATGGAGCCCAAAGTTGCCTCTGTACTGTGATGGCTTGCGTCATTGGTATTTCAAATACCAGCAGGGCCACCCATGGTGGATGGGTTTCACCAGAGCTTCTAGACTAAGACTAGGAAGAAAGGCCTAGCAATCATCTTTTGAAAATTAGCCAATGAAAACCTTATGGATCAGAGAATATTGTCCAAGAGTTCAGCTCACTTATTTTGAATGCATCATCAGGAGGAACTGATGGCTGGAGAAGGACATCATGTTTGGAAATGTGGAGGGTCAGCAAAGATGAGGGAAACCCTCAATAAGATGGGTTGACACAATGACCACAAAAATGGACTCAAACATAGCAATGATCATGAAGATGGCACAGGGCTGAGCAACGTTTTGTTCTATTATACATGAGGTGGCCATGAGTCAGCACTGACTCAAAGGCAACTAACAGCTACAACAACAAAGGTGCCAAGTGCAGTGCCTGACACTTGATAAGTGCTCAACAGCAAACTGGAGGATGGAAGTCTCACCCTCTGTTGGACCCGTGTCATCATTGTAATAGTTTGGGACTTGTTTGCTTCAACAACCACCTTTTATTAACATCAGTCTTTATTCCAATTGGTGACTCAATTCTTAGGGTTTTCACATGGAAAGAAAACAGGTTTGATCTGGCTCTGCCCAGAGCCACAGTTTTTCCTGTTCTGTGTTAATTCACTCATCTATTCAGTCACTCTCCATCCATTCATTCATTCATGCAGTAAGTACTTATTGTGTGCTTTCCATGGGCAACGCAAAGCTACAGTCACACATACATCTCCTTTGTACCCTACTAAAAAAAAAAAAAATTTTTTTTTTTTTTTATGACGGCATCACTATGACCTTGACGTTACAGATGAAGAAACTAAAATTAAGAAAGTTTAAGCAACATGCATATCGTCACCCTGCTGTGGTGAAGAAAAGACACAAAAAAAGAATCTATGTGGATCTAAAGTCCATGATTTTAATCTTCATCCATATGAATGGGGTAAAAAAAAAAGAATGAGAAATGTTTAGAGAAACAAAGTTGCTTTACTCTTACTTAGAGACCCTACCTGAACTACACTTTTTTCATAATAAAATAGATTAATAGGCAGTGCTTGGAATAAGTCAGCATTTTAGTACTTAAAATCATTTCCACCCCCCCCCCAATTTCCAAAGCAATGTCAACCTCAACCCAAAAAAACCAAAGCAAACCCAGTCCTGTCGAGTCGATTCCGACTCATAGCGACCCTATAGCTAGAAATAGTTTAATCAAGTTCTGGAGTCATGGACCAAATCCCCAAGACCTGTGAGGAGGCTGAGGAACGTTGAGCAGAAGCCACTGAATCTGTGCCTTTTCAGGTACCAGGCGTACACTGTAGATGCTTTATTCACAGAAAAGACACACGCACAATTTCTCAGCTTGTAAATCCCTTTTTCCCATGTGCTGCAGTGTACTCTCTTCACATGTAATCTTTTTAAATGGCCATATTCATGCCACCAAAACCCATTGCCGTCAAGTCAATTGCAACTCTTAGCCACCCTATGGGACAGAGTGGAGCTGTCCCATAGAGTTCCCAAGGGGTGCCTGGTGGATTCGAACTGCTGACCTTTTGGTTGGCAGCCATAGCTCTTAACCATTACACCACCAGGGTTTCCAATATTCATGTCACAGTAGTTATTATGTGGTGTCAAAATGCCTTATGCATATTATCACGGAGTGATTTTCCCAGAAATATTTTTTTCATTGTGTAATAGGATATTAGAGAGAAGGAGAGAAAATGAAGGGAAATGCTCTCAGAATTCCTACATAGAAAGCACAATAAAACTTAGCTGAGTGAGGAGAGCCAATAAAAAGCAGGAGAAAAACAGTACTCAGAGACAGTGAAGCTTCTTGGGCCTTGTAGAATTTTTCTACCTTAGGGGAATATGTCCAAATGCACAACATATAAAAACACATACTATAGGCAAAATTGAAGAACTTAGTCAATTTTGCAGTGCTATCTGAGTTTTTAGAAAAGTGGGAGGTGGGGAAGAGAATGAAAAGGGAAACAGCTAGTGTAAAATGGCCCCACAGAGGGGCCAATTTGTGATTCTTCCAATCATCTAATGAGACTTGATGACTGAGGAAGAAAATAACAGCAAGGGGTGTGATGACATTTCCTAAAACAACTTCTCTTTTTCTGAAGAATAGAATGTTCCCTCAGTGGCCACAGAGGAAAAAATGAACAGTTTTGGGCTATGTGACTAGGAAAGTGTGATCCTGTTGGAAATCCTTATTCCAGATGAAATGACAAGTATATGATAACTACTAGGATCCACCAACTCAAAATTACAATCAGTAACTAAAGGAAAGACGTCAGTTTGATGAGTGAGGGGGCCTGACCCAAGCCATGGTCTTCTGAATAGCTTTATATGTATACAAAAACCAGACAATGAAAAAGGAAGACAAAAGAAGAATTGATTCATTGTAATTGTGATGGCAAAGGATATCGAATATACCATGGACTGCCAGAAGAACTAACAAATCAGTCTTAGAAGAAATACAACCAGGATGCTCATTAGAAGTGAGGGTGGTGACAAATTCCCTGACAGACTGAATTACTGGGCTGAGGGCTGGGGACTATGGTCTTGGGGAACATCTAGCTCAATTGGTATAACATAGTCCATAAAGAAAATGCTTTACATTGTACTTAGGCGAGTATCGTCTGGGGTCTTAAAAGTTTGTGAGAGGCCATCTAAAATACTCTACTTGTTTCACCCTGTCTGGAGCAAGGGAGAATGAAGAAAACCAAAGACACAAGGGAAAGATTAGTCCAAAGGACTAATGGATCACAAGTACCACAGTCTCCACCAGGCTGAGTCCAGTACAACTAAATGGTGCCCAGCTACCACCACTGACTGCTCTGACAGGGATCACAATAGAAGGTCCTTGACAGAGCTGGAGAAAAATGTAGAACAAAATTTTAACTAAAAAAAAAAGACCAGACTTAGAGGTATGACAGAGCCTGGAGAAAACGCTGGGAGTATAGATTCAGGACACCCTTTTACCTCAGTACTGAAGTCAATCCTGAGGTTCACCCTTCAGCCAAAGATTAGACAGGCCCATAAAACAAAACGAGACTAAATGGGCACACAGTCCAGGGGCAGGGACAAGAAGGCAAGAGGAGACAGGGAAACTGGTAATGGAGAACCCAAGATCAAGAAGGGGAGAGTGTTGACGTATCGTAGGGTTGGCAACCAATGTTATAAAACAATATGTGTATTAATTGTTTAATGAGAAACTAATTTGTTCTATAAACCTTCACCTAAAGTACAATTGAAAAAAAAAATGAAGTCAGGATGGCAAGACTTTGGCTCACTTACTTTGGACACGTCATCGGGAAAGACAGCTAGAAAAGAATATCACGGTTGGTAAACGGAGGGTCAGTGAAGGTGAGGGAGATGGACTGACACAGTGGCCAAATCAATGGACTCAAACAGCAAAAATCATAAAGATGGTGCAGGACCTGGCAACATTTTCTTCTGTTGTACGAAAGGTTTCTATGAGCTGGAGCTGACTCAGTGGCAACTAACAACAACAGCAGGTAAAGGATTAACAAAATTTTTATGAATTGTCCTGGGCCTCAACACAGAGGCAGCAATGTGCTCATGGGAAGTCAATCAAATAACAACAGCTAATATTTATTTATTGAGTATTTTCAAGATACTGGAAACCCTGTTAGCTACTTTACATGCATCAGCTCATCAAACCCTCAAAACAACCCCATGAGCCGGTCTATGTGTTGCCCCATTTTACAGATGAGGCTGCTCACACTTAGAAAGTGACTTAGCCCCAATTATACAGGTAGTAAGAAACAGAGCTGGGTTTGAACCCAGGCCATCAGACTTGAATCATTTGCCTTGACTACATTCCTTTCCCCCAAAAAATAGGACAATAGGAAGTGACTTGAAGCAAGATGGCATTTTTATAGCTGCAATCATTTCCCCCCTAATTTCCAAGGGCTAAGTCAGCCTAAACCAGTAACCATTTGTTATCCAGTCAATTCTGACCTATGGCAAACCATATGTGTCAGAGTAGAGCTACGCTCCATAGAGTTTTCAAAGGCTGATTTTTTGGAAGTAGATCTCCAGGCCTTACTTTTGAGGAGGTTGTCTTGAACCTACAACCCCTGGGTTAGCAGCTGAGCATATTAAACATTCCCAGGGCTTCCAATGTTAACTTAGGTATAGTTTAATCAAGTGTTCTGGTGTTTTAAGCCACCAAAAGTACAGAGCCCGAGGCACACTCAATTGCGCCTCCCTATTTCCCTCTGAGTGTGCACCAATTACTTACTAGAGGGTTTCCTGCTACAATGCATAGAAGCTATCACGACATACAGGCTGTGCATGGCATGAATAGTGGTTAATACCGTCTACTATATGCTACAGGGTCAACAGAAAAGAGGAAGATCCTCAATGAGATGGATTGGCACAGCGGCTGCAACAATGGGCTCAAGCATAATAACGATTGTGAGCATGGTGAAGAAACAGGCAGTGTTTCGTTCTGTGGTACGTGGAGTTGCTATGAGTCGGAACTGACTTGACAGCACCTAACAGCATATGCCTCAAGTAGTCCTAGGCTCTTTGATTCTATTATCTCATTTAATTTCTGCCATAAGCCAGTGATGGCAATATTTTACCCATTTTACAGAAGAGAAAATGGAGGTTTTGATTAGTGAGCAAAGAACAAATTACAACTCAAAAATGTCCACATTGAACTCTACCTCCCAGTTTCTGCACCATGTACCTGGTATGGGCCTCAAGAGATCTTTCTTCTGATCTCTCCTAGAAAGGAGCTAATTCCTAAATGAATTGGGAGCCACATATTTCCTATAGATGAAAAATGTGGCCAGTGTGGATCTGGACACAGTCTAGGTCTCTTGGTGGGTTTACGAGTAGCTTGTTACCTAAATGATGGGTGTTACGGTCAGGATGGGAGGGACTATTGTGGGGGCATAGTTCTGCTACGTGCCCAAAAATGAGCCACGGAAATCAGTATTTTGTGTGAAATCAACACTGAATGATCATCCTAACCTCAGAATTGCTGTTGTTAGCTGCTGTTGAGTCAGCCCCTGACTCATGGTGACTCTACATGCAATGGAATCAAACCCTGCCTAGTCCTGCTCCATCTCCAAGACTGATTGCAGAACGTACCTATGTGATCTGTAGGAGTTTCATGGAAGCTGATTTTCAAATGTAGATCAGCAGGCCTTCCTTTCTAGTCCATCTTAGTCTGGAAGCTATGCTGATGCTTGCTCGGCATCATGGCAACATGTAAACCTCCACTGACAGATGGGTAATAAATAAAAAAGGCTGCAAATTAAGTGTATTGGCTAGGAATCGAACCTGGGACCTCCCACATGGAAGGTGAGAATTCTACTACTGAACCACCGTTGGGCTGCAACCTAAGAATGGTCCCTCCTATATAAGACAGGGAAGGGAAATAACAACACACCATGCACTGGTCTTAGAATTGCAAAGCAGGTGTGCAGAGAACTTTGAGAACCATGTACCCCTGCTTCCCTTGCCTTCTGTGTCAAATAAAAGCATAGTACTTGTTTGTGACTCTTACTTATGTTACTGAAAATAAATAAATGAATTGACAAAGCCATTTCTTTCCCCTTGGCTACGGGACCAAGTAGGGGTAGGACGTCGTGAGGAGGTACACTACTTGGGACTCAGCAAAGCCGAGGCTCAGTGACTCACTAGTTGGGGGTCTATCTAAGTTCCCATTTTCTGAAAAGACCTCTCCGGCTCTAATGGTCTTTATTCTACTGATCCCCTGACAAAGAGGGATTTGTCCAATCCTCAGGCTCTGCCTCTCCTGAGATTCCACCTAACCCAAGAGGAGTACTGGTTTCCTGGGACTGCCTACTTATCTACCGGAAAACACATTCCTGATGCTCTCCAAGGCAGGCCCAGGCAAGTGGCCCAAGGGACGCCAGCTCTGTTTCTAACACAGTCCCATCACCTTGTCCATCCCAGCACCTCTCCATACTAACCACACCCCTAGTCTTCTAGGAAGACTGCAGGAGACCTCATCTGACACAACAGTTTCTCTGCCTCCCCAATCATATCCCACCTGGGGGTCCCACCCCTATCAGGGGACTGAAGAGCTTTGGGGCTGGGGTGGGTGGAGGACTGCATCAACAGAGGAGGGTTAATGTATCTCCCATAGCATGATTTTTTCCTGTGTTATACTGCTAGGATTTTTTTTTTTTTCTCTTAAAGCAGATTAGAGCACACCCTAGAGCTTATCTGAAAACTCCAGCAGAGCGCTATGTCGGCACACTGGTCTTGCATGGAAGGAATGGGGATCAAGTTCCTCCACTAGAAAAAAGTCTGAAGATCTTGGTAAAGGGATTGATTTGTCAACATTCTGCTTGGTGATATAAGATTTTTCCCCCAAATGTCCATCTATCCATCCATCCATCCATCCGTCCACTCATCCAGCCATCCACCTCTACCCATCCATCCATCCATGCATCCATGCATTCACCTATCCACCTATCTGCCCATCCGCCCATCTGCCCATCCGTCCATCCATCCATCCATCCATGTGTCCACCTACCCATCCATCCATCCATCCAACAAATATTGAGCACTTATTATGTGCTAGTGTGTTAATATGGGAATTCAGCAATAAACAAAACTAAGCCCCTGTTCACGTGGAATTAACATTCTAATAGGGGGAACCAGACAGCAAATAAATAAGCAAACAAACATATTATAGGGTTCATAGTAGCTTAGAGACACGCTATCTTGGAACCAGAGAGACACTCTAAAAACACAAAGATGGAGAAAAGAAACAGGATTTTTTTTTTTTTTCTCTCTCTCTCTAATAAGGACTGAAGAAACCTCATGTGAGATATTTATTTCCTAGCATGGATGTAATTAGGGGAAATTTTTTTTACAAATACAAATATAATCACCAATCGTTATTTTCCTCCTCCAAAACACACAGCTCACAGCTCCCGGGGAGGTGCCAAGGAAGAGCTGCATCTTGCAGCCCAGGGGCTGCGTGATATCTTCCCACCCTGGCACACTGCGCCCGGACCGCGAATGGGTTAAGGTGGCAGCGCCTGTGCTCGGAGCGCTGCATAAACAGCGCGTCAGGCGCTCTACGCGTGCTTCATCTTCCCTGTCTCCCAGCCCTGCGCTGTCAATCAGCTGTCACCCGCCCGCACATCAGCAGCATGCGCACATCACCAGGCTGTCAGCCAGGCAGCTGATGAGACTCAGCTCAGTGCTGTCAATCATCTCTGTTTCCCTTCTCTGCTCGGGGAAATATTTTGGCTCTGAGAAACAAAGAAACCCCGGGCAACAACGGCTAGTCATCAGGATAGAAGATCTCAAACAAGCGCTGATTGTGCCTCACCCCCAAATGGTGTTGGGATGGGGTGGACTGAGGGAAGAGGGAGAATCCGTTTATTAGCAGAGGCTTAAAATTAATTCTTGTACCATGAGCAGCCCCTGATGGATTCTCGAACCAACAAAACGCAGGCACATAAAATAATGATGACTTGAAGGTATCTGAGCTTATGTCTCAGAAAAAAATAGAAAGCCTTCGAGGACTGATCGCTGCTTGGTTCAAAATTATTCACCATTGATCAGTCAGACTTTTGGGGAAGGAGTGATTGTTGGAAAGCTGAGTTCATTTATCTCCCTGGGACTTCTAGAACAGTGGTGTCTGAGCCCATCTCTCCTCCTTTCTGGGACACAAGGCTGCAGATGGGAGCCCATGCATAGGAGTGCAAGTTCACTCATCAGGACACTCATGATGTGGGCTTAACAGTGCTTGCAATGGAGTCATTATGATGAACATAAAGATGCTCCAAAATAGCTTTTACCTGGCACAGTCGCTGCCACTCTCGCCCACAATATTTATTAAAAATGCTCCCCAAACCAATAACTAAATCCATTGCTCTCGAGTTGATTCCAGCTCAGGGCGACCCCATGTGTTAACAGAGTAGAACTGCTCCATAGGGTTTTCTTGGCTGTAATGTAAATCGAAACAGGTCACCAGGCCTTTCTTCCGCAATGCCTTTGGGTGGATTCGAACCCGCCAACCTTTAGGTTAGTAGTTGAGTGCAAACAATTTGCACCACCCAGGGACCTGAAAAATGATCCCAACTCCTTGAAAGTCAGCAATACAAAAATCTAAAGAGATGTTAATGAGGAGCCCTGGTGACGTGGTGGTTAAAGTACTCGGCTGCTAACCAAAAGGTCAGTGGTTCAACCTCACCAGCCACTCTGCAACAGAAAGATATGATAGTCTGGTTCTGTAAAGATTTACAGCCTTGGAAACCCTATGGGGCAGTTCTACCCTGTCCTATAGGGTCCTTATGAATCGACTTGATGGCAGTGGGTTTGGGTTTAAAGAGATGTTTCTGGCATCAGCATCTACACTGTCCTGCTCCCCCCAGGTTGCCACTATGGCAAAATCACCATGTGCACATATTAGCATACTTAACCAACTAAAATCATGCAACAGATCCGGAGAGTACTAAGTTGTCTAAGTTTCCCAAAATCAAAATCAAACAAACCAAAACCAAACCCATTGCCATCGAGTCAATTCCTACTCATATCAACACCACCACCACCAACAAAAACAAAAAACAAACAACTTGTACCCTGGTGGGTCTGAAATAAATGTAGCCACAGTCAGATCTGTTAACCGTGTTCATCAAGGGCCTCACTCTCAGTTGCCAAACGTCTAGATTGACTCGCTCATCCTGTGGCTGGTTCAGTCTTCGTCTCTGTGTGTGTGACGGTTGGGCTGTTTTACCCTCTGACAGTTCCTTTCATACATGCAACACTGCTTTCTGAAAGCACAGCTCTCTCTGATCTAACCAGGCATTAATTGCTTTTGTGCTGATATATCTCTGTCTCTTGAGCCGATAGCACAACCAGCAAATCTGATCTCTGACAAGGTGGCTGAACCTAATCAGGACAGATCAGCTGTTACCCAAGGTGCCACAGGCTGTAATTTGAGGATCTTTACAGAGTTATCATTTGCCTGAAAGACAAGAAACTGTAATTCTGTCAACACTAATCCCAAACTGTATGTTCAAAGCAGCTGTGGACAGCCCCTCCCTAAGCAAGCCAACACTTGTCAAATAAACACCTGAGATAATTGATAAAAGGGAATTAGAAGGATGTGACTGACACAGTGACTGCAAGGAATATTTTTTAAAGGAGCCTTCAGACACAGAACATTGGGTGTAAAGAGTGTGCCGTCAAGGAGAAAGGGGTTCACAGGCAAGGGATGGATGGACACCCTGTGCAATTCCCCGATCCCACTTATCATCGGGCAACCTGGTTCATATTTCTCTCACTCCGTAAACAGGCAAGTGTCCAAAAAGTCCAAGCCCCGGAGGAAATCTTTCAGAGCAGACTTCGGCTGCCACCCGTTGACAATGCTGTGATGGGAAACGAGAGCACTGTCAAGAGTGAAGTACTATTGTCAGGCTGTCAGCACCGCGAAATTCTCACGAGACCCCCGTGGTTCTCTTCCTGGCGCAGAAAGAGGGAATATTAGAAAAATAAACTTCTCTCTTACTGTATCGCTTTGGTCCGTCTTCCAAACAAAATGAAAGGGTTAATGTGGCGTCGTCTTCGAAAAACTCAGTGGCAAACGCGTCCCACCAGAGGTTGTCACTATCCTGCAAAGAGACAGAATGCTTATTTAACAGGCACAAGCTGGAAAAGACCTCAGAGGGGACAAGAAAACAGAAAGAAAGACCCTTAGCCTGTGTGTGTGTGTGGGCGGAGGGGGGGTCTAGAAGGGGAGGGGCCGTGCGATCACCCTTCAAATTAATTGCCTCAAATTGGGACTGAATTCCAATTCAGTTTTAATGCACACTGAATGAAAATTAATTCTCCAGGACATATTTGGGGAGATTTAATAAACGCACTATGGAACACAATGTCACATGTTTTAACAGAAGGGTTTGCATTTAGTATAAAATACATTCAGCTTTTCTTCCTCTCTCCCTCTCTTTGCTCTTTTAAGAGTCTGTTTTTACAAACAGAAACCACACTATTATAACCAGCTTAAGGAGGGTAATTTTTTTTTTTTTTTTAATAAAAAAAGAATTTATTTAGAAAAGAATTTATGTGAGTGGTAGCTCTATGTGGCTGACTATCCCTTGCTAACTTGGGACAAATCATCAGGAAAGACCATTTCTTAGACAAGGACATCGTGTTTGGTAAAGTGGAGGCTCCTGGTAAAGTGGAGGGTCAGTGAAAACGAGGGAAATCCTCCAGGAGATGGATTGACGCAGTACTCATGACAATAGGTTCAAACATACCTACAACTGTGAGGACGGCATGGGCCTGGGCAATGTTTCATTCTGTTATATATAAGGTCACCATGAGACACAGCTGAACCGAAGGCGATCCTATAAACCAAAAAACCAAACCTGTCGCCGATGAGTCTATATATATACATAGAAGGAGAGAGGGAGAGAGGAGCCCCTGAGTGGAGCTAGCTGTTAAACGCTCGACTACTAGCTGAAAGGCTGGCAGTTCAAACCCACCCAGAGGCACCTCAGAAGACAGGCCTGGCAATCTGGTCCTGAACGAGTATGGCCTTGTAAACCCTATGAAGCAGCTCTACTCTGCGTACGTGAGGTCGCCATGGATCGGAATCAACTCTATGACAACTAACAAACAAAACGAATACACATGTATGTACAGGTGTATGTGTGTGTGTGTGTGCATGCGTGCGTGCATGTGTAGTTGTTGTTAGGTGCTATCCAGTTGATTCAAACTCATAGCAAACCTATATGACAGAGTAGAATTAACTGCCCATAGGGTTTCCTAGGCTGTAATATTTACAGGAAGGAGCCCTGGTGAGGTAGTGCTTAAGCATTCAGCCGCTAACCAAAAGGTTGGTGGTTCAAACCCACCAGCGGCTCCATGGAAGAAAGATGTGGCAGTCTGCTCCCCCAAAGATTTATAGCCTTGACAACCCTATGGGGCAATTCTGCTCTGTCCGGTATGGTTGAATACACTCAATGGCAATGGGTAATCTTTGTAGGAGCAGATCACCAGGTCTTTTCTTCTACGGAGCCCCTGGGTGGATTGGAACAGCCAACCTTTCAGTTTGCAGCCTAGTACTTTAACCGTTGAGCCACTAGAGTCCTTTTTTATGTATGTGAATATATATAGATGTGATTACACCAAGCACCCATCACATCTGGAATGTCCCTAAGGATTGTGGAGATTATAGGCAACCACTAACTTGTTACTAAAAGTTATTAAAAATAGAGCATTTCAGCAGAATGCAGGCCATCCACATGAAGTCTGTTTGTTTGCCTTGGGTTGAGTTTTTCTCTTGCTCATCCAGAAAACACTTTGGAATTGGTTCAGTTTAAAGCAGTTACAGTCACTGCTAATCTCCTAGAGGAGAGGGGGGCCGCCTAGAACAGCGGATTAGCAAGCTTTTGCAGAATGTCGTATTTAAAGCAGGAACCATACCAGGCTGTCACTCTCCGTCTAGGGCCTGATTTACCCCCAAATTCTTAAGCACAATCTTTTTCCGGAATGTGTTGGTCCATGCCAGATTTCAGGGAAAGATGCTTCCCAGATGCTGGTGCAATGGGGGAACAGAAAGAAGCCGGCTGCTCCCACTCAAGAGCCTGCACTGCTCTGGCCCTGGCGGGGACATCAGAAGCCTCCCTTCTTCCCATTAAGTTGTCCTGCATATGACAACATTAAGTTGTTGTCTCTGGCAGCCATCAGGAATGAGCCTTCAGTCCCAGCAATAATAATTAAGGGGCCACTAAAGATTGATGGCCTCCTCTCCTTCAGAAAAGAAACAGCTCAGACGAATGATTTTTTTTTTTTTTTTTTGGTCTCTCTTTCTCTGGCATCTTCCCAATCAGCTTACCAAAGGCCAATACTTTTCTCATTAAGACACATTAAATGTAAAACCACCCAGGGGCAATTCATGGATCCACATACAAATTACACTGAGAGATAGAAAGCTGCCCTGGAATCATGGTGACCTCACGCACAATGGAACAAAATACTGCCCAGACCTGCACCATCCCCATGACTCAAGGGTTGACTTTCAGAAGTAGATCGCCAGGCCTCTCTTCCTAGTTCACCTAAATCTGTGAGCTCCACTGAAACCTGCTCAGCATCATAACAACACGCAAGCCTCTGCTGACATACGGGTGGTGGCTACACATGGGGTACATTGGCTGGAAATCGAACCTGGGTCTTGCACATGGAAGACAAGAATTCTACCACTGACTCACCAAGGCTGCTGTATCTCCCAACAATGAGAACAGCGTCTAGCCCACGGCATTACTCAGGAAAAGCTGTTCCATGAATGAATGAAGCAGCTCATATTATTGTCCCCATTTGACAACTACAGAAACCGAAGCTTAGGTGGTAACTTGCCCAAGCGTTGTTGCCAGTTGCTGTCAAGTCAGCTCTAACGCGTGGCGACCTTGTCTATAACAGAACAAAATGTGGTCCGCCCTCCCTGCACCATCTTCATGATCCTTGGTGTGTTTTAGTCCATTGCTGCAGCTACTGTGTCAGCCCATCTCACTGACGGTTTCCTCGTTGCTCTGACCCTCTCCTTTACCAAACAGAATGTCCTTTTCTGGCAATTGGTCTTTCCTGACGATGTGTCCGAAGTAACTGAAGTCTCACCTGCCAAAGACGAAGGAGCAGGGATTTAAACTCAGACAGTCTGACGTGGGAGAACCGGCCTTAATCTCTGCTCTGCACAGCACTCACTCATTTCTCCAGTCTTTAGAAAGGCAACGGTTAGGATTCAGAAAGAAAGGTAGGAAGAGTCAGTAGGTAATCGTTTGCCTCAGGTTAAAAAGAAGGAGCTTGCTTTCTTCTTGGAGCTGTACTATACAACCCCATTTGCAGGACTCACACCCAGGAGGGTTCCTGGCGCTGCACAGCGATTGGTTCCACATCACTGGTGGGGTTCACTCCTATGGGCAACCCTCCTCTTCGCTCTCAGCAGTCAGTACCACAGGATTGGTGGGATTCGTTCTGGTGGGCAAACCTCCCCTCAGCTCTCATTCCAGCACTGCCTCTTACCAGCTGTGTGAGCCTGGGCAACTTATTTAACTCCCTGAAGCTCTTCCCTTACTTGGAATGTGAGGTTAATAATAATAATAATAATGGCAACAATAATAGTAACAACAACTACTACTACTACTTCACAGGTCAGATGTTAGGATCAAATAAGTTAGTGGGTGCAAAGCGCCCAGCAGAGTGTCCAGAACCCAGGGTAGATCAATAAAATACCTATTTCCTTTCTCTGTCTACCATCTTGAATATCATTTCTAGGGGATGAAACATCCCATGCTCCAAAGAACTTCATCAAAACTCAACTAACTCTATGAGGCATCCTCTTTACAAATCAAGAGCTTTTCCCTGTCACTTCAAATGTTCACAGCACAATCACCTGCCAACGGCATTTGTCTCTAACACAGTTAAAAACCTAAACAGAAATGTATAAATTCTCTTTGACCTTAATTATTCAGAGGCCCCATGCCTGGGTCAGGTGCTCCACCTCTATTTTCCTGACATCTAACTTTTGGTCTCTGGCACTTCTAGAAAGGAGACCAGTGAAGGGAGAGCAAAAGCCATGACAGAACCCAGGCTGGTCTGAGGATGCGGGGAGAAAGAAGGATTCAGGCTAAAATGAGGTATGAGAATTATCTAGAAACAACCGTATGAGCTCCATAGGGCGTAGATAAGTGAGTTTCAGTAGATGTTGAAAAGGCATAATGATCGAAGAAGGTGCAACATTTCAAAAACCCACTGCCATCGAGTCGATTACAACTCATAGCAACCCTATAGGGCAGAGTAGAACTGCCCCATAGAGTTTCCAAGGAGCACCTGGTGGATTTGAACTCCCAGTCTCTTGGTTAGCAGCCGTAACACTTAACCACTACGCCACCACGGTTTCCAGTGCAACATTACTTCGTTCAAATTAACAGCGATGAACATGTGGGGAGCGACTGTCTCAGAAGTTTCAGGAAAGGTTTGCTAGGATAAGTTACCATCAGGTAACTACACAAAAAATCAACTGTCTTTGTCCACAAATCTTGGAAGAACATTCCAAAAAAAAAAATGTAACAAGTAAGCTCATAGTGCCAGACACACAGTAGACACATAAGAAGGCATGATTTTGACTAATCAAGTGAATGAATGAATGAATGGTATTTCTTATTGTACCATCACAAACCCAACTTAGGAAAGTCACTTTAAGGATTTCCCAAGAGGTTTTGGTTGTTGACCCCACTTTGTCTCTTGGCCAATATTTTTTTAACTGGCATATGTGTTTTTAAATATATATATCTAAACTGTAGTTGTCACCAGCCCCCCACCCCACACATATATATGAAACTTAAATTAGTCCTTAGTTCTGAGGGGACAAATGATCATGTAGGAAAGAGAACAGAAGGAATAGAGCTTTCAGAAAAGGTTCCTAAATGCCCAGTAGTTTCCAGGGAAAGGTTGGCTGTATATGAAGGCATCAGGCCACAGTGGAAAGAAGAGATGTTGTGGGGGCCCCAGCGTTAATTACAGGGCCCACAACAAGGCGTTTTATAAGTTCTTTACTTGTACTAAGCCATCTTTATTCACAACTGCCCTAAATACCAAGGGGCAGAGCAAAGTTTTGAACCATAGAAAATGTATGCCCTTAGCCTCTGTGTTATTTTGCCTTGAAAATATAAACTCAGCCTCTTAGTACCTGGATGCCCTCAGTCAAGTCATCTAACTTCTTTGAGCCCATTTTCTCATTAGTAAAGTGGGAATAATAACCTCAGTGGACTGTGATGGCTGAAGAGAAACTGTCCAGTACACAGCAGCTGCTCAATAAATAAAAATAGTCACCATGAAGTTGACTTTGACTCGTGTGTGTCAGAGCGTTGTGCTCCATAGGATTTTCATGGGATGCTATGACCCTTAGAAAGTAGATCATTAAGCCTTTCTCCCAAGGTGCCTCTGAATGGAATTAAACCTCCAACCTTTCAGTTAGCAGCCAAGGGCATTAACCCCTTCGCCCCATCCAGGGACTCCTGCTCAATAAATAACAGCTATTTTTATTCACTATTATCTCATTTGACCCTTACTGTACGTATAAATAGAGAATATGGGTTTCAAAAAGGTGAAGCTATTCCATAAAGATCAGAGAGCCAGAAAGCCTAAAGGATAAACCATGAGCCTGAGGTCTTGTTCCCAGTATGCGGGGTGGGAATGCCTATCTACTACTGGCAGATAGACTAGACACAGACAGCGTATATATGGTAAAAGAGGTACCCGGAAAAAACATTCTAACCTCACTAGAAGGGTATGGGTCCAGTGGAGTCAGGATTGTAGAGTATTCCTTCCAGGTCTTCCTGTGTGTAGGCAGGGACCTCTAGCAAGTCAACTTTCAGGGCCAAGGACTCCTTGCTAACCATTTCCTCTCCACCTGCCTTTCCAGACACTGTTCCTTTGGCCTGGAACATTCAGTAAATGTCCAGTCCCAGTTTTCACATGCCTTCTTCAGTCTTCCCTACACTAGAAAACCTCAATAACTATACCCCCATTAGCATGTTTATCACACTGTAATTGAATCACAACCTTATAATGCGCATTTATCAAACACTGGACACAGTGCTTCTCTGCATCTTCAGCCTCCTAGACTCAGTAAAAGAGTAGAAAAATGGAAACAGAGCAGATGGAGAGAGGCCATGCCCCCACAATGAGTAAGATTCTTTCTCAGACTTGAAGGAATCTCACGAGTCTAAGCTCAGCAGTGATGGGGGCTTGGACATATTTTGAGCCAAGTGTTCTCTCTGTCACACTCCTGAGGCCTCACTTGCTGTCACGGTATGTGATGTGCCAGATACGCCCATGAAAAGTGCATATGGAGACAGGGATGTTAAAATTGATCTCACATTCACACTGCCATTCTACTGAGCCACGGGTGGGGGGTTTCTGCTGTTCTTTTTAGTGCACTGTTGGTTTATATTCCTTATAGCATATGTTAGGGATTGAATCACGGCTCCCATGATCTGGCCCTTGTACCTGTGGATGTGGCCATGTTTGGAGATAGGAGTTTCCTTTTGTCATGTTGGTGAGGATGTTCCAGAGTAGAATGGATCCTAAACTTAATCACCTCTGAACTATAAAAGACCAGGAAAGACACAGAGACACACATGGGGGAAGGCAGACACTACACAAGGATCTTCTACAAGCCAAGGAACGCCAAGGTAGCCCATGGCTACCGACAAGGAGAAATTCGGCACAGCCAAGACCCTGACTGGGGCTTCCAGCCTCCAGAACTGTGAGAAAATAAAGACAGCTCATGTACACACATTGTTGTGGTTATCAGGTGCTGTCGAGTCCGTTCCGACTCATAGCGACCCCATGCACAACAGGACAAAACACTGCCCGGTCCTGTGCCATCCTTATAATTGTTGTTACGCTTGAGCTCAATTTGATTTCTGTGTGTTCCATCTGGCGAGGTCCATGTGTATAGTCACCATTTGTGTTGGTGAAAGAAGGTATTTGCAATGAAGAAGTCATTGGTCTTGCAAAATTCTATCATTTGATCTCCGGCATTGTTTCTATCACCAAGGTCATGTTTTCCAACTACTGATCCTTCTTCTTTGTTTCCACACATTGTAGATTGTAATTTAAACAAGCCAGGAGTTATTTTATTATTTTAAAAACAAAGAAGAGTACACAGGATGGCAAAGGTCCTTGGCCTCACCACTCAGAATTAACAATTACTATATTTTTAATTTAATTTTAAATAATATTTTGTTGTGCTTAAGGTGAAAGTTTACACAGCAAATTAGGTTCTCATTTGATAACTTCTACACAAATTATTAGTCACAGTGGTTATAACTTTCACTATGTGCCGTCATTCTCATACATTCTATTCTGACTGTACCATTTCTCGTACTCTAGTCTCCCTGCCCCCTTACCTTCTCATCTTTGCTTTAAAGCAGTCTTTGACTGTTTGGTCTCATATAGATGATTTTCTTATAGAAGCTCATTACTCCCAGAATTAACAATTATTACCATGATACTTTATCTGCTTTTTTTTTTAAGAAAGTAAAACTTGAAGATAAAATTAAATGTCCTGGGTCTCCCATATCCTGTTCTATTTTTCACTCCCTTCTCCATGCTCCCCATAAGTAATGGTTTCACATATTTCTTATGAATCTTCCTGTCCCACTTCTTATATTTCTATGCATATATGATTCCATTTGTATATGGTCCAATTTTATGTTTTCAATATTTTATCTAAATGGTATCATATATTATGTTTGCATTTTTAAACCTTTTTTTTCCATCTGACATTGTATTTTAGAGAAGTATCCATATTATATATTTGGGCCTTTTCTTTCCTTATATGAACTACATAGTAATGCACTGAATGAACAGAATACATTGTATTTATTTTGCTACTAATGGTCACTATGTAGTTTCTAGGTTTTTTTGTTGTTGTTGTTGTGTTTTGTTTTTTTGTGCCATCACGAGCAATTGTACATGTCTGTGCGTACTTGTAAAAATGTCTCTAGGGCATATACCTACAGTGGCTGTGCTTAGGCACAGGGTGTGTACTTGTTTATATTTTGGTTCTTCCATTAGGAAGCCCTTGTACTTCCACATTAAAGAAGTCTGGTCTGACTGATAGATGGGTAGGGATGAAACGAAGTATTTCTAAATGATGTATCTCTAAGTGGGAATGTAGTACCAGGATCAACATAATTATGGAACAGAGTCTAGTTCTGCAAGGAGATGGATAAGCATTAAGAAGCCCAAAGAAGATGCAATAATGTAAATTAAAAAAAAAAAAGTTCGCTTATTCATTCTTGTAAAACAGGAGTATATCCTGTTCTTACTGGTTGACATCGCTGCGACCTTTCAGGAGCAGATCTCCTGGCCTATCTTCCGAGGTGCCTTTGGGTGGTCTCAAACCGCAAACTTTGAAGTTAGAAGTTGAGCGTAAACCATTTGTTCCATTCAGTCACCTAGAGGCTACATTATCCCAAAGGAGGGCTATTTCTTGGCACCAACACAAGAAAGAAAGCATAGATTCTTCCTGGTCACCCAAACTGGCTCATGGAGCAGGATGACTGAGCACCAACTGCCACAGGCAGGGCCAGGGGCAGGGAGGGGTGAACCAGTCTGTACAGCCCGCCACAAGCCTTCTCATGGTGGACACGCCTTTTCCCAACAGACAGGCGCTGCCCGATTCTTGCCGTTGTTTATACCTGTAAGTGCGTGACTAGTGTTTAGTGAATATTAATCAGTAAAAAATTGGATTCTTTTCCCCAAAGTTGGACAATCACAATAGCATAAAGCAACCTCCAGGTAAATAAGGATGAAATTAACTCAGCCTGAACACAGGCAGGGGAAGTGGTACTGACAATTCTCCTGTATTTTAATTAAGAAAAAATAACCGCAGAAGCACCTCCATTCTGAATAAGCCCTTCTATGCATTTCCGCAATTAAAATCCTGGGTCCTTTTTTTCCTGTCTCACAGGAGAGACCAAGTGCCACTGGCAGCCACATCACATATAAGGATGGAAGACACTCATGCCACATGGCAGAAGAGAGTTTTAATTATTTAATTAAAAATCTACACAAGCAGTTGCTTCTCTCTCAGAGTCTCTCCTATTCCCATTCCTGTCCTTCTCCACCAAAAGCAGGATCCTGGTGCCAGGGCTGCCCCCGGCATCCTTAACTTGAGCACTGACAGGTTACGTGGGATTTTGCCTGAGTAATTATTTTTCAATTCAACAATAATGAGAAATTACCATGGCAACCACTTTGTCATGTGGTACACGTACACCCCCACTAAAGAATGAACCATAACATAAAGCATCTAATCCTTGAAAACACATTTTTTTTTAATGAAATAAACTTAAGCAGGTCAAAGTGGAGAGGATGGATGGAAGGGTCTGAAAGCAGGGAGATGGGAAAGGCACTGACTTTTATCAGTATCTTGTGTTTCTAGAAAACAGAGATTTCTCGTCTTCTAAACCCCACCTTCTTGTACACACACATTGACAGCACTCTATTAATTTCTGTTTTTTTTTTTTTTTCTACCATTTTGGTCACTCCCATTTTACACATGTCAGTTAACCTCTCTCAGAAGATACTGAAGAAAGAATGCACGTGCCTCGGAGGAACTGAGGCAAAAGACACTTGACCATCCAATTTCCCTGAATTTTCTTTGCCTGCCACACCCATGTGGAGTGCCAGGAAACCATGAACAACCCAAATCTTGGGCCTTTTACCTTGCCTTTGGCAGAGGCCCCCTCACACTCACAGGAGTGCAGTCATTCATTTTCCGTAACTAATAAAAGCCTTTTTGCAACTTAATCACTAGCCACCATTTCTCAAAACGTGGGGGGCAAAGGGGGTTTTATATCAAACCATGTTTATCACAAATTAAGCCACATGTAACAATAACAGCCAACAGTGACATAGCTCTTACTAGGTGCCAGGCGCCATTCTAAACACATCGCCTGTGTAACCGCATTGAAACCTCAGCACAACCTTATGGAATAAGTCCTACCACTAACCCCACTTTGCAGATGAGGAAACTGAGGCTTGGAGAAGCTAAATAATGATTTTAAGAATATATAGCTATCAATTTTTCAGAGAGATGATTCAAATAAAGGGATTCTGGCTTTTGAGTTCAAGCTCTTAGAACCACTCCACCATGATGGTCTTTTCTCCAGGACGACATTCATCAGAATGCCTTCTGTCTTAGTCGTTTGGGCATCCAGTTCAAAGGTAAAGACACTGAATGTCTGGAGCTCCCCCTCCTGAATGGCCATCCCAAAGCAAGGCTTTCCAGCACATCTATGGAATTCTATATCGAGACCCAGACATGAAAGTAATAAGGTTAGGATCATTTGCTTTTCCCAGCTGACAATTCCAGGGACTGTAGAACGCACACAAGGAGAGAATACCAAATTCCCCCCTTTCATGGGATTTTTTTTTTTAATTTTTATTAAGCTTCAAGTGAACATTTACCATTCCAATCAGTCTGTCACATGTAGGTTTACATACATCTTACTCCCTTCTCCCACTTGCTCTCCCCCTATTGAGTCAGCCCTTACAGTCTCTCGTTTCGTGCCAATTTTGCCATCTTCCCTCTCTCTCTATCTTCCCATCCCCCCTCCAGTCAAGAGTTGCCAACACACTCTCCCATGTCCACCTGATTTAATTAGCTCACTCTTCATCAGCATCTCTCTCCCCCCCACTGACCAGTCCTTTTCATGCCTGATGATTTGTCTTCGGGGATGGTTCCTGTCCTGTGCCATCAGAAGTTCTGGGGAGCATTGTCTCTGGCTTTCCTCTAGTCACAATCATACCATTAGGCGTGGTCTTTTAATGAGAATTTCGGGTCTGTATCCCATTGGTCTCCTGCTCTCTCAGGAGTTGTCTGTTGTGCTCCCTGACAGGGCAGACATTGATTGTGGCCGGGCACCAACTAGTTCTTCTGGTCTCAGGATAATGTAGGTGTTTTTCTGGTTCATGTGGCCCTTTCTGTCTCTTGGGTTCTTAGTTGTCGTGTGACCTTGGGGTTCTTCCTTTGCCTTTTCTCCAGGTGGGTTGAGACCAATTGATGTATCTTAGATGGCCGCTTGTTGGCATTTAGGACCCCAGGCGCCACAATTCAAAGTGGGATGCAGAGTGTTTTCATAATAGAATTATTTTGCCCATTGACTTAGAAGTCCCCTCAAACCAAGTTCCCCAGACCCCAGCCCCTGCTCCGCTGACCTTTGAAGCTTTCATTTTATCCCAGAAACCTCTTTGCTTTTAATCCAGTCCAATTGGGCTGACCTTCCTTGTATTGAGTGTTGTCTTTCCCTTCACCCAAAGCAGTTCTTATCTACAGATTGATCAATAAAAAGCCCTCTCCCTCCCTCCCTCCCTCCCCCCTTTGTAACCACATAAGTATGTGTTCTTCTCCGTTTTTTCTATTTCTCGAGATCTTATAATAGTGGTCTTATACAATATTTGTCCTTTTGCAACTGACTCATTTCGCTCAGCATAATGCCTTCCAGATTCCTCCATGTTATGAAATGTTTCAGAGATTCTTCACTGTTCTTTATCGATGCGTAGTATTCCATTGTGTGAATATACCACAATTTATTTACCCATTCGTCCGTTGACAGACATCTTGGTTGCTTCCAGCTTTTTGCTATTGTAAACAGAGCTGCAATAAACATGGGTGTGCATATATCTGTTTGTGTGAAGGCTCTTGTATCTCTAGGGTATATTCCGAGGAGTGGGATTTCTGGGTTGTATGGTAGTTCTATTTCTAACTGTTTAAGATAACGCCAGATGGATTTCCAAAGTGGTTGTACCATTTTACATTCCCACCAGCAGTGTATGAGAGTTCCAATCTCTCCGCAGCCTCTCCAACATTTATTATTTTGTGTTTTTTGGATTAATGCCGTTCTAGTTGGTGTGAGATGGAATCTCATCGTAGTTTTAATTTGCATTTCTCTAATGGCTAATGATCCAGAGCATTTTCTCATGTATCTGTTGGCTGCCTGAATATCTTCCTTAGTGAAATGTGTGTTCATATCCTTTGCCCACTTCTTGATTGGGTTGTTTGTCTTTTTGTGGTTGAGTTTTGACAGAATCATGTAGATTTTAGAGATCAGGCGCTGGTCTGAGATGTCATAGCTGAATATTCTTTCCCAGTCTGTAGGTGGTCTTTTTACTCTTTTGGTGAAGTCTTTAGATGAGCATAGGTGTTTGATTTTTAGGAGCTCCCAGTTATCTGGTTTCTCTTCATCATTTTTGGTAATGTTTTGTATTCTGTTTATGCCCTGTATTAGGGCTCCTAGGGTAGATCCTATTTTTTCTTCCATGATTTTTATCGTTTTAGTCTTTATGTTTAGGTCTTTGATCCACTTGCAGTTAGTTTTTGTGCATGGTGTGAGGTATGGGTCCTGTTTCATTCTTTTGCAAATGGATATCCAGGTATGCCAGCACCATTTGTTAAAAAGACTATTATTTCCCCAATTGACTGACACTGGTCCTTTGTCAAATATCAGCTGCTCATACGTGGATGGATTTATATCTGGGTTCTCAATTCTGTTCCATTGGTCTATGTGCCTGTTGTTGTACCAGTACCAGGCTGTTTTGACTACTGTAGCTATATAATAGGTTCTGAAATCAGGTAGGGTGAGGCCTCCCACTTTCTTCTTCTTTTTCAGTAATGTTTTGCTTATCCGGGGGTTCTTTCCCTTCCATATGAAATTAGTGATTTGTTTCTCTATCCCCTTAAAGTATGACATTGGTATTTGGATTGCAAGTGCGTTATATGTATAAATGGCTTTTGGTAGAATAGACATTTTTACTATGTTAAGTCTTCCTATCCATGAGCAGGGTATGTTTTTCCACTTAAGTATGCCCTTTTAAATTTCTTGTAGCAGAGTTTTATAGTTTTCTTTGTATAGGTCTTTTACATCCTTGGTAAGATTTATTCCTAAGTATTTTATCTTCTTGGGGGCTACTGTGAATGGTATTGATTTGGTTATTTCCTCTTCGGTGTTCTTTTTGTTGATGTAGAGGAATCCAAGTGATTTTTGTATGTTTATTTTATATCCTGAGACTCTTCCAAACTCTTCTATTAGTTTCAGTAGTTTTCTGGAGGATTCCTTAGGGTTTTCCATGTATACGATCATGTCATCTGCAAATAGTGAGAGCTTTACTTACCAATCTGGATACCCTTTATTTCTTTGTCTAGCCTAATTGCACTGGCTAGGACTTCAAGTACGATGTTGAATAAGAGCGGTGATAAAGGGCATCCTTGTCTGGTTCCTGTTCTCAAGGGAAATGCTTTCAGGTTCTCTCCATTTAGAGTGATATTGGCCGTTGGCTTTGCATAAAAAAAAAAAAAAAAAGTTGGCTTTGCATAGATGCCCTTTATTATGTTGAGGAATTTTCCTTCAATTCCTATTTTGGTAAGAGTTTTTATCATAAATGGGTGTTGAACTTTGTCAAATGCCTTTTCTGCATCTATTGATAAGATCATGTGGTTTTTATCTTTTGTTTTATTTATGTGATGGATTACATTAATGGTTTTTCTGATATTAAACCAGCCTTGCATACCTGGTATAAATCCCACTTGATCAGGGTGTATTATTTTTTTGATGTGTTGTTGGATTCTATTGGCTAGAATTTTGTTGAGGATTTTTGCATCTATGTTCATGAGGGATATAGGTCTAAAATTTTCTTTTTTTGTAATGTCTTTACCTGGTTTTGGTATCAGGGAGATGGTGGCTTCATAGAATGAGTTGGGTAGTATTCCGTCTTTTTCTATACTTTGAAATACCTTCAACAGTAATGGTGTTAAGTCTTCTCTGAAAGTTTGGTAGAACTCTGCAGTGAAGCCGTCTGGGCCAGGACTTTTTTTTGTTGGAAGTTTTTTGATTACCGTTTCAATATCTTTTTTTGTTATGGGTCTATTTAGTTGTTCTACTTCTGAATGTGTTAGTTTAGGTAGGTAGTATTGTTCCAAGAATTTATCCATTTCTTCTAGGTTTTCAAATTTGTTAGAGTACAATTTTATGTAGTAATCTGATATGATTCTTTTGATTTCATTTGGTTCTGTTGTGATGTGGTCCTTCTCGTTTCTTATTCGGGTTATTTGTTTCCTTTCCTGTTTTTCTTTAGTCAGTCTAGCCAATGGTTTATCAATTTTGTTCATTTTTTCAAAGAACCAGCTTTTGGCTTTGTTAATTCTTTCAATTGTTTTTCTGTTCTCTAATTCATTTAGTTCAGCTCTAATTTTTATTATTTGTTTTCTTCTGGTGCCTGATGGGTTCTTTTGTTGCTCACTTTCTATTTGTTCAAGTTGTAGGGACAGTTCTCTGATTTTGGCTCTTTCTTCTTTTTGTATGTGTGCATTTATCGATATAAATTGGCCTCTGAGCACGGCTTTTGCTGTGTCCCAGAGGTTTTGATAGGAAGTATTTTCATTCTCGTTGCTTTCTATGAATTTCCTTATTTCCTCCTTGATGTCTTCTATAACCCAGTCTTTTTTCAGGAGGGTATTGTTCATTTTCCAAGTATTTGATTTCTTTTCCCTAGTTTTTCTGTTATTGATTTCTACTTTTATTGCCTTGTGGTCTGAGAAGATGCTCTGTAATATTTCGATGTTTTGGATTCTGGAAAGATTTATGACCTAATATGTGGTCTATTCTAGAGAATGTTCCATGTGCGCTAGAAAAAAAAGTATATTTTGCAGCAGTTGGGTGGAGAGTTCTGTATAAGTCAATGAGGTCAAGTTGGTTGATTGTTGTAAGTAGGTCTTCCGTGTCTCTATTGAGCTTCTTACTGGATGTCCTGTCCTTCTCCGAAAGTGGTGTGTTGAAGTCTCCTACCATAAATGTGGAGGTGTCTATCTCACTTTTCAATTCTGTTAAAATTTGATTTATGTATCTTGCAGCCCTGTCATTAGGTGCGTCAATATTTAATATGGTTATGTCTTCTTGATCAACTGTCCCTTTTATCATTATATAGTGTCCTTCTTTATCCTTTGTGGCGGATTTAAGTCTAAAGTCTATTTTGTCAGAATTTAATATTGCTACTCCTCTTCTTTTTTGCTTATTGTTTGCTTGATATATTTTTTTCCATCCTTTGAGTTTTAGTTTGTTTGTGTCTCTAAGTCTAAGGTGTGTCTCTTGTAGGCAGCATATAGATGGATCGTGTTTCTTTATCCAGTCCGTGACTCTCTGTCTCTTTATTGGTGCATTTAGTCCATTTACATTCAGCGTAATTATAGATAAGTAAGTTTTTAGTGCTGTCATTTTGATGCCTTTTCATGTGTGATGTTGGCCATTTCATTTTTCCACATGCTTTTTTGTGCTGAGACATTTTTCTTAGTAGCTTGTGAGATCCTCATTTTCATAATGTTTAACTTTGTGTTTATTGAGTCGTTATGTTTTTCTTGGCTTTTTTCTTGAGTTATGGAATTGATATTCCTTTTTGTGGTTACCTTTTTATTTACCCCTATTTTTCTAAGTAAAAACCTAACTTGTATCGTTCTATATCGCCTTGTATCACTCTCCATCTGGCAGTTCAATGCCTCCTATATTTAGTCCCTCTTTTTGATTATTGTGATCGTTTATCTATTGATTTCCATGATTTCCTGTGATGTGTATTATTTTGTTTATTTATTTATTTTTTAGAATTAGTCTTAATTTGTTTGTTTTTGTGCTTTCCCTATTTGAGTTGCGTTGATATCAGGACGTTCTGTTTTGTGACCTTGTATTGTGCTGGTACCTGATATTATTGGTCATCCGGCCAAACAATCTCCGTTAGCATTTCTTGCAGTCTTGGTTTAGTTTTTGCAAATTCTCTAAACTTGTGTTTATCTGTAAATATCTTAATTTCTCCTTCATATTTCAGAGAGAGTTTTGCTGGATATATGATCCTTGGTTGGCAGTTTTTCTCCTTCAGTGCTGTGTATACTTCGTCCCATTCCCTTCTTGCCTGCATGGTTTCTGCTGAGTAGTCTGAAGTTATTCTTATTGATTCTCCCTTGAAGGAAACCTTTCTTTTCTCCCTGGCTGCTTTTAAAATTTTCTGTTTGTCTTTGGTTTTGGTAAGTTTGATGATAATATGTCTTGGTGTTTTTCTTTTTGGATCAATCTTAAATGGGGTTCGATGAGCATCTTGGATAGATATCCTTTCGTCTTTCATGATGTCAGGGAAGTTTTGTGTCAGGAGTTCTTCACCTGTTTTCTCTGTGTTTTCTGTCCCCCCTCCCTGTTCTGGGACTCCAATCACTCGCAAGTTATCCTTCTTGATAGAGTCCCACATGATTCTTAGGGTTTCTTCATTTTTTTTAATTCTTTTATCTGATTTTTTTTGAGCTATGTTGGTGTTGTTTCCCTGGTCCTCTAGAAGTCCCAGTCTACATTCTAATTGCTCGAGTCTGCTCCTCTGATTTTCTATTGTGTTGTCAAATTCTGTAATTTTATTGTTAATCTTTTGGATTTCTACATGCTGTCTCTCTATGGATTCTTGCAACTTGTTAATTTTTTCACTATGTTCTTGAATAATCTTTTTGAGTTCTTCAACAGTTTTATCAGTGTGTTCCTTGGCTTTTTCTGCATTTATCCTAATTTCATTTGTGATATCTTTAAGCATTCTGTAAATTAGTTTTTTATATTCTGTATCTGATAATTCCAGGATTGTATCTTCATTTGGGAAAGATTTTGATTCTTTTGTTTGGGGGGTTGGAGAAGCTGTCATGGTCTGTTTCTTTATGTGGTTTGATATGGACTGCTGTCTCCGAGCCATCACTGGGAAACTAGATTTTCCAGGTAGTCAGCTAAAAAAAAATGCAGTCAGATCCCTATCTGAATTCTCCCTCTGGCTCCGGGTATTCAGATGTTAATGGGGCCACCTGGGGAGGGTGGCGGAGGGATCAGAGAGCTAGGAGTGTAGCACCACAGAATATAGAGCTGAACACCACGTTCACGCTCTGCCCCCGTTCGCCAAAATCCGGGCGGGACTGGTCCCCGGCTAGGACGCTGCTTTCCTTGCTCAGAGACCAGTCACTTCCTCCCAGGGACTTCTCCCTCCGGTGCCGCGGCACCGCTCGTGCGCACACTGGGTGGGCGTTTCCCGCACAAACGGGTGGGCCCGCCCCCAGGGTCTATTCAGGCGAATATAATTGGGCCCCGCGGTCACGCCCCGCCTGTGCGTGAGCCCAAATCCCAGCGGGACGACTTCCGGGCTGCTGCTTTCCCCGTTCCAGGACCAGTCACTTCCTCCCGGGGACTTCTCCTTCTGGTGCGCCACACCTCTCGCGCGAACTGGGTGGGCGTCACCCGCACGGCCAGGTGGGCCCGCCCCCTGGGTCAATTCAAGGGAATAAAAATGGACCCCGCGCTCACGCCCCGCCCACGCGCACGTCCAAATCCCAGCGGAATGGCTCCCCGTCTGGGACGCTGCTTTCCCCGCTCCGAGACCAGTCACTTCCGGGGATTTCTCCCTCCGGTGTGCCGCGCCACACGAGCGGACTGGGTGTGCGTCCTCCCGCACGAATGTGTGGGCCCCGCCCCGGGGTCACTTTAGGGAAATATAGCTGACCCCCCCCCGCTCGGGCCCCGTCCTCTTCTCGCCTAACTCCCGGCGGGACGGCTCCCCAGCTGGGACGCTGTTCTCCCCACTCCCAGATCAGTCACTGCCTCCCGGGTGCTTCTCCCTCCAGCTGCGCCTCTACGCTGCCCGTGCCAACCAGCTAGACTTCCTCCTGGGATGGGTTCAGGGGGGAAGGGGTGGGCCCCCCTTCTGTGCTGTCTGCCCCCCTGGGCTCTGCCCCAGATCGGGCTCCGAAGGTCACCTGCCTGGTACTCTGGCTCCTGGTTCTGAAAACGGTCGCTGTCTGCCTGTATTTGTTCGTTTTCCGTCTCTAAGTCTGTGCTTGTTGTTCAGAGTTCGTAGATTGTTATGTATGTGATCGATTCCCTTGTTTTTCCGAGTCTTTGTTGCAAGAGGGATCCGCGGTAGCATCCACCTTGTCCGCCATCTTGGCCCCGCCTCTGATTTTTTTTTTTTTAATCTCATGTCCCAGGGATTGTTTTCTTCTTTCCTCATTCTCCTCTATGGTTTTTCTCATTTTTGATTAAGTTGCATTTTAATTAACAGTAAATATTAGTTATCATTTTAACAGAGAAATTCTAAAACTGCATGTTACCAAGACAGCAAATTGTGTGTCTTGATAGAGCATCTCAGGGGTTCCCTCACAATTCAAGGCTTCCCTTTAGACCCACTGCAGTCGAGTGGATTCTGATTCATAGTGACCCTACAGGACAGAGTAGAACTGCCCCATAGAATTTCCAAGGAATGCCTAGTGGATTCGAACTGCTGACCTTCTGGTTAGCAGCTGTAGCACTTAACCACTATGCCATCAGGGTTTCCTCCCTTTAGAGTGCTCGCTATAGTTTACTTCCTAGTGCCCATGAATGATGCCCTGGGAATCAGCCATACTGAAACAAGCAGGAAGACAACAAGACTTGGCATCTGACAGACATAGCTTTTCAGCTAAAGATACCTCAGTGTTTTTTCCCCCAAATACCTGGGAAATTTATGTATTCAGTCTTCATCTTTGAGCCACTAATGCATTAATTAATTGTGAGCATTGCCAAAAGAAGTATTATTTATGGGAATCTTAAAATAATGACTAGAATGTATACATTCTTATGTGCCAAAAATTGAGCTTAAACGGTACTTTCTTAGGGAAGCCTTCCTGTCATAGCCTGTCGTAGCACTATATTCCTTTTCACCACTGGCCTTATCACACTGTAGTCAAATAATTCCTTATGTAACATCTGGCCTTCATGAGGCAGAATCCATACCAATGTCTTGTTCACTTAATACATGGCAGGCACACAACAAACAAAAGTGCTAAGAGTTTCTCAATGGATAATTTCCTAACCTTTGGGATATCCTCTCAGATAGGTACTTTTATTCTCCTAATTTAAATGGATAAACCAAGACCCGGAAATGTTAAGAAACTTACCCAAGGTCACAGAGCAAATAAATGACCACATTGGATTTTGAACCCCATCTGATTCTTGAATTTGGGTTTGTAATCACAGAACTTCACTGCCAGCTCTACTCTATACTATTCTGGTGTGAAAAAGAAACAGTGTTTTCTTCTTTATAAGTATATTTTCTGTTTTATAGTGAAAAGGAGCCCAGGTGGCATAGTGGTTAAGCACTTGGCTGCTAAGCAAAAGGTCAGTGGTCCTAACCCATCAGCCGCTCTGCAAGAGAAAGATGTAGCAGTCTGCTTCCATAAAGATTTATAGCCTTGGAAACCCTATAGGGCAGTTCTACTCTGTCCTATAGGGTTGCTATGAGTAGAAATCAACATGACGGCAGTGGGGTTTTGTAGTCAAACATCATGCACTCTAACATATCAAAAATAAATACACTGGGAACCCTACAAAAAAGCCACTCTGAAAATGACGTAGCAAGACATTCCTTCAGAAGCACAGATCTCACTGATGGCCGGCCTGAAGCAGTGAGCACTATACCTCATACTACATCACGCCCTCTAGGAGTGAGAGGTCCTGAGAGGCAGGATAACTAGGATAACGTGATGAGGCAGCAACTCGTCTATCTTGAAAAAAGAAAACTCATCATAAAAGCAGGCACGACATAAACACAACAGACAAGAGGACATTTCTGGAAAAGCTTGCACACGCAAAAAATGTTTCTGTGACCCACCCAACTGCATCCAAGCAATTGAGGAAATAACAGGAATAATTCTTAGAGTTATCCCTAAAATTTGGAGGATTATGTCAGGACATAGGCATGAAGAAAACTCTAGACAAGAGCAGTTGAATTTTTCCCTCTCTCTTCCTGAAAAAATGAAGAAAAAGTTTTCTGTTCACAAAGGTAAATATAAGAAACCCAGCAGAAGCTCAAAACCCTGAAGGAAAACAACAGGTTTGTCTGGATAGTAATCGTACTCCTCTCTTCTCTTCTCTGTGTACACAGCTGTTTGCCAGGGAGCTTAAATTCTCTCTTACATGTCAGTGGGAGTCCCAGGGTTGGACGAACCGTCAAGCAGTTCAGTACAAACTGAAGGACTGGTAATTTAAACCTATCTAGAGGTGCTGCAGAAGACAGGCCTGGTGATCTGCTTCTGAAAGGTCACAGCCTCACACGCCCTATGCGGCAGTTCTGCTCTGTACACATGTGGTTGCCATGAGTTGGAATCGACTTGACAGCAATGGGTTTGAGTTTTTGTTTTGTTTTGTTTTACTATGCCCCAAAAACCCATTGCCTTCGCGTTGAAGCCTAATCGTAGTAACCCTATAGGACAGAGCAGAACTTCCCCATAGGGTTTCCTAGACTGTAATCTCAAAGAAGGCAGACTGCCACATCTTTCTCCCATAGAGTGGCTGGTGGGTTCAGGTGGCTGACCTTTTGGTTAGCAGCCAAGTGCTTAACCATTGTACCACCAGGGCTCCTTTTAATATGTCAGTGATACCCAAATTTGCATCACAACCTGCCAATTCTCTCTGGAATTCCAGAACTGTAGTTCCTGCTGCCTCACAGACATTTCTACATGTTTATCAAAGAGGCATCTCAGACTTAAGATGGCCAAAGCCAGACCCCCAATTTCCACCTATTCTCCCCAGTCTTCTCCATCTCTGTAATGTCATTCTAGTCTCCCTGTTGCTTAGGTCAGCATTTTAGGGCATATCCTTGATTCCCCACTTTCCCTGACCCGGTATCTCTCAACTCATAGCGACCCCATGTGACACAGCAGAACTGCCCCACAGCGTTTTCTAGGCTGTAATCTTTATGGGAGCAGATTGCCAGCTTTTTCTCCCACAGAGCCTCTGGGTGGGTTCAAACTGACAACGTTTTGGTTAGCTGCTGAGTGCTTAACCATTTTGCCACAGGGCTCCTTTCATTCATTTGTAAATGTGTGAATTCTACCTTCAAGGCATAACCCAAATCCACCAAGACTTCTCTCCCTCCAGCACCATGCCCTGCCTGGACCTCCTGTAACTCCAGCCTGAACAACTGGGGTTGCTTCCTAAATTAACCCTTCTCTTTGCCAGTACTCATGCTCCCCTGTAATCTGTTCTCCATAGAGGACCCTGAATGACCTTTTAATGCATTAAAAAATTATTTCCTATTAAAACTCTTCCTGGCTCCCACTGCTGCACGCTGCAATGGACCACACTGTCTTACTTGGTCAGTACTTTGTCTTCCCCTTTTTTTAGCTTCAATTCACTTCCCTCTTAGTATAGCACCCACATCTAGGATCCAATCACAGGGACCTTCCTTGTGCTTCTGATCCACACCTCGTTCCTCAGGGACCTTAGCACTAGCTGTTCCACCACTGGGGGAGAGGAGATGTCTTTCTCCTACTTGATATGACTTCCTCTCTCCTCCTTGTCTTTCAAATCTCAGCTTCCATGTCCCCTTTTGACCATCCAATCTACAGAAGTCAGCTTGCTGTCACATCAGTCTATGTTTATCTTCCAAGAAGCATTTAGCACTAGTTTTTTTTTTTTGTTGTTGTTTAAAATCTTCCTACCTACCACCACCCATCTGTTGGTTTGTTGTACTGTGGTGGCTTGCTTGCTGCTACGATGCTGAAAGCTATGCCACTGATATTTCAAAAACCAGCAGGGTCACTCATGGTGGAGTTTTCAGCAGAGCTTCCAGACTAAGACAGACTAGGAAGAAAGGTCTGGTGATCTACTTCTGAAAATTAACCAATGAAAACCTTATGGCTCACAAAAGAATATTGCCTGAAATGGTACCTGGAAGATGAGCCCCCTGTGCTAGAAGGTACTCCAAATACACAGTAGCCGCAACAATGGACTTGAGCTTACCAACGACCACAAAGATAGTGCAGGACCAGGCAACATTTTGTTCTGTTGTACATGGAGTCACCATGAGTCAGAGCTCACTGGATGGCAATCAACAACAATAACACCTACTACAAAATGTAAAGTCATTGAGAGCACAGGGTCCTGCCATCTTGCTGACTGTGGTGCCTGGCACGTAATGTTGTTGTTGTTAGGTGCCATCAAGTTTGTTCCAACTCATAGTGACGCTATGTACCACAGGACAAAACACTGCCTGGTCCTGCGCCACACTCACAATCATTGTTATGCTTGTACGCATTGTTCCAGCCACTGTGTCAATCCATCCTGTTGAGGGTCTTCCTCTTTTCTCACTGACCCTCTACTTTACCGAGCATGATGTCCTTCTCCAAGTGCTGATCCTTCCTGACAACTGGTACAGAATAGGAGCTTAATAAACACCTGCCTGGATAAACGAATAAACAACAACAACAAAAAAAAGTTAAACATACAAGGAAAAAGGAAACATAAGGGGACCACACTGATGGCTCTCTTGAACTTGCACAGAGCAGCCTTTCCCAGCTCCAGTTTTGGCGCAACCCAGTTCAGTCCAACTACATAATAGAGTACCAGGAACTTATCAGAATCTTTATTCAATTTAATTTTTTAAAATAAATGTGTGCCATGAATTAAAAGCATTAAAAACATTCATGTCCTTTGACTCAGTAATTTTATTTCTGGGTATCCATCCAAAGGACATAATCCAAAAATATGGAAATGCTTTATACACAAAAATATTCACCCCAGGAGCTTTTATAACAGTAAAGAAACTAGGAAAAATGTGCTTGCCCCACAATACAGAAAATATGATATGTTCACTAGAAAGAAAATAGGAATCTTTAAAAACAATGTTTACACATGGTTTCTAATAACACTGAACATTCTTATGTTATAATATAAGAGAAAAAAGCAAGATGGACAGGCAAACAGAGCAGGGGGACAGAATGGGAATTTGAGAAACAGACAGAAATACCCATGGAAACTAACTATAGGATAGAGATGGTGTTACTCTTCAATGGGGAGAGGATAGACTACCTGATAAGGAGTATTGGGGCCATTGTCTTTTCACAAGGAAAATGAAATAAATTAGAATATATCATATGTGAGCCAACATAAGTGTTAGATGGATTAAGCATCTAAAGGAAGAAAAAAAAAAAAGATCCAATTATTAGCAGAAAAGATAGGAGAATAAGTTTATGACCTCAGAAGAGGTGAGCGTTTTGTAAACAACACAGTAAAAGAACAAGTTATATAAGAAACAAATTATCCATTTGGAGACATCAAAATATATACGTTTTATATGACAAAGAACATCATAAACAATGTTACAATGTAAGTGACAGGCTGGGAGATTAGTAAATTGAACATATAACAAACTGTTACGTATAAAAAAATCAATATAATTTTTTAAAAAAACAAGCATGTAAATACATCATTGGCAGAAAATAAACCAAAATGGTCAATAAAACTATGAAAAGATGCCCTATTTCACTCGTAGTCAAGAAAAGGGAAATTAAAACCAGGGCATTGCATACCCATCTGATTTCCAAAAATCCAAGAGTTGCCGGAGATGGAGAAAAACAGGAACTCTGATACTGACTGCAGCTCTCCTGCTGGGCAGGCCCTCAGGGTGGCAGGTAAAACGTGGCCAGGCTGCAGCCTAGCTGCCCACTCTTTCAGATTGTAGTACATTGTTGTTTTGTTTTATTTTTTACATTTTGCAGTTAGTGGTTTTCAGAAGTAGAATTCTCACCTTCCATGAGGAAGACCCGAATTTGATTCCTTTCCAATGTACCTTATAAGCAGTCACCACTTTCTGTCAGTGGAGTCTTGCCTGTTGCTATGAAGCTGAACAGGTTTTAGTAGAGGCTCCAGATTAAGACGGGCTAAGGGGAAAAGCTATTCATAAGGTTTTCACCGGATAACTCTTTTCAGAAGTAGACTGCCAGGTCCTCCCTCCTAGTCTGTCTTCAGTATGGATTACAGACCTCGATATGGATACAGCCTTCAGTATGGATTACACCTCAACATAAAGAAGACAAAAATTCTCACAACTGGACCAATTAGCAACATCATGATAAATGGAGAAAAAACTGAAGTTGTCAAGGATTTCATTTTACTTAAATCCACAATGAACACCCATAGAAAAAGCAGTCAAGAAATCAAGAGATGCGTTGCGCTGGGCAAATCTGCTGCGGAAGACCTCTTAAAAGTGTTGAAAAAGCAAAGATGTCACCTCGAAGATGTGCCTGACCCAAGCCATGGTATTTTCAATTGCATCTTATGCACGCAAAAGCTGGACAATGAGTAAGGAAGACTGAAAAAGAATTGATGCCTTTGAATGGTGGTGTTGGTGAAGAATATTAAATATGCCACGGACTGCCAAAAGAATGAACAAACCTGTCTTGGAAGAAGTACAACGAGAACGCTCCTTAGAAGCAAGGACGGCGAGAGTGGGTCTCACATACTTTGGACATGTTATCAGGAGGGATCAGTCCATGGAAAAGGACGTTATGCTTGGTAGACAGAGGGTCAGAAGAAAAGAGGAAGACCCTCAAGGAGATGGACTGGCACAGTGGCTGCAACAATGGGCTTAAGCATAACTGCAATTATAAGCATGGCAAAGGACCAGGCAGCGTTTTGTTCCGCTAGTATATAGCGTTGTCATGAGTTGGAACCAACTCGATGGCACCTAACAACAACAACGAGGAGAAAATCCTGGCTGGTGATCTACTTTCAAAATCAGCTAGTAAAAACCCTGTGGATCACAACAGTCCAATCTGCAACCAATCATGGGGGTGGTACAGGACTGGGCACGGGGTCTTATGGGCATGAGTGGTGCCGTTGTGCGTAGGATCGCCAGGAGTCAGAGGCTGATGTTGTTAGCTATGTCACCAAAAACAATGGTGATTACTCCTTTGTTCATGTTAGTTGCCATCAAGTTAGCTCCAACTCACAGTGACCTTATGTTTAACAGAATGAAAGATTGCTTGGTCCTGCACCATAATATGTTACTGTATTGTTATTTTATTTTACATTATGCCTAGTTATTAGTTTTTAAAGTCTTAGTAACTAGACTCTAAACTCCAAGCAGGGGGCTATTATCTTATCCTTATTTGGGTGGTGTAGGTAGTAAGTCCTGCTGGACTTTAAAGGAAGGAACTCCCACATAGGCTAGACTGGTTATTGAATGCATTTGAGGATGGGGATGTAAGACAGGCCTTTAAGAGTTAAAATTTGGACAGGACAGATAAAGAAGGCACTCTAGAAGCAACTGGGCATTTAAAGCTTAGAGCAGTGAACTCAAACATGGAAATCCATTTATAACTTGAATCACTCCTGATTAAGAAAATACCCATGACTTCAGTGAAGCTTTAGAATAAATTCACATCTTACAAAGGACACTATCCACGTTGAAAAACAGAAGTGTATACGTGTGTACGATGTTTTATATATTCCACCTACAAACAAAGCCGGGGGCACTGGTTCTGTAAGTACCTGGTTAAAACTCCAAATTCCTGTCTCCCATCTCCATCCTTCCACCATCCTTCCCTCCCCCCAAAAAACCCACGGTTCAGCATCCCAAAATTTGGGAACTGCTAGTTTAGAATACTCATAAGAACTATCCACGTGGTACTTTCTCCATGATGCCAGTAGACAACAGGGTTCTTTGGTCTACAGCAGTTGGCAATTACTAGGTTAAAATTCAATAGGATTCTTTACTGCAGACCTTCTCAGAGCCTTTAAAGAGGCTAATGTGCTCTGTGAATTTCCAGGAAGGGATACCATATGCAATATTACCTCAGATCTTTTGATAATAAAATTGTGTTGTTTTTTGGTTTTTTTCAAAGTACAACTATTGGTATCTTACAGAACACTGGTGTTTCACAGAACACAGGCTGAGAAGTGGTGCACTAAGCAATTATCCAAGGATTAAATCGGATGCATCCCTGAGCTGTAAAGTAGCCTGGGATGTTACTGATCAGCAGGCAGGTCAGTGTGGCCACAGAACGGGGTGTAGATAGGCAAAGCCTCTCAATCTCCTTCAATTCTTCCTTGGGATAACTGAGGACAAACCCTTCTCTCCATCAGAAACCCTTCTTTGGGAAGACCCCATGTCAGTGTCTTCTACCATTGCAGCCACTGGGACTGGGCAAGATGCCTTCTCTCCTGCTTATAGTTCAATTCATTTAATACAGTCACAGTGATGAGCCTAAGGCATGCAGACATCTGGACTAGGAGTCACTTGGCTCTGCAAGACCCTGAGGAGTCTGCAAGTAGAGGAAAATCTCTTTATTAACAAATCATTTTTGATCCTACCAGGCCTAGGTGAGGACTGGTCCTCACTGCTGTATGCAACATTCTCCTCCCACAGTGATGCTCAAGGTAGGATGGAAAAACCATAGCAAGTGCTTAGAAGGAGAAATTTAAAAATAAATAAATAAAAGGAATGTTCTTCTCAAATTTGAGTATTCAACTTTCTACATTATTGAGTTATTTCCTATAAAGTTAGTATTATTTCCTTGGAGGCCTTGACTGTAGCTGCTGTGTTTGCAAGTTTCTAATGAGTTCCCCTGGCACCCACATCCCACAAGTAGTGCACTTTCCATCTGCCACCAGTACTCTAAAGGAGATAGGATGGACATAGGAAAAGCAGAGGCCTCTGGGCACTTGGGTTCTAGTTTGAGCAGCTGTCCTTGACCACTGGGTATCCTTGCCTACATTTTTCAGTGCTGTGGCTCTCAGCTTCCTCTTCTGCAAAGAGTGGGTTAGATTCCTTACGGTGTGCCTCTTCTGAGAAGATTGCATGAAGTGACCCAGTTACTTTTCACAACAACCCTCTGAGGTAGGTTCTGATATTATCCCCATTTTACAGATGGAGAAACCAAAGCGTGAAAAAGTGAAATGATGTCCTCAGGACACACAGCTATTAAGTCAGTGACTCAGTGGGATTCAGGAGCCCACATACTCTCCCATCCATGCCAGAGTCCACTCTGGGCCTCAGTTTATGAGGCAGTGGTAGAAAAAAATCACGCTTGCCTCTGAGGCTGTTGTGAGAGTAAAATACATATAACTGGCCTGGTGGGAATTTGAATTGCCCATGCTGTAAGGTAATATGGTAACTCAGTACGTCTGTGAGCTGTAATATGGTAGCCGCCTAGTCTAGTGGCTAAAAGCACGGGCAGACTGATCTGGGTTCAAATTCTGGCTCTGCCATTTACAAGCTATGTGCTTGCAGGCAAGTTGCTTAAGCTCTCTGTGCCTCTGTTTCATCATGTCTAAAATGGTTGTAATAATAAAATACATTGCAGTGAAGTCAACTCTGACTCATTCTGACCCTATAAGAGAGAGTAGAACTGCCCCATAGGGTTTCCAAGGAGCAGCTGGTGGATTCAAACTGCCTACCTTTTGGTTAGTAGCCGAGCTCTTAACCACTGTACCACCAGGGCTGCACTGGATATAATAATGTCTCATCTTTAATTACAAGAATTAAATTATTTAATATATGGACCAGTGTCTAGAAGAGAAAGCATCCAGTAAAGTAGTGGAGAAGGTCTCAATGCCAAAGTTGCTGTAGATAATAAATAATATATATTAGTAATGAAGGAGTCCCCTGGTGGTGCAAAGAGTTAAGCACACAACCACAAACCCAAAGGTTGGTGGTTTGAACCCACTCAGAGTGTCCTTGGAAGAAAGACCTGGTGACCTGCTTCCGAAAGTTCACAGGTATGAAAATCCTATCAAATGCAGCTCTACTGTACACACCCAGGGTCTTCTTGAGTCACAATCAACTCAAAGGCAACAAGTTTTGTTTTGTTTGTTCGTTAGTAGCAGACCTTACATTACAGTTGGCACAGTTTGCAATCAGAACAGCCTGGGTCTGGATTCCAGGGCCACCACTTCCTTGCTTTGGAACTCTGGGCAGGTCACTCAAGCTCAGTTGCCTTCGCTGCACAATCAGGAAGAACAGTGGCTACCTTGTAGTGCTGCTATGAAGAAGCGCAGATGGTGAAGCACTCCACTACTAGCTCAAAGGCTGGTGGTTTGAACACACCCAGAAGTGTCTCGGAAGACAGACCTAGTGATCTGCTTCCAAAAGACCACAGCCTTGAACACCCTATGGAGCACAGTTCTACTCTGCCCACTTGCGGTCACCGTGAGTCGGAATCCACTCAATGGCAACTAAGAACAACAGAGACGTGCAACGTGCTTAGAGCCACGGCGGGCACAGAGGAAGTACTCAATAATTTTTATCCATCATTATTGCTGCTAACACACTGTTAGATGCCCTAAACAACATGAAAGACAGAGTCTCCTATTTTCGGAAAATTTATAAACCAATTGGTTAAATACCAACTGGTACACTGCCAGCTCCACTGGATTGAAAACAAGGTGCTCTCCTGTGTCTCCCTCACTAGACTGAAAACCCCTAGAGGGCAGGAGCAGTGATTTATTCTTCAGAGCATCCCCTGCTTCCGAAAGGTCACAGCCTTGAAAACCCTATGGAGTAGTTCTACGGTGCACACATGGGGAGGCCATGAGTTGAAATCGACTCCATTGCAACTAACCACAATATGTTTTCAGGGTTCCCTGGGTGGTGCAAACGGTTGAGCCCTGGGCTACTAACTGAAAGGTTGCTGGTTCAAATTCCAAAACCACCTCAGAAGAAACCAATCTGCACCCGCAAGATCATAGCCATTGCAAACCCTGTACAGTACAGTTCTACTCTGACATGCATGGGGTCACCATGAGTTGGAATCAACTCTGCAGCAAGAGGTTTGGGCTTTTATTTGGGTTTACAATGTGCTTGCCACTGTTAGGCACTAATGATAAAGTAGTGAACAAAAGAACACAAATTCCTGTCCTCAGAGAACTTACACACCGATAATGGCAAACAATAAACAAGATAAATACAATATACGGTATGATTGATTAGATAGTGACAGCTACACAGGACAAAAAGAATAAAGCAGGAAATGGGGGCATGAAGTGGGTAGGGGAAATGAACTTTTAGACAGGGAGATCACAAAAGGCCTTGCTGGGAATGTCGCCTTATATCGGGGTTTCTCAACCTCAGCACTGCTGATATTTTCAGCCAGATAATTCTTTGTTGTGGGGGGTTATCCTGTGCATGGCTGTCCTGTGCATGCTTAGCATCATCCCTGCCCTCTACCCACTAGGTGACAACAGAAACCCAACTGTGACAAGCAAAAGTACTGGTAAGTATGCCCTTGGGGGTAAAAGTTCTCCAGCTGAGAAGCAGTGATGAAGAGTACAACCCTGAAGAACGGAGGGAAGGAACCACGCAGAGATCAAGAAGGTTCCGTGCAGGCACCAAAGGTGGTGGAGTGGACAAGGCTGGCCTGGCCCCTCCTCTCAGGCGACTTATGTCTAACAATTACCTTCTCAAGCAATCATCAAAGGATAGTTTGGATGGGTGCTGGGAAGGAGGAAGATAAGGTGCTGTGAGAGAGATGATGGAGGGGGGAACCCATGTTATCTGGGAGAGGAGAAGTGGCTTCCTGGAGAAAGTGACCTTTAAACTGAAAGTTGGGAGTCTCTGGGTGGTGCAAACAATTAATGTGCTTGGCTGCTAAGGACAGGTTAGCAGTTTGAGTCCACCCAGGAGGCACCTCAGAAGAAAGACCTGGTCATCTACTTCTGAAAACTCACCCACTGAAAACTCTGTGGAGCGCTGCTCTACTCTGACACACACGGAATAGCTGTGAGTTGGAGTCGACTCCATAGAAATGGTTTAAACTGAGAGCGGAGGAAAGAGAGGGCTTGGTCACCGGAGGTGAGTATAACAGCCCCAAGGTTAAAAAATCTCGATGCATTTAAGGGTGAATCTGATCCTAGTATCAGGAGCCAGGGGCAAGAGGCTGAAGGTGCGTGTGATGAAGCACTGAGTGGTCCAAACCCACAGGACCTGGAAGAGACTAGTCAGGAGGGAAAACTCTTCCTCCAGGCAAAGAGACAGCATAGAAGTTTTAAGCAGGGAAGCGTTCTATGTACTGGGACCTTCTGTGACAAGCCTAAGTAACTTCTACCTCTTAATAACTGTGTGACCTTGGATAAATTCCTTCACCACTCTGAGCCATGCTTTTCTCACCTGTAAAATTGGAGATGGGAACAGCAATGGAAGCTACTTCATGGGTTTGTTGTAAGGATTAAATGAGGTAATATGTGAAAAGACCTTAGAACTATATCTGGAACACAGAGCACACTCACTAACTCTTAGTTGCACTTAATATCATTATTCGGAAATAACTGGTCACTCTTCTTTCCTTTCTCTTGGAGACTTACGAATGGCTAGTGGTTAATTATTGTTTTGGTTTGGCTCTTATGCCCACCCTCTCTGTCCCTGCCCTGCCTTCCGGTTCCCATCCCCACCCCAAGGACAAGCCATGCCTTTGCTTTCAGGGCCTGCATATCCACTTCTATTGCACCACCCAGTTGCCAGCTCCTCTACACACCTGAACTTTGTATCTCCTACTGTTATGGGTTGAATTGTATTACCCAAAAAGACATGTTGAAGTCTTACCACTGTACCTGGAAATATGACACTGTTTGGAAATAGGGCTTTTCTTTTGCTATGTTAATGAGAACATACAGGAGTAAGGTGGGGCCTTAACCTAATCTCTTCTGAGTGGCATCTTATAGAAAGAGTAGAAGAGACACAGTGACACGCACAGGAGGAGGTGACATTTGACCAGGAAGGTAGATGCATCAATGCAAAGCAACACCAGGGACACCGGCAGACACCAGAAACTAGGAGAGAGGCTCGTAAAATGTGGCACAGTGGTTAGGAGCACAACTGCTAACCATAAGGTCAGCAATTCAAATCCACCAGCTGCTCCTTTGAAACCATATAGGGCAGTTCTGTTCTGTCCTACAGGGTTGCTGAGAGTCAAAATCAACACCACAGCAAGAGGTTTCTGGTATGAGAAAATAAATTTCCAGAAAATAAACTTCTCTTCTTTAAGGTCACAAATTTCATGGTATTTTTGTTACAGCAGACTAGAAAACTAAGACACCTATCTATAGTCCTTACCTGGGCAAATATTTCCACTTTAAAGCCAGAATCAAGAAAGCTTCTATACTCTTAAATACTCTGTTGTTGTTAGGTGCCATCGAGTCAGCTCTGACTAATAACAACCCTACGTACAACAGAACGAAACACTGCCTGGTCCTGCACCATCCTCACAATCATTGTTACGCTTGAGCCCGTTGTTGCAGCCACTGTGTCAATCCATCTCATTGAGGGTCTTCCTTTTTTTGTTGGCCCTCTACTTTACCGAGCATGATGTCGTTCTCCAGGGACTGACCCCTCCTGATAAAATGTGCAAAGAATGTGAGACGTAGTCCTGCCATCCTTGCTTCTAAGAAGCACTCTGGTTGTACTTCTTCCAAGACTGATTTGTTCGTTTTTTTAGCAGTCCATGGTATATTCAATATCCTTGGCCAACATCACAATTCAAAGGCATCAGTTCCTCTCCCATCTTCCTTATTCATTGTCCATCTCTTGTATGTATATAAGGTGATTGAAAACACCATGGCTTAGGTCAGGCGCACTTTGGTCTTCAAGGCGGCATCTTTGCTTTTCAACACTTTAAAGAGGTCTTTTGGTGCAGATTTGTCCAGTGCAAGCAGTCTTTTGATTTCTTGACTGCTGCTTTCTTGGGTGTTGCTTGTGGATCCAAGTAAAATGAAATCCTTTACAAATTCAATCTTTTCTCCCTTTATCATGATGTTGCTTATTGGTCTAGTTGTGAGGATTTTTGCTTTGTTTGCATTGAGGTGTAATCTATACTGAAGGCTGTGGCCTTTGATCTTCATCGGTAAGTGCTTCAAGTCCTCTTCATTTTCAGCAAGCAAAGTTGTGTTATCTACATAATGCAGGCTGTACATGAGTCTTCCTCCAATCCTGATGCCCCGTTCTTCTTCATATAGTCCAGTTTCTCAAATTATTTGTTCAGCATACAGATTAAACAGGTATGGTGAAAGGGTACAACCCTGACGCACATCCTTCCTGACTTTAAACCATGCAGTATCCCCTTCTTCTGTTCGAACAACTGCTTCTTCATCTATGTACAGGCTCCTCAAGGGCAAAATTAAGTGTCCTAGAATTCCTATTCAATGTTATCTGTAATTTATTATGATCCACACAGTTGAATGCCTTTGTATAATCAATAAAACACAGTTAATCATCTTTCTGGTATTCTCTGCATTCAGCCAGGATCTGACATCAGCAATGACATCCCTGGGTCCACGTCCTTTTCTGAATCTGGCCTGAATTTCTGGCTGTCCCCTGTTGATGTACTGCTGCACTCACATTTGAATGATCTTCAGCAAAATTTTACTTGCATGTGATATTAATGATATTGTTCAATAATGCCCACATTCAGTTGGATCACCTTTCTTGGGAATAGGCATAAATATGGATCTCTTCCAGTTGGCTGGCCAGGTAACTGTCTTCCAGATTTCTTGGCACGGACAAGTGAGCACTTCCAGCACTGCATCTGTTTGTTGAAACTTTTCAATTGGTATTCTATCAATTTCTGGAGCCTTGTTTTTCGCTAATGCCTTTAGCGCAGCTTGGACTTCTTCCTTCAGTACCATTGGTTCCTGATCATGTGCTTCCTCCTGAAATGGTTGAACATCTACCAGTTTTTTCTGGTATACTGACTGTGTATTCCTTCCATCTTCTTTTGACGCTTCCTGTGTCGTTTAATATTTTCCCTGTAGAATCCTGCAATATTGCAACTGGAGTCTTCAATTTTTTCTTTAGTTCTTTCAGCTTGAGAAATGCTGAGTGTGTTCTTCCCTTTTGGTTTTATACCTCCGGGTCTTTGCACACATGTCATTATGCCTTGATGTCATTCCACAACTCCTCTGGTCTTCCGTCATTAGTGTTCAACACATCAAATCTATTCTTAACATGGTCTCTAAATTTGTGTGGGATATACTCAATTTTGTACTTTGGCTCTTGTGGACTTGTTCTAATTTTCTTCAGTTTCAACTTGAACTTGCAAAGGGACAGTTGATGGTCTGGTCCACAGCTGGCCCCTGGCCTTGCTCTGACTGATGACATTGAGCTTTTCCATTGTCTCTTTCCACAAATGTAGTCGATTTGATTCCTCTGTGTGTTTCATCTGGTGAGATCCACGTGTATAGTTAGTTGCTGTTGATGTTGGTGAAAAAAGGTATTCATGACAAAGAAGCTGTTGGTCTTACAAAATTCTATCATGCAATCTCCAGCATAGTTTCTATCACCAAGGCCATACTTTCCAACTGCCAATCCTTCTTCTTTGTCTCCAACTTTCGCATTCCAATCACTGGTACTTATCAACGCATCCTGATTGCAAGTTTAATCAGTTTCTGACTGCAGAAGTTGGTAAAAATCTTTAAATTTTTCATCTTTGGCCTTAGCGGTTGGTGTGTAAATTTGAATAATAGTCATATTAACTTGTCTTCCTTGTAAGCATATGGATATTATCTTATCACTGACACCACTGTACTTCAGGATAGATCTTGAAAAGCTCATCTTGACCATGAATGCAATACTAAAAAAAATAATCAATTTGTCATTCCCAGCATAGTAGACCATATGATTGTCTGATTCAAAATGGCCAATACCTGTCCATTTCAGCTCACTGATGCCTAGGATATCGATGTTTATGTGTCCCACTTCATTTTTGATGATTTCCAATTTTCCTAGATTCATACTTTGTTAGTTCCACTTTCCGATTATTAATGGATATTTGCAGCTGTTTCTTCTCATTTTGCGTCTCATCACATCAGCAAATGGAGGTCCCGAAAGCTTCACTCCATCCATATCATTAAGGTCGGCTCTATTTTGAGGAGTCAGCACCTCCCTAATCATATTTTGAGTGCCTCCCAACCTGAGGGGCTCATCTTCCAGCACTATATCAGACAACGTTCTGCTATTAATAAGGTTTTTACTGGCGAATTCTTTTCAGAAGTAGACCACCGTGTCCTTCTTAGTCTGGAAGCTCAGCTGAAACCTGTTCTCCATGGGTGACGCTGCTGGTATTTGAATACTGATGGCATAGCTTCCAGCATCATAGCAACACGTAAGCCCCCACAGTCCCACAAACTGACAGATGCGTTAAATACTCTGGGGACCCACAGATGATTGTCCTAGAAACCATTCCTAAGACAGGCCTCAGAGTTAACATACAAACATGGGTCCCTAGAGTATTTACATTTGTATGTTAACTCTGAGGCCTGTTTTAGAAATGGTTACTATAACAATCATATGTCACCCTTGAGGGCCACCAAACCACCCCCCACCCACCTAAGACACACTCACATACACACATACACATATAAGTACACACCTGGGTGGCAATATACTATCTTTATGAGCTATATAATGTGACAGGGTAGAGCTGCCTCATAGAGTTTCTAAGCTATAATCTTTACAGAAGCAGATTGCCAGGCCTTTCTCCCTCATAGTCTTGGGTGGGTTGAAACCACCAATCTTTTGGTTAGCAGTCAAGTGCTTAACCATTGTACCACCAGGACTGCTTAATGTGCTAATAGTAACAATGATAAAGAATTCACAATTATTAGGCCTTTACTCTGGGCCAGACCATGTGCTAAGCCCTTCATAAAATTGTCTTAGTTAACTCTTGAAACATTCATTTGAGGTAGATAGTATTATTTTCAGTTTATAGATAAAGAAAGTAAGACTCAGAGAGGCTAAGTAGTTTGACCAAAGTCACTTAACTAGAAAATAACAAAGGCAAGGTTCAATCTAGATGGCATTCTCCTAAGTCTCAGTACATTACCTTATAAAAAAAAAAGCAAAACCAAATCCATTGCTGTTAAGTCAATTCTGATTCACAGCGATCCTACAGTAACGACAGAACTTCTCCTACTCCAGATATAGAGAAGGCATTATCAATAGTGTACAGCAAGGGGCTCACCAAAACATTGTACTAGACATCATCTGCTCTATTCCAAAGTCTCAGGAGCACTTTTTTTCCTTATTTTCTCATATTTTAGAAAACTAAATTTTTTTTAATACTACAGATCCACTATCCATCTGCCACTTATTTTCTCATATTTTAGAAAACTATACTACAGATCCACTATCCATCTGCCACTTTGTTGCACTGTGGTGGCCTGCATGTTGCCATGAGGCAGGAAGCTATACCACCATGGTGGACAGGCTTCTGGGGAGCTTCCAGACTAAGACAGGCTAGGAAGAAAGGCCTGGCAATCTACATCTGAAAATTAGCCAGTGAAAACCCCATGGATCACAGCAGAATACTGCCCAGCTAGTGCTGGGAAGATGAGCCCTGAAGGTAGAAAGGCACTCCAAACACACAGTGGCTGCAACAATGGACTCAGGTATACCATCGGTCCTGAAGATGGCATAGAACCAGGCAACATTTCGTTTTGTTGTACATGGGAGGTGTCATGAGTCGGAGCTCACTCAACGGCAACTACCAACAACAACAAATACTACAGATGGGGGTGAGAGGGGCAGCTTTGGGTTTCCAGGAACTTGACTGACATTGTAGCTCTGACACCCGTATGAATGGCTTTAGATGAGTCATTTTACCTCTTTGGGGAAGAGAGTCCATTCCCTCATCTGTAAAATGCAGATTGGTCATATCTATGTGCCCAAAGTTGCTATGAGGCTTCGATGAGATCAGGTATTGATTATCTTTTTTATTTGATCTTTGCCAAAACCACAAAAACTTAGCAAGCAAGGGGACTGTGCTGGCTTTGGGAGCAAGACACCATGCAAAATAGATACTGATTTTATTTCAACCGATTCTGTCCAGTCATCCTAACTGAAGGCTAAAAATGATTCTGCAGTAATAAAGGGAATTATAATACATGAATGTAGAAGCTTGGAGAGTAATTCCAGCACAGAAGCAAGTGATTATGCATTGTAACAAATTAAAAAAAGAAAAGAAAGGAAAAGGAAAAGAAACCATTCAAATCCCTTGAGAAATACTATTTAATAAAACAAACTCCATTTTCTACAGAATTCCAATCAACAGGCATTTTGGGCGCGCAGAAGCAATTAGAGACAGCTATGATTTAATGAAAATGCAAAAACCAAGGACAAACAAAACAACTGCATCACAAGAGGCCACTTCCCATATCCCTGCCACCAAACTGCAGGATACACACAACTGAAAAGCTTGTAACAGTGACACACGGCTAATGTCACCCAGAGACAGGGTCCTTAAAAGTCAGGTCTGCCTTGCCTTTTGGCCAGAACACAAAGGAAACAAAGCTTTTAACAAAGAGAAAGCCAGGCATAAAACACACCAAGTCAAGACAACCACCATGGGTGGCCATTCAGACCTCCTGTGATCTAATGGGGAGAAAATGCAAGGTCTGGCTTCCCTCTTTCTGGCCTCCACAAGAATGTAGCACCATTGCTTATGTAGGACGTGATGATCCATAGGGCTCCCCTTCCTGCACATAAACATCAAAAGTGATTTTAAGCAGCTTTTCTCATAGAAGAAACATGAAAGTTACTCTCCTATGAACTGGAACTCTTCCGGCTTCAGAAGTCAAACCAGACAAACTTGTCCCTCCGACATCATCCCAGGCCCCTCTGTCCTTCCCGCCTTCCTCACCACCAGCCACCTTTCTTCCTCTTCTCCAAACACCCTGGATTAACTTCTACTTCCGGGTCAGGGCACTTGCAGTTTTCTCCGTGTGTAAAGCTTGTCCTCCACATCTTCCAAGACTTGAATTCTTATTATTTAAGTCTGAGCTCAAATGTCACCTCCCATAGACAGGCCTTGCCTCAGTACCCCCCTAACTGAAGTAACTCCAGTACTCTATCCATTATTCTCTTTTATTCTGAACACTTTCACCATCCAAAGTTACCTACACTATTAATACATCTGTGTACTTGTTTGCTAGCTTAACCTGCTCCCTTCCACAGTCCCGCCTCCAGATAATAAGCTCTGACAGAGCAGAGATCTTGTCTTTTTATTTCTTTACCACTGTGTTCCCAACTCCTAGAGTCCCTGGGTGGTGCAAATGGTTAACATGTTTGGCTGCTAACTGAAAGGTTGGAGGTTCAAGTCCATCCAGAGATGCCTTGGAAGAAAGGCCTGGCAATCTACTTCTGAAAAATCAGCCATTGAAAACCCTGTGGAGCACAGTTGTATCCTGACACACATGGGGTTGTCATAAGTTGAAAACACCTTGACGACAGCTGATTTTTCCAACTCCTCACAGAGTTACTGGCACAAAGTAGGCACTTAATAATATCAACAGAATGGATAAATAAAAAAGTGGATAGCTTGGGTTTCTGAGTCTGGAAAGACTGTTTTAGCCAGAAGTACTGATTTTACTTGTTCATTCCTGCAACATTTGTTGAGAGCCAAGTATGTTCCAGGAGCTGGGGATGCAGAGATTCTGTTAAATCAGGTCTCGTTCCACAAGGAACTTTGAGGAGAGATGGAGAGAAAAAGAAGGAAGTGGCCAGTGCAGTACGACGTAAGACAAAGAACGTATAAGGCTTAGTGAGGATGCCAGGTAGTGATCAGTACCAGACAGTGAGTAATGGCACCTGTCTGAGGCTTGGACCATGGCATGGAATTTCAGATATCCGCACTGCTAGTCAGGCAGGCAGCAGTGGTGCAGTGGTAGGACTCTCACTTTCCTTGCTGGAAACCTGAGTTTGATTCCTGGCCGGTGCGCCACACGTGCAGCCACCACTACAATGGAGGCTTGGGTGCTTCTGTGGTGCTGAACAGGTTTCGCTGGAGCTTCCAGATTAAGACAGACTAGGAAGAAAGACCTGGAAATCTACTTTGAAAATCAGCCAATGGGAACCCAATGAATCACAATGGTTCCATCCGCAGCCTGTCATGGTGATGGTGCAGGGCCAGGCAGCACGTGGTTCCACTGTACACAAGGTTGCCATGAGTTGGGGCTGACTCAGTGGTAGGTAACAATAACCCCAACACTGTTAAGCCAACTGGCTACAACTTACTCTTTGATTCTATAAATGACATTCCCTGTCATGAGCTCCAGTTGTCCGATGACTTTAGTATGACAGAATTTGCCCTCAGCTGAGCCTGTGGGTGTGCCGAAGCATGAGGAGTGACCCACAGACTTCTTTCCCCCGGTCTAGTCAATCTACCGAGGGGAAGACAAGCAAAGTAGGTCGGTAGCTGGCTGCCCACTCGCCTCTCTTCCTCTGCCCTTTTCCCTTCAGCCTCCCTCAGTTTAGGACTAGCACTCTCGAGGCTTGGCATTTATTCTTTAACTCAGTAATCTCTTTTCTGTCCAACCAAGGCAGCAGCATAAATCCAGTCAAGTGCTCATTCGTGGAGAGACTCCGTCTTCTGACTTATTCTGAAGTGCTCAGGACATCTAAAAAAACTGCCACAGATGATGACTCCTTCCACTTCTCTGTGGCCCTCAGAGGCCTGGGCTTGCTCGCTGGGCTGCTAACTCTCCTTCTTCTGCCTTGTTCCTGATCTACCAGTTGTCATCAAGTCAACTCCAACTCGTGGAGCCGGTGTGTGTCAGAGTAGAATTGTGCTCCATAGGGTGTTCGGTGGCTGATTTTTCAGAGGAAGATCACCAGGCTTTTCTTCTGTGGCACCTCTGGGTGGGCTTTAACCTGCAAACTTTTGCTTAACAGCCAAGCATGTTAACTATTTGCAACATCCAACAGCTCCACTTCTGATCTATTGCATCCCTCTTCCTACTCCATTTTCCTGGCTTCCTTCCAAATCACGGTCAGGCCACAGTCTGGACTACTCTCAGTGATGGGAACCAATGTCCTTGAACCCCACATAGAGGGCCAGAGTCATAAAGAGGGCTAACTCATTCCTTCAGTGGAGAGGGTCTCAGCCACCTCCAGGCACTCAAGAACCCCAGGGGTCTCCTGGAGGATCTACAAAGTGGGATTCCGTGGAGGGACACTGGACGTAGGAATCAAAATCCTATGTCTAACCCTTATTAGGCTTCTCGCTGTAGGTCAGTTGCTTAAGCTGTAAGTGCCTATTACCTCATCAATGTCAATTCCTACCATACTGGGTTAACACATACACTGAATTTAAAAATATAAAGAATCTAGCAATCTTGCTTGCTGAAAGTGAAGAGGACTTGAAGCACTTACTAATGAAGATCAAAGACCACAGCCTTCAGTATGGATTATACCTCAACATAAAGAAAACAAAAATCCTCACAACTGGACCAATAAGCAATGTCATGATAAACGGAGAAAAGACTGAAGTTGTCAAGGATTTCATTTTACTTGGATCCACAATCAACAGCCATGGAAGCAGCAGTCAAGAAATCAAAAGACACACTGCATTGGGTAAATCTGCTGCAAAGGACCTCTTTAAAGTGTTGAAGAGCAAAGATTTCACCTTGAAAACTAAGGTGCGCCTGACATAGGCCATGGTATTTTCAATCGCATCATATGCATGTGAAAGCTGGACAATGAATAAAGGAGACCGAAGAAGAACTGAATTTTTGAATTGTGGTGTTGGCGAAGAATATTGAATGTACCACGGGCTACCAGAAGAACGAACAAATCTGTCTTAGAAGGAGTACAACCAGAATGCTCCTTGGAAGCGAGGATGGCGAGACTGTGTCTTACATACTTTGGACATGTTGCCAGGAAGGATCAGTCCCTGGAGAACGACATCGTGCTTGGCAGAGTACAAGGTCAACAGAAAAGAGGAAGACCCTCAACGCAGTGGATTGACACAGTGGCTGCAACAACGGGCTCAAGCATAACAACGATTGTAAGGATGGCGCAGGACCGGGCCGTGTTTCTTTCTGTTGTGCATAGGGTCGCTACGAGTCAGAACCGACTCGATGGCACCTAACAACTACAACAGCAGAGTTCAAGGTACATGGAATGTGTTCAATTTATTTTTTTAATTGCACTAAGAAAATTGAAATACACAAAGCAGAACTAGTAAAGCTATGAGAGGGGGAGGCGATATGTTGGACTAGGGTCTAGAGACAAATATTTTTCTTGATACACAAATAGTCAGTGATTTCCCCCTGGCTTGCACTTTCTCATTCCTCAGATAATTTAAATGTCACTTTCTCAGAGAGGCCTTCCTGGGCCACCTTCATCTAAAGGTGGGTATCTTTCCTTTGTTTCATCCTTGTTTCATCCTCATACCACTCATCAATTCTCCGAATTTTTTTTTTTTTTTTGCAAATTTGTTTGTTTATTGTCTGTCTCCTGCTCTAGAATGTGAGCTGCATGGAAGTAGTGACTGTTGTCACTGTTCTAACCCCAGTGCCTGGCACAGATCTATACCAACTGCCATCAAGTCGATTCCAACTCATGGTGACCCCATGTGTTACAGAATACAACTGCACTCCATAGGGTTTTCTTGGCTGTGATCTTTACCAAAGCATATCATCAGGCCTTTTATCCATGGTGCCACTGAGTAGGTTTCAGCCACCAACCTTTCAGTTAGTTGTCGAACACAAACCATTTGTACCACCCAGGGACATATATTCAGTCAACATTTGTCAAATGAATGAATGGATAAGTAAATAAATTCCTACAGAGCAAATGAAGCCACCCATTTGCTCTAAATCCTCGTAGAGCAAATTCTCACAGAGCATCTTTTCATCATTTTAAACTGATTCAAAGAAAGGAAGAGGACAGCGCATTTAGGAGATAAAAATAAAAGAAGTCAAAATCATGCCAAGCTTAATTTCTATAAATGGGATAATCATAGCAAGTCAAGAAGAATGGGGCTCTCGCGTATTATCTAGAACGAGCATCCAACTGATGCTTAAAACCTTTGGACAGCTTTCCTGGCCGTTCTGTTCATTCAATATGCACACACTTCTGGAGGACAATGAGTGGGGAATTCCCTTACCCCACCCTCCCAGTTTCCTTGACTCTTCAGAATAAGAGCTGAATTGCCACCCGAGGGGCCTGAAGGTTAAAGATACAGTTGCTGCTAGTGGCCACCCAGTCAGTTCCCACTCATGGTGACCCCACATATAACCGAAGAAAAGGCTGCCTGGTTCTGTGCCATCTTTATGATTGTTGGTATGTTTGAGTTCATCGTTGTGGTTATTGTGTCAATGCATCTCACCGGGGGTTTCCTTCATTTTCATTGGCCTTCCACGTCACCAACATGATGTGCTTTCCTAGCTATCGGTCTTTCCTGATGATGTATCCAAAGTAAGCAAGTTCAAGTCTTGTCATCCTCATTTCTAAGGAACGCTCTGGTCATATTTCTTCTCAGACTGATTTGTCTGTCAATTTGTTTGTCACACCGTGGTGGTTTGCATGTTGCTATGATGCTGGAAGCTATGCCCTCAGTACTTCAAATACCAGCATGTTAACCCACGGTAGACAGGTTTCAGCAGAGCTTCTAGACTAAGGCAGACCAGGAGGAAAGGCCTGGCAATCTACTCCCAAAAATTAGCCGATGAGAACTCTATGGATCACAACAGAAAGATTAAAGGTAGATTTCCTTTAATACAAAGCATTCAGTATTTCAGGATTCAGTCATGGTCCCATAGGCCTTTCTCTTCTCCAGGCTAATCACCCTTGGATCTTTCAACTCCTTCTCCAAGGAGAGGGTTTCATGACCTCTCATCATCCAAGATGGTGGGGCCAGAGTCAAAAAGATGCTTAACTTGCTACCCAGCCTCATTCCTATGGGGTTTACTGAGCAGGAGGGGAAAAGACAAGCATATAAACTCAGCCCATTCATGCTTACAAAATCCCTTTAGATTTCCATAAAGCCATAAAAGGTTTCAGATGATACGTTTGCTTCAGAAAAGACAAGAGTCTTAAGTATGAGCGATTTTAAGAAGATTGGTGTCCGGTGGTGCACTTAGGGAGGGGAAGCAAATTACATAAGCATTGCTCATCTGAGCACCAGAAGGAATCCTGCCAACCGAGGCATAATTTCAAATCCCAGACCCCTAAGCCAAGTTCTGCAAAGAGGCTCCCCTCCAGCTCACCACCCTCTACAGCAAGACAGCCAGGCTAACTCGTTCATTACATCACGTCTCTCTGAAAAAGGAATGCAGGGAGGGAACGAAATGAACTTTGTGAAAACCATGCATTTGTCCTAAACTTACACTCGTCTGACTTACAGGAAGGCAGTGAGACAGAGAGGAAAGAGCATTGGACTGGGACTCAGGGATAATTCTAGAATTGAAAGGGCCCTTCGGCATGAGCTAGTCCAGCTCTCGAATTTTCCACCCAGGTACATTGAAACTTAAGCTAATTTCATTATGTGTTTATCTATGTGATCATGGGCAAGTTGTTAAGCATTGCTGACCTCAGTTTCCTATTCTGTGAAATGGGGATGATGATAATATTATCCACTTTTAAATAGTTATGGTGATTAAATTACATGAGTTAATCCATGGAATATACCTCGCAGGGAGGGAACCAATCATAATTGCTAACTGTTATTATTTTGCATTCAACACATTACAACTGGGCTTCTACTGTCTGCCAAACACTGCTTCAAGTATCAAGGATACAGCATTATGAGATCAACACTGACCCATCTCCCCTGAAAGCTCTAGAGAAATATAGACAGTAAGTCACAAATTTACAAATTGTCTTTTGATTACAGCTGTGGTAAGTGCTAGTGCTCAAGATCACACAGCTAGTTGGTGGTGAACTGGAATTCAGGTCAACCAGCTTAATCTTCATGAGCCCTTGTCTTCTCACCCTTTCGTCCTCCTCTGTGCCATGACCATGATGGAGCTCAGTGGCGTGTAGCGATGATTGCATTAGCACACGTTCCCCCTACTCTACATTGATGAGACTGCTACTAGAGCCCTAAGTCAGTCTAGAGCTCTTCCTATAAATGAGATGTGGACCATTTGGAAGCAAGTCTGTAGATCAGGATGGCAAAACAACAGCAGATGAGGAAGCCTTAGGAGATGAGAAAGAAAAAGTGTAATGGTTTCAGAATCAAACCAGTAGCCAATGGCTATCATAGGGATTTCGACTCATAGCAACCCCACATGTTGCAGAGTAGGACTGTATGCTATGAAGTTTCTGATGGCTGATCTTTTGGAAGTAGACCATTTGGCCTTTCTTTTGAGGCACCTCTGGGTGGACTCAAACCTCCAGCCTTACATTTAGTAGTTGAGCACATTAATCACTTGTACTACCCATGCACTCCTCAAAATCAAACAACCCTGGGTTAAAACTTAATTATACCTTTTACAAGCCATGGGGCCCTCCACCAATTATTGAACCTCTCTAAGCCTCAGTTTCCAAATCTGTAAAATTGGGGTTGGTAAGTCCCAGCTTGTAATTTTGATTTAAGAATTAAAGTATATGAAAAGCACTTAGCACAGTGATGCATGCCATAAACGTCCAGTGAAGGGTAGCTATTATTAGGAATTACGGAGGAGAGTTAAAACACAGGGGTTCAAAACAGGTCATGTCACTTCTCAACAGGTCCCCAACCAATGTAGAGTGAAAGGCACCGACTTTAGAATAGCCTACAGGCCCTCAGCCATTCACCTGCTCACCATCCCATGTCTGTCTTCACCTCCTCATACTCCATCCTGTGCTCACTCCACCCCGGTCATACCAGCCTAGTTATGCCTTGAGCATGCCAATTGCAGGCCACCTTAGTGCCTTTGAACTTGCCATCCCTCATGTAGAAGACTCCAAGGTCAAACCCCTGGGTTAGAATTCTAATTTTGCTACTTATTTGGTGTTTGATTTGTGCAAGTTACTTAACCTCTGTGTTTTCATTTCCTAATCTGTAAAATGGGCATACTAAGCATGCTACTTATCTCACAGAACTTAACCTCTCTGGGAAGGCAAGAAAGAAATAAGAACAAATGCAAATTATTGAGCACTTACTAGCTGCTTGGCTGACTAGCTGGCATACGGTACCAACACTCTGTGCAGCTCATGTCTAACTGAACCGATTGCCGTTGAATTGATTTTGACTCACGGTAACTCCATCTGTGTCAGGGTAGAATGGTGATCCATAGAGTTTTCAATGGCCGATTTTTCAGAAGTAGATAACCAGGCACTTGTGGGTCGACTTGAACCGCCAGCCTTTTTGTTAGCAGCTGAGTGCATTAGTCATTTATGTATCCAGGGACTACTTCATATCTAACCCCCAGAAAAACTGTGAGAGTAGATATTAACAGTCCCATTTTATAGATAAGGGAACTGAGGCTCACATGTGAGCTAGAAAGACCCCTTCCTTACATGTACTACCAAGGCCAGGTAGGCTGACCCCACCCGGAGAGAAATAGAGCTTGGCCCCTCTAGGACATATGTTTCTTTGTGGCTATCTCTTAAGCAAGTGGGGTGGAGCCCTGAAAACACCTTTCCTGGATCAACCTCCTTTTCAGATCAGCTGATTAAGTTCCCCCAACATTTATCTAGACCCAACCTCACTAGATTGTTACATGGATAAAGGAGCTCAATTCTGTAAAGAACTCAGTCTGGTGCCTGACCGTGTTAGATATTATTACTGTTTTTAATTTCTTCTCTGTCCAAGTGTCTGTCACCTCCACGCCCTCTAATCCAGGCAGAAATGAGGAAAGCCAGGGGAAGTCCATGTGCACAGGTGTGTAAATTGCTGACAAAGCGCTGTTCGGGGAGGGCTGTGTGAGATACAGGGCACTGGGGCTGTGCTTATGGGTAATCTTCAGGTAGCTGTCTGTTATGACCCACAGGGGTGACCAGTGAGAACAACAGGAGAAGATACAGATATGCTCAGAGTCAGAGCTGGGACATGGGGCCACTAGACCAGCCCCTGTCCTAATTCTACTTGGAACATAGCCAGACACAAAGAGTTTCTCTAGCTGGAGACAAAAGAAATCTGTAGGCTAAGTACACTACTATATCAAAGAGACAAGTTCAGGAAAAAAATACTTCTTCATAACACAATCACTGAGTGCCCTCACAGTCATGGACACGAAACTGAACTCCGTTAAAAAAGAAAAAACTCCATCTTCAAGGGCCTTGTGATCTAAACAGTTAATTAGGTGAGTTACTAGCAGGCAGGGTAACGTGGCTCAGTGGTAGAATTCTTGAATTCCATTCGGAAGACTGGGGTTTGGTTCCCAGTCAATGCACCCCCATGCATAGCCACCACCCTCATCCTTCAGCAGGGGCTAGGGTGTTGCTATGATGCTGAACAGGTCTCAGCAGAGCTTCTAGACTAAAACAGACTAGGAAGAAAGGCCTGGCAATCAAATTCCAAAAATCAGCCAGTGAAATCCCTATGGATCACAACAGTTTAATCTTCTTGTGCATGGAGTCACCAGAATTTGGAGGCTGACTCAGTGGCAGCTAACAACAACATAACTTTATATGTATATGTATGTGTGTGTATATGCATATTTAATAATCCCAATTTTGTAAAATTAAGTTCATTTTTTAAAAGCCTGGAAGAAATTATCCAGGTGGTTGAATTAAAGGTAAAGCAAAGAAAATGTTTGTTGGCATGATAAACAAGGCTCTATTCAAGAGTCTTCAACAACCTAGGCCACAGTCCAGTGCAGGAACTAAAGCAAATCCAAATCCAAACCCATTGCCATTGAGTCCGTTCTGGCTCATAGTGACCCTATATGACAGAGTAAAACTGTCCCCCAGGGTTTTCAAGGCTGCCATCTTTTTGGAGGCAGACTGCCACATCTTTCTCCCCTGGAGAGGCTGGTGGGTTTGAACCACCAACCTTTCAGTTAACAGCCAAGCACTTAGCAAGTGACATTTTCCCAGTCACTTCTGGGGTCCCAGTTCTGCTGTAGGTCAGGGCAGGGGGCTAAGAGGACAGCAGAGGATGGGGTCTGCCCCACCCCCATCCTCCCATGCAGCCCCATGCTCTGTTGAGAGTCATAAGGGCTTTGTGGCGGAGGTGAACGCATCACCATCATGAACATTGCAAATGCCCATTCTGGCTCAGCAAACACCTCGAAATGTAATGGGGAAGCATTGCCTGCTGTGGCTTCAGTGGCCGGGCAGCTGCAGCCTGTGATAATAAGCTCCAGTCAAGCATGGGAAGTGATTCCTGAGAAACCTGCCACACTCTGTTGCTGCCTTGCCCCCCGCCTCCTCTCCACACCCCCCCCCCACCCCCCGTCTCCCTTCACACCAGCGTCAGGCTGAGAGAATGACCTCAGCTTCCTACTGGGAAGACTTAGCTCCTCTCTCGTTTCTACAGAAATCCACATCCCAGCCTCTGTTCCTGGAACCACATTAGATACTTGCAGTTATCCAGAAAGGTTAAAAACTCTGACCCCCAAACTGAGCCATTTTTCTCCTCAAGTTTTGAAAGCAAAACTCAAGGGACTTTCTCCCCAAAATGAATTATGCAGAAGATATGATGAGACTCCACCTGCTGCTTAGGGACTCGCCTTCAAAAATGCAATCAGATATTCATTTCCTGATATTAACAAGCGCTAAAAGGGAGCTCTGATTTCTGGAACAAATACCTTAAGAAGAAACTTTAGACATATATTTTTTAATTGAATTTCTTCCCAGCTGGAATGTAATTGACAGAATCCCAAATCCATCATGAGCCACAGGCCTTTGTAACTTATAAGTCGGCGTACCCACCATTATGACTTTGCTGGTTTCTTCGTCTTCTTATCAACCACTCAGGTTTCCAGGGAGACCCATTAGCAGAGCTTGCAAGTTCCATAGTCGGCATCGTTACCAACCACAAAAGTTTCTGAGCATCTGATCTCTTCTATACGCTGATTTGTTTACTGTCTGTCTTCCCCCGACTAGCAGGTAAGCTGCACAAGGCAGAAGTTTTTGTCTTCTGTGCTTACTGCTATAGCCCTGGACCTAGTACCACTGCCCAGTGACATCACTGACTACAAATCTCTCCCAACACCCATCCGACAGTTTGTCATACCATGGTAGTGCTTGCTCTGTCTGTCCACCTGCATTGTGTATGCAGACAGGCTGTGCCTTGAACTTCCAGGCAGCCAGGAATGAGGCATGTACACCCACTGGCATTGGCCAAGCCATAGGGAATACATGGGCACACGAGACACTTGCACAGTATTGACAAAGTGAACCCCTCCCAAAAAACAAAGTGAAAGTCATTATTATTATCTATAGAAACCGAACAGTAAACAATAACAACAGATTCTCAAAGAGGAAACTCTTACCTTTCCCCAAATTACCCATGTCCATTTTTATGTGGCTGGGCAAGCACCCTTTGGTTCAGATCAGATGCTCTGTTCAAATCACCGCTGCCTCTGGCTAGCACCACACTAGTCAGGGGGCCTGCATGCCACTCAGAGGGCCTCTGTTCTGCTGCTGGCCCTCACTGGCCTCTGCCACTGGCTCCCATCATGCTACTCGGGCCTCCAGGGCTCTCTTGTTACCTAGGCCCATGCTGTCCAAGTGGGGGAGGTGTGCATCCCCTGTACGGGGCACATCCCCTGGCCCTGCACAAGCAAGTGTTACAGCTCTTTCACCTCTACTGGCAAGCCTCCTGCCCGAGGGCCTCCGGCGCTGCCTTGCTACAGGAAGATCCCCGCACGGGATCCCCCGAGACAACCCCTGCAATGGGCACACTAAGGTCTCTGCCCTGCACACGCAAGCTTTCTGCCCCAGGCACTCAGCTCTCACTGTGCTGGCTAGCAAACCCAATGCAGCTGCCTCACACCATGGGCTAGCAAACCCACTGCAGCCACCACGCTCGTTGTCAATGGCCATCTTGCACCATTTCAGTGCTACAGCTTTTTCTTCCAGGTTGAGGAGGTTCTCGGGGCAGGAAACCCTGGTCCTTGGCCCAAAGTATGCACTCCGCTCTAGACTTTTCTTCATAGTAGTGAGGTGAGGTCCCCTGACACCCTGTGGGATTGGCCCTTACCATAAGCAAACACATGGTCAATTTCACGACATGGCCCTCCCATTGGGACCACAAACTGACCAATCTCCTTAGTGGACTGCAAGTCACTCAGCTTGCATAGTAAACTGACAATCCCTTGCAAGATTGTGGCCCAGCCAAGCATTTTGGGAAAGTTAGAACACCATGGGTAAAAAGGCCATATAAAATAAATTCACTGCACCATGGGTAGTTTGTGTGTTGTAATGATGCTGGATGCTATCCTATCAGTATCTTAAATACCAGCAGGGTCACCCATAGTGGACGGGTTTCAGCGGAGCTTTCAGACTAAGACAGACTAGAAAGAAAGACCTGGTGATCTACCTCCAAAAATTGACCAATGAAAACCCTGTGGAGCACAGAATAGCGTCTGACAGTCCAGCTTGCATACTTTGGATACGTCATTAGGAGGGGTTGATCGCTGCAGAAGGACATCATATTTGGTAAAGTGGAAGGGCAGTGAAAGTGAGGGAAACCTTCAGTGTGATGGATTTCATAACATTCCCAACAACGGATGCAAACATACCAATGATCGTGAAACACATATACAAAGGGCCTAGGCAAGTACACCATTCCCTGCAGGCTCTCAATGTATTGCTAATATCATCAGAAAGGGAAATGTCAGGACTCTAATTAATTCAGATTTGCTTCCCAATAGCTAGGTGTGAGGAGTCCCTGAGTGGTACAAACAGTTAATTTGCTCGATTGCTAACTGAAAGGTTGGAGGTTCAAGTCAACCCGGAGGAGCCTCGGAAGAAAAGCCTGGTGACCTACTTTTGAAAAAAATCAGCCATTGAGATCCCTATGGAGCAAAGTTCTACTCTGACACATGTGAAGTTGCCATGAGTCAGAATCAACTTGAAGGCAACTAGTTTACTTTGGTTTGCATGAAACAGCTTGATGTTTTAATCTTCTAGGGCTGCCATTAAAAAAAAGAAACAAACAAGTGCCATAAACTGTTTGGCTTTAACAAACAAAAAATTTTTTTCTCACAGTTCTGGAGGCTTGAAGTCCAAATCAGAATTTTCGCCACGTGGATTCCTTTTGAGAGCTTTGAGAGAAGAACTGCTGTATGCTTCTCTCCTAGTTCCTGGTAGCTGCCATCAACCCTTGTCATTCCTTTGCTGCTTGTAGATTGTCAGATGGTGTCAGTTTCTCTCTTTTTGTAAGAGGCTACTCAGAAGGGATTAGGACTCACTCCGCTCCCCGTATGATTTTGTTATCTGATAATATCTGCAAAAATAAATTCTATTTTCCCAAACAAGGCCACGTTCACAGGTGCAGGAGTTAGGGCTTCAACATATCTTTTTAGGGCACTCAATTCAATCCATGGAGCCATGGTGGTGTAGAGGTGAAGAGCTTGGCTGCTAACCAAAAGGTCGGCAGTTGGAATCCACCAAGTGCTCCTTGGAAACCCTATGGGGCAGTTCTCTCCGTACTATAGGGTTGCTATGAGTTGGAATTGACTCAAGGGCAACAAGTTTGGTGTTTTTTCTGTTACTCAACCCATAACACTTGAGATTCATATATCTTGTCATTCTCTTTCTTCCCAGTTACAGAGCCCTTTCCACTTTTTACACCTGATGAGTGGTTCCTAGATAATATTGACATTTGGGGATTAGGTTGGGAGTTAGACACCAAAGCCCAGAATGACATGTAATATCTGGCTTCAGGAAAGTCTCAATAGCTTTCAATCAGTGGTAAGAGTAGCCAAGAATCTTTATGCCATTCTATTAACACAGTACTGTAATTCCCATGAGGGCAGAGTGTATTCTGCTCACAACCAGTGCACATGCCAAGGGACAGTTAAAGCAGGACTTCGGGGTGGTGATGAGAAGAGGGGAGCTCCGCATGTTCCACAGAGACCCCCCCCCACCTCAAATAACCCAAATAAATGTAAAATCGAAGCTAAAGAGACAGGGTTGCTTTGCTAATTCTTCAAATGCCTCAGCCTTTGCGCCCCTGAGAAATACATGGGGTGGGATCTGTCTAGACATCTAACGAAGAGAAACCAAGAACATCCTAGACCTGAGACTAAAATCAGGTGCCATCCAGCCAACTCTGACTTATGACGACCCCATGTGTGTCAGGCAGAGAAGAACTACGCTCTATAGGGTTTTCAGTGGCTAGTTTTTTAGAAGTAGATCACCAGGCCTTTCTTACAAGGAACATCTGGGTGGACTCAAACCTTTAACCTTTTGACTGGACTAGCTTCTAGGCTAGTCTTCCAAAAACAGGAGGCCCTAAGCTAACCCTGGAAACCCTGGTGGCATAGTGGTTAAGTGCTAAGGCTGCTAACCAAGAGGTCAGCAGTTCAAATCTGCCAGGTGCTCCTTGGAAACTCTCTGGGGCAGTTCTACTGTCCTACAGGGTCGCTATGAGTCAGAATCTACTCAATGGCAGTGGGTTTGGTTTTTCTTTGGCTTAAGCTAACCACTTTCAATGGAGACTCCTCTGCTCTCTGACATAATACTAATACTCAGCACAGTGCCTGCTACAAGCTGGACAGCATTGGTAGATGAACTTACAAATGAACAAATGAATGAATGAACAAGAGAACTAATGAACAAATGATCAAAGGAAATAAACAGCTCAGAATTTGGAAATGCTTTGGGTGAAATGTCACTAACCTCGAACCTCTGAGAACAGACAGGTTAAAAAACAAAAGAGTTGTCATCTAGTCAATCCCATGGAGCAGTATAACGGTGGGTGTTAGCCCTGCCTCCTGACCCAATGAGGTAGTAAAATGGTACCACAGTGCAATGAATTCTTTCCTATCCAGGCTGGTGGGAAGGCAGGCAGCCCACAACTGCAGTGATTGCCCTAACACCAGGGGGTCCAAGAAGCCATAAGACTGGATTTCATTTTGGAATGTACTCTATGTTGTTTTTTTTTTTTTTTTTCCTGCTGCTCCAGCACCAGCAGCGCCAGCAGAAGCAGCAGCAAGGCAGATTTACTCTCGTAATTATGTTTGGCTTTGGTTAAATTAGTTTGCATTCCCTGAGCACACATTGGATGGGGGAGGGGGAGCAGGCAGAGGGAGGAGGTGGCCTGAGAAGATGCCAAGGGGTGGGGAGAGTGTTTTCAGAGAATGAGGCTTAAAGCAGAAGAATCAATCAGGCACTGGGCTGATGCGGGGCAGCTGACTCCCCAGTGGTCTAGGGATGCGAAAGGGATGGAGAAAGTGGTGGTCTGCCTAAAGGCTGAATTCATTCATTCACTCATTCTACTAATATTCATTGAGTGCCTACCATGCATCAGTCACTGAGCTAGGAGATAGCCACGAACCAGACAAACAAGGCCCCCTGACCTCATGAATTTATATACTAGAAGCTAAGAGAGACAAGAAGCAAGTAAATAAATATGCAAACATTTCTGTAGTAGTAAGTGCTATGACACCAATATAACAGCATAAAGTGACAGGGACCATCTAGGGAAAGTCCTTTATTTAGTTATTTGTAGTAACAGTCTCAACCAGCAACCACAAAGATAACATAACTACCACTTATCCACTTACCCAGGGCTTACTACATTCTAGACACTTGCCAAACATTTCTTTTAATCTTCACAAAAACCCTATGAGATGGGTGTGGTTATTTCTGCTTTACAGATGAGGAAACTGAGGTTCAGAGTTTTTATTATCTGCTTGAAGACACAAAGCAGGAGACCTTTAATGAAATGCTGTCTTTTACATCCTTTCTAAAGTTCGACAATTAGTAACAGCAAAGAGTGATTAAAATCAAACCAAACCTGCGGTTATCTAGTCACTTCTGACTCGTAGTGACCCCACGTGTGTCAGAGCAGAACTGTGCTCCACAGAATTTTCAGTGGGTGATTTTTCAGGAGAAGAGCTACAGGACCTTCTTCAGAGAGGCCTCTGGGTGGACTGGAACTTCCAACCTTCTGGTTAGCAGTCCTTCAGTTTAGACATTTGCACCACTCAGGAACAAGTCTTTATTGGCCATATTTTATAAACTGAGACTCGGAGAGACCTGACAAAGTTATGAAGGGACGAGAGCAGGATTCAAACTCAGGTCTGGATGACTCTGCAATCTCATTGCCACCCCAGGGCACAGTACAAAGCTGTCCTAATGGAACTAATTTTCTTTTTTTTTTTCCCTGTGTTGACTGAAATGGAGAGTTTCAGATGTTACAACTTCATGCACTTAATGGGTAAAAACACAGAAAATGTTGGTCCCCTGAGCATGCTGGCTGTTTTTCCAGGTAAACTTCAACTAAGCTTAACACTCTACAAAGTCACTTCTGGGAATGAAGCAAAGCAATACACTAACAGGGAAAGGGACTCTGGTTAAGCCGTGGTCCTCGGTAGACATAAAGAGGTAATCCAGGCTTTGCGCTGTGAGTGGACGGGCATTTCTTGGCATCCTTCCTGCTCCGTGGGCTTCTACCTTCCCTGAAAACCCAAATGTCTAGCTTCTGAAGTCTTTTTACACAATTACCTGTCGTTATCTTGACTGATAACCCAACCAATATCTCAAGCCACTGCAACAGTTAAGGGTCTTTCAGAATTTCCAGGATAAAACCTGTTCTTTGGGCTTTACTACCTTGCCTGTTTTTTACATTTGTCTTGAATTCCAATCAAAAAAGGAGATTGTCAGAAGAAGCTTTTTTTTTTTTTTAAAAAAAAAAAAAAAATGCCATTACAAATAGAAGCAGCTGCTTTCAACGTATAAACACTGTAATCTTCCCCAGGCCTTAGGTTTTTTTTTTTTTTTTTTTTTTTTGACACCCCAGATCAGAACCAATTTAATTTTGAATGATAGGTAATCAAGTAATTTGTTGTACCACCTCTCTTGCTTGCTCTGTTGCAAAAGGGGGGTGGGGAATCTCCTACAGAACAACCAGCACTTTATTGAAGATTACAAATTGACCCTTCAGGTATTATAAAGTGTTTACCTCTAATCCCCAGGAACACGATAACAGCTATACATTCATTTCAACAACCAACTTGAGCCCTTCATAAAGCCGGGTGGAATGATATACATTTACGTGGATAAAACTTGAAGGTCCAAACATTTTTTATACGCAATAATTCTTTCTGAATGTTATGGATTTTTTTTTTTTATAGACATACTTATAGAAGAATGAACAAACCAGTCTTAGAAGAAGTACAACTAGAACGCGCCTTAGAAGCAAAGATGGCGAAACTTCAGCTCACTGACTCTGGATATGTCATCAGGAAAGACCAGTCGCTAGAAAAGGACATCATATTTGATACAGTAGAGTCAGCAACAACAAGGGAAACCCTCAGTGAAATAGACTGACACAGTGGCCACAACAGTAGATTCAAAGAAACCAGTGATCGCAAAGACGGCACAGGACCAGGCACTGTTCCGTTCTGTTATACATCAGGTCACCAGGATTCTCAGCCAACTTGACAGCAACTAACAACAAGAACAACGGATGGATTTCCAATTCTGGAGGTTAGGAGCTGGACAATCTCCTGGGCTTGGTTTCAGAATTTTTTATACCCCCAACCTCTTAACATGTACAACTTAATGAGAAGCAAAATGGGCACACATTTGAACATTTCACATATTTTTAGATTACAAAGAAAAAAAAGATCCATCACCATCAAGTCGATTCCGACTCATAGTGACAATATTGGACAGGGTAGATCTGCCCCATAGGGTTTCCAAGGACGGCCTGGTGGATTCGAACTGCCAACCTCGTGATTAGCAGCCATAGCTCTTAACCACCACACCACCAGGGTTTCCTGGTGAGATGATAGTTACTCTGAATTTTTCATCTGCTACATGTTTATTGAGCATTCACTATGTGCCACGAATAGTGTTACCCTTGGAACTCGTGTCCCAGTAGACGGGCACCAGGGCCACCCACTGAATTTTAGTTAGCTGGTACTTATATTCCTACTATGTGTCAGGTTTTATAAATATAAGCTTATTTAATCTTCGTATGAGGTAGGTACTGATTCTGCCCCTTAATTTCCAGGTCTTTATATTTGCTCTTTCCTGAGCCCTAAGCAGAAGGCTCATATTTCTCTCCACTTTGCAGGAAAGAAATGTTCATCATATCATGCAGGATCATATTTTAAGACCTATTTCACCTTCTAATGCAGAAGAAAGGTGTCATGGAGTTGAAGCCTGTTCTTGGTCTAGTGAGTCCCCTTCTCCAGAATCAATTCTCTAACTGCCCATTCTAAAAAAATGGCTCATTTCCTTTTAAAAGATGCATCATGGTCCTGAGGAAAGTACCAAGCCCGTAGACATCACCCTCCATCCTGGGCAGATCAGTGTGCAAACATTGCATCCTCCCAGTTACCCATGTCTCTCTCCCTTCCCCTTTATTCAGGTCATCTCTGCAATTAAACAGCACAGTTTCCTCGGGGACTTGCAGGCAGGAATAATGAAAACTCTTGCATCAAGCTTTAACAGGACAAAGGGGAAAAATAATATTATGACACATTCTAGAAATGCATTTTTGAAAGCGTTTTCAGCATAAAGCCAAACTTACTGCCGACAAGTAGACTCTGACTCGTAGCAACTTCGTAAAGACAGAGTGGAACTGCCCCATAGAACTTCTAAGACTGTATGTAATCTTTACAGAAGCAGACTGCCGCATCTTTCTCCTATGCAGTAGCTGGCGGGTTCAAACCACTGACCTTTCAGTTAGCAGCTGAGCGCTTAACCACTGTGCCACCAGGACTCTATTTTCAGCACACTGTGGTAGAAATAAATGTGGCACAAACTGTTAAACCCTCAGCTACTAATCAAAAGATTGGAAGCTCAAATCCACTGCAAGGTACCTCAAAAGAAAGGCCTGGTGACCTACTTCTGAAAGATCATAGCCACTGAAAACCCTAGAGAGCCTAATTCTACTCTGACACACACGGGGTCACCATGAATTGGAACCAACCTGATGGTAACCAAAGATGACTGGTGGTTGGGGCTTCAAATTCCTGTTCTGCTACATCCTTGCTGTGTGACTTCTAGCAAGTTAATTAACTTCTCTGAACTGTTGTCCTGTCTGTAGAAAACTTACTTCCTCTTACCTCAGGGATTTTTATGAAAAGCAGGTAAAATTAAATTATGTGATACAGCATAATCATAATGGCCCATAGTGGTCACTTCATAAACCTTGGATACTTCACTTCTTCCCTCTTCCACGTACAGATGGCTATGTGCTGCTTAATGTCCAGGACACATTCTGTGAGACAGGATGCTACGTGATTTGGACGCTGTGAGAACACCATGTTATATACAGGAGAGAGGCATGCAGGACGGTCACCAGGCAGGCCTGGGACCCGTGCCATCGCTGCCCTGCCAAGGAACTACACTGAAACTTTGGCTCCACTACCGCCATTCCTGCGTGGTCACTGCCCGGTCTCTGAAAGCCGAGCCTGGCCCCTGCTGCCTGCCCGAGCAGTGCACTTGCTGTCCAGCAGGCCACCTCCTGACCCACCTGCCACTGACTACCTTCCTTCCCGTCCTCCCTGCCTGCCTTCCCCACCCCCACCTAATGGGCTCTCATCTGTTCCAGCCCTGCCTGCCCCTCCTCCGCCTTCTTCTCTGCCTCCTCCTCGACCACCTTTCCTGCTCCTCCTCCCCACGATGTCACAGCCCGGACCATATGATGGCCGCCAGCAGGGGAGGAACCACGACCTCAGGCCCAGGAGTCATGTGCAGGGCGCCCTGGCTGAATGGGGCAGCGGCACCACAGGGATTTCCTTTGGCTCCAGCAGTATCTGCATTGTCCCTGCCTGAGGTGAAGGTGGTGGGACAGGCAGCTGTGGATGGACGCCAGGAGTCCCTCCCCCTGCTTTTCCATGGCTGGGGTAGACTAGGACCCTGAGAGCTAGTGAGGGACAGATTGCATCTCCATATTTAACAAAGTATGCCCACTACATCCCGTTCTCCAATTGGGATTTCTGAACTCTTTTATAACCTTATGGGACCAAGGACGCATATATGGTGGGATGTTGCCCACATGGACGTTAAGCAATGCATACCTGTATATTAACTCATCTTGCCCTCCCAGAACAACCTGCTACAGTAACTAAAAAAAAAAAAAAATTTTTTTTTACATAATAACCTATAAATGTTGTTATTGTTGTTTTTAAAGACCCCCACCACATACACACACACACACATGCACAAACCTCTGAGCAGCTCTGTGAGCGACATATTTAGGTGCCATCCAGTCAATTCAGACTCATAGCGACCTTCACATGGGTAGAACTGCCTATAAGATATTCTTAACTGTAATCTTTATGGAAGCAGATCACCAGGTTTTTCTCCCAAGGAGCTACTGGTGGGTTTGGTTAGCAGGCAAGCGCTTAACCGTTGGCTATCAGGGCTCCGTGAGGGACAAACTATTGCCCCTATTTTATAGACTTGCCCAGCTAGGCTGATTTCCACTCAGCACCCCTATTCTGCTCCATCTTACTGCTTCTAAAGAATGCTAGTATTCACTTCCTCATACCCTTGCAAAAAAAACCCTTGCAAGGCAGGAGAATATTTCCCTCACCCATAGGAGGAAAAAGCAAGGTTTCTTCCTTGCTCCAGTCTGAGAACTCTTCATTTTACCACTCGGGATGGCAGGTTTGACAATCCCAAGCCTTCCTCATACTCAAAAGAAGTCAGGGCCCAGAAGACACAGGCCCCCTTGGTTGAAGCACTGTCATAGAATTTCAGTTCATGTAAGTCAAGGTTGAAGGTGGCTATTTTCTTTGCACAGCTCGAACATTTGATGTTCCAAACCAGGAAACGTCATTTCCAAACATGCTAAATAGAATCTATAGGTTTCCTTTGGCCGGTAAAAGGAAAGCAGCTGAAAATTGGCACGTGTGTCACCTTTAATTCAAGCTTTTGTGCCCTTTATCCTGGTCCTTATGATTTATGAGGTTACACCCAGCTCCTGACCCCCGGGCAGAGAGCGGTATCAAAGCACCTTCTAACCAGAGAAGGATGAGCCTGGTGACCTTAGAGCTTTAATTCGGAATTTTCTGGCTTTGGTGGATTTATATCAAATCTTCCGTGTTCCTTCAGGTGGTATTTTGCACTTAATTATACTTAAAAGTGCGGTAGGTGAAATTCCATTTGAAGCCCAAATGACCAAGCCATCGATTCCTGGAGTTGTCATTTCAAGTGTCTTATTTCTAATCACTTTGGTCTTTATCTAAGATGTGTTTTTAGCCAAATTAAAGGAATTTTTTCTCTTATAAGCAATCATTTATATATACAAAGAGCAGAGTGTTTTTATTCATGGAAATAAAAACATTTGAATAGACCTATATCCTTCATGTAAGTCATTCACAAATTATTACCAAGGGCTTTGTAAGAATTCCTGTTTGTAAACCTTTGTAGTGTAAACCACTCCACGGGGGCAGGATATACAAAATCCCAAATGTTTTTGGACCAAGGCTGTGAGGAGCAATCATGAGAAGCATGTATACAATGAGAAACACCCGGATAGACTGAAGATTCAAAGGAGCCAGAACTAATCGAAGCAAGCTGGCCATATTCCCATTTTACAGATGTCCATGTTAACTGAGGAGTCCTGGTGGCACAGTGGTCAAGTGTTAGGCTGCCACCCAAAAGTCGGTGGTTCAAATCCACCAGCCGCTCCTCGGAAACCCTACAGGGCAGTTCTACTCTGTCCTACAGGGTTGCTATGAGTCAGAATTAACCTGACAGCAATGGGTTTTTTGGTATGCTGAGGTCTTTGAAAGCTACACAGAATCATTAAATCAAAAAACCAAACCCACTGTCGTTGAGTCAATTTCAACTCATGGTGAACCCGTGTGTTACAGAGTGAGAACTGCTCCTTAGGGTTTTCTTGGCTGTAATCTCTACTGAAGCACATCACCAGGCCATTCTTCTGTGGCACCTCTGGGTGGGTGGGTTTGAACCACCAACCTTTAGGTTAGCAGATGGGTGCAAACCATCTGCACCACCCAGGGACCACACAGGGTCATTAGAACAATTGCGGAACTTCTCTGGGAAACGGACTCTTCTCCCAGGCTCTCTCCTTAGATTTAACAGCTAAAGTTCACTAAGCCACCCTGCCTCTTTCCGTTAGCATTATCACATCCAAAACCCACTTGCATACTTTCAGAAGGGCTTTGGTAAAATGAGAAAGCAGTCCTATCTCTTGTCAGAAGAGGGCCCTTTTGGAACTCACTGAAGACCTGAAAGCCCACAGTACAAAAGCACAAATGCATGGTCTCCAGCCGGGTTAGACAGTGTGCAGCTGAAAGCCTGGGGCAGAGCTGGGGCGATTTGGCTTTGTTGTTGTTAGCTGCCATTCCATCACACTGAGGGTTTCCCTGGTTTTCACTGATCTCCCACTTTACCAAACACCATGGGCTTTTCTAGTGATTGGTCTTTCCTGACGTCACATCCAGAGTAAGCAAACCAGCCTCGCCATCCTTGCTTCTGAGGTGCATTCTGGTTATATGTCTTCTAAGACTTGTTTGCTTGTTCTTCTGGCAGTCCATGGAATATTCAATATTCTTTGCCAACACCACAGTAACATCACAGTTCAAATGCATCTTGATATTGGTTCTTTGATCGTGATAAATGTATCATAAAAAAAAAATGTATCATACAAGATCTTAATAACAACGAAAGTTGGTACAGGGTATTCGGAAACTCTTCTCACTATCTTAGCAATGTTTAGGTAAATCTAACACTATTATAAAATAAAAGGTCTATTAAAAAAATTAGATGGTGTCTTTACTATGGGACTTCTGCTAAGATACACTGTGAACCTTCTCAAATTAATATGACTAAGGAATTGAATAACAATTATAACTATTATATTCCCTTGGGCACTAGTGATCTCCAGAATAGCTGGAAATAATAACAACAACAATAATAATACCTAACATTTATTAGAAAGACTCTGAGCATCATGGTTAATAACGTAGTCCCTGGAGACAGACCACCTCTTCACATATCAGCATCACCACTTAAAAACTGTGCAATCTTGGGCCCATTATTTAATTTAATTGTGCCCTGGTCTCCTCATGGAGTGGAGCCCTGGTGGCGCCGTGGTTAAGAGTTTGGCTGCTAACCAAAAGGTCGGCAATTCAATCCATCAGCCACTCCTAGACGGCAATGGGTTTGTTTTGTTTGTTTGTTTCCTTAGCTGTGGAATGGGATTAACGATTCTACCTATCTCACAGAGTTATTGTGAGGATGCCATGTGTTTATACACATGGCTGTGTGACACATAGTAAATTGCTCAGTATATCTCACCCTCATTGTGATCTCGAAAGGACTTTCTACATGTCATTTGCTCTAAGTAGCGAATGTCATCACATGGGCTAGTTACTGGCTAGCCTACCATTTTACAGGAAAGGAAAGAAATATGAGTAACTGGCTACAGGTCACATGGCTAGAGAAGGATGGAATCAGGTCCATCTGGGGAGAAAAAAAACCACAGCTAAAGGATTAGACTTTGGTTCTTGGAAAGAGGTGGTAGGACCCTGGGTATCAAGAGTTGGGGAGAGGGGGAAAGTTGCAGGGCTAAGAGAGTGAAACTAAAAACATGTGCACACAGCATCAAAAATAATCTCAGCCTACTTTGCAAATTTGCAGACACCTTCCTGGTTAATGAATAGGACCTCCCCAACAGTCCTGGCGGACTACCCACCTCTGGAAAAAGCTGGAAGTGCCCCTACCTTCCCCCTTCCCACGTCTCCTGGGGCCAATGCCTACTACATCTTTCTCTGTCGAACATTCTCTGTAAGAACAGAGTTGGCTCCTGAAATCTTCAATTCTCCCTTAAAACATGGACGTTTCCTTGCACACTTTTCTTCCTTTGTGTCTGTCCCAGGAAGCTGGGCCCTTTGCAATATGCAGTCAAATCAAATGACAGAAGCTCTGCCATGCTTACACATCACTAGGCTGTACTTTCCATCAGTCAGCCAACTGCTCAATTAGGAAAAAAGAAAAGGCAAAGCCAGACAATATGAATGATTAAATCCACAAAATCGGGAGAGTAGAAATGGGTCCCCCAACTCACAGTGTGCTGTGGAGCCCTAAACACTGAAGAAGATGCCTGAAGAGACTGCTGGCCTCAGGCAGGTACATGTCAAATTAAGATACTTGGATAAATTGGGTGTTAAGTCAGAGATGGGACCGTTCTCTAAGGTCAGAGACGAGCTCCCACGTGAAGTAATTCCCAGGCCTGCAGTGTCTTCTCTCAGTAACATAAGCAAATACTTGTGGGAGCCCATCCCCTGTAAACATCAGGTGGGAGGGAGAGAATGGAATGGAAAAATTCTCTCCATCGTCTGCCTACCTTCTTCCTTTCTTTTTTCTCTTTTTCTTTTCCTTCTGGAACTTAGTTTGCCCTTAATCTATAGCCTACGCCTCAGTTTCCCATCGAACTTGATTTCTCCACTTATAACTAAAGAAGATCGATAGATTAAACCAAACAAAAGCAAAAACTTGGGAAATGGAGTCCCAGGCTTCCTGAGTCCTCTTGAATTGATGTCTTTCTCTGTAGACTCTTATAATACTTACAGTCTGCACTGTATGCTTAACACTCAGCATATAGTTAGGGTTGCCAGATAAAATATAAAATTCCCAGTTAAATTTGAATTCCAGAAAAACTGAAAATACTTCTTTTAGAGTAAGTATGTCTCATGCAGCGCTTTTCTAGTAGGATTATGTCCCAAATATTGAATGGGATATACTTATACTAAAAAAGTATTGCATGGAACACACTTAGACTAAAAACATAGTACTTGGGACATACTTGTATTAAAAATGCTTTTGTAAATAATGTAGTTTATCTGAAATTCAAATTTAACTACTCATTCTCTATTTTTAGTTGCTGAATTTGGCAACCCTTTTACACACAGTACAAACATTTTTTTCAGTAGATTATTTTGCTCAAATGGAATCTCACACAGATGCCCAGTGTGTGAATGAATTCAAGTGAAAAGACTGAGGCCCAGGAGGGGAACTGACTTGTCCAAGTCAGAGTGGCAGAGCTGGGAGCTAAGTGCAAACTTCTAGGATTTTCAGGCTTGCAGAGCTTTCTTCTAGAACTGAGACACATGTTTCTTTACCTACTGGCAGGGAAAAATGTTACAGATTTTGAGAAGGGCAAACAAGTTTCATGGGTGTCCTGGCCATCCGGGTTGTCTCCAGCTTATATTGTCTTTGAGCTATTATTTTACAACTCTGTACGTTGTAAAACTAAGCTGTAAACTGATAATAATGCAAATGGCCGTGGTCCATAGATATGTAAATTAGTTGTGTCCAGTGGAATGCAACTGATCATTGCCCAATGGACAGGCCAGTTTCCGAATCTATTTATGAATTTATTTCAGCGTTTCTTTACAGCATCTGAACACTCTCCACTGAACCAGTTGTAACATCTTACCAGTCTCCTTCCTCCTTAATGAGCGAGTTAAATAAAATCTTCGACCTGTGTTTATTTTATAGTTTTATGAGAGTCATCACTTTACCTTATATTAAAAAAAAAAAAAAAATTTGCTTTGACTGTTTGTTATTCCTCTCTGCACAGTGAGCCTGAAAAGAAATCTAAGACAGCAATTGTGTGCCATCACCATGAGGCCCCCGACGGACCTTACTCAGAGCTGAGCCATTGTGGAGCTGCAAGAGAGTTATTGGAGAATGAAAAAAGGAAGACAGAAGAACTGATTCGTTTGAACCGCGGTGTTAGGGAAGACGATCCACCATACCATGGACTGCTAAAAGAATGAGCAAATCGGTCTTGGAAGAAACACAACCAGAATGCTCCTTAGAAGTGAGGATGGCAAGGCTTTCCCTCAACTGTTTTGGACACATCATCAGGAAAGACCAATTGCTAGAAAAGAACATCACGCTTGGTAAAGTAGAGGGTCCGTGAAAACTAGGGACACCATCCATGAGATGGGCTGACACAGGAGCTGCAACAATGGACTCAAACATACCAGACATTGTGAAGACGGTACAGGACCAAGTAATGTTTCGCTCTGACATACGTAAGGTCTCCGTGACTCAGAGATGAATCGAAGCCAACTAGCAACAACCAGAGAGTCATACAATGCAAAGGACTGATGGAAGGAGCAGACGAGAACTCATTTCTACAGTATAAATGCTATAATGTCATTCCCCATTGAACACCCTCCCTGGGCCTCCAATGAACAGCCCCTGAGGATGACATCGAAACTCCCACCTTGGCTCACAAGCCCCCGCGTGACCCGCCTGGGCAATGCTCCTTCTCCTCCCAGGCCCTTCACATCCAGGAACTCTCTTCCATCCCTTACTTGAGTGCTAACTTCAACTCCCCCTTTAGGTTGCAATCTGGTTCAGACGGAAGTCCATCCTGTGGGCTCCCATGAGCCCCATAGTCTTCATCAGCCACAGCACTTTTCTCGTTGTGTTGGAATTACTGCTTAATTGTCTATCTCTGTACTTTGTGAGGGCAGACCCCCAAACTTACTTTGGTTTGTTTACTGGTGCATTCCAAACCCCAAGTAGAGGGTGTGGCTCACAGTGGGGCTGGGCAAATTTTGTTGATTGAATAAATGATATTGGAAGGATAAGACGATCACTTACACACAAAGGAGAAGAAAGCTAACAAAATAAGAAATACCCGGAGGACTTCTTTATGTTTACCATCTCATTTATGTCCCAACAACACTCTGAAGCCGGTTCATACCAGCTGTATTTTCTTAGAAATACATCTTGGGGGACAAGTCACCAAGCCATTGAGCCTCCCTCAGGCACAAATTCACTATCACCCAGTGATTTCCCTACATCTATCACAGGGCGCTAATTATTTTATTATTCAACCACTGCATAGTAATTTTCATCACTCTTCATAGGAAACTGAATTATAAAATTGAAGTGGTCCACCAAAAATCTCATGGTGTTTTATAGTCTTTCTTAAAAAAAAAGAAAAAATTTCCCATTGAAAAGAAAGAAAAAAAAAAAAAAACATATTTTTGAACCCCACCTCCGCACCACCTGGAGAAAAGCCAATCAATTACGTAAAGGTGCTTCCAGGAAAGAGGCAAACTCTCAAACCCTTTTCTAATGTCTGGCCCCATCTCTACCTTCGATTACCATTTAAAAGCTACCACAGAATTCCAGGTTCTTCTAGCTCCTCTGGAATCCCAAGAGGCAGCCTGATTTCCAGCTCTCTCCTCCCAAAGCGTGCTGACTTCAAGCCTGTGGTTTCCATCTGTAAAGCCGTTTCCTCTATAGCAGCCGCACAGGTGAATTACTGAGATGGTGCTTACTGGAGAGATCCGAGCAGCATCAAGCATTAAGGATGGAGGCTAAAGCCCACTCAGCCGCCCCCGCCACCAACCTCCAGTCTCCACTGTGGGTACAAGCCAATCCCTCTTTGTGGAGAAAGTGAGATGAGAAAAAGCCCTGAAGGTTGCATCCCTCCTATCCTTCTGACAAGACCTAGCCAGCCTCCTAGGACCAGCAGCCATCAGGGAGTGCCTATTGTTCTTTTGTAGTTTAACAGCTATTGTTTCCTGTCTTTCATATAAATGAACAAAACCTGCCAGCAAAAGGAATGCCCAAAAAAGAGGCAAAGGTCAGGCTGGAGGCAGGATGTGGGTTTGATCTTTCCTGAGGAAGAAATCTTGACAGTGAGTCAAGCAGGGTGCCAGAGCTCCGTGGGTGCCCTGGATAAAGCTGGGTGCATGATCCAAGGACATATCTTGCGGAAGACCTGCACCCATCCCTGTTGGCTCTAACACTCACCTTTCAGGAATCAACTTAGGCCTGTTTGAGACACATTTGGGTATTAAAATAATTAAATACCCAAAATAATAAAAAGGAATAATGATAAGGAATTGTTGTTGTTGTTAGCTGCCTTCAGGTGACCCCTAAGTCATGGTGACCCCACGCACAACAGGATAGGACCATTGTGATCCAAAGGGTTTTCAGCAGCTGATTTTTTTGAAAGTAGATCGCCAGACCTTTCTTTCTAGCCCATCTTGGTCTGGAAGCTCCACTGTTCAAGCAACACTGTTAGGTGCCTTCAAATTGGTTCCAACTCATAAGGACCCTATGTACAACAAAATGAAATACTGCAGGGTCCTGTGTCATTCTCATAATCATTGTTATGCTTCAGCCCATTGTTGCAACCACTGTGTCAATCCATCTTGTTGAGTGCCTTCCTCTTTTTTACTGACCCTCTACTTTACCAAGCATGATGTCCTTCTCTAGGGACTGCTTCCTCCTGATAACATGTCCAAAGTATATGAGACGAAGTCTTGTCATCCTCCCTTCTAAGAAGCATTCTGTTTCTACTTCCAAAACAGGCTTTTTCGTTCTTCTGGTAGTCCATGGTATATTCGATATTCTTTGCCAACACCATCATTCGAAGGCATCAATTTTTCTTCGATCTTCCTTATTCACTGTCCAGCTTTAGCATGCATCACAGCAGCATGCAGGGCTCCACTGATACTTGGGTGGTGGCTGTGCTGAGGTGCCTTGGCAGGGACTTGAACCCAGGTCTCCTGTAGGGAAGGCACTAAACCACCATTGCCCTTATAAAGTCTTAAAGAATTAAAAGAATAATAAAAAATAACAAAAATTAAAATATGTCAGAAGTCCCTAGGTGGCACAAATAGCTAACACACTAGGCTGCTAACCAAAATGTTGGAGGTTTGAATCTACCCAGAAGTGCCTAGAAAGAGAGGCCTGGCAATGTACTTCTGAAAACTCAGCCATTAAAAACCCTATGGAGCACAGTTCTACTCTGATGCTCATGGGGTCGCCATGAGTCTAAGTTGACTCCAAGCCAATGCATTTAAATTATGCCAAGGGCTTACCATGTACCAAGCACTCTGCTAAAAACTTTATACACATGCTGTCATTTACTCCTCACAACAGCCCTGTGTGGTAATAAACATTCCCATTCTTATCTGAGGCATGAAGAAAATTACACTCGAAGATGTTATGTAGCCTCCCTAAGGTCATATAACAAGATGGCAGCAGCAATAGAATTAAAACCCAAACCAAGCATCAGGACACAAACTCAGCAACACTCAGATGCATTTGTTTGGAAATTAGGTGTTAGGGTTTTTACTTCTGCCATCTAATTTCTCTCCCAACGACACTCTGAAGTATTCAAGTTCCTCGCAAAGCATAAGTAACTTTCCCCAGGCCACACAGTTAGGAAATGATGGGGCAGTTTTTAAGCATCGTGTGGCTGGGCTGGGCTGCCTACGGAAGTGAATGGCCATGGGGAGGACGTTAGAATTTACGTAAGAGGCCCTAAGTGCTGGTATTAGTTCCTGGCCATCACTCCACTCCATGAGCATAAATCTGGGCCAAGGTTTTAAGACGAAACCCTCTAGGCTGGGAGAGCATGAACTAGGACCCGTCACTGCTTGCTTCTCTGAGATTTGAGCTGAGTCTTAGAACATCCAAGGGAACAGTTGCCCAGAACTCCCCTTCACCACAGGATTTGAGCATAAACACATTCTGCTTCATGTTACTTGGAGGAAAGGCTTGATGGGACTGGCATCCTAGGGAGATGAATCGAAGCAGTTAATCCACTCTAAGCACCCTCCCTATTGGACTACATTTATGCAATGAGCAAATATCACTTTGTTTTGATTCAGAAATCACTGATGCCAGTTCGTTCCTTCCTTCCATTGTTGACGCGTCTCCTGTCATCTTTTCATTTTAAAAGTCCTGTTTTTTTTGTTGTTGTTGTTGTTATGTATTGAGTTTTGTCCTCCCCCCCAAAATGTGTATCAATTTGGCTAGGCCGTGATTCCCAGTATTGTATGGGTGTTCTCCATTTTGCGATCCTATGTAATTACCCTTTTATGTTGTAAATCCTAACCTGTATGACATTAATGAGGCAGGATTGGAAGCAGTTATGTTAAAGAGATAGGATTCAGGTTATAGGATTAGGTTGTATTTTGAGTCAATCTTTTTTGAGATATAAAAGAGAAAAGCAAACAGAGAGGAGAGGGACCTCATACCACCAAGAAAAGAGCCAGGAGCAGAGCACGTCCTTTGAGCCCAGGATCCCTGAGCTGACAAGCTCCTAGATCAGGGGAAGATTGATGACAAGAACCTTCCCCCAGAGCCAGCAGAAAGAGAGAGAAACCCTTCCCCTGAAGCTGGCACCCTGAATTTGAACTCCTAAACTGTGAGAGAATAAATTTCCATTTATAAAAGCCATTCACTTGTGGTATTTCTGTTAAAGCAACACTAGATAACTAAGACAGTCCCCAAGCCTATATCAAGTCCCCAACTCAAATTATTAGATTTATCAAATTTCTTGTGAATCAGACAGGAAAATATGCTGCTTTTAATAACTTAGAAGGAAGGTAAATTCCTGAGAGTCACAACTTTATAAAAACTTTGTGGGAGTATTTGCTTGGGAGTGGAAAGATAACAAGTATAAATTTATATCATTTAAAAAAAAATGGTTCAGAACTCTAATTACAAAGGAGAATTGACCTTAGGGCACAGTCCTTCTTATTTTTAGATTAAATCACACACTTCGTTAGATGTGTGGGCATCAGATGTTAACAACTGATGAAGAAGAAAAATGTATCTCTTCCAAGCTTAATATACAACCAATAATTTTTCCATCTATGTAATGATGAGAAATAGGACAAAATGGAATAAACATCAAGCTAGGAGAAGAAAACCTGGCTTTGAACTCTGTGCTTATTCCTTATTGTTACTTAACCTCTTTGAGTCTTGGTCCCCTCATCTGTAAAATGGAAATAATCATACTCAGTTTAGGTTTGTTCCAGAGCCAAGAGCGGTCAAGAGGGTAATTAACCTAGCACAGTGCCAAGCAGATGATAATTATTTATATAACGCTTATTGTTATTATTTTCATTTTTCGTATTCAGTAAACTGGATCAGACTTAGCTTCTGAATCAGTCAAGCTTTGAGAATAATGGGTATTCAGGCTTCCACCCCTAAGGATTGTTGAGGTTACTGTAGGATTCAAACAACAGAGGGCTGTGAATTGATTTCGTCACTTGATTGAGTATTCCCGGAATATAAACATTAGTTGTGTTTTAGAGAAAGTTCCCAATTTCTTTGAATTGATCCATGTAAATGTGTAAGGTGAGAAGATGAACATATACTTATATATACATAATTGATCCATGCAAATGTGTAAGGTGAGAAGATGAATATATACATATTTCTATGCAATTATATTTTATACAAATAAAAATATATATACATGGAGACATATGAGAGAAAGAGATAAACAGAGATTTCAGATTTTCAAGGCTGGAAAGCCCTATACCCAGCATTGAAGGGAACCCCCAAATAGCAGCTAACACCTCTTAGCTGCCGTCTGCACCTTACTGTTGACATAGATTTATTGAGGTTGATTAAGGATACACACATGCGACTTTATTGAGTCTGATCTACCCAATATAAGCACTGCTTGGCCTTCAACTGAGGTGTGTTCACTACAAAGAAAATGACCCATTTGAGATAAACAGTTCATTAGAAAGCTCAAATGACTGCAGTTATTTTGCAAGTAAAGTACAGACACAGCCTGCCACGTGTAGCAGAGGGAGGCAATTGGAATCAGTGAGGTCTGCGGCAAACTGGAAGCCCAGGATGAAGTGAGACAGCCTCTACTCAGCTCCAGGCAATTGTTGCCTTGTTGTAAGGGGATCTCAATATTTGCTGAGTTTTTTATTTTAGTTTGTTTGTTTGTTTGTTTACTTGATTTTCTTTCTTTCTTACTTTTTTTTTTTTTTCTACTTTGGTTAGGAAGGAGTCCTGGTGCCACAGTGGTTAAGAGCTTGGCTGCTAACCAGAAAAGCACCAGACACTCCTTGGAAACCCTATGGAGCAGTTCTACTCTAACTTACAAGGGTTGCTATGCATCGCCATGCCATCTGTCAGTTTGTTATACTGTGGGGGCTTGTGTGTTACCATGATGCTGGAAGCTATGCCACCAGTATCCAAATACCAGCAGGGTCACCCATGGAGGGCAGATTTCAGCTAAGCTTCCAGACTAAGACAGACTAGGAAGAAGGACCCAGAAGTCTATTTCTGAAAAGAATTAGCCAGTGAAAACCTTATGAATAACAATGGAACATTGTCTGATACAGTGTTGGAAGATGAGCCCCTCAGGTTGGAAGACCCTCAAAATATGACTGGGGAAGAACTGCCTCCTCAAAGTAGAGTCTACCTTAATGACGTGGATGGAGTCAAGCTTTTGGGACCTTCATTTGCTGTTGTGACACAACTCAAAACGAGAAGAAAGAGCTGCAAACATTCGTTAATAATTAGAACCTGGAATGTACAAAGTATGTTTCTAAGAAAACTGGAGGTCATCATAAATGAAATGGAACACATAAACATCAGTATCCTAGGCATTAGTGAGCTGAAATGGATTGGTATTGGCCATTTTGAATTGGACAGTCATTATGGTCTACTATGCCAGGAATGACAACTTGAAGAGGAATGGTGTTGTGTTCATTGTCAAAAAGAACATGTCAAGATCTCTCCTGAAGTACAACACTGTCAGTGATAGGATAATGTCCATATGCCTACAAGGAAGACCAATAGTCATATTAATGACTATTAGTCAAATTTATGCACCAACCACTAAGGCCAAAGATGAAGAAATTGAAGATTTTTACTGGCTTCTGCAGTCTGAAATGTGTCGAACGTGCAATCAGGATGCATTGATAATTACTGGTGATTGGAATGCGAAAGTTGGAGACAAAGAAATAGGATTGGTAGTTGGAAAATACGGCCTTGGTGATGGAAACTATGCCGGAGATCTCATGACGAATTTTGCAAGACCAAAGACTTCTTCATTGCAAATACCTTTTTCACCAACATAAATGGTGACTATACTAGTGGACCTCACCAGATGATATACAGAGAAGTCAAATCGACTACATCATATCACTGAGAAAGTAGTACCAGGAGCAGAGAGCGTCCTTTGGACTCGGGTTCCCTGCGCAGAGAAGCTCCTAGTCTGGGGAAAGATTGATGAGAAGGCTGACAGAGAGAAAAAGCCTTCCCCTGGAGCTGACACCCCGAATTTGGACTTTAACCTACTTTCCTGTGAGAAAATAAGCTTCTCTTTGTTAAAGCCATCCACTTGTGGTATTTTTGTTATAGCAGCACTAGATAACTAAGACCAATCAACACCCATGGAAGTAGCAGTCAAGAAATCAAAAGATGCATTGCATTGGGCAAATCTTGATGGCACCTAACAAAAACATGTGTCAGAATTGGCTCGACAGCAACAGGTATGGTTTGGTTTTGCTTTTTTTGTTAGAAACTATGAAAGCAGGCTTAACAATTGTTAAAAACACTGGGTATGCTAACAAAACTTGTCTTTATATCAGCAGGCATTTATCTGGCTTAAAGTCATTGGTTTGTGTCAGATAAATTCTACCTACCATCCTTTGCCACATTCTATCACTTTAAAGTCAACACACACACACACACACCAGAAATTCTGTGAAATGCTTACGCAGGGGCCCGTCCTCTCCTGGGGAGGGAGGGGGGAAAATAATACACAGACTCTTGACCAGCTTCCTTGATTGGAGTGGAGAGAAAAGCAAGGGCATAGTCAGAGATGAGAAGAAACTGCTGGGTATGAGGGAGGGCTAGAAGTCAGTGATCCATTTGAATCCAACTGATTCAAGAGGCAATTGGGAACCACTGCCTAGTTCTCGGGTGGGAAAATGCCATGATAGCAATTACAGCAATGAAAGATGATTCCTCTGGCTGTGTAGAATCAACTAGAGTAGGAAAAGCTTGCAGAGGGAAAACACAGGCATAGCCTGTTGCCAGATAATAGACTGAGGACTGTGCTACCGGGAGAAATTACTCTGTGCCTTCATGTATGTTGATTTCTGACATGAGACTCTTCCTTCTCTCACCATCTCTCTCTTCTCTACTTGATAACCTGTTTCAAGGCCACAGCAACGTCATCAAGTGTCGCAGTCTCTGCAAAGCTTTCCTGATGGCTATTTTTATGATTGTTTTTAGCTGTCAAGTCAGCCCCGACTCATGGAGACCCTATGCACAACAGGACGAAGTGCTGCACCATCCCTATAATCATCATGGCGACCCCCATGTGTCAGAGTAGAACTGTGCTCCCTAGAGTTTTCGAGAGCTGATTTTTCAGAAGTAGATCACCAGGCCTTTCTTCCAAGGTGCTCCTTGATGGACTTGAACCTCCAAACTTTTGGTTAGTAGCTGAGCACCTTAACTGTTTGCACTATCCAGCTACTCCCAAGCACTTATTATACATCTTATAATTGCCTGATTCCACATCTGTCTCAGCCTTTAGACTGTGAACTTGAGGACAAAGACCAGGGCTTCTTCATCTTTGTGTCCTCCATATGCTTAGCTCAATGCCTGGCACCTGGTGAGCACTCAATGCGCAATTTGATGCTCATCAGTCTGGTCTGAGTGGTGTGCACCAAGAGGGACAACTGGACATGGCAATCTGAAAAGCTGGACATAGATAGCTCTGCTTTCAAGTGTGAGGCTAGCCACAGAAGAACTGCTTCATGGGGGATTCTGGTTTCCATGTATTTGACAACTCTTTCTGCTAGGGTTCACCAGGATGTGGGAGAGAAGACTTGTTCGGTCTTGAATTTGAACTCTGAATCCTCAAGGCCATGGAGCACCTTCAAGAATGTTGCACACATTTTGGAAATTACAGCTGTTTGGAGTTGAGAGGAAGTGTTGTGTGAAGGTTAAGAACGTGTATTCAGCTATCAAACTGCCTGGACATATATTGTATGCTATACTCCCAGCTCCACCTCTTACCAGTTGCTTCATTAAAGGCCAGCTACTTAATCTCTCTTATCTCCATTTTCCATCTATAAAATAGTGATAATAACAAGGCCTATCTCATGGTCTTGCTTTGAAGATTAAACGAGTTAACACATGAAAAGAACTTAGCAAAAGCACTTAGCAATGTATGGTCTATTATCTGTAATTGGTATTTTTATATTTCAAATCTCTTTGGTAGAAAGAGTCAGGGATTGGGAGTTAAAACTGTTTTGTGGCCTGAATCCTAATCTGTTAAAAAAAACCTGTTGCCGTAGAGTGGATTCCAACTCATAGAGACCCTACAGGACGGGTAGAACTGCCCCATAGAGTTTCCAAGGAGTGCCTGGCGGATTTGAACTGCCAATCTTTAGGTTAGCAGCCGTAGCACTTTACCACTACACAACTAGGGTTTCCTGAATCCTAATACTCACACTAAATCCCATCCTAGCACTACAATGACAAGTCCCTCTTGCATCTGGTTGTGGCCCTGTTTTAACATGCTTGCCACTGGAATGTAAGCCTATAAAATGTATGCCATTTCACCAATCCATCAGTAGAATGGGTGGTAAATTCCTGCCCTGAGTGCTTTGCAAGGCTACAGCTGCTGAATGTGATCCATGCCTTGAAAAACATAAGCCACTATGGTCTTATTATTATTATATTCACAAGTAGAATATTTCAAGAGCCATATGTCCTTCATTAATCTTGGATAATTACCAAAGCCATCCGTCTAACTAGGAATAATACTGGATGCTAAACATAGCCTATATACAAGGCCAGGATGCAATGAAAGGCAGAAACAGAAGTCTATCCTCGGAGAGGATCCGAAGCAGCCGTTCACCCATTCTTCCCTGGTTTTACATGTCCCCTTTCTTCTTGCTTTCTAACTGTTCCAGTCTGGCCTGGCATAAATTTCCCCAAGGAACAGCAGCTATTGGTGAATCACAAAAGATTATTGGCTGCTTACAGCTAATGAGCTCTTTCATTTGCTACCCTGCAGAAAACTCACCAGATCTTTCATTCCGATTCTCGGCCAGTTGCGCTTTGGAGAAACACAAGCCCTCCCTATGCTGATGTACTCCTAAAATGTGGTATTTGCAGCAACTGTGATGGTTAGAAAGTAGGACACAGAGAACAGCTTCCTCTTCCCCCATACCCAGTCTTAGTTTACCTGTGACCTTCTAAATAGTCACTCATCTGTCAACACCGTGCAGGAGAAATTGCCAAAGGTTTCTAAACTCATCAAAAAAGTAAAAAGATTGTGTCTTCTCAGTGGGGCATTTTTAACCAGAATTTAAATATTTAAGTTCACCTACAAAAGGTGAACTTGGGCTTTCTCCAAAGCATTTTTTCCTCCAAATTCCATATCAAAACAGTATGTGTGTACACAAAATCTCATATATATATATGTATATGCATATGTGTATATATGAGATTAGATGCCTTAAACATTCAATATAGTTTGTAGCGATGTTAAATAGGAAGGAAGGAAAGAAGAAAGAGAGTGAGGGAGAGAGGGAGGGAGGGAGGAAGGAAGGACGGAAGGGAGGGAGGGAGGGAGGAAGGGAAAGAGGAAAATTTTTTACACGAATAAAAAAGATAAAAGAAAACACAAACTCAACAATCCTAAAGTTGGAGGACATTTCTTTCTTCAGATGTGCCCCTCTGGAAAACTCGGAGATACTTAATTACAGCAAAGGGCTAGCAGTAACTTCTCTTTGTGTTTGGAACTCAAAAGCAGCTCTAGACAGGGCTCCCCAAGAGAGTAATAGGTATAATTTTATTAGTTTCAGAGAAACACAGACATGGCTGTTCAGCAAAGACTTTTATAAAGGCCAGAGAGAAGGCAGACACCTAGAAAATTCTGAGACAAATGGAGCTGAAAGCAGATTTTATTAATGATCAGTTGGAACCCGGAACTCTGGAAGTTTAGTCCAGTTGTCTCCTTTGAGGCTATAGTAAAAAACAAAAAAACCCAGAAAATGTGAGATAATGATGAATTCCTTATCTCTCAGTATCCCTTAAATCTGCTTAACCGTTGTTGATAACAAAACATTCAGAAAGGAGACTTAAGGAAGGGTTTTGATTTACCAACTTTTACGCCAAAAGCAGAGAGCTCCCAAAAGCCCAGATAAGAAAACTTACCAGCGGTGTTTCGGTGGTTTTAGCATGGAGATTAGCACCAAAAAGAAAGCCCACGTAAGTTCTGCTAGTTTAGAGCAGACTGGCTATCTTCCTCACTTGTCAGCTAACTTCATGAAGTATTAGAACAGTGCAGTGTCCATATCTGTATTGTAGCATATCCTAGTATATATTTATGGCTAGCTCTCCACCAAAAACAGAGCCCACAATGGTTAGCACAATGGTTAAGTGCTTGGCTGTTAATCAAAAGGTTGGCGGTGTGAACTGATTCAGCAACTCCGAGGGAGAAAGACCTGGCGACTTGCTCCCATAAAGATTACAGCCTAGAAAACCCTATGGGGTAGCTCTACTCTGTTATTTGGGGCCACTCCAAGTCAGAATCGACTTGATGGCACCCAACCACAGCAACTCCACCAAAAACTTGGGCACCTCCTTATATAGCATGGAGCTGTCATGGGAGGTGGCTGCCCAGCGTGGGACTACCCTATGATTATGCAAATAACACGTGCCTTCTACATTTGTTTGCCAACCTCACCCTCCCCCTTCAAGGTATTTTCATAGGCGCAGAGCTTACAAAAATACCTCACCTGGAGGTGGGCTGGGTGGGGGAAGGATGCGGTTCCCATCGAAAGTAGGTTTGCATTATTTTCGTAAAAAATACAGCACATTGACGAGTCTCTTTTGCATCTTCTTGGGGTCATGTTTTAAGTTCTTGCCAATGGAACATAAGCCTAAGAGATGTGTGTCACTTCCAGATCAGGATCTTCAAAAGCGGGTGTTTCTGTTTTTCTCAGCTTCTCCCACTTCCTCCGACTGCAAGTCTAAGATCACTGAGACCCTAGGGGGTGGTTAAGCCATAAGGTGGAAGGAGCTGGGGTCCCTGAATCAGCATGTGGAGGAGAGTCAGTGCTATCCAGAAACAGCTACACTGACTGGTTGTTGTTGCCGTTGCTAGCTGCCCTTGAGTTAGCTCTGACTTACGGTAACCTTATGCATAACAGAACAAAATGTTGCCGAACAAAATCACTGCTGTTTGAGCCCATTTTTGTGGCTATTGTGTCAGTCTATCTCACTGAGGGTTTCCCTTGTTTTCACTGACTCACTACTTACACCAGAAATGATGACCACCACCCATCTGTCGGTTTGTCATACTATGGTGGCTTGTGTGTTGCTGTGAGGCTGGAAGCTACATCACAGGTATTTCACATACCAGCAGGGTCATTCTTGGTGGTGGACAGTGGAGAGTCCAGACTAAGACAAACTAGGAAGGAAAACGTAGTGATCTACTTCCAAAACTTAGCTAATGAAAACCCTGTATGTATTGAACTGTTACATGGCAGATATTGACATTTTGAGGTTTGTTTGTTGTAGCAGCTAACCTTATCCTAACTAATACTGTATGTCATTTTAGTATATGATCTTGAATTAAGGGTATTTTAGTTAGTATGGGCATTTACTTGAGCTCATATACTAAAAAAATGTAACCCAATCCTGTTCAACAAATAAGTACTGAGTGCCAGTGCTAAAGGCTATCCAAGGAATAAGAGTGGATATGCGCTGATAAGGTCTTGAACTTTCTTTGGGCTAGAGAGGAGTTGGAGATTGGGCAGGCATGCACACAGAGGACTATGCACTGAGACCCTTAACTCCCCACTTCACTTTTGAAGGTGGCTGCAGTCATTATGGAGTCTCTGGATCGGGCAAATGCTTAAGTGCCCAGCTGCCAGCCAAAAGGTTGAGGATTCAGCTCCACCCAGAGGCACCTTGGAAGAAAGACCTGGTGATCCTCTTCTGAAAAATCAGCCACTGAAAACCCTACGGAGCACAGTTCTACTCTGACACACATGGAGTCACTATGAGTTCAGACTCAACTGCAACTGGTTTGTTTTCTTGCAGCCATCACCAAATGTCAGTGGAGTAGGTCTCTTTCCCTTGTATGGGATTTACAAAGAGTCTTGGAAGAAGGGATTTTAATCAAGGTCAGTGCCTCTAGGCACAATGGCTATAAGCCCTGTGCCTAAACTATGTCAGTCCCCTTGCTTTGGTAAATGATCTTAAACCTCTGCTGGCCTGTTGAAAAAAGAAGAAGAAGAAAAAAAAGACTTCATGGGAATCGCTGATAAACTGGTATTGATTTTCACAGATCACCCTTGCCAAAAGGATTTATTGATGTGTCAATGCGTGTTGTCGAGAGGATCATAGCAGGATGGCTTTGAAGGGTTTATAAGAAACCTACAGGCTTTAACACACTCGGTGGTAAATAACTAACAAGTACTGCACGAATCGATTCTTGTCATGTGGTCAATGCAATCTTTAGCCCACTAATTGTCAGTATTGACAAACAGTTCATGATCTAAATGAGCAGCTGGACATCCGCTCTGAGCGGAACGTTTCCAAATGGCATTTTCCAGGCCGTTCTCAGTCTAACGTTTGTGAAGCAACCTGGAAGGTAATAGGCTCTGGGCGGAGGGAAACGTGTGGTAATTAGTTCTTCATTGCTGTCAAATGTCCCTATAAAGGGAGAGGGGAGGGAGGGTGAGTCCCGTAGCTGTGCACAAGGCTGGAACCTGGTTCCATGACGCATGTACAGCTATATCCTTCAAGGCCCATCTCCAGTGCTTCTTCCTGGGAGAAACCTTTCCAAATCATGCCAACCAGTGGGATTTCTACCCACCCAAACCTTATGCTGCTCCTTGGCAATTAACCGTGCCTTATCTATGTTGAACTCTCATTTATCTATTGTATTATGAGTAAATCTGTTTGTCAATTGTACAAGAGCTTCTTAAATTCAGAGGGAAGATAAGGGGGCGTAGTGGTGGGTTCCATTGCGAATAGGGTGAAAATTACTAACATTCTCACTAGAAAGATTTACAGGCAACATATTTGAAAAAAGCTCTCAGGGGGTTCATACTAGGTCTAGGGGATCAATAGACCCCCAAAATAGGAATTTAGATGCAATCAAACCCAGTTTGAAATTGTAGTTCCATTACCTCTCCTCTGTCTAACCTCAAGTAAGTTACTTAAACCTCTCAGTTCCTCATCATTAACATTCAAATAATCAATCACATTCCAGGTTTGTTGTAAGGATTACGTGAACTGGTGTAGGGATCGTGTTTGCACATGGTATCCGCTCCAGAAAATCATTGGTCTCTTTCAGGATTTCGGAGCTCAGATCTCCCTTCATTTCAGATTTACTGAGCGCTAGGAGCCCTGGTGTCCTATAAGGACGTTATGAGTCAGAATTGACTCAATGGCAGTGCGGTAGTCATGACAGAGTAGAACTGCCGCGTAGGGTTTCTTAGGCCATAATATCTACCAGAAGGAGCCCTGGTTGCACAGTAGTTAAGCTCTCAGCTGCTAATGGAAAGGTCGGTGGCTCAAACCCACCATCTTCTCCGTGGGAGAAAGATGTGGCAGTCTGCTTCCATAAAGATTACAGCCTTGGAAACCCTGTGGGACAGTTGTACCCTGTCCTATTCCACCCTGTCGCTATGAGTGGGAAACGGCTCCATAGCACAAAACAACGGTCATGAAGGAGCCCTGGTGGTACAATGGTGAAGCACTCCACTCACTCGGATGCTAACCAAAACATGGCTGTTTCAAACCCACAGCTGCCCCGTGGGCGGAAAGACCTGGCCATCTGCTCTCATAAAGATTTACAGCCTTGGAAATCCTATGGTGCAGTTCTGCTCTGAGCTATAGTGTCACTATGCATTGGAATGAACTCTACAGCACACAACAGCAAGTCATGAGTCAGGTATAGGCCCATAGCTATGTCCCACAGATGATCCATCAACACTACCAAACACAGTGCCTTGCTTACCATTGTTGCTCAGCTAATGCTTTTCAATAGATTGATTAAGATCCTCAGCCCTGGCTAAAACAGCCTTTAAATCGTTCTATTGTATTATTTTTAATCGAGCACCTAAATATTACTCATAACTAAACTTTTTTAGTATATTATATACCCCTCAAGCATAGCAATGATTGTGAGGATGGTGCAGGACTGGGCAATGTTTCATTCTGTTATACAGAAAGTCGCTATGAGGCAGAACTGACTCAATGGCACCTATCAACAATTGTATGCGTTAAACATAATAACTCCCGTTGCCAACAGGTCAATTCTGACTCACAGCAAAACTGTAGGACAAAGTAGAACTGTCTCGTAGGGTTTCCTAGGCTGTAATCCTTACAGAAGCAGACTACCACATCTTTCTCCCAAGGAGCAGCTGGTGGGTTCAAACTGCTGGCCTTTCGGTTAACAGCCGAGTGCTTAACCACTGTGCCACCAGAGCTCCTACTAAACACAGTATTAAATTAGAAGTTAATCTTAATAAATTTTTCAGGGAAAGGGCATTTATCAGACCAGATTTTCCTGATTCAAGTGGTTAACTGCTCGGCTGCTAACAGAAATTTTGGTGGTTTGAACCCACCAGCTGCTTTGCAGGAGAACAATGTGGCAGTCTGCTTCCGTAAGGATTACAGCCTTGGAATCCTTACGGAATGGGGGGCTGTTCTACTCTGTCCTATAGGGTCACTATCAGTCAGAATCGACTCAATGGCAACGGGTAAACACATAAATTGAATTTAACGGAATAACCCTCTCGTTCATATTATAATACAGAAACATATATAACCAGTTGCCGTCCAGTCAGCTCCAACTCATGGTGACTCCATGTGTGTCGGAGAAGAACGGCATTCCATAGGGCTTTCAAGGGCGGATTTTTCAGAAGTAGATTTCTAGGGCCCTTCTTCTGAGGTACCTCTGGGTAGACTGAAACTTCCAACATTTTGGTTACAGCAAAGCATGTTAACACTGCACTACCCAGGGATTCCAGCTTATATCCAGGTATGCTTTAAAACATTTTCCCCCACTGGGGAGGAGTGCTCTGAAAATGCAATTAGTAAATGCAGATAAAAAGAGTAAAGCCAGGATATACACACGTATAGTTGATCGTTGAAGGTTTTTTAACCTTGGAAAACTGATTCTCCAGAAACAAAGAATAGTATATTGTTCTAATTAACAAAATCATCATAGCTCATTCATAGACTTATGGAAATTTTTCCAATTATTGTGATCGATTATTTTTCCTCTAGACCCCCAATCTCGCCCCAACACATCTTCATCTTTATTCTGCTACTGGGAAAACTCGGGATTATCACAAATAATCCTAGACTCTATCACCTCAAATGTAGCCTTCAGAAATTTAATTTCACATTGCAAGCAGCCCTTGTCCCATCTTTTATAATTTCTCACTGTATTTTCTGATAATTGAGGTTTAGTACATTGACACTAGCAAGGCATCGAGCCTCTATGCCTAGAGACAGTGACTGACACTCTATTGTCAGAGATGTAGCTTCTTAAGGAAGTAACATCCTGTCAGATCTTACAAATGTCTCCAATGTCCAATTATCACCAGCCATTTGGATGACTGACAAGATATCAAGGAAAAATTCTTTCCAGATCACTTTCTCTTCTTCTCTCATTTCTTTTTCTCTTAACACAGAAAGGGCTCCTTTATGATCTAAGAAACATGGTATAAACTGTATAGTAATAGTTAAATTTTTAACATAGGATTTCTTATTCTGTTCCCCCAAATCCAAATTCAATCATCATCCCACCAGCAGAACTACCATTCTTCTTTGACCCATGGTTTAATCTCTTGTAGCCAGACAGCTCTGACACACAGGGAAAACCAGGGCAAAAACAAAAAAATTCTTGAGACAGAAACCAATGAATGACATATATATATAATAAAAAAAAATTTCTTAAATACTTATGAAAGATTACTATTCTGAAGTCTTTGGCTTTTGAAAATAAGCTGATAGTGAGCCAGGATTGGAAAGATTAATTAAAGAGAACAAGAGTATAAAAATAGTATGATATTTAATTATTATGAAAATGCACTGCAACAATAATTGTATTCACCAGAAGCTTTCTTCCAAGGAACTCTAAATATTATGCCAACATTCCCTCATTAATCTTTCTTATAATCTTGCAAGATGTTTACCAAGCAAGCATTAGCATTCAAGCTTCACCAATGGAAAATACACAGTCAATACAGTCATTCTTACTCTTCTGTGTGCCTCAGTTTACTTATTTGTATGATAAGAATATTCATAGTGCCTAACTGTCTTCGTTATCTAGTGCTGCTATAACAGAAATGCCAAAAGTGGGTGGTTTAACAAACAGAAATTTATTCTCTCACAGTCTAGGAGGCTAGAAGTCCAAAATCAGGGCGCCAGCTCCAGGGGAAGTCTTTCTCTTTCTGTCAGCTCTGGGGAAAGGTCTTTGTTATCTATCTTCTCCTGGTCTGGGAGCTTCTCAGCACAGGGATCCCAGGTCCTAAGGATGTGCTCTTCTTCTGTTTCTTCATTCTTGGTAGTAGGAGGTCTCCCTATCTCTCTGCTTGTTTCTCTCTTTTATATCTCAAAAGAGATTGACTCAAGATACAACCTAATCTTGTAGATTGAGTCCTGTCTCATTAACACAACTGCCTCTAACTCGGCCTCATTAACAGGTAGGAAAATCACCTCAGATGACAAAATGTTGGACAAGCACACAGTACTGGGAATCATAGCCTAGCCAAATTGCTACACTTTTTTAGGGGACACGATCGAATCCATAACACTAACTCATAGGTTTATTGTGTGGATTAAATGAGTTAATACACAGAAAGATTTAGAAGAGTCTCTGGGAAACAGTGAACACTCAGTAAATGTGAGACAACATCATTATCATTGTCATTACTATCATTCTAACTATTAGAATACACAATATGAGTGAGGGAAAGTCACCTTCACGTTTCCTTTTTGAAGCTTCAACACTCGAGAGAAATAAACCTCTTGATTCCATTCAGCAAGCACCTACTGCACATTGATTCTATAGAATATACCAAGAATAGACAAAAAGATAATTCTGTATTTATTAGCTTCTGTCATTTACAAAGTGCTTGTAGAGATGTTATCTCCTGTGACTTTTAAAAAGGAGCACTGGTGGCGCAGCGGTTAAACATTTGGCAGCTAATCGAAAGGTTAGTGGTTCAATCCCACCCAGCAGCTCCACAGGAGAAAGGCCTGACAATCTGCTCCCTTAAAGATGACAGCCTAGGAAACCCTATGGTACAGTTCTACTCTGTCACATGGGGTCGCTATGAGTCAAAATTGATTTGATAGCACCTAACAAAATTCTGTGAGACAAAGTCAATGTAATTAATTTTAATAAGAGAAAAAGTGAAGGACCATAAAGGATAAATGGCACACCCAAGGTCACCAGCCAGTGAGAGGCCAAGACAAATTCACTACCAAGTTCCTTACTGTTGAATTATTTCTACCCATAATGGATTTTTTTTTTTTTATAATGGATATCTGTGTGTTTTTGTTTGTTTAGGCCTCCCCTGTCCCCATTGTGGCTATCCATATTGATCCCCTCTTCCTAACAGCACTTTGATTTCCTTCTGGGAATTACTTTTAGCTGATGGGTGCAGGCCTGATGGGAGTATAACTCAAGGCATCTATGGAAGCCCAGGAAGTCCTGAAGGCTACTTTTCCAAGTCTTTCCTCTTCCTGTTCCAGTGCAGCCATGTGTCAATAGATTTAAACAGCTGGATTCTCACTCCTATGACTTGGGATCTTAAATAGTGAAACATACCATTGGAAGAAATGAGTGGTTTCAATCCAGTGATTGCAACTGAATTAGAATCTAAAGCTGTTTCTGCTGCTACTGGCTCCCAACTTCCCCAAGTCTGATGCTTCATCCAACCTGCCCATCCTCTGAGCAACTCCTCTAATCCTCCAATAAATTGTCTTCTTCCTTAAGTTAGTAAGAGTCAGGTTCTGTTGCCTGCAACTCAAGAGCCCAAGCTGAAGCAACACTACTTTCCTTTCTTTCTCTTGTTCCTTCCATCAACAGACATACATTCAGAGCCCGCCAAACGCCAGGCGTCATGCTAGTAGGAGTTGTGGTTTGGAATATAATCAGAGTGAAAAAAAAATGTAAGCTTCTAAGAGAGTTAAAAAGAGAGAGAGAGTGATGACAAAGTGCCACAATCAGGAGTACAAAGTGCCATGTCCCAGAAAGCAGACAGACGAGCGCTATCTGGAAAGACAATGAAAGCTTCCTGCAGAAGGAGGAACTTCATCTGGGTCCTGAAAAACTGAGGAGCAGGATTTGCAACCCAACTTTTTCAAAAGTGCAGAGCCTAATACCGGGAAATAAAAAAAGAAAAAGAAAAACATGTATGTTCCATTCAAAAACAAATGTATTTCCGTCTAAGAAGCAATGCCTGATTCATGGAGAAGAACATTTAGGGAAATGTTATTCTGTGTATTAATATCATTCACTACTTAGCATTTGTTCACATCAACCCTGAAAATTAAGCAGGAGAGTATGAACTTCAATACAAATTTTAATTACAAGTCCAAGGCAAAGGTATCGTGTTTTCCGTTGCATTCATCAGATTTATCACCTAGATGACATTGTGAAATCCTGCTGGGTTTAGAACCAGGTTTTATGGCTGAGAGCTGCAAGAATATTATGTTAGTGCATACACTAACCAGACCAATACTTTAGATAAAATACTGCATCTAAACTATCCCTTAGAATGAAAAAATCTGTCTTGGAAGAAGTACAACCAGAATGCTCCTTAGAAGCAAGGATGGTGAGACTACGTTTCACATACTTTGGATGTGTTATCAGAAGGGATCAGTCGCTGGAGAGGACATCATGCTTGGTAACGCAGAGGGTCAGTGAAGAAGAGGAAGACCCTCAAGAAGGTGGCACAGGGGCTGCAACAATGGGCTCAAGCATAATGATTGTGAGGATGACACAAGACCGGGTAGTGTTTCGTTCTGTTGTATATAGGGTTGCTATGAGTCAGAACCAACTTGAGGGTGCATAACAACAAAAACAAAGCAAAGCTATCCCTTATAGTAGTGATATCTAGTGGAGGAGTGTTGGAGATCAGGACACATAGAAGTCTCTGAATTGTGTCTCCTGGCTTCAAAAGGGCTTTCGTAGTATTAACAAGATTTCACTGGAATATTAAAGTCCCCTGAATGTTCACTGAGGCCAAATAGAACAAATCCAAAACATTTATATCTAAGTTTGTCCAGTTGATTCTGATTCATAGCGACCCCATGTGACAAAATAGAACTGTCCCATAGGGTTTCCTTGTCTGTAATCTTTACAGAAGTAGATCGCCAGGTCTTTTTCTCCACGAGCCACTGGATGGGTTCGAACCACTAATATTTAGTTTAGCAGCTGAGCACGTGTTGTTGTTGTTGTTAGGTGTCATCGAGTCGGTTCCAGCTCATAGCAACCCTATGCACAACAGAATGTAACACTGCCCAGTCCTGCGCCATCCTCACAATCATTGTTACACTTAAGCTCATTGTTGAAGCCATTGTGTCAATCCACCTTGTTAAGGGTCTTCCTCTTTTCCGCTGACCCTGTACTCTGTCAAGGACGATGTCCTTCTCCAGAGACTGATCCCTCCTGACAACATGTCCAAAGTATGCAAGACGCAGTCTCGCCACCCTTGCCTCTAAGGAGCATTCTGGCTGTACTTCTAAGACAGATTTGTTCGTTCTTTTGGCAGTCCATGGTGTATTCAATATTCTTCACCAACACCACAATTCAAAGGCGTCATTTCGTCTTTGGTCTGAGCGCTTACCGGTTCCCAAAGGCTTTTTTTATAAGGCCTTCCTACCACAGGGCCTTTATGCAAGCTGTTACCTCTGCGTAAACTGCCTTCCCCATCTTTTATAACCCATCCTTTAAACCTCAACTCAGGCATCACCTCTTCAGGGACGCCGGTGCCCTCAATACCTGATCCTGGTTATTTCTCTCATAGCTCGCTCCACTTCTCCCTCATAACATGACCCAGTTTGAGTACACACTGGCATAATTATTTGGTTAATGATTCTCCCACAAGTGGACTGTGAGTTCGGGAAGAGCCATGGCCTTATTGAAGAAATGAATGAATAAGTGAATAAATGTAGTGTTCCAATATATTTAGCTTTGAAGCCTATTATATACAAAGACTATTCATATGCCCTCAATGGGGCATCAATGAAATTTGTTTTCATTTATTCAACATACTTTGCCCCAAGCTGAAAACTTTTCTTCAGTTATATCTTGATTTTTTTTTTTTTTAACTCCCATTCTTTTGGATGATAGCTTGTAAGTAATCCTGTTTTCTTTTAGGTCCTCAGCAACAACAAAGCCAAAACTGACTCTCAAATACACAAACTATTATAAGATTTCTATATTCTCTGTCTTCACATAAAAAAAAAAAAAAAAAGTTGCCAAGACAGATTTTTTCATTCTAAGGGATAGTTTAGATGCAGTATTTTGTGTATGCGCTAACATAACGTGTGTCAGGGTAGAACTGTGCACCACAGGGTTTTTTGGAAGCAGATCACCAGGCTTTTCTTCCAAGGGGCCTCTGGGTGAGTTCAAACTGCCACGCTTTTGGTTAGTAGCCAAGCACTTAATAGTTTGTACTACTCAGGAGCTCTTCATATGTGTGCTCTCAATTCCTTGTTTCAGTCTGTCATTTCTTAATCTTATTACTTCCATGCTCACTGTCGTACATACAGTCCCAAGTAGGAACATTCATTCAATCCTCTGCATGACATCTGCAGCCTGTTCTTGCCCCATCATACCATCCCATCTTTATTGGTTCCATCTGTATTGCCTACTAGACTGTGAGCCCCTTTATAGGGAGGGACAGGCCTTGTATGGCTAGAGTTGGGACTACAACACCTGTATATAACATACCCTCAATTAGGATTTGTTCCCATTATGCTGTAAGGAGCCCCTATGGTGCAACAGTAAAGCACTCAGCTGCTAACCAAAAGGTTGGTGGTTCAAACCTACCCAGCAGCTCGTAAAGATTACAGCCTAGAAAACCCTATGGGGCAGTTCTACTTGGGCACGTTGAGACATTATGAGTCGAAAATTGACTCATCTACACCTAACAACAATTTCGCCATCTCTTTTTTGGAGAGAAGTGGTATATTGACAGACCCGATTCAAAACTCTGAACTTGACTGCAGTGATGCTTCCTCTTTCATTTTCTCCCTAGCCCGCCTTCCCACTCCCTCCTGGTATAAAGATGTAATCTGTGTCTTCTCTTGTCTTCTACATGATTTGATGTCACAAATATGATTAATGTGCTACCAACCTCTTGCCCACATCAGTAATGGCAATCTTTAAGAAGAGTGGACCTGTTGCTAAATGCCATCTCCAAACGTCATCTGCCCGGTCCCTTTGCTGCCCTTTGTTTACAATCCTTTACCTCTTTTAGGTCCCAAGGGACATTAATTTCTAAACCAATTTGAATTAATTTTGCAAGTCAGATTTCATGAGACTGGAAGTCCTGCTCACAATCATAAAGCAACAGAGCTCAGTCTTCTGTGCTGCAATCTAAGCTAATGTTCCAAAGTATATTTCCTTATGCTGAAATAATAACACACATTTACATAATGCTTTCTGTATGCAAGGCCCTGTTCTAAGAATCTTATACGTATTAATTTTTTTTAGTTTTCAAATTAACTATATGAAGTGGATACAATTATTATTCCCATTTTACAGATGAGAAAACTGAAGCACAAAGAGATTAAGTAACTAGCCCAAAGAGGAGAGAGCCTTGCTCCCAAATGTGGGTGATGCAAATGGTTAACGCACTCACTGTTAACCCAAAGGTTGGTGACCTGAGTCCACCCAGGGGTGCCTTGGAAGAAAGTCCTGATCTACTTCTGGAAAAATCAGCCATTGACAACCCTGTGGAGCACAGTTCTACTCTGACACACATGGGGTCACCATGAGTCGGAATTGACTGTGAGGCAATTTGTTTTGTTTTGTTTTTTTCCTTTTTCTTTTTTTATACTGTTTTTAGGAAACTGCTTACCTGAACTATTTGCAGCAACTCAAGTGCTATGGCTATCCATTGCTGCATGAAAAACTACCCCAAAACTTGGTGACTTACGATAACACCATTTTATTAAATCTCATGATTTTGCTGACAACCACCCATGGTTGGGAGGTTCCTCTGCTTCCCATACCATCAAATGGGGTCAAATCGAAAGGAGACCAGGCTGGTCTGAAAGGACCCTGAGGCTTCACCACGTGTCTGCTCCCTTGGTGGGGACGACTGGAAGGCTAGTTTCTTCTGAGCCCCTCTCCCTCCCTGGGAAATCTCAAGGCCTCACTGCATGGCTGCTAGGCAGGATAGTCACTCCTTTCATGATGCCTCAGGGACCAAAGCAGGATTTGTGAGTCCGCATCAAGACTGGGCCTGGAACTGGTGCCATGTCCCTTCTGCAGTGCATTCTTGGTCAATGCAGTGACAGACCAGCCTGAATTCAAGGAGATAGGAAGCAGTCTCCAACTCTCAATGGGAGCTGCCAATGAATCTAGGGCCATCTTAGTCTGCCACATGAAGTATTATAGAGACATTTGTCTTTCAGGCAATTGAGTAACAACACAATATTGTGTATTTTATTTTATTTTTTCTAATTTTTCTTTCTTCCTTCTTATCTTTCTTTCTAAACAGTAGAAAACCAGGGACAAGGAATTCTGTCAGGCATTTTCATTCCAAGCCCAAGCTCATGGATTCTGTATTTGAATATTTCAAGCAATATTTTTAAAATGAAATTTTACTACCTCAAAAGTATTAGGACCATCTTTGCAACTTGAGATATAACATGCATAATTTAATTTTTGTTACATATAATGACATCCAGAAATTAAACTCCAAGAGAACATTTTAAAACACAAGTGTGAGCAGTATGACACTGATGCAAAATTAATTCCGAGAATACAATCTGATAAATTAAAGAAGTGATTCGGGAATTCAAGTGTTGGATTTGGGGACTGGATGAGGTGAATTGTAGCTTTCCTTTTATACTGAACTTTCATGATCCAACAGTTCTACAAATGTTGACCTGCACATAGTCAGAAATATTGAGTCAACACGAATTGAGGATGCCCTTGTTTCTCTGATCTCCTGGATTCTGTTGGCCAGAAAGTGAGACCAAGACAGTTTTTTCTCCCAAATATAAATGTAGGCTCGTCCTTGTGTATGCAGCCAACAAGCAGGACATATTTTTACTAGAAATGCAGAGGCACTTTATTTTGCAAAATTGATTGCCTAAACTTTTAAATATAGGCATTCAATTAAGTAAACAGTACATGAGCACTAGGGTTCCAATGAATCTTTGGAAAAATAAATATCTGATACTGTTTGCTCAAAAAATTGAGAAATGGACATGGCCAGCTACCATCTGAGATTTTTTTTTTTTCCCTGATTTTAATTTTCACAACATAGTATCTTTTATTTATGGGGCACTTTACTATTTTTAAGGCACTTTTTTCATTCACTTATTCAAAAATATTTATTGGGTACCTACTTTTCCGTCTGCAGTCCCTAGGTAGTGGAAACAATTAACACACCTGGCTGATAACCGAGATATTGGAGGTTTGAGTCCACTCAGAGGCACCTGGGAGGAAAGGCCTGGAGGTCTACTTCTGACAAATCAGCCATTGAAAACTGTATGGAACACAGTTCTACTCTGTCACATGTGAGGTCACCATGAGTCAGAATCAACTGGACGGCAGCTGGTTTACCTACTTTGTGTCAGCACTGCTCTAGGCAGTGGTGCTCAAGACAATGTCCCCTGGAGCTTACAGCTTAGCTGGGAGGGAGGGGGGCTGGAGGACCTGGAAGAAGTAAACAAAGGAACTAGATCACTGCAGATTGTGATAAGTGCTATGAAGGGGAAAAAACAGCTTGTGATGGCCAGTGTTGACTTCAGATGTGCAGGACAAGGGAATCTCGAAGGAAATGACATTTGAGCTGAGATCTGAATGGCAGGAAGGAGCCAGCCCCATGCAAACCCCAGGGCAGAACCATCCTTGCAGTGAACGTGCTGGGGCAAAGACCCTGCAGAGGAAATGCACTTCGCACATTCTCCAGAAGCCATGGGAAGACGTGATGGAGAGGATCTTAGTTGCCCAACACTTTCTCTCCCCATGAATATGCTGCATTTAAGGAGTTTGTTCCATATCCTTCAAACCTCAATCCCTCATTTGTTCCAAATTTTGAAGAAAAAGAATTTTGAGGAAAAACATAATAATTTTTTCTATACAGTACACACTCAAAATAGCCTGATAATTTTTAAATCTTATTTTTAAAGTCATTCTAGGACAAAGATAAGAAAGATAATGATTCATTGCATTTTTTCCATTGGATTTTTAAAAATTTTTCCCCTTGAGCTGGATTTTTGTAAATGCCGAGTTTCCATTAGCAGTGGTCTTGCTTGTCACCTTCTAAGTATTTACAGGTTTTTTGTTGGTTTTTTTACTTCTTAATCATTACTTGATCATTTAAAAATGGGCTGACTAATCACCAAATGCTTTATAATTGCAAACAAACATACCAAAAACAACAATTTTTGTCAATAGCGAATGTGCAAAGTTGGAGTCGATTTTCTCCAAAACACTTCGCCCCGTTGGCACATTCTTGTGTGTGAGATTTTTTCTCCCTTCTGGCTTCATCATGACTCCCACTCACTCTAAGCACAGCAAGGCACTGGAAGAAGTTGGCAGAAAGATGCTCTCCGAGGCCTGAGGAGGCATCGATTTCGCTAGCCTGAGAATTGCAGGGCAATGTTGGGATATCAAGAGTGCCGTTTCCGTTTCAGCTTCCATTTTCCAAAAAGCTTGAAAATAGACCCCGCTTTAAAGTCACTTCAAAGCCACGTTTTACATGAAATTTTTGAAAGAATTCTATCCTTGGGACCTGGAATGGAAAACATTCCAATATTTTTAAAAAGGTGGGAACGAATTTGTAAATAAAAATCCCTGGGCAAATCACTTAATTTCTCTGAGCCTCATTTTCTGTAGTGACACCCGTGACCCCTATTAGTGAGTAATTGACAGGGCTGGAGGGAAGAAATCCTAGCACTCATCTCTGTCTCGAAGCTTTGGGCATGCGGTTCTCTCTTTCTAGAATGCTCTTACTCATATTTTGTTTCACCAGAAAAACACCTAAAGAGCTTTCAGATGAGATGGCTTTGGCACTAAAGACGCTTAGACTCAAACCCCAGCTATACTACTTAATGGTTTACCACTTTGGGCCTCACTTGTAATATGGGCATAAAAAAAAGGGGAGCTTACAAGGATTGCATAGAGGGTTAAATGAGATAATCCGTGGACAAGTTAGCCCAGGGTCTACCCCATGAATATTAACAATTATTTTTATAGTAGAGGCCCTTTGATATGAGAAGGCCTGGCCTGGGTGGCTCAAAGGGTTTATGCTGGACTACGAATACAAAGGTTGATGGTTGGAACCCACTCAGTGGTGCCATGTTTTAAAGGCCTGGCGATCTGCTCCCAAAAAGATTACAGCCAAAAAAACCTTATGGAGCTCAGTTCTACTCTGTAAAACTTGGGGTTGCCATAAATCGAATTGACTAGACAGCAATGGGTTTGGGTTTTTTGTAGTTGTTGGCAGTTGGAAGATTAATAGAATGTTCTTTAAAGAAGAGGTAGGAGTTCATTGAGTGTCCGTGGGTGGAGCAAAGGTTAATGCGCTTGGATGCATGGGAAGAAAGGCCTAGGGATCTACTTCTGAAAAATCAGACAATGAACACACTCTAGAGCACAGCTCCACCCTGCTATGTATGGGGTCATCATGAGCCAGGCTCGATTCTACAGCCAATGATTTGTTGGTTGGTTAGTTGGTGTTTTCCCCAGGATCATGCAGATAGCAATGTCAGTGACTGGCTGCAACCCCCGGCAGTGTAGCTCAAGAGTTTGTACAGGTAAGTAGTACACAGTTCTGCTAGTGCCTCACACCATGCATTTTTCTTGTCAGGTCTTAGCACACCTGATCCACACCCATTAGTCTGTCTTCCCAGGGAGCTGAGCTCCATGGGACGGTAATCACATTAGTGTTGACACCATTGAATAATCAGTGTCTGATACATAATCAGTACCCAGTACAACTGGGGACAGACTATTTCTGAACTCTCATTTTAGAGGCCAGAGGTAGAAGTCCATGGAGATTTAGGGACCTTTCTGATGGGCAAAGCTGATATTAGAATGCAGGTTTCCTTATCCCAAGTCTACTTTCTTTCTATTTTGTCAAGCTTGTTGTGGTTAGCTGGCCTCGAGCAGGCTCCAGCTCATGGACACTTCATGTACAACAGAATGAAACACTGCTTATCTTCACCGTCCTTGCTAGGTTCAAGTCCATTGTTGTTGAGTCCATTGTGTACTTGGAGTGCCTTCCAACTTAGGGAGCTCAACTTTCAGCTCTATATCACAGAATATTCTGTTGTGAAAGTCCATAGGGCTTTCCTTGACTAATTTTGAGAAGAAGATTGCCAGGCCTTTCTTCCTAGTCTTAACCTGCTACTTCTTGTGTTAGTTTCCCAGCTCAACATCATCTTACTCCTTAGATATCTTGTTGCTAAAATCACAGCCCTCCATTCCATCCCTGGCCAAGTTTTAAATTCAGGTTTCCTGAACCTGAACCTAATGTAAGCCTGTGATACAGTGAAGGTTTTCAGCAGACCCTCTCTCCAAAAGGCATGAAATCCTAAAACACCCAGATAAAAAAGTACAACACAGAAGCGCAGGCCCAGTGAGCTGCTATCTGTGCTGGCAAGAATGCCTGCACCTACAGTACCAGGCTTCATAATTACCACTCTGGCTGAGGTTCTGCAAAGCCATGCCTTTGAACTCAGAAAGAAAAACAAATAAGCAAATAACTAGCTCTGCTGATTAGCCAGGTATTGCAGCTGCAGGAAAAATCTCACACATCTAGCTGACTGTAGCATCATCATCTCCGATGTGTGTTTCTTCTTCCAACCGAGATGAAGAGACAACTAAATTGTACTTCTAGTGTCCAATCGTACCTAATTATGCCAGCTGATCACTGAAAAGTAATGTTTGCACACAGACCGGGAAGACGCTTACAAGAACCAGCTGGTTGATAAAGACTATAAGGGAGGATCTGATTCCTTTTCAAAGAAGTGTTAGCTATTTACATCTCTTTTTAAACAACACATCACAACACAAGTTACTGCGCGGTACTGTAAAATGATGCTGTACTCAGGTTCTCGAGGTGCTGGGAAGATGACGGATAAAAGGACTCCTCACCGTGTAAAAAGGATACCACTAGCAGCCGCTGCTTTAGGGTAACCATTTAAGGGAAGGAGAGGCTACTTTCTTTTGATCTTTAGGCACCGATGAACCATTAAGAGTTACTAAGGGAGAGATCGTGTGTATATACAGTAAAACCTGCAAAAACCGGAACCTGTGTAAGGTGGACACCTCTTGGTTAGCAGCCGTAGCACTTAACCACTATACCACCAGGGTTTCTGAGACATCCCTAGGTGGACTCAAACCTCCCACTTTTTGGTTAGTGGCCGAGCACTTAACTGTTTGCACCATCAGGGCTAACCACATGATAGCCAAAACCACCCATAAGACCTTGGGGATAAAGAAGAAAAGTGCTCCTTGCTAAAGGAGTAGAGAATGACACATGAGGTGAGCTCTGATCCTGCTCCTGAGCTGAGATGGGGGCATCAGCACTCATTGCAAGTGGGCGGGGTGGCCACTCTGCCCCCTTCCTGCATCTGTGCAGACATCACTGTGGGGTCACTTGCTCTCTCTGGAATGCCAGTTCTCAAGGGAAGCATTCTATTCACTCATAGATATTTCCCCAGCACCCAGAACCCTGAGCAATAAATGAGGACTGAAGGAATTGATCACTACCCTCTGACCACTGAGCCCAGGGTCACGATGTTTTCAGCAGCCACACCACTGAATAGGAATGTTCTTGAGAGATAAAACTGTTGGCCTTGCTAGTGAAACAAACACCCTGAGACCAGCCCTGCAACTGACTTCTGTGGCTTGGTTTCCTCACATCTGCTTCACAGAGTTGTTATGAAAATTAAGTAATATATGACATGCAATATATGGGAAAAACCTTCCCTATAAAAAAGAAAAAAAATTTTTTTTTTTCTTGGTGATGAATAAATAGCAATTTTTTTCCCCTCGGTGCATTTAATATAATAGTAATCAACAGTTACCACATAGTTGATTCCAACTCATGACGACCCCATGTGTGCAGAGTAGAACTGTGCTCCATAGGGTTTTCAAAGGCTGATTTTCTGGGAAGTGGATCACCAGGCCTTTCATCTGAGGAGCCTCTAGACAGACTCAAACCTCCAGCCTTTCTGTTAACAGCCCAGCGTATTAACTGTTTGTACCACCCAGGGGCTCCCTTAATACAATTAAAGATCTAAAGCACCCCAAACTCAGTTATTAATCACCCATGAAGCTCATCATACACACATGCACGTACATATATAAAATACACATGTATATTCATTACGCACATAATTGTCATATATAAATACCAGGTATATACATAAATCATTAATATCAGTCAGGGTATGGTTTTAGTCCTGCTGTTATATTTCTGGACCCATCCTATTTCTAGATTATAGATAGCTATAGATTTTTTTTTTTTTATAGATATAGCGATATAGAGATGGATGGATGGACGGACGGACAGACGGATGGATGGATGGATATAACACTAAGACTAAAACAATGTTTATACCGTATTAGGACAGTCCGACTTTCAATCACACGTCATATAATCAAATACTCATCAGTGCACATCTAGTCCCAATAGTTCATTATCTGTAGCCCACCGGGCTATCTTCATTTCATTGTAAACAAAAGCAGAAAGACAAAGCTGAGACTCAGTTGCTGTGACCCTGCCCATTTAAAACAAAGAATATTACATTTATGGGTACTGAACTGTATTTCCTATTTTCACAAATTTGTGAATGTTAGAATTTCTATCCCTAGGATATGAATACCCACCCACTGCCATGGGGTCATTCCGACTCATAGTGAGCCTGTAAGACAGAGTAGAACTGCCCCACAGGGTTTCCAAGGCTGTAATCTTTTATGGGAGCAAACTGTCACCTCTCTCCCGCGGAGCGACTGGTGGGTTCACACAGCTGACCTTTTGGTTAGCAGAGAAGCGCTTTAACCACTTCGCAACCAGGGCTCCTTAGAACATGAATATTTACTTGAAAATTTCTGAATTAAATTATTATGCAAGAGACGTTGTCTCTTTGATGCATTGAAATTCCCTTTCCCTCCCTCTAGTGAGCAAGGCTTCTCCCTCAGAGGGTTTTATAAGACAGAGTTCTTCCAAGAGCGTTTCCAGCAACTGCCAACCCTCAGCTCTAATGTACACTGTGAAAAAGGGAAAACCCACATCCTAAGCCCATTTGTGATTTATTCACCTAATCATTTGAGAGCAAATGCTTGAGGTAAATCTGCTCTTCTCAATAAGCTTGTAAATTTTGGGAAGGGCCAAGATAAAATATATATAGAGAGAGAAAAGAAAAAAAGAACAGGAAAGGTAAGTTAAATGCAAGGAGCTTAGTACAGTGTCAAGACTGACATTTGATCTGCAACAAGTCATTGGGTAATTCAAGATGGATGAAACACTGAACTCAGCTTGACTGGTGTAGAGGTTCAATCATAATCAGGATTCTGAGACAGGAACATATAGGAAGATTCCCCTGTGAGAACCTCAAGCCTGAAGAAAGCAAGAAACCAGTTCCCCTCAAAAGGCATTTCGAGAACTCTCATTTGCTATTTATCTTTACACTTTGCCATACTTAATGCAACTCTCATAAAATGAAAACATCCCCAAACACCAGGAAACAGGAATCCAGATCAGAAGCTGGGCTTTCTGGATATCCATGGAAGGTCCTGCCAATCTCCCTCTCAGCCCACGGGGCCGTGCCATTCCAGGGCAGCCTTACAGACACAGCTGGTAAACAGTTTCAAATACAAGGCAATTTGGAGGGTAGGATGCTGTTTAGAGCCTTGGGTGGTGCAAACAGTTTACATCCAACTGCTAACCAAAGGGTTGGTAAAGAGAGTCTACCCAGAGGCACCTCAGAAGAAAGGCCTGGCAATCTATTTCCAAAAAGTCAGGCACTGAAAATCCTATGGAGCACAGTTCTACTCTGTCACACATGGGGTCGCCATGAGTCAGAATTGGCTCAACTATGGCAATACATTTTATTTTTGGATGCAGGTTGATATTTTCAAATGAAATTTGAAGCTATGAGATAAAAGAAATCAGTTCCAAGATGCATCTAATAGATGCCTTTTTTTTTTTTTTTTTGCTCTTAAACGTATTCAAATTTTTCCTATCATACTTTGAAAGAAAGGGGAGAAAAAAACAGGACGAGACTAAGGATAAACGGTTAAGAAAAGTCTACAATTCTAACGACCCTGGCAAAAAAGGCTTCCCAAAGCTGTCCATTTAGTTCATCAGATTTGCTAAGTAGATTAATGCTGAAAAGTCCTTATTTTTTAAAACAATTTTAAAAAAAAAGTAATCTGCAATGTGAATATATCATGAAAATTTTCTTGTCTGCATACAGTTCAATATTCACATTTTGCCTGAACTGGAAAATCAACATTATCTCGTTTTTCTTATTCCAAAATTCTGTAGAAATGTCTGCTTTGAAAAGTGGAGGAGGGGAAAAATAGGGAGCCAGAGTCACAACATTCATAGAAAAGCCCCAGGGTTATCAGCATCTGTCAGGGTAGCTGTCCATGTGACACACCCTTGTTGGGCAGGACCTCAATGTCCTGCAGTGATTTTCCAGCCCAGCTCAGCACATGCCTCTTAACTCCTAACTTACACACTCCTCGCATTAGGCAGAAAAGCGCCATTGGTTTTCTCGTCTTTGACTCTTGCTTGTTGCCACTTTGGCACTTCCTTTCTCTTCCTGAAATCTCTCTCTTACCGCACACCTTCACTTCCACCAAACCGTTCCCTTTCCTTCCCATCCCAAACTCTCACTTCCTCCCTTTTTCCAGATTCTTCCATCCACTCTCCCTGCTCTCCCATCCTGCCTTTTAGGAGTCCCACCTCAGTTCTTATAGTTGCGATTTATACCACCTGTTGGTTGTTGTTGTTGTTAGCTGCCATCCAGTCAGCCCCCAACTCATGGTGGCCCCATGCACAACAGAACAAAATATTGCCCAGTCTTGCTTCATCCCCTTGATCAGTGGCAGATCGCACCTTTGTGAGGCATAAGATGTTTATCAGTTGATTTTCCAAAGTAGATTGCCAGGCCTTTCTTCCTAGTCTTAGTTTGGAAGCTCCACTGAAACCTACTCAGTGTCACAGCAACATGCAATCCACCACCAACAGACTGCTGCTGGCTGTGCACGAGGTGCACTGGCCAGGAACACTCTAAATGGTAAGTCATCATCTTATGTCCAAAATAATTTCAAACTTCTAATTAAACATTCAAGACCCACTTCCACCTGACCCCAAGGAGGATTTGTGTATTAATGTTTCTTTTCTTGAATTCCTTTCCTCAAACAAGGCTACTTGGCTCACTGTTTTTCTCTGCCCCTGTATTTCTCTGGTCTAGGACTTTGTTCATGTTGTTTCCTTTGTCTAAAATATACTTCCCTCCCTTGAGTGTGTCCTTCTGGGTCTCTCCTTCCAGCCCTTAATCTGTAACCTCTGCTCTTGGATTCATGACTGTGTACCTGTGTTAGAGATGGGGGTCGCCATTAATGGGAATTGACTTGAGGGCAACTAACAACATCATTAGAGATACAGAGTCTGTGTGCATAATTTCATTATTGCTAGATTAGAATCCCTGGGTGGCACAAATGGTTAGACACTCAGCTACTAACTGAAAGTTTGGTTGTTTGATTCCACACAGAGACACCTCAGAAGAAAGGCTTGGCAATCTAGTTCTGGAAGATAACAGCCATTGAAAATCCTACGGTATGCAGTTCTACTCTGAAACATGTGAGGTCACCATGAGTCAGAACCAACTGGACAGCAACAAGTTTGGTTTTTTATCGTTGTTGTCTTTTGATAAGACATTTGAGAGCAGAATCCACTATGGGTTTTTCTTGTATCTCTCCTGTAGTGTGAACAGTGCCCTGCATGTATAGATACTGGGAAGCAGAGTAGTTACAGCTGAATGAGCAAACCTAGAAACTAATGTTTTAGAATTGTGGCAGGATCACCTGCATCTATCTTTTTATTCTATCTTATTTTTATATCCCACCTAAAATTACAAGGAAGGAAGAGAAAAGGTGTGCAATTTAAGGGGTTAAAGGGAATGAAAGGGATGAAATGGATGATGAGTGGTTTTAATAATTTTTGGAAAATGCAAATTAAATGGAGAAGTAGTAGAGTCTTTATTAAAAGTAGAGAAATCTAGAATATATCAGCCTGCAGGAAAAAGATACAAAAGTGAAGTGGGTAAGTACCCTACCCACTGTCGCAGAGTTGATTCCAACTCCTTACAACCCTAGAGGACAGAATAGAACTGCCCCATAGAGTTTCTAAGGAGCGAATGGTGGATTCGAGCTGCTGACATTTTGGTACCCTACAGGTACCCTACAGAGCCTCTGAGAGACTCAGAATTTGAAGTCGTAGCTGAAGAAGGTGAATGAAGAATGGCCTGGGAAACAGATGCTGTGTTTGCAGAGCACTTACACACACAGACCCCTGTTCTACTCTCTTCCTACCTTCCTAGAACTACAGGTAGTCCCTGGCTTATGACGGGGTTCCATTCCAACCTCTCCATCATAAGTTGGTTCTGATGTCAGTCAAATTTTTTTTTTTTTTTTTTTAGTTTTCATTATTATTGCCTTTTATTGTCAGTATCTTTATAAATCCAATCTTTACTAGTCTTTCGTGGTTGGAAACATTACGTGTAGATAACTGAGAGTGAAGAACTGAAAATGATAATATCAGCAAATTACACACTGCAACATTGTATGGAGTGTATATTACTAATGGTAAGATGTACGACAATAACAACAACAAAAATAGATGGTCATAACTGCGGTTCATCATAACTTGAATACATTGTAAGTCAGGGACCACCTGTACTAACTGCTTCCTAACAACAGCAGGGCTCACACAGAGTACAGAGTTGGAGATTCTTGTCTGGAGAAACAAAAACAAAAAAATCCAGAAAAAAGAATCTAGAAACTGTTATGTGAGTCACACCAGTGAAAACACTACCTGATCACTCAATCTCCCATTGGTGAAGCCCACCAGGCAAAATGTCTCATTCAAGCACTCAGAGCTTGTAATTACCTTCTTAGTATCACAGACAACCAAGGGACAACCAAGTACCTCCAGACTTAAACAAAGTCCCCAACATGAAATAGGGAGACCAACACAAATTAAAAAAAGAATAAAAAGAACCAAAAAGGAAAGAGACAATGCAGGAAGCAGAAGAAAACAACAACAACAAAAAAGTTTTAAAAATGCTTCTTGATTTTTAGAACTATGCATATGCTGCTTTGATAAAATAAATGTCAATATATTTTGGGAGTATAACAGATTTGGGTTTGAAACATGATTCCTGTGCTTAAAATGTATGTGTGATATTGACAAATAATTTAATCTCTGTGAGCATCAGTTTTTGGATCCAAGAAATTATCATAGTAATATACTAATTTATGGGGTTGTTATGGGGTTTTAAAAGGGTAATGTAAAATAGTGTCTATGTTCTATGCTAAATAAATGATACCCATCTGTGGAAATTTTATTGCCAGTATTTCTCAACATTTTTTTGGAGTGTCAGAACCCTGGGAGAACTTGATAAAGTCTATGCATCCTCTCACTAGAAAAACAAATACATGTATATACATACAGACAAGATTTTACACATAATTTCAAAGGAATCCCAAACTCCCTGAAGCTGAACTGAAAACCCCAGGTTAAATAACGATCTAAATGAAGAAATCCTTAAGGGCAAGGATATTCCTTTTCATTTCTTTTAAATCAACTGCAACCCTCAGCAAAAAAGACAACTCATTGAGTGGGCTAAGAACTGTATCTAATTCTGCCTGTGCCAAATGGAGATGATTCTGCAAGAATAACAGCAGGAAAGTCAACTGACCTGAGGCGGTACAACCTTAACTCTCAAGGAGTATCAACCCACTTGGTCCATGAAAGGAAGGTGGCTGATCCAATTAGCCAGTGCTGACCTTGGGCCTGATGATGCTTGTAACTTTCTATGGCTCCAAGGTTTAGAGTAGGAGCTCCTGATAGGTTCCAATAGAGATAGAACCGAGAAGATGTTGTTTTCCTGCAAAAGGACACATAGGGCTCATAGAAATGCTGAGCAGCCTTTTCTCATAATGGACTGACTGCCCCCATGGAATCTATTATTGAGCAATCAAGTATTCATAAAGCATTTAGGCGATGGGGTTGAATAAAAATATATGGAACTTGTAGTCAGACTGACCTGGATTTGTATCTTGGCTCCATTACTTCTAAGCTGCATGACCTTGAGCAACTTACTGAGCCTCTCTGAGCTTGTTTTTCTATCTCAAATGCAAATACCTCAAGGGAAGACTGTACTTGGTGTGTTTAAAGAGCAGCAAGGAGATTGTTGGGGATAGAGTATAGAGAGAAGGAGAGTTATAGAGATGAAGTTGGAGTAATAGTTTGGACAGGTCATATAGATCTTACAGGGCATGGTAAAACTTGGAATTTTCTTCTGAGTCAAAAGAGAAGGTATTGGAGGTTTTGGAAGAGAAGCATGATATGATCTGACCTACATTTTCAAAAGCTTTCTCTGGCTGTTGTGTGGAAAAGTCTGTGGAAACAGAAGCAGGAAATCCCATTGGTGGCTGCTGCAATAACCCAGAGACAGGTGGTAGTGGCTTGGATGAGTAGTGAGCAGTAGTGGTGATGGGGTTGGTGGTAAGAAGAGCTAGGTTCAGAACATCCAAGGCATAGTCCCAAAGGTTCTAAGGTAGAAGAAAGTAGCTGAGGACAACCGCATAAAAGAAGGTGGCTTACACTATAAAGAATGTGCCGACAAAGGCAGTATCCCTTTCTTTCTCGGTAAATGGACCCCTGGATTTTAGCTAAGCACAGGGCTGGAGGGCTGGGAGGAATTTGTCTGTATATCCCAGTCTCCATGGCAACTAAACGTGATCATGTGACCAAGTTCTTGCCAGTGGGAAGTCAGTAGAAGTAGTGTGTGCCTCTACTGGGAGGTGTCACTAAAGGAAGGAAGCACACCTTTGCTCTTTTCTTCCTTTCTGTTTCCTCGTACAGACAGAGCTGCTCACCAGGGCTAGAGCAGCTCTCTTGGAATCTGGAGTAGAGCCCATGTGTTAAGGTTGACAGTAATCCAGAAAGAAGCCATTGTCCCTGCCGATCATGGTGTGTCCACACCAACCCTGGATGGCCAACATTCATGCAGAGATAACTAAACAGCCAACTTGCTCAAAACACAGTGATGTGGGGTGTTCTGTCACCCACAGCTGAACTTAATCCTAACTGAATCAGAGGGTAATAAAAGTAATAAACTATTACTATTAATTAGCTACAATTAATGAATAAACTATTAATGCATTAATACATTTATTAAATGCTAACATGTTCCTTGCACCTCTATGTACCTCAAGTGTAGCTGCCACCCATCTGTCACTGTTGGCTTGCATGTTGCTATGATGCTGAACAGGTTTCTAGTGGAGATTCCAGACTGAGATGGACTAGGAAGAAAGGCCTGGTGATCTGAAAATCAGCCAATGAAAACTTTATGGATCACGACGGTCTGATCATGGGGATGGCACAGGACTGGGCAGAGTTTAATTCCATTGTACACGGGATTGCCATGAGCTGGGGCCAACTCATTGGCAGCTAACAATAAGAACATGTTCTATGGAAATACTTTACATATATAATTTTCTTTAACCTTCATGACCCCAAGATGGAGGGACTTTTATTACCACTATTTTACAGATAACAAAGCCGGTACCATGAGAGGTTAGGTAATTTACCTGAGATCACTTGCCCAGTTTATAATTAGCAGTGCTCGGGTGGCTAGGATTTGACTAATAGGAGAAAGCAGAGGGGACATACTGATGGAATCATAGGAAAAGAAGAATGAATACCTTTGGTATTTTACCTGATGGCCTTACATCTTGCCATTTTATGGTGATATTAAAACATAAAAGAATTCATGTTATACAAAATGGTTCCTTAAATTGGATTAAGTTCTTCAAGCATGAGGTTCTTTAAAGAGAATGTTTACAGTTTTGCTATTTGCTAAGCACATTGACACTAACCTTACTTTTTACATTATAACTTAAAATTTCATAGTGAAAGGAAATTATGCAGTATAAGTCTTAAAATTCACTAGGATAGAGATCAGTAACGGACTCTTTATTTTTGAGCAGCATTTTGGCAATACACCCAGAAAGCTACTTCCTAGATTCAGGTCTTCAGACACAAGGGGCCCATGCAAGTGTCATCAGCACTACTGAAATTTGGGAAATGAAATGGTATAGAAATTAGTCAGGCGTGAAATCAAAAACCTCTCACTTTCCTAGGAAGCAAAATTTCAAGGTCTTTGGAACAATTTGGAAAAAGTTGTAAATTAAGTGACATGGGAAAATTTAATATTTGCTGAGCACCTACTATGTGATTCTACAAGTTGATTTCAATATTCTCATTTTACTCATAAGGAAACTGAAAAGACTATAAAAGACCAGATCTGAACCAAAATGGGTCTGTCTGCAAGGCCCATGATCTCTCTAATACTCAGCTGTTGAACAACAATACATATTTGTTCATTCAAAAACACACATTTACCTCAATGTCTGATCATAACCAAATCTGAAGAAAAGGAATCAAATACACCCAATTAATCACAATGAAAATGGTTAGCTTTGCCTAATGGTCAGGCAAATGAGTGAATCTAGGAGGTTCACTGGGATCCATGAAAAGCAGACCTCCCAATCAGTCATAAAGGAGTTTAAGATGAGAATTTTCTTCCAGCTTATTTTCAGCAGACATTTCTCAATGTTGGTGCAATTGAGAAATACTTAGAAATATGATATCAAGACTCAAAAGAAAGAATAAAGAAACAATAGTTCCTTAACTATTTTTTTTAATCCGTTCTGTGCATCATTATTGACATCTGTTAGTTGTCTGGTACCTTGACTTACGACATCTCCTTTAACACCAGCAATAGAGCCTGGTCCTGCCAACCTCACTTTCTACCACTCTTCCTCATTTTCTATCACTCAGTCTATTCCAGCTACACGGGTTCCTTTGCTGTTTCTTCTAATACATTCTTGCCCCAGGGACTTTACCCTTGTTCTTCTCATATCCTGTAAGCTTCTTTCCTTAGATATCCACATGACTCACTCTCTCACTTCATTCAGGTCTCTCTGCCCAGTTGTTGCCATTCTGAAGAGGTCTTTCTTGCCCATTTTCTCTAAAAGAGCAGCTGTTTAACATCACATATTCCCCATCGTGTCACTTATTTCTTCCTGCCATTCTACTACATATTTGTTTATTTACCAATATTCTGTCACCTCTACGAGAGTAGGGCCAGCTGTCTATTTTGCTCACTGTTTTTCAGTGCCTGGATCAATGCCTGGCCTACGTTAAAACCTAACCAAACCCACTGCCATTGAGTGGATTACAACTCATGGCAACGCTATAGGACAGAGTAGAACTGCCCCATGGGGTTTCCAAGGCTGTAATCTTTATGGAAGCAGATTGCCACATCTTTCTCCTGTGGAACAGCTAGTGGGTTACAACGACTGACCTTTCAGTTAGCAGCTGAGGGTTTTAGCCACTGTACCACCTGGGTTCCTTTGGTCTATGTTCAAAATACCAAAAACCAAAGCCGTTGCTGTCCAGTCGATTACAACTCATAGCGACCATACAGGACAGAGTATACATGCCCTACAGGGTTTCCAAGGAGCAGCCGGTGGATCTGAACTGCCAACTTTTTGGTTAGCAGCCGAGCTCTTAACCAGTGTGCAACCTGGACTCCTTAGGGGCTTATAAATGATTGTATGAATGAGTAAATTTTTGAAAGAGGTCACACCTAAGTGTTTGGCCTATGACATGTCTTGGAAATGCATTGTCAACCTTTGACAATCAGGATTTCCAGATTCTCTAGAAAAATCAGATCTGCCTTGGCTGATCCATCACGCCGTCCTGACACGGTTTAGCCAGAGTGGAGTAGGGTCGCCCTGTTTACATAGGCCATATGTTCTGCAGTTTGTGACAGAGCCTTATCAGTCCACTCAGTGTTCTAACCCACGTGGGCACTTGTGTTTCAGAGCCTAGATTTGGAGGGTAGGATCCACGAGGCAAGAAAGGGTCTGTGTTGTTCATTGTCCTATCCCCAGCATCTACACAGTAGCTGGCACAGGGAAGGTGATAATTTTGACTGAAAGAATAAATGAATAAATTATCTCCATCTTTTAGATACCACCACCGTCTTTCAGTTGGTTGTACAGTGGTGGTAACTTGTGTGTTGCTAAGATGCTGGAAGCTATCCACTGGTATTTCAAATACCAGCAAGGTCACCTATAGGACAGGTTTAGTGGAGCTTCAAGACTATGGCAGACTAGGAAAAAAGGTATGGTGTTCAACTTCCAAATATTAGTCAGTGAAAACCTTATAGATTATAAGAGAATATTTTGCAATATAGTCTTGGAAGATGAGCCTCCTGGGTGGGAAGAAACTTCACAATAGCCACAAAAATGGACTTAAACATAGCAACAATCCTAAAGATGGCACAAGATTGGAAAACATTTTGTTCTGTTATACATTAGATCTCCATGAGTCAGAGATGAACCAATGGCAACTAACAACAACAAAATATTTCATATGAGGAAACTGAAATTCAGAGATGAGAAGTAGCTTGTCCAAAATCGCAGAGCTGATACACAGTGCAGGAGGGATTTAAAGGCCAGGCTGTCCAACTCCAATTGCTTGGTTAGTATACCAGAAAAACCATGAAGGTAGGATTTGCTTCTGGCATCTTCTACATTCAGGAATATGGGCCCTGAGTTTTTACATTGAGGTATATTTACATGCAGTAAATTGCACAGATCCCAAATGTATATACCCATGTAACCACAATTCTCATCAAAACATAAAACAATCCTCTCACTCTAGAACATTCTCTCTGGCTCCTGGCCAGTCAATCCCACCACTACCTCCCACAGGTAACCAATGTTTTGACTTATGCCAATAGACTCGCCTGTTCATTGAAGTTCATATAAATGGACTCTTCAGCATATACTTTTTGTTCTAGCTTTTGCCATGTAACAGCTTTTTCACTGTGGTAAATATATATACCAAAACGTTTGCCATTTCAACAATCTACACATGCACATGGTGAACATAATTAATTTCACTGAAATGTACCTGTAACATAATATTTTTAAGATTTTTCCATGTTGTTGCATATATCAGAAATTCATTTTTTTTTCTCTTTTTTTGCTGAGTAGGTGGCACAAATCTTTAAGCATTTGACTACTAACCGGAAGTTTAGTGGTTCAAACTGACCCAGAGGTGTCTCAGAAGAAAGGCCTGGCAATCTGCTTCCAAAAAGTCATAGCCTTGAAAACCTTATGGAGTGCAGTTCTACTCTGCACGCACATGGGGTCGCCATGAGTCCAAATTGACTCAATGGTAACTGGTTAGTTAATTAGTTGATTTCATTGTATGAACAAGCCCAAATTATTTATTCATCTATTTTTCTGAATTGGGTTTCTGGTCATTACTAAAATATGTGTGTGTATGATAAACATTCTTGTCCATAAGTTTTCACTTCTCTTGGACAAATAGCTAAGAATGGAATGCTAGGACACAGGGAAACGTGTAAATATCAGTCTATAAGGAATTGCCAAAGAGTTTTCCAAAGTGGCTGCACCATTTTATACTCCAACCAGTAGCATATAAGTCTCAGCTTGCTCTACAACCTCACCAACATTTGGTGCTGTCAGTCTCTATCACTTAGCCATTCTGTAAGTGTGATGTTTTGTTTGAAGATGACTCAAAAGATACACCCATTTTTGAAACATAGGAATTCTCCTAGCTCCACCAGATAGTTGATTACCTGTGCTAGAGTGATGCACTGTTTACTGTTGAACAACTGGCTTTTCATGTGGCATGGGGTGGGGAGCCATGGTTTGTAGTACTTGCCAATTTCCATGGTGTAAATGCTTCCACTAAGGGTGATTTCAAACTACCAACACTCAATACCGAGATAGGAAGAAATGTACACACTGGACCCTTTGAGCCTGCTCTAGTGTATTGCAAACAGATGGAGAAGAAGTCCATTTTCCAATGACAATGACTATATAAATAAGCACACTCATAATGTGGACCAAGGGTTATCAGTCGTTAACAATGAAGAGAGAAGGGACTTTCCACTCTACTATTGGCCTCATTCCCAACATCTAAGGAAACTGAAGTTACTGAGCCCATGGGGACTCAAATCTAAAACTTCATTTGCACTGATTACAAAGCTGGGCCAGAAGATAACTTGGATAATGAGGAGCCCACTGGGCTATGAGTTCAAAATCCACCTGCACATCTTAGTTACTCCCAGGTCCCAAGGCAGTCCACAGGTCCATTTTCCAACTTGGCAAATTTACCTCTTCTGCCAGGACTTCAAGGCCCTCCAAATTTGGGCTTTGTCTTGCCTAGCCATTGCTACCTTCTATTTATCTCTGCTATAAACTGACAGCTCTCCCAGCTTAAACAGAGGTCAAGGTCATCTCTGCTTTCTTATCCCTCCCCCCTTCCAGCAGTGCTCACCTTTTCTAAAATACTCTCTCTTTTTATCTCTTCAAACTCATTTGTACTTGCTATTTATTGATTTCCATCCAGGTACCAGGACTTTGAGGAAACCCTGGTGGCGTAGTGGTTAAGAGTTATGGCTGCTAAGCAAAAGGCTGGCAGTTCTAATCCGCCATGGACTCCTTGGAAACCATATGGAGCAGTTCTACCCTGTCCTATAGGGTCGCTATGAATCAGAATCGACTCGATGGCAGTGGGTTTGGTTTTGGTTTTGTGACCAAGGCTTTGAGTCAGAATTGACTCAACAGCAATGGGTTTGGTATGGTTATCAAGGCTGTACTCAGAATTTTAAATTCATTTAATCATCAGAGCAGTATCACCATTTTAAAGATGGAATCACCCAGGCTCACAATTTTTAAACAACCACACTCTAAAAGTAGAAGAGCCAGATTTTGAGCCTTGCTCTTGTTGTAATCAAAACACAGGTGTTTTCCATTTTGTTGTTGTCGTTCGCTGTTGGGACGAATCCAAGTGTAGGAAAGTCCAGTTACAAACCTTACAACTCACTGAATACAATCCTGAGTTATTAGCCCTCATAGTTGATCAACATTTTACACACGATTGAGCTGCTACAGAGGTCCCTGTGTGATGCAAATGGTTTGTGTTTGGCTACTAACAGAAAGGTTGGCAGATTGAGCCCACCAAGAGGTGTCTTGGAAGAAAGTCCTGGCAATGTGCTTTCATAAAGATTATAGCCCAGAAAACACTGTTGTACTCTGCAACACATGGGGTCACTGTGGGTAGGAATCAACTTGAAGGCAATGGGTTTGTTTACTTGAATATGTTTTTTTCTTTCTCTCTCTGTCTTTTTTTTTTTTTTTAAGCAGCTACACAACACTTATCTGCCTCACACAATCCCATGTCTAATCTTTTGTTTCTCAAACAGTTGCTTGTTCAGGCCTGTGTGGACTGGTGTAACAAGACAGAGACAGAAATTGGTCCATGGAGTTATTCTGTCCAGTGTTCAAATCCTGGCAATTTACTATCTGCGTGACCATAGACAAATTAACTAGCCTCAGGAAATTTGTAATAATAATATTACCTTGAAGAATTATCATCTATATTTAATAAAATAAAGTACTTGAAACCTCACACCCTATACCTGGCACATAGCATGGTATCTCTTATTATTTAAGTCAGGGCCTGTGGTTGATGTTACAGTAAAGGCCCCCAATGAATCATTCCTCTTGCATCCATGTCTTGGCACAGTTCCTTCCCAACTTGACTCTGGGCTTGGTCGTATGACTTGCTTTGGTCTATGGAACATTAGGCAACTGGACGAAAGTAGTGACTTGACAATCACTTGTATGCTGGGATTGTTTTCTTGGAATGCTGCCCCACATGGAAAAGCCTGGGCTAGCCTGCTGGAAAGGAGCCTTGGTGGCGCAGTGGTTAAGCACTTGGCTGCTAACCAAAAGGTCAACAATTCGAACCACCAGCTGATTCACTGGAGAAAGACGTGACTGTCTGACGCCTGCTGGAATCATATGGCCCAGCCAACAACCAACACTAACTTCCAGACACTTGCCTGAGGCCATCTTAGACCATCCAGCCCCAACCAAGCTGCCAGATGACTGCCTTCATATGAGTGATCCCAGGTGAGACCACTAGAAGGACTACCCAACTTAGTGCAGCCAAAATTGTCAACCCCAGTATTGTGAATGCATAGAATGGTTGTTTCAAACCACTGAATTTGAGGTGGCATGTTAAGCAGGAATGAGTAATTCCTGTTTGAACCTTCCAGCATTTAGCCTCCCAGTTTATGCGTGGTAGGCACTTGATGCATACTCAGTGACTTCTGTAAAATAGAAAGCTGGTCCACGAGATTGTGAGATCTCTGAAGGCAGAGGCTATGCTTTCTACTTGGATGGCATCACACATGGCAAAGCCTTTGCAATAGCTGAAGCTAGGCCTCATTTGCATTTGAAGAAAATCAAAGCTCTGTTAATGTAAACAGCCAAGAAACTTCAGCGTCTTCTTGAGCAATGAGCTCCCACGACACGGAGTTTTTGGACACGGAAGTGTGTGAATTAACCATTTTATCCAAAGGCACATTCCAGTGCATGAGCCAGGGAAGGCTGATCCTCCCCTTAACCAGGAGAAATTAGAAATGGGTTCAGCAAGCAACAGATGCACAGACTCGAACTAACCTGCATTTCATTCCTGCAGCTCCCCCCTCCCGCCCCCCGCCCAATGCCCTTGGCATGTGAGCACGCAGGCACCTTCCTCCGGATTGCCACGGACAATCCAGTGGTCCCACATCTGGAAAAGCAACTTTTAAACCTTATTTCACAAGCACGCTTGTGGCTCCCTTTTGGCCTTTCAAGACACAAGATACAAGTCTGTGAACCCTACAGCTAAGAGCTTTGCACCAAGGGTTACGAAGTACTACTACTGAAATGTTAAGGGGCAGGGGTGGTTCAGTGGTAGAATTCTCGCCTTCCATGTGGGTGACTGGGGTTCAATACCCGGCCAACGCACCTCAACTGTAGCCACTGCCCATCAGTCAGTGGAGGCTTGTGAGTTACTAAGATGCTGAACAGGTTTCAGTGGAGCTTCCAGACTAAGGTAGACTCGGAAGAAAGGCTAGGAGATCTACTTCCAAAATTCAGTCCTTGAAAACTCTGTGGCTCGTAACAGTCCAAACCCATTGAGCATAAGGTCACCATGAGTTGGCCAACTGCAGAGCAGTTAATGGCAATGACATTGAGATGTTAAGGAGTTCCTGGGTGATTAAAGGGGTAAAGTGCTTGTCTAACTGAAATACTGGAGGTTTGAGTCCACCGAGAGGCACCTCAGAAGAAGGCCTGGCAATCCACTTCCAAAACAGTCAGTCATTGAAAATGCTATGGAGCACAGTTCTACTCTGACACACGTGGAGTGGCTATGAGTTGAAATCGACTTGACGGCAACTGTTGTTGTTGTTTTTTAATTGAGCTGTCAGTTTACTTCTCTGTGTTGTGTATTTACAGAAGGGCACTGAGAGCGGAATGTCAGCCACCAGAGAATGCACTGGGGGAGTCATCTTGACAAGGAGCTCCCAACACACACTGCGGGCACAAACGCAGCCCAAGCGTTTCTCCACCTGGCAAAGCAGGCGATTAGCAGCATGAGGGTAAGGGCGTTAATCTGTTTTCTATTAAAACTCATAAATGATTCAGCCTTCCATGCACTGAATGAGGACTCAAAGACAAAAGCATGCTTCCGTGTGTTTTGGAAGAACTTACTCTGAAGCGTTTGATAGTCATAGTCATATCAGTGACTCAACCTTGGGGAGGCTTTCTTTGCCTTTGTTTTTTTAACCATCCTTCGCTGGGGTCAAATAAAGAGTTGACGTTTTGCTTGGTATTAGTGAGAAAGTCCCACAAGAGAGTAGGAGCAGCTTTCTCAAGTGTGTCTTAAAGGCAGGACTACAATATGCCAACCCCAAAAGAGGAAGAGCAGAGAAGGGTACCGATTTTTTTTTTTTTTTAGCTTCTTGTGTTCCATTCACTTAAAACACATTTCTATTTAAGTCTAACTGTACCCAGTATGAAAACCCTGGTGGCGTAGTGGTTAAGTGCTACAGCTGTTAACCAAGAAGTCGGCAGTTCAAGTCCGCCAGGTGCTCCTTGGAAACTCTGTGGGGCAGTTCTACTCTGTCCTATAGTGTCGCTGTGAGTCGGAATCTACTCGACAGCAGTGGGTTTTGGTTTTTGGTACCCAGTATGGTAGGAAACATCTTCATTATACGTAAGAGGAAGCTGAGTCAGAGACCCCTAAGTAATTTGCCCAAGTCACATTATTTGTCATGAATACTTAGCTAATTAATGGTAGAACTAAGATTCAAAACTAATCCGGTCTATGTTCTATATGAAATCTTAAATTGAAAAAGATGCTATTATTGAGAGTTACCTACATGCCAGGCACTGTGCTATAAGCTTTACACACACTTTCTTATTTAAACTATGAAGGATATTATTATTCTCAACTTGTAGATAAGAAAACCATTCTATCTGAACCTGATTCCAGCTTCCCTGCCCAAGTTTTTTTTTACAAACAGGTCCATTGATCATGCTTAAACACGCACGCATATGCACATGTGCACACATGCATATACTTTGAGGTCTTTCTAATGTGGTCAACATTTTCATGGAGCTCATGAAGTCTTTCAGTTAAAAGTGACTTCAATGGTTTCCTAAATCATTGTGTGGTAGTAGTAGATACCTTCTATTTCTATAGCCATGAATTGGAATCGACTCAATGGCAACCCAGTTTTGTATTTTTTATTTCTATAGCCTTCCTCAGTTTATAAAGCACTTGCATAATCATCTCTTTTGATGCTCCCAGCAGCCCTATCAGAAACGAATTATTATAATCACGTCATAGATGAGGAGCTAAGGAATTGAGAGTCTGAGTGAATTGCTCCAAGTCCATCAGCCAAGAATGGCAAAGGTGGGCACTGAACCCAAGGCTATTTAGCTCCCATGATAAACTTGACACCTATGTTGAAACAGAAAAGTTGATATGAAATGACTTTATATGACCAAGTATAACATTTGGTTGTCCATGAGCTATGATCGAAACTCTGTAAATAAATATACACCTGACAATCTTTTACAAACGGGCCTGATTACAAACAGATACAGAAATGCATACCAACTTTTCCTATTGCATCCTTCCCAGCCACAGTGCAGTTTTCTGGGAATCCATGAGGGGGAAGTTCACAACACTGGGGAAGAGGAACAGGTGAAAGAGGGAAGGCATGTCTACCACATGGTTTTAGTAACACAGCTGCCATGCAGAGGCAGTTTTGGATTACATGAGTGACCGTGGACACAGTGGTTAGAGCAGGGCTCTGAGAACAAACAGACAAAACCAGAAAACCAAACACATTGCTTAGCACATGGAAGAATTTCCCACCTTCGGAAACATCTACAATAGGTGGGCATACTATTAACCCTCATCCACTTGGACAAGAGTTTAGCAGAAGCTGCAGAGCCACACGCTTGAACACAGGAGAAGCAATCCTTCCTTCCAAGCTTTCTCCCACCTCCATCTGAGTAACCCACATCTCAATAAATGATACCAATATCCACATAGTTGCTGAAGACAGATATTTGAATCTTCTCTTTCCTTTACCACTCACATCCAGCCCATCAGCAAAAAACAAACCAAACCAGTTGCTGTTGAGTTGATTCAGACTCATAGTCAACGTATAGAAGAGAGTGGAACCGCCCCAAAGGGTTTCCAAGGCTGTAAATCTTTATAGAAGCAGGCTGCCACAACCCACAGAGTGACTGGTGTATTCGAACTGCCGACCTTTCAGTTAGCAGCCTAGAGCTTTAACCACTCCGCCACCAAACAGACCCAGGTTCAAATCCTGGCTCAGCCCCTTGCTAATTTTGTGACCTTTGAGCAACTTATTTAGCATCTCTCTGTCTCAGACAAAGATGCCCAACTCAAAAAAACTATTAAATGTACTATAGCACCGGTATGTATGACACACACAAAGTGTTCGGAGAACAACAGCTCTTAATAGGATAAATCCCTCCTTTTCTTGTCTAAGAGTAGACAAAGACTTCCTTCTCCTCTGCCTTCAACAACAGGGGCAATGCCCCACTCTCAGTGCCTAGGACCATACAAGGAAGGAATTGCCACTAGGGATACAGACCAGATTGAAAGCATCAAAGGGTATTTGCTTGGCTGAAGTAGTGTCTCCCCGTTTCTGCATGCACACCCAAACCCAGGTTCCGTGAGATAGACCATATCACATGCAAACTCATAACCTGTGAAATTGTGTTTTGATTGGGTACACCACATATGCCCAGCCTTATCTATCCAAGTCCCTAAGGAAAATTATAGAATAGCTTTTTTTTTTTTTTTACTTAGCCCCTGTAGTAAAAAATCCAGTTATTACATTTTTTAAAATTCAGGGCAGGCATAACCATAGCTAGCCCTGACATTTCTGAACAGACCAGAGTTTGCAGGTAAAGCATACCAAACACAACCGGTGTGCTAAGGTCTATGTCAGAACACAGAAAATGTGAGCGAATTCACATTATTCCAGAAAAGTCAATATTTTCCCTCGAATATCGGAAGCAGATGAACCAAATATTTAAATTAGATGATGGGGTGGTTTATTCAAATTTTCCCACCTGGTGAAACCACCTTTTGAATGGCATTATACATCATGCATGCAGTGACTTTACAGGTGCCTCATAATCCTTTAGAAGGCATCGCGTGTGAATAAGACTCTAATTCTCACACAGTTACCTATGAATGAGAACGTTACTTTCCATTTTAAAAGTACCCAACACAGAGACACATAACAGGCGTGTTGTACATTACATATTCTAAGCTGGATTTGATGGGGACATTCGTCCGCTTTTACTCATCCATAAGACAGGATGGAGGATGTGAAAAAATGTTTGGTGAACTCTTGAAGACCTACGCAAATATCAGTTGTTGTGCTGGAAAATAAACTTTTCATTTATTTTAGAATCAAAACAACTCCCCAAGCTGGAGGAGTTGGGAGGAAACCAGGAGGTCGCCAAGTCCAACCTTCCATTTTCAAGTAGGCCTTTCCAAATGAAAACCAGATGACATTTTAAACAGATCACTTTCAGATTAAATGTCAACTGCATGTGATGTAACCGAAAACACCATCAACTCTTAGAACACGGAGCTCCTCCCCACTTCCCCAAGCGCCTATCGAGTCCCACATAGCACTCACATATTCGTTCCAGAAGTCTATAACTGTGTGTTGCTGGGCACTTCTCGGGGGCTCATCTATTTTCACGGCTTTAGTGAGCACACTTTAAGGTTATTATCTCTCCATATACTTTTAAGAGTCACCTTTGTAATTCTACTCCACATATTATTTTTTTTTTATTCATAGTCAACAAATATGAAATGTAATAAAGCAACTTAAGCCCTGACTTCCAATTGCTGGTTGGGAATTTAATTCTTTGGATGCCAAATACCTCTAAAGTACAAAGTATAGTGGTTTCCTAACCTTGAAGGGGCTTAGTCCAGCAAAATGGAAAAGGCAAGAAAATTCACACAGTGGATGAGACTGAGAACATCAGAGACAGAAAGGGAAAAAGAACACAGAGAAGCAGACCCAGTAGAAGAAAATAATTTACAAAATAGGCCTTAATCAACAAAGCCTTCTCATCATTTAACAGAAAAAAAAAAAAAAGATATTCTAAAGTTATTTAATATATATAAACTAGTTAATTTACACCTGTATATTTCAAGGGAAAGTGCTTAAAATGATTTAATATACACATTTAGTAAGGCACTCAAATATATTTTGAATATACACCGTAATTGACCTTTCATTGGAAGTTTGCAATGTACCCAAAACTTCCAAAAACAGCATCTCATTTGATGTTTTCAGCAACAGCTTTTGGGCAGTTGTTAGCTGCCATCAATTCTCCTGGTTGCTCCTGGCAACCACACACACAACAGAATGAAATGTCGGCTACAGATCAGACTGTGGTAATCCGTAGAGCTTTCACTGGTTAATTTTTGGAAATACAACACCAGGACTTTCTCCCTAGGCCATTTTAGTTTGAAAACTTCGCTGAAACCTGTTCAGCATCTTAGCAACAGTGTTGTTGTTATCTGTGGTGGAGTCGCTTCTGACTCCTAGAGACCCCTATGCACAACAGAAAGAAACACTGCCCAGTCCTGTGCCATCCTCACAATCTTTGTTATGCTTGAACTCATTGTTGAAGCTACTGTGTCAATCCGTCTCGTTGAGGGTCTTCCTCTTTTTCGCTGACCCTCTAATTTACCAAGCATGATGTCCTTCTTCAGGGACCTATCCCTCCTGATAACAGGTCCGAAGTATGTGAGAAGAAGTCTCGCCATCCTCGCTTCTAAGGAGTGTTCTGGTTGTACTTCTTCCAAGACAGATTTGTTTCTTCTTCTGACAGTCCATGGTATAGTCTGTATTCTTTGCCCACACCACAATTCAAAGGCATCAATTCTTCTTCAATCTTCCTTATTCATTGTCTAGCTTTCACATGCGAATGAGGAGACTGAAAATACCCTGGCTTGGGTCAGGGGCGCCTTAGGCCCCAAGGTGACATCTTTGCTTTTTAACACTTTAAGGGGGTCTTTCGCAGCAGATTTTCCCAAATGCAACACTTCGTTTGATGTCTTGACTACTGCTTCCATGGACATTGATTGTGGATCCAAGTAAAATGAAATCTTTGGCAACTTCAATCTTTTTATGTTTATCATGAGGAGGCATATTGGTCCAGATGTGAGGATTTTTGTTTTCCTTTACGTAAGGTATTTTTATTTTTTATAACCCATACTGGATATTATTAAGATTTCCATTTTACACAAGGCCTAAGAAGAGCTTGAGGTCTGGAGACCTCTGCTTAGATTCCCATTACTTATAGGTCAGGAAACACTCAGTGCCTGTTTCCTGACCTATAAGTAATACAGCACTCTACCATCTGTCTGTCAGTTTGTCATAAAGTGGTGGCTTTTATCTGGTATGATGCTGGAAGCTATGCCACAGGTATTTCAAATACTAGCAGGGTCACCCACGGTGGGCAGGTTTCAGAGGACCTTCCAGACTAAGACAGACTGGGAAAAAAGACCTGGCAATCTACTTCCAAAAATTAGAAGATGAAAATCCTGTGGATCAAAATAATTCTGTCTAATATAGCCCTGGAAGATGAGATTCCTACACTGGAAAAAAAAAAAAAAAACCACTGCCGTCGAGTCGATTTTGACTCATAGCGACCCTATAGGACAGAGTAGAACTGCCCCATAGAGTTTCCAAGGAGCTCCTGGTGGATTCAAACTGCCGACCTCTTCGTTAAGAGCCGTAGCCCTTAACCACTACGCCACCAGGGTTTCCCCTATGTTGAAAGACATTCAAAATACATAATGGCTGCAACAAGGGACTTGAGCCTACCAATAATCGTGAAGATGGTGCAGGACTGGGCAATGTTTCGTTCTGTTGTTCATGAAGTTGCCATGAGTCAGCGCCAATTCAAAGACAACTAACAAGAACAACAATATAGAGTTATTGTGAAGATTCAAGGAGCTAATATGTATAGAACTGGCAAAGCTTAACACACAGGGAGTTTCCAGTAAGGGAACCTGTTATCACTATACTTAAACAAAAAATAAATACCACAGAGGGTAAAAGAAAATCCACCATAATCTCAACACCCAACCGTTTTGTGTGTGTGTGTGTGTGTGTGTGTGTGTGTGTGTGTGTGGCTATACTTTTTCCTATCTTCATTTTTAGCATACTTGCCATCACTCAGTATATACAAATCTGCACTGTGTCATGTTTACTTAATATAGCATAAACACTTTCCTCACAAACATCAAGCTGAATGTGTACATCCAGTAAATTTATAAGTAATCATTTCCTTAGTTTTTAAACAGGGAGGTTGCTTCCAATGTTAATGTTATAAGTAATGCTGTGATAAATAACTTTGTGAATTTCACATTCTCCACATATTGGGTTATTTCCTAAGAATGCATTTTTTGCATGTTCTTAAGGACTTCTACTGTATTCCGGAGATGACCACAGAGTCTGGCTCAATGAATATTTGATGAATGAATGAGTGAATGAATCACTTCAACAGCTTCTCATATGTTAAATATTGGTATAAATGTATAGTTCATTAAAATATGACAAGTGTCAAACAGGAGCTATTCTCATCCTATGCCTTATTGAAAACTTGGGTAATTGGTATAAAAATGGTGCCTCATTATTAATTTTTTAGTGTGTATTTTCTAAAAAATTTAGGGGTTGATCTTCCCTACAAGGAAGTGGTCAATGGTGGGTAGCAAGCAACAGGTATAGAGGTAAAATCTAAATACCTTGTGGTTTGCTGTCTTTGAGTGGGCTCAACTCATGGCAACCCTATGCACAATGCGACAAAACATGGACCAGTCTGGGCCATCCATCAATCGATTTCTCTTTGGACCTTTGTGATCCATAGGGTTTTCAATGGCTGTTTTTCAGAAGTAGATCGCCAACCCTTTCTTCCTGGTCTGTCTTAGTCTGGAAGCTCCATTGAAACCTATTCAGCATCAGGTCAACATCCAAGCCTCCACTGACAGATGGGGGTTAGCTGCGGATGAGGGGCACTGGCTGGGGATGGAACCCTGGTCTGCCACATGGAAGGCAGAAATTCCACCACTGACCCACTACTGCCCCCTTTAAAAAAGAAAAAAGCAAAAACCAGATACCACGGAGCCACTTCCAACTTGTGGAGGCCCCATGTGTGTCAGAGTAGAACAGTGCCCAACAGGTTTTTCAACGGCTGCTTTTTCTGAAGTAGATTGCCAAGCCTTCCTTTTCAGTCTCCTCTGGACGGCCTCAAACCTCCAACCTTTCAGTTAGCAGCTGAGCATGTTAGCAGTTTGCACCACCCAGGGATGCCAATGCCTCGTTACTCTTCCTCTTTCTCTGGGTGCCCCACTTCAAATTTCTTGGCCCATAGCTTGGGGAATATCTTTCACTAGCACTTCATTTAATTTCTGTAGTTCTACATCTGCGGAAGGAAATATTCAGGTTTATTTCACAAGAGCTCTTGTGGCTCTCTCATAGCCTTTTTACAGTAACAATACTAACCCAGTAAAAAAAAACTGTAAAAACAGTAAAAAAAAAGATACTAAGGCATTGTTATTTTGTATTCTTTCTAATTCAGCTTTCGGTGGTTTAATCAGAATATGGTTTTAATTTTAAAGATATCAAGTTGGTTGACTCTTTGCATTGAAGAAAGTATTCCCCACACCTTTTCTCACCTTGAATCTTTTGTTTATGATTTCTGAATACACTGGTACAAAGTGCCACTCCCCTGATCTTACCCTGAGTTTCTTTTTTTAGTGCACTTTTGAGAACCTCTGAAGGTATCTTTTTTCCCTGGCCTATTCTGCCTAATGTTTCCTTCCACCTCCATCTGCTTGAGTCCAGGCTTGATACTCTATTAAACATTCAAAGCAAATGGAATGTGGTCTGTGCTTAAAAGGTATGAGAGGAAAAGCTATGTCATGTCATGTTTCTGCTAATGGTAGGTCAAGAGTAAACACCCATAAGCAGACATAAGCAGCAGCATCTACCACCCACTGATGGTGGTGGGGGAGTCATTCTGGCACTTTAAGAGTCAATGGTGTAGACACATGGAGTGAATGGTTCATGGGCTGCAGTCATGAGATGTGTGAGTTAGGTGACTTCTTTAGATTTGGGCCCTCGGTTTCACCATGCTAGACCTGGGGACGAGGTTTATACAACGCCAGTGGTCTTCATTCTGTTGTCCTTGAAGATTTAGGGGGCCTCCACATTAAAAAGCAGCCCTGGTAACCATACCATCACCATCCCCAGCAATCGCTATATATTCAATTAGGATTAGGGGTGACCTCATCTCTGTCACAAGACAGAGATTAAAAAAAGAAAAAAAAAATTTTTTCATCTCCGTCAGAGTACAACTGTGCCACAGATGACTGTTTATTGGAAATCGATTCCCAGGCCTTTTTTCCAAGGTGCCTCTGGGTGAACTCCAACCTCCAACCTTTTAGTAAGCAGCCAAGTGTGTTAATCATCATAGCCTCAAAATCACTGTGCTGTGTGCCTTTGAGTTTCTGTCTCATTTCTGCCATATAAAGATTCTATGGCCACACCTGTTTTCTTGGAACATCATTGTTTTAGTCTTCTGTTATAGCTTTCTCTATCAAAGGAGTCTCGGAAGCAATGGTTAGGACTCACCTTTCTCCCTTGTACTAGGAGCTGGTACATGCTAAGTGCTCAATAAATATTTGTTAAAATTGCTAATTAGTCATAGTATGGGCTAGTCATAGGCATCCCTGGGTAGCTTGGCTGTTACCCTGATGATTGGCAGTTCAAGTTCACCCAGCGATACCTTGGAAGAAAGAACTTGCAATCTACTTCCACAAAAAATCAACCAATGAAAACTCTATGGAGTGTCAGTTCTACTCTGACACACTTGGGGTCAACATGAGTTGGAATCAAGTTGATGGGAACCAGTTTGGTAAGGGATTTTGGCTACTTACAAAATACAAGGTTAACTATTATCCTACATCTACTGTTTCTTCTTCCAGCAATGTTCTATGACAGCAACAGTAATAGTAATAATAATACCAATAATAATAGCAGAACGATTTATTGAATGCCTACTATGGGCAAGGCACTCTCTTGGGTTTTATATACATACACACACACACACACAAACACACACACCCCTATATGTATGTATACTGTCATATACTCTCATTCAAGCCTCAATTTTCAGGCTTGGTAGATATTATTAGTCCTAATTTACATATGCGGGCAATTGTGGTTCAGTGATAGAAATCTTGCCTTCCATGAGGATAAACCAAGAAACCAAACTCATTGCCTTTGAGTTGATTCCAACTCATAATGACCCTAAAGGACAGAGTAGAAACTTCCCCATAAGGTTTCCAAGGACCGGCTGATGGACTCAAACTGCCATCCTTTTGGTTAGCAGCTCAGCTCTTAACCACTGTGCCAAAGGGGCTCCACTCCATGAGGACAGCAGAGTTCAATTCCCAACAATATACCTCATACACAACCACAACCCCTGTCAGTGAAGGCTTGTATTTTGCTATGATGCTGAACAGGTTTCAGCGGAGCTTCCAGACTAAGATGGACTAGAAAAGGAAAGGCCTGGTGATCTACTTTCAAAAATCAGCCAATGAAAACACTATGAATCACAGCAGTCCAGTCCTCAATGGATCATGGGGATAGTTCATGATAGGGCAGTGCTTTGTTCCTTTGTGCAAGGCTGCCTTTGAGTTGGGCTGGTGACACCATGGCAGCCAACAATGATAATTTACATATGGGGACACTGAGTGCCGCGGAAGTCAAATAACAACAACAAAAAGCCATAGCAGTCAAGTCGATTCCGACTCGATTGCTGACCCCCAAAAAGTGACCTAGTAAGTAGTGAGGCTGGATTTTAACACCAGGTCTGTCTGATCTCAACTCTTTTACTTTTCCTAGACATCATACTATTTCTTTATATTGCCTAATACACTTGGTTTGTCCACCAGTTTTAGTTACTAAATGAAGAGCCTCACCTATAACATGTAAACTCACCAAGACGGCCACCTACGCTTTAATAATTTCCAACAACTAATGGCTCCATAGGGCAGGTTTTATAAATAGAAGGCAAAGTGTGTTCTTCCTTGTCTTCCTCCAGTGCTTTTGATAAGCGGGAGATCGAACTCTCTAACAGAACAAGTTGCATTTTAACTTATTGGAAGTAGGACTGAAAATTCTATCCATATATTTTTTTATGGCCTAAATGCATGGAAATCAGACTTTTGAAGGCTGTTTTGTTACCTTCTGTGGTGGTTGGGGAGAGTATTTCTAGAGCTATAAAAGCACTGAATATGTAAATTTTGGAAACATTTATATGTTAAAAATACTGAAACTCAACCATGTGTAAGCATTGCTAAAAGCAGGTAGAAGAAGCTGCCACATTTGCAGTTCTTAGCCTCCCCAGAGCTCTTTATTAATTCTTCCACGTCATTTACATGAAAATGGAGCCTTCCTTTGTATTAAGACGCTAAAGCCAAATCACATGGACAATGCAAATGAGTCAGCAAAGAGTGCTTTGTCGTAAAAATATATAATTTATTTCAACGGTTTCTGCAGATCTTTGATATCAAAGTCTCTTTATGACACTGACAGTCATCAAGCGGATGTTTGTCAAAGTACATTCCCCAGATGTCTAAATAAAACAGTTTTTGCTTTGATGAGTTATACACGGAGAGCTAGAAAAGGACTATACTCTGTTTGAATGTCTCTACTTTTAGAGAATGTATCTTATCTTTCCTTTCAATTTGGACTGTTGAGGTTCTAGTTAGTTGGGATCAGTTCACGCAGAATCTTCTATAAATGTTTTTATAACAAGATAAAGGAGGGAATAATGATGTGAATGGCAGCGATGTGTCTTAAAAATAACAGATACTCAACTAATAAGTGGGCAAAAGCAAAAACAGACAATTCAGAAACAAGAAAATTTAACGTGGAAGAAGCACATAGAAAAATACTCATTCTCACTAGTGAGAAACCATTTTACTTCTCCCAGAATCCAGATTTCTGGGGTCCAGGGAGGTGGGGTAACCCTCCAAGACCATCACCCATTAGATGTCCTTTTGAATCTTGAGCCTTGAAGAAATTGGTTTCTAAAAACTCACCTTTGAGTCAAAGGATGGTCTAGCCCATTGCCATCCAGTCAATTTCAACTGATAGCGACCCTGTAGGACAGAGTAGAACTGCCCCAAAGAGTTTCCAAGGAGCTCCTGGTAGATTCAAACCGCTGACCTTTTGGTTAGCAGACACAGCTCTTAACCACTACGCCACCAGGGTTTCCACATATTGGGGGGCAAATAAGTAATTATTTGAATTGTTCTTCAAGACAATGCTGTACAAAATCCTTCCTGAAAACAAGTTGTTTATCTGTTCTGTTACCCTTTTTCCATGGTGATGCCAACAAGATGGAGTGTGACGTCTTTAGAGGTTCTCTCATTTCAGAACATTTTTAAAATATTTCCCCAACTTGCAAATTGTATGTTAAATAAACTTCAATTAATTTCTATTATTGGCTTAACACGATTTTTGTTTTAACACTCTTAAGCTACAAATGAGAACAGCAACACAAAGCTGTTTTTGGCTATCAAATCAATGTTCCTTGTAAGGATATCATTTAGGAAAGGCCAGGGTGTGGTCGAATAGTCACTCACAGCCATGCTAATAGCAGGATGCACTACACAATCTATTGGAAATGCATTGGCACTTTGCATGAGAAACATCAGTAATGTCCACACACTTGTGCTGTCATCCCTTATGGATGCGGCCCAAATTATGGAAAAAGCCTTACCATCAAATATTGTCCCAATAGTGGTATTGATAAGAGCAATTATTAAAAACAACTAAAACTCTAGCAATAAATTAAGTCATCTTATTGACTGAAAGAAATACTTGACAAATGCTATGAAAAATATTCTTCGAATAACTTTTGAAGTAATATTTGTAAAACATTAGTTGTAATGCAGATGAAAAAAGTAAAATATAAATGCATAGTACAAATACTAGCCCTTGTTTTAAAACAGAAAGAAAAGGTAAAATGAAAGAAAAAATACTGAAAAAGAATAATCCAAATACTTAACCCTTGAGGTCTTTGGGTGATGAGGTTCTAGGTATTATTTATTTTTTAATCTACCCGCTTTCCTCGATTTTTCATATGTTCTACAATAACTGTGTATTGAAACTGAGATGAAGGGGAATTACTGATAAAAAATACGAATTATGTCATGGGCCCTGGTGACAAGACATCATTAAAGACTTAGCACTTTATTCAAACCCAAAGCCACATAATATGGTTCCACAGAGTTTACACTCAATCTGGAGAGGCCCATGTATACACATTATAATCCAATTAATTACATTTTTTCTCAAACTAATTGGAAATCTTAGTTTCTTAAAACAATGTCAAAAATCTAGGAATTCCAATACTTGGCAAAACTTCCTAAGACAGCGGAGTATTTATTACATGTGTTTCCAGAAAAACAAGAAAGTATACATGGATGGAAGGGACGAGAAGGCAAATTTTAGCTTAGCAAGTGGAAGAATTTTCCACCTTTGGAAACATCCAACAATGGGTGGGCATACTATTAACCCTCATCCACTTGGACAGTAGTTTAGCGGAAGCTGCAGGTCCACACGCTTGAATGTAGGAGAAGCAATCCCTCCCCCCAAGCTTTCTCCCACCTCCATCTGAGTAACCCTGATCTCAGTAAATGGCATCAATATCCACTCAGTTGCTGAAGACAGATATTTGAATCTTCTCTTTCCTTCACCACTCACATCCAGCCCATCAAAAAAAAAAAAAAGCAAATCCATTACCATCAAGTTGATTCTGACTCATAGTCACCCTATAGGACAGAGTAGAACTACCCATAGGGTTTCCAAGGCTGTAAATCTTTTCAGAAGGAGACTGCCACATCTTTCCGCCACTGAGCAGCTGATGGGTTTGAACCATCTACCTTTTGGTTAATGGCGAAACACTTAATTTCTGTGCCACCATGCTCCTTTCATCAGCAAAGCATACCTCAAATCCATCAGCTTATCTCCATCTCCACCACTGCCACCTTGGTCCAAGCTAGCATCACATTTTCCGTGGATCACTAGAGGAATTTTCTCACCAGTCTACACTCTTTCCCGGCCAAATGATGTGTTTACAGCATAAACCAGATCACACCACTCTCCTGCTGATAGACTTCCCAAAGCACCAAAATGAAATCCCAAATCAAAACCCATTTCCCTGGTGGACATGAACTGATGAAACCTGGGCTAGATACATTATCATCTATCTATCTGTCTGTCTGTCTATCTACCGATATATCTATCTATCTTGCTCTATCTATCTCTATGCTTGTCATTAGCTTCTGCCTGGAATGTTCTCCTCCAAGATCTTGGCAACACTGGCTTCTTCTTACATATAAGGCTTTGCTTAAATATCAGCTCCCCAGAAGGCCTTTCCTGACCTTCCTGCCGAACTAAAGCAGCCTCCAAGCATATTCTGACTCATCATCTTCTTTTATTTTTTCTTAGCACTTAGATCACTATTCGATATTTTCTTTTTTAATTGTTCATGCAATGCAAGTTCCATGAGAGAAGAATTTTGTCAATCTAGTTCACTGTTTCATTCCAAAATGCCTGGCATAAATCAAGTATTTAATTAATAAAGATGGAATGAATGAATGTTAGATATGCCTAATCATAATCAAATTCAACACTGGGAAAACCCAAAGACCCTATCTAATGAGCCTGGTGACCCTTGGGGAGACTTTTTTGGGAGCCGTGTTACCTCCTTCAAATTCCTCTGGCCCAATTGAAGTATAACTCTTTGGGAGTCATTGAACAACACAATGATTACTGGTTTCTCAAACTGACACTTCATGATGTGACTGTTTCCTGTTTACCAAAAAAATAACATGTGTTGAAGGATAAACCAAAAACCAAACTCATTGTTGTCGAGTCGATTCCAACTCATAGCAACCCTATAGGACAGGGTAGAAATGCCCCATAGAGTTTTCAAGAAGCACCTGGTGGATTGAACTACTGAACTTATGGTTAACAGCTGTAGCAATGGGAAAATATCTATCAAGAACACATGGGTACTCCTACGTTCACTCTTATCACTCTGAACATTTCATGAGTGGCAGTCTGTCTCTACTGGCAAGTCAGCACTTCCACTCGTATGGTAGATGACAATAAAGTTTTGGATGTGGGAGAATATGAAGACAGCACTAGAAAGATTTAGGACCTTTGACACCAGCTCTCAATCTCACATCTGGCCCCTCCTAGCGCATGAAACAGAGTCCTTGGGTGAAGCAAATGGTTAAGCATTTGACTATTAACCAAAAGTTTGGCAATACAAACCCATCCAGAGGCACTTCGGAAAACAGACCTGGAGATCTGCTTCCAAAAGGTCATAGCCTTGAAAATCATATGGAGCGGTTCTACCCTGCACATATATGATCTCCATGAGTTGGAATTGACTCCACAGTGACTAGTAACAACAGCAGTGCATTAGACAGGCACACAGTAGGCGTCTGTATCCTAGTGAGTGACTTTCATAAAGAACTTTTTGGAAATCATTCCTTAAACAATGTTCTCCAAGAAGGTTAAGTCCTTTTAGCCTAAAAACTCAAAATAAATAAATAATGAAATTTGCATCCATTCAGGTATTTCAGTAGTTAATATGCTAAATATGTCCCTTTGAGGGCAAACAAGAGGGGCATTGGTAGATGAGTGGAAGAATTCTCACCTTCCATCCAGGAGACCCAGGTTTAATTCCCGGCTTGCGCAGCCACAACCCGTCTGTCAGTGCAGTCTCCCGTGTTGCTATGATGCTAAACAGGTTTCAGGGGAGCTTCCAGACTAAGATGGACTAGGAAGATAGCCTTGGTGATCTACTTCCAAAAATTAGCCAATGAAAACCCTAAGGATCACAATATCCCATCTGCAACTGATCAATGGATAGAACATGACTGGGTATCATTTTGTTCATAGGGTCACCATGAGTTAGGAGCCAACTCAATGGTAAACAACAACAACAAAAAAAAACCAAACCCAGTGCCGTCGAGTCAATTCCGACTCATATGGTAGATGACAATAAAGTTTTGGATGTGGGAGAATATGAAGGCAGCACTAGAAAGATTTAGGACCTTTGAATCCTGCATGGGGTGAGGATGGGAGGTTCTTCCTGTGACTCTGTTATCAAAACTGCCAAAGAGTAACTAGTTTCCCCACAAATGGGTACACCTAGCAGCATGTGACCAGAAGCAGCATGGGGTAATGGAAAGGTCACAGACTTCAAAGTCCAATATGCCTATCCAAATCCTAGTTCTACCACCTACTAACTGTGCTTTCTTGGATAAGTCATTTACTTTAGCTGAGGATCAATTTCCATCATGAGTAAAAATTTGATAGCAATTTCTAGGTCATAAAAACATTCAGAAGATTAAGTAAACTTGTATATATAAAACTATAGCCGTGGAGTTGATTCTGACTCATAGGAACTCTATAGAACAGAGCAGAACTGCCCCATCAGGTTTCCAACGCTGTAATCTTTACAAAAGCAGACTGCCACATCTTTCTCCCGTGGAAAGGCAGGTGGGTTTGAAGTACTGACCTTCCGGTTAGCAGCCAAGAGCTTAACCACTACCCCACCAGGGTTTTTTTCTTAGCACCAGAAGTTTAATTTACGTGAGCTTATTTCCTCCCTTTCCTGATTTCGGCAGTTCGAATCAGCCAGGCATTCCTTGGAAACTCTATGGGGCAGTTCTCCTCTGTCCTACAGGGTCGCTATGAGTCAGAATCGACTGGGTGGCACTGCGTTTTCCTGATTTCAGAGGAAAATGCTGCAAAAGATTCACAGGACTTAAGATTGTCAGGCTTCCCACGTTGCAGAAATTAAAAAAGTCTAAGGATCAAAAAGAAAGCCACACCATCCCCTAAAATCACCACTTTCCTCATGAACAGGCCTCTGAAACCATAATCCCTTTTAACAAAGTCCTCTTGGGTCCAGCATGGCTGAGGAGAGGGGAGTCACACCAAATTGCTAGATTGGATAGAAGGCAATAGTGAAGCCATTAATAAAAATAGGGGACATAGGAGAAGAGCAAGACAATGAGTTTATGTTTGCTGGTGAACTTAAGATGCCTGTTCAAAATCCAAATGAGAATTTTCAGGAGATGTTTGGAAATATAGGTCAGAAACTCTGGAGTGAGTTTAAGCCTGGAGATAGATATTTAGGTGTGATGGTACAGGTGAAAGTTAAAACCAGAAAGGGGTGTGCGTATGTGCATGTGTGTGTGTGTGTGTGTGTGTGTTGGGGTTAGATACCACCCAGAGAAAATGTCAAGTGAGGGAAAACTTGTTTAGAATCACTACCCTAGGGAACACCACATTTATGGGGGTTAGAAGCAGTGGGGTGCTGGTGAATGTTTGACAGTCAGCTCTCAGTGTTGGGAGTGGGCTAATTTTTAACATTTGCCAGTTTCTACAGTGGAAACACACCCTGGAGGCTCAAGAACACCACAGGGTGGCAGAAAGAGAAGGATAAAAGGACAGAACAACAACAACAACAAATGGTCAGGAAATAGAAGCAAAAAACTAGGAGAATAGTATAAAAACCAAGGGACTTGAATTACTCAGTAGAGATTTTGACAATCACAACAAAAGGGCCCAAGAAATAAACACACAAAAAATATCATTTGGACTTGCCAACACGACAAATCTGCCTTGGGGAGGCAGATTTAGGGAACGAAGTCAAACTGCAATGCCTTAAGAGGGAAGGAAGGGAGAAGAGATGGAGACAAGTTTAGACAATCCTTTCAAGATGCTGGCGTAGGGAAGGCAGGAGAGAAATAAAGCCATGCTTGCAGTGGGATGCACAGTCAAAGTAGAATTTGAGCATTATCTAAGAGCCATGAACCACTAGATGGGGACGAGAGTAGCAGCCAAAAGACTGTGGAGAACAAGGGCCATCTATATCACCAAGACAAGAACCAGATCGGGGGTAAGGCGCATGACAGGAGGAAAAAGAAACTTCTGGTCAACTGCCCTTTGCCTATTCCGTTATTACTGTCTCTAGTATGAAAAACAACGTTCTGTGCTAGCCACACAATTGTGTGATATGCAGATGATACAACCTTGCTTGCTGAAAATGAATTGAAGCACTCATTGATGAAGGTCAAAGACTATATGGGCTTCAGTATGGATACATCTGAAAGTGAAGAAAACAAAAATCCTCACAACTGGACCAATAAACATCGTAAGAAATGGCAAAGAAATTGAAGTTGTCAAGGAATTCATTCTACTTGGAACAACAGTCAATGAGCGCAGAAGCAGCAGAAAGAAATGAAACAAGTTGCATTGGGAAATACATGGCAAAAGACCTCGCTAAAATCTTAAGAATGTTCTGGGCTGACTCTAAGCCATGGTATTTTCAATCACCTCATAAGCATGTGAAAAATGGATAATTGGAAAAAAAAAAAAAGACAGAAGAAGAATTAATGCATTCGAATTGCAGTGTTTGCAAAGAATATTGAATATACTGTGCCCTTCCAGAAGAAAAAACAAATCATTCGCAGAAGAAATACAACCAAAATGTTCCTTAGAAATGATGGTGGCTCGCTTACTTTGGACACATCATCAGGGAACACCAGTTACTAGAAAAAAACATCGTGTTTGGTAGAGGATCATCAATGAGGTGGATTGACCAATAGCCATGATAGTGGACTCGAACATACCAGCGATTATAAAGATGGCACAGGACTAAGCAACATTTCCTTTGGTTATACATAAGGTCACCATGAGTTGGAGCTGACTTGACTGAAACTAACTTCAACAACAGCATGAAAGAAATAATGGTACCTAGTTGACAAAAAATAGTTGACAGTTGGGATTAATTCTGGTTCTGTCACATCTAGCTTTGTGATCTCAAGCAAGACTCATTCCCTCTGTGGTAATGGAGATAGCAAAAGAATTGACACCTTTGAATTATGGTGTTGACGTAGAACATTGAAAATACCATGGACTGCCAGAAGAATGAACAAATCTGTCTTGGAAGAAGTACAACCAGAATGCTCCTTAGAAGCAAGGATGGCGAAACGTCATCTCACATACTTTGGACATGTTATCAGGAGGGACCAGTTCCTGGAGGAGGACATTGTGCTTAGTAAGGTAGAGGGTCAGCAAAAAAGAGGAAGACCCTCAGTGAGATGGATTGACATAGTGGCTGCAACAATGGGCTCAAACATAGCAACAACTGTGAGGATGGCACATGACTGGGCAATGTTTTGGTCTGTTATACATGGGGTCACTGTGAATAGGAACTGACGCAACAGCATCTAACAACAACAACAATGGAGAGAGTAATGATGTCAGTATAACGTCACCTCGCTGGGTTTTTATGAAAATGCAATGATCTAAAAGAAAGAAAAAGCACCTCTCAGAGTGCCTGGCATACAGTAGACCCTCGGGACATTTTAGTTTCTTGATTCCATCCCTTAGCAAGAACATTAAGGCATATAAATGAAAATTACAAAGGTATCCTGTACTCTACCCAGGACAGGGGAGGAAGGAAATGTTCCTTCTGCTGTCTGTGTAAGTCATACAGCTCCAGGCGCACGAGGGGGCAAACAGGATGGATCTTTCTTCCCCTGTCACACGCATCTATAGCACAATAAAGTGGTGAACTTTCCTACACGTGGGCTGAGCAAGGTACTGCCACGTGTAGGGGAATCCATGCATGAAGCACGAGGAAAATCATCTGGACAAAAGATGTTAATGAATAGCTATGATCATTACCGATTACGTGTTCCATTGGTATGAAACATGGAAAGGTACAGTATGTATCATTTCAGAAGATAATACTTAGGAAATTCACTTGCTCCAGCTTTTCCTAATTTGACATTAGCTATTTTTAGGATCCCATGAGCTCATTTCTTATATGAACTCAATACAAGAGTAACATTTGTTCTAAATCCCTTAATGATTCCTTTGGGGCTCAAAACTTAACATTGTTTATTTTCCTATGGTAACTATAAGAAAGTTAGGCAATTATAAAGGTGTAAAAACCTGCCACTAATATTTAAATCAAACAAACTGATATGACGATTTTAAGTAACAGTGGTTACAGTACCCTGAATTTTGTATAAATATTGAATTATGTTTATTTATATTAGTTGGTCAGAATTTGGGTAATGGAAAAAGAAAAGGTCACTTGAAGTTTAGTGAAACCTTTGGCCCACATCTCCAAAACAGGAGAAGCCATCACTTCTCAGCAGGGAGCAACCAAAAGAAAGTTCTCTAGCTTCCAGAAAACACTATTGGTTTTTTCCAACAGGCAATACTGCTAATTTCCCTTTCACAAACGCAATAGAAAGGTTTCTTCACATTTTATTATCTATAAGGATTAAGAAGCCATGTTTCTATAATTAAAAAAAAAAAAAGTGATAATTTTAGTGAAATTTAGAAATATATTCTTCTTGTGAAAAATCGAAGTAGCACCTATGGGTCAAAAGTCACAATTAATGTAACTCCCCTACCTTTACTCAAAATAACAATTGTTCTCATTTTGGTGTCTATCTTTCCAGATGTTTTTCTGACCACTTAAATATATATACAATATACATGTTCCGAACCCGGCCCTTTCTTTTTACACTGAACAAGATATCCTGTGGGCCTTTCTACGTTAGGGAATTCTGCAACGCTCTGTACAATGTGACATTTCACCATGTATGGATGCACATATCTACGGTTAGCCTCTGTCCTATTCCTGGAGAAAGAACGGCAATAGATACTTCCAAGATCACTATTCTTAAAATGTATACATAACTTCTAGAAAGCCACAAGCAAAAGACAAAGAATCCAATGGAAAAATGTGCAAAGGATATGAACAGCCAATTTGCAGGGCAAAACCACACACACACACACACACACGCACACATCTGTCCGGCCTCAGCGTTCCCTAGGGCAGCAGTTCTCAAATGGTCTCCAAGTCCATTTCAGAGGATACATGAGATCAAAATCATTTTCATAATAAATTCTAAGATGTTATTTGCCCTCTTTGTCTGCATTGGCATTTGCAAAAACAATGTTAGGAAACGTGGGGTCCTTGGTATAAATCAAAGTAGCAGTGCCAAACCACGTAGGACTCATTGTATTCTTTATGGCCATGCGCTTGCAGTTAAAAAATGTTCTTCATGAAGCAGTAAAAATGTGAACTTTTATTAAACATTTACCATTGAATACAGGGATCTTTTTAAATTGTTGTTGAAAATATACACAGCAAAACATACACCAGTTCCACTATTTCAATAGACACAATTCAGTAACAACGATTACATTCTTCAAGTTGTGCAACAATTCTCTCTCCTTTCCTGAATTGTTCCTCCCCTATTAACGTTTTTTTTTTATTTTTTATTAATGTAAACTCACTGCATCCTAAGCTTCCTACCTAACCTTTTGTGTTCTTATTGTCAATTGGGTCCCATAGAGATATATTTAAAAGGGCACAATGCTGAAGGCATTGTGCAAAGGATATGAATACACTTTACCAATTAAGCTAAACTATTGTTTGATTTACAGAAGATCTAAGGAGATATTTTTGGTTTAAGGTTTAAAGATTGTTTCTGGACAATAGTTTCAGGGGTTCACCCAGCCTCAATAACTCCAGAAAGTCTGGGTTTCACGAGGATTTTGAAATTCTGTTCTACATTATCACCCTTTTGATTAGGATTCTTCTATAGAATCTTTGATCGAAACACTGAGTGATGGTAGCCGAGGACCATTCAGTTCTGGTCTCATGGCAAAAGAAGAAATTGTTCATGAAAGCAATTAGCCACGCATTCCCTTTCCTCCTCCTATTCCTGACTCTCCTCCTTCCTCTGTGGCTGCAGGCGAATAGAGATCGTTTTTAGCATTCCGTGTGACAATATGAAAAGTATGCATAAAATAATTCTGCTGCGTACAGGAGTATAAAGGCTACCTCCCTCATGGGGCACCATTTTTACTTGAAAAAACACCTGGCAAACTATAGTTATGTGGAGTTGTGTGTTTGGTAGACATTTTCTCAAAAACGAACAAAGCGAGCCAATCACTTCAAGGAAAACAACTGACATTATTTGTTGCCAATGATAAACCTGGCGCTTTCAAGCAAAATTAAATGATGAAACACTTGTGTCTGCCACGGTGAGCTTGACAGCTTCACAATACTTAAAGGTTTTCTGATGAGGTTGATGGTGATATTCACAAATGTGGTTTTTGATATTGAATAATGGAATGTGTCAAATTTGGAAGATGTGCAAAACTCAGTGAAACAATATATTCCAGACAACCAATGCATGATATTACATATTCATGAGTGGGCAAAAGATCCAGTCAAAGTGCAATTCAGAGTAATGGGTTTTAATATTACAATGTATGAAAAGTTCATTGATAGGATTTCAGATCCCACAGTAAAACTAGCATTTAAGAAACAACTTGAGTTTTGGTATTGGATCAAAGAAGAATATCTACACTTATCTCAAAAGGCTATTAAAATACTCCTCCCTTTTTCAATCACAAAGCTGCGTGAGACCGATTTTCTTCAACCAAAAGGATGTAACAGTGGATTGAGCACAGAAGCAAATATGAGAATCCAGTTATCTTTTATTAAGCAAACATTAAAGAGATATACAAACATGTTAGAGTAATGCCAATCTTCTCCATTTCTAATTTGTTCTGGGAAATACGGTTTTAAAAAAAAAAAAACCACGTTATTATGTTAACATGTAATGGATTTATTATTGCTATTTTACATGAGTAGTAATTTTTTTTTTAAGTTTCCAGTTTTATTTTCTAATATGGTAAATTTCATTAGCTATAACCCCTAGAAATTAAGATCTTTAGGGTGTTCAAAATTTTATAAGTGTCAGGGGTCCTGAGACCCAAATCTTTGAAAATTGTTGGTCAAGGAAATACAAGTTAAATTTAGATACCATTCTTAATCTATCAATTGGGCTAAAATTTTCAAAATTAATAATATCAAGGATTGACGAGGGTACCAGGGAATGGGTATTCGGGTTGCTGGAGGGAATATTAAGACCAGATGAGTGGTAAACATCTTAAGTATTATAGGCCATACAGACACTGTTACAACTACCATTGAAGTACAAAACAGCCATAAATCTGACCTGTTGCCGTTGTGTCCATCCTGATTCATAACGACCTTATAGGACAGAGCAGAACTGCCCCACAGGATTTCCAAGGCTGTAAATCTTCACGGAAGTGGACTGCCACATCTTTCTCCTGTGGAGCAGCTGGTGGGTTCAAACTGCTGACCTTTTGGTTAGTGGCCAAGCTCTTAATCACTGAGCCACAGGTCTAGTTGTGTTCCAATAAAACCTTATTTATATTTAAAAATGTGCATACTGTATAACTCAGTAATTCTGCTCCTAAGTACCTACTCTACAGAAATGCTCACACATAACGATAACAGCAACACCTATATAGCGTTTAATATACACCTTGTAGTGTTCTAATCCCTTTGCGCATACTAACTCATTTAATCATCACAACAGTGCTAAGAGGTAAATACTTTTAGTTTTTCCACTTTATAGATAAAGAAACTAAGGACCAGAGTGGTTAAGTAACTGGCTTAAAGTCACACAGCTAATGTACCAATGTTCACTACAGCATTATTGTGACTGCAAAATTCTAGAAATAACCTAAATGTTTAGAGGCTTTTTTGTTTGTTTGTTTTAGAGACATTAAAGATTATGTTTGTTCTTTACACAAAAACCAAAAAACCATTACTGTCAATGTCGATTCTGATTCATAGCAACCCTACAGGACAGAATAGAACTGTCCCATAAGGTCTCCAAGGAGCAGCTGGGGGATTCAAAATTATGTGTGTTCCTGGCTTTGTTTCTCTGTCTATTCGATTCTTCCAAAGTACATTTGAAGCCCCATGTTTTCCTTAAAGCTTTTGTCAATCATTCCAGCCATGATGACCTCTGTTTGCCTTAATTCCCATAGACCACTGTCTCTGGTGTTTATGTCCTCAATGACCATATGTTGGAAGAGGGGAATGTATTTCCCTGGCTGGTCTTCAATCCCCTGGTAGATCTCAGTTCTTCAAGGGTTAGGAATGGATCTTCTGCTCCCTTTTATCCTTCACGATCTGTTGCCACCTCCACCACCTCCCTGGCTACCACCCTGTTACCCTGTCCAAGCCACCACCGTCATTGCTTACCCAGACTGAAACAGTCTCCAGACGGAGCTCCTGCTCCCCTTCTTGCCTACCTAATGGCATATTGTTGGGTTTATTTTTTAGACTACCACATCACAGACCAAAACACCAAAGCAGCTGCCATCAGGTCCATTCTGGCTTATGGCTGCCCCATGTGTTTGAGAGTAGAACTGCACTCCATAGGGTTTTCAATGGCTGATTGGCCTTTCGAAAGTAGATCGCCATAGCACTAGGCCTTTCTTCTGAGGCAGCTCTGGGTGGATTTGAACCACCAACATTTTGGTTAGTAGCTGAGGGCTTAACTATTTGCACCACCCAAGCTAAAAAAAAAATACACACATATTCTTGTCGAGTTGATTCCAAGTCAAAGCGAACCTCCAAGTACAACTGAGTAAGGTCAGAGTAGAATTGCGCCGTAGGGTTTTCCTAGGCTGTAATCTTTACAACACCAAATCACCAGTTCTTTTCTCCTGTGGAGCAGCTGGTGGATTCAAACCACCAACCTTTCAGTTAGTAGTCCAGCACTTAACCATTGTGCAAACTCCAAGATCCCTAGCCATCGAATTGATTCTTATTCATGGAAACCCCATGTGTGTCAGAGTAGAGCGGAATTCATAGGATTTTCAAATGCTGCGATCTTATGGAAGTGGTTAGGCAGGCCTTTCATCCGTGGCTTTGCTGGATGGATCTGAACGGCCAACTTTTTAGATAGTAGCCAAGTGCAAACAATTTGCAATACCCAGAGTGAGCTTTACACACGGTTTAATTCAGACCAATTCACTCCTCAGCACACACCCCCATTGGCTTCCCAGGCCACATTGTATAAAATCACAAGTCTTCACTACAACTTCTGCTCCAACCACACAGGTGTCCTTGCCATTCCCCAGGGCAGGCCAAGACACTGCTGCCACAGAGCCTTTGCATTGGCTGTTCCTTCTGCCTGGATGTTGGCCAGGCTCCTTGTTTCACTGACGGACTCTGCTCAATTGTGCCCTTATCAGGGAGGCCCTCATGGCCATCATATCTAAAAAAAGAAAACCACTTTCCCCAGCTCCTTTATCCTCTCTTCCCTTACTCAGCTTTGCCTTTTTCACATCACTCCTCCATGGGGTTTCCAAGGAGTGGCTGGTGGATTTGAACTGCCAATCTTTTGGTTAGAAGCCATAACTCACCATAGCTCTTAACCACTGCGCTGCCAGGGCTCCATTTTTTGCTTATGTTTTGATGCTGCATCATGCATTTGTTCATTTGCTTAGGGTCCCACTCCCTCAGCCCAACATAAAATCGTGCCTGCAACATGGCCACTCAGTAAATATTTGTTGAATGAATGGGCCTCAGTACTGCCACTTATTAAACAGAGCTAACAAAAGGTTGGTAGTTCAAGTCCACCCAAAAGTGCCTTGGAAGAACATCCTGGTGATCTACTTCTGAAAAACCAGCCATTGAAAACCCTATGGAGCACAGTTCTACTCTGACACACACGAGTAGGAAGTCAACCACAACTTCACTGTGAAGTTTCTCAGCTTTACAGATGAGGAAAGTGAGGTATAGATGGGATGAGTAATTTGCCCAAGTTCACAGCTATGCGGTAAGTCATGCAGGTAGGAGCTAAATGGAATAAAGAGCGGACAAGCACGCTGAAAGCACAGGGCTCTTTATAAACGCCAGGAATTCCTATTTACATTCCAGCTCACAGTGAGGGCTCCGTGCCAGACGCAATAATCATCCTGGAGATGGACCCATGTTCCTGGGTTTCTGCTCCAGGAAGAGCGAGCCTCAGAGAGTCCATGCGATCAGGGAGAGGGCTCAGGTGAAAAGAGAACTTTTTTTTCCATCACGGACTTTTCTTAAACACTGCTTGGGAAGGGTGTTTGCTAAGTCCATTTTCTGATCAGAGAACAATTTGACACCTATTCTTCTATTTTCAGCTGGCACCAAACCTGGGTCCGCGACGTTATCGCTCACCCGTTATCTGTGTCGCCTGGAAGGAACTCCGAGTAAGGTACAGGAAAAAGGTGGGGGTATTGTTGGAGCTTCCTGCTGGCCAGCATGCTGGCGTATTGTTGGGTTTATTTTTTTAGACTATCACATCACAATTATTCCGGCAACATCCTTTTTCCATCCTGGACCTGATACAATATTTATTGAACTATACAAACTGCGTCAATACATGATTCTTTCTGTATTGTTGCCCAAGTTCTTTAGGTATCCTTATTTTTTGTTTTTGTTGTTTTAATCCATTAAAGGATTTTGTTAATGGCCATGTGATCAGACAACTGCTCAAATGTGAAATAATTTTTTTCAACAAAATAGACCTCAGATAGAACCTTGCTCTTATGGATTGAATTGTGTCCCCCCCAAAAATATGTATCAACTTGGCTAGGCCATGATTCCCAGTACTACGTGGTTGTTTACCATTTTGTGATCTGATGTGATTATCCTATATGTTGTAAATTCTAACTTCTATATTGTTATTCGGGGCTCTCCTGCACAGTAGTTAAGCATTTGGCTGCTAACCAAAAGGTCAGTAGTTCAAATCCACCAGCCACTCCTTGGAAACCCTATGAGGCAATTCTACTCTGTCCTATAGGGTCGCTGTGAGTCACAATCAACTCAAAAGCAACAGGTATGGTATAGTGTGATGTTAATCAGGCAGGATTGGAGGCCATTACGGTAATGAGGTAGGACTCAATCTACAGGATTAGGCTGGATCTTGAGTCAATCTCTTTCAAGATGTAAAACACAGAGTTGAGCAGAAAGGAGACAGACCTCATACCACCAAGAAAGAAGCACTGGGAGCACAGCACATCCTTTGGACCTGGAGTCCCTGCACTGAGAAGCTCCTAGGCCAGGGGAAGACTGATACAAAGACCTTCACCCAGAGCCAACAGAGAGAAAACGTCTTCCCCTGAAGCTGGCACCCTGAATTTGGACTTCTAGTCTCCTAAACTGTGAGAGAATAAATTTCTCTTTGTTAAAGCCACCCATTGGTTGGCTTTTTCTGTTATAGCAGCACTCGATAACTAAGATACTTGCTCAACCACTACATTTTTTAAAACAAAATAGCGTTTCCTGAGATTAGGGCTGTGTGCCTGGCACTGTACTGTGCTTTGCCTCATTAAAGTACTACCACACCCCCACAACTGTTAATATTCTCATTTTACAGATAAGGAAACTGAGCTCAGAAAAATTGCCTAATCACACTCCCAGTAAGTCACAGATTAGGAAGGAAGGCCTGATGATCTACTTCCGAAAATCAGCCAATGAAAACCCTGCGGATCACAACGGACCAATCCACAACTGATCACAGGAATGGCTAAAGACCAGGCAGCAATTCACTCTGTTGTGACGGGGTCACCATGAGTCAAGAACGGACTCGACAGTAGCTAACGACAAATCGCAGACGCATCCTGTGATCCCTGAAGTCCTGCTCCAGAGCCAGGAGATGCACGCAGATAAGTGAAAGGACTTGTCCTCGAAACACGTTGTTCCTTTATCTAGCGTTCAGCTGAGTTCCATGAGAGACGTCTACACAGCCAGGATCCCGTTCCTGTTGTCAGAGTTGGTTTTCTGGGCTGGAGGATCATCCCTGTGCCACTTCAGAAAAGCCATCTGACTCAATACTCAACTGCATTCTGAAAGCCATAAGCAATAGGGCAATACAGACGTTGCCGCAATGCCTCATTCCTATTTTCCCCTCCTAATTGTTTCTATTTGATTATGGGAGCAAGCCTTCAAAACCGCATCAACATCGTGAGAAATGCTCTTTGCATCTTCAATAGGTCTGTATTTCTTTTCCCCTCATCGCTGTCACTGTGGACTCTTTAATAGTAGTGTGACCAGAATCACAGAATCAGAGACTCGTTATGGAGAACTTACAGGGCTGAGAGGGGCCCATTTTCATTTTATTAAAGGAAGCTGAGGCCCCTAGAGGAGGGTGTAGTTTATCTAGGCAGCACAATCACTTAGTGGCAGGGGCATTACTGTATTTTTAGGCAAATAACGCTGGCCTTATGCATTCGTTTGCTGGCCGTGCCCCCCAAACCCCCGATATTAAGAGCAGTGTGCTAATATTTTTTATAACAACTCCTGGAAAAGGGTTGACATAGTGGTGCTTGTGAGGGTGCCTCCCAGTGGGAGGGTGCAGAGAGCAGGCAAACAAAGGCAGAAGGTGCTCCTTATTTGCATAAAATATGGTGCTCAAAAGGAAAAAGGAGAAGTAATGGTTGTGGAAAACCCACTATGTGCCAGGTGCAGTTAATACTGAAATAATAATAATAAATTACGTATATTGCGCTCTTAATATTTGTCATGCACTCTGCAAAAAGTTGTTGTTTTACCTGCTATTGAGTCATGTCTCACTCATGGCAATCCTGTAGATAAGAGAACAATACGTTGCCTGGTCCTGTGCCATCTTCACGATCACTGACATGTTTGAGTCCAGTTTGACAATACAATATTCTGTCATGATTCAGAGGGTTTTCATTAGTTAACTTCTGGAAGTAGATCACCAGGCCTTTCTTCCTTGTCTCTCTCAGTCTGGAATCTCCACTGAAAGCTGTCCGCCACGGGTGATGCTGATGATATTTGAAATACCAGTGGCATAGTTTCCAGTATCACAGCAACGTGCAAGCAACCACAGTATGACAAACTGACAAAATGATTAATGTAAATTTTGAAAAAAAAACTAATCTTCACCACCTTTGAGGCAAGTAATGTCATTATTCCCATTTGGCAGAGGAAGACACCTTTCAAGAGAGGTAAGTCAGTCATGGAGAGAGGATTCAAAGACCCAGGCTTATTCAGCCAATGGCCCTTGCATTACTTCGAACGTGGGAAAATGCACGCAGAATTCATTTCTCTAATGCCTGAACCTGACCAAAAAGTATCTTCCTAACTATGGATTTCTGCTGAGGCAAACACTGAAAAAAATTGCCGGATGTTGGTAGCCTGTGAGGTAACATTATCTGCCAGCCCCACAGGCCCTTTCCTTGCCCTGCACTTTCCTTTGTTGTACTTTATCTGCATGTTCCTGTACCATTTAAATACTAATAGGACTTACAAGAAATCATCAAAACAGCATCTTCAGCCCAATTCAGTCTCAAACCTTCAGGCTCAGGGAGTCCCACCCTCACAAAGAAAACAGAGTATTCTCCAGGTGTGAGCAGATAGATACACATTCCTTTCAGTTCAATGCAAACATTCTGTTAAACCCAGAGGTCTCTACCTAACTGATCTAACTGCTCAAAATGGAAGAAAATGGTACCTGGTCGTCTATGAATACAGAATGCCAGTGTGGCACCAGTGGTGTGTTCTTGGGTACCTGTTGTTGTTGGGTGCTGTCCACTTGATCCCAACTCATACTGTCCAATGCGAAACAGCCCATAGCGTTTTCTAGGCTGTCATGAACGAACCTATCTTAGAGGAAGCACAACCAGAATGCTCCTTACAAGTAAGGATGGTGAGACTACATCTTACATACTTCGGACTTGTTATCAGGAGGGACCAGCCTCTGGAGGACATCATGCTTCATAAAGTAGATGGTCCACGAAAAAGAGAAGATGGACTGACACAGTGGCTGCACCAGTGGGCTCAAGCATAACAATGATTGTGAAAATGGTGCCGGAGTGGCCAGCATTTCGTTCTGTTGTACATAGGGTTGCTATGAGTCAAAACTGACTCGACGGCACTTAACAACAACAATCTTTATGGGAACAGATTTCCAGGTCATTCTCCAGCAGAGCCACTGGTCGGGTTTGAACTACCAACCTTTCAGTTAGTAGCTACATGTTTAACCATTGCACCACCAGAGCTCTTCTTAGATGTCTACTCCCTTCTAAACAGGGTCTGTATGCTGCTACCCATCAGCTGTGTGATCTCAGGCAAGTCACACAACCTCTCTCGTCCCCAGCTTCTTAATCTGTAAAAGCAGAAGCTCGACTGAACAAACTCAGTGGTCCCCTCCATGCAAGTGTTCTGCAGCTCCTTGAGAGGGTGTTCTAACATGACCTCATTCAATGAGCACATGTTTCACAACCGGCCTCTTCAATGGAAGACTCTCCAACGCTGCAGCAGTACTGTCAGTGACCCCTGGCTGGCCTAAGTCACGGTTGACTTATTTATTTCATATTCGGTGATACAGGGACCTTGGCAACATTGGCGTCTTTACGACAAGGATCCATCTCTGCCCAGGAGGGGGGAAATAAAAAGCTAGACACTTCAAGGGCATTACTAAAGCTAAAAAAAAAAAATCAATCTAAGATCATTTGCCAGGAAGGCAGGCATTAGTACCATTTCTCCAGCAGGATAAAGAGGAATTCTGTAGCTTTAATGTAACAGATGTGGTAAGTGAAAGGACCTCCACTAAAGCAGTTTACTTCATTAGAGTATGAAGGACTTATCCCTTGCTTGCCTATAAACCTATAAAGACTATGTGAGTATATACACATATATATATACACACACATATATATACATATATACACATATATATATACACACACATATATATACATATATACACATATATATATACACACACATATATATACATATATAAGAAAAAAAAACACTGCCATCAAGTCGATTCTGACTCATAGCGACCCTATAGGACAGAGTAGAACTGCCTGATAGCTTCCAAGGAGCACCTGGTGGATTCGAACTGCCAACCTCTTGGTTAGCAGCTGTAGCACTTAACCACTACGTCACCAGGGTTTCCATGTATACACATATGTATATAATATTGAATATACTATAAAAAAAGAATTTTTTTATCTTTTTTTTTTTATGGAGTGCTAGAAGAATGAACAAATCTGTCTTAGAGGAAGTACAGCCAGAAGCAAGGATGGTGAAACTTTGTCTCACATACTTTCAGCATGTTATCGGAAGGGACCAGTCTCTGGAGGAAGACATCAAACTTGGCAAAGTAGAAGGTCAGCAAAAGAGAGGAAGACCCTGGATGACATGGACTGACACAGTGGCTGCCACAATGGGCTCAAAACATAGCAACGATTGTGAGGATAGGGCAAGACTGGACAGTGTTTTGTTCTGTTGTAAACAGGGTTGCTACAAGTCAGAACCAAGCAGAGGACACCTAACAACAACATATTAAAAATAATCATCAGAAAATTCATAAAATATTCTTGCCCTATCTCTGAACTCTTTGTATTATTTTCTTATACGTAATTTCCTCCCATCTGTCTGTTGGTTTGTCTCACTGTGGCATGCATGTTGCTGTGATACTGAAAACTATGCCACCAGTATTTCAAATGCCAGCAGGGTCACCCACAATGGACTGGTTTCAGCAGAGCATTCAGATTAAGACAGACTCGGAAGAAAGGCCTGGTGAGGTACTTCTAAAAATTAAGCAGTGAAAACCCTGCCGATCACAACAGAGTATTGTCCAGTATAGTGCTGGAAGATGAGTTCTATAGACTGGAAGGCACTCAGAATACACAGTGGCTTCAACAATGGACTCCAGCATACCAACAACTGTGACAATGGCACAGAACCAGGCAATGTTTCATTCTGTTGTGCTTGGGTTTGGAACCAGCTTAGCGGTAACTAACAACTACACATAATTTACAGATAAAGAAATTCAAGCACAGACTCACAAAGCAAATGAAAAGAAGTGGAAAGAGTTGCGGATTCTGATTTTCTTTCAGGACCCAGCCAGTTTTATCATGAATCACTATAGATCAGGGTTCCTCAACCTTGCACCGTTGACATACTGGGCCAATTTTTTGTTATGGGGGGCTGCCCTCAGCATTTTAGGATGGTTAGCAGCACCTCTGACCTCTACCATCTAGATGCCCAGCATTACTTCCCCTCCCACCCAAACTATGACAACAAAAAATGTCTCCAGATGCTGCCAACTGTTCCCTGAGGCAAAATTGCCCCCAGTTAAGAGGCAATGCTGCAGATTTTCCAAGAATAGGGGATGGATACTAACTTTCCAACTCCCCTAGGACTGAGGCCAGGCCTGGCTTAGCTCCTCCTCCCATCCCCCAGATGACTCCATTCTCTTACGTCCTCCTCACCAGGATACCAGCCCTCCTTGTAAGTGACAGCATCGTCTTGCTGTTCTCATGCTTTAAGCCTTTCCCCCACTGGCTGCAGAACCCTGTAGACAGCTTTGTATGGCTGACAAGGCCACTGGCAACATGACATGGAGCCACAAATTCAACCACAGGGCAACAGCAGATATTTCCCAGACCCACTACGTGTTTCTACGCCTCCTTTGCACATACTGTTCCCTCTACTTGCAATGTCATTCCTGCCATTCCAGTTAGTTGTTAGGTATCATCGAGCCAATTCCAACTCATAGAGACTCTATAGGACAGAGTAGAACTGCCCCATAGGGTTTCCTAGGCTGTAATCTTAAAGAGAGCAGATCACCAAGTCTTTCTCCCTTAGAGCGGCTGGGTGGGTTGGAACCGCCAACCTTTAGGTTAGTAGCTGAGCACTAATTCACCTTCCTGCCCCCATACTCATGCTGTGAACACCCCATAGGTGCTCTAGGACTGTTAGTAGAACCAAATTGACTCCTTGCTCAGTAGCCCCAGCACCTATCCTCAGTCAAGTTACCCATTACCTTAGACCTCAGTGTCCTCATCTGTAAGACGGGTACAATGAAACCTTCCTCACAAGGTTATTATGAGAAATAAAGAACTCTACTACCTGCTACGTAGCAGGTTCTCAATGAAAAGTTCTTTCATCTTTCTGTTCTCACCATCAAAAAAAAAAAACCCCAAATCCACCGTCCTTGGGTTGATTCCAACTCACAGCAACTCCATGTGTCATAGAGTAGGACTGAGCTCCGAAGGGTCTTCTTGGGTGTAATCTTTATGGGAGCAGATAACCAGGCCTTTCTTCCACTGTGCTGCTGGTAGGTTTGAAACACCAACCTCTGGTTAGTAGCTGAGTGCAAGCCACTGTTGCCACCCAGAGGCTTCAATTACCAATCCATGGAAACTGTTTTACAAGAATAAACTCGGTCCATGGCCTGTAACATCTACACATGTTTGGTACACAGAAATAGAACTAAAAATCTTAATTCTCTTTCTTTAGAATCCTGAGTAATAGTCCATTTTAGGTGTTTAGATTTTACTCCTAAATATTTGAAGAGGGAACTACAAGTTTGATATCAAGGTAACTATAGAAACAGCCATATCATGTGTGAATCAAAGAGCCCTCCAGCGCTGGCCCTGGGTGAGTTCTCTCCAAACAGTGCTATCTGCAACCCACACTCTTTGCAATCGTCAGTAGTTTTTAAAAGGCTTCCAGTTTCCCACGGGAATATAAGGAAATTGGAATTATTAAACGGAATGATAAGAGCAGCAGGAACAAAGCCACAGTCCTCCGCCCCTGAAGTCCAGCAAATTTGAAATCCTTTGTGTAACGTTTACAAAGATGCCAAGCCCCTCAGGGATTGGTCACCAGGAAGAGGACGAGGAAAAGGAAGAGGATACAGAGGGTCACAGCCAGCTGAACACAGGGGCCATCTATCAGCAGCCTTCCTGGGCAGCCCACACGTTTCCAGTCACCGCGGGCACCAGTGCTGGCGAGCCAAGGACAAGAGGGACAAAACAACGTTGGCTTTGCTTTATTAGTTAAGTGAACGGACTCCTTAAGAGTATTGAAGTGTTGACTAATGATTCTGACATCCAGCGTGCTGAGTGCTTACATGCTTAAAGGACAAGAGTTACAAATCCACAAGTTATTAATTTAGTTTCTCTTTAGTTTGGAAAGGTGCCAAAGGTAGGGAAAGGAGAAGGAGGGGAGCATTTCTCATGTTTAATATAATTTCACTCACTACTTTCTTTCTGTTTATTTTGCTTTTTAAGTTTTTTTTTTTTAACATTTATTGTGCTTTAAGTGAAAGTTTACATAGCCAATTAGTTTTCCCATCAGCGATTTTAATACTAATTGTTCCGTAACATTGGTTGCAATCCCCGCAATGTGTCATCACGCTCCCCATTTCCTCTCTGGGTTCCCCATTTCCATTAGTCTCATTTCCCTGTCCCTTCCTGCCTTCTCATCTTTGGTCCTGGGCCAGTGTTGCCTTTTTGGTGTTGTATAGTTGATTGGTCTAAAGAGCACATTCTTCACAGGCGTTAACTGTTTATTTCATAGCCCTCTCTATTATGTGGCTGGAAAGTAGCCTCCATGACTGTTTTCAGTTTCAAGTTAGAAGGTTTTCTTAGTGCAGGAGTTTCGGGAGTTCCTCCAGTCTCTTTCAGACCTGTAAGTCTGTTTTTTTTTTTTTAATTTTGTTCTGTATTTTTTATCCATTCTAATTGCGACCTTCTATTGGAAACACTGGTGGCATAGTGGTTAAGTGCTACGGTTGCTAACTAAGAGGTCGGCAGTTTGAATCCAGCAGGAGCTTCTTGGAAACTTTGTGGGGCAGTTCTACCCTATCCTATAGGGTCACTATGAGTCAGAATCGACTCGACAGCGCTGGGTTTGGTTTGGTGGTTTATTGTGATCCTGGTCAAACTGGTAGGTAGTGGTAGCTGGGCACCATCTAATTCTTCTGGTCTCAGGTTAGAGGAGGCTGTGTTTCATGTGGGCCTTTAGTCCTTTGGATTAATTGCTTCCTTGAGCCTTCACACCTGCTATTTTCTTAGCTAATGAATCTTAAACATCAGTGTGTTCAAAGAATATGCTGGAAAGCCTATTAAAATGCAAATGTCTGAGCCCCACATTCTGATATTCTGGGTCATTAGGTCTTGGTTTGGGCCTGGGCATGTTCATTCTTACTAATTACTTCCAAAACCACGTGGTAATGTTGCAGTGAGGCAGCAGGAACCAGTCTGACTTGCCAACTGCTCCTGGGCTATATTTCCCACCCTCCCTCACATGGAGCTGGTGATTCCGTGTGTGTCAGAACTATGCTCCACAGAGATTTCAGTGGCCTGGCCAGGACTTTCTTTCAAGGCACCTCCGAGTAGACTGAAACCACCAACCTTTCAGTTATCAGCCAAGCATGCACCATGATTCAGAATCCACAGGACAGAGACTGGTTTTTCCATGGAGCTGGAGCCCTGTGACCAGGCTCTGTCCAACGGCTCCTGAGACTGGCTCACCATCCCCTGCACTCTCCCTTCGGCAGTTGGTGGGCTGGACACAAAGGATCCAAGAGGACCTCTGGGCAGGAAGGAAGCAGAGCTGATACATGAGGAAGTCTCTGAATGGCTAAATGGAGAGAACCCCACCCCTACCCCATCAAACTGTATTGCACTGTGACAAGAGTACTGAGATTTGTGGCTTTTTTTTTTTTTTCCTTCTTCTTCTTTCTGATAGCAACTAGCCTAACCTGACGAACACACATTCCGTTACCACCACCAGTAGCCACCAAGTTGACTCTGATTCATGGCAACCCCATGGGAGTCAAAGTGGAAGTACACTCCATAGGGTTGTAACGGCTGTGACCTCTTGGAAGCATATTGCCAGGCCTTTCTTCTAAGGCATCTCTGAGTGGGTTCAAACCACCAACCTTTCAGTTAGTAGCCAAGCACTTAACCGTTTGTGTCACCCAAGGACTCTGTAATTTTGGTTAAATTCTCATTCTAAAGGTCCAGGGTAAAGACTTAAAGGGTAGAACTGGGGGTCAAACAAAGAGGAAAGTTGAAGAGTAGCTCGTCACATCAAGGTCCAATCCTGCCCTAGATAAGGGAATGAAAATTCCGTGGATTATTACAAGTCTTCCAGACTTTCTTGGCACTTCCAAGGTTATGCCTTAGATCTCTACCCACCTTGGTGCAAATTTACACAGTAAGTGTTAGACTCAAGTAAAATTTAATGTAAAGGCCAAAGATGGAAGTAGGTCAGTTATCCCCAAGGTGTTACCTCAGAGACAAGACCTGGGGAACCATAACCATCTCTTAGGAAATGGTTTGTGCCTAGAGCTTACTTGTTCACCTCGAGATATTTTGAACATCACTGACCCATATTCAGAAAACACTGCCCTCAGCCCCATTGAATTATCAGGGGAAGATTATCCAATAAGCAAGGTAGGCACGGGATTACTTGTGCTTACTTACTAATCTGCAGTGAACAATTTCACATTTTTTCACCACATCAAAATTCTTCTTCTAGGTATGGCTGGCACCTATCTCTCTCCCAACCTCACAGTACCTTCCTACAGAATCAAAGTCTCTTTTCAAATATACAATCCCTGACAGGGGCTGATGACCCAGTAAGCAAGGTAAGCATGGGCTTGCTTGTACTTACTACTTTGCAGTGAACAACTTCACATGGGTTTCACTTTGATGTGGTGTGGCGAAACCCATGTGAAATTGTCCACTACAGATTAGTAGGTAAGTGCAAGTAAGCCCGTGCATTCTACACGGGAATGCAAAATGAGCTTGGAACTCTCTGTGATGAGCCTGACTGATAGGCACTCAGGACTGGTCTGGCAGCAGGCTCTGCTCCTGCAATGCTCCGCCATCGTGTGTGCTGGAGTCCGCTCAGATCAGCTCTCTAAACTTTCGAGCACTGTCCAAGCCATTTGTTAACTTACAATTAAACAAATTATATTAAAACCAAAGATAATAAATACTCAAAATTCAATACCTTCTAATTACTTAAGTATATTTTGTTATTATCTATGCTCTTGATGTTATTTACGTCTATTACATCTCTATGGTAGAAATACTATATAGTGGTGTGCATATCTTCCCAATACGTGGTTCAGTGAGGGCATACTGGTAGCTTGAAATTGGCCATGGTGGGAATATTCACAAGACAGCAACTGGCAATTGCTACACACCAGGACTTGGTTTATTGTTTTGTTGACTGTCTAGATTTAAGAAAGAGATGGAGAAAATGTGAATAATGCAGATCAAGCATAAAAGTTTGTTGTATCTGTAGAGTTGCATTGTAAATAGGGCCAAAAAAAATTTACATATGAGGACATGATTTTCCAGTATTCAAAAACTATTATCCAATTCAGCAAAGAAGTAGCTCATGCCGTTGATGAATAAGTCAAGTTCTCACATTTATCTCTGGTGTTTCACACTCTTCTCACTCAGTGTTAAAGGAAATATCACCAACAATCATGTTGGAGCTACACTTGTTCATGAATTAAAACCATAGTTTGCCTACTGTGATAGGCTTCATAATGACCCCCAAAGGTACCCCTGGAACCTGAGAATGTTATTTTCCAGGGGAAAAAGAAAAGGATTTGCGGATGTGATTAAGTTAAGGATGCTGAGATGGGGGGATCATCCTGGATCATCTGAGTAGGCCCTAAATGCAATCATGTGTATCCTTAAGGCTGTAAGCGGAAGAGAAGAAGACTGTAAGCAGAAGAGAGAAAGACGGCAATGTGATGAATTCAGAGAAGAGAGAGAGAGAGAGACATGTAAAAATGCTACACTATGGGTTTTAAAGGTGGAGGGAGGGGCCCTGAGCCAAGGACTGCCAGGAATGTAGCTCCAGGAGCTAGAAAAGGCAGTGGAATGACTTCTTCCCTTAGAGTCTTTGGAGAAAGCGCCGCCCTTCCAAAGCCTTGGCTTCAGCACAGTGAAAACTGACTTTGAACTTGTGGGTTCCAGAAGTGTAAGAGAAAAATGTGTGTTGTTTTATGCCACCCAATTTGGGGTAACTTGTTACAGGAGCCATAGGAAATTAACAGTTAAAAATATAAGAGTTTGAAAGCATTTTGTGAGGATTAATTAGCTAGATAGCCTTCATAATAAAAAGTATTAGATATTTTATCATTAGTCATAAATTGTGTACCGTTTATCATTTTTATCAGTAAAATTTCTAATAGATGTATGCATGTATACACATTCTTTTTTCTTTTTGAAGGATAGTTGTGGAGCTTTTTCCAGAACACCAATCTGGTCTCACTCCTGCACTTTATCTGGGTCTCTGCTAAAAAGTCATCTCTCCAGAGAGGCCTTCTCACAATGCTATTGTTGTTAGGCGCTGTGGGGTTGGTTTTGACTCAGAGCGACCCTACGTATCACAGAACGAAGCACCGCCCGATCCTGCGCAGTCTTCATAATCATTGTTACGCTTGAGCTCATTGTTGCAGCCACTGTGTCAGTCCATCTCATTGAGGCTCTTCCTCTTTTTCGCTGACCCTCTACTTTACTAAGCATGATGTCCTTCTCCAGGGATTGTTCCCTTCTGATGACATTCACAAAGTATGTGAGACATAGTCTTGCCATCCTTGCTTCTAAGGAGCATTCTGGTTATACTTCCTCCAAGACAGAGTTGTTCCCTCTTTTGGCAGTCCATGGTATATTTAGTATTCTTTGCCAACACCACAATTCAAAGGCATGAATTCTTCTTCTATTTTCCCTATTCATTTACAGCTTTCACATGCATATGAGGCGATTGAGAACACCATGGCTTGGGTGAGGTGCACCTTAGTCTTCAAAGTGTGTCTTTGTTTTCGACACTTTAAAGAGGTCCTTTGCAGCAGATTTGCCCAATGCAATGTGTCTTTTGATTCCTTGACTAGACTACTGCTTCTGTGGGTGTTGATTGTGGATCCAAGTAAAATGAAATCATTGACAACTTCAATCTTTTCTCCATTTATCATGATGTTGCTTATTGGTCCAATTGTGAGGATTTTTGTTTTCTTTATGTTGAGGTGTAATCCATACTGAAGGCTGTGGTCTTTGATCTTCAATAGTAAGTGCTTCAAGTCCTCTTCAATTTCAACAAGCAAATTGAGTTATCTGTATAACGCAGGTTAAGCATCCCCATAATGCTCTATCCCTGACTCCACTTTTTCTTCATAGTATTTTATCACTATTTAATGTTATGTTGTGCATCTGTTTATTTGTTTGTGTTTTGGGGGGTGGGTATCTCTTTCCTCCACTTGACTGCAAATTCTATGAGGACTGAAGAAAAGTTTTGCTCACTGCTTTTTCCCTAAAACTGAGAATGGATACCTGGCACGTAGCAGGTGCTTAGCAAATATTTCTGAGTAAGTAAATAGAATTAAGTCCCTGCATATCATGCTTGGAGCCCTGGTGGTGAAGTGGTTAAGAGCTCGGCTGCTAACTAAAAGGTCAGCAGTTTGAATCCACCAGGCACTCCTTGGAAACCCTATAGGGCTGTTCTACTCTGTATTATGGGGTCACTGTGAGTCGGAATAGACTGGAGAGCAATAGGTTTGGTTTAGATTAGTTACACCTTGCTTGCTGTAAGCCCCTTTGTACCTTGCTTACTGGTTAATCCACCCCTGGCAATCAGGTAAGGTAAATGCTCACTGTCTAGAGGGGATGGAGTCAGATAGGCCAAGAGGCAGGTTGGTGAAAATGCTGTGAAGAAGGAGGGCATGTAAGAAGTCCCCACAGCTCCAACGGAACAAAGGAGACCCTGAGAACTGTAGTCCAGGAATGAGAAGAGCTAGAACCACAGGATAACTGGTTCCCAATCACTGGAGAGTAGAGGGATATCTTAAAGAAGAGAGTGAACTTGTTTTGTCCAAGTCCAAAGCTCAGGAAAAGATCCCTGATTGAAAGGGGCTAGACAGGTTTGAAGGAGCCCTGGTGGTGCAGTGGTTATTTGCTGCTAACTGTAAGGTTCCAACCCCTGAGCTGCTCCATGAGAGAAAGACCTGGCAGTCTGCTTCCATAAAGGTTTACAGCCCTGGAAACCTTACAGGGCAGTTCTGCTCTGTCCTATAGGGTCACTATGAGTCAGGATCGACTCAATGACAATTGGTTTGGATTCTTGGTTTAGACAGACTTGAGTTTAATTTTTTAACAACTGGAACTCTAAGGTAATAGAATAGATTGCATTAAAAGAGGTGGGCTGCCCACACTGAAAGCGTTGGAGCAGAGGACAGCAATGGGCTAGGGGTGGCAGAAAAGAGAATCTGGCATTGGACTTGTGGCTAACCTGGGTGACTCTACTGGTCTCAGTTTACTTGGAAGTCTTATGACAAAAAGTAATTTTTGTCTCTATGCTTCTTCTACACTTCTATCCTATGACTTAAACAAACAAACAAATGAACAGGCAACACACAGCTGGAATTCTGTAAGAGTTTTTTACCACAAAGAATAACCAAAAAAAAAGAAAACAAACCGAATGCCCTCGAGTCAGATTTCAACTCATAGCAACCCTATGGGACAGAGTACAACTGCCCCATAGAGTTTTCAAGAATGTAAATCTTTTCAGAAGCAGACTACCACATCTTTCTCCTTCAGAGCAGCTGGTGGGTTCAAATTGCCCACTTTTCAGTTAGCAGCCAAGCCTTAACCACTTTGCCACCAGAATTCCTTTTCGACACAAAAAAACACTGGTAGCATATTTTTAGTCTTGAAACTTAGTATTTGGGCAATACAGCCATGGTAGCAGCATGGTTTTATTTTCCTTAACAATTTTTTTAAAGTTTTTATTGAGGTAGGTATAATTTAACACCATGTTTCAGAATTTCAAATTCACATGGAATCCAGATTTTCTGGAGCCACTGAGGTTGGATGACCCCTCTAAACTACTGCCCTGAGATAATACTTAAACCTTGAACCAAAACTATTCCCTGAAGTCATCTTTGCTCCAAACAATAATTTACCTTAACTAGAAAAGAAGGTCTAATGTAAGCACTGTGCTTTTTTTAAAGAATTACCTATATGTGATCAAATTTGCAACAGCAACTCAAAAGCTTAGATGAGAAGCTTACGGGGCAGTGACTTTATCTTATGGTGGTGGAATAATTTGAAAAAATGTAGTGAGAATGGTTGCACAACTTGAAAAATTTAACCAACGTCACTGAATTGTACATGTAGAAATATTTTGCTGGGTATATTTTCACCAAATAAAAAAGAAGAAAAGGAAACAAAATGGTCTTTTTTAAATGTGCAATTCAATAATTCTTAATAAATTTCCCAAATTGTGCAACCCTCACCACAATCTAATTTCAACACATTCCCACCACCCCACTAACATTCTTCCTGCCCATTTGTACTCACTTCCATTCCCACGCCTAGTCACAGGCAACCACTAACTTACTTTCTGCCTCTACAGATTTGCTGCCATTCCTGGACATTTCATATAAATGCAATCATATGCTGTGTAGTCATTTGTGACTGGTTCTTTCACTGAGCATAACGCTATTGAGTTTCATCCATGCCGTAGCACGTATCAGAATTCATTCTTTTTTTATGAGTAAATAGTAGCCCATTTATGGATATGCTACATTTTGTATATCCATTCTCCAATTAATGGACATTTGGAATGTCCCTGCTTTTTGACTGTTATGAATAATGAGAGCATCATTGTTTTAATCTCTCCAACTCCCCAAATAAAATAAAGAGGTACAGAACCAAACTCTGAAAAACATTTACAACAAAATTTAGGTAACAAGATAAAGAAGAGATTGATCATATACATCAAGGTAATACATAGACTGGAAAATATACCCAAAAAATATAAAATACCTTAAAATCCAGCTTTATATGATATTTAACGACAAAAATGTTTAGAACAGGTTTTAAAGTAACAACGCAGGTCATAAAACAATAACCTGTAATTTCATTAATTCTAAGATGACAATTTTTTTTTTTTTGCAATATCAATGGTTCTGGGCCCTGAGGTCTCCATGTGTGTTTCACAATGAGATTATGATTTACCTTCTCTATTGTCCAGATAACAGTCAAGTCATCCTTTTTATTGCATATGTGTGAATAATAGAACTAGAAAGAGAAGCCCCATAATTTGCACACTAATTTCCCATTAGTGTGGAAGACTTAGAAGGAAATCAGAGGCCAAAGGAAATCATTCTTTAACTCTTCAGAATCAAATGACTGAGAGTAAGAGTCAGGGAGATTATACATATCCAGTAAATTTAGCTACATTCTTGAAAATGAATGTAATTCACTATCTTAGTCATCTAGCGCAGCTATAACAGATATTCCTCAAGTGGATGGCTTTAACAAAGAGAAACTTATTCTCTCACAGTCTAGTAGGCTATAAGTTCAAACGCAGAGCATCAGCTCCAGGGGAAGGCTTTCTCTTTCTGTTTGCTGTCTAGGAAGGTCCTTGTCATCAATCTTCCCCTGGTAGAGGAGCTTCTGGGGGTGCAGGCACCCTGGGTTCAAAGGACTCGCTCTGTTCCCGGTGCCACTTTCTTAGTCGTATGAGGTCCCCAACTCTCTGCTCGCTTCCCTTTCCTTTTATCTCTTGTGAGATAAAAGGTGGTGCAGGCCACACCACAGGGAAACTCACTTTACTTTGGATCAAGGATGTGACCTGAGCAAGGGTGTTACATCCCACCCTAATTCTCTTCAACATAATCCAATCTTGCCTCATTAGCCACAGGCAGAGATTAGGATTCACAACATATAGGAAAATTATATCAACCACAAAATGGAGGACAACTACACAATACTGGGAATCATGGCCTAACCAAGTTAACATATATTTTGGGGGGATACTATTCTATCCATGACATTCACTATTAGGCAAGTTCTAGATAATGCAAAGCCTGCTTCAGAGTCCAGCACTGATTGCTTTTGTTCGTTTTTTATGGGTTAATTTGAGGAATGCTGTCTCATTGATGTTTTTGATGGCATAGAGGGTATTATTGTTGTTGATTGCCATCAATTCAGCTTCAATGCATGGCAACCCCATGTACAACAGAACAAAACATTGCCTGGTCCTGTGCCATCTTCACTATTTTTGGTATGCTCAAGTCCATTGTTGTAGCTACTGTATATTTTGAGTGACTTCCAACTTAGGGGGCTCACTTTCCACCACTGTATAGAACAATATTCTGTAATCCTTGGGGTTTTCATTATCTAATTTTTGGAAGTAGGTCACCAGGCTTTTATTCCTAAACTGTCTTAGTCTGGGAACTCCACTGAAAATCTTCCATCATGGGTGATTCTGCTGGTATTTGAAATAGTAACACGTATTTGAAATAACAACAGTATGATATCAACACGCAAGCCACCACAGTATGACAAACTGACAGAAAGGGTATAATACATGGAAAATCATGACAGCTACAAGTCAAAGAACAATTCTGAAAAGTTAGATCTTGAAAAATTAGAGGTTTGTGGTTTTATACCTTCAAGGATGGCGAGACTTTCTCTCACATACTTTGGACATGTTACCAGAAGGGATCAGTCCCTGGAGAAGGACATCATGTTTGGTAAAGCAGAAGGTCAGGGAAAAAGGGGAAGATCCTCAAGGAGATGGATTGACATAGTGACTGCAACAATGGGCTCAAGCATAACAACGATCTTGAGGATGGTGCCGGGCCAGGCAGTGTTTCATTCTGTTGTACATAGGGCTGTTATGAGTAGGAAGTGACTTGATGACACCTAAAAACAACATTTCTTTACCATCACTTTAAGGAGCCCTGGTGGTACAATGGTTAAGCACCTGGCCGCTCATTGAAAGATCAGCTGTTGGAGCCCACCAGCGGCTCCATGGGGGAAAAGACCTGGCTATCTACTCCCGTAAAGAGTACAGCTTAGGAAACCCTACGCAGGCAGTTCGACGCTTTCATATAGGGTCACTGTGAGTCAGAACTGAATTAACTGTACACAACAACAACAACAACCATCACTTTCCTGTGAAAACCTAAAAGGAAAAGTGTTCAATTCAGGATATTTAACCAGAAAAACAGTCCCCTCTATAGCTTTCTTTTGCCAAGTGCTTCCCAATCTCAAAATCAAAAAAAAAAATGTATACACCCTTTTGTCTGTTTAGTGTTTGAAGGTTTATATCTCAGTTTTTAATCTGTTTTATCTATTGGGGTTATCTATAAGGTTCTATTGAGGGGAAAAATGAGCTCTGTGCCTAAAAAAAAAAAAGCTTGTAAGCATTGACTTCAAATCTTCCATTGCTGGCCTGATTATGAAGAATCTTAGTAATATCTAACCAAATTATTTCACTTTTATTCCTGGTTATGTATGCACAAGAGTGATCTCTATAAACAAAAAAAATGTCTAAGAGAGCACGTTCAGTAAGAATAAAATAAAATAAAAAGTCTATGTGATGAAAGAAGGTGACATGAACCCCAAATACAAGCAGGTGGGGAGAAATCACCAACAGACACCAGGCCTGCATGTTACCAGCATCTGTGCAGAAAGAAGCAGAAGGAAACTATGGCACATCTGATGGACCAGAAAATAAGTTAACCAAAAAAAGGCAACTGGCATTCACTTGAAAGGGAGACAGGCCAATTTGAAACTGGGAGGAAGAATACAAAGAAGCGAATATCAAAAAGTCCATTACCAGCACAACTTGTCCAAGGCAAGGTCATGGAAGCTCCATAGATACATCCAAACTCCCTGAGGGACTAAACTGCTGGGCTGAGGTTCTCTGGGGACCATGGTCTTGGGGAACATCTAGCTCAACTGGCATAACATAGTTTATAAAGAAAATGTTCTACATTTTACTTTGGTCTTAAAAGCCTGTGAGCAGCCATCTAAGATACTCCACTGATCTCACCCCATCTGGAGCAAGGGAGAATGGAGAAAACCAAAGACACAAGGGAAAGATTAGTCCAAAGCACTAATGGACCACAATTGCCACAACCTCCACTAGACTGAATCCAGCACAACTCGGTGGTGCCTGGCTACTACCACTGACTGCTCTGACAGGGATCACAATAGAAGGTCCTGGACAGAGCTGGAGAAAAATGTAGAGTGAAATTCTAACTCACAAAAAAAAGCCCAGATTTACTGGCCTGAGAGAGACTGGAGAAACCTTAAGAGTATGGCCCCAGGGCACACTTTTAGCTCAGCGATGAAGTCACTCCCAAGGTTCAGCCTTCAGCCAAAGATGAGACAGGCCCATAAAACAAAACAAGAATAAAGGGGCACAACAACCCAGAAGCAAGGACTAGAAGATAGGAGGGGACAGGGGAACTGGTAATAGGGAACCCACAGTAGAGAAGGGAGAGTGTTGACATGTCCTGGGGTTGTTAACCAATGTCATAAAATAATATGTTACTGTTTAAAGAGAAACTAATTTGTTCTGTAAACCTTCATCCAAAGTACAATTTAAAAAAAAAAAAAGTTAATGCCATACAAGAAAAGGGGACTGGGCTTCTTGGACGGTGGGCAAAATTCTGATGTGGGTGGTAGCCAGAAGGGTGTTCACCTCATTCTAAAGCCTTACCAAAACACCAGACCAGTTGCCGTCAAGTTGACTCTGCCTCCTGGCTACCCCACGTGTGTCAGAGTAGAGCTGTGCTCCGTAGGCTTTGCGATGACTGATTTTTTGGGAAGTAAGTCGTCAAGCCTTTCTTCTGAGGCACCTCTGGGTGGACTCCAACTTCAACCATGTAGTTGGCCGCTGAGCGTGTTGACCATGTGTACCACCCAGGGACTCCCTAACTCGTTGTTGTTGTTGTTTTTAGGTGCTAACTCATAGAGACCCTATGCACAACAGAAAGAAACATTGCCCAGTTCTGCACCATCCTCACAGTGGTTGTTATGCTTGAGGCTATTGTTGCAGCCACTGTGTCAATCTGTCTTGTTGAGGGTCTTCCTCTTTTTCACTGACTGTCTGCTTTACCAAGCATGATGTTTGCAGCTGTTTCTTCTCATTTTGAGTCATGCCACATCAGCAAATGAAGGTCCCGAAAGCTTAACTCCATCCACGTCATTAAGGTCGACTCTACTTTGAGGAGGCAGCTCCCCGCAGTCGTATTTTGAGTGCCTTCCAACCTGGGGGGCTCATCTCCCAGCACTATATCAGACAATGTTCCACTGCTATTCATAAGGTTTTCACTGGCTAATGTTTTTCAGAAGTAGACTGCCGGGTCCTTCTTCCTAGTCTGTCTTAGTCTGGAAGTTCTGCTGAAACTTGTCCACCATGGGTGACCCTGCTGATATCTGAATACTGGTGGCATAGCTTCCAGCATCACAGCAACACACAACCCCCCACAGTACAACAAACTGACAGACGTGTGGGGTCCCTAACTTTTTAAGCCACACAAAGTTAATTGTCTAATTGTCTATTTTATAAAATACATTTTATAAAATGACCATGGTTACTTGATATAGTGCAGATCCTTTGCCCCACTCCAACCTACTGAATCAGAGAGCTTGAGAATGAACCCAAGGAATACTAAAGAACGTTAAGGTTTACAGAGGGGGGGAAAAAACAACTAATGATTGATCGATGTTACTTAAAATTATTTTTAAAAATCAACTGCATTTTAGAGTGAATCATAAGTTTAGTCACTATCACAATGTCTTCCAATTTTGTAAAAGAAAATCTGGTGCAATAAAAGAGTCTCTATCTAGAGCCATCTCCTGATCTAGGCTGACATGGAGGAGGCATACCAGTATGTTCAGCGATGACTCAGAGGGCTGAGAGGACCTTCAGAGAGAGGAGACATCCTGTTATGTAAGCAGACAGCCAAGGATAGGCCCTCTCCAGGGAAGACAAGTCAAAGGCACAGTCTAACTTTTGGGGATGACACTCGCCTTATGAAAGCAGCTTACATAATAGCAATGCCATCATCCATACAGAGAGCATTAAAGTCTACAAAACACCACACGTTCTCCTTACAGGATGAAGGCCAGATGCAAAGAAGGGGTGGGCCTGGGGCTGTGACCCAGTTCTCTGGCTCCAGTCCCTCTGCTCTCCAGTAGGACTTTCCATGGCCACCTCAAAGCCACAAAATCACCTTGCATCACTATGTTTTAGAGGCACTGACCACCACCCCTCCGTCAGTTTGCCATACTGTGGTGGCTTGCATGTTGTTTTGATGCTGTAAGCTACGCCACCTGTATTTCAAATACCAGCAGGGTTCACCTGTGGTGGGCAGGTTTCAGCAGAGCTTCCAGACTATGACAGACTAGGAAGAAAGGCCTGGTGATCTACTTCTGAAAATTGGCCAATGAAAACCTTATGGATCACAACAGAACATTGTCCAATTTGCTTGATTTGGACACATCATCAGGAAGGCTGAATTGCTAGAGGAGGACAGCTTGTTTGGTAAAGTAGAGAGCCAGTTTGGGTGAGGGAGACCCTCTGAGAGATGGACTGGCACAACAGCTGCAATGATGGACTCGAACATGCTGGAGATTGTGAGGATGATGCTAGAAAGAATAATGTTTCGTTCTCTTGTATGTAGGACCACCCCAAGTATCTGTCAGTTTGTCATAGTGTGGGGGCTTGTGTGCCGCTGTGACACTGGGAGCTATGCCACCAGTATTCAGATACTAACAGGGTCACCCACGGCTGACAGGTTTCAGCTGAGTTTCCAGACTAAGACAGACTAGGAAGACGCACCAGGCAGTTTACTTCTGAAAAGAATTAGCCAGTGAAAACCTCATGAATAGCGGCAGAGCATTGTCTGATTATAAGCAACATCATGATTAACAGAGAAGAGATGGAGGTTGTCAAGGATTTCATTTTACTTGGATCCACAATCAACACCCAAGAAAGCAACAGTCAAAAAATCAAAGACGCATTACATTGGGTTAATCGGCTGCAAAAGATCTCTTTAAAGTGTTGAAAAGCAAGGCTGTCACCTTGAGGACTAAGGTGCCCCTGACCAAAGCCATGGTGCTTTCAGTAGCCTCATGTGCATGCAGAAGGCAGACAATGAATTAGGAAAACTGAAGAAGAATTAATTGACACCTTCGAAGTGTAGTGCTGGAGAAGAGTGTTGAGTATACATACCATGGACTGTCAAAAGAACGAACAAACCTGTCTTGGAGGAAGTGCAACCAGAATGCTCCTGAGAAGCAAAGATGTCAAGACTACGTCTCACATACTTTGGACACGTTATCAGGAGGGATCAGTCCCTGGAGAAGTGCATCATGCTTGGTAAAGTAGAGGGTCAGCAAAAAAGAGGAAGACCATCAATGAGATGGACTGACACAGTGGCTGCAACAATGGACTCAAGCACAGCCAGGATTGTGAGAATGAGTGGGAACCGACTCGATGGCACCTAACAACAACAACATGAGTTGGAGTCAACTCAACAGCAGCTATCTATCTATCTATCTATCTATCTGTCTATCTGTCTATCTGTCTATCTGTCTATCTGTCTATCTGTCTATCTGTCTATCCGTCTATCCGTTCATCCGTCTATCCATCTATCCATCCACCCGTCCACCCGTCCACCCGTCCATCCATTTATCTATCCTTCCATCTATCTGTCTAGAGGTAGAGACAACAAACGTTCAGAGAAACTGACTCTGCTAGACAGAAAGTCTTCTTAAGTACCCTACATGCAACAATTTCATAAACATTTAGTATTCTGGGTCTATTTCTTTCTCTGAAACACCTACCGAGTTGATTGATAATTTATGCAAGGGTGATGTTCTGATGCATTTATATGTAGGGGTGCATATCTCTGCCCCAGTGCTACTCTAATTTTTTCCTACTTCATTTTTCTTAAAGGAGTCAAAACTTGGTAGATACGAAATAGTTACAACACCTAAAGTCTGACGTTTAAAAGACAAAGAGTTGCTAGGGTCACCCTAAGGTGTTCATATCGCACCTGTTCTGTGCAGGATTTTTCTCCGCTAACTAGACGATTCAATGTAAATACTAATGTACATTCCATTTTACGTGCAATATGGGTTAGTTACTGTTGCTATGGAAACCTTCACTTTTGCATTTACTGATTTTAATTCTGTGACATTTGCTGACTTTAGTACAATGTAAAGTTTATAAATATAACATACGGGTTTGTGGATTTTTTTTAAGTATTCAATTTGCATCGTTAATTCCATCACAAATCTCTTAGGTACATTAGGGGGAAAAAATCATTAAACTGATGCCGACTAACAGTAATCAGCAAACAACAGGCTATTTCCAGAAATAACTATTTCCATCAATCCTCAAAACCTCCTACCACTAACCAAATGCTCCATCCATCGTAGGACCATTCTGACCATTGATTCAGTGATAATTTTGCAATGTGGAATTTGTACAGTGCTGTTATTTTTTAAAACACTTTCAAAACTGTCACCTCATTTCATCGTTTACATTAATCTGGAGAGAAAGGCAGGGCAGATAAGGTTTGAATAGAGAGTGACCTCTCTTAACCGCTTGCCATCGAGTTGACTTCTACTCATGGCAGCCTCATGACGTGTGTCAGAGCAGAACTGTGCTCCACAAGGTTTTCAATGGCTGGTTTTTCAGCAGATCACCATGTCTTTCTTCCAAGGCATCTACGGATGAGCTCAAAATGCCAATCTTTCATTTAGCAGCCAAGCTCCTTAATCATTTGTACCACACAAGGCCTCACTTGAGAGGCTACTTTCAATCTGGGGCAACTGACCCTTTGACTTTCAACTGGAGCTTCAAAGGACTCGTTCCAACAAATCATTCTCTTTCCTTTTTTACTTCCAGCCATCTTTGCATCTCTGCTCTCTAGCACAGTTCCCATGCGTGGAATGAATGTATGCGCTTTCAATGTCCCGAAAACCGTCTGAATCTCCAATTGCCATTTAACAGAAAATAGACACTGAGACCCAGAGACATTATGCAAACCATTTAGTGTCACATAGCAACTAACAGATAAGTAAATGCATCAGTGAAAATTTATTGAACCAATTATTAGGTCCAAGGGCAGCGATGGTTCAAGATGTAGAATTCTTGCCTCGCATGCAAGAGACCAGGGTTTAACTTTCGGCCAATACATCTCATGACCAGCACTTGTCTGTCAGTGGAGTTTTGCATGTTGCTATGAAGCTGAACAGATTTGAGCAAAGCCTCCAGACTAAGACAGACTAGGATGAAAGGCCTGGCAATTTACTTTCAAAAATCAGCCAGTGAAAACCCTGTGGATCGCAACAGTCCAATCCACAGCCAATCAGCTACGAGAAACCTCCAGGACCAGGTAGTGTTTTGTTCTGTTGTGCATGGGGTCATCATGGGTTGGGGCTGACCTGATGGCAGCTAAAGACAACGATAGCATTATTAGGTACTGACACACATTTATGATGAGCGCCCAATACTTCTGAGGGTATTCCCACAGGCATATTTCTCACTATTATAGAGTCAGAAAGAAATTATTTTGTGAGTCTCCCCAGGGAAAACCTGGATTCAGATAGCCAGACACATACATACATACACAGATATAAAAAAGGGCATGTACAAGAAGCATTTTAAGTGTTCCCATCAAAGTCTGCACAGTCAATAAAAGGAACACATTTAACCAATAATTTATCGAGCCTCCACATTGTGTCGGACCCTGCTCAGCAAACTGGGAGCAGCAACATTTTACAGTTGTATGTGAAGAAGAGGAAAGAGGATGAAAGAAAACTCTAGTGCCATGCTTAAGGCTTAGAGGAAAAAGAGAGACAGGCCAACAAAATGGGCTTAAGAGACTCAGAAGAGCTTTTCAAAGACAAAAGGCAGTTGGAAGAAAATAGGACCACTAATAATCGACAAGAAACAGAAATCATGAAGACTCAAAAATGAGGGAGAGGGTGAAGTCTTCATCAATCGTCGCTTAAAAAAATATATAGAGGATGTTGAACAAACTGGTATATAATGAAGATGTCGTAAAGGTAGAAGCTAATCAAAAGCTGGTGGTGGAAGTGGCTTGGGAAGTACACAACTCGGGGGGGAGGTGGTGGGAGAGGCTAGGGAGGGGACTGACAGAACCAAGGGACCCACAGGACGTGCTGTTACTGCGATTTCAAATGGACTCTGAGAAGCAGGGAGAGTAAACGTTGTTGAATTGTATACTGATTTGGGGTTTGATGACACAGGTACATGCTGTTGACAAAAATGGCTATAGATGAAGCCTGGGAGAGTTCCTACTCTCTATTCCAGTAACTCTGGGGTTATCCTGGAGTCCTCTCCTACCCAACATCCTCCATGGCCAGTCCATCTCCAAGAACGGTCCATTTTGTCTCCTTTAGTACTCGCCTACCCATACTCCTCTGTCCCCTCTCACTGCCTCCATGTTGACCCAAAACTCCATCACCTTTTGCCTGGTACACTGTATCCTTCCCTCACTTGTTTTCTGTATCTTCTATTGAATCTTTCCAAACCATGTTCCACTCAGCAGCCTGAGTGACCTTTTCAAAAAATTCATCCCAATCATGCATCATGTTTTAAATGAAACAAACACACTTCCTATTGCTCTTGGGATAAAAACCAAAATCTTTTATATGGTCTACCCAGGGTCAAACATGTTTGGACCCCAACCTGTATCTTCAGTGCCAGCCTGCGTCTTGCCTCTCCTCCTTTCTCAATTCACTCTAGACAACATGGCCCCATCCTACCACAGGCCCTTTGCACTTGCCGTTCTTTTAGAATGCTGTCTTGGCACTCTACCTCTCGTTTTTCTAGTTAAATTCCATACATCCTTTAAATATAAACTAAAATGTCACTTCCTCAAAGAAGCCTTCCCTAACCACTGCTTCCTACTAGTGTAAGACAGATCCCTGTATTTAATGCTCTCATAGAAACATGCTTGAATCCGCCAGTACGCTTATCAAACCATGTTATATCATGTGCATTTTTTCTGTTATAACTATACACTAATTAGTGTGATTACTTAATTGCTCTATTTCCTCCTTACTTGATTTTAAGTTTCTGGAAGAAAGGCCATATCTGCTTTTATGCAGAATTTTGGCAGGGGAAAGAATGGAGGAGTGGACTCCCCCAGAAACAGGAAAGCAATTTAACAACTCCATGAAGCTCCATTCACACTGCGTTCTATAAACTTGATGCCTGTCATGGATTGAACTACATCCCTCCAAAAAATGGGTGTATCAACTTGGTTAGGCCATGATTCCCAGTATTGTGTGGTTGTCCTCCATTTGGGGATTGTAATTTTATGTTGAGAGGATTAGGGTGGGATTGTAACACCATCCTTACTCAGGTCACCTCCCTGATCCAAGGTAAACGGTGTTCCCCTGGGGTGTGGCCTGCACTACCTTTTATCTCTCAAGAGATAACTCTCAAGAGATAAAAGGAAAGGGAAACAAGCAGAGAGTTGGGGACCTCATACCACCAAGAAAGCAGCACCAGGAACAGAGTGCATCCTTTGGACCCAGGGTCCCTGTGCCTGAGAAGCCCCTCGACAATGGGAAGATTGAGGACAAGGACCTTCTTCCAGAGCCAGCAGAAACAGAAGGCCTTCCTCTGGAGCTGACACCTTAAATTTAGACTTTTAGCCCACTTTACTGTGAAGAAATAAATTTGTTAAAGCCATCCACTTGTGGTATTTCTGTTATGGCAGCACTGGATAACCAAAACGACTGCCATGGAATACGATGAGGATGGAACCCCCTTCAGGTGTGCGACTGTTTTCACACCTGCAGAGACTACCCTGCTCGGAAGTCAGCCAACCACATCCTATTCCTGCCCTGGAACGTGGTTTGCTTTGTGGCATCTCAGGCCTTTGTTTCCTCTAGCTGGGACGCCCTTCTTTCCTAACAAATTCAAATCCTATAATCCTTTATAGGACCAATTCCATTCTAAACTTCTCCATGACGTACGACCCCGACCCCCTCCTGTGTTCACTGCATTCTAATGGCAGAGGATAATTCAGCAACCTCTTTAAAAGTCTTCATTTATTCAATCAATACAGAGTGACCATCGATTAGATTCCAGGCCCTGGGTGAATACATTAAATAAGAACAGCCTTCCTCATACAGTTGTGCAGTTTCTGTACTGCAAAAAGGCAGCTGGCCAAGGGGGTAGGAGGAAAGAGCTTAAACCTAGAACACTTTTCCAAGTCCTTTGCCAAGGGCAAGTGTTTGCCAGAAGAACTAGGAAGATTTTTCTGTATACAAAAGAGCCGTAGAGTCCTCCAGAGGGAACTCCTTTTTTTTTTTTTTTTTTTATTCTCATAAACATGTCCTATCAATTACCCTGCCTGGAAAAGACAGACACTGTCCTTAACTGTGTGGCACTTAAAATAACTTGTCTCCCTAACTGTTTTTAAACCTCAGGGCATGCTATTTCTCTCATATTCTTTATTCAACCAAAAAGGACTCTCAAGTCTCTTCTGTCCCTGGCCTTGTGTTCTGTGCCGCTGGTACAAAGACGTGCCAGACAAGGTCCCTGAGCTCAAGAAGGCCACAGTCATGTTGACACCCACATTTACGAGACATCCACAGTGGATACTCAGTGTACACATGCTTGCCGCACCATTGAACATGGTGGCTTCTGAGGAACGAAAGACTAAGGAGTCAACCCACGGTAAGTTGTAGTTGTGGTTTTATCCTTGCCTCATGGTATGACCCAAGACCTATGCATAACTGGGCCTCAGTTTCTTCATCTATAAAGCGTGTGCTGTCTGGAGAGGCAGTGGAGTCAGGGGACAAAGAGCATCAGCTCTGGATGCACCTGAATTCAAGTCATGGTGTGCCATTTACTCACTGTGAAACCCTGGGCTAACTACTAAGCCTCACTCAGCTTCAGTTTCTTCATATAAAAAATGGAAGTAATAATACAACTCACCACACAAATATTTGGTTTAATTGAGACAATGATGTAAAGCACTTAGCTGTGGGCCTGGCATACAGCAAGCTCTCAATAAATGTTCACCATAGCTGTGAGTCGGAATTGACTCGATGCAAAGGTTTTTGTTTGTTTGTTTGTTTGTTTTTTATAGTTATCATTATTCTTACTTGGAGATTTTTGAGATACCGTTTTCCTCTCATCCAATACCCTGCCTTCAGTTTTACGAATTCCTAACCATTCAAGACTTATGTGATTTTTCCCCCTACAGTACTCTCAATATTGTCTAGCCATGGTGGAGTCCCTGAGTGGTGCAAACAGTTAATGCATTTGTCTGCTAACTGAAAGGTTGGAGGTTTGAATCCATCCAGAGGTGCCTTGGAAGAAAGGCCTGGTCATCTACTTCTGAAAAATCATTAATTGAAAACCCCATGGGGCATAGTTCTCTGACAAGCATGGAGTCATCATAAGTTGGAAACTGACTCAATAAAAACCAAACCCACTGCCATCGAGTCGATTCCAACTCATAGCGACACTATAGGACAGAGTAGAACTGCCCCATAGAGTTTCCAAGGAGCGCCTGGTGGATTTGAACTGCCAACCTCTTGGTTAGCAGCTGTAGCACTTAACCACTATGCCACCAGGGTTTCCACTGACTCAGTAGTAACTGATATATAGATATATATAGAGAGACAGAAAGAGAGAGAATCTATAGCTAGAGAGGTTTTTTTTGTTTGTTTTTCTGGTTTATTATTATTATTATTTTAAAGATTCACTAAGTAACAACCTAGAAGTTTCGCAAAAATTACTAATATCAACTCCTTGGTAAAGATGAAATTTCCACCCTATACTCAGACAATTTTTCATGGTCTGGCGGAAAAAGATTATTTTTTGCCACATCTTTGGTTTTTAAGTGAACTTAAGAGAAGCTGCATTTTCTTTCTTTTTTTTTTTTTTTTTTTTCCTCTATCTCTCTCTCACTCAAGGTTTAGAGTCCAAGAGGTTATGGGACCTGGATGCAGCAGTCATTGGGGCGTTTATGCTTCATGGTTTTAACCCCCTGGTTTTGGGTATTTCAGCAGCTTAATTCCTCACCAGATACGCTGTGTTGTCAAAAAGTTAACGGGGCCCTAGATTAAAAATATGAATTTTTGGGTCACAATATACTATATGAAGGAGCACAGTGGTTAAACTGCTTGGCTGGTAACCAAAAAGCTGGTGGTTCGAAACCACCAGCCATTCCGCAGGAGAAAGGTTTGGCAGTCTGCTTCCACAAAGATTTACAGCCTTTGTCATCTGGGGTCTTAAAAGCTGGTAAGTGGCCTTCTAAGATGTACCAATTGGTCTCAACACACTTGGAGCAAAGGAGAATGAAGAGCACCAAAGACACAAGGAAAATAAGAGCCCAAGAGATAGAAAGGGTCACATAAACCACAGACTCCATTAGTCTGAGACCGGAAAAACTAGATGGTGTCCGGCTACCACCAATGACTGCCCTGACAGGGAACACAACAGAGAATCCCTGGTGGAGCAGGAGGACAGTGAGATGCAGAACTCAAACTCTAGTAAAAAGACCAGACTTAATGGTCTGACTGAGACTGGAGGGACCCCAGAAGACATGGCCCCCAGACTCTCTGTTAGCCTAAAACTAAAAGCATTCCTGAAGCCAACTCTTCAGACAAAGATTAGACTGGACTATAAGATATAAATGATACTGGTGAGGAGTACAATTCTTGGCTCAAGTAGACACATGAGATTATGTGGGCAGCGCCTGTCTGGAGGTGAGATGAGAAGGCAGAGGGGGACAGGAGCTGGCTGAATAGACACAGGAAATACAGGGTGGAGAGGAGGAGTATGCTGTCACATTATAGCGAGAGCAATTAGGGTCATATAACAACGTGTGTATAAGCTTTTGTATGAGAAACTGACTTGAATTGTAAACTTTTACTTAAAGCACGATTTCAAAAAGGGGCGGGGGGAGATTTACAGGCTTTGAAACCCTATGGGGCAGCCTTCTTCTGTCCTACAGAGTTGCCATAAGTTGGAGTGTACTCGACGGCAATGGGTTTGGGTATTTTGGGTTTATATTGCGTGACAGCAGTGGTGGTTCGGTGGTAAAATTCTCACCTTCCATGTAGGAAACCCAAATTTAATTCCCTGACAATGTACTTCAAGTACAGTCACCAGCCATCTGTCAGCGAAGACTTGCATGTTGCTATGATGCCGAACAGATCTCAGCACAGCTTTCAGACTCAGACAAACTAGGAAGAAAGGCCTGGTGATCTACTTCAGAAAACTATCCAATGAAACCTCTGTGAATCACAGTGGCCTCATCTGCGACTAATCGTGGGGATGGCACAGGACTGGGCAGCATTTAATTCAGTTGTGCGTGGGATTGCCATGCATCAGAGACAGACTCCATGGCAGCTGACAACAGCATACTACATAACAGAAACAACTAGAGTGTGAGTGTGAGTGTGCACACGTGTGCATGTTTGCAGGGGTGCCTCAATACCACCAACTCAGCTGGGATCAGTTCTGTTTTTGGTGCTCTCAACAGCCCATCTGTTGCCATTCTTCTGCCCTTCACACTTGTCACCTCCATGGACCATAACTCGATGTTTGGTTGGATCTTCCCCACTGGGCTATGAACACCCTGACGGCAGGGCTTTCTTTTAGACCTACCTGACCGAGCGCACAATAAAAACACGGTAAGTTTTTGAGGAATGAATGAATCAATGAAGCCCTATCATAACCACCATGGGGTGCCACCGTGAATGCTACTTCTTAAATAGTCTTAAAGTCAAAGTCATAACAAAAGTAACAGCAGTGCTCTTTCTTCTCTGTTTCCCAGCCCCCATTAAAAAAAAATCACAGGAAATATAGAATTAGGACTGGAAACCATTCCCCATCCGCTCCCTGCCTCACCTCCCCCATTCTCTCGTTATACCAAGAGTATCTGGTATCACTTCCAGGAGGCCTCCGGAGACCTGGTAACATTATATATGGTCGAGCTCCTTGGAAATACAATGGAGTGAATTAAGCCTCAGATTTCAGTTTCTAACTAGATATGTCTTGACATATTTTCCTGTCAAACACCTGGAAATATAATAAGCTATGTTTTAATGTTTATTTCTTTCAAATGCAGTTTTTTTTTTTTAACAGACAAATACAAAGTTGTGAGTCCTGAAAAAAATAGGTTTAAATCGCCATCCTAGCAAGCCATTTTTAAAGTAGCACACACAAGTGGTTATTTCAAAGCTGTTTAATGCACTTAGCCAACAGGCGTTAACAGTCTCTTCGGAACAGCCTAACACCTTAAGCTTATTTTCTCGTCTTGGTTCAGATGGATTTTAACCTTTCTAAAAAACTGTTTGCATAGGGTCCCCCTGAACTCTGTACTTTTAGGGCATCCTGTATTTGCATTTTGAGGTTCTGTTACGACAGCAGGAAGAAACCACCTCTGTGCCTTCTTTTCTGGGTAGGTTTTAAGACAATGGTGCAAGGAGCGTTCCTAGGTGGAACGTGGTTCTCCAGCTCCAGGCTGTTTGGATGGAAAAACAGGGCATTATGACTTGGCAGGATCTCCTCACCAAGAAAGTGGGAGAAAAGTGCAGACTGAGGGGCAGAAGAGAGTCAATACCACGTCATACTCCTTGATTTTATTTTAATGTGGCTGGTGAGCAACAGAAACGTAAAAATCTACCTAACTGGAATCAGAGACTCTTGGGGCAGACAAAAGAACCTGGGATTTGATACCTAGTCAACTCCAGAGCTGTCACGAAAGGACATAGGTTCAACAAAGGGAAAGATTTACTGAAAGCCCCAGGCTCAAGTTTAGGGAAGGAGGAACGTACCAAAAGCTCGAGAAACACAACTATAAAATGAACAAAAGTCAATGGACCTGCAATATGACATGAAGTACTTACTATCAGGGAAGGAAACTAAACCAAAACCAAAAAAAAAAAAAACATTGCCGTTGAGTTGACTCCGACTCATAGCAACCCTACAGGACAGAGTAGAACTGCCCCACAGGGTTTCCAAGGAGCGCCTGGTGGATTTGAACTGCCGGCCTTCTAGTTACAAGCCGTAGCTCTTAACCACTGTGCCACCAGGGTTTCCAAACCCAAACCAGTTGCTGTCGAGTCGGCTCTGACTCGTGGCAACCCCCTGTGTGTCAGAGCAGAACTGTGAGCCACAGGGTTTTCAGTGGCTGATTTTTCCCAATGAGATTGCCAGGTCTTTCTTCCAAGTCATCTCTGGGTGGACTCAAACCTCCAGTCTTGCAGTTAGTAGCCAAGCACATTAACATTTTGCACCAGGCAGGAATTCCAGGGAAGAAAAGTGCCACTACTAAATACCCACCTATTTAACAACATCACATTTAGTCCTCAAGATATTCTTCTGCTCAAAATCAACAGCAAGAAATAAAATTATATAAAATTTTTAAAAAGTTCTTCTGATGTTGGTATGTCTTTGTTCCCATTCTACCAATACAGAGACTTAGTTTCATGTCTTGGATGGGGTAGGAGGTCAACCCTGTCTTTTTCTCTGGATGGTTAATGTGCTGGGCTGCTAACAAAAAGGTTGAAGGCTCGAGTCCACACAGAGGTGCCTCAGAAAAAAGGCCTGGCAATCTACATGGAAAAAATCAGCTATTGATGCTGGTGGGCATGTAAAATGGTACAATCACTATGGAAAACGATATGGCACCTCCTTAAAAAGCTAGAAATAGCAACACCATGTGATCCAGCAATCCCGCTCCTAGGAATATATCCTAGAGAAATAAGAGCCATCACAGGAATAGACATACACACATCTATGTTCATTGCAGCATTATTCACAATAGCAAAAAGATCGAAACAACCTAAGTGCCTATCAACAAGTGAGTGGATAAACAAGTTGTAGTACATATACAGAATGAAATACTATGCAACCGTATAGAACAATGATGAATACCTGAAGAATCTCACAACATGGATGAATATTGAGGACATTATGCTGAGTGAAATAAGTCAATCACAAAAGGACAAATATTGTATAAGACCATTATTATAAAAACCCGAGAAAAGGTTTATACACTGAAAAACACAATCTTTTGATAATTTCAAGGGAGGGGATGGAGGGATGGGGAAATCACTAACTAGATAGTAGATAAGTGTTAACTTTGGTGAAGGAAAAGACAATACACAATATAGGGGAAGTCAGCACAACTTGGCCAAGACAAAGTCATAGGAGCTTCCTAGACACACCAAACACTTTGAGGGACAAAGTTACTGGGGCTGAGGACTGAGGACCATGGTCTCAGGGGCCATCTTGGTTAATTGGTATAACATAATTCATAAGGAAAATGTTCTACCTTCTACTTTGGTGATTAGTGCCTGGGGTCTTAAAAGCTTGCAAGCAGTCATCTAAAATACATCTATTAGTCCCATCACATTCGGAGCAAAAGAGAATGAAGAAAACCCCAGACACAGAGATTATTAGTACAAAGGACGAATTGAGCACATGAACCACAGCCTCACACCAGCCTGAGCTCAGAAGAACTAGATGGTGCCCAGCTACCACCACTGACTGCTCTGACAGGGATCACAATAGAGGGTCCTCGACAAAGCAGGAGAAAAATGAAGAATAAAATTCAAATTCACAAAAAAAAAAAAAAAAAAGAAAAAAACACCAGACTTACTGGTCTGACAGAGACTGGAGGAACCCCTGAGACTATGGCCCCTGGACACCCTGGTAACTCAGAACTGAAGCCACTCCTGAAGGCTACCTTTTACACAAAGATCAGGCAGGCCTGTAAACAAACAATAATACACCTGAGAAACATGTTTCTTAGTTCAATCAAGTATATGAGACCAAATGGGCAACACCTGCCCAAAAGAAAAGGCGAGAAGGCAGGAAGGGACAGGAAAACCAGAAGAATGGACACAGAGAACCCAGGGTGGAAAGGGAATGGGGGAAAGTGCTAACACATTTCAAGGATTGTAACCAACATCACAAAACAATTTGTGTATAAATTGTTGAATGAGAAACTAATTTGCACTGTAAACTTTGACCTAAAAAAAAAAAAAAAACTTTAGTAAAATAAAATAAAAATAGATCAGCTACTGAAGAACTTATAGAGCACAGTTCTACTCTGATACACGCGGGACAGCCAGGAGCCAGTCAACTCAATGACTGGTTTGGTTTCGTTTGTCCTTTTTCTCAGTTCTGATCAACCTTCTCACTTGACTTACTGCCACACCGGTTTGGGGTCCTGTACCAGGCTGGCTGCAAACTATGGAAGTTTTTCCAGAAGCCCCTGCTCGCCACCTCTGGTTTCCCGTACGCTTCCTGATTCTCTCAAGCTAGGAAGAAAACTCAGGGCTAGAGACCCTGGAAGCTACCCTCTAAGCTCTGCCAAAGATACTGTGGACTACACCGTGAGCGTTCCTGCTGGGCAAATAAGCTGTGATTGGGCAGGTTACATAACCTTGGTTTACGGTAATTTTGCTTCTTTAAAAAAATGCCATGAAAATCCATCCTTCACTTCAGACATGCTAGGCTAAAAATAGTTCACTCCACCAGTAAGTGTGTGTAATTTTTCCTTTTGTGCCTCCCCCCATCCACTGATTCCTTCCTCTCGGCAAACAAAAATGCTCCAAGACAGACCACCCGTCTACCCTCCGCAAAGCGACCCAGTGTTCTTGCTAAAAGGCACATCTGATTGTTTCACTCCCCAGGCAAACAACTACCTTTTTATCAGCTCCCTTGGCCCAGGAGCAGGAGCTGATGTGGACTGAATCTACTGTGCCCCCCAGCACTGGTCCAAGAGCATTCGGGCCTTATCTCAGTAAATTCCTTAGAGCAACCTTATGAAGTGGGAGCTACTGTTGTCCCACTTTCCAGATGAAAAAATCAAGGCACAGGAAACAGGCCACAGTCTGGTCTGCAATCACTAAAGGCTAAAGACCACCTGGCTTGGCATAGCAAAGTCTTCACAATTTGGCCCCCACTTTCCCATTTCCTCTCCAGCTTTATCCCCTACCACCCCCACCAACCCCCATCCTATACACACATACATACACGCATGCATGCATACACCCCAAACCCTGAGCTCTGGCCGTGCCAAAATTCTCACCGTTCCCTAAACATAACATTGCCTTTCAAGGCTCAATTTCTTTGCATACGCCATTTCTTCCCCCTAAAACACCTTTCCTACCACCTTTCTCAAATTGGCAAATCCCCATTCATCCCGCAAGATCTTCATTTTCTAAATCCTTACTGCATCCTCACTAAGATCTTTCAAGATAGAGATCATGCTTTGTTTGTCTCTAGATCAGCAATGCCACACAAGGCTGGTGCTGAATATCCCTTAAATAAATAAGCCATAATAATAATAAGCAGGCAGTATGCTAAGCACTCTATAAGAATTAGCTTGTTTCTCATAAAAACCCCAAAAGGTAAACACTATTACCATCCCCCACATTACCAAGGAGAGCAACCCAGGCACAGAGAGGTAAATTAACTCACTCAAGGTCACACAGCCAGACCATAAGTAGAGAAATAAATTTTTGGGACTCCAAGAGTTAAGCACTTCATGCTTATACTTTGTGGTCAGAAACAAAGTCTTATTGAACACCACTGACTTATAATAGGGACATATGTGTAAGAGGTTGATTTATAAAAGGGGTGTTATCCATATACAAACAGCAATAACCCAGAAACAAGTTTCACAATGGCTACCTCTGTGACATGTGCATTTAAAAAAAGACTGCTGTAATCACAGAGAATGTCAATTGTCATGAAGGATACAAACATGGATAAGATAGTACCTGAGCTCAAGGATCTCTTTGATCTGGTGAGGAAAATAAGATAACATTGCATACAACTCATGCTGTAGGCCGCTTTTTGAAACATCACACTTATCTGCTTGACCCAAAGATAGGTGCTTCAAATGGGGTCGTGAATTAACACGTTTGTATCCCCACCTATTGTTTCTAGATCAACACTAACTTTTACAATTAATTCAAGTTCCCTCTTCCCAGTATGAATGCTGCAAAAATCTTTTGAGTTACAGACAGAACTTATACAAGGTTACACGCAAGCTATCTCGTCAAAAATAATACAGAGAAAGAAAAAAAAAAAAAGAAAGGATTCATTCTCAAATAGGAGGAAAAAATCTCCTTTCCTAAAAGAAGACCGAGAGCCCTGGATCTAGGATTTCTGAACAGTGTTAAATGCTAATGGTAATCATACTAGTCCCCATAGCTAACGCTATCGTACCAGCAGCCCTCTGTCTTACTGGGGAATAAGATTGATTTTTAAGAATGCTTAGCTCCTTGAGTTCAAATCATGGTGCAAAGGGACTAAATAACTTATATATGTATATACACGCACACATCTACATGTATACGTATACCTATAAAACGCAAACAGATGTATGAATAAATCAGAGCTCAAAATTATATTTTAAGAGCATTTAAGGATACGGTGAAATACTCAAAATATAATCTGAGCTAAAAGATCTGGGTTCAAAAGCATGCTTCAACATGCTCCTAAGCATATAAATGTGTGTGTGTGTATGCATGAAGACTATATACTAAAATGTGAATAGCATTTTTTTGCATTGTAAAATTACAGACAAATTTGATTTATCTCTGCACATTGCTGTATGTTACAAATGCTGTACACTGATGACCTACTCTATTTTTTAAATTAGAAAAATATACGTCTATTTTATGCAACTTTATTTTAAATACATTGGCCAAGTGAAGAACAATCATAAATTCGAAAACAAGGAAGGTTAGTTATGTGCTATTCAATACCAATGCCATGGCACTAAAGATCATTTTCATTTTAAGATAATTGGGAAACTGAAAAAGGAGAGAGAAACTTAACTTAGAACATAAAAGCTTTTGCAGGGTTGAGGTACAAATAAGCAGCCAGGTAAGATTTGGCGAGTCTCTGGTTATTACGTAGGCGACAGGTTAGCGCTATGGCTTAGAAAACCTGAGATCACTTCTCAATCGAGTCCAGGTAAGCCCCAGCAGCGTCTGCACTTTGGTTCCTACGCTTTCCAAAATAAGAAGTGTGGACTAGACGATCCCTAGTGTAGCGTTTGTTTCAGTCCTGAAATTGTAGGATTCGACTAATTTGGAAGCCATGAGCTTCACCAAATCAGAACCTCTTCGAAGGCACGTAATGTGCACCAACTGCTTAATTTCAAGTTCAACTAAGAAATTTCAGCCAACTGCAGGGTAATCATGTTTAAAATTATAAGGCATAATAAGAAGGGCTGCTTTCTACATGTACTTCCAACTGGTAAACCTTGCTGATTGGTTAAGCTTTTGCTTGTCTACACAAATTTTCAAGATAAAACCCTCCTGAGTCTTAAAAAATAACCTACATTGGGAGGTAAACTTTAACAAGCATTCACATAGTCCGTCTCCCCCACAAAAATCTGCCAACAGTTTAATGTTTGTGCTATGCAAAATATTTCTCTAGAAAGGCTGATTAAAAAAAAATTATTATTAATGTGGAATTCTAAATAAAATCACAATGAAACAAGGAGTAAAAGAGGTACATGTGATTTAAAGATTTCAGTAGGAAAAATTAAGAAGGCTGTACACTGATATTAGTGGAACAAAATCAGTACAGTCTAACTCCTAGTTGTATCTATAGGAAAGGTAGAGACAGGTGGCTTTACTACCCATCAGCCTGATTCTTCTGGCCAGAAAGACACCGCTCAGTGCCTTTCAGCAGATCACCAGTTCTACCCACGTGTGGGTTTTCACTGTATGAAAGAGTGAGCCACAAGGTGTCACAGTGAACCAACTGGCAGGGCTGTTTGTTACCAGTCCAGACACACAGGTGGAGCTTCAGGCTTCTGACCAGTGCTGACACAGCTCCCTTGGAGAAGTCGATGCTGGGCTGCAAATTGACAAGTATACCTCTCTAGAAGAAATGGCCGGTCAAGGCCAGTGGGTATGTATTTGTGCTCACACGCCCTTCCCAGGGGCCATCTAAATGGCCTGCAAAGGCTCTGGCAAAGTAGAGAATTTCCATATCCTGTTGTCTCCACTGAGTACTTAGACGGAACAAACCCTGATCACAGCTTTTGCCCAACAGAATGGAGCGCACATGGTCCTGTACACTGGTCAACTCCTTACTTAACCATAGGCATGCCTAAGGGATAATCACAATCTGAAATTTGGGGAAGAGTGCGGGCATTCGGCCAAGCCATTACTCTCCCAGAACAAGGTATAAGATAATTATGTCATCACTACTATATATATACCCTGGTGGCACAGTGGTTAAGAGGCCAGCTGCTAATCAAAAAGTTGGTGGTTCAAACCCAACAGTAACTCCACGGGAGAAAGCCCTGGCAATTTGTTCCTGTAAAATGACAGCCTAGGAAAGTCTATGGGGCAGTTCTACTCTGTCCTATGGGGCTGCTATGAGTCAGAACTGACTCAACAGCACACAGCAAGAACAACAACGACATAACAGCGTATACCCTCGTGGTATTACCAAATATGATAAAAGCACCAAACCAAAGTTCTAGTACATTTTGTTGCAATTTTATTCATTAAATGGAGATATGCTAGTGTGAACCAGAGAAAAAAGATTTTTAAAAATGTTTTAAGAACTCTGGCGGCTCAGTGATTAAAACTTGGCTACTAGCCAAAAGGTCAGCAGTTTGAATCCACCAGCTGCTCCTTGGAAACTCTACAGGCAGTTCTACTCTGTTCTGTAGGGTCGCTATGAGTCAGAATCGAGTCCACAGCAACGGGTTTGGTTTTGTGTGTGTGTGTATGAATAATAGAAAAAAAGATTTTTTAAAAAGCTTTTAAGAAATGAAGAAAAGTTCTGCTTTACATACACTTCTTAAGTACTGACAGAATAGGGATCAGGGGAGCATCACCAGGCTGGTCATCAGAGCTTCCATTTATGGAGTCCCTATAACATAACAGGCATTTTACACATAGTAGCTCCACATCTCACAGCGTAAAACACAGGCTAAGAAAACCACGGCTCAGAAAAGTTAAGACATTTTCCTAAGATCACGCAGCAATAGGAGACAGAGCCAGGGTGTGGGACTCAAACCTGTCTTACTATAAGCCAAACCCAGGTTCAGGACTTTTTATTCTAAGCATGTCACTCTTTTTCCTCTAGAAGAAAAAACCCTGGTGGAACAAACGCAGTGCATATTCCCTAATGAGAAGATGCCTGGGCACACACAACCTGATTTGTGCAAGCATACCTGTCTCTCTCTTTCTTTCTCTCTCTCTCACACACACACACACTATACAATTAGCAAACATAAAGTTATTGTATACCACAGTGTCATATACTAATATAACTGCCATATTTTCTGCTGTGTGAATCACTTCAAATAAGCTAATTAATGGCCCTGAAATCACTTACCTAAGCTGTCAAGCACTCCAGGAAATGTAAGGTATTATCACAATTCATTTCATAAGTCATAGCTGTGGGCCCCCAGGTAGATACAAAGAGAGAGAAGTGCTGGAAGTATCATATGAGAAGAAAAACACTGCAGAAGTATAAATATTTTTAATCAGAAGTAGGGAGATTCCCAACAGATTCACACTACCTGGAAGGCAAAATTCTCAGGTCAACGATTCCTTCACAGAAGAAATTCTCGTTTCTCCCAGCTTCTTTTTCCTGTAGGTCTGTTCGAGTGTTCTATCGGTGAATGCTCACCAGGCAACTAGGCTCATAGATTCTTCTCCAGCTGGAACTGTAGGCAAATGCTTGCAAATGCTTGCAAGGTTCGGGGAAAATTCTGATGTCAGTCAGGACACCTTAGACCAGTGCTGGCCCAACTTACTTACCTTTATTCAACAGATAAGGAGCCCTGGTGGCACGATGGTTAAGCACTCCGCTGCTAACCAAAAGGTTGGTGGTTCAAACACACCCAGTTTCTCCATGGTCCAGCAATCTGCTTCCATAAAGATTACAGCCTAGAAAACCCTATGGGGCACTTCTTTGTCAACTGGGGTCACTCCGAGTCAAAAATGGACTCGACATCACCCAACAACAACATTCAACAGATAAATTTTAAATATCGCCTGTGTTGTATCGTGGTAGCAGTCCATGGGTGGTACAAATGGCTAACATGCTTGGCTTCTAACTCAAAGGCTGGAGGCTCGAGTTCACCCAGAGGTGCCTCAGAAGAAAGGCCTGGCAATCTAGTTCCCAAAAAATCAGCCATTGAAAACCACACGGAGCTTAGTTCTACTCTGACACACAGGGGTTGCCCTGACTGGGAACTGATTCAATGGCAAATTTTCGATCTTTTCCCTTTTTGGTGGCACAGTGGTTAAGAGCTCGGCTGCTAACCTAAAGGTAAGCAGTTTGAATCCAGCAGCTGCTCCTTAGAAATCTTATGAGGCAGTTCTATTCTGTCCTGTAGGGTCACTATGAGTCAGAATTGACTCAAAGGCAACCGGTTTTTGGTTTGGTATGGGAATACAACTGTGAACGATACAAATTAGGTCCCTGCCCTCATGGGGCTTATAGTCTATTGAGGATAAATTGACTTTAAGAAATAAACAAGGACTAAAATCTACAAGATACTGCAAAACCTCAACAACAAAAAGATAAATAACCCAATTAAAAAAATGGGCACAGGATATGAACAGGCATCTCACCAAAGAAGACATTCAGGCAGTTAACAGATAACATAAGGAAATGCTCACAATAGTTAGTTATTAGAGAAATGCAAATCAAAACTACAATGAGATGCCATCTCACCCCAACAAGGTTACCATTAATCCAAAAAACACAACATAGTAAATGTTGGAGAGGTTGTGGACAGACCAGAACACTTATAGGCTGTTGGTGGGAATGTAAAATGGTACAACGACCTTGGAAATCGATTTGGCGCTTCCTTAAAAAGCTAGAAATAGAACTACCATAAGATCCCGCAGTCCCACTCCTTGGAATATGTCCTAGAAAATTAAGAGCCCTCACATGAATAGATATATGTATACCTGTGTTCATTGCAGCACTGTTCACAATAACAAAAAGATGGAAACAACCAAGGTGCCCATCAACAGATGAATGGATAATCAAATTTTGGTATGTTCACACAGTGGAATACTACACAACAATTAAGAACAATGATGAATCTGAGAAACATTTCATAACATGGATGAATCTGAAAAGCATTATGCTGAGTGAAATCAGTCAGTCAAAAAAGGACAAATATAGTATGAGACCACTATTATAAGAACTCAAGAAAAGGTCTAAATGCAGCACAAAACATTCTTTGATGTTTACAAGGGTGGTGAGGGAGGGAAAGGAGAATTTACTAATTAGATAGTTTTTTTTTTTTTTCTAGTAGACAAGAATTATTTCAGGTGAATGGTAGGTCAACACACAATACAGGGGACAGAGTAGCAGGAGCAGAGCTCTGGGAACCATGGTTTCAGGTAACATCTAGGTCAATTGGCATAACAAAGTTTATTAAGAAAGCATTCTGCATCCCACTTTGGTGAGTGGTGTCTTGTCTTGGGTCTTAAACGCTAGCAAGTGGCCAACCAAGATGCATCAATTGGTCTCGACCCACATGGAGCAAAGGAGAATGAAGAACACCAAAGACACAAGGAGGTGAGATAAGAAGGCAGAGGGGTACAGGAGCTGGTTGAATGGACACAGGAAATACAGGATGGAGAGGAGGTGTGTGCTGTCACATTACAGGGAGAGCAACTAGGGTCACATAGCAATGCGTGTATAGGTTTCTGTATGAGAAACTGATTGGAATTGTAAACTTTCACTTAAAGCACAATAAAAAAAGATAGAAATAAACAAAGAAAAATCAGCTGCAATAAGTTCTATGAAGAAAATGAACAGGGTGTATGATAGAAAGTGAGTGGGGGGTGGGTAATGTTAAGTTAGTGTCAAGTGATAAAGGAAGGCCTCTCTGAGAAGTAAACATTTAAGCTGATCGGTAGAGGTCCTTCTGGGTGCTGAGACTATTTTCCTTCATTGTCATTGCTGTCTTTGAGATATCTAATTAATAGCTTGTGAGTATAGCCAACACCATGCCAACTTCTAATTCAAATTAGATCACCTAATACTTATATGGAGCCCTGGTGACACTGTGGTTAAGAGCTCAGCTGCTAACCAAAAGATCAGCAGTTCGAATCCACCAGCTGCTCCTTGGAAACCGTATGGGGCAGTTCTACTCTGTCCTACATGGTTGCTGTGAGTCGGAATCCACTCGGCAACAGGTTTGGTTTGTTTGTTTGTTTGAATACTTATATGAGTTGTTGTGGAGGAGTCAGGGGTCTCTGGGCGGTGCAAATGGCTAATGTACTTAACTGCTAACTGGTTCTCATCCATTTAGAAATGCCTAGGAGGAAAGCCCTGCAGATTTACTGCTGAAAAACCATCCATTGAAAACCCTATGGAGTACAGTTCTACTCTGACACACGTAAGGTCACATGAGTCAGAATCAAGGAATCTACTTGATGGTAACTGTTTTGTTTGTTTGTTTATTTGTTTTTTAATGGAGGTAGCCATATACCCATTCTACTACTGAGGGCAAAGGTCCAGAGATTGGAGGAAGCTTGTAAGTTAAAGCATCCAAGAGAAGACCCTGGTGGTTTGAGCCTAGTAAGCATGTGGTAGGAGAGGAGGTAAGGCCATTGGGACAGAGCAGATCAACAGAGCCTTAAAGCAGAGCAAGGAATTTGGAGCTTATTGCAGGCCTGAGGGGCAGCTGGAGGGTGACAGGATCTCATTTATGCTTCGCAAGTATCACCTTGGTTGTTTACGGAGAACGGGCTGTAGGGTAGAAAGAGGGAGCAGGAAGAGCAGTTGGGAAGCCTCTCTATGCCAAAGAGAGATAATAAATCAGCTGCCATTGAGTTGACTCCAGCTCATGACGACCCATAGGTAGAACTGTGCTCCACAGGGCTTTCAATGGCTGATGTTTTGGAAGTAAATCGTCAGGCCTTCCTTCCACAGCATCTCTGGGTGGATTCAGACATCCAGCTTTTTTTGTTAACAGCTGAGCAGATTAATAGTCTGCACCACCCAGAGACCCCGAAGAAAGATAGTGAAAACCGAACTCATTGCCATCAAGTCGATTCCGATTCAAGGCCAATTCACAGTGACTCTGGAAGACAGAGTAGAACCGCTCCATCGGGTTTTCAAGGCTGTAAACCTTTACAGAAGAAGATTGCCACACTTTCTGTCTCAGAGGGTCTAGTGGGTTCAAAACACTGAGCAGCCAAGTGCCTAACCACTGCACCACCAGGGCTCCTTAAACAGAAAGAACAGAGGCCTAGAATTTCCACCAGAACAGGGAAGACCTCTCTTCTTCAGAGTAGCCTGCCAAATCTTTAATGCTAAGCCTTATGTTTTAAATTGGTAGACCAAAATGCCAAATTATGCTGGTCAATAGGGATACAAAGGCCCGAGCAGGGTGCAGTCGTCATGGCCTCCGATACAGAAGAGGCAGAGGTAATATTGTCTCACCAGCATGCCTCAGGAAAGAACTCCAAATGGGGGAGTTAGAATGTCCCAACCTGGGAATGCTCATACATAGACTCATGTCCCTGAGCCTCAGTTTCCTTATTTGTTAAAGGAGAACCAGAAATGTGTGCCTCTCAGGCTACTGGGATTTATCAAATGAACTCCGTTTTACCTCCAATAATTGGTAATCATTTACTACACAGACAACGGCCTTGCAAGTAGCTACAAGTTGGCTGGAAGGGTAGGAGAGAACCATCGTCTCCTACACCACGAGGAACTTTTGCAGAGTCTGAAGATCCCTGAGGAGTGGGTCAAACTAGAATACAGAGAAGACAAGCCTGCTGGGAGCTCTTTACCCTCCATGTCTTTATTTTCTCCAAGATTGTTAATTGCTTACTTGCAAAGGAAGCCCATACTATGCCCAATTCAAATTCTAACGTACCGTTCTACTACTTACATTGGTCATTATTGGGGAGGGATTGGCATCTCCAAAAATAGGACTGATTTTATTCTCATCCCACTACTGTTTAAAACAATCATCCAAACACCACCTCTTGCTCTTCCAGCAAAGAAGAGGCCAGCATTGCATGGAAATCTAAATATTTTAAGTAAAAAAATAAAATCAGAATGATTACGCATACCATTCTATAATAATGCCAGTGACTCTTCAGATAAAGTAAGCGTACTAAGTTATCTCCGTAAAACCAAAAACAACCAAACCCATTGCTGTCGAGTCGATTCCAACTCATTGTGGAAGTGTAATTTAGGTTATTTTTCCAATACCAGAGTATGTTTTCTATCACTGGCTCCATCCCTTAGGAGTTCACAAGGCCCTATTTAAAAGTAAGTCAGGTATTTCAGAAAAAAGCATTAGAACCAAGTTAGGTAGATAGGGTCAACTTCCCAGTCATCTCCAAGTCAACCCGTGCTGGGAAAAATAAATGTGTCCACATAAGAGATACATACAGGTGAAACTGGGATCCTGGCAGGTACTTATTTCAAGGAAGGTGTTATGGCAAAGTAGTTAAGAGCACAAACTCCAGGGCTCAACTATTAACTGTGTGACATTGAAAAATTCACTTAACTCCTCTGTTCCCAGTTTTCTCATCAGAAAAAAAATACAGATGCTAGTAGTACCTACCTCACAGGGTGATAATGAGAGCTACATGAACTGACCTACAGAAAACACCTAGCACCGTACCCACCAGGTAGTGAAGACTCCATAAACGCTAGCCATTATCATCATTATTGCATTTCAATACACATGTATGCCCATAACACACATGGTGCCTTAGTGGAAGAGTTGGTTTCCATGTCTCCCTTACCTACCAAATTATAAGCTTCCTGAGAACAGAAAATAATCATCACCGTATTTCTAGATTCTAACATAGTGATTGCCTGAAGTATGAAAACTTTCAGAGGAATAACTGAATTTTAAGTATTAAGTGTTGCCTATGTTCAAATGCGTGCAGCCATTATATAAATAATAAAAATTAAAAAAAAAAAACTAGGTTCAAAATGATAAAAACAAAACAATGTCCCAGTCAGAAAAAGGCCAAAGGTATAAACAGTATCTACACACTTTTTTAAATGTTCTCTTCTCTGACAATTCAAAAGGAGATTGTTTTCCCAGATCAACTATTTTTTTTAAACGTGCCAACCAAACTCAAATTAGTAATTTTATGAATCATGTTCTTGACAACGTATAAAGTTGGATGTTTGGGGTTGTTTTGTTTGTTCAGAAAGGGGGTGCTCTGGGTTCCCCACGAAAACTGAGTTGATGTGGACAGCTCTAATAAAAGGGGATTTATAGCCCTGTTCTCCATACAATTTAAATTCATTTCTTTCTAAAACCCCAACAAAAAGCAAGACGCTTTGTAAAATGCGTACTGTTTAAATCTTGTGTCATAATTTGCACACCAAAGAGGGAGAAATTCAAACTTGCATGGATTTTAGCCTGATAAGAATCTGTGTTCAAAGCCAGTTGAGAACCTTCCCCGCCCCCCCCCACCTTGGCTTCCTATGAAGAGTTAGTTTGCAGCAATTTTTAATTAAAAACAGTTCCATAGCAAAAAAAAGAAAAAAAGACTTCAGGAAAATAAAATCAGTACAAAAATCCTGCAATGTGTTCTCTGAGACCGTGTAGAGATCTTGAAAAATAAGAGAGTTTGGAAGTTCTCAGTTTTAAAACTGCACTTTTGGTTTCATTTAACATTTTCAAAATAGCTTTCCTTACCACTACCAGTGCCCTCCCCCCTACTCCTCAGCAGCCCCCTGCGGAAAAACTTGGAGTTTCGTGTTTAACACTGAAAATCATTCATATACCTCAGAGCAATGGCAACATTTGTTCTTTCTAAACTTCCAGGAAACAAACAAAAAAAGTTATCACAGGGCATTTTTTTTTCCCCCACCTTTCCAAAACACCTAATCTCATTTTAACTAGATCCCAACTGAACATCAATGATACCAAGCTAGTCTATGAATAAACATGAGGTTACAACTTGAAACGCCGGGTGACTGAAGTATTTAAAAATGTAGCTGAAAGAAAAGAGGACTCAGAGTCCTCCACCCCTTCCCACCCCCACCCCAGGGAGATTTAGGGTTGAGCTGAGGAGGGTTGAAAAGTCCCCGATGGAAATTTCAAGGTCTTCACACATTTTTAATATTCATGTTAAATCCTCTAAAACCCAAAACTGTATTAAGGCTAATAAAATCCTCGTGTGCGTGGCTTTCCACTGTAATCACAGTTTTCACTTTTGGAGTGGGATGTGTAACGTTGATAAAAGAAAAAAGAAACCTCAAAACAGAAGAAATGTATAAGGGAATATCGATGGTAATTTATGAAGGGATTGAGAAACATTTTCATCTGAGTGGAGACAGTTGTGGTCATTGGAGTGAGGGAACAAGGTAGAGAAAAGTAAACGACAACAAAAATTTTTCTAACTTTATGTAATAAACTTTCTTCCATTCTATACTAAACTTTTAAATCTCATCTCTTAAAATAACGGTCATTATGACGGTCATATATTTTCCTGGTATTTTTATCCATAGCACAGACCTCAGGAAATGAAGAAAAAATAGTTGTGCTTGTTAGTATTGAAGCTTTTTACGGAACAAATACTGACATCTTCAACACAGATTTCCACACCCTATCTGACTGCACTCTCTTGTGCAACGTTAAACTCTGTAATCGCGCAGTTGTGTTCTTCCAAAATACATTTGGGACAGATAGCAAGACCATTCGAACACGTGAATTTTGGAAGTGATCAGGATCAACTCATGCTACCACTCGCAATGGAAAACATAGCCCCCCTTTCAACAAACTGGGAAGTACAGTGAAACTTCCAACAAGCTGGGAATTACAGTCAACAACAGTGATGACGCAAAACTCCAAGAGTTTCTCTTAATTTCATTTTAAAGAGGGGAAGGATGCCCACGCGTTTCTTTATGCAGTTCCGCTGAGATTCGAGGTTGTGAAGTAATTGTGTTTTCTAGAACATTGGCAGCAGCATTTCAACCCTACTTTTTGTTGTTGTTGGCTTTTTAATGCATTCCCAGTTCTTTCAAGAAGGCCAAGTCCTATGATCTCTTAGGCACTGGTTTCCATTTGGCACAAAGATTAGATATCTAAATAATATCAGGTGATAAAATAAATGTGAAGATGAACACTTTAAGAGGAGTGGGAAGCAGACGCCAGAAGCCGCTTCAGCTCGACAGGAGGGACTAACACCCCAAAAGGCACCAGAGCTATGTTTCCCTGAGAAGGTGCCAAATTCAGTCACAAGGTTGCCCTGGTGCTCTTCCTCTTTTACCTACTGATTAACTGATGGGTTCCTCAACTCCTGTCTCTTGAGTAGCTACTTTGTCCCAGGAACTGTCCTAAGCACTAGCTTTAAACAAGACTGATCCCGCCTTCAAGTTGTCCCCACTGTTTGCTGCTTATTTCAGTTTCACTTGGTACCTGGTGGCACAGTGGTTAAGAGCTCGGCTGCTAACCAAAAGGTCAGCAGTTTGAATCCACCAGTCATTCCTTGGAAACCCTACGGGGCCGTTCTACTCTGTCCTATAGGGTCGCCATGAGTCAGAATCGACTCCGCGGCAAGGGTTTTTTTTTGGATTTTGTGAATTTGAACTGGGTATTGTGAGCAAAGAAATCCTATCTCTGCCCTTTCTTCTAGTTCAAAATGCTTTCTGGTAATAAAGAATACCGAAGCTTTTGCAGAAACTGAATTTTATTTGAAAGGGGCACTGCTGGTAATTTGCTGGCAAGGAGGCAAGATCCATCCCAGCTAGTTAGTGAGTGACACAGATAAGTTAGAAACAGGTTAGCTCCCAATCCAGTGCTCTTTAAACTAAAACTACCCAGCTTCTGAAGGGCTTGGGTTTGATTTAATTGGGATAAATGCATTAATCCCCTTGAGAGAAGGCCCTGAATGTCAAGCACAGAGAAGGAGGGTGTGTAGTCTACCATACAGGTAAACTTTGTGTTTTTTTTTTCCACTTTCTTCTCAAGAGAAGGAAGTTTCTAGAAAATTTCTCCAAACTCGATCCAGTATTGATTCATCATAAACGGATTTGCTGCAAGTCCTTTTTACCAAGTTTATATCCACAAAACCAAAAAAGAATGGAGAGTAGAGAGTGTTACACAGGTGTGTGTGTGTGCATGCATGCACCCACGTGCATGAGTGTGTGCTTTTAGGGTGCAAGAAATGATACTATGCCTTATGGAAGTGGGTACCAGAAGAGAGACAGAGAGAAGAATGGTTGGGTCTCCCTCACCAATGGTTGGATGCACTGGTTAAATTAAAAAAGTAATTGTTACTCAACAATTTGATTTTGTATGTGAATAAACTAGTCACTGTTGCTGGATTCCACTGTATTTTATTCCAACCAGCCCCTCTATGGGGCTTAGAACAGCATTATCAAAAATAGTAATTGTTGGTAAAGGCAGAGTGTAACTTTTCCATGAAAAGTTACTTTTTCCAAGTGTTGTCCAATTATACATCATGTTCAGTGTTTAACACTGAATGCTAATATTTCAGTATCGTAGGAGCAATGATTTCATTCTCTCCTTTTTTTATAAGAAATAAAAACAAATATATGGCATTGGGTTTATAACATCATTTACTGCTTGGCAAAAAAGAAAAAAAAAGAGGAAGGTGTCAGGACAATCACTGAGGTAATGATAAAAAGTAATCTGATTAAGGGGCGAAATGTTGGGATTTTTAGGCTCAGGGTTGGCTCTCGAACACACCAGGACATTGTTCATGGTGGCTTATTGTCACAGAGAGGCTTAAAAAAAAATCTCTAAGATACAGTCATAGCAAGCTTCCTTCTTCCAGTTCTTGAGTTGTGAAACGGTGTTTTCTATTCAGAGAAAAACCTTTCAACATAATACCCCATAACCCAAAAGTTAAGCGTTCCTAACTTTAGCCTTCACAAAAGACAACATGTCATGGTGAAAACACATATTATGAAAGGGAAGCTTTTCAAAGATCCTTTCTCAAATGTGAAACAAACGTAGAGATCTTATTCTACTATGCGGCTTTTTATGAGTGGCAGGGCAGGGAAGTCTCCCAGATAAGTCTCCAGTGTCAGAACTGGCCAAATAGTAAGAGAGGAGCACAAGGAACAGACACCAGAGAAATCTTCCTGAGTTCATAACTACAAGAGGATAGAAGAACCTCTTTCCAGAACTCCTCAAAAACTTTCTAAAATGTCAGGTGGACACAGGTTATTTTTTAATTCTGTTGCTGGTCAAGAATTCAGGCAGAATGGCCTCTAAACTTTTTTTTTTTTTTAAACCAGTCATATTTTAAACAGCGTTTTTTAAACTGTATTGCAATTGATGTATGTCTGAACTAGAAGACATTTTTCACCCTCCTAATTCTGAAAACAGGCTACTTCAACCAATAGCTTCTTCAGGGATTTAAGATTCCAACATACGGTGGCAAAGATCTGAATGAAACAAGCATACACGCCCACGCACACACACACACACACACACACACAAATATCATTTAATGCCAACAGCTCACCACCCTAAGCAAAACAGTTAACACTTTCATAGAAGCTGCTGGCTTCTAGGGAGAGCGGTAGTATCAATTACTGTTAACATCCCTGATGTATTAACATGTAAAGAAAATAACAGTGATAAAAACAGCTCAGTTATAAAAAAAAAAAAAAAGTCCTTCTCTAGAAGTCAGCCAATCAGAAAGCAGGTCACATCTTGTTAGCTGGATTAAATCCATTAAACATCATGAATTCTCCATGGCTTGGCTGACAATTTCGGCATGTGTGTTTTATTTGATAATACAACCTTAAATGAGTCCTTTTTTTCAGTCAGGAGTCAATGATCAATCTGAAATTCCACCTCAGCTATTCCCTAAAAACTCTTTGTCATAAATGCTCTGGGCATTTGCGGTCTGCTGAAAAGACTAAATTCCCAGCGAGTTCCACTTCCTAAAGTGACTTGAGTACACCCACAACAAACTCCTTGTAATTTAGTAAGAACACTTCAACACAAAGCCCCAACTTACAGGCACCTGGAAACCCAGCAGCAAGACCCACCAGCTAAGTTAGCAGTACAACAAAGTCAACCGGCATTAAATATTTAAATTGCAGGAGGCAACTCTGAAGTTTTGCATTTAGAAACTTCTGAAAGTCCAGTTCGCCTCCTGCTCCCAGAGTTGCTCTCAGAGGGGGCTGAGTTCCCTCTGGGGTAGAAGGTCACAAGCGTGCAAAACCTGGAGCGCACGCCACGCAAGCGCTGATCTAGCTCCGGGAGGCAGGTAGGGCTCCCTAGGAGGCACTCCCCCAACTAGAGGAGAAAGTCATGACCCCCTCCCTGGTCCAATACAACTGATTTCTGAATTTAACAGTGAAATACACAAACATGGGTCCCTCCAGGGCTAGTTCTGAAAGTATAGAAGGTTCCTCTCCTCTCCCTTCACCTCGACTTTGATGACTTTGAAAAGCAACCGCAGGTCACTGCTGACTTCCTCCAGGATTTGCTAAAAATATATATACATATATATTTTCCACAGGCAAATGATCACAAAATCCCTTGCAATTGTATCTGAACAAACACTAACCAGCGGGACTCAGAGCCTGCAAACCCGCGTCCTGGGAGAGCAGTGTTTCTGGAGACCCGGCTAGAGAAGCAAGTGCTGGGTTGTCTATTTAAAGATTCCGGCAGAAACTGTCCCCTGCTCCAAGAGTTGCTGTGCCTGGAAGCCTGAGCGTTCAAGCTAGTGGCTCCATCCTAGAGCTCCTTCCCACGTATGTGGTAGTATCCAGTGGGACACTTCCCTCCAAATTCATCCTGAAACCCTAGGAAAACCCCATGCACAGCTGGAAAAAAAAAAAAAAACAAAAAAAAAAACACATACACACAAACACACGCCCAGGGCTGAAGTACTTACCTCTGTGCGAGACTGCAGCCTCTTGTTCATCTCATAGATTCGGTACTCTGGCTGCACCATGTAGGGTGTATGTCTCCTATAAAATGGGCCGAAAGGAGAAGAATAGAAGGGGTCATGTGGAGTGCTGGACATCTTGCCTGCTTGTCGAGAATCAAGCTCAAGAGAGTAGCAGGAACGTCCATGCAGAGCACATGGGCTGTGTTCTTCGCAGTACAAAGTAGACACACGCTCACACACACACACACACACAGAGCAGGCAGGCAGGCAGGCACGCAGCCTGAGCACACTGGCTGGGAACTGCTGTGGGGGCCCTCTATAGCCAGGGAGAGAGAGAGAGAGGGAGGGAGAGCGGGAGAGGAGGGAGGGAGGAGGGAGAGAGAGCACGGGAGAGGAGGGAGGGAGCGCAGAGGCTCCTGAGAGGGAGGGAGGGAGGGAGGGAGGAAGGGAGGGGAGGAAGGAGGGAGAGAGGCACTGGATAGCTGTAGGCACCACTGCTTGTTTTAAAAGAAGCGGTTTGTGGAGAGGTCATTTCCTGTCCACACTGGAGCCTAGTTCACAAATATAATTCTGCTCACCGTCAGCCAGAGGTCTCAGGTTTGGATTTCATTTTTTTCTTCCCCCTCCAGCCAGGACCCTACACAACCTGATTGCTAAGCTTGTTAGCATTGAGGTGGTTTAACCGCTGCCTGAGCCTCTCACCCGGACAGCTACACGGTTGTCATGTATCAGAAATGTGATCACTACAAAACACAGAAGCACATCTGAGCCCGTGACTCACTCCCAGGCAAAGCTCCCCCTCTCTCTGCACTAATCCCCCTCTGGAGTTTTGGATTTACTTGCTGTAGTTCCAGGAGCTTATTATATTCTTTCCACTTGGACCCCTTCTCACCACGTCCCCAGCCCTGCCCCATCACCAGGTCCCCTCCTCCTCGTTCTTCTCTCAGACTTCACTCAAGTCCTCTGAGTCAGATGCTAGCCACTGGACTGCAATGGGTATTTAGAGGCAGTTTAAGGGGGCCTGGAAACCCTGGTGGCATAGTGGTTAAGTGCTATGGATGCAACTCTATGGGGCAGTTCTACTTCGTCCTGTATGGTTGCTATGAGTCAGAATCGACTTGACAGCAGTGGGTTTGGTTTGGGTTGGATTTAGGTTACCTATATTCAGGTAACAGCAATCTTTTGAAAAGTGAAATGCCTAAAATAAATGCAAAGGGTAATGTCTTTTTTTACTAGGAGGAAAGAATTCCAAAAGCAGACCTCCCAATAAGATAGGAAAAGCAAAGAAAGAGAAAACTTCCACAAATACGGCCATGGAAAATTCAGTTGAGTAGGAAATTGCAGATAATTGAATGGATCATCCCCAGATAACATGTCCAAGTTGGCTGGAAGCAAGGTCTTTATTTTTGAAGACTGGTAAAGTATATAAATCTTTTCCCCACTGTGGTATATGAGAACTGGAAATAAACCTAAACAGCCCATGGAACAGCAAGGAATCTCTACAGAGAATTAGATCTCTGTAACAATCGGGAGTCCCTGGGTGGAGCAAACTGTTAAGTGCTCAGCTACTTACCAAAAGATTGGTGGTTCAAATCCATCCACAGGTGCCGCAGAAGAGAGTCCTGGCAATCTACTTCTGAAAGATTGTAGCCATCGAAAATCCTGTGGAATACAGTTCTACCCTGCAACACATGGGTCACCATGAGCCGGAATTGACTTTGCCGCGCAGCAACTAGCGCTGGTAAATATGACAATCAAATTCTGTTGGAACCAATGGTACCTGGATACATGCCCCTTGAGCAAAACCCAACCCACCGAAAGTTTCAATGTATTGAGCTAACACCTAGCTAGGACAATGGTACAAAGGAATGAAAGCAGATCACTGAAAAGCACAATGAATGTAAGATCTGAAAGTAAATGCATACAAATGAGACATTTCTTCTTTTTAATAAGTGGATTAATTAACTTTGTGCCCCAAACATGACTTGGGGTATCTCCAAGTCACTCACCAATACTAATTCTGCGATTTACACTCTTAAGAACACTCAGGTGCAGGAATGCCTCCAAATTGCTGGCTGGGTCCGTTCCTTTCTACAATTACATGAAATGCTTGCAGAGTCTAGCCCAAACTAGCGCAGCCCAGCACACAATGTCGCTTGCCAGGATGAGATTAGTGGAGGTATTGTGCTAAGGTTGCTTGGAAATTTTGCAAGAAGACCCCAAGGCAGGCCAGCATGCTTGGTTTCAGGTTTCATAATAAATCCAAAAGCTGGACCAAATTTGCTGTAAGGTTTGTCAAAACATGCAACCTTCTAAAGACAGGATTTCAAACAAATTTGGCCTGATTTATGTTTTGGTATGGTGGCCACTGCAAAACGTAATGGTCCGTCATGTTTAAATTCCAAAACTCAAGACAGTTCAAGAGTTTGTGTTGATCTGGCTATTTCAACACAAGAGTCAAAATAACACCTAGCAGGTGTGAGCAGCCCGATATTGATCAAAAAATGGAAAAGTGCAAAAATTCTAGTTAGGCCATCACTTTGTGAATAAGGTTAAGTTTTGCTCTCATTATTTCTTGCAGGCTGTTCCTAGTTATAATTGGAAATATTTCTTTCTGGTACTACTTAAAGACTCCAGATTCAGAAATACCTGGAACTTGGTCCACATCGTTTGTCATTCCCACAACTTCAACGGTCTCCAGACTGGTCTCCCTGCTCTCAGCCCCACACTTCTCTTGTACGTTGTCAGAATGTGGGCTGTAGAAAAGTGAAACTCATCATGCCTCCTGCTTTTCCCTCCTGCCCATAGGAAACTGTCTAAGCTTCTTAGTGTGGCCCAAGGGCTCATTAAGACTAGCCTCCTCCCAGCCTCTCCAGCCCAGGGGCCCCTCCCTTATGAACTGTTTTGATTACTAATCCATTTACTCAACAGATACTCAGCTAACAGTGGACAGGAGCACAGGCTATATAGCCCCAGCCAGATGATGCTGCAGCCGTGGCTCTACCACTTATTCACGGTACAAACTTTAGCAAGTGCCTCAACCTCTGTTCCTCAGTCATCTCATTTATAAAATGAGGATAATGGTAGTCACTAGTACATAAGATTGTTGCAGAGGATCAACTGAGATAATACATTTGAATATATAACACACCGAATATATATGTTCAAAATACATTAGTTATTAGTAGTCCCTGGAGGCACAAACAGTTGAGCACCCAGCTGCTAACTAACCTGGGTTAGCAGTTCAAATGCACTTAGAAGCTCCTCTGGAGAAGGAGTCTACTCCTGAAAGATCACAGCTACTGAAAACCCTGGAGGGCAGTTCTGCTCTGAAACACGTGAGGCCTCCATGAGTTGGAACTGACACAAAGGCAATTGGTTTGGTTTTTTTAAGTATATGCTTAGAATTCCTGGGTGATGCAAATGGTTAGCTTGGCTGCTAACCAAAAGGTTGGAGGTTAGGGTCCATTCAGATGTGCCTCAGAAGAAAGGCCGGGCCATCTACTTCAGGTGAAAAAAAATCAACCCTTGAATACCCTACAAAGCACAATTCTACTCTGATACCCGTGAGGTCACCATGAGTTGGGGTCAACTCAAAGGCACCTGGCTGTATGGTTGATTGGTAATATATACTTAGACACTAGAGGATCAAACACTACAGCCTTCAGTATGAATTACATCTCAACATAAAGAAAACAGAAATCCTCACAACTGGACCGATAAGCAACGTCATGATAAACGGAGAAAATATTGAAGTTGTTAAGGATTTCATTTTACTTGGATTCACAAACAACCCCCATGGAAGCACAGACAAGAAATCAAACGAGGTATTGCATTGGGCAAATCTGCTGCAAAAGACCTCTTTAAAGTGTTAAAAAACAAAGACATCACTTTGAGGACTAAGGTGCGCATGACCCAAGCCATGGTACTTTCAATCGCCTCATATGCACACAAAAGCTTGACAATGAATAAGGAAGATAGAAGAAGAATTGATGCCTTTGAATTATGGTGTTGGTGAAGACTATTGAATATACCATGGACTGCTGGAAGAATGAACAAATCTGTCTTGGAAGAAGTACAGTCAGAATGCTCATTAGGAGTAAGAATGGTGAGACTCTGTCACATACTTTGGACATGACATCAGGAGGGACCAGCCCCTGGAGAAGGACATCATGCTTGGTAAAGTTGTCAGCAAAAAAGAGGAAGACCCTTAGTCAGAAGGATTGATACAGTGGCTGCAACCAGGGGCTCAAGCGTAACAATGATTGTGAGGATGGCTCAGGACCGGACAATGTTTCATTCTGTTGTACATAGCATTGCTATGGTTCACAACCAACTCGAAGGCACCTAACAACAATAACTACACTAGAGGACATTGGGAAGGCAAAATGGACACAGTATAGAGGCTCCCTGTCCTACTGCCCCTTGCAATCTTGTGGGAGAAGTGGGGAGATAACACAGAATAACAAGTAAACATTTAGAAATATAATTTCAAATTGAAGCATGTACTATGAAGGAAAAAAATCAAAGGAAGAGATAGAAAATAATTTCCCCTTTTGGGTGAGCGGTATGCCTTCTATATTTGTTTATATAGAAAATTCACAATTGTTGTCATTTTTAAGCACTCACTATATACCAGACACTGTGCTGAATGTCTTACCCACATGTTGTTGTCAGGTGCTGTCAAGTCGGCTTCAACTCATAGCGACAACAAAAGGAAACACTGCCCAGTCCTGTGCCATCCTCACAGTCGTTGCCATGTTTGAGCCTATTATTGCAGCCATTGTGTTAATCCATTACACAAATTCTCTTAATTTCACATTAAACCTATGCGATTGATTCAATCAGTATTATCACTTTACATATACAGAAACTGGAATTTCAAGAGGCTAAGAAAGTTCTCCACAGTCATGCAACTAATAAGTGACACATACAGAACTCAGACTCAGGCAGCTTGACTGCCTGGGCCTTAAGCATTTTGCAGCTGGGAGCCCAGTCATCTCTGTTCCTTGTGCCTGGTGGCCAGCATGTTGCTGAGCCCATGGTAGGTGCTCAAAACGTACGAACCTCAATAAATGCAAGAAGAGGCAAGAGGATGAGGTGACTCCCCTCACCTGGTGTTCATTCTTTTTCCTGCTAAATTTCAGGCCTCCATTGGCTCCTTCTGTCCACTCCTGCCTTTTTCCCTGAAGCCTTGCAGAACCACTCCCACCTTTCTTGTCCTCCAAAATCTCCTAGCACTTATTCCTGGAGCCACACCATTAGGTGTTTAATCTTTTTCCCATCAGGTTACCTGGTTGATTTTGTTATTTGTCTGCCTGTCCTCTTTCCCTTGCTTCTTGTCTTCTTCTGGACCAGCGTTGAGCCTGAAAAGTGAAGGGAAGGAAGTACTCATTTTGAGACTGCCAGTCAGTCTTACAAATATAATACCTGTACACCATAAAAGAATGAACCAGCCTAATCGGCAGTGTGGAAGCTCTGCTACCCCCCAAAATTGAGCCATGCTAATTCACGGACTACGTCGAATATTGTATATGCTCCACAATTCATGGTGCCCTAAAACCTGGCCTGGCCTTTAAGCTGGGGACCCCATTTAGCTGAATTCACCTTAGATCCTCCCCACAATGCTTATTTTACCTTCGATTTGAACTAGTTGCCAATAATTAAGGATTTCACTTAAGGTTTGGATTTTCATCTTCTGTTGAAACATCAGAAGATCTGGCAACAGTTGACCCCATCCACCCCATCTGTGTGGCCACGCTCAAAGATCTGCGTGTTAATGCTTGTGAGTTCACCCTGGTCACCACCCCTCTCTATTGCCTTCATCAGTGGTCTGGATTTCCATTTACCTGCCTGACTTCTCTGGATCTTAACTCATTGTCCCTTTTCTTAATCCATCCATTTGCACCCCCTTCCAATTCCTCCCACCAACCTGTTTCCTTCAGAACCCTAGATTTCTTACCATTCCTCTTTTTCTCCACTCTGTTCTTCTTACCTATTTCTGTGTCCTACATTTTTCTCTCTGCCTCTTCATTCAATACGTATTTAACTACCATGGCGCAAATGGCTAATGCACTTGGCTTCTAACCAAAAGGTTGGCAGTTCGAGTCTACCCAGAGGATCCAAGGAAGAAAGGCCTGGTGATCTTTACTTCCAGAGCCCAGTTCTACTTCTGACACACATAGGGTCACCATGGGTCGAAATCAACTCAACAGCAACTGGTTTTGTTTTTTGGTTTATGTGCAAGGGACAGGTGGGTTGGGGGGAGGTAAAGATAAAGACATATAAGACATGGTCTCTGCCTTCAAATGATTTACAGACATGTGATACATGCTCTCTTCATTGATTAGTGTACCAAGTGCTGTGCCAGGGGCTGGAATACAGCCACAGGAAGAAAACAAAACTAAACCCTGGAACAACCCCCAATCTCATGATCTTTACAGTAGAGAGGCAGTATAAGATAATGTTTTAGACAATGGACGTTGGAACTCACTGACTTAGCTTGAGTCTCAACTCCTGTGTTTAACTGTGTGACCTCAGGAAATTAACTTCTTTGTGAGTCAGTTTTCTTATCTTTAAAATAGGGATAATAATGACCCTAGGATTCTTAGGAGGATTAAATAAGTTAGTACATGTAAACGGCCCTCAGTTAATGCAATAGAATTGTTCCTGGCATTTACTAAGTGCTGGTAATTGTTACCATTATTACTAAAGAGTGATGGGGGCTAACCAATCTGAGAACTAGAAGGCAAGTAACACGGTCAAGTGTAGAGAGCAGCCTGTGACAGAGTGTAAGCATCATCAGTAGGCATGGGGCAGGAAAGACGTTAAGGCATTAATACAGTAGGCACTTTCAAGTTTACAAATGAAACACAAATTTACAAAGCACCTTAAAGAAAGCGGAAATTCATTCAAACTGTAGTAAAGTGAGGGAGGCTTTACAGAGGAGTTGGTATTTGCTTTTATCCTAGAAGGACGAGTGAAAAAGGCAAGCCTGAAAGTCTGAGCAAGAAATGCCAAGCAGAGGGGACACCATGAATGCGTTTGGCATCAATTTAGACCAAGTAACTTTGTTAAAGTTGATTCTGACTCATGGAGACCCCTTGTGTGCAGAGCAGAACTGTGCTCCATAGCATTTGCAAGGTTGTGACCTTTTGGGAGTAGATTGCCAGGCCTGTCTTCTGAGGTGCCTCTAGGTGGATTAGAACAGTCAACCTTTCAGCTAGTAGTCAAGCGCTTAACTGTTTACACTACCCAGGAACTCTTTTGTGAAAGCAGAAACAGTTTAAAAAAACAATGTTGAAGATTAATTCTAGATACTTTGTGTGCCGTTTTAAGGAATTTGCATGGGCACTGGGCATTCAGAAAATGACCAGGTGTTTTGTTCAAGGGAGCTGACATGCAAATACGAGGAAGTTGAATCGAATGCAGACAGTTTCAAGAACTGAACTATGCTTTGAGTTAGATTGAGAACTTGCTATCAGTCAACAGAATCCTAGCATACATCTGTCCAGAGATTCTCTCTTGGGACATACGAAGAAGACTCAAATTCAAAGCAGAAAAAGCTCTCTCATTGCTCTTGACTACCACCTAGAATTAAAATGTTTAATGACTTTCTGGAATTCTTAAAGGTCATCTCTACAGCATCAATAGTCATTGTTCAGATATTTAAAATGTACAAATCGAGCCCATGGTTGACGAGAACATTACTGAGTACATCAAAGGGTCTAAAAATGTGTCTCCGCCCTGCAGTTTTGGAGGGGCCATGCACTTCCTTTCTGGTGTCGTTTACTTCTATTCTATGATGGCCTCTTGTCTAAACCAAATATAACAGTCGATTGGAATAACTAAGGAAACCATAGCCTATGAGACCGGCTTGTTTCTCGAGTAACCACAGTGAAATTCAACTCCCTAACTTGGACCATTCAACATTCATTTAATCATACCCTCTTCTGTCAGACTTCTCATGAGCTGGTCCTTGCCTACCTCTTCAGCCACACATGGTGCCTCTCTTCCCCTCTTCATAGAATCCTTTCCATTTCATTCCTGGGACACACCTAACTCTTTGCTCTCGATTCTAGAACCCCCTTTCTGTGTCTGGCACGGCTGACCCCTTCTTAGCCTGCAGTCTCAAGGCGTGTTATCCAAATATCCTATCCAGACTCCACCACTTTCCACCGTTGGATTGTGTTTGTTAGGCCATTAATACTGATCACAATCTGTAGCCATGTCACTCTTGGCCTTTTTACTTGTCTATCATCTGTGTCCACTATGAGAATGTAAATTCCACAAGCGCTGGTGACATGTTGGTTTTATTCACCAATGTACACTCAGAGTTTAACATGATCCTGGCACGTGGTGGGTGCCCAGTATATTTTTGTAAAATAAAGGGGTGAAAGCTCAGTAGGATGAGTCCCAGAAGCTGTCCTAGTCATGTGTATCCCCTAATTCCAGGCCAGACTATCCCTATAACAGGGATGTATAACAGTCATTATCCATCCATGCATTTATTAATTCAGAAAGCATTTATTGGGTACTTACTACAAGTCAAGTGCCATGCTAGGTACCGGCAAGAAAAAAGGCAGAGAGGGAGTTTGATAACTTAAGAGAGTTCCTTTCCAGGGTCCACTTCTCCAAAAGACTCTTTGTCATCATGATTTGTTTAATATCCAAAAGATCTCAGAGTTGCCACGGAGGCTTCTGAATCTACTCCTGACCTCAGGAGATCATGTGGATGAGTACCAATGACGTTGCAGCCTGGACCCTGTTGTCACATCCTCACTGTGTAATCTGCGCAAGCAAAGTCACTGAAGCGAGCTTTGGTTCTTTGTTTGTAAAGAGGAGATAATAGCACTAATCTCTTAGGGTCATATTGGGAATTAAGGAAGAAATTGTCTGCTTAATAGTAATAACTACCATGTTTTAACAACCATGTTTAACCATGATTGTGAGGATGGCACAGGACCAGTCTGTGTTTTGTCCTGTTGTACATAGGGTCACTGTGAATTGGAACTGACTCAGTGGCACCTAACAACAACAAAAACAACTATACTTTTACCAAAAAAAAAAAAAAAAGTGTGTGTTATACATTTTTCTGCCGTCTGAGCCCTTTCCTACCCCAGGCATTTTTGTAAGCACGCTATGCTAATTTTTTTTTCTTTTTTTTTTTTTTTACAGCAAGTAAAAAAGTAACATAGCATGCTTACCAAATACCTGGAGTGGAGCACTTATATAGCTGTTATGAAGTATCAGGCACTGTTCCAAATGCTTTCAAAATATTAACTCATTTAATGCTGGTAACAGCCACCTAAGACAAGGACTATAATTGTTTCTATATTAAAGCTCAGGAAACATAAGCACTGAGAGGCTAACTTGCCTAAGCTTGCTGTTAGTTGCCTTCGAGTTGGCTCCAACTCATGGAGACCTTCTGTATAAACAGAAGGAAATGTCACCCAGTCCCGTGCCATGGTCATGATCATTGGTATGTTTGAGCCCATTGTCGTAGCCATTGTGTCAATCCATTTCACTGAGGGTATCCCTCATTTTTGCTGATCCTCTACCAAACATGATGCCCCTTTCTAGCAGTTGGTCTTTCCTGATAACATGCCCAGAGTAAGCAAGATGATGTCTCTCCATCCTTGCTTCTAAGGAACATTCTGGTTGTATTTTTTTCTAAGACTAATTTGTTCATTCTTCTGGTAATCTATGGTTTATTCAATATTCTTTGCCAATACCACAGTTTGAATGCATCGATTCTTCTTCTGTCTTCTTTAAGCGTACCCAATAATAGTAATAGGTGGAACCCAGATGAGCCCAGGTAGTCTGGCTTCTCCCTGTTGATGCTCTACAACAATATGGTCCACAGCCTCTTTTTACCTGTCCATCTCCACAGTGGTTTGTGAATTGCTTGAGAGCAAGCCTCTTCTAGTATATGGTCTCATAGACAAGCAACACATTTTTAACTGAAGGAATAAAAATATAAATGAGAGGGCCAGTATAGCACAATGCAATAAAATTCGAAACCCTTTGGCTTACAAGCAATAGAAAGCTCACTCTAAATGTCTGAAACAAAAAGGAAAAGAAGTGAATTTATTGGTTTATGCCACTAGAAAAGTCAGAATATTCTGAATTCAGGTTCACTGGGATCCAGGGGTTCAACTTATGTCGTCTGGACTTGGACTCTGTCATTGCCCCTACAGGCTTTGTTCTCAAGGAAGTTTGTCCCTGTGGTGGCTGAGGGCTGGGCTTATATTCTCCCAAATTAACCCAGCAAAAAGTGAGGTCTCCTTTGCAAAAGTTCCAACAAAAATGCTGGCCTTAAACCTAATGCCTGATTTGGACATAAATGCTTATATCTAAGTCAATCACTGCAGCTACGGGGTGGCCAGCCCTGGGTCATGTGTCTCCCTTTTCACCCTGGGCCAGAGTGAGGCAGGGTCCTGTTATTAGAAGGAAGGGAAATGGATCAAGCATGCAAAACCACCATATCCAACCTCAAAGAGCCTGGACTATCTCACAACAATGTGAGTTGGAAGAGAATAAGGTGACCCAGCCTGTTGTCCTTCCTGTACACATATGAGTAATACTAACAAATGAGGGCATCATTTACTGATTGTCTAGTAATTGCCATGAAGATGTAAAGCCTGGTGCTTTATATAAAATTCTATCTTTCGGGTCTCACAACATCTCTCCTTGCCTGAAGGAGCTATTCTGGTGGAATATGGTCCTATTTAAGTTACCTGTAAGATCTCTGAGGACAGGTTCTGTATGGACGAATCTTTATACAACACCCTCCCCCCAAAACACAGACACACCATGCTATACTGCTAAACCACCCTTGTCCCCAATAAAATGGGTGGCAAAGATTTCACAAATAAGTAAATGACAGCTTGTATTAGCTCAGTCACTGACTATTACAACTTTTTTCTGTGGTACTAAAAATACATTTTACTCCCTGTGCTGTTTTACCAAGCCTTTCTTCTAGCCACCTCCCAATCTGCCAGAGGAGTCACTGAGTGATACAAATGATTAACACATCTCAGCTACTAACTGAAAGGTTGGCAGCTCCATTTCACCCAAAGGTACCTCGGAAGAAAGGCCTGGCCATCTATTTCCAAAAAATCAGTCATCGAAAACCCTATGGAGCACAGTTCTCCTCTGACACACTTGGGGTCGCCATGAGTCAGAACTGACTCGGTAGCATCTGGTTTTAATCTACCAGAACTAGCCTCGCCCCTCCTGATTTTGGCTACCTGCCTCCCTTCCAGCTTCTCGGGAGAGGAGCAGCTTACTGCTGATGCCAGGATTCTGACAGACACCCTGAAGGCGGGAGGACAGACAGTGTTGCTGCACCAAGTCTCCCCGCGGCTGCAAAGGACAAACGTTCTTCTTCGGGAGACTTGGACCTACACAATCACTCAGGAACAAAGGAGCCCGGTGCCCTCGCCTGCTTGGAATTGACTTTTTCCTCCCTTTATTACTGGGACTGACATCTGAAGCGTGTGTGTACTTTTCTTTCATAAAAGCCAGACCCTAATCCAAGATCAACTTATTCTGGAAAATAACTGCACACAATGGTATGTTTTCCAGAACCAGCTAGGTTTCCCCCATCATCTGCCCTCCATCTTTGAAGTATTTAATAACCGACATAACTTGGAAAAATTACTGTGTCCCTCAACACCTCACCTACTGTCCCTGCCGTTTGCTGGGGACTTGTCATTTGGCCACTGCCTTTATCACTCCTCTTTGCTTTTATCTACTTTGCTTCCCAAGTCAATCGTCATTATACAGTTTTCTACACATCATTTTTAAGGGACGTGGAGAATTTCTGTATATGAATGAACCATAACCGATCTAACTGTCATCTATGGTTGGTATTTGCGTTATTTCCATTTTTTCACTCATATAGCCATTCTTGGGTGAATATTTTTACTTTTTTGGTACACCCAACACTATTTCCTGAGAACAAAAAAAGTGAAATTGTTTTATGGGAAGGGGTATGTACCTCTGTAAACCTTTTGCTAGGTATTGCCAAATTGCCTTATGAATGAATTTTACAGAAAGAGTATCATCAGCAGTTTTTAAGTTGGTTTTTATTTTTATGTTGGTAAGCATGATGGAGTCCCTGGGTTGTACAAACTGTCAATGTGCTCAATTGCTAATCCAAAAGGTTGGAGGTTCAAGCCCATCCCTAGGCACCTAGGAGGAAAGACCTGGCAATCAACTTCAAAAAAATCAGTCGTTGAATCAATTCAATGGCAATGGTTTTTTTTTTCCTCTTTTTGCTGAAAACCCTAGGGAACACAGTTCTACTCTAACACACATAGGGTCACCATGAGTCAGCTGATTCAATGGCAACCAGTGTTAAGCCTGATACATACTCATGAAGCAAATTCACGCAATCCTTCAAAAGAGAAAAGCATGAAACACTTTTGAATTTCTCCACTGCACACTTTGTGCAGTGTGATGGGCATTTCGTTTCTCTGAGGACATGTGTGAGCCCTCCAGTTGCAACACCCCCACTGGGAGCTGGGGGAAGAGTCTCCACTGTGTGGCCAGCCATGTGTACTGTACCTAACAAATCTGATTGTTCTCTAATTTTTCACTATCAAAAACAACCGGGCAATGAACTCTTGACATTCATCCTTCAGGTCTGGGGGAAATGCCACTTCTTCCTTAGGATGCCTTCCCTGACTCCCCAGTCAATATTTCCAGTTATTCTCTCTCTAGCCCCCTGTTTTTTTCTTTCCTTGTATTCATTATTATTATGCAAGTATGCATTTAGTCTCACATATGGTTTAATGTCTATGTCTGTTTCTCTCAATAGACTCTAAGAGAAAGTCACGCTTAAAAAACTACCGAATACACAGACCAATACCTGAAATGTTGTTGTTAGTTGCCATCAAGTTATCTCCCAACTCCTGGAGACCTCAGGCACAACAGAGTGAGATGTTGCCTGGTCTTGTGTCATCCCTGTAATCTGATCAGACCATCGTGATCCATAGGATTTTGACTCGCTCATTTTCAGAAGTAATTGCCAGGCCTTTCTTCCTAGTCTGTCTTAGTCTGGAAGCTCTGTTGAAACCTGTTTAGCATCATAACAACGATCATGCATGCCTACACTGACTGACAAGTGATAGCTGTACTTAAGGTGCATTGACTGGCATTCCATCCTGGCCTCCTGCCTGGAAGGTGAGAATTCTACCACTGAATAACCAATGCCTCTCCTGGAGCATAAAAATAAATAAATAAATACATACATACATACATAGTTCTCAAGTTAACACACCTTTGCAAACATTCAAACTATCTGCTTTGAGTATGTTTGCAAAACTAATAATAATAATAAATGACTTAAAAGATATTTAAATACTTAATTTACTGTATTATCAAATTCCTCACTTGCCCCTTTGATTTTCCTCTCTCTGTCAGAATACCTTTTATCATTGGTCTGTAAGAGCTATTTGTATGTTAAGAATGTTAATCTCCACTCCAAGATTATGTAAGTGTTTATCCGTGAGTTTTGTCATTTTAATTCCATTTTTTATATTTAAATTTATAACCCATCTGCAATTTAATTTGCTATCATATACAAATTAATGATGAAAATTTATTGTGTTTCCAAATGATTCTTCAGGAGGAGTCATCTCATTTATTGAGCAATGATAGCATATCCGCATTGCCCTTACTGTTGTTGTTAGGTACCGTCTAGGACATTCTGACTCATAAAGAACTTACGGACAACACATTGAAACACTACCCATACCTGTGCCATACTTACATCTGTTGCTCTTTGAGCCCATCGTTACAGCCAATGTATTAATACATCTTTTTGAGGGTCGTCTTCTTTTTCTCTGACCCTCTACTTTTCCAAGCATGATGTCCTTCTCCAGGGACTGGTCTCTTCTGATAACATGTCCAAACTACAGGAGACAAAGTCTTGCCAGCCTCCCTTCTTAGGAGCATTCTGGCTGTAATTCTTCCAAGACAGATGTGTTCATTCTTCTGGCAGTCTATGGTATATTCAATATTCTTTGCCAACACTATAAATTCAAAGCCATCAAATCTTGCACCGTCCTTATTCATTGTCCAGCTTTCATATGCATATGAGCTGATTGAAAACACCACAGCCTGGGTCAGGAGGACTTTAGTCCTCAAAGTGATGTCTTTGCTTTTTAACACTTTGAAGAGATCCTTTGCAGCAGATTTACCCAATGCCGTATGTCATTTGCTTTTTTGACTGCTGCTTCCATGGGGGTTGATTGCGGATCCAAGTAGAATGAAATCCTTTCAATATTTTCTCCATTTATCATGACGTTACTTATTGGTCCATTTGGGAGGGCTTTTGTTTTCTTTATGTTGAGGCGTAAACCATACTGAAGGCTGTAGTCTCTGATCTTCTTCAGTAAGTGCTTCAAGTCCTCTTCACTTTCAGCAAACAAGGTTGTGTCATCTACATAACGCAGGTTGTTAATGAGTCTTCCTCTAGTCCTGATGCTGTGTTCCTCTTCCTATAGTCCATCTTCTCAGATTATTTGCTCAGCACACAGATACAATAAGTATGGTGAAAGGACACAACCCTGACGCACACCTTTCCTGACTTTAAACTACGCAACATTCCCTTGTTCTTGGTCAATGACAGGTTCCGCATGAGCACTATTAAGTGTTCTGGAATTCCCATTCTGTGAAACGTTATCCCTAATTTGTTACGATCCACACAGTCGAATGCCTTTGTATAGTCAATATAACACAGGTAAACCTCTTTCTTGTATTTTTACTTTCAGCCAAGGTCCATTTGATATCAGCAATAATGTTCCTCCTTCTAGGTCCTCTTCTAGACTGCGCTTGAATTTCTGGTAGTTCCTGTCAATGTACTGCTGCAACTGTTTTTGAATGATCTTCAGTAAAATTTTACTTGCTTGTGGTATTAATGATATTGTCCAGTAATTTCCATATTCCATCGGATGACCTGTCTTTTGAATGGACACGTATATGGATCTTTTCTAGTCGGCTGGCAGGTAGCTGTCTTCTAAATTTCTTGGCATAGATAAGTGTGTGATTCCGGCTTTGCATCTATTTGTTGAAACATCTCATTAGGGTGTATCTGTATTACATATATCTTATTTAATCCTTACAACAGTCCTGTGGTGTGAAAATTAATATAGATTAGCTTCCAATTTTTACTCAAAGAAGGTAAAATAACACAGTAACCAGCTGAAATGGGATTTGAACTCAGGTTAGTCTGACTCTGCAGCCTACATTATTACTCACAATATCATATGGACTTATAAAACACTAATTTCTTTCGTATTCTTGGTTTAGTTTCTGAACTTTCTATTCCGTTCCACTGATGTGACTCTATCTTGCACTAGTGTAATGCTATTTTATTAAATCTCTTTTGATGTACTTTAGTAAATTTTTATTATTTTCCTAAGTTTTATAAATTTCTTGTTGAATTTATCCCTCTATTTATTCTATTGTGAATTGTTTCCCATTGTGTTTTCTGATTATTTCTTTTTTTTTAAGAAGGTGATTAATTTTTTTGGCATATTATTGTAACCTTAAGCTCCATGAATCAACTTTGTTTTTAAGGCTCCTCGGTTGACTTTCTTGAGCATTTGAAATAGGCAATTTTACCACTTGCGAATAGTGATTATTTTGTTTCCTTCTATGCGGTATTTATACATTTTATTTGACTTTCATGTTTCATTGCTTTGGCTACAACTTCCAGAATATTGCTAAATTTATTGTGGCCATGCAGACGGCAGATATCATTTTCTTATTCCTGAATATAAGAAAATTGCCTCTAAGAATTCACCATGACATAAGATTTTACTGTTGGTCATCTCATGGGTTATCAGTGGAGAAGCCAATGGCAGGGAGGCTGAAGGCAGAGGCCTGTCCTGAGGTGGCCGAGAAGAGGCCTGTCCTGAGGGGGCCAAGAGGAGGCCTGCCCTGAGGGGGCCGAGGGGAGGCCTGCCCTGAGGGGGCCGAGGGGAGGCCTGCCCTGAGGGTGCTGCCAGGAGGCCTGCACAGCCAAGAGGGGGCCTGCATGGCAGAGATAAGAGCCTGCTTGCTTGCAGGGTGGAGAGGAGCTGAGAGACTCGTCCTGCACTGAAGAAGTGAAGAATGTGCTCTCCACTTCGGGGGAGCCTTTCAGACTTTGCCTACATGCTCCCTGACCCTGATCCTGAGTTATAGCCTGTTGACCCTGATCCCAAGTTTGTAACCTGTTACTTCCCTAATAAACTATACAATTGCGAGTATGGTCTATGAGTTCTCTGTGGCCACTGCAATGGATTATCGAACCCAGTAGAGAAGTAGAGTCCCATGGGAGGGCCAGCTGGTGTCAGAATCAGTAAAAAGGTTCAAGGGTGGAGGTATGTCTGACCTTCCCCTCACAGGAATCACCTTCGGGCTGATCGCGATCCATAAGGAATCTAGATAATTTCTGATGCTTCTCCTACCATTTTACAATACCACACTCTTTATTGACTAGTTTTTCCACTAAAATGCCAACTGTCTTTCACTAAGCGGGTAATACACTTACTAGTTACAAAAAGAAATTAAGTCAGAGATTACTGAAATCTTAGAGAATAAAAGAGAAATCCCATCAGCATAGCTTGTACTTTGTATATTATATTTACATGAAACTGAAGGAGTAATTTCTATTTTTATGTTTGTGTATTAGTTTATCCATTTATAATAATAATCACTATAGAAGACTATGAGTTTGAGTACACAGTGTCGCTGAGTCAGAATCGATTCGACGGCACCTAACAACAAAACAACGTATGTATAGATACATATACACACAAATATACACGCATATACACATATAGCCCTGGTGGTGCAATGGTTAAATACTCCGCTGCTAACCAGAAGGTCAGTGGTTTGAACCTACCAGCTGCTCCTCTGGAGAAAGGACCTGGAGATCTGCTCCCATAAAGATTACAGCCTAGTAAACCCTATGGGGCAGGTCTACCCTATCCTATGTGGCTGCTGTGAGTTAGAATCGAGGACTTGAAGCAACCAATAACAACAATGCATACATATACGTACATACATATACTATTCATCTTCCATTAACCCAAGTTTAAAACAATAAGCCATTATTAATATAATAGATATCCACTAAATAATTGTAAAATTCACAAGTTAATGAAACAATTCTGCATCATCGCCCTATCCTGTAGAATCTACGAGATTGAGGCCTGAGGCCTTCTCTCTCCTCTCAGAGGCCCCTTTCATGGTTGGATTCTTGATACTTCTTATCAGGATCTTTGCAATGGTCACCTGGTCATTCTCCCCACTTCTCCGTGTCCCAGCTGCTAACAAAAATGTTGGCAGTTCAAACTCGCCAGCCGCTCCTTGGGAATCCTATTGGGCAGTTGTACTTTGTCCTATAGGGTCACTATGAGCCAGAATTGACTCAGCAGCAACGGGGTTCTTATACTTCACTGCCAGAATAATTTTATTAAAACAATTCTGACCAATACACGCCCCTCTCAGAAACTTTCTAAGGGCCACTGAAATATAAGCTATCAACATGGAATTTACACAGTGTGGTCCTAGCTCAGGCTCCCAGACATCCCTTACTATCGAGGTACTGAAAGAAACTATCCAGTGCACAGCAAAATGAAAAGGATACTGAAATAGCTTTTAAGTAAAACTAAGTGCATTCAATTTAAAGGACTGTATGTTATTTTAAGATTATGTCCCACGTGCCTTTTTAGTAGTGAAATGTTCTTTCTTTTAGAAAATGATAGTAGTAACATATATTTTCCCCCCAGTGGAAAAAATAAAAAGTTGGCAACTTGAAGTATTTTTGAAAACATAGTAATTCATGAAAAATGGACTCCAACATCTTTTAATCATGCCCTTATTAACCCATTGCTGTCTAGTCGATTCTGACTCATAGTGACCCTATGGGACAGAGTAGAATTGACGCAAAGGGTTTCCAAGGAGCTCCTGGTGGATTTGTACTGCCAACCTTTTGGAGAGCAGTCGTAGCCCTTAACCACTATGCTACCAGGGTTGTACAAGTGCTCACAAAGTGTATATATATATATATATATATATATATATTTTTTTTTTTTTCACTTTGAGGGCTAAGGTGCATCTGACCCAAGCCATGATATTTTCAATCCCTTGATATGCATATGAAAGCTGGACAATGAATAAGGAAGACCGAAGAAAAATCGATGCCTTTGAATTACGGCGTTGGCAAAGAATATACCATGGATTGCCAGAAGAATGAAAAAATCTGTCTTGGAATAAGTACAGCCAGAATGTTCCTTATAAGCAAGGATGGCAAGACTTTGTCTCACGTGCTTTAGTCACGTTAGCAGGAGGGATTAGTCCCTGGAGAAGGACATTACACTTGGTAAAGTAGAGGGTCAGCGAAAAAGAGGAAGATCCTTAACAGGATGGATTGACACGGTGGCTGGAAAGATGGGCTCAAGCATAACAAGGATTGTGAGGGTGGCGCAGGACTGGGCAGTGTTTTGTTCTGTTGTACATAGAGTAGCTGTGAGTAAGAGCCAACTGAACAGCACTTAACAACACAACAACAGAGCATTAAATATTCCCAATATTGGAATTTTAAAGAATTGTTGAAGATGAAACAAAGAACATTATTTTATTTCTTAATGGAAGGTCTCTACTTTAGGGAGGTCTTAATAAAATTATTATAAATGAATGTTTAATGAGAATAATGTGTTTGAACATTCTGTATCATTTTGGCAAATCATGATTTAACACAGGGATATGATAATTTGAAAATCAGGTTTTAAGTTCAATGTATTTCAATACTTGATTTTCATAGTTGTCATGGCTGAAAAATTACCTCGGAAAAGCACACATCATGCAATATCTACCGAGGAAGAAGTTTATGGTTACTGATACAGGATATATAAATTCATATTTAAAATAGCATTCTTGATAATGTCAAATTTGGAGTTGGGTAGATCAGTAGATTTATTAAAAAAGAAAAAACATATCTATCTTGATATGGGGACCTTGCAGGCACCAGTATAAACCCAATTAAATATTAGTGAAATAAACTTTGCTTTTATCTTTTGGTAAGTAATATCAGTATCAGAAAATAACCATTACGCAAATACCACGGTGATAAATTGTTGCAAAGAAAGAACCACTGACGGATGCTAAAACTAGTGAGCAAAATTATGGTGATAACAGGCTACTTGCATAGCCTCAAAATTTCTCCCCAAGATAAACTTTTTAATCACTGAAGGAAAAACAGTAACTTTTCGTTGGACCTGGCAGACACCACCTTAAGCACGTGATCAGCGTTAGCAATACCAGTCATAAGATGTATTGACACCATGCATCATCTAACATGATGTACCAAGAAGGGGCCAACATCACCTCTGTGATACTCTTGTCAATCTGATGACCTCAGTCTAATAATGAGAACATATCAGACAAACTCAAATTGAGGAACATCCTACAAAGTAACTGACCAGTACAGGGTTGCTACCAGTCAGAATCGACTTGAAAGCAATGGGATTGATTTTTTTGTTTTTTTTTTCTCGAAAGTGAAAATCAAGGAATTATTACAGCCTGAGGATGATGACAAAAACACGACAACTAAATCTATGTGGGATCCTGAATCAAATTCAAGACCAGAAACAGGACATTAATAAGAAAACTGGCAAAATTTGAACTGCTTCTGTAAATTGAATCCATGTTCATTTCCTGGTTTAGCTATTTGTACTCTGATTATGTAAAATGGTACCATTAGGGGAAGCTGAGTGAGGGGTATATGGGAACTGTACTATTTTCACCATTTTTCTGAAAGTCTAAAATTGTTTCAAAATACAAATTAAAACAAAAACATACTAATAGAAGTTATAGGAGCCTTGGTAGTGGAATGCTTAGAGCACTCAGCTGCTAACCAAAAGGTACACTGTTTGAACCCTCCTGTGGCTGCTGGGGAGAAAAGACCCGGTGATCTGTTCCCTTAAAGATTTATATCCTAGAAAAGCCTGTGGGGCAGTTCTACCGTGTCCTGTAGGGTCGCTCTGTCAGAATTGACTTGAAGCACACAACAACAGTGACAAAAGCTGTAATGTTCTCTTTTCTTGTCTGATGGATCCTCTTGGCTAGCCTGTTTTAGAGACCCAGCCCTAAGACTCCCCAACCTGTGCCTTGTGTTCCAAACTGTGCTTCTCACTGTCCCTGTCCCTAGGCTGTTGCTGGAGCTATTCCCACCATCAGGAATGCACTCCACAATCGTTCGAGTGCCTACTGTGTGTAAAGGCTGCAATTGTTCAATTGAATGCTATCATTACCAACCTACCTATCATTATGTTGTTTTTGTTGTTAGTTGCCTGGTCCTGCACCATCTTCACAATCGCTCGTATGCTAAAGGGCATTGTTGTCTCCACTGCATATTTTGAGTGCCTCCCAACCTAGGGGCTTATCTTCCAGCACTGTATCAGGCAATATTCTGTTGTGATCTACAGGGTTTTCATTGGCTAATTTTCAGACTTAAATCACCAGACCTTTCTTCCTAGTATGTATTAGTCTGGAAGCTCTGCTGAAACCTGTCTACCCTGGGTGACCCTGCTGGTATTTGAAATGTCAGTGACAGCTTCCAGTGTCACAGCAACATGTAAGGTACCACAGTAGGACAAACCGACAGACGGTAGTGGACCTATCATTTAGGTTGCTGGACATCCTCCTAAAACGCCTTCTTAGACGTACAATGATTCCAAAGTGATCTTGCCAACAACCCAGAGAAGGGCAGGTACTATATTCTTATGTTCCTTTTACAGTTGAAGAAACAAGTTCCAAGGCATCAAATGATTTGCGCACCCTCAATAAGTGGACTCAAAAAGGTCTGAGGCAGAATAAAAGGAATATTTACTCTTTTCCCTCTCTGTAATCACATCCATAAATTTTGTAATGACAAAGCGTCTTTCTTGGATGATCAATATGAGTTGTTTGTCTCAGCATCAATGCTGAAGGATAAGAGTATATGGAGTCACAACTCCTGCCCAAAAGCAAGATGAGAAAGCCCGGAGGGACAGGAACTGGAAGAACAGACACAGGGAACTCAGTGTGGAAAGGGGGAGGATGTGGTCAGAGTGTAGGGATCACAACCAATGTCACAAAACTATATGTGTATGAGAAATTAACTTGAGCTGTAAACTTAAAAAAGCACGATAAAATTAAAAAAATAAAAACCTATATTCAAAATTAAAAAAAAATAATAAATGTATGGAGTCTGCAGGGAAGACCAGGGTGAATGCGTTCTTACAAAGACATTCTCTAGAAGTAGGTTGTCCTGTGTGTTCCTGATGACAATGTGTCCTCTTATCATTTGCCTCTTCCTCCCCAGGGTCATCTGGCAGAGAGGTGGAAGGGTAACCCAGTCAAGGTACCTTCTAAGTCTGATTATAATTGTTTTGCAATACTAATACATGCTCTGTTGATTAACTTTGAAGCTCCCTTCTTGAAAATGTAAAATATATTTCAACATGCAATGAAAGGACTCAAATATTCAGTATACATACTTACCAGTTGCCTTCCAGTAGACTCTGACTCCTGGCAACCCATGTGTGTCAAAGTACAACTGTGCTTCATAGGGTTTTCAATGGCTGATGTTTTGAGAGTAGATCTCCAGGCTTTTCTTCTGAGGCACAACAGTGGGTAAACTTGAATCTTCAATCTTTCAGTTAGCTGTCGGATGTTTAAGTGTTTGCACCACACAGGGACTCAAAATATTCACTGAAGTACTTTATATACAAATTCCTCCTGCCATATCAGAAATGCATAGGCTATACACTTATGTTTGACATAAACATTGCGGGCAATTTTTAACAGAGAAATGCTAAGTTGCCTGCTTTATTTAAAAAGAAAACTTGTGGTCGTCATTTACTTTTCCAGTTCAAAATGTAGGTGAGTCATCACCTTTCTCCCATCACTGAGGGACATTGATTTTGCCTATAGAGTATTATAGCAGTGCATTTCCTGAGACAAGGAAAGAACTTCTGGATTCCCTTTTAATTCACCATGTAAACGGCAACGGCATTGTCTTAGAATTCCAAGATGTGTCAAGCTTCAGTAGTCAATGTGGTCAGTGACCCAGATCTTAGATTGCGTTCCCTGACAGGAAGATATTCTTCTAAGCCTCAAATGCTGAAGACATTTCCCTTCTGCTTTTGAGGTCTTCATACCAGCTTCTTTGTTTCAGCCTCTTATATGCCAAACTCTGATATAATCCAATTTTGCTGTATATGAATTTTGATGCATCAGTTTCAGTAGTTCCAAAAATAAGCTCACCATCTACTAGAACCTGGTTTGATTGCCCAGTTTTCTTTCCAGTGTGTTTACAAGGATTTGAGCCATACATCATTGTTTCTTATAGAGCCCTGCTTAAGGTAGTTGTGAAACCTGAACAATCACCCAGATCTGTGTGTTGGGGGCTTTAGAAGTGATACATGCAGTGGCAAGGGGGTTCCTGCTTAGGAAATCAGTTAATAAATCAAGATGAGACTAACAGTGGCCCTGAGGGTTGGTGTGGTCCGCATGTGATAAACAGGAAGTGATCCACGCACCTCCATGTCTAGAATACAACTGCACATTTTGAATTAAACAAGACAAGTAACAAACAAAATCAAACAGATTAGTTGAGCACATGTAAGGAAAGACTGTCAATCAAAAAGAGGGGTGTTGACCACAGGATGAACAATTCTCATTCGGCTGTATTTGCCCTGTACCTGAGCTGTGTTAAGCATTGTTCCTGTTACCTTACTTAGATCTTACCACAAGCTTAGGAATGTTGTTGTTGTTAGGTACCTTCTAGTCACTTCTGACTCATAGAAACTCTACGTACAACAGAACAAAATGCTAACTGATCCAGCGCCATCCTCATAATCATTGCTATATTTAAGCCCATTGTTGCAGTCACCATGTCAATCCATCTCATTGAGGGTCTTCCTCTTTTTCGTTGACCCTCTACTTTACCAAGCATGATGTCTTAGGCTGGATTACCTAGAGAAGAAAACCAGTGAAGTGTGTGTATATGTGTGTATTTAGAGAGACAGAGAGATTTATCTCAATGAAATGGCTCATGCGGTTGTAGAGGCTGGCAAGTCCCAAGTCTATGGGTCAGGCGTCAGGCTGGAGGCTTCCCCTGACTCACGCAGCTGCAGGGGTTGATGAACCCAAGATCAACAGGTCAGATGGCAGGCTGCTGGCTCACAGGCTGCACAAGATGAAAAATCTCAAGATTGGCAGGCAATACAGCAGGCAGCTGGCTCAAGTCACAGGAACCACAGGACAAATGATGGTGAATCAAATGCAGGATCCAGAGCAAGTAAGCCCAAGTGAGCTTTGCCAGAATGTCCATATATATGTTGAATGCAGACCACAAACCTGAGGAACCTCCCCTTACAACTGACTGTCTGATCACATCATGGAGGATGAATACATCATTACATAACTGTGAAACTACATTATTACATAGCTGCCAAACCACTGAGAACCACAGCCCAGCCAAGCTGACACACAATCTTAACCATCATACATGATGCCCTTCTCCGGGGACTGCTCCCTTCTGATCACATGTCTAAAGTAAGTGAGACGAAGTCTCGCCATCCTTGCTTCTAAGGAGCACTCTGGCTGTACTCCTTCTAAGACAGATTTGTTTATTCTTCTGGCAGTCCATGGTGTATTCAATATCCTTCACCAACACCCTAATTCAAAGGCATCAATCCTTCTTCAGTCTTCCTTATTCATTGGCCAGCTTTTGCATACGCATGAGGTGATTGAAAATACCATGGCTTGGGTCAGGCTCCCCTTAGTCTCTAAAGTGACATCTTCGATTTCCAATATTTTAAAGAAGTCTTTTGTAGCAGATTTTCCCAATGCAATATGTCGTATGATTTCTTGACTGCCGTTTCCATGGAAATTGATTGTGGATCCAAGTAAAATGAAATCCTTGACAACTTCAATATTTTCTCTGTTTATAATGATGTTGCTTATTGGTCCAGTTGTAAGGATTTTGTTTTCTTTATGTTGAGGTGTAATCCATACTGGAGGCTGTTGTCTTTGATCTTCATCAGTAAGTGCTTCAAGTCCTCTTCACTTTCAGCAAGCAAGGTTGTGTCATCTGCACATCACAGGTTGTTAATGAGTCTTCCTCCAATCCTGATGTCATATTCTTCTTCATACAGTCCAGGTTCTTGGATTATTTGCTCAGCACACAAACTGAATATTACAATGAAAGGACACAATTCTGAAGCACATATTTTCTGATTTTAAACCATGCAGTGTCTCCTCATTCTGTTCAAACTACTGCCTCTTGGTCTATGTACAGGTTTCACATGAGCACAATTCAGTGTTCTGGAATTTCCATTCTTCACAGTGTCATCCATAATTTGTTATGATCCACATAGTCAAATGCCTTTGCATAGTCAATAAAACACAAGCAAACATCTTTCTGGTATTCTCTGCCTTCAGCCAAGATCCACCCAACATCAGCAACGATACCCCTCATCGCACGTTCTCTTCTGAATCTGGCTTGAATTCCTGGCAGTTCCCAGTCAATGAATTGCTGAAATCATTTTTGAATTACCTTCAGAAAAATTTTCTTGTGTGTGATATTAATGATACCACCCCAAAATTTCCACATTCTGTTGGATCACCTTTCTTTGGGACAGGTTTGTGTATCAATCTCTTCCAGTCAGTTGGCCAGGAAGCTGTCTTCCATATTTTTTGGTAGAGTCAAGGAAGCACTCGTAGCATTTCATTCGTTTGTTGAAACACCTCACTTGGTATTCCATCAATTCCTAGAGCCTTGTTTTCTTTGCCAGCACCTTCAGTGTAGCTTGGATTTCTTCCTTCACTGCTATCTGTTCTTGATCATATGCTTCCTCCTGAAATGGCTGAACATCAACCAATTCCTTTTGAAACAGTGACTTTGTATTCTTTCCATTTTCTTTTAATCATTCCTGCATCATTCAATCTTTGCACATAGAATCCTCCAATGCTGCAACATGAGGCTTGAACTTCTTTTTCAGTTCTTTCAGCTTGAGAAATGTCTAGTGAGCTCTTCCTTTTTGGTTTTCTAACTCCAGGTCTTTACACATGTCATTATAATACTTTGCTTTGTCTTCTCAAGCCACTCTTTGAAATCTTAAGTTTAGTTCTTTTAGTTCATCATAGAATAGCTTTAGCTATTCTATGTTCAAGAGCAAGTTTCAGAGTCTCTTCTGACATCCATTTGGATCTTTTCTTTCTTTCCTGTCTTTTAACGAGCTTTTGCTTTCTTCATGTACGATGTCTTTGATGTCATCCCACAACTCATCTGGTCTTCAGTCATTAGCGTTCAATGCGTCAAATCTCTTTTGAGATGCTCTGTAAATTCTGGTAGGAAATATTTAAGGTCATACTTTGGCTCTTGTGGACTTGTTTTAATTTTCTTCAGCTTCAACTTGAACTTGTGTTATGAGCAATTGATGGTCTGTTCCACAGTTGGTCGCTGGTCTTATTCTGACTGATGATTTTGAGATTTTCCATTGTCTTTTTCCACAGATGTAGTTTTGATTCCTGTATATTCCCTCCAGTGAAATCCACATGTATAGTTGTCATTTATGTTTTGAAAAAAGGTATTTCCATTGAATAGCTAGGTCATTGGTCTTGCAAAATTCTATCATGTGATTCCTGGTATCATTTCTATCACCGAGGCCATATTTCCCAACTACTGACGCTTTTTGTTTCCAAATTTTGTATTCTAATCACCAATAATTATTAATGCATCTTGATTGGATATTTGATCAATTTCAGGCTGCAGAAATTGGTGAAAATCTTCAATATCCTCATCTTTGGCATGAGTGATTGGTGTATAAATTTAAATAATAATTGTATTAACTGGTCTTCCTTGTAGGCATATGGGTATCATCCTAACACTGGCAGTGTTGTGCTTTAGGATAGATCTTAAAATGTTCTTTTTGACAATGAAAGAGACACCATTGCTCTTTAATTTGTCATTCCCAGTAGGGTAGACAATATTTATCCCATTCAAAACGGCCAATACCAGTCCATTTCAGGTCACTAATGCCTGAGATATTGATCTTTAGGCATTCCATTTCATTTTTGACAACTTCCAGTTTTCCTTGATTCATACTTCATGCATTCCATGTTTCGATTACTAATGGACGTTTGCAGCTGTTTCTTCTCATTTTAAGTGCTTCCTCTTCAGCAAACGGAGGTTCCAAAAGCTTTACTCCAACCACGTCGTTAAGATTGACTCTCCTTTGAGGAGACAGCTCTTCCCCAGTAGTATTTTGAGTGCTTTCCCACCTGAGGGGCTCATCTTCCAGCACCATATCAGACAACATTCAGCTGCAGTCCATAAGGTTTTCACTGGCCGATCTTTTTCAGAAGTAGACCTCTCGGTCTACCTTAGTCTGGAAGCTCTGGTGAAACCTGTCCACCACGGGTAGCCCTGCTGGTATTTGAAATACCTATGGCCTAGCTTCCGGCATCACAACAACATGTAAGCCACCGCAGTATGAACTGACAGACAGGTGGTGGGCTTAGGAAGGAGGTGCTGTTATTCCCATTGTTCTTTTTGGAGATGAGGAATGAAATACTCTGATAGGTTAAGTCGCTTGCCCAAGGTCATAGAGTTAGCAAGTGTTTGAGCCACAATTTGAGCTCACTTGTCTAATTCCAGGTCCCTGGTTTGCACAAACAATTTGCACTGGGCTATTAACCTAGAGGCTACCTGTTTGAAACTACTCAGTTGTGCTGCAGAAAAAAGTACTGGTCATCTACTTCTGTAAAGATTATAGTTAAGAAAACCCTGTGAAGCAGCTCTATTCTCTAACACATAGGGTCACCATGAGGTGGAATTGACTGGACAGCAACAGGTTTTGTCTTACTCTAATACCTGTGCCCTTAAGCAGTGCTACGTGGGAGTCCTTAGGTGGTGTACACAGTTAACGTGCTCAGCTGCTAATCCAAAGGTTGGAGGCTCAAGTCCACCCAGAGGAGCCTTGGAAGAAAAGCCTGGTGATTCACTTCCAAAAAATCAGCCATTAGAAGTCCTACAGAGCACAGTTTTATTCTGACACATACATGGGGTTGCCAGGAGGTGGAATCAACTCAATGGCAACTTTTTTTTTTTAAGTGCCACCTGAAACCAAGAGAATCACCAAGGCAAACAGTGAGTATGCCCATCCAGTCACTGCCAACTGAGAGGGACCCCTGCAATTCGTTTTCACCTGAAAGCTATCTCGGCTATAGAAACCAGAGTCTGATATCAGGAAGCATTTTCAATTCTCACCTCTCACTTCCATTTTTCTTATGCTTTGCCCACCAAGCATAAGGCTGGCAGTGATTTGACTTCCCAAATTTTTTTAGAGGAAAGATACATGAGGACATCCGCCTGCCTGTCAGATAGGGTTCTTGCTGTGACTTCGTATCTAGCTGACTTGGCTTATAGATGGATACCCATCTCTTCCTAGGTGGCTAGTGTGGGTCGGACTCTCTTACATCATTACCTTGAGAACTCTGATGTTGCTGTTAGGTGACATCAGGTCAATTTTTGACTTATAGAGACCCTATAGGACAGAGTAGAACTGCCCTTAGGGTTTTCTAGGCTATCAACCTTACAGGACCAGATAGCCAGGTCTTTCTCCCATGGAGCCACTGGGTGAATTCGAACTGCCCACCTTTCCATTACTAGCCAATTGCTTAACCACTGGGCAACGAGGGTCCAGTAAAAGGGCCAAATTCTGGATTCGCTAGGCTTCGGCGTCTAGCCCATAAAGCTCTGCTCTTGGAGAATTCACCAAAGTCCCCATTTCTTTGTGAGGTTTGAATGGACTCATGGAAGCCAGTCAGTCAGTCAGTCTTAATGACTTGGTGGTCTGATGCTATCTTTCTTCCAAAATGCTTTAGTTGCTACCAGAAAAAAAAAATCTCAGAAATTTATCTACCAAAATCACTTTGAGTTTTTTTTTTTTTTTTAATTAGACGAATTTCCTTGCCTCTTTCCTTAATCAGACATGGTCTGTTCCCCTTCTGGCCTTTTCCTGCCCTCCTTAAGCCTGAATTGAACCTGATTTATCACAGGTAAGAATGTTAACTGTGGAGTTTGCTATGTGACTGCCCCGTCGTCTCCTGCCTCCCTCTAGTGGCAACTTCAGGGATGGCAGGTACAGAATGTAAATTGTAAGTCATACCACCGGGTGCCGTAGTTTAAAATTCTCTGATGTTTCCCCATCACTTAGGATAAAACCCAACTGTTGTTGTTGTTAGGTGCCTTCAAGTCAGTTCCTACCCACAGCAACCCTATGCACAACAGAACGAAAGACTGCTGATTCTGTGCCGCGTTCACAACTGTTGCTATATTTGACCCCATTGCTGTAGCCACTGCCTCAATTCATCTCCTTGAGGGTCTTCCTCCCCATCAATGACCCTCTACTTTACCAAGCATGGTGTCCTTCTCCAGGAACTCCTCCCTGCTAATAACATGTCCAAAGTACGTGAGATGAAATCTTACGTTCCTCGTTTCTAAGGAGCGTTATAGCTGTACTTCTTCCGTGACAGATTTGTTCGTTCTTCTGGAATTCCATGGTATATTCAATATTCTTCGCTGACACCATAATTCAAATGTACCAATTCTTCTTCAGTCTTCCTTTTTTTTTTTTAATAATTTTTATTGTGCTTTAAGTGAAAGTTTACAAATCAAGTCAGTCTGTCACATGTAAGCTTATATACACCTTACTACATACTCCCACTTACTCTCCCCCTAATGAGTCAGCCCACTCCCTCGTTCCAGTCTCTCTTTTCGTGACGATTTTGCCAGTTTCTAACCCTCTCTATCCTCCTTTCTCCCCTCCAGACAGGAGATGCCAACACAGTCTCAAGTGTCCACCTGACACAAGTAGCTCACTCTTCGTCAGCATCTCTCTCCAACCCATTGTCCAGTCCCTTCCATGTCTGATGAGTTGTCTTTGGGAATGGTTCCTGTCCTGGGCCAACAGAAGGTTTGGGGACCATGACCGCCGGGATTCCTCTAGTCTCAGTCAGACCATTAAGTCTGGTCTTTTTTTCAGTCTTCCTTTTTCATAGCCCATCTTTCACATGCATATGAGGCAACTGAAAATACGACCTCAGAGGCATATTGTCACTTTTCAACATTTTAAAGAGGTCTTTTGCAGCAGATTGGCCCAATGCAATACATCCTTTGATTTCTTCACTGGTTTTTCCATGGGTGTTGATTGTGGATCCAAGAAAACTAACACAATTAAGTGTTCTGGAATTCCCATTCTTTGCAATGTTATCCATAATTTGTTATGACCCACAGTTGAATGCCTTTGCATAGTCAGTAAAACCCAGGTGAACATCCTTCTGGTGTTCTCTGCTTTCAGCCATGTTTCATCTGACATCAGCGATGACATCCCTGGTTCCACATCCCCCTCTGAATCTGGCTTGAATTTCTGGCTGTTCCTTGTGTACATGCTGCTGCAGCTGCATTTGAAAGATCTTCAGCAAGATTTTACTTGCATGTGATATTGATATCGTTCTATAATTTCCAAATTCTGTTGGATCACCTTTCTGTGGAATGTGTGCAAGTGTAGATCTCTTCCAGTTGCTTGGCCAGGTAGCTGTCTTTCAAATTTCTTGGCATAAGCAAGTGAGCATATCCAGAACAGCATCCATTTGTTGAAACATCCCAAATGGTATTCCGTCAAGTCCTGGAGCCTTGTTTTTTGCCAATGCTTTCAGTGCAGCTTGGATTTCTTCCTTCAATCCCATGGATTCTCAGTCAAATGCTACCTCCGGAAATGATTGAATGTCGACTGACCCTTTTCAGTACAGTGGATCTGTGTATTTCTTACATCTTTTGATGCTTCCTGTGTCGTTTAATATTTTCCCCATAGAATCCTTCAATATTACAGCTTGAATTTTTTTCTTCAGTTCTTTCAGCTTGAGAAATGCCAAGTGTGTTCTTCCCTTTTGGTTTTCTAACTCTAGGTCTTTGCACATTTCATTACAGTGCTTCACTTTGTCTTCTCGAGCTGCCTTTTGAAATCTTCTGTTTAACTCTTTTACTTCATCATTTCTTCCTTTTGTTTTATCTACTCGACGTTCAAGAGCAACTTTCAGAGTCTCTATTGACATCCATTTTGGTCTTTTCTTTCTTTCCTGCCTTTGGAATGACCTCTTGCTTTCTTCATGTACTGTGTCCTTGACGTCATTCCATAACTCATCTGGTCTTCGGTCAATAGTGTTCAGTGTATCAAATCTATTTCAGCTCCACTGAAATCTCTCCACCAAGGATGATCTTACTGGTATTTAAAATACTGGTGGCAAGGTTTCCAGTATCACAGCAACACACAAGCCACGACAGTATGACAAACTGACAGACATGTGGTAGATATATATACCAAAAAAAAGCCAAAAGTACTGCCATTGAGTTGATTCCAACTCATAGTGACCCTATAGGACAGAGTAGAACTGCCCCATAGGGTTTCCAAGCAGAGCCTGGAGGATTTGAACTACCGACCCTTTGGTTAGCAGCCGTAGCACTTAACCACCATACCACCAGGGTTTCTGTATATATATATATATATATATATATATATATATATATACACACATACACACATACACATGTTCATATAAGCATATTGATATGAATAAATTTGGACAGAAAAAAAACCCTGTAAGGATGCATTCAAAACATTTTCTCAGATGATGGAATTTCAGATAATTTTTGTCTGATTTTTAAAATTTTTGTTTTCTAAATTTTCTGCTACTAATGTATACTACAGGAGCATAGACAGTCCCTGGGTTATAAACCTCCAACTTACGTACAACCCGTAGTTATGAACCAACCACCATACAGGCTTTTATATTAAAAATTCGAGGGATGTACAATGGTCCATGATGACAAATGGGTGTTACTTTGCAAAGCACATGTAAACATTGTTACTGTATTATTCTGTTAAAGATTTGTTAGTGTATCTGGAACTGTTTCTTTAATGTTTTTTAGCCATAGAAATGTACACTATATAGCAAACATTTGACTAAATGACATTAGGTATGAATCATACCTAACTGCTCCAATTTAAGTACAAATTTTACTTAAAGACGGACTTAGGAACAGAACTTGTTTGTAATCAGGGAATTACCTCTAGTCATAAAACAAAAAAGAAAGAAAAGGAAATTCTGTGCAATAGTTAAAAGCAGCAGTTAAAAGTAAGCTCTGTAGCCAATGGCCTAAGTTCCTTTCAGTCTCTGACGCTTCCTAACCAACCTGAGTTTGAAAGTTACTTTAAAAAAAAAAAAAAGTTAACTACTTTAGGCCTTAGTTTCATTTTTGTTTGTTTTGTTTCACCTGAAAATAATGATAATGAGCAGTAACTATCCCCACAGCATCTTTGTATGGATTAAATGGTATTAATAAGAAAAGCCCTTAGCACAGAGCCTGACGGTAAATACTCTCAGTAGTATTTCATTTCTGACTTCTTCTTCCACTACTACTTCTTCCTCTTCCTCTACTTCTTCTTTTTCAACTTCTATTTCTTCTCCTCCTCTGCCTTCTCCTCTTCCTCTTTGTTTGTTTCTACTTCTTCTTGCAAACGGTTAAAGTCAAACGTACATTAGAGAGTCTATAAAGTTCACAACAATACACCTAGATGTTGCCAGGTTAGGCACAGTGTCAAATATTTTAACCCATTGCCAAACCGTGTACACTAATTTTAGATTTAAATTCATGATTGTCATCAGACTCACGTCCCTTTTGTCACTTGATCATAATATCTAATATTTTTGAGCATTTGTATGAGCTATCCAACCTTCTCAAAAAAAAAAAAAAAAAAACTCTGAAAGACAGCCAAACAGTTGTCTGAAGCTTCAAAGCGTCACACAAACCTAACCTCTTATACAAAGTCCCCAGTAAACTAGGATGTTATCTGACATCCTTAATGGATAAATAATCTTTGTTAATTGAATGGTACATATGCTTCTCAATGAGTATTTTTCATGTTATCATTTAATATTAAGAAATAAATATATGCAAGTAAGGAAAATTTCCAAACATATTTTAGGAAGAAAATATAACATTGATATGAAAACTTGACCAAAATTGCACTATTAAAGAAAACTATAGACCAATCACGTTTATAAATATTGATCTTCAATAAAATATTAGGATACAAAATCCAGCAGCACATTTTAAAATATACATTCTAACCAATCATGCTGTACTTGAGGAAGGCAAAGGTAGTTCAATACTAGGAGTTGTACTTGTGTAAATCCATCATATGAATAGGCCTGAAGAGAAAAATTATGTGATTGTCTCCACAGATGCAGAAAATACATTGGGCAAAATCCAAAACACAGTCCTGTAAAAAAAATACTTAATAAAATAAGAATCGATGGATGTTTCCTCCTGAACATAGAGATGGATTGACACAGTGGCTGCAACAATGGGCATAAGCAGAGCAAAGATTGTTAGGATGTCTCAGGAAAGGGCAGTGTTTCACTCTGTTATATATAGGATCCCTATGAGTCAGAACTGATTCAGTGGTACCTAACACAACACACACACACACACTCACACCTATATAGCTTGTCAGTTTGTCCTACTGTGGTGGCTTTCATGTTTCTGTCATGCTGGAAGCTATGCCACTAGTAATTTAAACACCAGCAGGGTCACCGTGGTGGACAGGTTTCAGTGGAGATTCTAAACTAAGACAGGCTGGGAAGAAAGACCTGGCAGTCTACTTCTGAAAAAATTTACCAGTGAAAACCTTACAAATCAAAGTGGACATTGTTTGGCATAGTGCCAGAAGATGAGCCCCTCAGGTTGGAAGGCACTCAAAAGACAACTGTGGAAGAGCTGCCTACTAAAAGTAGAGTCAACTTTAATGATGTGGATGATGTGAAGTTTTGGGGACCTTCATTTGTTGATGTGGCACGACTCAAAATGAGAAGAAACACCTGCAAATATCCATTAATAATCAGAACATGGGATGTAAGAATTATGAAACTAGGGAAGTTGGGAGTTGTCAAAAATGAAACGGAACACATAAAGATCAATATCCTAGGCATTAGTGAACTAAAATGGACTGGTATTGGCCATTTTGAATTAGACAATCATATGATTTCCTATACCTGAAATGACAAATTGAAGAGGAATGGCATCGTGTTCATCATCTAAGGGAACATCTCAAGATCTATCCTGAAGTACAATGGTGTCGGTAATAGGATAATATCTATATGTTTACAAGGAAGGCCAGTTAAAGCAACTATTATTCAAATTTACGCACCGACCTCTTATATCAAAGATGAGGAAAATGAAGATTTTTACCATGTTCTGCAGTCTGAAAATTATCAAACCTGGAATCAAAATGCATTGATAATTACTTGTGATAAGAATGCAAAAGTTGGAAACAACAGAGGATAGGTAGTTGGAAAATATGGCCTTGGTGACAGAAAAGATGCTACAGATCCCATGATAGAATTTTACAAGACCAAAGACTTCCTCAATGCAAAAACCTTTTTCAACAACATAAACAGCGACTATACACATGGACCTCACAGGATGGAAAGAACAGGGATCATCTTGACTACGTCTGTGGAAAGACACCAGAGAAAATCCCAATATCATCAATCAGAACAAGGCCAGAGGCCAACTGTGAACAGAGGCCAACTGTGGAACTACTCATACGCAGTTGAAGTTGAAGCTGAAGAAACTTAGAACAAGACCATAAGAGCCAAAGTACAACTTTGAGCATATCCCACATGAATTTAGAGACCATCTCAAGAACAGATTTGACTCATTGAACATTAATGACCGAAGACCAGATGAGTTGCAGAATGACATCAAGGACATCATACATGAAGAAAGCAAAAGGTCATTACAAAGACAGAGAAAGAAAAGACCAAAAGAGATGTCAGAAGAGACTCTAAAACTTGCTGTTGCACGTTAAGCAGCTAAAGCAAACAGAAGAAATGACGAAGTAAAAGAGCTGAACAGAAGATTTCAAAGGGCTGCTTAAGAAGGCAAAGTATTATAATGACATGTGCAAAGACCTGGAGATAGAAAACCGAAAAGGAAGAACACGCTTGGCATTTCTTAAGCTGAAATAACTGAAGAAAAACTTCAAGCTTCGAGTTGCATTATTGAAGGATTCTACAGGGAAAATATTAAATGACACAGGAAGCATCAAAAGAAGGTGGAGGGTAAGTAGACACATGAAACTTTGTTGGCATCTCCTGTCTGGAGGGAAATGAGAGGGCGGAGGGAGTCAGAAGCTGGCCGAATGGACATGAAAATAGAGAGTGGAGGGAGGGATTCTGCTGTCTCATTAGAGAGAGAGCAATTAGGAGTATACAGCAAGGTGTATACAAATTTTTGTATGAGAGACTGAGTTGATCTGTAAACTTTCACTTAAAGCACAAGAAAAATTTAAAAATAAATAAATAAAGTACTGAGGATACAAGGACAGAGTTGAGAACCTGAGAGGAAGACAAGCACCGGTTAACACACCAGGCTTTCAATAGGAATATTTGGAGAGCTATGAACTAGGAAAAAAGATAAACTAGAAGGATACTGAGTCTTAGTAAAACTTCAGTCAGTCTCAAATAAAATTAAACCGCAATTGGATTAAGGTAAAGACCCCCAAGTGTGATAGATACCACAGGCTATCTGTCTAGCAAAAGGAAGAATTTAGGATAGACAAGTGCGTAGACACCAAAGTTTATTAGTGGTTACCAGGAGCAGGCAGGAGGGAGGGGAAAAGAGGAAGTCACTGCTTGGGTGATACTGAGCTTCTATTAAGACTGATGGGAACATTTGGAAACAGATAATGCTGAAGTTTGAATAATATGATAAGCATAATTAATGTCACTGAATTGTACATATGAAGAATGTTGAATGAAATGGCAAATGTTTTGTTACATATGTATTTACCACAATTAAAAAAAAAAAACAATTTTCTGTGGAAAATTAAAAAAAAAAAAAGATGGAAGGAATACACAGAGTCACTGTATCAAAAAGAACTGGTCAACATTCAACCATTTCAGGAGGTAGCGTATGATCAGGAACCAATGGTACTGAAGGAAGAAGTCCAAGCTGCACTGAAGGCACTGGCGAAAAACAAGGCTCCAGGGTTTGATGAAATACCAATCGCGATGTTTCAACAAAAGGGTGCAGTTCTGGAAGTATTTGTCTATGCCAAGACATTTGGAAGACCTGACCAATCTACTAGAAAAGATCCACATTATGCCTATTCCAAAGAAAGGTGATCCAACAGAATTCGGAAACTATTGGACAATATTAATATCACAACCAAATAAAATTCTGCTGAAGATCATCCAAATGTGGCTGCAGCAGGATATCGACAGGGAACTGCCAGAAGGTCACACCGGATTCAGAAGAGGACGTGGAACCAGGGATATCACTGCTGATGTCAGATGGATCCTGGCTGAAAGCAGAGAATACCAGAAGGATGCTTACTTGTGTTTTATTGACTATGCGAAGACATTCAACTGTGTGGATCGTAACAAATTATGGACAACATCGTGAAGAATAGGAATTCCAGAGCACTTCACTGTGCTCATAAGGAACCTGTACATACATCAAGAGGCAGTCATTCGAACAGAACAAGGGTTTAAAGTAAGGAAAGGTGTGTGTCAGGGTTGTATCCTTTTACCACACGTATTCAATCTGTCTGGTGTGCAAATAATACGAGAAGCTGGACTATGTGAAGAAGAATGGGGCATCAGAAATGGAGGAAGACTTATTAACAACCTTCATTATGCAGACGACACAACCTTGCTTCCTGAAAGTGAAGAGGACTTGAAGCAGTTACTAAGGAAGATCAAAGACCATAGCCTTCAGTAAGGATTACACTTCCACATAAAGAGAGTAAAAACCTTCACAAACGCACCAATAAACAACATCATGATAAACGGAGAAAAGTTTGAAGTTGTCAAGGATTTCGTTTTTCTTGGATCCACAATCAACACTCATGAAAGCCAAAACCACTGCCTTCAAATCGGTTCCGACTTATAGTGACCCTATAGGACAAAAAAAAAAAAAAAAATTTTTTTTTTTTTTTTTTATAGGACAGAGCAGAACTGCCCCATAGAGTTTCCAAGGAGCACTAGGTGGATTCAAACTGCCATCCGCATGGTTAGCAGCTGTAGCACTTAACTACTATGCCACCGGGGTTTCCCTCATGAAAGCAGCAGTCAAGAAATCAAAGGATATACTGTATTGGCAAATCTGCTGCAAAAAGACCTCTTTAAAGGGTTAAAAAGCAAAAATATCACTTTAAGGACTAAGGTGCACCTGACCCAAGTCACGGTGTTTTCAATTGTCTCATGTGCACTAAAAGCTGGGCAATGAGTAAGGAAGACCAAAGAAGAATTGACACTTGAGTTATGATGTTGGTGAAGGACATTGAATATACCATGGACTGCCAAAAGAATGAACAAGTCTGTCTTGGAAGAAGCACAGCCAGAATGCTTCTTAGACACGATGATAGGGAGACTTCATTTTCATACTTTGAACATGTTTTCAGGAGGGACTAGTCCCTGGAGAAGGACATCGTGCTTGGTAAAGTAGAGTGTCAGCAAAAAGTGGAAGTCTCTCAAAGAGATGGATTGACTTGGTGGCTGTAACAAAGGGCTCAAGCATAACAAGGATCATGAGGATGGTGCAGGACTAGGGAGTGTTTCCTTCTGTTGTACATGGGGTCGCTATGAGTTGGAACTGACTCAACAGCACCTAAGGACAACAACAACAACAACACAAGTATATGTTGTGTTAAATAACACATTTATCCTTTGACTCAGAAATCCCACTTTTAGAAATGTATCCCAGAGACACACTGGCAAAATAAAATTTTTTAAAAAAAAGAGAAGGAAAGGAAAGAATTACACTATAATCTCAATACTATTTATTATTACTTATTTAATAACAGTAAAGGAAACCCTGGTGGAGTAGTGATTAAGTGCTATGGCCGCTAACCAAAAGGTCGGCAGTTTGAATCTGTCAGGCTCTCCTTGGAAACTCTATGGGGCAGTTCTACTCTGTCCTATAGGGTCACTATGAGTTGAAATCAACTCAAGGGCACTGGGTTTGGTTTTTTTTTTTTTTTTTTTTTGGTTATTACAGTAAAGGCATCAGAATGACACAAATGTGTATCAGTAGGGGATTGATTGGTCAATTAAATCATGGTATGTTTACACAATGCAGTTACCAGTCACCTTTACGAAAGAATAAGGAATAGCTCTATCTACATACTCAGGGAGTGATCCAAAAACCCATTGTTGTCAAATGGATTTCAACTTATAGCAACACTTTAGGACAGAGTAGAACTGCCCCATAGGGTTTCCAAGGCTGTAAATCTTTATGGAAGCCATTCTGTGGAATGGCTGGTAGTTTCAAACTGCTGACTTTTCAGTTAGCAGCCGAGTGCTTTAACCTCTGTACCACCAGGACTCCATTAGAGAGTGACACCTAGGATACATTGTTATATAAAAAAAATTAAGGTAAGAAAATTGTGGCTAGTGTGCTATTTCTAGCATAGGGCATATGAATATATGCATATATCTGCTTATATTAATTTAAAAAATGTGGGAAGGATAAATCATAAAATTAAAAGAAAATGATTACCTATAAGGGAGTTTGTTTTATAGATTCACCTTTTGAACCATGTAAATAATTTACATAATTTTAAAACAAAATTAAATTTTACAAAATCAAGTACAAATAATAGTAAAATGAAAGAGATGAACTTCACTGTATATCTAGTTTGTGGCAAATCCACAAAGAGAGGAATAACTTTCAAATAATTGTAAAACAAGGTAATTTGTTTATCTCCAATGGTACATATTGTAAACATCAAAGGAGCTGACCCCCCCAAAAAAATATTTTCCATAATTGTATTATTTTTGATAATGTTGGTATTGTTACTCTGAAACTATTGTGTCTGTGCTGAGAAGTAATACAATAATACAAATGGTACTTAAACAATGTGAAATGTAAACTCTATCACTCCTGATAACATTGAGCATGGGAATTCTCAGTGGGAAGAAAGGAGTTATGGATACAGAAGAGATTAAGTAAAAATCCGGTAGATCTGAAATTGAACTGCAAATATCCTATCTTAAAAAAAGTAATCACCAGCTCGGTCCTCTGAATATGTCCAGAAACTAAGACCATTGACAATGGCATTTATAATGAGCATTCCTAGAACTCAGCTTGTGGCCTTCAAATACTATTTTCCACAAAGATAGAATCAGGGATCCATGAAGAAAAAATGAATTCCAAGATTAGGATAAGAAATGAAAAAAATGAACCCAGACCATTTTATCTTAGAGGATGGCAAGAAGTCTATCAAAGACTACTAGGATCATGTCAAAAGGACTCAGAAAACCTACCTGAAGAGGCTCTCACCAGCAAAAAAGACGAGTAATTTGAGCACCGAAAAGGTCAATAGCTGCAATGGAATGAAAAATATATATATGTTTAAATTTATAAGTTTATCATGGTACTCTGAAAAAAATCAAATAGGTCATCTTTGCAAGATGCTAGTTAATCTACTCACTAAATGAGTTAAGGGAGAGAATCAAGCATTTATCCAACCTTTGTTATTCAAATATTATCACTGGGTTACCAAACAACTGTTAGGTGCAGCCCAGTTGCTTCCAACTCATAGTGACCCTGTGTACAACAGAACAAAACACTGCCCAGTCCTGTGCCATCCTCACAATCGTTGTTATGCTTGGCCCATGTATCAGCCACTGTGTCAGCCCATCCCATTGAGTATCTTCCTCTTCCTCACTGAGCCGCTACTTTACCAACCACGATGTCCTTTTCCAGGGACTGATCCCTGCTGATAACATGTCCAAAGCATGTGAGACATAGTGTCACCATGCTCACTTCTAAGGAGCATTCTGGCTGCACTTCTTCCAAGACAGATTTGTTTGTTCTTCTGGCGGTCCATGGTATATTCAATATTCTTCACCAACACCATAATTGAAAGACATCAATTCTTCTTCAGTTTTCCTTATTCATCATCCAGCTTTCAAATGCCTATGAAGCAACTAAAAACACCGTGGCTTGGGTCACCATACTTGAATAAGTATGGTGAAAGGATACAATCCTGAAGTACACCTTTTCTTACTTTAAACCACACAGTATTCCCCTGTTCTGTTAAAACAACTGCCTCTTAACCTATGTACAGGTTTCTCATGAGCACAATGAAGTGTTCTGGAATTCTCATTCTTTGTAATGTTATTGGTAATTTGTTGTGATTCACACAGTCGGTGAGAGAATTTTCTACATAAAAAAAAAAATCCTAGCTAATAAATAAAGGAATGATAAAGTTAGAATTTCACGATTTTGAAATCTTTAATGAAGTATGGATCTAGGCATTGATATTAACAACTGCTAAGACATGTTCGAGGAATAAGGTTTGCCTAACCCAAGTGATGGTATTTTCATTCAACTCATACGCATGTGAATACTGGACAATAAAGAAAGAAGACCAAAGAAGACGAATTTATGAATTTAAATTATGGTGTTGGTGAAGAATATTGAATATACCGTGGTCTGCCAGAAGAATGAACAAATTTGTCTTGGAAGAAGTACAGCCAGAAAGTTCCATGGATGCAAGAAGAGCAAGGCTTTCTCTCACATACTTTGGACATGTTATCAGGAGGGACTGGTTGCACAGGGGTTAAGAACTTGACTGCTAACTGAAAGGCTGGCAGTTCAAATTCACCAGCTGCTCCTTGGAAATCATATGGGGCAGTTCTACTCTGTCCTATAGGGCCACTATGAGTCGGAATTGAACTGACAGCAACGAGTTTAGTTTGACTTTTTGTACTAAGCATGATATCCTGGAGAAGGACATCATTCTTGGTAAAGTAGCCCAAGAAAACTCATTGCTGTCAAGTCGATTCCAACTCATAAAAAAGAGAAGACTCTCAAAGAGATGGATTGACACAGTGGCTGAAACAATAGACTCAGTCACCGCAACCGTTGTGAGGTTGTCACAGGACCGCACAGTGTTTCATTCGGTTGTGCATAGGGTCACTGTGAGTCAGAACTGACTCAATGACACGTAACAACAACAACAAATGGAAAAAAGAGAGATTAACAAACATCATATGCCTCCTCCTGAAATGTTAGAACACTACCATGAAGCAATCTGGTTAAAAAAACTGAACCCAAATCTGATCAAGTCTGCATATCCAATTACCAATTTACAGAAAATATAAGAGGGAAAAGAAACATGTTAAATAACACCATGGGGGTGTAATCAACAAAATCCGAACCGTGGATCAAAAGATCCATTTTCTTCAATAAATAAATTGTAGGAGAGAGAGAGAGGGAACATACAGATAAAAATAAACTTAAAACACCTAGCAAAAAACCTGAATTATATGGACCTTATTTGAATTCTGACCCAAATGATAAGTTTTTTTTTAAAGGTGATATTTATGAAATGATTGGAAATGGATAATTGAAATAAGACTGAATATTTGGAGATATTGAGAATTTATTGTTCATTTGTTAATACATAGTTATGTAGTTGGAGTTATATTTTAAAAAGATTTCTTACATTTTTTACATGCATATTGAAGTATTTATGATTGAAATGTTATAATAATAAGGGTTAGCTTCATAAGAATAAGAAAGGGGGGAGAGGGTGTGAGTATAGACGAAACAAGATTGATATTAGTTGATAATCATTGGATCTGAATGATGGGTATACGATGGGTTCATTATATTATTTATTTCTGCATATGTTTGAAACTTTCTAAAATAAAATTTTTAAAAAGTCAACATTATTTTATAGAAATGAACAAAAAATGTTAAAATTTGACATATTTATAGTAAAATATAAGATTTACAAGATAAAACTAAAATCCTAAGGAAGAACTAGGCTTTGAGAATCTGTAACCTTAATAAACCGAAAGTTGTTGTTGTTAGCTCCCGTTGAGCCAACTCTGACTCATGGCGACCTTATGAACAACAGAACAGAACCTTGCTGGGTCTTGCATCATCCTCATAATTGCCAGCATATTCCAGTCCATTGTTGAGGCTATTGTGTCAATCCATCTCACTAAGGATCTGTTTTTTCCTCATTAGCCCTCTACTTCACCAAACATGATGTCATGTCCTCCTCTAGCGATTAATCCCTCCAAATGATGTGTCCAAAGCAAACAAGTAAAAGAAGGTTCTGTTGTGATCTGTAAGATTTTCTCTGGCTAATATTTGGAAGTAGATTGCCAGGCCTTTTTTCCTAGTCTATCTTAGTCTAGAAGTACCACTGAAACCTATCCACCATGGGTGACCCTGCTTGTATTTGAGTTTTAGTTTGTTTGTGTCTCCAAGTCTAAGGTGTGTCTCTTGTAGGCAGCATATAGACAGATCTTGTTTTTTAATCCATTCTGCCACTCTCTGTCTCTTTATTGGTGCATTTAGTCCATTTACATTCAGCGTAATTATGGATAGGTATCAATTTAGTGCTATCATTTTGATATCTTTTTTTGTGTGTTATTGACAGTTTCTTTTTCCCACTTAATCTTTTGTGCTGAGTAGATTATCTTTATATATTGTCCTTTCCTCATATTCGTTGTTGTTGATTTTGTTTCTGCTGAGTCTCTATTTTTTTCTTGTATTTTATTTTGATGAGTAGGACAGTTTGTCTCCTTTGTGGTTACCTTATTATTTACCCCTATTTTTCTAAATTTAAACCTAACTTTTATTTCTTTGCAATCACCGTATCTTCTTCTCCATATGGAAGATCTATGATTACATTTCTTAGCCCCCTTTATTGTTTTAATGTTGTCTTCTTGTATATAATAACATCACTGTTACCCTGTTTTGAGCTTTTTTTAAATAACCTTGCTTTGTTTTTTTAATTTCCCTGTCTGGGTTGACTTCTAATTGCTCTGCCCAGTGTTCTGGTCTTGGGTCGATACCTGATATTATTGATTTCTAAACAAAGAACTCCCTTTAGTATCTCTTGTAGTTTTGGTTTGGTTTTTACAAATTCCCTAAACTCCTGTTTATCTGGAAATGTCCTAATTTCACCTTCATATTTAAGAGGCAGTTTTGCTGGATATGTGATTCTTGCCCATGATTCCCAGTATTATATGGTTGTTCTCCATTTTGTGATTTTCCTATCTGTTATAAATCATAATCTCTGCCTGTGGTTAAAAAGGATTAGGGGGGATGTAACACCCTTGCTCAGGCCACATCCCTGATCCAATGTAAAGGGAGTTTCCGTGGGGTGTGACCTGCAACACCTTTTATTTTACAACAGATAAAAGGAAAGGAAAGCAAGCTGAGAGTGTGGACCTCATACCACTGAGAAAGCAACACTGGGAGCAGAGCACGTCCTCTGGACTGAGGTTCCTGTGCAGAGAATCTCCTCAACCAGGGGAAGATTGATGACAAGGGTCTTCCTCCAGAGCCAACAGAGAAAGACAGCCTTCCCCTGGAGCTGACGCCCTGAATTTGGACTTGTAGCCTAGTAGACTGTGAGAGAATAAATTTCTCTTTGCTAAAGCCATTCACCTGTGGTATTTCTGTTACAGCGATACTAGATGACTAAGACAGCAGTCCAAGCACTTAACTGTTGCACCACCAGGGCTCCTTATTTTCTGTTTATCTTCCAGAAAGTCCTCGGTGTTGCCGATCTGCTGAGGAAACTGCTTCTGGATTTCCAACACTGCTTTGGAATTCTCATTTTTCTATTTCCTCTGTTATTTCAGTAAGATTAGGAGATGGGGGGAAAGTTGTCATGCATACTTAGTCAACCATTTTAAACTGGTGTCTAACAGTAAATGTGTGTTTATTGTAGATAATGATTTAAGTACAAATAAAGAAATGTAATAGTAACTGTTATTAGCCACCTGGGTATCCTTAGATCCTCTGGCTTGCTGAGGTCACCCTCTCAAGAGATGCTATCTTAATTAATCAAATTCTGAATGGAAGGTTTATCTTTCATTTCACCACCTCCTGAACTGAGGTTTCCTGTTTCTGCAGAATTTTTAATCTGTCTTGCATCTCACTTCTTTTTGATGCCCATCTCTCCCTACCCCATGACACCTAAGTGAAACGTGGGCCCTTTTGGCTTCCCCTAAACTCAGACATCTAGTGTTCCCAACTGCGTCAGGTGGTTTTGTGTAGTTATCAGCAGACCGTTACTAGATGCAAAATTAATGTTGTCGGTGATGGGAGGGATGATTGCCTGCATTGTAGCACAGCCAATAACACAGAAAACACCCTATAGTATCATAATAGGCATCCCTGTTCTTTAAAACCCAATAGTAACTCTTGCCACAGACCACCTCTTCCCCTTGAGTCCCAGCTTCTTGGCATTGTTAGGCCCTATATTAGTTTGTTAGGGCAGCTGTAACAAAGTACCACAAAGTGGGTGGATTATAAGAACAGAAATTTATTGTCTTACACTTCTGGGGACTGGGAGTCCGAGATCAGGGTGTTGGCTGTGTTGAATCCTTCTGAGGGCTCTGAATGAGGATCTGTTTCATGTCTCTTTCTTAGTTTTTGGTGGCTTTCCAAATCTTTAGCATTCCTTGGCTTACAGTTATGCCTCCTACAAACTCTCCTTCTGTCTTCACGTGGCTGTCTTCATGCTCTGTGTTTTTTCTCTTTTCTAAAGACACCATTCATAGTGGATTGGGACTTCCCTATACCTGTATGACATTGTGTTAACTGATAACATCTTCAAAGGCCCTATTTCCAAACAAGGTTGAAATCACGGGTACCCAGTACCAGGGATTATTAGGATTTAAACATAACTTTTTGAGGGACACAATTCAATTCATTAACAGACCCCTCTCCCTTTTTCAATCATCATTCTGATTCTGTTTCAGAGGTCCCCTCAGCTGCAGTGTCCCTGGTTGCTTGGGGATACTCTGAGTTCCTGCCCTCCTACTTGGAAGAGCTATTTAGTTCCAAGGTCTCACTCTTAGTCCATTCCTAATCCCTGGCAACTGCTCCATTGTTTCCCATCACTGTAGTCTTGTCTCTTCAAGAATGTCATATGAATGGAATCACATAAAATAACCTTTAAGTCTAGCTTCCTTCACTCAGTATAATGCCTTTGAGATTCACCCAATTTGTTACATGTATCAGTAGGTTGTTCCTTTTTACCGCTGAATAGTATTCCACCTGTGTGGATATACCACAATTCGTTTATCCATTGGCATGTTGAAGGGCAAATGAGTTGTTTCCAGTTTGGGCCATTTATGGACTGAGCTACTATGAACATTTGTGTGCCAGTTTTTGTGTGAACATAAATTTTCATCTTTCTAGGGTAAAATTCTAGGAGTGAGATTGCAGTGTGATATGGTTAGGTTGTTGTTAGGTGCCATTGAGTCAGTTCCAACTCATAGCAACCCCACGTACAACAGAATGAAACACTGCCCAGTCCTGTGCCATCCTCACAAATGTTGTTATGCTTGAGCCTCATTGTTGCATCACTGTGTCAATCTATCTCATTGAGGGTCTTCTTCTTTTTTCTGACCCTCTGCTTTATGAAGCATGATGTCTGTCTCCAGGGACTGATCCCTCCTGACAACATGTCCAAAGCATGTGAGATGCAGTCTCGCCATCCTTGCTTCTAAGGATCACCCTGGTTGTACTTCTTCCAAGACAGATTTGTTTGTTCTTTTGGCAGTATATTTGGTATTCTTCTCCAACTCTACAATTCAAAGGCATCAATTCTTCTTCCATCCCCTTTACTCATTATCTAGCTTTCAAGTGCTGAGGAGATGAGTGAAAGCACCATGGCTTGGGTCAGGTGCCCCTTAGTCTTCGAGGTGACATCTATGCTTTTCAACACTTTAAAGAGGTCCCTTGCAGCAGATTTGTCCCGTGCAATGCATCTTTTGATTTCTTGACTGCTGCTTCCATGGATGTTGATTGTGAATCCAATTAAAATGAAATCTTTGGCAACTTCAAACTTTTCCCTGTTTATCATGCTGTTGCTTATTGGTCCAGTTGAGAGGATTTTTGTTTTCTTTATGTTTACACTGAAGGCTGTGGTCTTTGACCTTCATCAGTAAGTGAAGTCCTCTTTACTTTCAGCAAGCAAGATTGTGGTATCTGCATAAGATTCTTAATGGGTCTTCCTCCAATCCTGATGCCCCATTTTTCTTCATATAGTCCAGCTTCTAGGATTATTTGCTTAGCATACAAATTGAATAGGTATGGTGAAAGGATACAACCCTAATGCACACCTTTCCTGACTTGAAACTATGCAGTATCCCCTTGTTCTGTTTGAATGTCTCCCTCTTGATCTATGTACAGGTTCCTCATGAGCACAATTAAGTGTTCTGGACTTCCCATCACAACAACATGCAAGCCGCCACAGTAGGACAAAACAGACACATGGGAGTCCAGTAGCATGGCAACACAAAAGTCACCACAGTATGACAAACTGACAGATGGTGGATACATTGAATACTAATTGTTTAAGTCAAAATAAAACTTCTGAATAGTGTTTCCTACATTCAAAAGACAATTCCAGGGACATTTAAAAACAAACTTTAGCAATAAAGAGGTTGGGCTCTGGAATTAGACAGCCTGGATTCAAATTCCCTCTAACACAAACTCACATTAATGAATTTCAAGTATTCAGAAGAGTGTCTGGCATATAGGTACTACTCAGTCAAGTTCAGCAGTCATGGACAGTGGAGAGAGAATGAATCCAGTTTTAAATCTTAGACCTTCCACTGGAGAACTGGGGACAAGTTATTTGTTTCAGTTTAGCAAATATGCATGAAAGCACCTTCTATATGCTAGGGTCACTTCTCTTGGGAGGTTATAACCTATAGTCTAAAGCAAGTCTGTGTCCCCAATTCTAAAATTGTTACCCTAATAATCACAGATCACATCTTTAGAGTTGGCTTGCAAGGAGTAAAATGGGTTCCAATGATCAAAACAGGAAAATTCTCAATGTGAGAAAAAATCTGCTGTTTGCAGCAGACAACTAGATGAAAGTAGCCTCAGTGATCGTTGGCCTGTTTTGCTCTCTTCTTTGATCACCACACTGACTGCTGAGGTTGATTTGCTCTCTGAAACAATCTACCCACTGCCCTATACTCAACTGAACCTTGGTGTTGCCTCTTAATACAGAAAGGCTTGCATTGCAAATTCATAGGTTAGACCTTGGACTTATAAATTAGGAATTACAACATGAATTGATCCCCAGGAACCCAGCACCCATTTACTTTTCATTCATTCAATAAGTATTTTTGAGTGTCTACTCTGTGCAAAAATACCTAATAAATTAAAGGTAAGTGGGTACTGGGTTCCCGGAAATCAGCTCATGTTAACAAAATGGGCTAGGGCAGTGGTGCAGATGGTTTGTGCTTGGCTACTTACCAAATGTTTGGCAGTTCGAATACACCCAGGGATGCCACAGAAGAAAGGCAACCTAATCCCATAAGATTACAAACATTGAAAACTCCATGGAGTTTTCTACTGTGACATACATGGTGTTGCCGTAAGTAAGAATCGACTTTATGGCAACAGATTGGGTTGGGCTGGTTTGGGTTTGGTACTATGTGCAAGTCATTGAGCTAGGACTTGGTATATTGACTAAACAAATTCTAGCAAGGTGAGAAAGACAATGAACTATATGTATATAATTCACAAGTAAAATATATAGCATGTTAGAGGGTGAAATGTACTATAAAAAAAGAGCAGAGGTGTGTAAATTAGGAGTTTAGTAGTATTTGCTGACTGATTTTTTTTGTAATTTTCAGTATCTACACCTCCTGATACTTCACACATTTTATTTATCCATAAACAAAGAGGTTTTGGGCTTATGGGTGTGCTAGTAGTTCTGTAAGAAGAGATTGGGGGCAGGAGCGGGTAGAGGTTCCACCACCTTCACTTCTAAGGAGCATTCTGGCTGTACTTCTTCCAAGACAGATTTGTTCTTTCTTCTGTCAGTCTACGGCATATGCAATATTCTTCGCCAGCGTTATAATTCAAAGGCATCAATTCCTCAGTCTTCCTTATTCATTATCCAGCATTTACATGCGTATGAGGTGATTGAGAATACCATGACTTGGGTCAGGCACGCCTTAGTCCTCAGAGTGACATCTTTGCTTTTTAACATTTTAAAGAAATCTATTGCAGCAAATTTGTCCAATGCAATATGTCTCAATGTAATCCTCCCATATTACACTTGATAAATATTTCTTCATAGAGTGCCCCAAAACCCCAGTGAATTCCAACTTGGGTTTTGTTTTGTTTTAATGATTGTTTTTCACAGAAAGCATGCACTGTTTGTTACCTGCTAAAATTTCTAAACAAGCTCTGAATATACAACCAGAGACCTCCACTATGGGGTACCAAAATAGTTGGTACCAGAGAGCTCAGAGGTGTGGTTTCTATGCCTCTTCTCTGTTGTTGTTAGGTGTCATTGAATCTATTTTCAACTTACAGTCACCCTATGTGACAGAGTAGAACTGCCTAATAGGATTTTCTTGGCCGTAACCTTTATGGAAGCAGATCGCCAGGTTTTTCTCCAATGGAGCCGCTTGGTAGATTCCAACTGCCAACTTTTCAGTTATCAGCTGAGTACTTAACCATTGAGCCACCGGGGCTCCTTTGTTTCCTCTCTAACTAGATACTATTGGACCCTCAGTTTGTCCATCTATCTAGCCTGAAGGCTAATGCCAGACAACACTGCGCAGTAAGCCTGATTGACTTTGTCAACCCCCTTTGCTGTACAGGGTCTCTTTACCGTCATGGCAGTTATACCTGGGTATTCATGTATCATCCAACAAGAGGAACATTGAAAAGGGGCCACTTCTTACCAGACTGTTAAGAAGTTTAGCTCATGGTCATAGCATTTAGCTCTTCCACTCCGTGCTTGGCCATCTAGGTTTACTTTTCCTTTGTTTGGGTTAGTTCAGTTGTTTGCAAATCCAACTGCATTAGATATACCTGGGAATTTTGGAAAAACTGTTGTCTAAGTCCCACCCTGATAGAATTGGGCATGGAATTATTGTTATTGTTAGGCGCCGTCTAGTTGATTTACGACTCATAGTGACCCAATGGGACAGAGTAGAACTGCCTGGTGTAGTACTGAAAATCAGTATGTCGTCTGTTCTATCATTCGGCATCTGCCTCAATGGGCAGCAAAGAGTGAACCAGAAACCATGACTTTTTCATAGGATGACATGTGATTGTTTAGTCCCTGTCTCCAGCACTTCCAACCAGTTTCCTTACTTGGGTCACTTTTACAGGTTTCCAGGTCTAAGGGCTTCCCATTTATTCATTGATTCTTCTGAACATGTGACACGATGACTCCTTTAATCATTAGCAAGAAAAAGGGACTGAGGAAGTCAGTTATTGGCTAGGCATCAGGCAGTTGGGACTATCTGGTTGGTTGCTGCTGCTATAACCTCTGAGTATCTCTGAGCCCACAGAAGAGGAAGTTAATATTATCTGCATAGTCCACAGAACAATAAATCTCTGTTCTTTTTCTTCTGTTAGACTGAGAACCTGAACTGTTTCCATTATAAAAGCCACTTAATGGGGCAAAGGGCAAAGTAAGCATGACATCTAAAATGCCCTGTGTCAAGCTTTTGTCTGGGGTCTCATGCTTAGTGTGAGACATTGGTGGTTCAGTGGTAGAATTTTTGCCTTCCCAGTAGGAGCCCCAGGTTCAACACACCTCATATGAAGACACCACCCATCTGTCAATGGGGGCTTAAATGTTGCTGTGATGCCGAGCAGGTTTTAGCAGAGCTTTTTTTAAGGTTAGGATGGACTCGGAAGAAAGCCCTGGCGATCTAAGGAAAAGCTTAGGGATGACAAAGGTCCTGTCTGCAACCAATCATGGGAACGGTAGGTGTTTTTTCCATTGTGCAAGGGTCGCCACAAGTCTGGGGTGATTGGTGGCAGCTAACAACAGCAACGTGTGCTAAGTAATTGAAATAGGACTTGTGGACTCCACCTTAGGTTGGGAGAACAATTCTTGGTAAATCTATTCACATTTCCAGAATGGTAAATCCATAAGGTGTTAAGAACTACAGGTAAGTCTGAAAGTCTTCTCCAGTTAAAACCCTTCCCAGGCTTGCCAGTGCTCATAGATTAATTTCTAAATCTTTGATTTGGTGTATAAGGCCCTGCACAACCTCTTCTAGTATATTTCTCTCCTTCTTTAAACATACAAGTCCTTGGCTTAGCATACCCTCTCTCACTCTCCTTTGACTGGCCAACCCTACTTTTCTCTCCAGAGCAAAGTAATTTATCACCTCCTCCCGCAGCCTTGATGCCCCTATCAGAATTTATAACCCCACCCAAATCCTCCACGGCACTTGCACTAGTAAATTGATTGGTTTACATGCCTTTCTCCCCTACTAAACTGTAAGCTCTTGAACAGCAAGACTATGACATATGGCATTTACCTTTGTAACTCCCAGGACCAAAAACATGGTAGACACTCAAAAAATGCTTTTCAAAATAAATGACACCACCTGTGAAGCATTCTTGCTTTAAAAAATGTTGAACATGAAACTAAGCCTTCTTGTTTAAAAAAAATACAGAGATGGAAGAACAAGTAAAATGATACTATAAGGAAAGAATCAGGAAGATTCATGATGTGTGTTATACATGCAGTCAACTTGATTTCTTCAATATGTCGGTGGCATAGGAAAGAAGGGAGGGAGGAAAATGGGGGGATCTTCTAGAATAAAAGAGATAAAAATATTTTACAACCAAATGCGATGTGTAAACCAATTGTAAAGACATATTTGAGATAATAGGGAAATTTGAGTCTGCAGAGGGTATTAGATGATATTAAGTTATTATCATTTGTTAGGTATGAAAATAGTATTTTGATTATGTATGAAAGGTCCTATTGAAGAGTAAAATTCTGTAAAGAATTTTCTTTAAAATACTACAGCAAAATAAATAAATGAAGATATAAATAAGTAGATAAAAATATAAATAAGATATAGGTGGATTAATTATGGTGAAATGTTGATAATGATTGCATCTTTGGGGTAGATACTTGGGGGTTCATTCCACTCTTTTTTCTACTTTTGTGTATGTTTCAAAACTTTATTAATAAAAAACTAAAAACTAAAAAAAAAGAAAAGAAATCACTCTTCCCAGATCTCTTTACCTATTCAAAGAGAATATTTGCAAACTTTAGCCATCCTAGCATCTCCATGAGAGAAAGACCTGGTAATCTGCTGCAAAGATTACAGCCTAAAAAATCCCATGGGGCAGTTCTATTCTGTCACATGGGGTTGCTACCAGTCAGAATCAACTTGACAGCACCTAACAATAACAATGGAATATATCTGTATTGCATAGTAATTTTAATTTGCAGTTCTTTGGTGACTAGTCATGTTGAACGTCTTTACATGTATTTATTGGCCATTTGTATATCTTTTTTTTTGAAAAATGTCATCCCAAGAAGTTTTCCCAAAGGAAATGAAAGCACTTGTCTGCAAAAAGACTTTGCAAGAAGGTTCATGGCAGTTTGATGCAAAGTAACAACAAAAAAAATTAAATTAAAAAAAAAACCCCAAATGTCTATCAAAATAGAATTGTCTGGGAAAATAAAACAATTGTGATACATTATGCAATAAAATAAATAAATAAATAATTTTTTTTTTATGCAATGGAATATTACTCAACATCAAAAAAGGACTACCGTTCAATTATGCATTATGCAACAACATAAGTGAACCTTAAAAACATTATGTTGAATAAGACAAGGCAGACACAATATTGTATGACTTTATTTATGAGAATTTCAAGATCAAGGAAGCCTAATCTGTGGGAATAGAAAAGAAAACAATGGTTGTTGGGGAAGATGACTAGAAAAGAGCCAGAGTAAACTTCCTAGGTTGACAGAAATATTCTATATCTGGAGTAGGGTGTTGGTTACGCAGGTGTATACATTTGCCAAAACTTGACAAATTCTATACTTAAGATCTGCAGGTTTCACTGTGTATAATTATATCTCATCTAAAAAGTGAAAGAGAAAATACTTAACACAAAGATACATGTTGTTAGTAGTAGAATTTTAGACAACTATTTCACCAAACTATTTCACCATCATTAACCTAAACTCACTGCCCCCCTACTTCTCATCTAACCTATCAAGTTGCTGTTGACAATTTGATCACATGTAGATAATTCTTTAAAAGAGTCCAATGCTTAATGCAGACATTCTTTTCTAATTATTTGGTTCAGAATGCTCCTTAGAAGCGAGGATAGTGAGACTTCATCTGAAATACTTTGGACATGGTATCAGGAGAAGGTCATCATGCTTGGTAGAGAGTCAGCGAAAGAGAGGAAGACCCTCAGTGAGGTAGACTGACACAGTGGCTGCAACAATGGGCTCAAGCGTAACAACGATCGTGAGCATGGCGCAGGACTGGGCAGTGTTTCGTTCTGTTATACACAGGGTCACTATGAGTTGAAACCCACTCAATGGCACCTAACAACAACAAAAACAGTTGTTCGGTTCAGAGATGACTTCAGGTGATCATTTAGGTTCAAGGTTTCAAGATTTCCTCAGGGTAATAGTGTCAGGGGTCATCTGGCCTCAGTGGCTCCAGAAAGTCTGGATTCCATGAGAATTTGAAATTCTTTCTGCATTTTAGCAAGGGGGACATTTTCAGGAGGGAGGATATGCCTTACTTTCTGCCAGGTGTGAGCCTGTGGTTTTGGATGCTCTGTGATCACCCGAGAAATCTGAATTTCCCGTTGCTTAGGCATCCATACAGAGCAGCCGGCTCACCCGGAGATCTGAACTCCTCTTGCTGCAGTCGCTGTTCCAGTATTCTTAGTGTGACTCCATGGAAACGGTGCTCGCTTTCTCTAGAGGCCACATAAGTGACCCTGCTACTGACATCCTCCTTGGATGAAGAAGCAGAAATATTATTAGTGATAAGTGGGCTGCATCTGACTGCAAGGAACACAATGACTAGGCGTATGCTGCTTCTCGATTCTAAGAGCTTACCCCATGGAGTTCAAGGCTGTCACAGTTCACACAACTCGCCTGTTGGACTTCTCCGTGAGCGTGTTCAGTGGCTTAGTAACAAGAAGGGCTAGGCAGAAAGCGAAGCTGCTTTTTACATGTTGGGATTGTTATTTAGTTTGGATGTGTATGCATTAGAAACATATTATTGTTGTTGTTAGGTGATGTTGCACCAATTTTTGACTCATGGCAACTCCCTGTGGCAAAGTAAAACTGCCCCGTAGGATTTTCTAGGCTATAGTCTAATCCTGAAGCAGACTGCCAGATCCTTCTCCCTCAAAGCTGCTGGGTGGGTTTGAACCACCAACCTTTTGCTTCATAGCCAAGCACTGCACTGCTTAACCATTGTACCACTAGGGCTCCTAAAAACATATTGCATTGTTAATATTTGTTTGGATCACAGTAAAGTATGTTAATCCCTCCCAGGACCTGGAGGAAAATGTTTGGTCCCCATTTTGCTGGTAAGGAAAATGAGCCTCAAAAAAAAACTAAGAGACTTAGCCAAGGTAGTTTAGCTGATAAATGGTGAAGACGGGTATGGCCTCACCACTTTAGTGCACTCTGGCTGACCTGCCAGTGTCTGAACCTCATTCATGAGGGGCTTCCTCTGAAGCTTGGAAGGCTACTTGGAAGACAGTCAGACACTTTTCCTGTGGCTCCTTTTCTCCAGATGAGATGAGTCCAGCTCTCCTCTTACTACGGTCCCTTAGTGGCACAAATGGTTTGCACTCGACTATTAACAGAAAGGTTGGCGGTTCAAATACTCACAACCACACTGTGTAGGAAAGCCTTGGTGACCTGCTTCCATAAAGATTACACCCAAGAAAACTCTACTGAGCTCAGTTCAACTCTGTAAAACATGGAGTTGCCTTGAGCTGGATTGCTTGGTGATAGTGCTTCAATGGTAAACAGGAAGAGCGAAACCTGGAGAGAATGTGGAGATGAAAAGTTTCAGGACATTTGAAAGAGCATGGGAACACAAACCTTGTATTGGAAATTGTGCTTAGAAACTATACATGAAGGAAGTTACATCTTGTATACGTCTAGGATCAGCAGCTTTCCAGGTTAATATAATGATGGCTCATCTTAATATTTGGGCAATACTTTATTTTATAGAATACTTACCATATGCCTTAAGTTATTTAATCTGCCCTAGCTTGTTCTAAGCCCTATAGTGGTGAAAGTAGTAGTCATTCCCAGGTCTTCTGGCTACAAAGCTGTGCTCATCTCATGGCACCTACTTTCCTCTAAACTCCCCCCCCCCAAAAAAAAAAACCCAAACACACTACCGTCAAGTCGATTCCGATTCATTGAGACCCTATAGGACAGAGTACAACTGCCACATAGAGTTTCCAAGGAGTGCCTGCTGGATTGAACCCCAGCCTTTTGGTTAGCAGCCATAGCACTTAACCACTACACCACCAGGGTTTACTTTAAAAGGTGCCCTCATTCCGACCCTCCATCATTGTGTTTGCTCTTAGGCAACAGCTTCTGTCACACAATGCCTTATATTTAAAGCTCTCAAATACATCAATTTGGGGAGACCCATTTTCCTTAGTTGAAAAGATCATCCAACCTCTTTCAAGCAGAAGGCCATAAGAATACGTGGATTTAAATTCTCTGTCTTCAGCATCATATAATACTATTTTTCTAGAGAAAAGGGGGCAATACACTTTTGAAAGCAACTTGTTACCTTAGGTTATAAAGTGCAATGTGAGAATAAGAAAATTATTGCAAAAGCACACTAAGCAAATGTTCAAACCTAAAAATGGAATTCCAAATGTTCCCTTTAAAATTTTAACCAAAATCAATTAAAATAACATATATATCTCCAAAACTTTAAAGGGAGGTAGCTTTGCATTTATAACACCTAAATGTTTTCACAACAATAAACAGACCTTTTCAGGTTACTTAATCCATTTTCTTCTTCCAGGACCAGCTATATTTAATTCAAGTCTTCACAAAGCTTATTCCATAGATGTCAATAAATATTATCTAAAAAGAGGAGCTGATGATGGGAAACCCTAGATGAAGTTATGTGGATTTGCTTATCTCGAAATTCCTCAGAGCCTTTGATATGCAAACATGTGTACTGAATCTCTGAAAAGAGAAATGATATTAATGAGTATTTCCTAAATTTATTTGATCTTAAAACTCTTTTATCGCATGAGATCTAGAAGACCTGCAAATGGTAGAATATACTTTGGAAAACAATCTCTTTTGTAATCTGAATGGATGAACATTCATTTAATTTTGAGAATAAACAGAATCAGAGATTTCTGAGTTTCTCCCAGTATCTTACTTCTATTGTCGACATTTTTGTTCATTTGGGGCTTACATTTCAGCCCTACAATGTAAACTACATTCAGTCAACAAATATTTATTGAGAACTTACTGTGTGTTGGGTACAACTCAAAAGATATATAAAGCAGGGAATCTGTCCTTAATGGAATTTGTTCCTAATAGTGAAGTCTTCTGATCACACATCCTTCTGAATTCCACATTCAAGAAGTGCAATTGTTGTGTGTCTGGTTACCTCCATTAACAACTGCTTCCTTTGCCAGGATACCAGAACTGCATGGTATCTACCTACCATTACTGATCATTTTGATCGAAGAGTCTATAAAAGACTCCTGACCAAAAGGAAGAGGAATGTAGAGCAGAATTTCAAGGTCTCAGTGGAATTCAGACTTTCTGGAGCCATGGAGGCTGGATGAACCCCTGAACCTATTACCCTGGGATAATTTTTAAACTTTAAACCAAAACTATCTTCTAAAGTATGTCTGCCTTGAGCATTGTACTCTTTTAAAGAATTATCTGTGTGAGATCAAATTGACAACAGAAACTCAAAAAGTTAGATGAGAAGTTTAGAGGGCAGTGACTTTATGTCAATAATGGTGGAAAATTTGGAGAAGAATGGCAAGAATGTTTGCACAATTCAAAGAATATCATCAATGTCACTGAGTTGTGCACACATGTAGAGATTGTTGAAATGATGTATGATTCTGTATGTTTTCACTGAAAAAAAAAAACAGAATTGTAATTTTTTTTTTCTCCTTGTAGAATTAATTTTGAACCTTCTTTTCAATGTATTTTCCATCTGGCAAAGATATGAGAGTTTCTCAGAGCTGTTTCCTCATTTTGTAAATGACAAGGGTGAGACTCAGAGAGAAATAACAGGTCCCAAATTATGCAATTTTTAAAGGTGGTAGTTGTTGTTGTTGGGTGCTGTCAAGTTAATTTTCGTCTCATAGCAAGCCCATGTGACAGAGTAGAACTGTCCCACAAGGCTTCTAGGCTGTAATCTTTATGGGAAGAGATTGCCAGGTCTTCCTCCTACGGAGTCACTGGCTGGGTTTGAACCTCCAACCTTATGGTTAGCAGCTGAGTGCTTAACTATTGAATCACCAGGGCTCCTTGATTAAAGACGGAGGTGAGATAAAACTTATGACCAATCAGTTATGTTCCTTTGCTACATCAGCTCCCCTTCCTTTGCTCAATTATGAGCCTTCAGTGAGTTCTTCAAATCCTTCTTAGGTTATAGAATCCACACACTTAAAGCAAGAGCTTGACTGATTCTTGAAGCAATTCAAGAAACCGCTTCCAGTCCCAAAAGTCAAAACTTTTATCCATGGAGGGTAAAACAGTACACAATACTGGGGAAGCCAGCACAGCCTGTACAAGGCAGGGCCATGGTAGCCCCATAGACACATCCAAACTCCCTGAAGGACTGAATTGCTGGGCTGAGGGCTGTGGGGACCATGGTCTCAGGGAACATCTAGATCAATTGACATAACAGAGTTTATAAAGAAAATGTTCTACATTCTACTTTGGTGAGTAGCATCTGGGGTCTTAAAAGTCTGTGAGCAGCCATTTAGGACACTCCACTGGACTCACCCCTTCAGGAGCAAGGAAGAACGAAGACAACTAAAGACACAAGGGAAAGATTAGTCCAAAAGACTAATGGACCACATCTACCACGACCTCCACCAGACTGAGTCCAGTACGATGTGATGGTGCCCGGCTACCACCACTGACTGCTCTGACAGGAATCTTAATAGAGGGTCCTGGACAGAGCTGGAGAAAAATACAGAACAAAATTCTAACTCAGAAAGAAAGACCAGGCTTGCGGGCCTGACAGAAACTGGAGAAACCCCGAGAGTATGGACCCCAGACACACTTTCAGCTCAGTAATGAGGTCACTCCTGAGGTTCACCCTTCAGTCAAAGATTGAACAGGCCCATGGAACAAAACAAGACTAAAGGGTGCACCAGCCCTGGGATGGGGGCTGGAAAGTAGGAAGGAACAGGAAAGCTGGTAATAGGCAACCCGGGGTTGAGAAGTGGGAGTGTTGACACGTTGTAGGGATGTTAACCAATGTCATACAACAATGCGAGTACTGTTTGAGGAGAAACTAGTTTGTTCTGTAAACCTTCATCTAAAGTTCAATTAAAAAAAATAAAAAAATAAAAACTTTTATCCATGGAAAGTAGCTGAGATGAAGAAGACATGGATTTAAATACTATCACTGCCACAAAGCAGCAGTGAGAATTGGGACAAGTTTCTTACACTCTTTGGGCCTTAGGATCCTCATTTCTTAAATGGGAGTAACACTAACTACAATTATTGCTACAATAATAATTAGATTGCAGAAATGAAATGCCCGACCTTAAAGCAGTGTTCAATACTGTTGATATAGATATTAAATAAACATCTACAAGATTGTGCAAAGATCCCTCTAGGTTTAATGTCAATGCACATGACGTACGTCTTAGTCATCTAATGCTGCTATAAGAGAAATACCACAAGTGGATGGCTTTAACAAAGAGACATTTATTCTCTCATAGTCTAGTAGGTTACAAGTCCAAATTCAGGGTGTCAGCTCCAGGGGAAGGCTTCCTCTGTCAGCTCCGGAGGAAAATTCTTTGTCCTCAATCTTCCCCTGGTCAAGGAGCTTCTCAGGCTCAGGAACCCCAGGTCCAAGGACGTGCTTTGCTCCCAGTGGTGCTTTCTTGGTGGTATGAGGTCCCCAACCTCTGCTTGATTCCCTTCCCTTTTATCTCTTTAGAGAGAAAATGTGGTTCAGGCCACACCCCAGGGAAACTCCCTTTACTTTGGCCCAGGGATGTGACCTGGGTAAGGGTGCTGTTACAATCCCACCCTAAACCTCTTTAACATAAAATTACAGTCACATAATGGAGGGAATCATGGCCTAATCGAGTAGATACACACATTTTTGGGGGGACATAATTCAATCCATGACAACATATATGATCTAAGACAGGATTGAACAATAGATGGTCTGCATGATACTTCTGACTCTTCAAAAGAACCTCAACCCTGAGTAATCCTCTAGGAAAAGGGTGAATATAATGAAAGCTAAACACAAATTAACACTTCAGCAAGTTATCCCATTACACACACATCACATATTGCTTCATCGAGTAACTGTGTGTTGTTGTTATTAGCTGCTGGGTCAACCCTGGACTCATGGTGACCCCGTGCACAGTGGAACAACGGAACTGCCTTGCCCTGCACCATCCCCATCATCAGTTTCAAAATGGACCATTGTGATCCACAGGGTTTTCTTTAGCTGATTTGCAGAAGTAGATTTCCAGGCCTTTCTTCCTCCTCCATTTTAGTCTAGAAGAGCCACTGAAACCTAGCATCATAGCAACATGCAAGCCTCCACTGACAGACAGATGGTGGCTGTGCATGAGGTGCATTGGCCGGGAATCGAACCCAGATCTCCTGCACGGATGGCAGGAATTCTATCACTGAATGTCTCTATACCTATCTATGTGTCTTATGCTTAAGCCTTTTGAGAAGAGGGAAATATGTTTTATTTTTACATCATCTAAACACGTAACATAAAGCAGTTCTTAATATAGAGCCTCAGTATCAGTGAGTCACATACATTAAGCACCTAATATCTACATTCTGGAAGAAGGAATAAATAGATAATGAGTCAGTGCTATTTCCAGTCCTGTAGCCCTGCCCATTTCTCCTAAGTATTCTGCCTGTGGTCCCTTACAAACCTAGAGCTGTCCCCAGCCTTTCCATTTCCATCTGCTTCCAACTTGTTTGTCTCCTGGAATCAAACTACCGCTGTTGAATCAACACTTGCAACAAAACAATCCAGCCAAGTGACACTTGCACAAAGAATTACCTACAGTGTCTTAGCAGATCCCAGCTAAGTAAAGCATATCAAATATTTGACAAAAAAGTGAGAGTATGACTATCTCCAGTCAGAGTGAGTAGCAGGGTTTTGAGATATGATGAAGGGGGGTAAAAAAAAAAAAAAAGCTGTTGACACACTGCAGACCATTAGGCCAGAAACTAGAAAATGAGAGTAATCCGTTAGTGTGGTATTTGACACGCCAGAAGTGCCTGCTGTCAATGAAACATCCATTTTCAGATCAAACTAGAAGTCTATGGGGCAGGCTGCCAACCTCTGCCTTCTGAATCGAATCCTGCATCTTCGTCTCATCACTGACACCTGGGTGCTGCTTTCTCTATAGTTTATGACAAAGTCTCCAATAAAAAGCCTCAGGGAGCCCGGGCTCGGAAGACACAAGCCTGTTATTTCTCCTGCCATCTTACGGTAAGGCAAGATGAGGTGTGGCCACTGCCAGTTGAACTGAAGTAGGGGAGTCCTTCAGAGAGATGCTTCAAGGACAGGCATCAGTGCTTACAGACTGGCTGGCAGCATAGTCCAAGAACAAGGCCCTTCTTCACAGAATTTTCTCACCTCACTCCGTCCTGTTAAGATCAGTCACCTGGCCCATTTACACACTTGTTCTATATCAGACCATCACACGTTTGTTTTACAATCCTCTGGTAATTTTCTGGCTGTTCTGTATCCTCCCACCCATCCATCAGCTTGTCATACTGTGGTGGCTTCCATATTGCCACTAGTATTACAAAAACCAACAGGGTTACACATGGTAGATGGTTTCAGCAGAGTTTTCAGACTAAGACAGACCAGGAAGAAATATCTGGAGATCTACTTTCAAAAATTAGCCAGTAAAAACTTTACAGGTCACAAGGGGACATCGTTCGACTTGTTTGCTTTGGACATCTCATCAGGAGGGATAAATTTCTGAAGGAAGATATCGTGTTTGATGATGTAGAGGACCAGCAAAGGTGATGAAGAACTTCTGTGAGATGGGTTGGCTCAGTAGCCACAACCACGGGCTTGAACATGCTGGCGATCATGAGGATGATGCAGGACCATACAATGCTTCATGCTGTTGTAAGGTCACTATGTTTCGTAGTCAACTTGACAGAAGCTATCTGCCTATCATCCATCTATCTACCTATCTACCTATCTACCTATCTACCTATCTATCTATCTATCTATCTATCTATCTATCTATCTATCTATCTATCTATCTATCTATCTATCTACCTATCTATCTATCATCTATTTATCTATCATCTATCTAATCTATCATCTATCTATCTAATCTCTCTCTATCTCTCTATCATCTCTCTATCTTTCTATCATCTATCAATCTATCTATCTATCTATCATCTATCTATCATCTATTTATCTATCTTCTATCTATCTAATCTATCATCTATCTGTCTATCTAATCTCTCTCTATCTCTCTATCATCTCTCTATCTTTCTATCATCTATCAATCAATCTATCAATCTATCTATCTATCTATCTATCTATCTATCTATCTATCTATCTATCTATCTATCTATCTATCTATCTATCATCTATCATCTGTATAGGGTTTCCAAGGAATAGCTGGTGGATTGTTGCTGCTGACCTTTTGGTTAGCGGCAGAGCTCTTAACCACTGCACAACCAGGGCTTCCATGTTTATAGTGTAGACCCAGCAAACCCCACCTCTGCCATCAAGCCTTACTCCTTAGCTGCCTGAAATATTGGCCAAGGTGACCCCTGAGTTGCCTCACAAATGTGAGGTAGTGGCTTAGGAGTCAGGAGGATCTGAATTAAAAGCCCAGGTCCAACATGAGCCATACGATCCTGGATAACCTTTGGAATCTTACTGGACATCTCTCTCGGTACCGGTGGTGGATGACAATCACGCCCAGATGAAATAATTGGTCATGTAAGGGAATGAATGAAAACAAACCAAATGTCTCATAAAAACTAGTTGCTGTCAAGTTGATTCCGATTCATAGTGGTCCATGTGTGCAGAGTAGGACTGCCTGTGCTCTACAGGGTTTTCAAGGCTGCGACCTTTTGGAAGCAGATCACCAGACCTTTCTTATGAGACATGACTTGGTGGGTTCAAACCACCAGCCTTTGGCAGTCCAGTGCTTAACCATTTGCATCACCCAGGGACTCCAAATGCCCCGTTAAAAACAAACAAACAAACAAAAAAACCCATTGTCGTACAGTCGATTCTGACCCATAGCGACCCTATAAAACAGAACTGCCCCATAGGGTTTCCAAGGAGTGACTGGTAGATCCCAACTGCTGACATTTTAACCACTGCACCAACAGGGCACCAAATGTCCCATAGAGGCTGATTATATAAACATGGCACATCCTTACCTTGGGGAGCTTCTTTCCTATTTCTGATGTTTTCTTCGGGTAAGGAGAGCTCTGCTAGCATAACCTCTATTCCATCCTACCCTTCTCTCACTCCTCTGTGGGAGAGGAGGTGTGATTTTTGTAACTGTTGAGTGTGGGAAGAATAGACTGGACATATTTATCCAGACCTTATCCCTCAGGAGTCATTGTTCTGTATGGGACAGGACTTGCCTATCCAGCGCTGCCTGGGCTGGTAGGCGAGTTTAACTCTGGGGTTCAACCAATCTTCATCTGTTAGGGTTATGTTATGTCTAATATCAGCTTCTTGAGGGGTGAAGGGAATATTTATGTCTCAAATGATTCAGAACTCAGGTAAGAAAGGCGGTGGCTATTTTGAGGTTTCTCTCAAATTCTTAAGGAGTTCTGGTGGCACAATGGTTAAGCAATCAGTTGCTAACCAAAATGTCAGCAGTTTGAACCCACTGGAGACTCCACAGGAGAAAAGACCCGATGGTCTGCTCCCACAAAGATTACAGCCTAGGAAGCCCTATGGGGTGGGGGGGATTCTACTCTGTCCTATAGGGTCACTATGAGTCGGAATGACTCAATGGCACAAAACAAAACAACTCAAATTCTCAACACGATACCATGAAATACCACACCGCAAGTTAAAAAAATATAATAATAGTAATAGTTATATACTTACTGTCATAGAATATTGTTCATTATATACTGTTAGGACAAAAAAGATTATAAAATAGAATATATGCTATGATTCTGTTTTTCTTTAAAATACATAAATATTTCATTATATATCACCATAGGAAAAATGTCTGAAACAGAAGCATGAACATTTAACAGGCTCAAGCATAGCAACGATTGTGAGGATTGGGCAAGACTGGATGGTGTTTCCTTCGTTGGATGAGTTGGAACCAACTCGACGGCACCAAATAACAACAATCTCTGGGTGGTAGGATGATGGGAATCATTTATATTATTTTAGATTACATGCATTTTTAAAGTATACAATCAATGTATATTCCTGATTTACTTATTAAAAAATAGCAAAGCTATTTATTTGCTAGAAGATAAAGTCATTTTTTACATTGTCAAAATCACAAATATCTCACAATTACCTTTTCATGAGTTCATTGCTTGGTTTGTTTGCTCAAGTCAGAAGTAATTACATATTTGGTTGGGGACCATCTGGTGTCACTAACTTAAAATAGACAGGCTTCCGTGGGCTATAAATCACCTTGGAATTTCAGATTAGCAAGGAGAAAAAAAGCTCCTTCGCAATCTGAATATTGCTACATGTTTGGTGTATGTCAAATAAAAGGGAAGAAATAGGGTGATTAATAGATTGCATGAAAATGTTCACCTGTCTAGCTTTCAAGAACCTTAGTGGTGTGCTAGCCTAGTTCATAGGGATTACACCTGAACATGAAGAAAATGAAAATCCTCACAACTGGACCCATGAGCAACATTATGATAAACAGTGAGGAAATTGAAGATGTCAAGGATTTTCTTCTACGTGGATCAACAGTCAACACCCATGGAAGCAGCAGTCAAGAAATCAAACAACACAGAATTGAGAATCCAGACTTAAATTCATCCACATATGAGCAGTTGATATTTGATAAAGGCCCCTAATCAGTTAAATGGGGAAAAGACAGTCTCTTTAACAAATGGTGGTGGCATAACTAGATATCCATCTGCAAAAAAATGAAACAAGACTCATACCTCACACCATGCACAAAAATGAACTCAAAATGGATCAATGACCTAAATATAAAATCTAAAACAACAAAGATCATGGAAGAAAAAATAGGCATAACGTTAGGAGCCCTAACACATGGCACAAACAGTATACAAAACATTACTAACAATGCAGAAGAAAAACTAGATAACTGGGAGCTACTAAAAATCAAACACCTGTGCTCATCCAAAGACTTCACCAAAAGAGTAAAAAGATTACCTACAGACTGGGAAAAAGTTTTTAGCTATGACATTTCTGATCAGCACCTGATCTCTAAAATCTATATGATACTGCAAAAACTCAACTACAAAAAGACAAATAACCCAATTAAAAAATGGGCAAAAGGTATGAACAGACAGTTTACTAAAGAAGACATTCAGGTAGCTAAACAGATACATGAGGAAATGCTCACGATCATTAGTCATTAGAGAAATGCAAATCAAAACTACAACGAGATTCCATCTCACTCCAACAAGACTGGCATTAATCCAAAAAACACAAAATAATAAATGTTGGAGAGGTTGTGGAGAGACTGGAACACTTCTATACTGCTGGTGGGAATGTCAAATGGTACAACCACTTTGGAAATTGATTTGACGCTTCCTTCAAAAGCTAGAAATAGAACTGCCATACGATTCAGCAATCCCACTCCTTGGAATATATCCTAGAGAAATAAAAGCCTTTACACGAACAGATATATGCACACCCATGTTTATTGCAGCACTGTTTACAGTAGCAAAAAGATGGAAGCAACCAAGGTGCCCATCAAGGGATGAATGGATAAATAAATTATGATATATTCACACAATGGAATACTACGCATAGATAAAGAACAGTGAGGAATCTGTGAAACATTTCATAACATGGAGGAATCTGGAAGGCATTATGCTGAGTGAAATTAGTCAGTTGCAAAACGACAAATATTGTATAAGACCACTATTATAAGAACTCAAGAAATAGCTTAAACAGAGAAGAAAATATTCTTTGGTGGTTACGGGGCGGGGGTTAACTAATTTAGATAGTAGATATGAACTACTTTAGGTGAAGGGAAAGACAACATACAATACAGGCGAGGTCAGCACAACTGGACTAAACCAAAAGCAAAGAAGTTTCCTGAATAAACTGAATGCTTTGAAGGCCAGTGTAGCACGGGCGGGGGTTTGGGGACCATGGTCTCAGGGGACATCTAAGTCAATTGGCATAATAAAATCTATTAAGAAAATATTCTGCATCCCACTTTGAAGAGTGGTGTCTGGGGTCTTAAACACTAGCAAGCAGCCATCTAAGATGCATCAATTGGTCTCAACCCACCTGGAGCAAAGGAGAATGAAGAACACCAAGGACACAAGGTAATTATGAGCCCAAGAGACAGAAAGGGCCACATAAACCAGAGGCTACATCAGCCTGAGACCAGAAGAACTAGATGGTGCCTGGCTACAACCAATGACAGCCCTGTCATGGATCACAACAGAGAACCCCTGAGGGAGCAGGAGAGCAGTGGGATGCAGACCCTAAATTCTTGTAAAAAGACCAGACTTAATGGTATGACTGAGACTAGAAGGATCCTGGTGGTCATGGCCCCCAGACCTCCTGTTAGCTCAGGATAGGAACCATTCCCAAAGCCAACTCTTCAGACAGGGATTGGATGGGACAATGGGATAGACAAAGATGCTGCTGAAGAATAAGCTTCTTGGAACAAGTAGACACTTGAGACTATACTGGCATCTCCTATCTGGAGGGGAGATGAGAGGGAAGGGGGGTTAGAAGCTGGTGGAATGGACACGAAAAGAGAGACTGGAGGGGAGGAGCGGGCTGTCTCATTAAGGGGAGGGCAATTAGGAGTATACAGGCAGGTGTAGATAAATTTTTGTATGAGAGACTGACTTGATTTGTAAACTTTCACTTAAAGCACAATAAAAATTAAAAAAAAAAGAGCAGAAAGAAAGAAATCAAACAACATACTACGCTGGGCAAATCTGCAGCCAAAAACCTCTTTAAAATCCTAGAAAGCAAAGATGTCACTTTGATGACTAAGGCGTGCCTGAGCCAAGCTGTGGGCTTTGCAATTGCCTCATATGCATGCAAAAGCTGGACAAAGAAAATTCAAAGAATTGATGCATTCTGTGGTCACACGGGTTCCTTTATGACGCATTTTGCCTTGGTTCTTTGGAAAAATAGCTTGAGAGATTTTCCCCCTAAACCCTGAGAAGTTACCTTTGCCTTAGTTTCCTGTCCCAGAGGGTTTGTTACTTTTGTCCAGGTTGACTGACATTTCCTGAGAAAGCTGTAAACAACTCAGTTTTAATACTTTTCGCCTGGTCCTTGGCTGCCCAGCGCCCTGTGACTGGTATGTACTTTGCAGGGATTGGTCTATAGACTACTATGCAAATGAAGTGTCTGTGACTTATTGAGAGGGGATTGGTCAGTTTATGGCCCTCTGCTGGAAGGACTCCTGTCTTCAAATTGACAAGGAGTTATGTAGATAAGCAGCCAACCTCACAGAGGTTTTTTAGAGATAGAAAGAAGCAGGAAGACAGGAAGCAGAAAGGAGAAAAGGCGAGAGAGGAAGTAGAGAAAAAGGAGGCAAGGAACCTTCTAAAAGAGCTGTAACCCAGGTTAAGGGCTGTAACACCGAAGGCAGTTATAGTCCCGAAAGGGGCCCTGGGGCACAGTTGGTGGTGACAGACCTCAAGGCCAAAAGAAGGCCTGTCATCAGGGGCCGTAGACGAGCCTGTCTTGAGGGGACTAAGAGGAGGCCTGCATGGCTGACAGGAGCGGAGAGAGCTGTCCTGCACTGAAGAAGAGATACTTTGTCTACAGGCTTCCTGATCCTGATCCTGAATTGTAGCCTGTTATTCCTGATCCTGGGTTGTACCCTGTTACTTCCTTAATAAACCACTTAACTCTAAGTATGCTCTGTGAGTTTTATGTGGCCATTGCAATGGATTATCAAGCCCAGAAGAGAAGTAGACAGTGCCATGGGAGGGGAGGCTGGTGTCAGAATTGGTAAAAAGTTTGGAGGGTAAGAGGTGTGTCTGACTTCCACCTCATGGGAATCAGCTTTGTGCTGATCCTGGCCATTGTTCCTCCTAAAATTAGACAGGTTCTGATGCTACTACTACTACCACCATTAAACACATTCAAATTGTGGTGTTGGCGAAGACTATTGAATATACTGTGGACTCCCTGAAGAAGGAATAAATCAGTCTTGGGGGAACTACAGTCAGAATGCTCCTTAGAAGCAATCACTGGAGAAGGACATCATTCTTGGTAAAGCAGAGGGTCAGCAAAAAAGAGGGCTACCCTAAACAAGATGGATTGACACAGTGGCTTCAACAATGAGCTCAAATACAGCAATGATTGTGAAGACTGAACAATGTTTCTTTCTGTCTGACACGAGAGGCTAACTTGACAGCTAACAACAACATCCACTAACTTATTTCTTATCCTTTATGAACTAAGCAAATTTTTATTCATTCACTTTTGGAGGTGTAGTAACTCAACATTTGCTTGAATTATTTAGTTAAAATTACTCTTCAGAATATTCTTATTATCATAGAATTTCTAGGAATATACCATCATAAAGTTTTAAAGCTTTACAGGTGTTGAAAATGTAATATAAATAAGGTTTGATAACAAAAGAGAAAATGTGAGGAAATCTTTGTAAACTATATTAACTCCAAAGGTAAGACAATTTTAATATACAATGGACTTCTATAAATCAATAAGAAACAGAGGTTCAATAAAAAAACATGCACATTGTGAATGAAGAAATAAAAAAGACAATGGTCAGAAAAAGAGCTTAATCTCAGTGTTAATCAATTAAATGAAAATTAAAAGAATGAGTTTTTTTTAATCTAATCAGATTTTCGAGGATTAAAAATTGCCTAGCGTTGTTGATGGAGCCTTGGTGGTGCAGTGGTTGAAAGCTATGGCTGCTAATCAAAAGGGCTGGCAGTTCAAATCCACCAGCCGCTCCTTGGAAACCCTATAAGGCAGTTCTACTTAGACCTATAAGGTCACTATGAGTCCGAATCTATTCGACAGCAATGGGTTGGGTTTTAGTGTTGTCAATGGTGTACAATTTTACATACACAGTCTTATATAGAGAGAAACACAATTTTACATACAGGAGGGAGATTTGGCAAAATGTTAAATGTGCTAACTCGGTAATTCCACTCTGAGAAATTATCTAAATGAATTGGGAAGAACATATTTAAAGATGTTTAGTAGCAATAGTAAAAATAATAATGAAACAATAGCTAATATTTACCCAACTACCTACCAGTTACTTAAATACGCATTTTACATTCATTATCTGGTTTAGTTCCTAACACAGTTCTTTGAGCAATATACTATGGTTTCCCCATTTTACAGTTGAGAAAACTGTTTCTCAGAAAAGTTAAGTAATTTAGCAAATTCTTGGAGGACTATGAAAGAAAGCTCGTTGTACCATAGTTTATAGTAGTAAAAATGTGAGCACAGTCTAACTGACTAGGTACTTGATTAAATAACTAAAGGTTTATTTACACATTGGGATGCCTTATTGAAAAGAATAAGGTAGATCTATATGGAATAACCTGAAGATAACCCCATGATATCTCATGGAGTGAAAAAAAGCAGCTGTGTATATGTTTAATACTATGTATAAGGAGCCCTGATGGTTCGGTGGTTAAAGCACTCGTTTGCCAACTGAAAGGTCAGCGGCTCAAACCCACCAGCCACTCCATGGGAGAAAGATATGGCAGCCTGCTTCCATAAAGATTTACAGCCTTGGAAACCCTATGAGGCAGTTCTACTCTGTCCTACAGGGTTGCTATGAAGCAGAATCGACTTGATGGCAGTGGGTTTTTGGGTTTAATACTGAGTATATAATGGTTTAAATATATGCATTTCAATGATGTACATCAAAGTTTCCAGGGCAAGTGTCTGTGCGGTTATGAGGTCTACTTTATGAAGTGCATATTATTTTCATTTTAATGATAAGCATGTAATACTATTGGGATTCTCCTAGGAAGGCTCCCTGGGTCCTAAACCAGTTGTGAAATATGACTACACAGTAATGCAAACAGGGCCCCAAATGGCATCATTATTACTAGTGAAGTGCATATAGGAGAATATCAGCAGGCGAGTGGGTCCCATCCTCCCCCAGCCCCAGCCTTGGGACACAGCCATTGAAGCCAAGGTTGCTGCATGGGAGGACCTGAGACAATAACCCCTCTTTCTCCTTTCATACTCCCCAATCAAATTAAGTCACTTTTTGTCCTCAACTGGGGTAGAGGGAGAGAGGCAGCAGAGTGAAATTGGAGCAATACAGCAAGGAAGGTCAGTTGGGGAAGAAGCATCCCCAGCCAGCGATTACTCACTTACAATCTGTGGTAGGCTTAATAATCCGCCGCCACCAGCTGCTGTTAAGTCAGCTCTAAGTCATGGCGACCCTGTGAATATCAGAGGAGAACTGCGCTCCACAGAAAGAACCGTCAGTGGCTGATTTTTCAGAAGGAGATCGCCAGGCTTTTCTTCCAAGTCATCTATGAGTGGGCTCAAACCACTAACCTTTCAGTTAGTAGCCAGGTGTGTTAGCTGTCTGCACCACCCTGAGACTCTGTCTACTGATATCTTACTTACCTGGCAAAGTGGATCATGGCAAATGCGTACCAGTAAATTATCCAAATATTGCAACATTTCTCAAGTGCCAAAAACTTTAATATTTTATCATTTATTCTGTAAGCGTTTCTTAAATTAATTGTATTCTTCTAGTCTTCTTAAATACCTCAGCCTGAGCAGATTCGAGCCTTCTTTTTTTGTAACTGAGGGTCATATATATGACATAAAATAGGACCTGTGTGCTCAAACATCCTTAAGGTACTGAGGTGTAATATAAAGCTTTTAAAACTTCCATTTCAAATGTCCCCAGAGTTACCGTGGTGTCTGAATGCATTGGTCAGGTTATTGTAATAGTCCTGTCTCCTTCCTTGCCTTCTGGATGCCAGGTGTACCCCCATGCTGCTGCTGCTTTGCCACATTTAGCAGACTCTTCAGTGGTGGTTCAGTGGTGGGATTCTTGCCTTCCATGAAGAGGACCTAGGTTCAATTCCCAGCCAATGCTCTTCATGTACGGCCACCACACATCCATCTGTGGAGGCTTGAGTGTTGCTGTGACGATGAATAGGTTTCACTGGAACTTCCAGAATAAAACTAGGAAGAAAGGCCTGATGATCTACTTGTGAAAATTAGCCAATGAAAACTCTAGTGATCACAAGGGTCCAATCTACATGGTGCAGGATAGGGAGCTGTTGGGTGGGTTTGAACTGCCAACCTTTCATTTGGCAACCGAGCTCTTAACCATTGCGCCACCAGGGCTCCTTACACAACCTCATCTAATACAGATGCCAAACACACACACACACACACACAAACACACTCACACATTCACTCAAGAGATAGTTTTTCCACTCTTCATTTTACAGAAATGGAAACTGAGACCAATAGCTGCAGTAACTTGCCCAGGACTGATCAGGAAATTATACCAGGTGTGTCTGATATCAGAGCCTTGTTCTGCACACCTGGCTGCCTCAGCACTAAACCTATTCACTTTGTATGCCTTGTGACTAATCCGATTCCTGGTACTTACTAGGTGGTTGGCACATACCTACCCACCTACCCATTGCCCTCAAGTCGATTCCGACTCATAGAGACCCTATAGGACGGAGTAGAACTGCCCCATAGGATTTCCAAAGAGCGCCTGGTGGATTTGAACTACTGACCTGTTGGTTAGCAGCCTGTAGCTCTTAGCCACTAGGCCACCAGAGTTTTCACTTAGCACATGGTGTTGATGAAATGAACATGTTCCACCCTCCTCCCCAGCCCCACCCTGCCTGCAATTCCTTGGAGTGCCTGTCACATGATATCCAACTATAGTAAATTGTTTGTGAAACACAGGACTTGAATCACGCCTGTCACTGTTTGCATCTCCCTCAAACAGTGCAATGAAAGGCCAGGACATTCTCCACCGATTCCCAGAAACAGAAACCGCCAACAAATGTATCTTGTTAGTCGGCTGTCAGGAGCAAGATTTTTATCAGGAATGTTGTATTTCTGAAGACACCGGCATAATTTCCTCCTAATAAATTTCCATCTTATTGAGAGAAGCTGCTCTCCTGCCAGGAGCGCGGAGCCTCCGGGGGGTAGGACCCAAGCAGCGTGTACTGCGGCATCAGATGTGTGCGCACGTCTCCGGGAGCCCGGGACGCTCCCTGCCCATCAAGGCGCATCGGGGCATTTCCAAGGGCGCAGTGGCGCCCGCAGTGTGGGTGTGGGCTCCAAGCGCCTTTTTAAAAGGACCTTAAAAGTGGTATTAATGGACTTTCTTCCCCTCTAAGTCAGAGGAGGAAGTGTTTTGCGTGCTCGTTGTCTTTGCAAACAGGAAAGGAAATATTTTCCTACATCCGTTTGACATTTGGGTCATGAAAGTTTGCAAGGCTGCTAATGTTCCATGTTTGTTTTTTCCCTCATTTTGGGTTTTCTCAGAAATTCTCCGTTTGCATTATTGCCCACCCCACCTGTGTCAAGAATACACACCCAAAAGGGAAATACCTGAAGGCCAAAATAGATTCACTCTGCAGAGGTAACAAAATAGGTTTAATTGTTGAAATGTGCACAGCATTTCTTTAAATAGACAGCAGGTTGGTGGTTTCCCTTCTTTCCCCTGATCACAGCCTCTCCCCAACTTTTTGATCAATCAGAGAGTCTTGGGCTCCTTTTCCTCTCTTTTACTGAACCCAAACTCCATTTAAAACCCCAATTCTTTTCTCCCTCAGTCCCCCTCCCAGGATCACCAGGGAGGCTTCTCTGAACCACTAATGGAAGGAAATGTGTGGATTTCTCTGTCTCTTTCCTTTATTTATTAATTTTTGCCCAAAGAATACCATGCCAGCCTGCAAACTAATTCCATTTGTGATTTAGAGAGACATGGCACCTTTCCCCCAGAACTTCCCTAGGGAAGAGATGAATGGCCATCTCAAGGCTGTGTAAAATTTAGTATCAGGTCACAAATTACTGGGCCCTATTAGAGATTTCTCTTAAGTAAATTAAAGTTGTATATCACAGTCTTCCAAAAGGTTTGGGTGCTTTGAATCCTCCAAATTAAGAGAACATTCAAGATTTCCTGAAATCTAATTGTATTTATGGGTAGAAGATAGGGCTTGATTCTTGGAAGCAGAGTTTCTCCTTTCCAGCAGCCTAGCTTTAAAGAAATCATAGAAACGAGATGATGGATCTTGTAACTGAAGGATTTTCAGCTAAAGCAAGGGATCATGTTGTTAGCACATCATACATGAGGAGCCATCACCGATGTTCTAATCGATCAGGTCACCAGGAAATTCAGGAGGAGATGCTGCTGTGTGTGTGTGTCTTAAGACACACAAGGACAGGTAATGTTTCCTCGAGTCAGACATATCTGTGTTTATGTTTTGTGTCTTTATTTCTGCTGTAATCAGGTCAAAGCTGAATGTCGTTGTGTTTTCTGTGTCTTTCAGGTAGCAAGTTGATATTAAGCTCCAGCGTTCATGCAATATTGAGGAGGTCTAAATACGTGACTGCCCAGCCTGGTGATTGGACATTTTACCTTGCGTCTTAATAAAGATTTTCACCACGTCTAGGTGGAAAAGCTGTTTTCTCTGGGCAAGTGCCTACCTTGTAGATGTCCTATCACACCCTCCTCAATGACTCCTTCCCAGGATTCTGGAATCATCTTTGCGCCATCCCCTTGCATCCCGGTCACTCAACTTCTGTTGAAATGGTCACCCAGGAACATGGCCCCATGTTTATGGTTCAAGCTACAGATTATTAAGAAAAAAAAAAAAAAAAAAATCCCTACATGGGAGTTGTTCATGCCTTGCAAATAGTTTTTTTATTTTAATTTATTTTGTTGTTGTTGTTGAGAATATACACAGCAAAACATACACCAATCCAACAGTTTCTGCACGTAAAAGTCAGTGACACTGATTACATTCTCCGAGTTGTGCAGCCATTCTCACCCTCCTTTTCGGAGTTGTTCCTCCCCCAGTAACATAAAGTCACTTTCATATCTAATCTTTCTAGTTGCTATTGTCAATTTGATCTCACATAGATAGTTCTTACAAAGAGCACAATGCTCAAGACAGACATTCTTTGCCAGTTAAGCTAACTAAGTTATGGTTTGATTTTAAGAACACTTCAGGGATATTTCTGGTTTAGGGTTTAAAGATGATCTCAGAGCAATAGTTTCAGGGGTTTACCCAGCCTCCATAGTTCCAGAATGCCTGGATTCCATAAGAATTTGAAATTCTGTTCTGCATTTTCCCCGGGAGAGAATGTAACTGAGTTGCTCTAGCCCTGTCTTTGCCCCTTTCTTACCACCTTGCTATCTCAAAAGACCACCCCTCACATGCTGGCCACCCCACCTCAATCCTCCCTGGATGGTGTCAGGGGAAGAGCATTGGACTGGGAATAAAGAAACCTGAGTCCTACTTCCAGTTTTGCCACCAACAAGCAGAATTGAACTCACCGGGACTTCACTAGCAGCTACGCACAATGCTGAGTTCTCAACATATTACCTCGTTTAGTCCTTACAATACCCCATGAAGTGTAAATACTTCAAATCAGGAAACTAAGACTCAGAGAAGTTAAATGACTTCCCAATGAAGCAGCTGAGATTTCACCCTGGGTCTGGGGACTCCGGTGTGGGTCCCTGCTGACTTGGAATGATTCCTACTACCTGCCACAATTTCTCTACCTAGTAAGTTAAAGGGTTGAATGGATTTCTACATTGCCTTTCAGCTCTAACATTTTGTGGTATTCTCTGTCTCTCTCTAGCTTCTATTGTCAAGTTTTAAAGACAAAGCCAAAGACCTTATCATCCTTCAGAGAATGCAGCCCCACACTGAGGGTCTTCCGGGTAGCTTTCAGTGGTGGAACATATATTCTTAAGCACGAGAAGTTAATGAAAATCCTAAACAAAAGGTAGGATTAAAAAAAGAAAAAAACCAGCACCAACACTTTACCCCCAATTGCAAAATATTAGTGGTCTTACAATAGATGTTTTATTGTTCTTAATTTATGCCTGCCTGCCTGCCTGTGGAAAATATATACCAGTTCTATAAAATCTTATGTTTCTTAAAGTTCTCCATCACAAACCTATGTGCAGTATTAATCCATTTTGCAAAAAAAAAAAAAAAAAAAAAAAAATCATGCACACATAGAAAAGTTAGAATCTGGACAAATATATACCAAGCTGTTGGCATTATCTCGGGTAGGCCAAGGTTGGAAATCCTTTTTGTCATTGCTGTTTTTGTACCTGAGTTTACCTGTGAATTTGCCTGGATTTTATTAAGAGGAGACTAAAGAACAATAAATTTAAAAAACAAACAAAAACACTCACTCCCCCTTCTCCAACCTAAAATCCCCACCATTTCAAATTGAGGAAGGCAACACAGGAATAAAAAAGTGTGGGGAATGGGAGTTTCCCTGAGATGGAATATAAAGTGCACAGATTTCCAAGGTGCTTAATTGACAAGCATAGAGATGGAGAGAGAGAGAGTCTTGGAGATTTCTCTCCAGAGAGTTTTTTCTCCCAGCCAGCTGATGGCCTAAAGATGAGATGATAGGGCCTGTAGCTTCTTTTATAATGCTCCTTAGAAGCCCTGATGGCCTTTGACTCTCTTACTTTGGACACCTCATCAGGAAAGACCAATTGCTGGAAAAGGACATCATGTAGATATAGAGGGTCAGCAAAATGAGGGGACCCCTCCATGAGATGGATTGATACAATGGACTCAAACATACCAAGGACTATGTAGATGGGGCAGGACCAGGCAACGTTGTTTTCTGTTATATGTAAGGCTGCCATGAGTCGTCATCGACAGTAGCTGACAACAACCTTCTTTTAATTTTGCATATAGCTCCTCAATCCCTTTTCCATAATTCTAAAATCCAAAAATGCTCCGAAAATTGAAAGCTTTCTTCAAAACTCATTTGGCCGCAAAACTTAACTTCTACTGACAGTCTTTATCCTATTTAGCATAATTAGCAACAGATTTTCCTGGGGAAATAGTAACGCTTGATTGCAAGTTGCCTCCCCACAGCCCCTGCTACAGTATCATATAATATATCCAGTCTTTTTTTTTTATATATATATATCCAGTTACCTTTTGGAAATTTGAACGATTCTGAATTCCAAAACCCTTGTAGCCCTGCAAGTTTTGGCTGAGCCATCAGTGACTTGTCCTAACTCAAGATGTGGTGCTATTGGACTCTTACAAGGGAACCTAGCTCAATCATGGACATGCAAGGACTTCCCAGTTAAGAGAAGATGCATCCTCTGGATTTGTTGAAAGCGTGCAGAGTACAATCTTGGGAGGGTGAAACTGGGGTAAACCTTTATGGACAGAGCAAATTTTTAAGACAAACTGAAAAGTAATTGCCAAATGCACAAACCACCTTCTTCTCTATCTGCCAGAAAGTAGTTCTGCATGTCAAATTAAAACTGACCTTGCATGTTCTTATTTTATACCTGTTTCTCTCTTATAGGTGATATTTTAAATAGGTAGGCTACACATATAAGATGACAAAGTTAGGCATATTTTCACAGGTAGGTACTGTAACCTTCCAGAGCAGCCTAGGTGATTATGTCCACTAGAATGCCAGAAAGCATATCAAGAAGAGAAATCACTTTGACATTCTAACTTGGGCAAATGAATGCCTTCTGTCAAATACTTATTTTTTCACCTTTCAACACAAGTAACGTAGGAGAAGAAAGATGTTTATTAGGTGGTAGCAATGTAGGACTGGCTGTTCAAGGAGAGGCAGGCAGTCAATCACCTTGTAGTCAAAACTCTTAACTAAATTGAGCCACCCAGTGCTCGGGTATTTTGTTCTATCAGCTCACAAACCCATGAGAACCAATTTCAATCCAAGGCACAGCTCCAGCCTCAAGTCTCCTGCCTACCTTGATAGCTCACTCTTTTCGGGGATCAGGACAGATTTCTTTCAGCAGTAGGCAATGATCTAATTTAAATAATCAAAATCAGCTAAAGGGACCATACCTTCGGAAAAAGAATCACAAATTAACCCTTTCACAGAGCAAAATTTAGCAATGTGATTTCTTGAGTGTTAATTGCCTTGTTCTTGTCTTCTATACTGAAGTCTAAGATCTGGCAAGGTAAGAACAGAGAACCAAGCAAACGTTACCTCTTAGCTCCACTGCTAGACTCCAGGTCGCTTTACATTTCCTTTCGACTCAGAATCTGTGAGCTTCAGAGCTTAGTTTAAAATGCAAAGGATCAGTTTACAGCTCAAGGAGCAGCTGGGCAACGGCCAAATTGTAGAGGGGGAATTATGCAGGAGCAAAGACAAGACAACTGAGGCATTTTAGGAGAAGGAGTATCTAAGGAGAGAAAGGGCAGTGACGTTGAAGTCAGGAAGATCCAGAATGAACCCAGGTTCTGAGGTATGAAAACCATGTGTCCCAGAGCTGGTTTTTCAAACACTCTGAGGAATTTTCTCTTATTTAAAGTGATGGCAATTCGACTTGTGCTGTTGATGTGAGGATTAAGTAGGGTCGTGTATGTAAAGAGTGGAGTACCTGGGTGGGATAAATGGTTAACACGCTCAGCTGCTAACAGAAAGGTTGGCGGTTGGAGTCTACCCAGAGGCACCTTGGAAGACAGCCCTGGTGATCTACTTCCGAAGAATCAGCCACTGAAAACTCTGTGGAACACAGTTCTGCTCTGACACACATCAGGTCACCATGAGTTCGAACGGACTCAATGGCAGCCAGTATGTAAAGAGTTCAGCAAAATGTCAGGCATGTAAATAGGAATTCAATAAATTATAGTTTCATTATTCCCCCTAATATCTTAATCTTACCTACTCCTCCCATTCTGCTTTACACTTTTCAGATTAAAGAGATGACCTATCCTTGTTCCAGGTCTACATCTGAGGATAAGCAAAACTATCTTTCCACCATCTTTGCAGAAATCCTGAAGATGAAAAACTAAAATAATCCGTGCTCTCTTCTGATTTTATTTTAACCAGCCCACAATTTTTTTTTTTTTTAATCCGTCTTTGCTTTTCAGAAACCCTGCAGCTGAAGGCAGGGAAGTCAGACGAGCAGCCTTTAGATGTCTCAGATTCTTGAATTTTCCACTGCTCATTAAAATTCTGTCTCACCCATAGCCTGATCCCACAGGCCCCTGACTGCACAGCCTGCAGAGCAGAGCCTGTTCCGTTTTATTCATTTATTCATCAAACATTTATTGAGCATCTTCTACATGTCGAGCACTGCGCTAGGCTCTGGAATGGCTCGATGAGTAAGATCACATTTCTATTCTTGGAGAGCTCACAGTCTAAAGGGAAGTCAGACACATAAAAAAAAAAATTACAACATAGTGTAGAAAATGCAGCGATAGAGGTTTACCAGAAGCAGAAAGGAGAGGACTCATAGCCCCTCAAGAGCGTCAGGGAGGGCCAGTGGGAAAGAAAGTTGCAAGACAGAGCTTACCTCTCATATGGCTGGAAGACTTTCCAAAAGTCAGTTGTTTCAGGTACTGAGAAGTCAGTACTGAGGCATCCCCTGAGAGTACTGTGGTAGGCAGCTTTCTGAAATGGGCTCCAATGACTCCCATTTCCTGGTATTCACATCCTGTGGAACCCCTTCCTCTTGAGCATGGGTTAGACCTAGTGACTCGATTCTAAGCAATAGAATATGGCAGAGTGATGAGATGTCACTCCAGAGATTAGATTGCAGAAGACTATGACTTCTCTCTTTCTCTACTCCTCTCTCTCCCTCTCTCATTACTTGCTTGCTCTGAGGAAGCAAGCTGCATGTTGTGAGCTGCCCTGTGGAGAGGTCCAAGTGGCAAGGAACTGAGTTGCTTTGAACCATGTGGAATAGAGTTCAGGTGGAGAGGGTATTAGCAGGGGTGAGAGGCAATCCTTGGACAAGTTACAAAGGTCATTATATGCTAAGCTAAGGAGTTTGGCTTGAGGAGAACTGTGGAAGGTGTACATATAGAAAATGTACCTCAATTCACAGCTTTACCAAAAAGCAATTGCTCTGGAGACCAGGAGTAAGAAGTCTTGGAGTCTGGTCCTAGTTGTGACTCCAAACCATTTGACCTTGTACCACATGGTTCCAGGTTTCCATTTCTCATCTCTCAAGGATGATAGGCAATTGCTGTGGATTGTATTTTGTCCTTAAAAAATATGTGTTGAAACTCTAACCCCTGTACCTATAAATATGCCCTTATTTAGAAAGATTTTCATTATGTTAATGAGGTCATACCAGAGTAGGGTGGGTCCTAAACCTAATCACTTCTGAGTTTTAAAAAGAACAGATAGACACAGAGACTACAGAGGAACACCAAGGATCACTGGCTGACACCAGAAACTAGGAAGAGGCTCACAGAAGGAAAAGCCACAGCAGAGACACCTATCAGGACATTTAGCCTTCAGAACTATGAGAAAATAAACTTCTGTTCTTTAAAGCCACTCACTTGTGAATATGTTTGTTATGGCAGCTAGATAACTAAGATAGTGGTGTTGCTCTAAGCTTTATAAAAATCCTTCTAGCCTTAGTGGAAGGAGCTCTGGTGGTGCAACAGTTAAGTGCTCAGTTAAGTGCTCAACCAAACCCAGCCAAATCCATCCAGTAGCTCCATGAGAGAAAAGACCTGGCTACTCGATGGCACCTAAGAATTACAAAAGCCTTAATGGACCCTGGGACAGCCCTCACTGGAGGCAGAATTCATTTACTCAATGCTTGGAAAGATAGAGTTATAATATGTAACACACACACAAACATAAATCTATAGTGGACTTTTTTTTTTATTACAAATTTTGTTTCTTCCACTAGTTTTGTGTCCTTGGGCAAGTTACTTCACCCCTTTTCTGACTTTTCACACCTGTAATATAAAGATAATAATCATTACTTCTCAGACGACAGTTATATATAGACAATCTACCTGATACCTCATGTGGCACATACAAAAAAACAAACCCATTGCTGTCGAGTCTATTCTAACTCATGGCGACCCCATCAGACAGAGTAGAACTGCCCCATAGGGTTTCCAAGGAGCACCTGGTGGATACAGAATGCTGACCTTTGGGCTAGCAGCTGTAGCTCTTAACCTCTGCACCACCAGGGTTTCCCATGTGGCACATCACCCCAAAACCCACTGCCATCGAATCGATTCCGACTCATAGCGACCCTACAGGACAGAGTAGAACTGCCCCATAGAGTTTCCAAGGAGCACCTGGAGGATTTGAACTGCTGACCTGTTGGTTAGCAGCCGTGGCACTTAACCACTGCACTACCAATAGTCTTCGCAAAATGTTAGCTACAACTATTACCACTGTTACTTGTTAAAAATCAAATCTCAACTTGGCCTGTAACTTCCCACTACATTAATTTTCCCTAATCTATTTCCCTCCTCCCAAATTCTTCTTCCTTTTTGTTTTTTCTTTCTCCTTCCATTCTCTAATATAAAGCAATGTAGCTCTCTCTTTTGTCTTCTCCTGCTAATCCATGCCCTCCGGGTTTCACTCTCAAGAGGCTAATCAAAGGATTTTCCTAAAGAAAGACAGTCCCCCCACGGGGAGTTCTAGTGCCAGCTGGTAAAATAATGCCTTTGTCGACCCTGCTACAGAAGCATTTTTATAACTGCTATTGTTGTTCCCTGCACATCTCTGCTGTGTTACATACCGTTTTGCTTCAGTTTTTCCTCTCAGAGGAATAGTAAACCTCTTAATCTCAGGGAGCCGATTTAAATCACTCTCTCCATTTTTGGAAATGCAGAGGGAAGCGCCCAGCCCTTCTAGTTGACCGAGCCCAAATGAACCACAGAGCAGCCTGCCAGGCACAGTGACGTGGGAAAGGAGATGCGATGCCACAGCAGTGCCGAGTGTGGAGGTGTGAAAGCGACAGCTACCCTCTGTGAACAGTGTCCCTGGATATTTGCATTTTAAGGGGGCTTCTAAGGGAGATTTCACTTTCTACAAAGTGAGGACCACTAAAGATGAGGTGGCCGCATCTTCGGGGGAGACCTTTAGTAGAAGAGCTGGCACAGGACTCTAGAAATCATACCACCAAGCTGCTAAGACTCAGCCCCGTTTCTTCCAATGGAGCAGGGTAAAGATTGAATAGACAGGAAAATGTCTACAGCCGACAAGGAAAACATTCACTTGGACTACCCGTTATCTGTTGCCATCAAGTCAATTCCAACACATAGTGGCCCTACAGGAGAGAGTAGAACTACCCCATAGGGTTTCCAAGGCTGTAAGCAGCCTGTCACATCTTTCTCCTGTGGAGCGGTGGGTTCAAACCGCTGACCTTTCAGTTAGCAGCCAAGCGCTTAACCACTGCACCAGGGCTCCTTACTTGGACCACATAGTAGAATAAATCTTTCTGTAACCTCAGTCCAGCAGTTTGCTGTTCTTTTACATTTTTTGTCTGTATTTATAGATATTTTTTTCTTTCTTTCAGAGTTGGAAAGAACCTTAAAAGTCTAAGCCACTCATTATACTTAGAGAAGGAAATAACCCCAAAGAGGTAAAGTGACTTACCCAAGGCCACACAGCCAGAAAGGGACAGGGCAAGGACTGGGGTGTCCTGACTTCATCCAGGACTCTCAGGAATTGGTAATGTGCAAGTCCATCTTCTCAGAAGGAGCTGCCTCCTTCCTGGAGTAATTATAAATCCAAATAAATATTGATTGAATTGTGTCCCTCAAAAATATGTATTGAAAGCCTGGCCGTGATACCTGAAACTGGAATCCCTGAGTGGTACAAACCGTTAACATGCTCAGCTGTTAACCAAAAGGTTGGAAGCTTGTGTCTACCCCCAGGTGCCTCAGAAGAAAGGCCTGGTGATCAGTGCCTGAAAAATCAGCCATTAAAAACCCTGTGGAGCACAGTTCTAGTCTGACCAGCATGGGGTTGCCCTGAGTCAGAATCAACTAGGTGGCAACTGTTCTTATCTGTAAATATGATCCTGTTTGGAAATAAGGTTGTTTTTATGTTAAGTAGGTCATATTTGAGTAGGGTGGATTCCAAATCTAATCACTTCTCAGTTACAAAAACAGCAGAATGGACACAGAAACACACACAGGGAGGAGAGGAAGACAGGTAAAGGGGACAGATGCGTCTACAAGCCCAGGAACGCCAAGGATTGCCGGCAGCTGCTAGAAGCTGAAATAAGCAAGGAAGGACCTCCCTCCACAGCCACGACTTGAATTTGAACTTCTAGCCTCCTGAGCTGTGAGACAATAAATCTCTATTATTTAAAGCCACCCACTAGTGGTATTTCTGTTACAGTGCTAGGAAACTAAGACCATACCCTATCCTCAAGTTTAAAAGATTCTTTGTCCTTTGATTCCCATGCCAATTTTAGAAGAAATTCTCACCTTTACTCACAGAAGGATAGACAGGAGACTCAGAGAGTTCAGAGAGTCCTGAACCACAGATAGGATGAGTGAAGTAACCTAGCTAAACCCAGAACAACCCACTCCAAACCTCAAGTTGAAGTCATCATGTGATCTGTGTCCAGGAAAGTTCCCTTGCTGGATATTATTCCCCTTGTCCTGCTCTGCCCTGAGATCTGATTACCCTGCAGTGGCCTTGGGATCCTTCTTTTAGCTACTTTGGGTCTTTTGTTACTGGCACTTGCAGGACCCTGAAAATGAGCACCTCCATAAAATTTGCACATTAGGCTCCTCACTTGCCTCCTACTTCTTGCCTGGTTGCCTCATGCCTTTAAACCCCCTGTCCACTCTAAGTCAGGATGATCTTTCCAAAATTGATATTGGCGTCACTGCCCCTACTTATACCCCATCACATGTCCCCTGTGCCCCAGGATAGAGTCTGGATCCTCAGTGCAGCATATGAGGCCATTTAGGATCCAGAACAAAGATCTCAAATGACAGAATCCAACTCAGAGATGAATTTTGTTCAGCCCAGAATGTTGTAATAATTTGAGCATTTCAACTTAAAGGTAAAGATTTCCAGCTTCTCTTGTGAAGAAAGAAGTTACTCTTCTTGTCTATAATGGCTAATTGTATGCATCAACTTGGCTAGGCTATGGTGTCCAATGGTTCAGACAAACACTAATCTACTTGCTGTTCTGTAATGTAAACTGTTATGTAATGTAATCACTTTCCAAAATGTAATAGAATGTAATGTAACCAATCAATCAGTTGAAAAGGGAGTTTACTTAGGGTATGTGCTGCCTCTAGACTATAAATAGATATTTTCACAGAACTCGTTGTCTCTCTTCACTTATAGTCTTGCCATTCCTGAGCTAAGATTTTGAGACAATAGACCTGTAGAAGTCTCCAGCCTGCCGCCTGACCTGCAGATTTTGGATGCCTGCAATCATGCGAGCCAACTTCTTGAAGTAAATCTCTTTGTGTGTGTGTGTGGTGTGTATTATCATTGGTTCTGTTTCTCCTGAGAGCCCTGACTAAGGCAATGCCTTAATTTTCTCAGTAATAAAATGGAGGTGATAACATAAGAAATAAATGAAATAGTGTTTGACCATAAGTGCTCAGTGAATGTCACCATTAGTATTATGTCAGCCTAAGCTGGCATGGCCCAAATAGCTGAACTTTAGAAGAGATGCCCCATTTAGAAAGGGTATGAACTCACCTATGCACCACAGTCTTTACCTCTTCCTACTGCATTTCGTCATCTCCATTATCTGTCTGGTCTTACCAGGCGTTTGAGTTTGTGATGCCTGATGGAGTTCTTATCTATCTCCAACGTCTGTTCTCTCCGCTTCCCACCTTACATTTTTGAACTGTACCAAATTGTTTAGGATTTCCTCCATATGTGCCTTCAGCCAGAACCTGAGCTTGGCCCATGGACAGCAACTGGAGCATGTACATTCTCTGCTGACCCCACCGAAGAGTAAGCCCACTCCCCACCCGAGCATAGATAATGCCTTAGTCGTTTCTGTAGCAACAGCACCTGGCCCAGTGAGAAGCACATAATAAAGCTCAATAAATGTTTTTTATAAATAAACTAAATGGAAAGGACTAACACAGCTAACACATTTATACATTTATATGTTATCTCTTGGCTTCTGAAAAGCCTGCACATTCAACCACGAGCACTAACCTGTCTCCAGGTCAGAAAAGAGCTAGAGTTTGGTCTTTAATAGAGTTGAGTTCAAACCTCAGCCTTGTCACTTATTTGCAATCTTGGGCTACTTACATAATCTCTCTGAGCCATAGTTTTCTCATCCTTCAAAAGGTCATGACCCAGTCGTTCGGCTCCTAAACATCAGGAAAACATATGTCCATACAGTGCCTTGCATATGCATGTTCATAGCAGCTTCATTCACAGTAGTCAAATACTGGGAAACATGTCCATCAGCAGAGGAATGGACAAACCAACTGTGGTGTGATCCACGCAATGGGATACTACTTGGCGATAAAAAGGAACGCACCACTGATACACCAACAACAGAAATGAATCTCAAATCATTACGCTGAATGGAAGAAGCCAGAGGCACGCACGATTACATTTATGTAAATGGAAACAAATCCACTGGGACAAAAAGCAGCTCAGTGGTTGCTTGGGGTTAAGGTCAGAGGGAGGAATGAACTCTAAGGGGCTTGAGGAATCTTTTGGGGCTCATGGAAATGGTCTGAGTCATGAGTCCAATGTTTGCTTCATGGGTGTGTGCAACTGTCAAAACCCTGAACTGTACACTTCCAATGAATGTAGTTTATTGTGCAAACATTATTCCTCAAAAAATTTGAAAAAAAAAAATTAAAATTGCAACCCCTGTGATGTCTACAGCATTTAATGGTAATGGATGAGATTCCTCTGCTTTTTGTGCAGTGATTCTTATCCTAAATGTATAAGAGAATTAATATTAAGATCCATTGCATTAAGAAAAAACTATATAACCTAATTTTTCATGGCAGCTTGACATTTCTCAAGGCAATCTTGACAAAGGCCAGTGTAATGCTAAACTTAGTACAACAGGTTTTGTGCACATACACTTAAGCTATGTATACGTAGGCATGGTCCCTGGGTGGCACAAACAATTTGCACTAGACTAACCACATGAAACCAAACCCATGGCCATCCAGTCGATTCCAACTCATAGCAACTCTATAGGACAGAGCAGAACTGCCCCATGGAGTTTCCAAGGAGCACGTGGTGGATTCAAACTGCCAATCTTTCGGTTAGCAGCCGTAGCACTTAAAGTGGTTTGAACCCACAGAGCAGCACAATGGATAAAAGCCCTGGGGATCTGCTTCCATAAAGATTACATCCTAGAAAATCCTATGGGGCAGATCTAATCTGAAAAACTTGGAGTTGGCATAAGCCAGAATCAGTTCAATGGCAACAGGTTTCATTATTATGTAGTCATATTATAAAAATATTTAATAGATGCTTTAGTTGATGACCAAAAAAAAGAAAAGAAAGGCATACACCAGCACCCACCTCACTTGTGTGGCATAAGTGTCCATAGTACATTAGAGAGGGGATTGTTGTTGTTGGGTGCCATCTGGATGCTATCGAGTTGACTTTTGACTCATAGCAACTCCATGTGATAGAGTAGAACTGCCCTATAGGGTTTCCTTGGGTACAATCTTTATGAAAGCAGATCACCAGGCCTTTCTCCCACAAGCCACTGGGCGGGTTTGAACATCCAACGTTTGAGTGAGCAGCCTAATGATTAACCATTGTGCCAACAAGGCTACTTCTTGAGAAGGGCAGGCCTTCATGAAAGCAGCTCAGCTTTACCAACCTGTGGCTCCTGGCCTGGATCCCAGGAATCCTGTTCCCCAGCTCTTCTCTCTGTTTCTGTTCCTCACACCTGCATGGACCTGAAGTGAACCCTTCCTTTCCATTTACCCAGCAAACACCAGCATCACTGTTTCCTTCTCAGGTTTTAATTTTTACTCCAGGTATCTAGTAGACAGGTTTCCCTAACAGGGACAATGAGAAAAGACCTCATACTAAGAGACAAATGGGAAAGTGAGGGGAAGGTGGGAGTGAGCAGCATCTTTTATCTTCCCAAATGCCTGTCTCCCACAGTCCATTCTTGACCTTGAGCAGCAATTTCATTCAGCTTCCCGATCATTATCTTAATAGACATCCACTCACCATTTACCAAAATGCAGTAAGTGGGGTGATGGTTTTTCGAAAGATAAAAATGACATCTCTATTCTCTTTCTCTCTCCCTCTTAAACTGATGCTTGTCCATTATTTCAACTCTAGCTCTTTTCAGATCACTGAGACCAGTTCAGTGCTCTTGCTCTGTCTTTTCTGTAAAGTTTGAGAAGATGAAGAGTGAAATTATCAAATTTGATCGCTGCAAACCTAGACTCCAGGTAGTTCAGTGCAAATGAAAATGGCAGGTTTCTTTTAGCCTTAATTATCTATATAATTAGCTTATCACAGAGGAACTCAGGCTCAGAATCTCAAGAAAGGTTGATTGTTTTTTCCTCAATTCATCAGTGTCATCGTCAGCAATATTTCTTGTGTGCCAATTGTATGAAGCAACTCTGCATTACATATTGAGAGGTATACAAAAGACATAAATGCTACTCACAAACCTCTCAATAACCTAACTGTGGAAGCAAGACCATTGGGATACTTGATGTGTACCAAGCATTAGAAAAACTACAACTGAAATGCTCCTTTGAAATGTGGATGGCAAAACTTTGACTTACTTTGGACAGGGCATCAGGAAAGACCAATCACTAGAAATGGACATCATGTTTGGCAAAGTAGAGGGTCAGAAAAATGGGGGAAACTCTCAATGAGATGGATTGACACAATAGCCAAACAATGGACTCAAACATATCAATGATCATGAAGATGGCACAGGACCAGGAAAAGTTTCCTTCTGTTATGCATGATGTCACTATGAGTCAGAGCTTACTCTATAGCGACTAACAACAACAGCAATACTAGGCATTACACCAGCAGCAGGAAAACAAAAACATAACATGGACGTAAGAAATCTATAGTCCCTTGTTGGGTACCATAGAGTTATTTTCAACTCATAATAACCCCATGTGACAGAGTAGAACTGCCCTGTAGGATTTCCTAGGCTCTAATCTTTTAATCTTCGTAAGAGAAGAGGGACAGATCTTTCTCCCTTGGAGCCATTGTGTAGATTCGAACTGCCAACCTTTCAGTTGACGGTCAAGTGCTTAATCATTGCACAATCAGGGCTCCTTATATATAGTCTGGTAGGTGAGAATAGGCAAGCACCTTCCCTACTCCCTAAACGAAGTGTCTATGTAAGTGCTCATTTTTGTGATGCCAAGTTATAAATATAGTAGAAAGGAGCTCAGGGAAGGTATCCTCAAGTTGTAGAAGCTGTTAGTTACCAAATATTTAATGGACACTTACTATATGCCAAGAATTTTCTCACAAATTTGTGCCCACCAATCACCATGAATGTTTACAAGCTCAAATGCCACATCTTCCACAAAACCTGCCTTGCTCAATGATCCCAGAGCATGTAGCTATTTGGCATTTATAACATTCTGTCCTATATGGAAATTAGTTGTTTTCAAGTCTATTTTGACCACTAAATCTTCTGTGAGGTTTAGAAGGCTTGTCTTACTTATGTGTTTATTCTCAAGAACATTCATCACCAAGACTTGTACAGAGGTATTTTAATATTTCCCTGCAGAAAAAGGGAGTGACCCAAGGGAACATCTAGGAAAACACCATAGCTACTTTCCAAGGAGCCTCCAAGGACCAGAAGACATTACCTTGATGAATTTAAGCAGGCCCTTCAGGTTCAAAAATTTAATCTTGGTGGAACAGAAGGAATAATTCCATATCCAAAGAGGAAAGTCCTACTAACAAAGTTCACAATATTAAGGCGTAAAACCAGACTCTTGTATGTTGTTGTTGTTACTTGTCATTGAATCAGTTTCAGCTCATGGAGACCCACGTGCGCAGAGTGCGACTGCTCCACAGAGTTTTCAAGGCTGTGCCCTTTCGAAAGCAGATCTCCAGGCTTTCTTCTGAGGCAGCTCCGGGTAGGTTTGAACCACCAACCTTTTAGTTAATAGTCCAGTGTTTAGCCATTTGTGCCACCTAGAGACTCCAGACTCTTATATGCTATTTCCAGTTATGGAAAAATTCTCTCTTATTTTGATTCTTTTAATCTCAAATAGAAGGAAATTTGGTAAAAACAAGGGACAAAACAAAGGAACACAAAAGGTTTTACTTTATTCAGAGACGTTGTTCATTTTCACACCAAACGATGCCAAGCTGAACTGAGATGCCTCAGGCCCAGCTTCTAGCCCTATGTCTGAGGGAGACTCTTTAATTGTGCAAATGATTCTTCATCCTGAACTGGAAACTAATCATTTCATGATTTGCAGGCACACAAGAAAAGAGGTATCCATCCATCGTAGTCAAGTCTTTGCAGGCCAGGCGGGTGATCCTTCTCTAAGTTTTTGATCCTTTCTATTGTTCACTTTTCACTTTTAGAGAAGAAACTGATGGGGGCCATGTTGAGTTTTAGTCGTAATTCTCTTTCCTTCTATAGGACACTGAGGGAAAATTTCCTTATAGTTTTATAACAGAAGCAGAGAAAGCAAGCCAGAAGAAACTATAAATAAAAAAAAAGTTTTGGGAAAAATATTTTGTTAGGTTACGTTTTTCTCTATCTCTGATATGGTCTACCTTCTAGAAAGGTGAACACCAACTTTTTTTGTACCAGTGTCACAGTCTGCTAATCCCATTTGCTGCCTGTGAAAAGGAAGAAAGAGCACATGCTGATATTTTAGATCTTAGACGTCTAGGGGACTTTTCCCCAAAAGTATTTCTGTTACACAGACACCAATGTATTAATTCGCACTGAGAAACTAAGCTGTCTATTGGGCCATGTGGTGTCAGAGGAGGACAAGTGGTCAGGCAGGACTTTTGCCATTGTTCAGGGAGAATAGGTTCACCCCAAACACAGTGTCAGTGGAGATAGCATGGGAAACCTGAACTTTCATCCCACGCAGCAGTAATGCAGAGTCCCTGTCTTCAGTATCAATTAAGACTGAGCAAAGAACCTAGATTTCTTCTTCCACTGGCAATATTGAGGCAGTTCTCTTTTTTCCTCTGTCAGAATGATGTCACAAAAAGTCAGCTGAAACTGAAGGTTTGAATAAAATCTGGAGTCTCATAATAACAAAATACTCAGGTTTCAAGTGAAAATCACTCATACCAAGAACCAGAAAGATATCAAACAGAATGAAAAAGACAATCAATTGATGTCAACACAAAGATAACAGAGAGGTTGGAATGACCTCACAATGATTTTAAAGCAACTATGATAAAAATGTGTCAATGAACACACTTGAACAAACGAAAAAATAGAAAGTCATAGCAAAGAAATAGAAGATATAAAGGAAAACCAAATTTTAGAACTGAAAAAATATAATAACCAAAATTAAAATCTCACAAATGGGTTCAACACCATAACGGAGAGGAGAGAGAAAAATTATTGGATTGGAAGATAGAACAAAAAAATTACACAAGTGGAGCAACAGAAAGAAGTGAAGAGAGTCTCAGAGATCTGTGGGGTTATAGCAAAAGATCTAACATTTATGTCACCTGAGGCATAGAAGGAAAGGAGAGGGAGGCAGAGCTGAAAAATTACGAGAAGAAATAATGGCTAAAAACTTCCTAAATGTGGTGAAGGGTATAAACCTGAAGATTCAAGAAGCAGAGCAAATCCCAAACAGAATAAACCTACAGAAATCCATACCAGCATGGATCATGATTAAACTTCTGAAAATTAAAGACAAAAAAAAATATTTGATGCAGCCATAAAAAATACGACATCTTACTTACAGGGGAAAAGCAGTTACAATGACAATGGTTTTTTTCGTCAGAAACCATGGAGACCAGAAGGAAATACACAATATTTTTCAAGTGCTAAAAGGAAGAACTGTTAATCCAAAATCATATATTCAGCAATAATATTCTTCAGGAATAAATGGGAGATCAAGACAATCTCAGATGAAGGAAAACTGATAGAATCTGCCGCCAACAAACTACCCTAAAAGAATGGTTGGTGGAAGTTCTCTAAACAGAAAGGAAATGATAAAAGAAGGAACTTTGAAACATCAAGAAAGATGAAAAAAGATATGGATAAATACGACAAATTTTCTTTCTACTCAAGTTTTCTAAATTGTATGTGATAGTTGAATCAAAATTATAATGCTGCCTGATGTGGTTCTAAATTTTTGTAGAGGCCATATTTAAGACAATTACATTATAAATGGGAAGGACATACAGACATAAAGGAAGGCAAGATTTCTCTACTTCACTCAAACTTATACAATGATAACACCAGGCAACTGTGATAATTTATGTACATGTAACTACAGCAAGCACTTAAAAAAGCTATATAATGAGATGCACTCAAAAAACACTACAGATAAATCAAATGAAATTCTAAAAAATGTTCAAATATCCCATATCAAGGTGGAAAAAATGAAACAGAGGAACAAAAAAGATAAAGGAAAAGAGAGAGAGAACAAAGAGAAAACAAAAACTAAAATGACAGACTTAAACCCTAAATTTTCATAAATTACATTAAATGTAAACAATCTAAACTCATGACTTAAAAGACGGATATTGACAGAGTGGATTAAAAACATGATCCAACTATATACTGCCCACAAGAAAATCAATCCAAATAAAACCATGAAGGCAGCTTGAAATACAAAAGAATGAAAAATGCTATATCATGTAAACATTAGTCGAAGGAAAGCAAGAGTGACTAGATTAATATAAGATAAAGCAGACTTAAGAATAAAAATATTGCCAGGGACAGGAAGGGAGGTTATATAATGATAAATTGTACCATTTTTATCAATTCACCAAGAAGACAAAGCAATTCTAAGTATGCATGTACCAGACAATAGAACTGCAAAATACGTGAAGCAAAAACTGATGTATCTGAAAGGGGAAATAGACAAATCCCTCAACAACTGATAGAACTAGACAAAAATCAGCAAAGATTTAGAACTCAGTAACACTATTAAACAATAGAATCTAATCGACATTTATAAAATATTTTACCCAACAACAGTAGAAAACTAGTTTTTTACAGGTACCCACAGAACAACGCCAACAATCACCATATTCTCTACCATAAAACAAACCTCAACAAATTTAAAATGGTTGAAATCATAATGTGTTCTCCTACCAAAATGTAATTGAAAGAGAAATAAATAACAGAAAGAAAACATGCAAATCTCCAAAAAGTTGGAAACTAAACAACATGTTTCTAAATAAATCAAGACATAAATTGCCAAATATAAAAAATGAAACATAGTTATCACTACAAACCCTTTGCAAAGAACGGGAAAATAAGTATTTTAGAATTCCCGTTCTTTGCAAAGGGTCTGTAGTGATAACTATGATGTTTCATACCATTGGTTAACTATCAACTTAATCTAAATCTGTTTGGAATTGTTAACAAATAATTGTTTTTTGTTTTTTTTGTCAGATTGTCTCAACAATTGCAATTTTATGTTTTCCTTCTCACATTCTTTTCAGAGCTGATTAAATTGTCATCGTTTTATGGATGGAAAAGGGGTATCTCTGCTGTCTTGGTGTTCTTTTATGCTTGTTTTTGTATTGTCTTCAATATACCATTGCTTTCTTTACAGGAACCTTTCCCAGTCTATTTTGTGAAACTTAGTTTGGATAAAATTAGCGAAAATAGCCATAATACAAGTGGGCACAGAAAAGCCTCCTTAAGACAAAATATGCTAAAAGTGAACTAATAAATAAGGGCTTCATCAAGCTCTCCACTTTGTGGAACCCTCCATCTCCAATCAGGATGCCTTGCTACTTGTTAGTGACAGCATAGACACAACTGAGGACTCCAGTTTTTGTTGTTAGCTGCCATCAAGTCAGCCCCCGACTCATGGAGACCCCATGCATAATGGAAGAAATCTTGCACAGTCTTGCTCCATCCCTATGATCAGTTTTGAATCAGACCATTATGATCCATAGGGTTTTCATTGGCTAATGATCAGAAGTAGATTGCCAACATTTCTTCCCAGTCTGTCATAGTCTGGAAGCTCCGCTGAAATCTGTTCAGCATCATAGCACCATTCAGACGAATGGTGGCTGTGCATGGGGTGCTTTGGCTGGCAATTGAATCCAGCTTTCCTACATGGATGAAAAGAATTCAACCACTACGCTTCGGGAGCAAGGGAGATTGAAGAAATCTAAAGACACAAGGGAAAGATTAGTCCAAAGGACTAATGGACCACAATTACCATGGCCTCCACCACACTGAGTCCAGTAAAACTAGATGGTGCCCAGTTAACACCACTGGCAATTAAAAAAAAAAAAAGTATTGTGATAGATACAAAGGAGGAAGTTTGAACAAGATCATTCTACCTGCCGTATGAGAATAGACTGCAGACAGCAAGGTGGAAGCAGGGAGAACAGTTAGGGGGCTGTAGCAATAACCCAAGTGAGAGATGAGGGTAGCTTGAACGAGAGTGGAAGCAGTGAAGGTGCTGAGAAGTGGTGGTTTATAATACATTTGGAAGGCAGCCAATAGGATTTTCCGAAAGACTCTCAGCTGACTGATATCCTCTGGTCCCTGCCACATTCTAGGAACTAAACTATGACCAGTGTGGATGGAGTGTAAAGAATGAGGGAGAATGTCCTGAGGTGAGTTTGAAGTGAAGGCAGGAGCCAGGTCATGCAGGGCCTCTTAATCCATGCTAAGGAGTTTGGATTTTCTCCTAAATACTGGAATGATAGAATTTTGCAAGACCAATGACTTCTTCACTGCAAATACCTTCTTTCACCAACATAAGTGGCAACTATACTTTTTTTTTTATACACATGGACCTCGCCAGATGGAAAACACAGAAATCAAATTGACTACAGCTGTGGAAAGAGACGATGGAAAAGCTCAATATCATCAGTCAGAAAAAGGCCAGGGGCCGACTGTGGAACAGACCATCAATTGCTCATATGCAAGTTCAAGCTGAAACTGAAGAAAATAAGAGCAAGTCCACGAGAGCCAAAATATGACCTTGAGTGTATCCCACCTGAATTTAGAGACTATCTCAAGAATAGATTTGACACATTGAACACTAGTGATCGAAGACCAGACGAGTTGTGGAATTACATCAAGTACATCATCCATGAAGAAAGCAAGAGGTCACTGAAAAGACTGGAAAGAAAGAAAAGACCAAGATGGATGTCAGAGGAGACTCTGAAACTTGCTCTTGAGCATCGAGCAGCTAAAGCAAAAGGAAGAATTGATGAAGTAAAAGAACTGAACAGAAGATTTCAAAGGGCCTCTTGAGCAGACAAAGTAAAGTATTATAATGACATGTGCAAAGAGCTGGAGATGGAAAACCAAAAGGTAAGAACACGCTCGGCGTAGAAGATGGAAGGAATACACAGAGTCATTATACCAAAAAAGATTTAGTCAATATTCAACCATTTTAAGAGGTGGCATATGATCAGGAACCAATGGTACTAAAGGAAGAAATCCAAGCTGCTCTGAAAAAAAAAAAAATTGATGAAATATCAATTGAGATGTTTCAACAAACAGATGCAGCACTGGAGGTGCTCACTTGTCTATGCCAAGAAATACGGAAGACAGCTTCCTGGCCAACTGACTGGAAGAGATCCATATTTATGTCTATTCCCAAGAAAGGAGATCCAACCGAATGTGGAAATTATAGAACAATATCATGAATATCACACACAAGCAAAATTTTGCAGAAGATCATTCAAAAACAGCTGCAGCAGTATATCAACAGGGAACAGCCAGAAATTCGGGCTGGTTTCAGAAGAGGACATGGAACCAGGGATATCATTGCTGATGTCAGATGGATCCTGGCTGAAAGCAGAGAATACCAGAAGGATGTTTACCTGTGTTTTATTGACCGTGTAAAGGCATTCGACTGTGTGGATCATAACAAACTATGGATAACACTGTGAAGAATGGGAATTCCGGAACACTTAGTTGTTCTCATAAGGAACCTTTACATAGATCAAGAGGCAGTTGTTTGGACAGAACAAGGGGATGCTGATTGGTTTAAAGTCAGGAAAGGCGTGCATTGTGGTTGTATTCTTTCACCATACCTGATTAAATAAAAAAAATAAAAATAAAATTTTTTTTTTTTTATTTAATCTGTATGCTGAACAAATAATACGAGAAACTGGACTATATGAAGAAGAACGGGTCATCAGAATTGGAGGGAGACTCATTAACAACCTGCGTTATGCAAATGACACAACCTTGCTTGCTGGAAGTGAAGAGGACTTGAAGCACTTACTAATGAAGATCAAAGACCACAGCCTTCAGTATGGATTACACCTCAACATAAAGAAAACAAAAATCCTTACAACTGGACCAATGAGCGGCATCATGATAAACGGAGAAAAGATTGAAGTTGTCAAGGATTTCATATTACTTGGATCCACAATCAACCGCCATGGAAGCAGCAGTCAAGAAATCAAAAGACGCATTGCATTGGGCAAATCTGCTGCAAAGGACCTCTTCAAAGTGTTGAAGAGCAAAGATGTCACCCTGAAGACTAAGGTGCTCCTGACCCAAGCCATGGTATTTTCAATCACATCATCTGCATGTGAAAGCTGGACAATGAATAAGGAAAACCGAAGAAGAGTTGACGCCTTTGAATTGTGGCATTGGCGAAGAATACTGAATATACCATGGGCTGCCAAAAGAACAAACAAATCTGTCTTGGAAGAAGTGTGGCCGGAATGCTCCTTAGAGGCAAGGATGGTGAGACTGCGTCTTACATACTTTGGACATGTTGTCAGGAGGGATCAGTCCCTGGAGAAGGACATCATGCTTGGCAGAATACAGGGTCAGAGGAAAAGAGGAAGACTCTCAACAAGGTGGATTGACACAGTGGCTGCAACAATGAGCTCAAGCATAACAACGGTTATAAGGATGGCGCAGGACCGGGCAGTGTTTTGTTCTGTTGTGCATAGGGTCACTATGAGCTGAAACCAACTTGACAGCACCTAACAACACCACCACCTTGGAAGCTTCTGGAAGGTTTTTAGTAGTCTACGATCAAGAAGCCCTGGTGGTGCCATGTTAAAGAGCTCAGCTGCTATCTGAAAGGTCAATGGTTCAAACCCACCAGTGTTTCCGAGGAAGAAAAGACCTGGTGATCTGCTGCTGTAAAGATTCCAAAACCCTAAACCCACTGCCGTCGAGTCGATTCCAACTCATAGCAACCCTATAGGACAGAGTAGAACTGCCCCATAGAATTTTCAAGGAGCGCCTGGTGGATTTGAACCACCGACCTTTTGGCTAACAACCGTAACACTTAACCATTACACCACCGGGGTTTCTGCTGTAAAGATTACAGCCTAGGAAACCCTATGGGGCAGTTCTATTCTGTCCTATAGGGTTACAAATCCGAACAGACTCAACAGTACACAACAACAACATGGCATAATCTGGCTTATGTTTTTTGATGATCAATCTTGCTGAGGGAGCAAGGGAAGAAACAGAGTGAGAAAGGGACAGGTTCAAGATAATTCTCAGAGTTAGAATCCACTATTTGATGTGAGGGATACCAGGGATGAGGAAGAGGAGGAATCCTGGCTTCCTGTTTTCAGTAATCCGTGTGTGTAGGTGCCATTTGGTAAGATGAGGAAGCCTGGGCAAGGAGCAGGTCAGGTAGTGGATGCTAGGTCAAGAGTTTATATTTGACAAGGTAAGTAAGAATTGCTCAATATATAATGGTACCTCCATTTTTAATTTAAGAACACTCAGGCTCAGGCAGCATAATTTACTTGTGTTCTGCTCCTTTGCAGTGTGACCTTGCAACACCTTTGCAAAATCAAGATGAGGAGTTTATTTCTCCTCCCCTTGATTCTGGCCTTAGAAGTGTGACTTGTTTTGGTCAAATAGGACTTTAGCACATGAGACACAAACAGAAGCTTAGAGACTTTCCCTGGCAACTCCTATGGAAAAAGCTTGGCCAGCCTGTTATCGTAGTTATCTAGAGCTGCTGTGACAGAAACATAATAAGTGGGTGGCTTTAAAGGATAGAAATCCATGTTCTCACAGTAAAGGAGGCTAAAGTCTGAATTCAGGGTTATGGCTCCAGCAGAAAGTCTTTCCTTGTCTATTCCACCTTCTAGTAACCAGCAACCCTTGGAGTTCCTGGGCTTGTAGATTCATCCGTGTCAATTGTCTTCAGATAGTGTCTGTCTTCAGTGTCTGTCTCTTCTGTGTCTAATCTGCTTCTTTATAACTCAGAAATGATTAGTTAGGACACTCGCTCCACTGATATGTCCTCATTAACTTAAAAAAGAAAATTCTTTTTCTTAATGTGATTACAACCATAGCTATAAACTCATTGCCATCGAGTTGATTCAGGCTCATAGCGACCCTATAGGTCAGAGTATAACTAACTGCCCCATAGGGTTTCCAAGGAGCAGCTGGTGGACTCAAACTGCCAACTTTTTGGTTAGCAGCCAAGCTCTTAACCACTGTGCCACCAGGGCTCCACATTCACAACTGTAGGGGGTAGGATTTCAATACATATTTGTAGGGGACACAATTCAGTCCATAACACCTATTGAATGACAAGAGACATGCAGCCAAGTCACCCCAGTGGACATTATGAAAACTAACAAACATATGAGTGAGGCTATCTTAAACTGTTCGATCCTAGCAGAGCCAGCCCAGACTAGATGTGAGACATTAAATTAAAAAATTTGTTTAAGTCACTAAATCATTTAAGCGAAACCTAACTAATTATACTTGCCCTAGATCCAAAGTTGGTGAGTGGCTAAATCAGGAATTGTGGCTTCCTTCTCTAAGCTCACTGTCTACCCATTATTCCAAGACTGTTGTTGGGTGCTGTTAAGTTGATTCTGACATATAGCAACCGCATGTGACAGAGTAGAACTGCCCCGTAGGGTTTTCTTGGCTGTAATCTTTACAGAAGCATATTTCCAGCTCTCTGTCACTCTCAGAGCTTCTGAGGAGGTTTAAACCACCAACCTTTCAGTTGGTAGCTGACTTCTTAACTGTTTGCACTACCAGGACTCCTTATTTCAAGACTACCCATTGCCATGGAGTCGATTACAACTCATAGCAGCCCTACAGGACAGAATAGAACTGCCCCATAGGGTTTCCAAGGCTGTAATCTTTATGGAAGCGGACTGTCACATCTTCCTCCTGCACTACAAAACTAGTCCCTTTGTATAGTAGTTCATAGAATCAGGACCAGAAGCACTCTCAGGCCATATCCTCCCTGCTATTGTCTTAAAGCAAATATGCATAAAAACCTCTTCCATTTTGCTTATATGCAATTTTTCTCTCTTCACCTCTCTCCTTGATGAGACAATGTTGCTGTAAAAGCAACCAAAGAAACCCAATTCGATCTCTAGGGAAATTAAAGGAAAAAAAAAAAAAAAAAAACCCTGCTCCGCCAGTGCTTTTTCCAGGCAATATGAAACATATGGACCTCAGAAGAGGCATCTATCAAAATACACCCATGCCTCACTTATCGACATGATTAGCTTTCAAAGACTAGGTCATTATACAAAAATCAGTGTTATGTGAAAATGGAGGATAACCACACCAGATCACAAAATGGAGGATGACTACATCATTATATAACTGCCAAATTACATCCTTATATAACTGTCAAATCACTGAGAATCATGGCTCAGCCAAGTTGACACATAACCTTAACCATCACAGCCAGCATTACTCTCACCTAGCACCTGAGCATTTGTTACTGCCAGACATAGGTTGTGAATACACAAAATAGCTGAATGGTAGATTTTTTATTATTGTCATGAATGCAAAATGTCAGATGATGAGATAATAGATAAGTGAGGGGGAAGTGTATATTGCATTGGAAAGCAGGAATTGGCATTTCCTCCAACTTCTCAAAGCACAGTTACGAGCAAAATAAATGTAAAGGCACAAGATCGAAGTTACTGCTGCCATGCAGTCTCTTTCAAATCATTCTCGTGGTTTAAGAAAACACAAACCAACAAAAAATCGAGGCCCCCAAGTGTAGCTGACAGTCAGTCCCAGAGCCTCTGAACTGAAACTAGAACTTAGAGAATATTCAAATTGTAAATAGATTCCCTCCACTGCAGCCCAGACAAAAATACAGATTCTGAAGGACAGCATTCTGGGCATAAAACTACCCATGCTGGCTTTAAAAAATGAGGGGTCTGGTGCTCTGTTATTGTTAGGTGGCATTGAGTCGGTTCTGACTCATAGCAACCCTGTGTATAACAGAACAAAATGCTGCCTGGTCCTGTGCCATCCCCACAGTAATAGGTATGGTTGAGTCCATTGTTGTAACCACTGTGCCAGTCCATCTCATTGAGGGTCTTCCTCTTTTTTGCTAACCCTCTACTTTACTAAGCCTGATGTCCTTCTCCAGAGATTGGTCCTTCTGATAGCATGTCCAAAGGAAGCAAGATGAAGTCTTGCCATCCTCTCTTCTATAAGGAGCATTTTGTCTGTACTCCTTCCAAGACAGATTTGTTTGGTCTTCTGACAGTCCATGGTATGTTTAATATTCTTCAGAATATTGCGTGGAAGCAGAAGTCAAGAAATCAAATAGAGTATGACAGTGGGTGAATCTACTGCAAAAGACCTCTTTAAAGTGTTGAAAAGCAAAGATGTTACTTTAAGGTCTAAGGTGCCCCTGACCCAACCCATGGTATTTGCAATAGCCTCATATGTACTTGAAAGGGGGACAATGAAAACGGAAGACCGGAAAATAATCAACACATTTGAAATATGGTGTTGGCAAAGAATGTTGAATATACTGGGGCTGCTACATTACTGCATGACTTTGTAGGAGGTACATTATGGCTACAAAGAGATGACCCACTAAGCCATCATTAACCATGACCATTTTACCACAGGACTCATTGTTTGGAAGTAGGCATGGGCAGAGAGCAGTGTCCTAAGATAAGGGAACACAGGACTGGTAAGTTTTCATATGATGAGGTGAAAGATATGGCTGTTGTTATGTATCAAGTTGTGTCCCACCAAAGCATGTGTTGAAATCCTAACCATTGTACATATAGATGTGCCCCTATTTGGAAATAGGGGTTTTCTTTTTTTATGTTAATGAGGTTATACCATTGTAGAATGGGTCCTAAACCTAATCACTTCTGATTTGTAAAAAGAGCAGAATAGACACAGAGACATACAGGGAAAAGGGGAAGACAGACAACAGATACAGATGATACAGATGCATCTATAAGCCCAGGAGCTCCAAGGACTGCTGGCAGTTACAGTGGAAGCTGAAGTAGACCAGGAAGGACCTCACCTAGAGTCACAACCTGAATTCTGGCTTCTAACCTCTTGAACTGTGAGAAAATAAATTTCTGTCCTATAAAGCCACCCATTTGTGGTATTTGTGTTATAGCAGCACTAGGTACCTAAGACGTCTCCTTGGTCACTGAAAACAGAAAAAACCAGAGTATCCCTAATTAGCTAGGGAACAAAGGGCATTTCCTGGGAACAACATTGGGTGCTTGAAGTTTAGATGCTGACAGAGAGGAGAAGGGCTGTGGGATATGGAGAGGAGGCTTACTGCAGGCTGAACCATTTGACAGTAGGTGATCTTGTTAGATTTACATCCATGATGTCAGGTGGCTTTATGTACCTTGTTTTAATTAAACCTGACCACAACACTAGGGATAGGAAGTGAGTGTTATTACCCCTTCTTTGCCAGTGAGGAAACTCAGACAGAGATGTAATATGACTTGCCACAATCCTACAGCTAGTAAGTAACGGAGCTTTGATTTAAACTCAGTTCTGTCTCTAAATCCCATATTTTTATTATTTTAATATTCTTGAAACTGAAACTTAAAAAATAATGCCTATAAATACATTCTAAAGTAACACGAAAGGATAACATGGCACTCTTTGGCAGAAAATAAATGGTAGTTATATTGGATTGAATTGTGTTCCCCAAAAAGATACATTGAACTCCTAGTCCTGGTAGATATGAGGTTGGCCTTGTTTGGAAATATGGTCTTAGAAGAGGTTATCAGTTAATATGAAGTCATACTGGAGAGGGCCCTAATCCAATCTGAGTGGTGTCGTTATAAAAGAGAAGAACAGACACAGACATACAGAAAGAGGAAGGCAACCATGTGAAGGTGGAAGCTGAGATTGGCCTGATACATCTACAAGCCAAGGAACACCACGGTTTGCCATCCATCACCAGAAGCTATGACAGAGCCATGGAACAGTTTCTTCCTCAGAGCCCTCAAAGGGAATCAACATGGAGTGGAAGAACAGTGGAATGAAGACCTCAAATTCTCTTAAAAAGACCAAGACTTAATGATCTGACCGAAACTGGAGGGACCCCAGAGGTCATGGCCCCCGGACCCTCTGTAAGCCCAAGGCTGGGACCATTCCCAAAGAGACAGAGATTGGACTGGACTATAAGACAGAAAATGATACTGGTGAGGAGTGAGCTTCTTGGCTCAAGCAGACATGAGACTATATGGGCAGCTCCTGTCTGGAGGCGAGATGAAAAGGCAGAGGGGGACAACAGCTGGTTGAATGGACGTGGGGAATACAGGGTAGAGAGAGGGAGTGTGCTGTCACATTACAGGGAGAGCAGCTAGGGTTACAAAGCAAGATGTGTACAAGTTTTTGTATGAGGGACTGACTTGATTTGTAAACTTTCACTTATAAGAAAAAGAATAATAAATTTAAAAAAAAAAAAAAGGGGAATTAACATGGCCAATATCCTGATTTTGGACTTCTAACTTCTAGAACTGTGAGCAAATAAACTTTTGTTCTTATAAGTTACCCAAGTTGAGATACTTTGTAGCACAGACTCAGGAAATTAAGACAGTTGTGAATTAATACAGCACAGTTTTGAGTGATGAAAAGGATCCTTCCTCTTTGTCACTTCAGTGGACCTCACACAGGTTCTCTTTCCTCCCTTATTCCTGTTATCTAGAGTGAGAGAGTCAAAACAGTAGTCTTTGGGAGTGCAGAGTCCCAGCATGGTAGGAACTTGCTTGGCCATTGGTTATAACCATCTCAACAACACATTAGCACATCACCTTACTGGCCTCCTGGCAACCTGAAAGATCAGTCCTTAGGCCTTTATAACACAAGAGATAAAAAAAGAAAAGAAGCTGAGAAAACTCTCTGGGAATTAATTTTAAAGAAGAGCCAGCTCCTGGTGTTTCCATCACTACCAAAGCTACATTCCTAAACATTTAATTAATATTTGGAAATAGATGACTTAATTCCACTAAGGTGTGTGTTTTAAGTGCCTCAAATTAAATTAAAATCAACAGATACATAACTTGAAATAGAAAGGTTACAAATCTAAAAGTTTTTCCAATCATAGCTATTCAATTTGTAACCCCTGGTGGCACACACATACCCAGAATAACCAATAGGATAAAAACCATGTGATGGTAACTAGAGGCCAATCAGAACACACAGATGCAGCCCCTACTAGACGTTAGGCATCATATTAGATGCTGGGAAGATGCAGAGGGACAAAATGGACACGAGATAAAAAATGAATTGCCTGCCAGGGGTTTCTAGAAAACATAAGTATACAAATATCACACAAGGCTAGAGTCTTAACTAAGAAAAGTATGATGGCTAATTTTATGTGTCAACTTGGCTAGGCTATGGTGTCCAGATGTTTGGTCAAACACTAGTCTAAATTCAGATATGAAGTAGTTATATGTGATTAAATCAGTCGGCCTTAAGTAAAGTAGATTATGCTACACAACTTGGGTAGGGCTCATCCAATCAATTGAAGGCTTTAAGAGCAGCTACAGAGTTTTCCCTACAGTGCGGTCTGCCTCCAGACTATAAATGGACATTTTGCCAGAATTTCCTATTGCCTGACCTATGGATTTGGGGACAGAAGACTACGGGAATCTCTATCCTATCACATGACGTGCGGATTTTGGACTTCTCAGCCCTGTACAACCGTGTGATCTAATTCCTTAAAATATTTCTCTGTATATAGATAGATAGAGTCTCTGAGTGGTGCAAACAGTTAAGGTGCTCAGCTGCTAACTAAAACATTGGGGGATCAAGTCCACCCAGAGCTGCCTCAGAAGAAGACCTGGTGATCCATTTCCAAAAGCTTAGCTATTGAAAACCTTACAGAGCACAGTTCTACTCTGACAAAAATAGGTTCACCATGAGTCAGAGTTAACTTGATTGCAATTGGTTTTTAGGTAGATAGACATATAAATTTACACACACACACACATATATGATAAAAAGCTTTTCTAAAGGACTCAGGAGAGGGAGAAACACAGTGAATTCCAGCTTCACCACTTACCGGATCTGTGACTTCAGGCAACTTAACCACCCTGAGCTTCAGTTTCCTCTTTTGGACAATGAGGATAAAGATTTCTCACTTGGCAGAGGAGTAGAAGAAGAAGTGAGATAATGATGTTTCCAAACTCACCTCTTCACAACCATCAACTGGAGGATCCTCCAAATATAGATGCTCGGACTCCTTTCCTGAGGTGTCTGGGGCCTGGGACTCTGTGCTTTCACTGAGTGTGCCAGCTGTGGCACAACCAGAAGAAGGGACAGGGACTTTGTCCTAATTTCCTTCCCCTTCTACCCTAACCCAAACTCATTGCTACCCAGTCAATTCCAATTCATACCAACGCTACAGGACTGAGTAGAACTGCCCCATAGGGTTCCAAGGAGCAGCTGGTGGATTTGAACTGCCAACCTTTTGGTTAGCAGCTGAGCTTTTAACCACTGCTTCACCAGGGATCCCTTCTACCATAGTCACTCCAAACCCATGTACGTTATTTTATTTACCCTCATTTATAAGTCTTCACTTTGAAATAATTTCAGGCTTACAAAAAAGTTGCAAAAATAGTACAATGAATTTCTTTATACTATTGGCTTCCGCAAATATTGACATCTTATGTAACCATAATGCAATTATCAAAATCAGTACATTAATGTCAATACAATGGTATTGGCTAATTCACAGACCTTATTTACATTTTGACAGTTGTCCCACTAATTTACTTTTTCTGGTTCAGGATCCAGTCCAAGCACATGCAAATGTATTAAAAATGGCATGCTTGTTAGGCAAATGCCTCATCTAGACAAGTCCCAACTGCCATTCTAAACAGATGGGTGCCCCAGCCCCTTTTTATATGGACATTCTAGTACTGCCGTTGTATCTTAAGGTGATCCTTAGGATCAGAAGATTTGGATACATATTGAGATAACTTTAATTCTCTCAGCACGTGGTAGTATGATAAGTAGAAGCTAATCCCAAACAAAAATATTTACTGTCAAACGAAAGGAATCAAGAAAAGAATGATGAAAGGCAAGCAGATGCTTTAGTACAGGTGAGCTCAAGCAGAAGCCTCTGGCCCTTGTCCTTGCTCTTGCCCTTGAGCAATGCCATCCCCAGCCATAACCACCGGGGACAACTCCGCCTATCCGTCAAGGTCCATTAAATGAGATGATGCATGTAAAGACTTAGCTCGGTGAACACATAGGGAGGGCTCCATGAATGTCGGTTATAATTTGTTGTTGCTCTTTTTAAAGCCACTCTCTTCTTGCAGCTTCTCCTGATTCAATCTACAAAGTGTGACAGTCCCATTTCCTAACCCCTCTCCTGTTCTACGAGGCTCTTCTATGGCTTGGAACACATCCTGATTTATATTGTGGTTATCTTTTTGCTTCTTTATCTTATCATCCCTACTAGATTGTAAATTCTGTTAGTTTTATCCCTTGCAAAGCCTTCCAGGGTTTCATGCAGATTTTACTGTGAATATTGCCCTCTCCCCATGTACTGGGACATCCACCCTTCAGATCCTCTGATTTAATTTATCACCAAATACTCTAGCATTAACTCATTTCAACCACCCCCATATAAAGCCATTGTTGTACTCAATAGAAGGAAACACCTGTTCAAAATCAGGACTCTTAAGAAAGCTAGGTTCTTTCTCCCTATTCAGGAAAAAAGAAAATGTCCCTTATTCAGGTGGACCACTTATTGATAATGAGGACTTTGGGGCAAGGTCTGTATTTTGGGTGCCTCATCATGGGTAGACAAGTTGCCCTGAAGTAAAAGAGAGACAAAGAAAGTTTAACGAGGTTGGTGATGCTTCCTGGCACTTTGGTTCTTCAAAGCACTTTACACAAATCAACTAATGAACACTTCATCAAACAGCACGGGGTCTCCCTGTGGAATTCTAGGCTTCAGTCCTGCAGCCAGGACTTAAAAAGAGGCTGGGGGATTTGTGGTTAACAATTGCACTTATGATTGCGCTTCCAAAAAAAGGGAGGTAATCAAATCACGTGCCTTTCCCTGAGCATGTCTTGTTGTACGTTTGTTGACTGAATCAAACTGATGTCAGATCATTCAATGGGGCCCTTTCTCTGACCTCCACTCTCCCCACGTCTAATCAATAAGGCGTAGGCCAAGTTCATTCTGGGAAGTTCATGTCAATGATATGGTTAGGCCATTTACTGTAAAACATGTTAAGGGTGTGTTTCCCTAACAAAATCTGATGAGAACTATGGCGCCTGTCCCTAGAAAAATGCTAAGTATACAAGTACGTGCTGCAAATATTTGCATGACTTTTCCGAGTCCCCTTTGGACACTAATTTAAGACTCTGCTATAGCTATTGTTTGGAGGCAGCATGATTAAAACGGATCACCTATGCCCATGAAGACAAAATAAAGTATTAAATGAAATATGAAAAGAATGGAGTTAGATAACCAAAAGGAAAGAACATGCTCAGCATTTTTCAAGCTGAAATAACTGAAGAAAAAAATTCAAGTCTCCAGTTGCAATACTGAAGGATTCTATGAGCGAAATTTGAATGACGCAGGAAGCATCAAAACAATGGAAGGAATATACAGAGTTACTGTACCAAAAAGAATTGGTTGACATTTAACCATTTCAGAAGGCAGCATAAGATCAAGAACCAATTGTACTGAAGGAAGAAGTCCAAGCTTTGCTGAAGGCACTGATGAAAAACAAAGCTTCAGGAACTGACAGAATACCAATCGAGATGTTTCAACAAACGGATGCAGCTCTGGAAGAGAAACCTTACTCCCATCTCCCTTGTTTCCTGTGTTAGTATTCCTGCTAACCACAGCTTGTTTTGAGCAATATTTTCCAGGAAATCGTGACTATGGCTAACTGTACCCACTGAAACAGTTCAAGCCAGATCCTGGCCCCTGCACAGACTGACCCCAGACTTAGTCATCACTAGAAGGGAAGATACTCTTCAGCCCACTACACAGATAGCCTATGGAGAATGAATCAGCATTCAGTGCAGACTGATCTCAGACCCAATCATCACTGGAAGGAAAGATATTCTTCAGCCTACAGTTTCACCCACGCCCCTTTAAGGAGAAAGGAGTCCTACAACACAGACATCCTATAGAGGATGAATCAGCATTCGGACCTCCAGACTTGGAGATGGGATGGCTCAGGGTGAAGGGTACCGGGTGCCAATCCCTGCCCCCTAGGACTCATGGAAATAAAAAGCTCCCCAACCCCCTCAGATGGGGAGCATGTGGTCTCTCAGTCACTAGGCCCTGCATTGTTCCTTGTCTGCACAGACAATAAAACTTGCCACTTTCTGTTCTTGCAACTGGTGTCCGTCTTATTTTGATTTGCTAATAAGACAGGACAAGGAGAAAGAAGCATGAGGATTAGAGGGAGGCTCATTAACAACCTGCGTTATACAGATGATACAACCTTACTTGATGAAAGTGAAGAAGACTTGAAGGACTTACTGATGAAAATCAAAGACTACAGCCTTCAGGATGGATTACACCTCAACACAGAGAAAACAAAAATCCTCACAACTAGACCAATAAGCAACATCAGATAAATAGAGAAAAGATTTAAGTTGTCAGGGATTTCATTTTACTTGGACCCACAATCAACACCCATGGAAGCAGCAGTCCAGAAATCAAGTGAGATACACATTTAAGCAAATTGACTGCAAAAGACCCCCTTAAAATGTGAACAAGTGAAGATGTTACCTTGAGGACTAAGGTGCACCTGACTCAAGCCATAGTGTTTTCAGTCGCCTCAAATGCATGCGAAAGTTGGACAATGAAAACGGAAAACTGAAGAAATGTTGTCTTTCACTTATGGTACTGGCAAAGAATATTGACTATACCATGGACTTCCAGAAGAATGAACAAATCTGTCTTGGACGAAGTACAACCAGAATGCTCCTTAGAAGCAAGGATGGGGGAATTTGTCGCACATACTTTGGACTTGTTATCTGGAGGGACTAGTCCTTGGACAAAGACATCATGCTGGGTAAAGAACAGGGTCAGTGAAAAAGAGGAAGACCCTCAATGAGATGGATTGACACAGAGGCTGCAACAACAGGTTCGAACATTCTAAAGATTATTAGGATGTCACAGGACCGGGCAGTGTTTCCTCCTGTTGTACTTAGGGTCATTATGAATCAGAGCCGAATTGAGGGCACCTGACGACAATAAATGCCCAGGTTTGAGAGAAATAATTTAGTCTCCCAAGAGTACTCGGGTTTCACTGGCTTAACAGCAAAATTTGGAGGTGCAGTTGCCCTTTTTCGATTAGGTATCAAGAACTTTTTAAAATATTCTATGAATATGTTCCTTTTTAAAAACTTTAAACAAAATAATGCAATTTCTGGTCACAGCCATTTGCAGTGACCTTAGAGACTTGTTTTTCTTTTTATTTGGCCCATTCAATGATATAGTCTCATATTTCGGGAAATAGGAAATGGAATACCTGTCTTCTTGGGGAGTGAATGTGTGACTAGGGAAGACTTTTCTGAAGACTTGTTTGGCAGGACCGACTGCAATGTTAACTAAACCCTTCATAAATACCCCCCAACAGAGCTAAACAAATCACATTAGGAAGTACCGAAAAACCAACACCTAATTTTCAACCTTATTGAAAGTAGTTCGTGGGCAACTAGATGGAAAAGAACCTCTCTTTCTAGGAAAAGTTAGAATTTTCAGAATGAGGCTGGGGAAAGAGGAGCAAAGAGATCAAAAGAAAGTTTGAAGCCCATTGGGAATGGCCTTCCAAAAACAATAGCTTGCATTTCAATGGTCAGCCTTGAAATGCAGAAATCTAAGATTCCAAAAAGACCTGTGGTATTCACAACTGCCCAAACCTCAAGGAAGCTTAGACAGGCTTTGTTTACTGTGAACTCAACATCATTAACACTTGCATCAGGATATGGATCTTCATTTCCTAGCAATGCTTTGGGGGGAAAAGAAGGAATTAGCAAATTTGGGGCCAAGGGAGAGGATTCCATGAATAGAAGCCAAGGATAAAAGGGTTTCCACACTTTGCACCAATTGATGTGTAAATTTGTACTTCGGCCCTTGAATGACTTAGTGGACCAGCAGTTTCAGATCCAAGGGAAACATAACAATTCCAGTCCAGATTCCTAGCTAAATTTAGGGTGCAAATAAAAGATAACTGGGATAGCCTGCCTGGAGGAGTTGTCTTCTTCCTGGTTTCCTTGTCAACCACCCTCAACTTCTTTTGGCGTATCACTTCTCTTGGTTGTAAGTTATCTGAAGCAAGTATCTAGCTCTACCTGCTCTTTTCATACCTAAAAGGGCCAAGTGGTGCTCACTAATGTTTGAGCACTTGTCCATCTGCCCAGGGCAGTCTTGAAGACATTCCTTCTCCTGGGCACAGTGAGGCCATGGGCATAGGCCTTCATATTCCTGCATTGTGGCATTGGATTTTGGTTTGGACCCTGGCTCTGCTGCCTCCCAGCTTTGTGAGATTGGCAGCTCACTTAAAGCTTTGATTCTTGGTTATTTCATCTCTAAAAGAGTGCTAATGTGCCCATTACATAGATTTGTGGTGAGGATTAAATGAGACTCTTAAGTATATCTTGGAGTCCTTGAATGGTTCAAGAAGTTAATGCACTCAGCTGCTAACCAAAAGGTTGGAAGCTCAAGTCTATACAGACGCACCTTGGAAGAAAGGTCTGGTGATCTACTTCTGAAAAATCAGCTCCAAAACCCTGTAGAGCACAGTTCTACTCTGACATACACGGGTTGCCAGGAGTCACAGTTGATTCTACTGCTACTGGTTAAGTATATCTGGCTTTTTTCCATAAAAGATTTGTAGTGGTACACACAGACACACACAACCCACAGAAAAAAATATAGACAGAGGGTCATAGTGACCCTATAGGACTGAGTAGAACTGCCCCGTAGGATTTCCAAGGTGGATTTGAACTGCTGACCTTTTTGGTTAGTAGCTGAGCTCTTAACCAATGCACCACCAGGCCTTCAAATCATATTGTTGTTAGGTGCCATCAAGTCAGTTCTGACTCGTAGTGACACTGTGTATAACAGAACCAAACACTGCCTGGTCCTGTGCCATTCTCACAACTGTTGTTATGTTTGAGCCCATGGTTGCCCATGATGACACATATTCATTTTTTAGCTTGAGGTTCCTGGAATATGTTTATTTTTTTAGAAACTAATTTTTTAAGCTTAAGAAGAAATATACAGAATGTTGAAGAAAGCACAAGACATAAGTTTGAGTTTTTCCAGCTTAACATTTCCCTGGACAGGAAGCTGAGGTTGCATTTTTTCTATTTCTACCCTAGGATGCCAGCACTCAGATCAAGATGCCCAAATGGGATGGGGAGGGATTGAAGGAGAGGATGATGCCTACTCAGCATTGCCAATACCAGGTACCTTGCAACTGAGTAGTGCTTTGTAAACCCCTGCAAGTCTCAAGACACAAGAATTTTTATGTCTGTTGTATAGATGGCGGCCCTGGTGGCACAGTGGTCAGCAGCTGAAACCCACCAGCTGCTCCCTGGAAACACTATGTGGCAGTTCTACTCTGTCCTATAGGGCCTCTGTGAGTCAGAATTGACTCAAAGGCAATGGGTTTGGTTTTGGTTTTTATTGCACAGATGAGGAGAAGTCCCTGGGTTGTTCAAACAGCTAATGTACTCAGCTACAAAATGAAAGTCTAGAGATTCGAATCCACCAGGAGGCACCTTGGAAGAATGGCCTGGTGATTTACTTTCAAAAAATCAGCCACTGGAAACCCTGTGAAGCACAGTTCTATTCTGACACACTCAGGGTCACCATGGATTGGAATGCACTCAATGGCAACTGACTTTTTATTAATGAGGAAAAGGGGTCTGGAAGGAAAAAAAAAAAAATGAGTTCCTCAAAGCCACACAGCTAATTAATTAGTTGGGTTGCCAGCCCACCGTCCCAGGTCCCTGCTTCAGCGCCTATCTAGCAGCAAGAAACTCTTGAATCTCTACTTTGCAAAATGTCCTTCCTTGCTTCCTATCCAGCTGTGGTTCCATTTGTGGTCCTGCTTCTTATGAATTATATCTTTATCTTAACCAAGGATCAAGATATTAACCTCCCAGAGTGTTCAACCTAGCAACAAGCTGCAGTCGAGATAAGGAAAAACATTGTCATCTATTTCTCACAGCTTAGCTTTCCTTGGTACAGATGGATGGTGGTTTGCGGCTCTTGGAAAGGTCATTTCTAATGATTACTCCCAACATGTGAGCCATGCATTTTGCCCATTAAGCAAAATTCTTGAATTCTGGCATTTTAACATAAATAAAAAGTCGGAAGCAATCCTAATGCTTTCTTTATCTGGGAGAGAAACATTAAAATGCTATGCTCAAAACAGATACTACTACTTCTCTTCTACTGCTGCTGTAACTAGTAGATGACTCTGAACCCTTAACCTGGGCCAAGTGCTGTGCTCAGTGCTTCAAGTACACTCTCTTAGTGAGGATCACATTAGCACTGAGATAAGCACTCTCATCATAGCCACATCACCAGTGGTGAAGCTGGAGTTCCAATAGGTTAAGTCATTGAAAATCATGAAAGTAGCAAGTAGTATAGCTAGGATTCAAATCCAAGAGTTTCTGACACCAGTGCCGGTTTTCTACACCACAACACTCTGCTACTTTTTCTGATCCGTGGAAAGAAATCACTTTATATTCTCAAATAGTCAACTATATTTTGATTTTCACTTGATGGCACATAACAACAACAACAACCATATTGGTTTTCATAATACAAGCTTTGGCTACACTGGCAAAAAGGAATATCCGTTTTGTCCTTCCATTTTGAAAATCAAACAACCAACCACATACACATACACGTGCTCCCTCTAAATTTTTATGTTAAGTACCCAGCACCAAGGAAGCCAAAAATCATTAAGATATAATAACTAAGAGTTCACAGCTTAATAGAGGTGAAAAAAAGCAGAAGATTTTACCTTTATATATGAACAAAGACAGAGATACAATCACCTGTCTGCCCCTACATGTCTTGTCAGTTTGTCATACTGTGATGGCTTGGGTGTTGCTGTGATGCTGGAAGCTATGCCACTGGTATTCAGATTTCAGCAGGGTTACCAATGGCAAACAGGTTTCAGCTAAGCTTCCAGACTAAGACAGACTAGGAAGAAGGACCCGGCAGTCTACTTCTGAAAAGCATTAGCCAGTGAAAACCTTATGAATAGTAGTGGAACCCTGTCTGATATAGTGCTAGAAGATGAGTTCTTCAGGTTGGAAGCTCTAAAAATACAACTGGGGAAGAGCTGTCTCCTCAGAGTAGACTCAACCTTTATGATGTGGATGGAGCCAAGCTTCGGGGCCTTCATTTGCTGACGTGGCAATGAGAAGAAATGACTCAAAATGAGAAGAAACAGCTGAAAAAATCCATTAATCATCAGGACATGGAATACACAAAGTATGAATCTAGGAAAATTGGAAATAGTAAAAAATGAAATGGAAGGCCTAAAGATCGCTATCCTAGGTGTTAGTGAGCTGAAATGTACTAGTATCGGCCATTTTGAATGGAACAATCATATGGTCTACTATGCTGGGAATGACAACATGGAGAGAAATGGCATTGTATTCGTTGCCAGGAAGAACATTTCAAGATCTGTCCTGAAGTACAGTGAGGTCAGTGATAGGATAATACCCATATGCCTACAAGGAAGACCAGGTAATGCGACTATTAATCAAATTTACACGCCAACCTCTGAGGCCAAAGATGAAGACACTGAAGATTTTTACCAACTTCTGCAGTCTGAAATTGATGGAACACACAATCAGGATGCATTGATAATTACTGGTGATTGGAATGCAAAAGTTGGAAACAAAGAAGAAGAATCTGTAGTTGGAAAATATGGCCTTGGTGATAGAAATGATGTTGGAGATTGCATGAAGAATTTGGCAAGACCAATGACTTCTTCATTGCAAACACCTTTTTCACCAACATAAACAGTGACTATACACATGGACCTCACCAGATGGAATACACAGGAATCAAATCGACATCTGTGGAAAAAGACAATGGAAAAGCTCAACATCATCTGTCAGAACAAGGCCAGGGGCTTACTGTGAAACAGATCATCAATTGCTCACATGCAAGTTCAAGTTGAAACTGAAGAAAATTAGAACAAGTCCACGAGAGCCAAAGTATAACCTTGAGTATATTCCACCTGAATTTAGAGACCATCTAAAGAATAGATTTGACACATTGAGCGCTAATGACTGAAGACCAGACTAGTTGTGGAATGACATCAAGGACAACATAAATGAAGAAAGCAAGAGGTCCTTAAGAAGACAGGAGAGAAAGAAAAGACCTAAACAGATGTCAGAAGAGACTCTGAAACTTGCTCTTGAGTGTTGAGTAGCTAAAACAAAAGGAAAGATAATGAAGTAAAAGAGCTGAACAGAAGATTTCAAAGGGTGGCTCAAGAAGACAAAGTAAAGTATTACAGTGACATGGAGATAGAAAATCAAAGACCTGGAGATAGAAAATCAAAAGGGAAGAATACGTTCAGCATTTCTCAAGCTGAAAGGACTGAAGAAAAACTTCAAGCCTCCAGTTGCAATATTAAAGGATTCTACAGGAAAAATATTAAACTACACAAAAAAACCCAAAAAAACCAAACCCATTGCCGTCGAGTTGATTTCGACCCATAGCGACCCTATAGGACAGAGTAGAACTGCTCCATAGAGTTTCCAAGCAGTGCCTGGTGGATCTGAACTGCTGAACTTTAAGGTTAGCAACCTTAGCACTTAACCACTACACCACCAGGGTTTCCATTGAACTACACAGGAAGCATCAAAAGAAGATGGAAAGAATACACAGAGTCACTATACCAAAAAGAATTGGTCAACTCTCAACCATTTCAGGAGGTAGCATATGATCAGGTACTGATGGTACTGAAGGAAGAAGTCCAAGCTGCACTGAAGGCATTGGTGAAAAACAAGGCTCCAGGAATTGATGGAATACCAACTGAGATGTTTCAACAAACAGGTGCAGTGCTAGAAGTTCTCACTCCTCTATGCCAAGAAATTTGAAAGACAGATACCTGGTCCACTGATTCATATTTATGTCTATTCCCAAGAAAGGTTATCAAACCAAACATGGAAATTATTGAACAATATTATTAATATCACACACAAGTAAAATTTTGCTGAAGATCATTCAAAAGCAGCTGCAGTACTGTATAGACGGGGAACTGCCAGATATTCAAGCCATATTCAGAAGAGGATGTCATGTCAGATGGATCCTGGTTAAAAGCAGAGAATACCAGAAAGATGTTTACTTGTGTTTTATTGAGTATGCAAAGGCATTTGACTGCATGGATCATAACAAATCATGGATAAAATTGTGAAGAATGGGAATTCCAGAACACTTAATCGTGCACAGGAGGTATCTGTACACAGATAAAGAGGCAGTCATCTGAACTGAACAAGGGGATACTGCGTGGTTTAAAGTCAAGAAAAGTGTGTGTCAGGGTTGTATCCTTTCACCATATCTATTCAATCTATATGCTGAGAAATAATCCAAAAAGCTGGACTATATGAGGAAGAACATGGCATCTGGATTACAGGAAGACTCATTAACAACCTATGTTACACAGATGACACAACCTTGCTTGCTGAAAGTGAAGGGGACTTGAAGCACCTACTGATGAAGATTAAAGACCACAGCTTGCAGTATAGATTACGCCTCCACATAAAGAAAACAAAAATTCTCACAACTGGACCGATAACAACACCATGATAAACAGAGAAAAGATTGAAGTTGTCAAGGATTTCATTTTACTTGGATCCACAACTAATACTCATGGAAGCAGCAGTCAAGAAATCAAAAGATGCATTGCATTGGGCAATTCTGCTGCAAAAGATCTCTTTAAAGTGTTGAAAAGCCAAGATGTCACCTTGAAGAGTAAGGTGAGCCTGACTCAAGCCATGGTGTTTGCTTTCGCCACGTATTCATGTGAGAGCTGGGCAATGAATAAGGAAGACCAAAGAAGAACTGACACCTTTGAATTGTGGTGTTGGCAAAGAATAGTAAATATACCATGGACTACCAAAGGAATGAACAAATCTGTCTTGGAAGAAGTACAAACAGAATGCTCCTTAGAAGAAAGGATGGCGAGACTATGTCTCGCATACTTTGGGCCTGTTATCAGGGGGGATCAGTCCCTGGAGAAGGACACTATGCTTGGTAAAGTGGAAAGTCAGTGAAAAAAAGGAAGATCCTCAACGAGATGGATTGACACAATGCCTGCAACAACAGGCTCAAGCATAACGAGGATTGTGAGTATGACGCAAGACTGGGGAGTGTTTCGTTCTGTTGTACACAGAGTCGGTATGAGTTGAAATCAGCTCGACAGTGCCTAGCAATAACAACAACAACACAATCATATGGTTGAAAGAAGTAGATAACTCCAAGGATGTCAGAGAAGGCTCTCTTGAAGAGATATCTTGAACTTGCTTTGAAGAATGACATCCTTCATAAAAATAGCATTTCATGCAGAAGTCTGTGCCAGGGCAAAGACCTACAGCTTTATAAGAGCATGACATGTAAGGCCTGGGGCTGGAGGGTCAGATGCCGGTTGGTTGACCTCCGATTATGAAGGGCAACCGTTATGTTGAATTTTTCTTCAATTTCAAATTCAACTTTTTTGCCCTGCCAGACCATATGCCATAAAATGGTGTCCCAATTTTGTCCTCAGAAAATATGGTTGCCAATGTTAAGTAATGTATCTTAATATGCTTTAAAACCAATATCTATATTAATCTACCACACACCAGAAAAGCATTTTAGTATTAATATTTGATTTAGAATTAATTAATTATTTGATTTAGAATTAATATTGGATTCAACAGAAAAGTAGTGAGTGTGGTAGAAAAAATAGTCTTTGGAGTCATCCCACACAGGGCTCAAATCCTGGCTACCTTTTGCCCCTTAGACCCTGGGAAAATGACCTAATGTTTCAGAACCTCTGTTTTCTTAAGCTATGAAATAGGGATGATCAAGAGTGATATTAAAAGATATCCAAGAATGAAGAACACCAAAGACATAAGGTAAAGATGACCCCAAGACACAGACAGGGCCACATAAACCAGAGACTACATCAGACTGAGACTGGAAGAACTAGATGGTGCCTGGCTACCACAGATGACTTCCCTGAAAGGGAACGCAACAGGGAATCCATGATGGAGCAGGAAAACAGTGGGATGTAGATCTCAAATTCTAGTAAAAAGACCAGACTTAATGGTCTGAACGAGACTGGAGGACACTGGAGGTCATGATCCCTGGCCTCTCTGTTAGTCCAAGACTGGGAACCATTCCTGAAGCCAACTCTTCAGACAGGGTTTGGACTGGACTATAAGACAAAAATGATACTGGTGAAGAGTGAGCTTCTTGGCTCAAGTAGACACATACACTATGTGGACAGCTCCTGTCTGGAGGCGAGATGAGAAGCCAGAGGGTGACAGGAGCTGGTTGAATGGACACAAGGAATACAGGGTGGAGAGGAGGAGTGTGCTGTCTTAGTAGGGGGATAGCAGCTAGGAGAACATAGCAAGGTGTGTATAAGTTTTTGTATGAGAGACTGACTCGATTTGTAAACTTCCACTTAAAGCACAATTAAAAAAAAAAAAATCCAACAACCAATACAACAGGCACCCAGCAATTAAAAGAGAGGCCAGCCATCGAGGGTGTGCCAGTGTGCATTGCCTGCTTGTCTCCACTGGGGTTGATGGCACCAGCCTTACAGGGAAGATGTGAGAATTAACTGGGGCAGAACCTGGCTCACAGAGGTGCTCAACAATGGATAAACTGGTCAGGAGCTCAACTTCCATCTTCTCCTTGTCTTTAGAAGGGATGATGTCTTTGTTTTCTAGTTATGTTTATAACATTTCTCTAATCCATGCACCTTTGCTGCAGTTGAAGGGCAGTTTGTCCCTTGCAATGTATATGGGCTTTAAAGTGTTGCTTTCGTTCTACACAGTCACAGTGCTGTTGGGGTGGGGCCAATTTGGCCATACCAAACCCATTGCCGTCAAGTCAATTTCAACTCATAGCGATCCTATAGGACAGAGTAGAACTGCCAGTGGGGTTTCCAAGGAGTAGCTGGTAGATTCAAACTGTCAGCCTGGTTAGCAGCCAAGCTCTTTAACCACTGTGCCACCCAGGGCTCCAGTTTGGTCATAAACCCAAGCCAAATTTGTTGCCATCTAGTCAATTCTGACTCATAGCAACCTATAGGACAGAGTAGAACTTCCCCATAGAGTTTCCAAGGAGCAGCTGGTGGATTTGAACTGCCAACATTTTGGTTAGTAGCCATAGCTCTTAACCACTGCACCACCAGGTCTCCTAATTTGGCCATACCCATGGCTGTTGAGTCGATTCTGACCCATAGTGACACTATACGACAGAGTAGAACTGCTCCAGAGTGTTTCCAAGCAGCGCCTGGTGGATTCAAGCTACCAAAATTTTGGTTAGCAGCCATAGCTCTTAACCACTACACCACCAGGGTTTCCAATTTGGCCATGGAGATCTTAATCTTACAGAGGCAATGAACAGAGATGTATTGACACCATGGCTGCAACAATGGGCTCAAACATAGCAATGACCTGGCAGTGTTTCATTCTGTTGTACATAGGGTCACTATGAATGGGAACTGACTTGATGGCACCTAACAACAACAACAATGAACACAGAATATCTTTTTGAAGTGTTTTGGAAGGGTATAGTAGAATTAAAAATGCATACTACCTTATATATGAGAGTTTGGCATGTATTTGCCTGTTTGTTAAAGGAGGCTAGAAAGCAAAGCATTTCCCAGACTCCCTTGCAGCCAAGGTTTCAAATATAAATTAGCTTCCATCAGTCAGAAGTACTCTATGAGATTTGGAAGGCAAAACGAGGTAGACACTTTGCTCTTGCGGTAGCTGTTGTTATGTGCTTTGTCAAAAATCAGGGGGTAGAGCATACATTTTACACGTGCAGTGCAGCTACAGTGGCTTTCTGATCATCAGCGATTCCTGATCTTGGTGCTTTCTGATCTTGCCAGTGGTGGTGTTGTTCTAGGAGCTAACGTCTGTAGCGGCAACTCCCTAATCAGCCAGCGGCAACCTAGGGGACCAGTTCAACAGTGGTGTCATTTTGGGAATCAATCCTGGAAGTCCACACTGGAGTCTTTCACTCCCAGAGCAGGTTTGATTCTTTACAACGAAATGTAAGCTGATTATATTCTCAAACCCATCTCTGGGAACTTAAAAAACAAAAACAAAAAACAGTCCCCACTGAATCAATTCTGGCTCATGTGACCCTATGTGCGTCGGGGTAGAACTGTGCTCCACAGGGTTTTCAATGACTGATTTTTCAGATGGAGATCACCAGGCCTTTCTTCCAAGGTGCCTCTAGATGGACTCCAATTTCCAACCTTTTGGTTAGCAGCCAAGCTCATTTACCATTTGCACCACACATGGACTCAACCCACAGGTATACTCACAATTCACGTGTGTGCAAAAACTCATGTAGCATTGCTTTGCATCAGGAAGGAAAGCGCTGGAGATAACCTAAATGTTCGTTAACAGAGAATTGGTAAAATTACGTATGTTGCATCTGCACAATTTTTTTAAAAGAAGAAAATAGATCTAGTTTTGTTGCTATGGAAAGAGGTGTATAATATAATGTTACATGATATTGGTAAATATTTTCATTTTTGTTGGATATTCATACCTTTGACACTCAGCCCATGTTCTTGGGAAATAAAAATTTCACCCCTGGTCCTGGAATGGGTACTTGGCTCAGGCTTAAACTAATTCATGTAATCCCATCCCCTGCAAGGGAGACTGTTTCTGACACAGGCATATGGCCCAATTCAGGCCAAGGAGGTGTGAAGAGTCCATGCACACATGGAGTCATCATGAGTCAGAAACAACTCCACGGCAACTAACAAAGATGATGTGTGCTCAGGTGCTAACTGAAAGATGGGAGGTTCGATTCCACCCAGAGTCACTTCAGAAGAAAGGCCTGGTTGAAGAAAGACCTGGTGATCTACTTCCAAAAAATCAGCCACTGAGAACCCTATGGAGCCCATTTCAACTTTGACACCCGTGGGGTCACTATGAGTCAGAATTGACTCAAAGGCAGCCGGTACTGGTATGCATAGAACGTTTCTGGAAGGAGAGACAAAACTGTTAATTATGATTATTTCTGAGTTGTTGGTTGGGAAATCCAGGGGTAAGAGGAAGATTTTGTATGATTTATCCTTTTGTATATGAACTTTTTAATCAATTGCATGTGTTATTTTAATAATTCTACTTTTAAAATGGAACCATCAGTTCTGTCCACACAAAAATATCTCCACAAAGGAATGGATGGGATCTATCTAATAATTGTTTGCACAGGCAAAAAGAAAGGAAAAGAGGGAAGGGGAAGATGTCCCTCTTTGGGGAACAAGACTCTCTTTGGGTGACATTGTCTCCTTACGGGAGGGGTATGGAGAAGTCATCAAACTTGTACCCACCTTGGCCGAGTGTCAGCTGGCTCCAGGCTTTGGATTTGAGGCTGCTAAGGATGATCTATTGACAGTATGTCATGAGGTTTGGGTGACCTCATGCAGTTCAGCTGTTCCTGCATGGAGCCTGGAGTTTTCTTTATGCAGTTGAAGAACCTTTGCATTTTGTCTCTGAGGCCTCTTGATAGAGGCCAGTTGAGAACGAGGTACCGTTTGTGTTTTCCCATCAGCTTCCCCTACAGCAACAACTTTGCAGTAGGCAGCAAGATCCAACCTGCCTGCCATTTACAAAATGTTCTTCTTCACACCAAATGCCACTTGGTCATCACAAGAAACCTTGTCTAGTTCCCTTACATTTCCCTGTTGCTCCCTCTGCCTTGACGCTATTGCACATTGGGTTTCCTGAGAAGAGATTCGTGAGCACGACTTTCTTGAGCGAGAGCACTCAGCATCAACGTATGTGCTCCACAGTGTTTTCAATGGCTGATTTGTTCAGAAACAGAGCATCAGACATTTTCTTCCAAGGCATCTCTGGATGGACTTGAACCTCCAACCTTTCAGTTAGCAGCAGAGCACATTAATTGTTTGCAGAACCCAGGGATTCCTCACCACTCTACGTCCCTGGAATATAGAAGTTCTAGAGTCACCACTGGCAGACTTATCCCTGTCCCTCTCTCCTGATGGCTCTGGAAGTTGCATTTTACATAGTGGTAAACAAAGACAAAGGTACTAAAACACTGGATGTAGATAGCCCAACTAGTTAGCAGGGGTCTAAACTCCTGTAGTTCTGCACTATTTCACTGCATCTTGACATTTCTCCCCTCTTTGCCTAGGGGAACGTTGAAAAAGTATTGCTATTATTACCTTTTTTTTAAATCAGATGAGCTTCTTTGTAAAACTGGAACGTAGAGAATAGACACCTCATTCCATCCTAGTTATAGAGTTAAAGGGACAAAGACAGCGGCACCCACATTTTCTAGTCACTGCACTTGCGTTTTAAAGAAAGAAAAAAAAAAAAGATGAAGCCTAAACGATGCTATTATGGTAGCTAATTAAATTTCTTTTTTGCTGTTACAATGCATGCATTTTTGAGGATCATTACTTTTCTTGTAGCTTCTTTCAAGAGCTTGGTTTAAGGTTTTAAGTTAAGGAAATCGGAAGACAAGCCTTAAAGCCACAGGCCATACTTCCACCCATGGCAATGTGTGTGTTGCCCGGGAACACTCTAGGAAGAGAAAATGATTATGGAGTTGTTATGCCTTTTGAAGTACATGAACTGCAAAGAGAGGGGAACCGTTACTCTTTTTATAGACAGAGATCCAGTGAGTTTACAGATGGGGGTGTGTTTGCATATAGCCTTCAGCAAATATTCAAAATTCATGGAGTTCATCGCCTATTTAATATTTATTTATGCAATAAAAACAGACAAGGATTGCTCTTGTCTTGCCAGGCACTCTGATGTATACATACACAGGAGTGAGGGTAGAGAGTAGGTAAGGCTCAGAGATGGCTTTGGGGAGAAGGTAACAGGTGAACTGGAAGCAGTAGTGTGGTATGCTGGAGGCTGCATATGGTGCAAAATGATCGTGCACACCTCTTCCCAATTCCACATTTTGCCACATTTTATTCATAGTTTTGAAATTGGTCTTGGTGGTAGAATTTATACCATGAGAACTGGCAAACACTACTGTCTTAGTTAAGAAGCCCTGTTGGTGCAGTAGTTAAGAGTTTGGCTGCTAACCTAAAGATTTGTGGTTTGAACCCACCAGTGACTCCATGAGAGAAAGGTATGTTAGTCTGCTTCCGTCAAGATTGCAACCTTGGAAACCTTATGGGACAGTTCTACTGTGTCCTATAGCATTGCTTTAAGTTGGAATCAACTCGACAGCATTAAGTTTGTTTGTTTGTTTGTTTTTTTTATAAACTGTCTTAGTTTGCTAGTGCTGCCATAACAAAAAATTACCAAAGTCCAAAGTGGGTGGCTTTAGAAAGAACTTTTTTTTTTTTTTCCTCACTGTGTCTGGAGGCTAAAAGTTCAAATCAAGGTCTTGGTTATGTTGTTTCCTTCTATGGTCCTCTTTTAGTTTCTGGGTTCTGCTGGCAATTCTTGCTGTACCTTCGCTTGTAGGCACATCTTCACATGTTCTTCCACCTGTGTGTGTCTCTGTGTCTATTCTGCTCTTTTTATAAGACACCACTCACAGTTGAATTGGCAAAAGTTCTGTGATAGATATATTTACAACAACGACAAAAAAAAAAAAAGAAAGATTAGCTACTGAGGCTACTTATGTACGACCAAACATCTCATGGGATTTGGTTCCTTGGTTTGGAGGTTGAGGGTCATGATTTCACAGGACATTCCAATTAATTGGTCTAGTAATGTGTTTAGTGCTTCTGTTCTACCTCCTAGTTTGCTGCAGAGTGTCTGGGGTCTTAAAAGCTTGCAAGTGGTCATCCAAGTCACAATTGGTCTCAATTCACCTGGTGCAACTGAGGAAGAAGGAGAGTCAAGGACCGGAAAAGGATATGAATTGTGTGGCTCATTGCCTCCATGAACAACAAACAGCCTCCTTCACCATGAAACCAGAAGTGTTGGATGGTACCTGATTATCATTGCTGAACATTTTGATCGAAGTTTCCAAGGAAGAATCCTGATAGAAAGAGGGAAAATGCAGACCAGAATTTCAAATTCTCATGGACTCCAGACTTTCTGGAATCATGGAGGGTTCATGAGCCCCGGAAACTATTGCCCTGAGGTAATCTTTAAACATTATACCAAAAATACACCCTGAAATCTTAAAACCAAACAGTAGTTTAACCTTGAGCATTATACTCTTTAAAGAATTATCTTTATGGAACCAATTGACAACAGCAACTCAAAAGATTAGAAAGGAACCTTAGGGGGCACTCAGTTTATGTTCATGGAGGAGGAGCAACTTAGAAAAAGAGGGTGAGAATGGTTACATAACTCAAAGAATGCATCAATGTCACTAAATTGTACACGTAGAAATGGTTGAATTGGTGTATGTTTTGCTGTGTATATTCTCAGCAACAACAAAATAAAATTTAGAAAAGAAAAAGATACCACTCAGAAGTGATTAGGATTAGGACCCACCCTACTGTGGCATGACCTCATTCATGTATCAGAAAAAAAACCCTATTTCCAGGTGCAGGGGTTAGGCCTTCCACATTTATTCTGGAGGAACATAGTTCAATCCAGAACAGCTACAATTAGGGCTTCTTTGCTTCCTCCTTTAAAGAGCCAGCTCACCAGCACCGTATTGGCTGGATCTCATTTTACAGATGAGAAACTGAGGCAGAGAGCAGAAGAACATTTTATTTTTAGTGTTCTTTAGTATAACAACACAGTGTTTGGCACACAATAGGTATTCGATAAATATTTGTCAGCTAACTAAAAAGGGGTCATTAAACTTTCTTTTTCCTCCTCTCTAAGTGGCTGATACGTGAAAGTGCAAAAGATAATGCAACGATATTAAACTAAAATGCCATGGAGGAAACAGACACCTAAACCACAGAAAATGTAACACTGGGCTTTACAGAAAAAAGAATAAATTGCTAACATATTCTACAACAGGGGCTTTGGTTACCTTTTCTTTCTAACCAAATTAGATACTTGGACCTGATCCCTTCCAGATTTTCAAAGAGCAGAGCGAGGAGGCCCAGAAGACCATTTCAGGGTAAGGCTCACCATTTTGAACAGCAAAAGACTTGGTTCACTGCATCATAGTCTTTTCAGATGCTGGACAAAAAGTTAATCCAAAGTGGAACTGATGCCCCGTGTATAGTCCAATATTTAGGTAAAGGCCATTGGTGTGGACCAAGTCCAATTTAAACAGATGATACCTGGAGGTTAAAAAAACAATCTGCTGACATTTGGAAATGTGTGTTAGCTAAAATGAATGATTCCAAAAATATGTTTTTCATTAGAAAATGATAGGAATTGGATAGGAGATTTGAATGATAAGGAGTACCCATATTAAATATCTCATTTTTATTCTTAGTTTTTCAAAGTACCCAGAAGAAAGAAAACATTAGTGATGCAGAGACACAAAACCACAACAACCACTCGCCAGTACTGTATTGCAAATGTCCAATTGGATTCAAATGACAAATAAAACCCAGTCCTGAACCCTCAGTGTAGAACTTGACATTCCTCTGCCTGCCACCCCATCCTGCCACCTCCCCCACCCTCAACTCTTGTAATGATGTGAATGATCAGAAGTCAAGACTGGGTTAAGAGGGGACCAAAAAGAATGTTTTAGATGAAATCAGATGTGACCCTCGGATTCAGGAGCATTGGCTGAGTGAGCATGGTTTTAATTACGGGGGCTCGGTCAGCTTCCCAATACCTAATCTTGCTGCAGCTTCGTGCACCTCTAAAAATGTGCACGGCCTGCCAGCCCGCCAACACGAAGGTTTTATAGCCTCACACGCCATTAAAAAAAATAAATAAATCAGAGACCCTGAGGCAGTCGCATATTTAGAAGCAATGAAATTGCAACCTGTTTACCTCTTCTTAAACATTTAAATTCCCAGGCCAGGCGCAGCCTTACAAGCTAAACTAAACCTTAATGTGAAGGAATTAAAATTCTTCTGCTCTGATGCAGCCTGGCTGGTGGCATATGGCCCAGAGCCGAAGCCCAAGGGCTCATCCTGTGTTTTCCAAGGTCTCATAAAATTGTCGATCCCTAATGGAAGGAAAGAGTTGTGTGTCCTAAAAATGTGAGCACTCCATTACGAGCTCAAGTTCTTTGAGTGGGACAGTTATTTGAACTCTCAGAGCCAGGCCACTTTGAGACGCAAAGGAAATGAAGTCCATAAATATGAGGGTTTGGGTCTAATATCACCGGGAGAAAAATAAACTTCCAAGTCACTGGCAAGAAAAAAAAAAGGTTGATGACTGAAAGAAAAGTCGGTAGGCTATGGAGTTGTCATTTAGTTGTTGTTAGGTGCCTTGGCGTCAATTCCAAATACAGCAAGCCTGTAGCACAGAGTAGAACTGGCCCATAGGGTTGTCCTAGGCTCTGATGTTTATGGGAGTGGGTTGCCATGTCTATTCCCTCAGCCATGGTGTAGGAGGGGGAATCTGAAAATATTTAGCTTCAAGAGAGAAATGCCCCAACCATCAGACTTCTCTTCTTCAAATTGCTGAAGTGTTGGCATGTGATGAGGAAACAGGAAAGAGAACTCAAGTTTGGCATGAGCATCAAGCACTTACTATGATTTCCAGCCCATCTTCTTAATCCTTTCAACAACCTTGCAAATCATGCAATTTCCCCATTTTTCTGATTAGAAAACTGAGGCTTTGATTTTTTTCCAGAGACACGAAACAAGAAAGTGATCTATCTCCATTTGCACTAAGCCTGTCTATCTCCAGGACACAATTTGGCCCTCCTTCAAGTATTGTTCGGTGTTATTCCATTACTTTTTCATTAAAAAAAAAAATTTTTTTTTTCTTTTTCTTAGCCATTCTGATAGGTGTATAGTGGTATCTCACTGTAATTTTAATTTTCATTGCCCTGATGACTAATGACATTGAGTACATTTTTATATGCTTATTTTCCATCTCTCTCTGTTTTTTGTGTGTGTGTGTGTGTGTGTGTGTGTGTGAAGTGTCTACTCAAATTTTTTTTTCCTCCTGTTTGGACGAAGGGGCTTTTTTTTTTGAGTGTTAAGATTTCTTTTTTGCTCTGGATACAAGCCCTTTAACAGGTATGTGATTTGCTAATATTTTCTCCCTATATGTGGCTGGTCATTTCATCCTTGGGTGAAGTAGGTAATCTCAAAATCCCACTATTCTGTCTTCAGCTGTGAGGGATATAGCAAATCCCCACATTTTACTTCTCTGTTCAGTTCTGACACCAGCCACCCATGTAGTACTTCTTTCTCTGACCCTAGCCACCCAGAGCTAGGAAGGTAAAAGAACACCATCCTTCAGACTGCCTGACAGGCAAATGCCAGCTACAAGTTTGGGAGTCTACATGACACCCCCACTTTGGACCTGCTGTCTCCCACCACTCCCTGGAAGGACACATAGAACTCATGGAAAGAGCTATATGTACAATTATAGATTTATTACAGCAAAAAGGATACAAATCAGGATTAGCACAAAGAAGAGACGCATAGGTTGAGTTTCCAACTCAAGGCTTCCATGTCTCAAAAAGGGCATGCTACCTACCCATGTGAATCAATGTCTTTCACCAACCAGGAAGATCATGGAGCTTCCATCTCCAGAGCTATTACTGGCTTCATTATATAGTCATATTGAGGCTTCATTGAATAGGCATAATTGATTGAATCATGCTCCCTTCCCTTCCTGTGGTCACGTGATACCAGGCTATCAGGTGGTCTTTGTGTCCTGGCCAGTTCCCCACTCATTTGCACAAATTATCAGGTGTTATTTAGATAACGAACACACCTCAATTACTCAGAAAATTCCAAGGGTTTATAGTTATTGCTCATGAAACAAGGACAAATAACAAATTACTTGGGGCAAAGTTAAAATCTTTACCCCACAATCCTCTTATCAATGCTTCACAGAGGTTTTAACGCTGATGCAATCTAACTTGTTAATTTTTATTTTATGTATTGTGCTGCAACAATGGGCTCAAGCATAAAAATGATTGCAAAGATGGCACAGAAATGGGCCTTGTTTTGTTCTGTTGTGCATAGGATCACTATGAGTTGGAACTGACTGGACAGCACCTAACAACAACAGCAACAATCTAAGAAATCTTACCTACCCCAAGGTCATAGGTCATGGGACCTTTGCCTATGTTTTCTTCTAGAAGTTTTACAGTTTTTAGTTTTCACCTATAAGACTGATCTATTATTGTATGGATAACCCATAGCAACTCATAGTGTCACTATAGGAAAGAGTAGAACTTCCCCATAGGGTTTCCAGTCTTGGAAGAAGTACAGCCAGTACAACCAGACTGCTCTTGAAAGCAAAGATGGCGAGACTACATCTCACATACTTTGGACATGTTATTAAGAAGGATCAGTCCCTGTGGAGGGACATCATGCTTGGTAAAGTAGAAGGTTAGCAAAAAAGAGGAAGACTCTCAACAAGATGGATTGACACAGTGGCTGCAACAATGGGCTCAAGCATAGCAACAATTGTGAGGATGGCACAGGACCAGGCAGTGCTTCATTCTGTTGTGTCTAGGGTTGCTATGAGTCAGAACTGACTCGACAGCACCTAACAACAACAACAATCTTTACAGAAGCAGACAGCTTCATCTTTCTCCTGCAGAGCCGCTGGTGGGTTTGAACCGCCAATCTTTCATTTAGCAGCCGAGCACTTAACAACTGCACCACCAGGAATCCTTATTGTGTGAGATACGGATCAAAATTCTTTTTTTTTTTATTTTTGCATATGGATATCCAATTGTTGAAAAGATTATCCTTTCTCCACTGAACACATTTGTTGAAATAAATATGTGGGTCAATGTTTGGTCTCTCTATTCTGTTCCATATCTATTTGTCTATCATGATGCCAATACCATACTCTCTTTATTGCTGTGGATTTATAAGTCCTGACATCAGGTAGTTTAAGTCCTCTAACTTTGTTCTTTTTCAGAATTATTTTGCTATTCTAAGCCTTTTGCATTTCCTTTTAAATTTTAGAATTACTTTGTCAGTTTCTACCAAAAAAAAAAAAACCTCTCCATTGAATTTCTATTGGAATTGTGTTGAATCTATAGACCAGTTTAGGCAATATTGGAACCTTAATATACAGAGTATTCAGATCCATGAACACAACATATCTCTCAATTTTTTAGGTGTTCTTTAATTTCTCTCCATAATAATGTTTTATAGTTCTCGTACACGGGTCTTGTAAATCTTGTTGTCAGATTTATAGCTAAGTATTTCATATTTTTTTGCTGTTTTTTAATTATAATTTTAATTTCTAATTATTTGTTTCTAATTTATAGAATTATAGCTTTGTCAGACACAGCCCTAAGTACAGTGACATGCCAAGCCATACTGAAGCCTTCGGCAGAAGAAAAAATATGTGACCGTATACAAACTCTTTTAATATTTTAAGAAAATATTATTTTAAGTCAAGTGAAAGAAGTTAATAAAACCTCTACAACAAGAAATCGTGACATATATAAAGTCCCACACTGCCCAACCTATTCATATGTCATTGTTAATCCTCATAAACCTACTCAGTGGGCCCAGGAACCACAGGATGATTGGAAACAAATGTTTCCATTGCACAATAATGAAGGGTCGTAATTTATTCATCATGGATTTTTTCATTAATTTTATTTTTTAAAAATATTACATAATAATCTTATTTATCTTGGCCAGTGAATTTTTGGCACCTCCTTAAATTTTGGTACTAAGGCAAGTGCTTTATATGATTTATCCTAATTCCAGCCCTGCCAAAATATGTCATCTTTTTTGATGCAATTTTTTTTTATTTGAATTTCCAATTATTCATTGCTATGACACAGAAATACAATTGACTTTTATATATTGATCTGGTATTCTACAACCTTGCTAACCTTACTCATTGGTTTTCCTAAAACTTCTATAGATTTCTTCAGGTTTCTTATAAACAATCATTTCATCTGCAGATCAAGACGGTTTTATTGCTTCCCCTCCAATGTGAATGACTTTTCCGTTTTTTCTTTTCCTCATAATACTGCCTACAACATCTAGTGTAACATTGAATAGAAGTAGTGAGAGCAGATATCTTTGTCTCGCTCTTGATCTTAGAGGCAAAGCATTTGGTTTTTCAACATTAATAGGATGTTCAGGTAGATTTTTCTAAGATGTCCTTTATCAGGTTGAAGATGTTTTCTTCTATTCCAAGTTTCTGAGGTTTTTATTAAGAATGAATGGTGAGTTTTTTAAAATGGTCTTTTGACATCTATTTGGATGACCTACTTTACTAGGATAAACACCACTCAGTATTGTCCTTTGACTATATTTCTTTCCTACATTATTTTTCTATATTGTTATGTATTGTTGGATTCAATTTGCTAAACATTTGTTAAAGACTTTTGCACTTATGTTCAGGAGTGATATTGGTCTGTAGCTTCCTTTTCTTATAATGCCTTTGTCTAGTTTTGGTATCAGAGTAATGCTGTCCTTATAGAAATAGAAATGTTCAACCTTTTCAATTTTCTGGAAGAGATGGAGCAGAATTGGTATTATTTCTCCTTTAAATGTTCATAGAATTCACCAGTAAAGCCATCTGGAAGTGAAGTTTTCTGTGTAGAAATGTTTTTAGCTACAAATTCAATTCAATTAATAAATTTTTTTAAACGGAGGTTATCCATATCATTCTCACGAATAGACCAATAAAGAACATCATGATAAATGAAGAAGAAATTGAAGTTGTCAATTATTTCATTCTACTTGAATTAACAATCAATGTCCCTGGAATCAAGGGATTCCAGTAATCAAGAAATAAAATGACAAATTACATTGAACAAATCTGCTGCAAAAGACATCTTTAAACTTTTAAAAAGCAAAGCTGTCACTTTAATGACTAAAGTACTCCTGACCCAAGGCATGGTTTTTTCATTCACCTCTTAATCATGGGAATGCTGGACAACAAAAATGGAAGATAGAAAAAGACTCAGTGCATTAGAGTTGTGGTGTTGGCAGAGAACATCGACCATACCATGGACTGCCAGAAAAATGAACAAATCCGTCTTAGAAGAGACACAACCAAAATGCTTCTTAGAAGCAAGGATGGAGAGGCTTTGTCCTGCTTACTTTGGTTATGTCATCAGGAAGAATCAGTTTTTAGAAAAGGACATAAGGTTTGGTAAAGAAGAGATCGACAAAAATGAGGGAAACCCTCAATGTGATGGATTAACACAATACCCACAACAATGGACTGAAACATACCAAGGATTTTGATGATGAAGCAGGACTGAAAAAATATTTCTCTCAGTTATGCATAAGGATGTCATAAGTCAGATCCAACTCAATGACAACTAACAATAACAACAATCTCTTCTTGAGTGAGTTTTGATCATTCGTATTTTCAAGGAACAGAAAATGGCATAAAGTTATCATAATATTCCCTTATTATCACTTTAATATCTGTAGGATTTGCTGCGATTTCACCTCTCTCATTCCTAATGTTGGTAGTTCCTGTCTCTTCTTTCCCCCCGCCATCTAGAAAAAACAAACAAACCCACAGCTTTTGAATTCATTAATTTCTTTATTTGCTTTTCTGTTTTTGATTTCATTGATATCTACTTTGATCTTTATTATTTCTTTTCTTTCTACTTAGTTTGAATTTTATTTGTTCTCTTCTTCATTTTGTAAGACAGAATTTGAGGTCGATGATTCGAGACCTTTCTTCTTTTAAATTATAGGTTTTTAGTCCTGTAAATTTCCATTTACTGTTTTTTTTACACAAATAATGTGCACCCTCTGCATTTGGCCTGCCCTCCCCATAAAGGCACTTTCACAAGAACTGCCAAGGTGATCCTCTTCCACACGTTGATGTAAAAAAAAGATTAGTGTCATGAACTTACAAAAATACCTCAAAGGAGGAGGGTGCAGCTGGGAAGCAAATGCAGAGGGCACGCGTTATTTGTGTAAAAATATGGTAGGTACTGCTTTAGCTGTACCAAAAAAATTTTAATGCATTGTATTTTCATTTCCATTCAGCTCAAAATACTTTCTAGGTTCCCTTTTGTTTTGTTATTTAACCCATGAATGTTTTATTTGTATCCAGTTATTTTAAAATTTTTCAGATATCGTAGTTTCTCTGATTTCTAATTTAATATTATGGTCAGAGATGATATTTTACATAAATTTAATTCAGTTTTAAATTTATTGAGACTTTTTTATGGCCCAAAATATAATCCATCTTGGTAAACACTCCATGTACACTTGAAAAGAATGCTAATTCTGCTTTTGTCAGGTAGACTGTTGTGCATAGGTCAATTAGGTCAAGTTGGTTGTTAGTGTTGTTCAAGTCTCCTATATCTTTATTGATTTTCTGTCTAGTTGTTTCATCAGTTATGGAGAAAGGGGTGTTGAAATCTCCTAGTCTGATTATGAGTTTGTTTACTTCACCTTTCAGTTCTATCAGGCTTTGTTGTTACATGCATGCACTTAAGATACGATGGTATAGTCATTTAAAAAATCGGTTAGAGCATATTGTGGTCCCACCTTGCACAAGCAAACATTGTTGACAATTCTGAGGTCTCGCCCTTCTACTGCATAACTAGGGGTAAATAATATATCTTCCAAAGCAAATTGCTTCAGGAAAATAAAATAAAATAACATTTTAAAAGCAGCATGTTTCCTCTTCTTGCAGTACTTGAAATCTCATTGTAAAAGCAAGAGCATGACACTAGCACACAATACAAGGCCATTTGTATTAACATAATAGCCATATCTGGCTCAGAAAAATTCTGCAGATTCCAAAGGGGCTGGAGTTCAGTTAATACTGGGACTTGCTTGCTCTTGTTATTTCTCTCCTTCCTTCTAATTTATTTGTTCATTCTTTCAATCATTTCATGTTTATTTTGTACCTAATCTGTGGTCATTCTTATGTTAGGAAAGTGATGCAGAGCTCATTCAAACATGGTCCCTGACCTCAAAATATATAAGGGAAGCCAGCATAGAAGAAGTAAGAATTGAGTCAGGCCTTCAAAGACAATAACTGAAGAGTATATTCTGTATGACAAATAGATTTCATACACTTATTATAAAATGAATGATATAGTTGTAAAACTTGAAATTTTTCAAGTCTTCCCTTTGATACTTATTGATTAAAAAAAAAAAAAAAAGGGTGTTTCCTTTTTTCCCAACTATTAATGCCATATATGCTTTAGAAATTTTTTGAATACAGGAAGGGGAATAACGATTCCTAATCACACCATCTGTATATCACCAATATTGACATATTGCTATTTTTCTGAATTTTTTTTTTCTTGTGTATTAGATTGCTGCTGTTGTTAGGTGCCATCGAGTTGGTTTCGACTCATAGTGACCCTACGAACAACAGAAAAAAACACTGCTGGTCCTGTGCCATTTTCACAATCATTGCTATGTTTGAGCCCATTGTTGCAGCCATGATGTCAATACATTTAGTTGAGGGTATTCCTCTTTTTCACTAACCCTGTACTTTACCAAACATTATGTTCTTCTCCAGGGACTGGTCCCTCCTGATAACGTGTTCAAAATACTTGATAATATAGATTGATTCAGTAGGTCTGATGTGGAGCATGAGATTCTGCATTTCTGACAAGCACCTAGATGATGTAGGTGATGTTCAGAGTATGATTCATGATCAGTCAAAGGATTTGAACCCAGGTGTGGTCTGTCTGCAAAGCCCAAGAATGAACCATTACTCTATGGTCCCTTTTACCGAGGATAAGGCTGTAGTAGCTAAGTAGGATCAATGGACAGAAGCTTTCAAATGTAATCGAAATTTGATTTCATCATCTTAGTCTAATAATATCTTCTTCTGCCAGTCACTAAAAATGCCAAAGTTCTTTCTGAATACACAATTGGTGAAGAGGCTTCAGGAAAATTCACTGATAGAGGAGAGCATCTAGTGACCGTGAAAGTTCTTCCAATCCCAAGGTTAAGATTTTAGAAGTTAATACTGGATATTTTGAATACTTATCTGAACAGTTTCTCAGCCATTTAAGATTCAAGGAACCATTTTCTAATAGAACTTGCATTTCCAGGGAGAAAAACCAGATGAAATTAGTACCTCTATTTTTTTATTTACTAGACTGGGTAAGTTAGAGACCCAGGAGACTGCCAGAGTTGTCACATGAAAGAAAATTCTCTCTCTCTTTGAAAAATAAAACCTCACATTTGTGAAATTTTCAGAAATATAATTTGCATTTGAAGAAAATGTCAGAATTATTTAACACAAGATGGGAAGCAAAACTGAAAATGTAAACGATTGGGGTCTCCTTACAAAAGGAAGATAGTGTCACTTCTTAGTACAGACACATTTCTCTTTACAAGGTTTTCAAATGATAATGTTCTCCTTGAAACATGTTAAATGTCTGTGTCGTGAATTTCAAATTGTCACTGCACGATGAGCTCCAGGATGAGAGAGGAAGAAAGGACTGCTTGTTTTTCACACAACAGACATTTAAATTCCTGAAAATTCCTATTTGAGTTTTTGATTTTACTTAAGTTTTCCAAAATCTGGAGGCCCTGTTTTGTGATATGTAGGTGCATGGGTGACAGAGATGATGCCTAAAAACACCCACCTTGAGTAGCCATGACTGTATCCTGCTTTCAGTGTCCCCAGCTCCTGTTCCCTGCTATCTATCAGAATTCTCCCCGTGGGTTGGACACCTGCTGCTCAGTTTGTCTAAAACCAAGTTCGTTATTCACCTTCCCCTGTCAAACCTGGTCCTCCTCCTGATTCTGAATAAATTCATCTCATGTCACCCATCTCTTCTCAAAAGCACAAATCAGACCTTAAACAAATTCTCTAATACTTCTCCTGTCAAGTTCTGTTGATTCTTCTGCTTCAAATTATTCAAAAATATGATCCCCACTGCATCGGTTCAAGTTTTTGCAGTCTTGGCCTTATTGCAGTTTAATGTTAATTCTACGCCCTGTCTGTTAGTTTGTTGTACTGTGGTAGCTAGTGTGTTGTTATAATTCTGATAATGCCACTATTACCTCAAATACTAGCAGGGTGACCCAGGGTGGGCAGGTTTCAGCAGAACTTCCAGACTAAGACAAACTAGGGAAAAAGTTCAGCGATCTACTTCCAAAAGTCAGCCATTGAAAACCTTATGCATCACAACAGAATATTGTCCAACTCACTTGCTTTAGACACGTCGTCAGGAGGGATCAATCGCTAGAGGAGAACATCATGTTTGGTAAAATGTAGAGGGCCAAAAAAGACGTGGGAGACCATCTCCCTTTAGGGGAAAGATGGATGCGTATGCAGAGCCTACAACTAAAGCAAGGGGATGGACAGGAGCACTGAGATGGTCATACCCCCAAGACCCAAGGACATAGTGTGTGCCTAAATTAGAACAACTGAGAATGCCCTCCCAACCCCTGTACACAAGGCAGGCTAATGAGGATCAAGAAACAAGTAGAATACTTCCGGGAGAGTTTCAAGGCATAGAGACAGATCATCTCTGACCCATAGCACAAAGGAAAGACCTGAATTGAGATTAGAGCAGAAGAAAAATCTTCTTGAAAACCATACCCATAATAGCACAAGTATGCCAAGAGGAATTTGAAGCCTGTGATGCACTAAAAGTAATCATAGCAACAGCAAGCTTCAATCCTTACCCAACTCCTGACTAGATTAACTCATGGCTCACATTGACAGCCTCACAGGAGAAAAAGTATGCCCATTTCCAGGGATGAAAATTATTTTTGTTGATTTTTACTGTTCTACACAAGATGCCCAGCTTTCTACAAAAAATTATGAGGCTTGCAAAAAGCCAAGAAAATAATAACACAATGTCAAGAAACAAAGCAATCAATAACATCAGACTCAGGTATGGTTTAGATGTTAAAACTAACAGTGAATTTAAAATAACTATAATTAATATGTTAAAGATATTGATGGAAAATTGGACAACAAAAAAGAGCAGAAGAGTAACTTCCACAGGAAGATGGAAACTGTGAAAAAGAATCACATGGAAATTCTAGAAATGGAAAACGCAGTAGCAAAGATGAAGAATGCCTTCAGCAGATTCATCAGTAGCCTTAGCATAGCAAAGGAAAGAATGAGTGAACCCCAAGTTAGTTTAATAGAAAGTACCCAAACTCAAACAAGAAGAGAGAAAAAAAAAAAAAAGACTGAGAGAAAATGAAACAAAACAAAACAGCATCAAAGAGCTATGAGACAGTACCCAGTGCTCACTCTAACATACATGTTACTCATGGAATTGCCCATGTAAATGAAATTCTGGAAGAGAAAGTGAATGGAGCGTGTTCTCTCTCTCTCCATATATATATATATATATATATATATATATATATATATGTTGGAATCAACTCATCTATATATCAATAAAAGCAGATTCAGATAAACTCCACATCTGACAGTGAATTTAAAATAACTGTAATTAATATGTTAAAGGTGTCAGCAGAGCTGAACTTCCTCCAGAGTCTCTAGGTAAGAATCTGTTCCTTGTCTCTTACAGCTACTGGTACTGCCAGCATTCCTTACCTTGTGGCCACATCACTCAAATCTACGTTCACATTGCCTTTTCATTTTCTTTGTATGCAAATCTCCCTCTACTTTCCTCTAAAAGGGGCATTTATGATTACATTTAGGATAATCCAGGATTTGTTGTTGTTGTTGGGTGCCTTCAAATCAGTTCTGACTCATAGTGACCTTATACACAACAGAACAAAACACTGCCAGTCCTGCCCTGTCTTCACAATCATTGCTATGTTTGAGCCCACCGTTGGCATCCACCATGTCAGTCCTTCACATTGAGGGTCTTCCTCTTTTTCAGTGATCCTCTACTTTACCAAGCCCAATGTCCTTCTCCAGGAACTGGTTCCTCCCGACAACATGTCCAAAGTACTTAAGACAAACTATTGCCATCCTCCCTTCTAAAGAATGTTCTGGCTGTGCTTCTGCCAAAACAAATATGTTTGTTCTGGTGGTCCATGCTACATTCAATACTCTTTGCCAGCACTAATTTAAATGCATCTATTCTTCAGTCTTCCTTATTTATTGTCCAGGTTTCACATGCATATGAAGCAATTGAAAATATCATGGCTTGAGTCAGGCACATTTTAGTTGTCAAAGTGATAGCTTTGCTTTTTAACACTTTAAAGAGGTCTTTTGCAGCAGATTTGCACAACGCAACACATCTTTTGATTTCTTGACTACTGCTTCCATGGGTGTTGATTGTGGATCCAAGTAAAATGAAATCCTTGACAACGTCAATCTTTTCTCTGTTTATCATGATGCTGCTTATTGGTCCAGTTGTGAGGATTTTTGTTTTCTTTATGTTGAGGTGTAATCCATATTGAAGACTGTAATCTTTGATTTTATTCAGTAAGTGTTTCAAGTCCTCTTCACTTTCAGCAAGCAAGATTGTGTCATCTGCATACTGCAGGTTGTTAATGAGTCTTCCTCGAACCCTGAAGCCCTGTTCTTCTTCATTTAATCTATTTTCTCAGGTGATTTGCTCAGCATACAGATTGAACAAATATGGTGAAAGGTACAACCCTGATGCACACCTTTCCTGATTTTAAATTACAGAGTATCCCCTTCTTCTCTCTGAAAGATTGCCTCTTGTCCTATGTACAGGTTCTGCAAGAGCACAATTAAGTGTTCTGGAATTTCCGTTCTTTGCAAAGTTATCCATAGTTTGTTATGATCCACACAGTCGAATGCATTTGAGTAGTCAATAAAACACACATAAACATCTTTCTGATGTTCTCTGCTTTCAGTAGAAATCTATTTGACATCAGCATTGATATCCTGATTCCACATCCTCTTCTGAATCTGGCTCAGATTTCTGGGAGTTCCCTAACAATCTATTGCTGCAACCATTTTTGAATGATCTTCAGCAAAATTTTACTTGCTTGTAGTATTAATGATGTTGCTGTTGTTGTTAGGTGCTGTCGAGTCAGTTCCAGTTCACAACAACCCCATATACAACAGAACAAAACACTACCTGGTCCTGCACCATCTTCACAATTGTTGTTATTCTTGAACCCACTGTTGCAGCTACTGTGTCAATCCATCTTATCAAGGGTCTTCCTCTTTTTTCCTGACCCTGTACTTTACCAAGCATGATGTCCTTCTCCAGGGACTGATCTCTCCTGATAATATGTTCAAAGTATGTGAGCCGTAGTCTCACCATCCTTGCTTCTAAGGAGCATTCTTGTTGTACTTTTTCCCATATTAATGATATTGTTTGATAATTTCCACATTCTGTTGGATCACCTCTCTTTGGAATGGACACAAATACGAATCTCTTCCAGTTGGTTGGCCAGTTAGCTGTCTTCCAAATCTGTTTGTTGAAACATCTCAATTAGTATTCCATCAATTCCTGGAGCCTTGTTTTCACCAATGTCTTCAGTGCAGCTTGGACTTCTTCCTTCAATATCGTCAGTTCTCGATCATATGTTACCCCCTGAAATGGCTGAACATCGACCAATTCTTTTTGATACAGTGACCCTGTGTATTCCTTCTCTTTTTTTTAATGCTTCCTGTGTCAATCAATATTTTGCCCATAGAATCCTTCAATATTGCAACTCAAGGCTTTAACATTTTCTTCAGTTCTTTCAGCTTGAGAAACTCCAATAGCCAGGATAGGTTAATCACATCTACAATGTCCTTGTGTCCTATAAAGTCACATTCACAGGTTCCAGAGATTAATTAGCACCTGGATATCATTTAGGACATGATTCCACCTTCGATCTGTATCTATCCATATCTATAGCCCATTCACATCCATATCCATATCTATATATCTAATTCAGGAACTTGACCTCAGGCAATTGTAGGACATATAAGGTTTTATGGCAGTCAGTGGAAAGAAAAAAATTACACCCTTAATCATATCACTCTAGTACAATCACCCACATTGTCATACAGTTGGAAATCTTTCTTTGCAGACCTTGCACTATTGTTTTTCTTTTATGTTACAGTGATTAGAACATACATGCAATTTTGCAACCTGTTTCTGTCACTTAATATTTTGTTGGTGCGTAGTGCTTACCTATACCATTATTAGATATTCCTACTCAAGATTCTGTGAGGATAGCAAAGAATATTGAATATATTGCCAGAAGAATGAACAAATTAATTATGCTCCATAGAAGCAAGGATGGTGAAACTTCGGCTAGCTAACTTTGGGCAGGTCATCAGGAAATACTAATCACTAGAAAAGGATATCACGTTTGATAAAATACAGGGTCAGTGAAAATGAGGAAAACCCTCAAAGAGATGGATTGACACAATAACCGCAACAATGGATTCAAACATACCAATGATCATGAAGATGGCCCGAGACTTTACAATGTTTCTGTCTGTTATACATAAGGTCACCATGAGTTGGAGTCAGCTTGATGTCACCTAGTAACAACAACAACACCCAACATTCATGACAGTTGGGTACCACTTCACAGATTTATTTTGCCTTATTTAACCATTCCCATATCATTGGGCATTCAGGCTGTGGCCAATTATTCAAAAGCAAACTCTGCCTCCCTGTGCATTTTGGATGGTTTCCTTATGAGAAATCCCTGGAAGAGGACCTATTTCATCTCCTAAGAGAGGACTCTTCTAAAAGCCGTTTGTGATTGACAACTGCAGAAATGCCATCACCTAGACCCCTTGCTTGCCTCTCACCAGAATTCCTTCCTACAGCAGGGGCTTTGGAGTGGCTACTTATTCCCAAGCAACTTCCAGGACCAGCCTTTCAAATGGAATGGAAACAGAGAGCTTCCAACGCCCAGAAGGAGCTTGGGACCCGGCCAGGAGTCTGCTGGGGAAAAGCTGAGAAACAGGAATAGGATAAGATCTTTCCGGTTACTCCTAAGTGCAACTTAAGGCTAAATGGCCATCAATCGAATTGATATCTGACGCAGAGCCTAGTTTACCGAGGACGTGAGACATCTCCTTATATCCAAGGCTAGAAAGTGGAGACTCCATAATGCACAGGAGGACCCTTGTCTGGTGTGGAAGAGAGTATAATGGAAGGAAGACTGGCCTTGGGTCAGGAGGCCTCATCTCCTCCAGCCAGATACGAGCCTCTGAGAAGGTCTTCCTGACAGAATGGGACTGATAATACCTGCCCTGCCTGGAAGTCTTCAAAGAGAAAATGGTTGCGAAAGTCCATTATAAACCCTATAGTACAGTGTCCTTGTGAGAGATTAAGTCCTTCCATGCTTGGTAAAGGTAAGAAAATAACAAGGTACTCTGCTCATTCCAGAAACCCTGGTAGCGTAGTGGTTAAAAGCTACAGCTGTTAACCAAAAGCTCAGCAGTTCAAATCCACCAGGTGCTCCTTGGAATCCCTATGGGGCAGTTTTGCTCTGTCCTTTAGGGTCACTATGAGTTGGAATAGACTCAACAGTAACGGGTTGTTGCTCATTCCACTCTTGGTGTCTGATGGTGAAAGGGTTGTTTCTTCAGTTATTCCGCACACATTTATTGAGTGCCTGCTATGTGTTAAGAGCCCTGGTGCAGCAGTAGATAAGCGCTTGGCTGCTAACCAAAAGGTTGGCAGTTTGAGTCCACTAGCTGCTTCTTGGGAACCCAAAGGGGCAGTTCCACTCTGTCCTATAGGGTCACTGTGAGTTGGAATTGATTCGATGGCAATGAGTTTGGTTTTGGGGGCTTGTGTCAGGTCCAACTTTAGGTTCTTGAGATACAAGAGTGAACAAGACGGACAAAGTCTTTCCTGGAATTTTGCACCCTAGTGGGCAGATTCAAGCAACATAGTCAACAAATTAACAAACAAGATAATTTTGGAAATTGTAAGAGTTAAGACAAGATAAACTAGGGTGATATCACAGAGAATACAGAAGGGAGGGGTGCTATTTTCTCTAGAGTGTGAACAGAGAATCTCTGAGAGGTAACAGTTGAGCTGAGGCCTGGATGGTGAAAAGGAGCACACCACCTGAAGACTTAGGGGAAAGTGTTTCAGTGGCAAGAACTTGGAGGTGGGAACAAGTTTGAGACATTCAAAGGTCAGAAAGAAGACCAGAAGAGCTGGAACTTAGTGGGTGTTCACTGGTGTGAATGTTATATGTGGGTAAGGGGCAGACCCTGGCTAAGGTAGCAGAGGGAAGTGGGGGCCATCCCTGCTCCTTCTGCTTGGAATACCTGTTCCTCTCTTGTTCAACTGTGAACTCCTCCATATACACCCTGCACGCGCATCCTGCACTGACCTTATTCAGGTTTCTTTTCATTCTCCTGCTGGCTTTCTAGAATCTGACTTATCCTCCACACTCACTCTTCTTTCTTGCCAGGGGTTGGAGGAGAATGAAAAGCAGCTCTGAGCTTTCTTCACCCCTCAAGACTTCTTCCTTCAGAAGTCACCTGAGGCAGAAGGAAGACGAGGGGAGAAGGTTGCAAGCCCCAGTCATGAGTGGTAGGATGTCTCCAGGGAAGGCCTGGGAGAACAAACACATGGGGAATCCATCTAAAAAAGGGAGGAGATCCCTAAATAGATCATTTTGGCAGAGAGTAATAAGCACTATAATCTAAGTATGAATAATATGCTGATGGAAAGAAAAGGAAAGAGGGAAAGAAGAGCTTCATGGAAGCTGAGCCATGACCTCAGAGGTCCAGAAAATGGAACATAAACATTCCAGACTGAGCATAGACCTTAAGGGGTGAAAATGGGGAACACATTATGGAAGATGTTGAGTTTGTTTAAACTGTAGCTTGGATGTGGAGGGCAGAAGAGGAAAATGCTGGAGATGGACTTATCTGAGGGGAAGTGAAGGCATACAATGGAGCACTGGCTAAGTGTTCAGCTGCCAACTGAAAGGTCAGGGGTTCCAACTCACCAGTTGCTCCATGGAAGAAAGATTTGGCAGTTTGCTTCCATGAAGATTAGAGCTTTGGAAACCCTATGGGGCAGTTCTGCTCTGTCCTATAGAGTCACTCTGAGTCAGAATCAACTCAATGGCAATAGGCTTGGTTTGTTTTTTTGTGGAAGACAAGTTCTAAAAGGAGCCCTGGGGTCAGCAGTTTGAGCACACCAGTGACTCTGCGGGAGAAAGATATGGCAGACTGCTTGTGCAAAGATTTACAGCCTTGGAAACCAAATAGGGCAGTTCTACTCTGTCCTATGTTGTTGTTGTTGTTGGGTGCTGTCCAGTCAGTACCAACCCATAGCACCCCTATGCACAACTGAACAAAACACTGCCTGGTCCTGCGCCATCCTCACAATTGTTGCTATGCTTGAGTCCACTGTTGTAGCCACTGTGTCAACCCATCTCGTTGATGATCTTCCTCTTTTTCGCTGACCCTCTACTTTACCAAGCATGATGTCCTTCTCCAGGGACTGATCCCTCCTAATAACATGTCCAAAATACATGAGATATAATCTTTCCATCCTTGCTTCTAAGGAGCATTACTTCTTCCAAGAGAGATTTGTTCCTTCTTTTGGCAGTCCATGATATATTCAATATTTTTCACCAACACCAGAATTCAAATGCGTCAACTCTTCTTTGGTCTTCTTTATTCATTGTCCAGCTTTCACATGCATATGATGTGATTGAAAACACCACGGCTTGGGTCAGGCGCACATCTTTGCTTTTCAACATTTTAAAGAGGTCTTTTGCAGCAGATTTGCCCGATGCAATGCATCTTTTGATTTCTTGACTGCTGCTCTCAGCTCCTTTCAGCCACGCAGGGCTCCTCTCAGCCTCTTCAGGACAGGCTTCTCTAGGTCCCCTCAGGACAGGCCTCCTCTCTCAGCCCTCGGTTCTTGGCCCTGATCGGACCTGTCCTCTGCCCTCCTCCAGCTGTTGTTACCAAGCTCATTAGCTCCGTTGATAAGTGCTTGGAGGCACCCCACTCCACCTGCAAGCATCCTGCTTGAAGGTTCTCAGCTCTCTCACTCCAAAGGTCAGCATGCACATTGTAGCCACCTTATTCTGTGGGCCCAGAAGCCCACTGTGCTGTCTCATACCTGTCTCCTGGTTCTGCTGCCACTGTTCCTTTGATGCTGCTTCTCGCTGTCTCATGACATCTCTGGTGTTATAGCTCTCTCTGTCTCCTGCATTTAGGAGGTTCTCAGTGCAGGGACCATGGGTCCAAAGGGTGCACCCCACTTGCAGCTCTTCTTTTTTAATGGTAGTGAGGTCCCCATTCTGCTCTGGGATTGGTTCTCTTTCAAAGCCTGGTAGGATGGCAAAACCGAACAGTCCCCTCATTTTAGACAACCAATGTTTAAACTGCCCAACCCTCCCAAGCCAGCACTCTGAGGAGACAAGTATGTTCCTTCATCCGAAGAATCCTCTGTTCCAGTTGAAACTTTGAGCATCTGCATCCATAAGCAAAGTCAGTCCAGAGCAAGCCATCAAATTGCAGCAATCTACCCACACCAGCTCATGGTGTCAAAATCTCTCTTTCTCTTCTTTATTTGGTGGGGGTCTGGTCAGCTCATCCCTAGCTCCCGTGGGCTAGGCCAACAGGTACCAGCCAGAGACTTAGGAGTCCGCATACCTCACTGAGCTTCAGAGCAGCCAGCCCCTTTTTTCTCTCTCTCCCTCATCCCTAGCCCCCATGGACTAGGTCATCCCTAGCCTCCTAGGCTCAGGAGACACGGAAAAGAAGAAAGAGCCAAATTTACAAATTATGGGACACAATTCCAACTTCTGAGAGGCAGCTGGCTAAAGGGCTCCAGTACCTCAGAAATAAAAGGAGGTACATCACACACTGACTTCAGTTGCTATGCCAAATCCATTCTCCCCTGCCTCACAACACCTCCCCCAGCCCCTGCCGCCTTGACCAGAACTATAAATACTTCTATAAATGTCTAGCACATAAAAAACAGGACTGCCCCTAGTCATTCTTATTTACCACCCCTATTTTAGAGACGAATTAATTTGTACAATGTATCAGAGTGAATATGCCCTCCAGTCTGGAAAGCCAGTGAGCTAGAAAGCAAACATTAGACAGTGAGCACCGTGGAAGGTTCTGCACCTGAGACAAAACTTGAGGCAAAAATGGGCCCAGGAATTTACGATTCTGGTTCTTGTGCTCTGGAGTCAGGTAGACTCAAATCCTAGGCTCCTCACCTGTAAAATGAGGGAGTTGAAAGAATTACCTCAGCCAAGATCCTCTCCCTTTTGAAAATTCTCTGACCAAGTGGCTGGATCTGAGCAGTCAGGAGCTAAGAACTATCTCCTGACTGGCCACAGTCTTGAGGGAGCCACCAGGAGCACTGTTCTTATCTGACCAGATGAGAGGAAAAAGGGCACCAAAGATAATCAATTCCAGAAGGATTTTACAGCAGTATCTACGGCACTCCTCGCATGGCCCAGGTATCTAATTCTACTTTTTTGGTCTATCGTTTGCCAGAAAATAGTAATAGTTGCAGATGATGTTTGTAAGCTCTTGTTTGTAATCAAGCGCTATTCTAAGCCCTTTTCACATGTTAATTCACATCATATCATACCAGGTTGTTATTTGTTGGCTGCCATGGAGTTGGCCTTCCACTTTTGGTGACCACAAGCACAATAGAATGAAACACTGTCAGGTCCCATGCCATCCCCATGATCGGTTGCCGATTGGACCATTGTGATCCATAGGGTTTTTAATTGTCTGATTTTAAGAAGTAGATCACCAGGCCTCCCTTCTTAGTTTGTGTTAGTCTCGAAGCTCCGCCGAAATCTTTTATAACATATGAAACCCTCCACTGACAGACGAGTGGTGTCTGCACGTGAGGTGCGTTGGATGGGAACTGAAGCCAGGTCTCCCACATGGAAGGCAAGAATTCTACCACTGAACCACCTAGCGGGTATTATTTTTCCCATTTTACACCAGAGAACACAGGGGTACAATGGGGTTCAAGGGCCCCAAACGCTCTTATCCATTATGCTCTGCTGTCTTTCTAAAAATGGATGGATCAAAGGGATCCCATTTAATATCAAGAGATGATTAATCAGGCCTCAAAACACAAGGCCATTTTCTGGAGGACTTCTGAGGGAAAGCCCCTTCATCTTGTACTCTACGTCTTTCCCCACCCAGCCTGTAATGGCTACAACAGCGATTTTTCAAGGCACTTGTTATGGATTGAATTGTGTACCTCCAAAAGATATGTTCAGACCCTAACCCATGCACCTGTGAATATGACCTTATTTGGAGAAGTAAGGCTATCAGTTATCAGTCGAATCATACTGGAGTGGCAGAGGGGCTACTTCTAATCCCTTCTGAGTGGTGTTATATAAAAGCGGAGAACGAACTCAGAAATAGGGTCACACATAGGTGGAAGATACCGTGTAAGGATCCAACTACAAGGAGAAAAGGGACACCAAGGATTTCCAGAAGAAACAGCACCAGGAGGGAGGCAGAAAAGACGTCTAGCGTCCAGAACTGTTGTTGGTTGTCGTTAGCTGCTGTTTAGTCAGCTCTGACTCCTAGTGACCTTATACATAACAAAATGAAACACTGACCAGTCCGGTGCCATCTTCGTGATTGTTGGTAGTTTTGAGCCCACTGTTGAAGCTATTGTGTAGTGTCATCCAAACTAGGGGGCTCGTTTTTCAGCAATATATTTGGCAATATTTGGGTGTGCTCTCTAAGGTTTTCTTTGGTTATTTTTAGAAATAAATTGTCAGGCCTTTCTTCCTAGTATGGCCTAGTCTGGAAGCTTTGCTGAAACCTGTCCACCATGGGTGACTCTGCTGGTATTTGAGATACTGATGGCATAGCTTCCACTATCAGAGCAACACACAAGCCACCACAATAAGACAAACTGGCAAATGGGTGGTCTGAAAGAACTGAAGAGAAAATTCAAGTTTTGAGTTACAATACTGAGAAGATAAACATGTGTTCATTAAAGCCACCCATGTTGTGGTATTTTATCATGGTAACCCTAGAAGACGAAGAAAGAACCCCTCAGCCAATCAGCCAAAATCTCACACTCATGCGGTACAAACTCTGTGCTACTGCTGTGCGTTAGGTGTCACGCAGCTTGTCAATGAAAGTAGTGGAGTAACTGCCACTTCCTTTTTCCTCACAGCTGATGTCTTCTAATTTCTGGTCCAAGACTCTTTCCACTGAGCCATGAGAACTTCACAGGACTTTTGGTCATTTGTCTGTGTTGCTGAAGTCAACCGTAAAGGTCTCCAGGAACCGTGCTCTGTTGCCATACTCCCATTATGCAGATAAGGATTGGAGGCCACAAGTGGATGATCTAATTGTCCCAGTGTCTTAGTTATCTAGTGCTGCTATAACAGAAATACCATAAGAAATGTGTTCTCTCACAGTGTAGGAGGCCAGAAGTCCAAATTCAGGACACCAGCTCCAGGAGAAGGTTTTCTCGCTCTGTCAGCTTTCAGGGTAGGTCCTTGTCTTTAATCTTCCTCTAGTCTAGGAGCTTCTCAATGCGAGGACCTCAAGTCCAAATGATGAGCTCCACTCCTGGCGCTTCTTGCTTGGTGGTAATAGGGTCCCCCTCCTGTCTGCTTGCTTTTCTCTTCTATATCTCAAAAGAGATTGACTCAAGGTACAACTTAATCCTGTAGACTGTGTCCTACCTCATTAACATAACTATCTCTAACCTTGCTTCATTAACATCATAGAGGTTAGGATTTACAACACATAGAAAAATTACATCAGATCACAAAATGGAGGACAACCATATAATACTGGAAATCATGGCCTACCGAAGTTGACACACATTTTGGGGGCACAAAATTCAATCAATAATGCCCAGTGTCCATAGCCATGACGTGGCAGAGGCCTTTCTGAGTGGTGCCAATGGTTAATGTGCTTGGCTGCTAACTCAAAGTTTGGAGGTTTGAATTTACCCGGAGGCACCTTGGAAAAAAGGCCTGGTGATCTACTTTCGAAAATCAGCCATTGGAAGCCCTGTGGAGCACAGCTCTGTTCCGACACACGTAAGGTCGCCATGAGTCAAAATCCACAGCACCTGGTGTTTTCATGATGCAGCAGAACAGGGTTGTGCCCTGGCGTGATACAATGAGTCCAATGCAGCCAGATACAGCAAAACCAGGATCTAAGGCAGTCATGACTGGGCAGAACCGGGATCTAATACAGCTGTACCTGGTACCACAAGGCCTCTCCTCTGTGTCACTTTGACTTCTCATTTCCAGCCTTGTCAACAATGTAAAGCAGAGGATGTGTGCCCTGCCTGTACCCCTTTTTTCTCCACATCCTGGAGACTTGCTCCCACATCTCTGCTGTTCCAGGACAGCTCTAGCCATCCTGACGCCCTTAGGTTCTCCAGCCAAAACTTCCATTGTAAGCATGGCGCCTGCTTCATTTAAACCCTGATGGCCATCACAAATTTATCTGATTGATTCATTCCTTCAAACATTCTTTTAGAACCAACTGTGTTAAGAGGGACGAATTCTGAAATTAAAAAAAAAAATTTTTATTGTGTTTTAGGTGAAAGTTTACATAGTAAATTATGTTCCCATTTAACAATTTTTGTACAATTTGTTTCATGACGTTGGTTACATTTTTCACACAGTGTCAACATTCTCATTATTTTCATTATCTTTGTTCTGTTTCCATTCATCTAACTTACCTGTCCCACCTTAGCTTCTAGTCTGTTTTAGGGTAAATGTTCATCATTTGGTCTCATATATCATTGATTATTTAATGGAACACAAGAGCTGACATTTTTCAAAGAAGAGTTAAGACAGCCCCTTGCTCCTGAGGGCTGCTGGATAATCCCAGATTTCTGGCTAGAAGGAAGCATAATGCATCTTGGGGGTTTTATTAAAATAAGTAGCTTCCTGGATCCCCTTGGAGAGCATGGATTCTGCAGGACTGAGGTAGAAACTAGCTTCCAGGCAATGTCAGGTAACCACAGTTTGGATTCCGCTGCTCTAGGCTATGGTTTCCCGGTCAACAGGTTTAAGTGGTCTTTTTTGAGCAATTAACTCACCCATTGTCACATAGTCCAGGTCACGCTCAGGCTTTTTGGTAACTTACTCTTGTCCAGGGACAAGGTTCTTCTTTTTAGCAGACATGGAATTTTCTTTTGTTCTCTTCGTCCCTGGCATACATAAGCTTATTTTATAAGAAGAGTGAGTCAGCTCTGACTCATTCTGTCTTCCCTGCCCACTTTTCCACTTCTGAGTTAATTGGGACTCTTTCCATCTCTTCAGCCTACACTGGAAAAAAAAAGAGGGGTATAACAGAGGATCTTATTGGTGCTTCTACTCCCTAATAGGCTGTGATTTCCCAGAGGGAAAAATCATGTACAACAAAATGCAGTTCTCATTTCTTTTCCCACTTCAGGCACCTAAGTTTAAAACTCAGCCCCTTATATATAATACACATTAATCCATAAAATTTCCTTCTACAAATTAGTGGGATCTTTTTTTTTTTTCAGTTTAGAGGGTGATATTTATGCCCAAAAGTAGCTATAATATGTTGAAAGAACCTCCTTACGCCAGGCTCAATGTTTGCAACTTCTCTCAGTGCTTTTCAGGAAGCATAGGATTGGTCCTTCACCGTTGTGGACTGACGGTCCATCGCTGCAAAAGACAGACTTCTCTCACTTCTCAACTTTCTGTCTTTTCCTCTCTTGCATTTATTCTTTCATTTGTAATCCAAAAGTGCTGTTGCTTTGGTCCAACACTTTCGGTTATTTTGGCAAACTTAAGATTCAAGTTGAATAGACTAAAGGATCAGGGGCATGCTACCTACAACACATCCTTCTCTCCAACAAAAAAGCGTTCAGAGAGGAGTACCATGGGCCTAGTAGATACAGACAAAAAGAGCTTCCAGAACACATTTTGCATTTCCTTCTTACAAGAACCCACCTAACTACCCTACCCGATGCTGCCTCAATTCAGAGAATTGTTCTCTCTTGAGCATGGTATCTCCTCATCTATCTTCAGATTGGACCCACTGCCAATGATCCCCTAGCATTTCCAATTCTATTTTTCCCTATGGAACCAACCATCTCTTCCCAGAAACTGACTCCCTTTCCTTCCCTACTTGCTATCTTATAAGATTATTTCCAAAGTCCTTCCTTTTAACCATGCCATGTTCATTCCTAAACACAAATCAACTGGAATAATTTCTTATAGCTCCACCCCTTTTCAATACCCTAGGGTATAAAGCCAGGGACACAGTAAGCCTCAATAAAAATTAAAATGGAAGGAATGTGGTTAAACATAAAGTTATTTGAAAGTATATTTTTTAAAAAAGGCAAATAATTAGTTTAACCTTCATTATCACTATTGCTTTACCAAAAAATGCTTTAACAATGGCAATACCTGATCTTGATGTACAACTTTCCAAAGTGCTTTCATATACATGGTCTCATTTAATTCTCATCTCAATGGTAGTTTAGGATAAGTTCAGCAGTCAAGAGATTTGAATCTGAGCCCCACCTTTCCCTCTTACTAGTTTATTGAACTTGAACACGTGGCATAATCTCTCTGTATCTATTCACGAGGATGATAGGAAGTCACAAGGTACTTAAGATTCTAAAAATTAAACCCTACGTACAAAACACACTTTAAGTTTTTGGCCTCCTCTAGGACTTTACCTTCCTTGAAGTCATCTGGTACAGGTGACATCTTTCTCTACCTTTCTTTCCTTGTGGTCGTATTGTGCATGGTCTTATTTCCCAACAAGTAGTATTTAAATAACCTTGTCTAAATCATATGCTTCTTATTAATCTCTACAGTCTCCGGGTTTAGCACAGTGCAGTTGGTCAATAATTATTTCTTCAAAAAAAGGATGAGTTTTTAGCAAAAGTGGTCATTAAGTTCTTGCTTGTACTTCTATTATCAGTTAAAATTATTCATTTGAATTGAAGTCTCCATCCCTAAATGTGGTTCCACTCTGGTCAAAACAGAAAGAGTGTATTTAAGGACACTCAAAAATCACCCTCACTCATCCTTATAGACTTTTGCCCATTATACAAATAAATATATTTAGAAAAAATATATGTGAAATAATTATTCTCAGAAAAACTTAAGTTGGGGAACTGAATCAGGTTAAGAAATAATGATCCCTTTCTACTGAACTGCAAAGAGCAGGTAGCTAATCTATTTGCAAAGTTGTTCATTGTTGGAAGTTAACCTGAAATTTGATCTCTAGTTATGACACGTGCATGGAAAGATGAAGTGTGAGGTTGTGTGTGTGTGTGTGTGTGTGTTTGGCATCATATCATTGCAGCTCTGCTTCTCTTTCCAAGAAGCCCTCTAATTCATACACAGGTCCAGCTCCTCTCACTCATTGAAATTTAGTACTTGAGTACCGCCTCCAACCCATAAAACCAACCTGTCACAGTGAAATAACTCACACAGGGCTGAGGGGTAAGGGAGCAATCAATTAAGAAAAAACCCAATGAGAATGTATGGGGCAAAACTCTCTCGTCATTTGCAAAGTCCACAGCACATCTTCACCATCCTCAGTCTGCCTGTTTGGGAATCAGGATGTGAAGATGCTAGATGGCTTGGCTCCGTCCAGCTCCACGGAGCCAAAAGCGTCACTCACAGCAACTCATGCCAGTTGACCTTTTATGGGTTGCAACCCGTGCGCCTGACTAACTGATTTGTTCCAGCTGCAGCTATATTTTCTACCTTCCCTGTTACTTAATTGATCCTGGCTGTGCCTGGTCCTGCAAGAAGGCCTTCTGGACCTTGCAACATATGCTATATATCCTCTATGCACTCCTGTGTCCTGACAAGGAACATAAAAATCAGAGATGGCAGGAGACAAGGGGAGGGAAAAGTCAAATGGAACAATATGAATGCAAATAACTTGGCTTGCCTCTTTGAGTCTCTCGGCCCCCTTTCACTGCACCCAGGACAAACTTTCTTCCTATAGGTAGCAAATCTCTTGAGACTTAAATTTTCTCTTCAAACTTTAAAAAATTTAATCACCTGCAGATCCCTGAAGACAAAAGAAAACACAAACAAAAAATATGGTTTCCTTCACTCATTCTTTGTTCTTTTCACTATGGTATTAAGCTTCTATTATGTACTTGCCACACTGGGTCATTGGCAGTTCAGTGGTAGAATTCTCGTCTTTCCTGTGGGAGACTTGGGTTTGATTCCCAGCCAACGCACCTCATGTGCAGCCACCACCCATCTATCAGTGAAGGCTTGCGTGCTGCTCTGATGCTAAATAGGTTTCAGCAGGACTTCTAGACTAAGGCAGACTGGGAAGAAAGGCCTGGGGATCTACTTCCAAAAATCAGCCAGTGAAAACCATATGAATCGCAATGGTCTTCTTTGCAACCGATTGTGGGGATGGTGAAGGACTAGCAGGCATTTATTTTCCTTGTGTATGGGGTCTCATGAGTCAATGGTGACTCAATGGCAGCAAACAATAACAGTGTAATTGACACAACGCTAGCCTTCAGGGAAACAGAAAGTAAATTAGAGTCCCTGCTCTATTGTAGCTCAGAGTCTTATAGGGGAGACAAACACAAAAACAAATGAATACAGTAGCATGGGTCATATGCTAACCTAGATTGACAGTTCTCAAAGTATGGTGAGGGACCTCTGGACATCCCTGAGACACTTTCAGGGTGTCTGCAAGGTCCAAACTATTTGTTGTGCAATGAATCACTTTTATATGGCCTTTCTAGCCATGGTCTTGTAACTCCCACCCAAGTGATTGGGTGGAACTATGCAAATAAAGTAATTGTGGCCCATCGAGGGGAATAATCAGTTTTACCATTTTACTAGGCTTAAAGTGAGCCATCCTAGAGGTGGAGAGGAGAGGATCTCGCCACCACCAAGGAAAAAGAGCCAGGAGCAGAGTGCGTTCTTTGGACCTGAGATCCCTATACTTAGAAGCTCCTGGAACCAGAAGACTGAGAGAGAGAGCGTTGTAACACTGAGGATGGCAAGAAGGGACAGCAGAGAAATGGTGGCAAGGCAGGAGACGGCCTGGCCCAAGGAGCAAGAAAGCTGAGTCTCTTAGGGCAGGAGGCTTGCTAGTTGAGCAGGGTGCCTCAGGGCACCTATCAGCAGAGCTAAAAGAGCTTTGTAATACTTGCCTGAAAAAAGCAGAGGCCAAGGGCCTAGAGACAGGTGTGCCTGCAGACATAGCTGAGAAGAGGCCATCCTTATGGAAGAACTGTATCCTGAGCATTCATGAACCTGAATTTGTCTGTGAGTTCTGTGTGGCCATTGCAATGAATTATTGAACTCAACAGAGAAGTAGAGAGTACCTTACAAGTGATGGCTGGTGTCAGAATTGGTAAAGATGGCAGAGAGAGGGGGCATATCTGACCTCTGCCTCATAGGAATCAGCCTTGGTCTGATGCTGACGGTGATTCTCTCTATCCCTCATGAAGTTAGAGGAGTCAGACGCTGCCCGCATGCAATTTTTCCACTATTCATAATAAAACTAACATGTTATTTGCTTTTTTCAATCTTATTCTTTCATGAATGTACAGTGGAGTTTTGAAGAGACTAGATGACACGTGATATCACAACGGATTGAATACAGAATCCAGCTAACTTCTATTAAACCAGAGGTCAAAAAGATTTGCAAAAATCTAAAATAATGCCACTCTCCTCACCAAGTTTTTTATTTTGGAAAACATAGTTAGTTTTCATACAAATGTATCGTTTATGTTATATTGGTTAATGAACATATTTTTAAAAATGTAAAGGATTCTCAGAATTAATTTCTAATGTGATAAATATTGGTGGATATAACCCATATAAACCGAAGCTCTTTAAGGACTTTTTTAACCCATATAAATGAAAGCTCTTTATGGACCTAATTTTGAAATAGTTTAAGACCCTCAAGAAGTTGCAAAAATTGTATTGAGAGAGCTCATTGACCCTTTGTCCAGCTTCCCCAGAAATAACATCTTATATGCTATTGAAATTGGTTGAATATCATTAACTATAGATCTTCTTCATATTTCACCAGTCTTTACACATACTTTCATGTGTGTGTATAAATTCTATAAAATTTTATCACATGTATAGCTTTGAATAACTATTACCTTCATTAGGATACAAAATTGTTCCATCACCATAAAGAAACTTCCTTGTGTTACCCTTTAGAGCCACATCCTCCCCTCAGTCTTAAACTCTGACGGCCACTAGTCTATTCTTTATAATTATAATTTTGTCACTAGGGGAAGGCTATATAAATGGAATCATACAGTATGTAAACCCTTGATATTGGCTTCTTTTCCCTTAGCATAATGACTTTGAGATCCATCCTAATAGTATCGATAGTTCATTCATTTTTATTGCTAAGTAGTATTCCTTTCCCTCACTGAAGGACATTGGGGTTGTTTCCAGTGTTTGGCTCTTACAAATAAACCTGCTCTGAACATTTGTGTACAGGTTTTTATAAGAACATTAAGTTTTAATTTCTCTAGAATAAATACCCAGGTTATAGTTAGTACATATTTAACTGTTTAAGAAATTGCTAAGTTTATTTAAACTGACTGTACTATTTTTCTTTCCCATCCACCATGTGTGAAAGATTCAATCGGTTCACATTCTCACCAGTACTTTGTATTATCAGGATTTTTTAATTTAGCCATTCTAATAGTTGTGTCTTCAATACATAAACCTGCTGCTGTCGAGTCAATTCCGACTCATAGTGACCTTATGGGACAGAGTAGAACTGCCCCATAGGGTTTCCAAGGAGCACCTGGTAGATTCAAACTGCCAACCTTTTGGTTAGTAGCCATAGCTTTTAACCACTATGCCACCAGAAGTCCTGCTATAACAGAAATACTACAAGCAGATGGCTATAACAAGAAGAAATTTATTCACTCACTGTCTAAGAGGCTAGAAGCCTAAATTCAGAGTGCCAGCTCCAGGGGAAGGAATTCTCTCTCTGTCAGCTTTAGGAGAAGGCCCTTGTCATCTGTCTTCCCATGGATGAGGAGCTTCTCAGCACAGCAACCTTGAGTCCAAAGAATGCCCTATGCTCCCAGTGATTCCTTCTTGGTGGTATGAGGTCCTACTGTCTTTGTGCTTTCTTCTCTCTTTTATATCTCAAAAGAGATAGTCTTAAGACACAACCTAATCTTGTAGATTGTGTCCTGCCTCATTAACATGTTGTTGTTGTTAGGTGCCGTCGAGTAGGTTCCGACTCATAGCAACACCATGTAACACAGAACGAGACACTGCCCAGTCCTGCGCCATCCTTACAATCATTGTTATGCTCGAGCTCATTGTTGCAGCCACTCTGTCAACCCTTCTCATTAAGGGTCTTCCTCTTTTCCACTGACCCTCTACTTTACCAAGCATGATGTCCTTCTTCAGGGACTGATTCCTCCTGACAACATGTCCAACGTACGTAAGACACAGTCTTGCCATCCTTGCTTCTAAGGAGCATTCTGGTTATACTTCCAAGCCAGATTTGTTCGTCCTTTTGGCAGTCCGTGGTGTATTCAATATTCTTTGCCAACACCACAATTCTCATTAACATAATCACCTGTAATCCTGCCTCATTAACATCATAGAGGTAGGATTTACAACACATAGGAAAATCACATTAGAAGACAAAATGGTGGACAATCACACAATATTGGGAATCATGGACTAGCCAAGTTGACACGCATTTTTGGGGGACGCAATTCAATTCATGACATGTCATTACCCATAAGGTTTTCATTGGATGATTTTTGCCAAGCCTTCCTACTTAATCTGTCTTAGTCTGGAAACTCTACTGAAACTTATGCACCACGGGTGACCCTGATGGTATTTGAAATACCAATGGCATAGTTTCCAGCATCATAGCAACCCACAACCTACTACAGTGGGACAAACTGACAGACAGGTAGTAGATAGGTGAGTTGGCTCAAAATTGGAAAACGTGTGGCAGGGTGGTATTCTCTCACCTTATTATTCAGTCTGAATACTGAAAAAATTATCTAAGAAACTGGACTATATGAAGAAGAATGTGGCATCAAGATTGGAGGAAGACTAAATAACAGCCCGCAATATGCAGATGACACAACCTTGCTTGCCGAAAATGAAGACAACATGAAGGACTCAGAAGGACTTAGTGAGGAATGTCGAAGATTACATCCTTCAGTGGGGATTACACCTGAAATTGGAGAAAATGAAAATCTTAACAACTGGACAATAAACAACATTATGATAAATGGAGAAAAAATTGAAATTGTCAACCATTTCATTCTACTTGGATCAACAATGTACATGGAAACAGCAGTTGAGAAATCAAACATATTGCATTGGGAAAATCTCTGCAAAAGACCTCTTTAAAGTTTTAAAAAGGCGAACATGTCACTTAGATGATTTAGGTACACCTGACCCAAATGATCGTCTTTCCAATTCTTCACATGTGTTTGAATGCTGGACAGTGAAAAAGGGAAACAAAAGAAGAATAGATGCAATCAGATTGCAGTGTTGGCAAATAATATTGAACATACCCTTGACTGCCAGAAGAACAAACAAATCAGTCTTAGAAGAAATACAATTGCAATGTTCCTTAGAAGTTAGGGTGGTGAGATTTTGGCTCACTTACTTTGGACATGACATCAAGAAAGACCAATCACTAGAAAACAGCATCGTGGTTGTTTAAGTCAGCAAAACTGGAAAACTCTCAATGAGATAAACTGACAGAATAGCCCCCAAAATGCACTCAAACATACCAAAAAAGATGGTGTTGTTGTTAGATGCCGTCAAGTTTGTTCCAACTCACAGCGACCCTATGTACAACAGAGCAAAACACCGCCTGGTCCTGCACCATCTTCACAATCATTGTTATGTTTGAGCCCATTGTTACAGCCACATGTAGGACCAGGTAATTCTTCGTTCTATTTACACAAGGCCTCCACGTGTCTGTCAGTTTGTCATACTGTGGGGGCTTGTGTGTTGTTGCGATGCTGGAAGTTATCCCACTGGTATTCAGATACCAGCAGGGTCACTCATGGAGGACAGGTTTCAGCTGAGCTTCCAGACTAAGACAGACTAGGAAGAAGGAACTGGCAGTCTACTTGTGAAAAGCATTAGCCAGTGAAAACCTTATGAATAGCAGCAGAACATTGTCTGATATAGTGCTATAAGATGAGCCCCCCAGGTTGGAAGGCACTCTAACGATGACTGGGAAAGAGCTGCCTCCTCACAGTAGAGTCGACCTTAATGATATGGATGGAGAAAAGCTTTTGGGACCTTCATTTGCTGATGTGGCCCGACTCAAAATGAGAAGAAACAGCTGCAAACATCCATTAATAATTGGAACCTGGAATGTATAAAGTGTGAATCTAGGAAAATTGGAAATTGTCAAAAATAAGATGGAACGCATAGACATTGATATCCTAGGCATTAGTGAGCTGAAATGGACTGGTATTGGCCATTTTGAATCAGACAATCATATAGTCTACTATGCTGGGAATGGCAACTTGAAGAGGAATGGTGTTGCATTCATCGTCAACAAGAACATTTCAAGATCTATCCTGAAATACAATGCTGTCAGTGATAGGAAAATATCCATATGCCTACAAGGAAGACCAGTTAATACAACTATTATTCAAATTTACACACCAACCACTAGGGCCAAAGATGAAGAAACAGAAGATTTTTATCAGCTGCTCCAGTCTGAAATTGATCAAACATGCAATCAAGATGCATTGATAATTACTGGTGATTGGAATGTGAAAGTTGGAAACAAAGAAGAAGGATCAACAGTTGGAAAATATGGCCTTGGTGATAGAAACAATGCCAGAGATCAAATGATAGAATTTTGCAGACCAATGACTTCTCATTGCAAATACCTTCTTTCACCAACATAAACAGTGACTATTTTTTTTTTTTTTTATAGACATGGACCTCGCCAGATGGAACACACAGAAATCAAATTGACTATATCTGTGGAAAGAGATGATAGAAAAACTCAATATCATCAGTCAGAACAAGGCCAGGGGCCAAATGTGGAACAGACCATCAATTGCTCATATGCAAGCTCAAGCTGAAACCGAAGAAAATCAGAGCAAGTCCATGAGAGCCAAAATAGGACCTTGAGTATATCCCACCTGAATTTAGAAACCATCTCAAGAATAGATTTGATGCATTGAACAGTAATGACCAAAGACCAGACGAGTTGTAGAATGACATCAAGGACATCATCCATGAAGAAAGCAAGAGGTCACTGAAAAGACAGGAAAGAAAGAAAAGACCAAGATGGATGTCAGAGGAGACTCTGAAACTTGCTCTTGAGGGTCGAGCAGCTAAAGCAAAAGGAAGAATTGATGAAGTAAAAGAACTGGACAGAAGATTTCAAAGGGCCTCTCGAGAAGACAAAGTATTATAACGACATGTGCAAAGAGCTGGATATGGAAAACCAAAAGGGAAGAACACTCTTGGCATTTCTCAAGCTGAAAGAACTGAAGAAAAAATTCAAGCCTCGAGTTGCAATCGTGAAGGATTCTATGGGGAAAATAGTAAATGATGTAGGGAGCATCAAAAGAAGATGGAAGGAATACACAGAGTCATTATACCAAAAAGAATTAGTCGATATTCAACCATTTCAAGAGGTGGCATATGATCAGGAACCGATGGTACTGAAGGAAGATGTCCAAGCTGCTCTGAAGGCATTGGTGAAAAACAAGGCTCCAGGAACTGATGGAATATCCATTGAGATGTTTCAACAAACAGATGCAGCGCTGGAGGTGCCCACTCGTCTATGCCAAGAAATATGGAAGACAGCTTCCTGGCCAACTGATTGGAAGAGATCCATATTTATGCCTATTCCCAAGAAAGGTGATCCAACCGAATGTGGAAATTATGGAACAATATTAAAAAAAAAAAAAAATTTATCATTAATATCACACGCAAGCAAAATTCTGCTGAACCCACCACCCACTCATTCAAAAAATGTTGCAGCAGTATATCAACAGGGAACTGCCAGAAATTCATACCGGTTTCAGAAGAGGACCTGGAACCAGGGATGTCATTGCTGATGTCAGGTGGATCCTGGCTGAAAGCAGGGAATACCAGAAGGATGTTTACCTGTGTTTTATTGACTATGCAAAGCCGTTCGACTGTGTGGATCATAACAAAGTATGGATAACACTACGAAGAATGGGAATTCCAGAACACTTAATTGTGCTCATGAGGAACCTTTACATAGATCAAGAGGCAGTTGTTTGAACAGAACAAGGGGATACTGATTGGTTTAAAGTCAGGAAAGGTGGGCGTCAGGGTTGTATTCTTTTACCATACCTATTTAATCTGTATGCTGAACAAATAATATGAGAAGCTGCACTATATGAAGAAGAACAGGGCACAGGATTGGAGGAAGGCTCATTAACAACCTGCGTTATGCAGGTGACACAACCTTGCTTGCTGGAAGTGAAGAGGACTCGAAGCATTTACTAATGAAGATCAAAGACCACAGCCTTCAGTATGGATTGTACCTCAACATAAAGAAAACAAAGATCCTCACAACTGGACCAATGAGCAACATCATGATAAACGGAGAAAAGATTGAAGTTGTCAAGGATTTCATTTTACTTGGATCCATAATCAACAGCCATGGAAGTAGCAGTCAAGAAATAAAAAGACGCATTGCATTGGGCAAATCTGCTGCATAGGACCCCTTCAAAGTGTTGAAGAGCAAAGATGTCACCCTGAAGACTAAGGTGCGCCTGACCCAAGCCATGGTATTTTCAATCACATCATATGCATGTGAAAGCTGGACAATGAATAAGGAAGACCGAAGAAGAGTTGTCGCCTTTGAATTGTGGTGTTGGTGAAGAATATTGGATATATCATGGACTGCCAAAAGAACAAACAAATCTGTCTTAGAAGAAGTACAACCAGAATGCTCCTCAGAAGCAAGGATGGCGAGACTGCATCTTACATACTTTGGACATGTTGTCAGAAGGGATCAGTCCCTGAAGAAGGACATCATGCTTGGCAAAGTACAAGGTCAGCAGAAAAAAGGAAGACCCTCAACAAGGTGTGTTGACACAGTGGCTGCAACAATGAGCTCAAGCATAACAACGATTGTACGGATTGCGCGGGACCGGGCAGTGTTTCATTCTGTTGTGCATAGGGTCACTATGAGTCGGAACCGACTCAACGGCACCTAACAACATCATTTACGCAAGGTAGCCATGAGTTGGAACCTACTAAACAGTAACTAACAACAATAGACATGGTATCTCATTTCATCTTTAATTTCTATTTCCTTAATATCTAATAACGCTGTACATCTTTTCATGTACTTATCTGTATATCCTCATTAGTGAACTGTCTCTTCAATTCTTCTGCCTATCTTCTAACTGGATTATTCTGTTACTGTTGAGTTTAGAGATTTCTTTATGTATTTATTTATTCGAACCCTCTGTCAGATACATAATTCGCAAATATTTTCTAGTCTACAGTTTTTATCCTCTTAATGGGGTCTTTTGCAGACCAAGAGTTTTTAATTTTGATGAAGTCTAATTTAGTGATTGTTTATTGTATAGATCATGTCTTTGGTGGCATGTCTAAGAACTCTTTTCCTAAGCCTGGGTCATCAAAATTTTCTTATAAATAATTTCTAAGTGTATGAAGAAAACCAAACCAGAGCCATTTGTGGAGAGTCGATACTGGCTCATAGTGACCCTATAGGACAGAGTAGAACTGCCCCATAGAGTTTCCAAGGAGCTCCTGGTAGATTTGAACTGCGGACCTTTTGATTAGCAGCTGTAGCACTTAACCACTATGCCACCAGGGTTCCCAGCATATGAAGAAGGGTCTTGAAGCCTAAAAGTTTGAGAAGCTCTGGTCTAGATGTGTGAACAATGTTCTCAGAGTGTGGAAAAGGGATCTTTTATTGGGACTTGGTTGTAAGGAAGCGGGAGAATGTGGTAGAGAAGGGAAGCAGATCAAGACTTCACAGAGAAGGTGGACTTTTTGCAGCCATGCAGGCTAGATGAACCCTGAAATTATTGCCCTGAGACAATCTTTAAAACTTGAACCAAAAATATTCCCTAAAGTCTCCTTAAAACCAAACAATAATTTAGCTTAACTAGTAAAGAATTTCTGCCTTCAGCATTATGCTCCTTTAAGAACTATCTGTATGGGATCAAAGAACTACCTATATGGGGTCAAAGATCACAGCCTTCAGTATAGATTATACCTCAACATAACGAAAACAAAAATCCTCACAACTGGACCAATAAGCAGGAATGCTGGGGTGTAGTGGTTAAGTGCTACAGCTGCTAACATATAGGTGGTATAGTGGTTAAGCGCTACAGCTGCTAACATAAAGGTCAGCACTTTGAATCCACCAGGTGCTCCTTGGAAACTCTATGGGATAGTTCTACTCTCTCCTATAGGGTCTTTATGAGTTGGAATTGACTCAACAGTAACAGGTTTGGTTTTTTGGTCTTGGACCACCGATAACCAACATCACAATTAAAGGAGAAAAGATTGACGTCAAGGATTACGTTTTACGTGGATCCATAATCAACACCCATGGAAGCAGCAGTCAGAAAATCAAAAGACGCATCACATTGGGCAAATCTATTGCAAAAGACCTCTTTAAAGTGTTGTAAAACAAGGATGTCACCTTGAAGACTAAGGTGGTGTTTTCAATTGGCTCATATGCATGTAAAAGCTGGCCAATGAATAAGGAAGTCCGAAGAAGAATTGATGTCTTTGAATTGTGGTGTTGGCCATTGGGATCTGTCCCTGGAGGAGGACGTGATGCTCGGTAAAGCAGACGGTTAGTGATAAAGAGGAAGACCCTTAACCAGCTGGATTGGCACAGCGGCTGCAACAATGGGCTCAAGCATAACAAGGATTGTGAGGATGGCACAAGCCCTGACACTGTTTCTTTCTGTTGTAGATAGTGTCGCTCTGAGTTGGAACCAACTCCGTGCACCTAACGAAAACAACATATGGGATCAAAGTGATAACAACTTTAAAGATTAGATAGGAAACTTAGGGGCAGTGGGTTTATGTTGTTGTTGTTGTTGTTAGGTGCCGTTGAGTCAGTTCCAACTCATAGCGATCCTGTGCACAACAGAACAAAACACTGCCCAGTCCTGCACCATCCTTACAATTGTTGTTATGCTTGAGCCCGTGGTTGCAGCCACTGTGTCAATTCACCTCATTGAGGGTCTTCCCCTTTTCCACTGACCCTGTATTTTTCCAACATGATGTCCTTCTCCAGGGACTGATCCCTCTGGACAACATTTCCAAAGTATGTGAGACGCAGTCTCACCATCCCTGCTTCTAAGGAGCATTCTGGTTGTACTTCCTCCAAGACAGATTTGTTCATTGTTTTGGCAGTGCATGGTATATTCAGTATTCTTCGCCAACACCACAATTCAAAAGCATCAATTCTTCTTCGGTCTTCCTTATTCATTGTCCAGCTCTCACATGCATAGGATGCGATTGAAAATATCATGGCTTGGGTCAGGCGCACCTTAGTCTTCAAGGTGACATCTTTGCTTTTCAACACTTTAAAGAGGTCTTTTGCAGCAGATTTGCCCAATGCAATGTGTCTTTTGATTTCTCGACTGCTGCTTCCATGCCTGTTGATTGTGGATACACGTAAAATGAAATCCTTGACTTCAAACTATTCTCCACTTATCATTGTGTTGTTTATTGGTCCAGTTGTCAGGATTTTTATTTTCTTTATGTTGAGGTGTAATCCATACTAAAGGCTGTGGTCTTTGATCTTCATTAGTAAGTGCTTCAAGTCCTCCACTTTCAGCAAGCAAGGTTGTGTCATCTGCATAACTCAGGTTGTTAACGAGTCTTCCTCCAATCTTGACTCCCTGTTCTTCTGCAAATAGTCCAGCTTCTTGGATTATTTGCTCAGCATACAAATTGAATAGGTATGGTGAAAGAATACAACCCTGACACACACCTTTCCTGACTTTAAACCACTCAGTATCCCTTCGTTCTGTCTGAACTGCCTCTTGATCTATGTAAAGGCTCCTCATAAGCACAGTTAAGTGTTCTGGAATTCCCGTTCTTTGCAATGTTGTCCATAATTTGTTATGATCCGCACGGTCGAAAGCCTTTGCATAGTCAATGAAACACAGGTAAACACCCTTCCGGTAGTGTCTTCCTTCAGCCAGGATCCATCTGACATCAGCAGTGATGTCCCTGGTTCCGTGTCCTCTTCTGAATCCAGCCTGAATTTCTGGCAGGTCCCTGTCGGTATACTGCTGCAGCTGCTTTTGAATGATCCTCAGCAAAATTTTGGTTTTATAGTTTCTACATTCAGAAATTATTCTAAATTGTTCTGTAATTTCTGCATTTGGTTGAATCGCTTTTCTTCGGAACAGGCATAAATATGGATCTCTTCTAGTCAGTTGGCCAGGTGGCTGTCTTGCATATTTCTTGGCATAGACAAATGGGCACCTCCAGTGCTACATCCGTTTGTTGAAACATCTCAAATGATATTCTGTCAATTCCTGGGGCCTTGTTTTTGCCAAGGCCTTCAGAGCAGCTTGGACCTTTTCCTTCAGTACCATGAGTTTCTGATCATATGCTACCCCTTGAAATGGTGGAACGTCAACTGATTCTTTTTGGTATAATAACCCTGTGTATTCCTTCCATTTTCTTTTGATGCTTCCTGGATCATTTAATATTTTCCCCATAGAATCCTTCATGATTGCAACTCGAGGCTTGAATTTTTTTTTTCTTCAGTTCTTTCAGCTTGAGAAACGCTGACCATATTCTTCCCTTTTGGTATTCTATCTCCAGCTCTTTGCACATGTCATTATAATACTTTGTCTTCTTGCGCTGCCATTTGAAATCTTCCATTCAGTTCTTTTACTTCATCATTTCTTCCTTTTGCTAACTGATGTTCAAGATCAAGTCTCAGAGTCTCCTCTGACATCCCTCTTGGTCTTTTCTTTCTTTTCCATCTTTTCAATTACTTTTTGCTTTATTCGTGTACGATGTCCTTGATGTCGTTCCACAACTCATCTGGTCTTCGGTCATTAGTGTTCAGCGGCACATCAAATCTATTCTTGAGATGGTCTCTAAATTCAGGTGGGATGTACTCACGTCATATTTTGGCTCTCTTGGACTTGCTCTGATTTTCTTCAGTTTCAGCTTGAACTTGCATAGGAGCAATTGATGATCTATTCCACAGTTGGCCCCTGGCCTTGTTCTGACTGATAATATTGAGCTTTTCCATCGTCTCTTTCCACAGATATAGTCAATTTGATTCCTGTGTATTCCATCTGGTGAGGCCCATGTGTATAGTCACCATTTATGTGGTGAAAAGAGGTATTTGCAATGAAGAAGTCATTGGTCTTGCAAAATTCTATCATTCGATCTCCAGCATTGCTTCTATCTCCAAGGTCATATTTTCCAACTCCCAATCCTTATGTTAATTGGGCAGGAACAACTCAAAAATGGAGGGCGAGAATTGTTATACAGCTCAAAGAATATAATCAATGTCACTGAATTGTACATGTAGAAACAGTTGAATTGGTTTATGTTTTGCTTTTTATATTCTCAACAACAACATCAAGATAAAATTAAAAAGAAAAAAAGACTTCACAAAAAAGATAAATCCCTGTCCAGGTAGTGCAGACCATGGGAATGGAAACTGGATCTTTGGTCTTTCTTTTTCTTTTCACATACGTATGATGCAATTGAAAATACCATGGCTTGGGTCAGGCACACCTTAGTCTTCAAGGTGACATCTTTACTTTTCAACACTTTAAAGAGGTCTTTTGCAGCAGATTTGCCCAATGTGATGTGTCTTTTGATTTCCTGAGTGCTGCTTCCATGGTGTTGATTTTGGTAATGGTTAAACAATCAATTAATATAATTGAGATCACTAAGCTGTACATATGAAAAAAGTTGAACGTCAGATGTTGTGTTATATATATTTCTACAAAAAAAAAAAAAGATCTGCTGTTGAGACTTCTTATGTACAACCAAATACCTCATGGTATTTGTTTTCTCAGTTTGGAGGCTTAAGGTTATGATTTTGAGAAACATCCTAAATCAATTGGCCCAATATTGTTTCTCAATACTCCTGTTTCTTGTTGGTTCTTAAGGTCTCATTCTTGGATTTCAGGCAAATCTCCAGGCCAGGAAGCTTCCTGAAAAGCCTGCACATGCCGAGACCTTGGACTGTCACTGACTTTAACTTCTCGTATTTTCTTCTCATTGTTCCTAATCAGGGTCAGTGGTTGAGAATGGAAGGAAGGCCTCAACTGCTTGCAAAGGCATGCTGGTTCTTCAAATCTGACTCCTTGGCACCTTTCCTCTACATGTCCCACCTGACATTCTCACACAGGCTAGAATTCCTGTTCAAAACCCCCGCTGCATTTTTTCATACCCCAGTTCTTATCTTTTCTTGCATTGCAGCTACTGTCCCTTGTACCTGTTTCTTTGAGGAGGCTGAGTTCCCCGGAGGTAGGAGCCTTATTCTTCTCCATGTCCGCTTCAGAATCCATTACAATGCCTGGTCAAACCATGGTTTTTTTTTTCCAAATTTTATTTATTTTGTTGTTGTTAATATACACAGCAAAACATACACCAATTCGACAGTTTCTACATGTACAATTTAGTGACATTGATTACATTCTTTGAGTTGTGCAACCATTCTTACCCTCCTTTTCTGAGTCGTTCCTCCCTCATTAACATAAACTCACTGCCCTCTAAGGTTCCTGTCCAATCTTTTGAGTTGCTATTGTCAGTTTGATCCCATATAGATAGTTCTTAAAAGAGCATAATGCTCTAGGCAGACCTTTTTTTACTAGTTAAGCTGAACTATTGTTCAGTTTTAAGATGACTTCAGGGCATATTTTTTGTTTAAGTTTTAAAGATTATCTCAGGGCAATAGTTTCAGGGGTTCATCTACCCTCTATGGCTCCAGAAATTCTAGAGTCCATGAGAAGCTGAAATTCTGTTCTGCATTGTCCCCCTTTTGATCAGAATTTGCCTATGGAATCTTTGATTAAAATATTCAGTAATGGTAGCTGGGCACCATCCAGTTCTTCTGGTCTCATGGCAAGGGAGGTAGTTTCAAGCCAGGATTTTTATATGGAACTCCATGGACAGAGTACTGCTCCCTACTTGCCCTATTACCTCTATTTGTCAGCTCTTACACTCCACACTCATCTCCTATTCCCTCTGCAAGGAATGTTCTTCCCCAGATATTTGCATGATGTGCTCCTTTATTTTATCCAGCCTCTATGACATGTGACCTTCTCCATGACCTCGCAATTACAATTACAGACACTTTCTTTTATGCAGAGTTCCTGGGAGTGCAAATTTTGGAATCACCATCCCCCGCAATCCCATAAGCCAAAAGTCGTCTCCAGCCTGTCACCTGATCTTTAGATTTGGGACTTGCCAGACCCCACAATTGCCTGAGCCATTTCCTTGAAGTAAATCTCTCTCTTTATATTTATGTATATACATCTCACTGCTTTTGCTTCTCTAGAGAACCCAATTAAGACACAAGGTAAGGGGGCCAAAGGCGTATCTGTTCTCCTTGCTGCTCACAGCAGTCTCTGAAGGCTCCACACACCAGTGTGGAGTGCTCTGGGTTAGATTATCTTCAAGGCCTTTCTATAGTACTTACTAGTGAAGGCCTCTGCCTCATTTTCCTCACCTTTAAAATGGGAATAATAATGTTATAAACTTCATAGGATTTTGTGAAGATTAAGTGAATAGTAACTGGCACATAATAAGTTCCCAATAGTGTTAGTTATAACTACATTTTGTTTTAATCCTTGCTTTTTAAACCTACCCACAAACAAGTCTCTTTTACTTTGAGAGTTGGAAGAGACACAAAATATATTTGGTATTGGTTCCCCATTGTATAGAGATACCCAGAGAAGTTCAGTGACTTGCTCAAGTTTATGCAATTAGTAAGCAGATGAACTGGGGTTCTACTCCAGGCCTGTATGTCTCAGATTCCTGTGTGTACACTCAGCTGTTTTTCTGCTATTTTTTAATCCTCATTTTCCTTCAACAAAGCTAGTTCTTTAGCATCCATCATCTTTTACTCCACTTTCTTTTGACACCCACTAGCATCCCTCACTTATATTTAACAAAAACAGTTCTTCTCAATAGCAACAAAAGGCCTATGCACCGCTGAAACCATTCGGTAGGAGATAATTTATTACTGGAAATGTTAAACTCCCCTTCTGGCTCCCAACATGCACACATACACACACACACTCACATTCACAAGCCCATACTCACACCTCCAGGGGGTCTTGCACCAATCCTCTGTTGGGGAAGAGTACCTGTAAATCATTTCTATAAATACCTGAGACTTCTCTGGGGCACTAGAGTCACAGAGACCTGTGTTTTAGAAAACCAAATTTAAAATGAGAATTGTAAAGGGATTTAGCACCTTTCTCCTTGAGATAGAATCATATCCATTTATTCTTTCAGCCATTTATTGGATATTTATTGAATATCTACTAAGTGCCTGTTATTGCAATATGCTCTGGGATTAAAACCATGAACCAGAACGTCTACTCTCAAGGAGTTTCTGTGCAGCAGTGATACAGCGTAATGCATTCACTACGGGAGACAGGCAACGTGTAAAGACTCTCACCGCAATATGCGAAGTGCTGTAGTAAGAAGACTCCACCCATTTCCAAACTTCTTTTGTATTAATACCACATGTGTTGTAATTTTTGTTTCAGTCAATATGGTCATGGGAAGAGCTATGAAAATAAAATACTCTGGGATGATAGACAGGGGGCTGCCTAACCCTATGAATGGGAAGATGGTGATGGCTTCATGGAGGGGGTGATGTTCAGGGTGGGTTTTGAAGGATGAGTTCAAGTTTACAGAGAGAGGTGTCAACATTGTTTCAGATAGAGGTAACAACATCCTCAGAGAGGTAAAGCCAAGCAACGGCCATAAAACTAAACTCATAAGCCAGGTTCTAACTAGTGATTTACAACAGCGGGAGAGGCCACAAGGCAGATTGATTAGTGACCCAGTGCTACAGAGAACACTAAGACATATGTGTGAGTGGGTGTGTGCGTCGGCGGGGGGGGGCGGTTGTTCCAATCTCAGATGGTCAGAGCCTCATGGAGAAGGTCAGCTTTGAACCCAAGAAAGAAAGAGCTGCAAAGGCTAAACATATCTGAAGTTATTATTATCATTATTTTTAACCCATCAGGATAGAATTCTTTAAATGTGAGTATTAAGAAAGTTGACTTGGAGATATTTGTTATCGTGGAGACTGGACTTCTTGCACTTGTAGGAGAAATGGAAGCCAGCCAACGTGTTATATATATACCTTTACATCATCTGTGGGAAAGCCCTTAGAAGAAAGACTTGACAGACTCACGGCCTCAGTACCACTGAGACAGTGTCCCAGACTAATGCTTCCTGTTATGCTGTGGGGGATTTACAGAACTAACCCTTTGGATGGATTTATCATGAGCCACATCTGGGCAGGTGTACGTCAGTTCTGATCATCTCTCCTTCCCTGTGCTCTTAACACAGAGAGAAGGAGAAATAACATTTACGTTCAAATCAAGTATGGCTTCCGAAGTCTGTATTTCGTGTAAGCACAGCAGTAAGCACCTTTTTTGTTGTTGTTGTTCATTTTCACAGCAAAAATTATAAAAAAAAAACAGTAGTAATGTATATTTTGGTACAATGAATTTTAAAGCTTTTTTTTCCCCCAAATCGTCACCACTCTTGGCGTTCCCACTCAGCAGGGTTAAGGGTTCCCATGGTATATGCACTGTCAGCACTCTGAAATCTGCTTAAATTGAAGAGCTGAGTGATAACTTTCGAATTCCTTGTGAAATTTTTCCACGGGCAAATCATTTTCACTTAGAGGCAGGTAGGAGAAAGGGCAAGGGAAAGAATGGACATGTTTTATTTTTTCTCTTTATTAACATTTTGGAGTCCTGATGGCACAGTGGTTAAGAGCTCAGCTACTTACCAAAAGGTCAGCAGTTCATACCCACCAGCCTCTCCCTGGGAAAAAAAAAAAATTTTTTTTTTTTCTCCCTGGAAACCTTATGGGGCAGTTCTACTCTGTCCTATAGGGTCACTAGAGTCAGAATTGACTGACGGCACCTAACAACAACAACATTAATATTTCTTTAAAGAAAAACCAGAGCTGAGGTTTGTAACATGGCAGCCAGTGGAAAGCGATACAAAAGGACCCTGGGTGGCTCAGGTGGCTTATGATCAGCGGTTAACCTAAAGGTTGGTGGTCAAACCTACCTAGCAACTCTGTGGAAGAAAGGCCTGATGATCTACTTCCATAAAGATTACAGCCAAGCAAACCCTATGGAGCAGTTCTACTCTGTAACACATGGGGTTGCTGTGAGTTGGGGGCCAATTCTACAGCAGCTAACAAAAACAGAAGGTGACACTTGCGTCATTTCAGGTACTTTGCTCTTTCTGTATGGGTAGAAAATGTGATGGTGTCCATAGATTTTTAGGCAAAAAATACGTTTTCATATCCATCAAGGCCCTCTTTTTGTCTTTCCTGATGTGCCTAAGATAGGCCCCTCGACTGAAGCTGCCAACATAATGACCCCAGTCACCATGGTAGGTGCCAGGGATGTAGTCACATACACGATCCAGTTACTGCCCAGAGACTGCCACGATTACAGCGTGGGAACAAGAGAAGCATACCTGGCCCAGTCTAAGCATATCAGGGAGGGTGTCCTGATGGAGAAGGCAGTCTGGTCTGAGACAAGAGGGACTAGACAAATCACCTGCAGGTGGTGGGCAGGTGTGTGCAGGAAGGAAGATGTTCTATTTTGGAAGTATGTTGTTGTTGTTGTTAGGTGCTGTCGAGTCGGTTCCAACTCGTAGTGACCCCATGCGCAATGGAACGAAACACTGCCCGGTTGTGAGCCATCATTACAATGGTTGCTATGCTTGACCTCATTGTTGCAGCCACTGTGTCAATCCACCTCGTTGAGGGTCTTCCTTTTTTCCACTGACCATGTACTCTGCCAAGCATGATGTCCTTCTCCAGGGACTGATCCCTCCTGACAACATGTCCAAAGTATGTAAGATGCAGTCTCGCCATCCTTGCTTCTGAGGAGCATTCTGGTTGTACTTCTTCTAAGACAGATTTGTTTGTTCTTTTGGCGGTCCATGGTATATCCAATATTCTTCACCAACACCACAATTCAAAGGCGACAACTCTTCGTCGGTCTTCCTTATTCATTGTCCAGCTTTCACATGCATATGATGTGATTGAAAATACCATGGCTTGGGTCAGGCGCACCTTAGTCTTCAGGGTGACATCTTTGCTCTTCAACACTTTGAAGGGGTCCTTTGCAGCAGATTTGCCCAATGCAATGTGTCTTTTGATTTCTTGACTGCTGCTTCCATGGCTGTTGATTGTGGATCCAAGTAAAATGAAATCCTTGACAACTTCAATCTTTTCTCCGTTTATCATGATGTTGCTCATTGGTCCAGTTGTGAGGATTTTTGTTTTCTTTATGTTGAGGTGTAATCCATACTGAAGGCTGTGGTCTTTGATCTTCATTAGTAAGTGCTTCAAGTCCTCTTCACTTCCAGCAAGCAAGGTTGTGTCATCTGCATAATGCAGGTTGTTAATGAGCCTTCCTCCAATCCTGATGCCCCATTCTTCTTCATATAGTCCAGCTTCTCGGATTATTTGTTCAGCATACAGATTAAATAGGTATGGTAAAAGAATACAACCTTGACGCACGTCTTTCCTGACTTTAAACCAATCAGTATCCCCTTGTTCTGTTCAAACAACTGCCTCTTGATCTATGTAAAGGTTCCTCATGAGCACAATTAAGTGTTCTGGAATTCCCATTCTTCGCAGTGCTATCCACACAGTCGAACGGCTTTGCATAGTCAATAAAACACAGGTAAACATCCTTCTGGTATTCTCTGCTTTCAGCCAGCATCCATCTGACATCAGCAATGACATCCCTGGTTCCAGGTCCTCTTCTGAAACCGGTATGAATTTCTGGCAGTTCCCTGTTGATATACTGCTGCAACATTTTTTGAATGAGTGGGTGGTGGGTTCAGCAGAATTTTGCTTGCGTGTGATATTAATGATATTGTTCCATAATTTCCACATTCAGTTGGATCATCTTTCTTGGGAATAGGCATAAATATGGATCTCTTCCAATCAGTTGGCCAGGAAGCTGTCTTCCATATTTCTTGGCATAGACAAGTGAGCGCCTCCAGCACTGCATCTGTTTGTTGAAACATCTCAGTGGATATTCCATCAATTCCTGGAGCCTTATTTTTCACCAATGCCTTCAGAGCAGCTTGGACTTCTTCCTTGAGTACCATCGGTTCCTGATCATATGCCACCTCTTGAAATGGTTGAATATCGACTAATTCTTTTTGGTATAGTGACTCTGTGTATTCCTTCCATCTTCTTTTGATGCTCCCTGCATCATTTACTATTTTCCCCATAGAATCCTTCACTATTGCAACTCGAGGCTTGAATTTTTTCTTCAGTTCTTTCAGCTTGAGAAACACCAACCTGGAAGTATAGCATGTGCAAAAAAAGGAGCCCTGGTGGTGCAGCGGTTAAGCACTTGGCTGCTAACCAAAAGGCCGGTGATTCAAGCCCACCAGCCACTCCATGGAAGAAAGATGTGTCAGTCTGCTTCTGTAAAGATTACAGCCTTGAAAATCCAAGGGGGCAGTTTTGTTCTTTCCTATAGGGTCACTATGAGTGATCACTATGAACGATCCTATAGGACCGCTGAGTCAACGGCAACAGATTTTTTTGTTTGTTTTGTTTTTAGCATATGCAAAGGTGCAGAAGCAAGGGACAGCATGGTGTTCCTGGGAGGCCATGGGTAGTTGCCCAAGCCTGGAACAGAAAGTGACCCAGTGACAGAGGTGAGAACATCATGAGAAAGGTGGGAGGAAGAATTAGAGGCCAGATGTGCAGAGCCTTCGCACCAGGTGGAGCAAAATGTGCATCAATTAAGACCCTGGCAAGAATAGACAGAAGGGACCACTGGAAGAGCAGGGTCAATGTCACTTACTAGGGATATGGACAGACCTGAGCATTTGCAACAGAAGCCAGTACCACATCCAGGCCTGAGAGAGTGGGATAAGAAAATAGTGAGACCTGGGGCTGTGAAGAGGGGTCACCCACCAGGAGATGTTGTTGTAAAGAGACCCAGCCATGACCAGAACCATGGCCCTGCAGCAGGGAGGGAGTGAGGAAGCCATACCTCCATCCTTTCTCTCCTTCCACCCTCCTGTCTCTACCCAATGCCTCTTATTGGCCAAAGTCAGCCAGAAACCAGAAGGCAAGGGAGACTTGGACGTGCAGGTCAGCTTCCGGGACACAGAGCTGGCAGAGTAGACCTGGGAGTAGAGAACAATGGAGAATAAATCATGTAAGGAGTTTGGGTTTTATCCAAAAGACAATGGGGAGCCCCTGAAGGTTTTTGGAGTCCCTGGATGGTGCAAAGTATTAATGCACTTGGCTGCTAACCAAAATGTTGGGGGTTTGAATCCATCAAAAAATCAGCCATTGAAAATTCTACAGAGCACAGTCCTACTCTGACACATATAGTGTCACCACAAATCGAAGTCAACTGGATGGCAACTGTTTTTGTGGGTTTAAAACAGGGAAATGGCACAGTCAAAGGGGCTCTTCAGCAAAGATCACTCTGATCTTTGGAAGTGAAAGGATTAGAAAGGGGCAAGACTGAACCCAGGGAGACCAGGGAGGAAGGTGTTCCTGGAAACCAGGTGGGAACTTAAAATGTGGTGGGAGAGGCAGCCTCCACATTAACAGACAGAGAAACTGTGGTCGTATTATGGGAGGCATGCTGTAACATCACCAGAGTATGGGCAGGAAAAGCTCCCATCCTGGGAGTCTAGGAAGGCTTCTTGCAGAAGGTAAGGTTTGAGTTTGTTCTTGAAGCAAAGTTAAGACAAACAGCTGTAACTGTGTTCCAGTGCAGAGAGTTTACCCAGCAAAGAGCATTGTTTATGGTGCATTGATAATTAAACGTGACCCTCCATTCGCTATGCTCCACTGGCCTCTGGTTGGAAGGACCTAGCATATGTGTGCTGTTATTTTAATGAACAGCATTTCCACACACACCCCCTCCCCGCCATACACACATCCCCCCCAAAAGTCTGTGTGGTTAAGAGTCATTACTGTGGGCGCTGACACTTTCAGCATAAAACCTCCAATGAATGCTTCTCGCAACAACTTTGCTTTCTCATCGAGACTGTTCAAATGTCAGTGGTTTTAACACTGAGCTTAACCTTTACGCATTTTCACCAGTGTTTCAGAAACACAGCCTGTGCTGGCTTTCCCGGGTGGGAATGTTTTATACACATAGTGACAAGTCAAGAATCCTGGCAGCACCATCCAACCGTCTTTGAGACATCATTCCTGTTTGCGTGCTGCAACAAGGCAGTGGTTGTCCATCATGCCCAAATGCCAAGCACATAATAGTCATTTATTTATTCACTCATTCAACACAATATTTAAAAATCGGTTGCTGATTCCATGCGTGTCAGAGTAGAACTATGCTCCATAGGGTTTTCAATGGCTCATTTTTTCAGAAGTAGATCACCAGGCCTTTCTCCTGAGGCATCTCTGGGTGAACTCCAACCTTCAGCCTTTCAGTTAGTAGCCAAGTGTGTTAACCGTTTGCACCACTCAGGGGCTCCAAGAAAATATTTACCAAAGGCCTATTATGGGACACGCAGTCATAGAGACAATGGGGTTACAAGACTGAACAAAATGAAGTGCCCTTCTTCATGGAGTTTATAGTCTAGTGCAAGAGACAGGCCTTACTAAATACACATAAGGTGATGATAAATATTGTATAAGGAGCCCTAGTGGTGCGATGGTTAAGTGCTTAGCTGCTAACCAAAAGGTCAGTGATTCAAACCCACCAGTGACTTTGAGGGAGAAAAGACCTGGCAGTCTGCTCCTGTAAAGATTTCAGCCTTGGAAACCCTGTGGGGCAGTTCTGCTCTGTCCTGTAGGGTCCCGGGGAGTTGGAATCGTCTTAATGGCACATGATAACAAAAACAACTTTCGGTGCTGGATAGAAAGATAAACCAAGGTGAGAAGAATAGAAAGCACTGGAATGGATGGCAGCCTGAGGATGGGGAGATAGCATTTTATATAAGCAGTCAGGGAAGGGTCTCAGTTGTGTTTTTGGCTTCAGAAATACCAAAGGATAATGATCACATTTGCATTTTACATGAATCTCTTTGACTGACGTGTAGAGGAAGCACTGGAGAGGGAGGCTCTTTAGAAGTCTACTGCATTTGTTTAGGTGAGAGGTGATGATGATGTGGACTAGACAGGCGGCAGTGGAGCTGAAGGGAAGTGCAGGGACCCAAGAAATAGGCAAAGAATAAAACACACCAGATTTGGGGATGGATCAGCTCTTGGAGGTGAGAGACGTCAGAGTGCCCGGCTTGTAAGTGGGGTGATGTGGTCCTACTCCAACCCACATCTTCCCCTGCATAAGGCTCCCTGGGAGAGCAACAGAGTTCAGGCAAGGAGGGGAGAGGAGCTTGATTATGACAATATTGAATCTGACCTGTTTTTAAAAATATATATTTATTTTATTTTTGATGAAAATATACAGAGCAAAACATGCACCCTTTCAACAATTTCTGTCAGTACAGTTCAGTGACAGTGGTTACATTTTTCACTTTATGTCAACAGCGTCTCTATTTCTGCTCGAATTGTTTCACCATTTTTAACTTAGATTCACGGCTCCCCTGGTCTTCTCATCAATACCGTAGATTTAGTGTGGTCAGTATGGTCTCATATATATAATCTTTTAAGATGGTACAATATTCAAGGCACATATTCCTTACTAATCGAGCTAAACTGTTGTTTAGTCTAAAGATGGAGGAACCCACAAAATTATTGACCTGAGATATTCTTTAAACCTTTAACCAAAATATCTCCTGACATGTTTTTGAGACATACCAGCTGAGGGTGAATGACTAGTTGGATATATGAGTCCAGGAAAGAAATATCCATTTGCCTTACAAATTCCAGCAGAGATCTTTAGGTCTTCAGATTTTAAGCCACTCTCTATCATCTGAAGACTTCACACATCATGATGAAGATGAAGATGATGATGGTGATGATGATGATGGACAATTCTCATTGTCAATTACTTTGTTCTAGGCCCCAAGCTTCATTATTTCACTCAATTATTACAAAAACACTGCAAAGTATATTTTATTATTATCTCATTTTATGGTTAAAAAATTGACAGCCAAGATCACGCACCTGATCTGTAGCAGAGATACTATTTAAACTGAGACAATTTGTTTCATAGAATGGGGATAGCAATCATATTTATCTTATAGGGTTACTGTAAAAATTCAGTTAAAACATTAAGAATAAGTGATAATCTATGAAACATTTATTACATTCCAGACACTGTTCTAAATTCTTTACATGGATTAACTCATTTAATTCTGACAACATTAGGAGATGAATACTATTATTGTTTTCATTTTAGAGATGAGGAAATAGAGGCACAGCAAGCTTAAATAATTTGTTTGTAGCTAGTAAGTGACATAGTCAAGATTAGAACCCAGGAAGTCTGACTCCAGAATCCATGAACTTGACCACTGTATTATACTGTCTTAGATTCATTAAGTGTTTAAGTTACTTCCTGGCACAGGCTAAGCATTCAATGCCACAGTCCAGGAAATTATAACAAATTTATATTAGGTCTTATCCAAGTACAGTGATCATCTGCAAAAGATGAGGTAGCTAAGCCCACACTGGCATTCAAGGCTAAAGTCCGAAATGTAAGAACACCTGCCACAAAGTAGATGCTCAATAAATACGTGTTAAATGACTAGATGAATGAATGAGCCCAAGAAGAGTGTAGTAAACCAATCAGAGCATAAGACCTACTTTGTCACTATCCTGCTATAGAAACCTTGGAACTGTCACTTCTCTTTTTAGGTCTCAGTTCACTCATTTGTAAAACATGTTGGTTGAACTATTAGAAAACCTAATGCCATTGACTTTATTCCAAATCATAGTGACCCTACAGGACAGAGTAGAACTGTCCCATAGAGTTTCCAAGGAGCACCTGGTGGATTTGAATGCTGACCTTTTGCTAAGCAGACGCAGCTCTTAACCACTAAGCCACCAGGGTTTCCTGAACTATTAGGGAAGGGAGAAAATGGCATACATGCTACATGCTGCCACTCCCTACTCTTGACAGACATTGCTAATCCATCACAGCTTCCACACTGTTTCCCACTAAGCTCAATCCCAATCCCATGACTCAAAGAAGCTTCTCAGCACCGTAAGCTCAGCAATTGAGACCAATCAACCAGGGTTGCCACTCAAGATGCTACCTGAGAGCAGAGCCCGAGCTACAGAGCCTTCCAGTTCTGCCATCTCATCACTCTGAAATAAAGTCCTGTATTCTTGAGAGTGTCTTGTGTACTGATCTGCTGCCTTCTAACGTCTTGCCTCATCCCTAATTCCTGAAGGGCCTGCCTTCTCTCCAGGCCCTGAGGGACAATATGAACCACATGCTGAAAAGACTACAATTTGTTTGTGCGTCTGACTGGTAACATTAAGACTGCGGTGGCGACTGGAGGCTGCATGCTGCTGTCAGCAGCATCCTTTATGGGAGTCCTTTCCACGTTTCTGAGACATTTCCAGAGTTCTCAGGAGTAATCAGCTTTTTGTGCAAGAATCCCACTCTTCCTAAATTTGTTACCTGTCAGTCTGTTCACAGCTGCTATCTACCAGTACCCAGCAAACTCAGATGAAAAGGCTATTGCTGACAGCCTCGAACACCCCCAGCAATAACTGCAGAAAAACAGGACTCTCCTATCCTCCTGGGGTTGTCTAACCCTCTCTTGCTTCCCTCTGCTTTCTCTCTGCAGCTGTGCACTGGGAGTTTCGGAAGCACTTTTACACAGCTTTGGAGCTACTTCTCACCATCTGCTTTCAAGTACTGGAACCAACAAAAATGTCTCTGAGCATCATTTTGTACTCACCCCAGCCCTCTCTCAACACTGAATCAAGACCTATCACCAACTATAATTTGGACTAGGTGATATCAATATTTATAGTACGGTTCTATATATGCAGAAAGCAAACAAGCCAAATAGGTAACAAAAATGAGGGAAGCCCTCAATGAAATGGATTGACACAATAGCCTCAACAATAGATTCAAACATGCAAATGATCATGAATATGGCACAAGATTGGGCAAAGTTTTGTTCTATGTAAGGTCGCCATGAATAAGAGCCAACTCAATAGCAACTAACAACCTAGCTGGATGCCCTCCATTAACCAGTCCCTGCCACCCTATTTGTGTTGGCCTTGAGGTGAGGTCTTGGCAGGATGAGGCTGGTCTGGAAGTCAGAGATTCCACCTTGCTGTCTACTCATTCTGAGTGACCATAGGCATGTCTCTTCACTACACTGAGCCTCAGTTTTCTTTTCTGTTAAGTGCGTCCATATAGTCCCTTTCTCCATAACCATAAGCATGAGACTCATGATGCTCTGGAGACAGGAAGCAACTACCAAAAGACATCAAGACAGAGAACAGGGTCCCTAGATCCCCCTGCCTCAGGTGAGTAGACAGCAAGGAGAAATCTCTGACTTCCAGAACTCTGAAGACGGCAGGATAAAACCAAGTTTCTCAAAGGTTCACTCTTCCTGTTAATGAGGCATTGTTATATCGGGGTGGTGAGTGGGGATGGGGTCCTTCCTGTACTCATACAGCAGACAAATGCTAACGCCAGGCTCTTCTGACGAATGAGCCCACAAAGATGACTTGCAAGCACAGAGTGATAAACTGAGGTGTAGTTTCCTGCCACAGGGCCCTCTCATAGGCCATCTCACAACAGGGCAGCACACTTCTTCGAGGCCGGAGGAGAAGGTAGAATCTCTGTTCCACTCTGCTAAGATGGAGTCTTCTATAAGGTAAGGCCATCATGGCTGTGATATTCTACCACCTTTGCCATATTCTTTTGGCTAGAAGCAAGTCAAAAGTTCCACCCATACTCAAGAGGAGGGGACTCTACAAGGGCATGACTCAATGGGGGTCACCTTAAAATTCTACCTACTATAAGTACCCCATGATCTCTTCTACACAGAAGCACCCTGACTCCTTAGCAGTCAGCATCACCTCAGTGCAGGGAGCCTGAGGGATTACCAGGTCTCAGAGGTTCTGATCTAACCTGCCTTGCACAATCTATTTGCTGTTGAGAATCAATACATTTCTGCAAACATTTCTTGACAATGAATTATGTACACGTAGTATTGAGAAGTTTTAAATTATAGTAATCATCATAGTAGAAAGGGTTTTGACCTGCCCTCTTATTCGACTGTTAGAGCAATAGGCAGGGAAAGTATTGTTATTCTGTATTTCACATGAGGAAAGTTAAATGACATAGTCAAGATCACATAGCTAGTAAGTGGCAGAATTGAGACCTGAACCCACATCCTAGGCCTTTGTCTCCAGGACTGCATGTCTGGCTGGAAAAGTATAATAGGTTTTTTTGTTTTTTGTTTTAAGACAATGGACTATGGACTTAAAGCCACATGGACAATGTGGTTTAAAAGGATTTTGCAGAAAGTTGGTCTGGCCCACGATGATTTCATAGAAAAGGTGGACATGAGTTAGATCCTGAAGTGCAGGATTCATGTACTTGATGGAGTGGGTGAAAAGATGGGCTTTCCAAGTGGAAGGCACAGAGTGAATAAAGAGGGAAGGTAGAAGTTATGACAGTTTTCAGGGAGCCAGAGGAAACGCACTCAGCTGGAGAAAGACTTCTTATAGGAAAGACGTGGACGAAAAGACTGGAAAGGCATTTGAAATACCAGAAGCCTCTTTGAGGACTTAAAAATTGCCTTGCCAATGAACCCCGCAGCCTTTCTCTAATCAAACCAGCAGCTTGCAGACCCGATCAAGTCTGAGTCACCTGGGGCAGTATGCTGGTGTAACCCTAGCTCCCCCTTTCCTGTTGACACATGGATACTCAACTCACCTGGAAAGGCAGCAGAGTGGAAAGGGCTGGGCAGACCTGGGTCCACTTACCACTTTCTAGGCAGGTGGCTTTGAGCTCTCTGAGCTTCAGTTTCTACCTCCACAAAATGAAGATAAAAACATCTGCCTTGCAGACTTGTTGAGTAAAAAAAAAGAGAGAGGGAGAGAAAGATAATATATGCAAAGTGCCTAGCTCAGCACATTCACTAAACAAAGTCTATTGCTATGAAGTTTATCAATCTATCAGTTGTAATGGAGCGAACTGAGTTTCTAGAGTTCCCTCATGAGTAACTCCCTGTGTTCATTTCACATACTCTATAGGTCTTTTTCTCCATCATATACCCCTCGAAATCTGCTCCTTGCTTTCCCTTCATTTAAAAGACAGGTAACTGATATTTTAAAAATTGTCTTCTTTTAACATTTAGTCATTTGAGACAAAAACAAAAATAAGTTCACAAGCAGTTTAGCATAGAAGTTAGTGCCTTAGGGACTGGAGAATAGTTCTCTAGCAGGGGACATCTGTCGAGCCTGGAGACATTTTCAGTTGTACAAGAAACAGGACATTATTGCCATCTAATCAGTACAGAAGGAGCCCTGGTGGTGCAACAGTTAAGCACTCAGCTGCTAACTAAAAGGTTGGAGGTTTGAATCTAACCAACAGCTCCATGGGAGAAAGGCCTGGCAATCTGCTCCCATAAAGATCACAACCTAGAAAATCTTACGGGGTAGTTCTACTCTGTCACATGGGGGCACTATGAGTCGAAGTCGAGTCGACGGCACCCGACAACAACAGCAACAATCAGTAGAGGTCCGGGATGCTGCTAAAAATCCTACAGTACACAGGGCAGCCCTTCACAGAAGAGAATTATCCAGCTCAAAATGTCGGTAGTGCCAAGTTTGAGAAACCCTAGATGAGAGATTAGGAGACCTCTGTCCGAGTCTCAGCTCTGCCTTGAGTAGACTCTGTAAGTAATCATTTAACTTACCTGGCTTTGGTTTCTTTATGTGTAAAATGAAGAATTTGGCTTAGATCAGCAGAACCCAAACTCCAGTCCTGGACCAGTGGCTGTTCATAACGAGGTTTACATCTGCCTTCAACGCTGTGAAATAAAAAATAAACAAGTTGTAGTAAACTTTTCATAAAGCTAAGTGTATTCACTTTGAAATGCTGTTCTTTATGCCAGTATTACAGCTTGCTTTGTTGAGAAGGAATGTTCAATGCCCTTTCTTTTACAAACCACTGATATAGTTAACTTGGAAAACATAAAAATATTCTTGGCAAAATAAAAATTACAAGTTCCATGTCAGTCCCACAAACTTTTAACATTTTATTTGTCAGTTAAATCCAAATTTCTAGGAACTATTAGCATGTATGATCTCAAAGATCTAGCTTCAACAAACTGTGATTCTGTAACAGTGAAAAGAAATTGCTATAAAGTTGCAGCTTCGTAAAGTATTTCTTTGTCCTGAAAATAGACTGTATTAACCAGGGTTCATTCAGGAGAACAGAAGCTACTCTATGTACTGCACATATTGGAATTAGGGGATTATTCAAAAATCAGGATAAGCAGAGACTACAGGGCAGAGGGGCCACCACTGAAAGTCATGGGAGCCAGTACTGAAGTCCTCAGCCGGAAGCACCAAAGTAAGTGGTTCTAAAAAATTTGTCAAGGAAGCCTCTGTGAGTTTCACCTTCGTGCACGCATCTCCTACAACTGCCTCCAGAGAATCTGACTTCTCCAGTTCTTCAACCTTCCAAATCTCGAGGGAGTGTTTCTCACTAGCACACTGTAACTCGGAGTCATGTGGGAAAGGCACCACCATTTTTGCTGCCGAGTCGATTCCAACTCATGGCAACCCCATGCATGTCAGAGTAGAGCTGTGTTCCACAGGGTTTTCAATGGCTGACTTCTCAGAAGTAAATAGCCAGGCCTTTCTTCCAAGGCATGTCTTTGTGGACTCCAACCTCTAGCCTTTTGGTTAGCTGCTGAGGTTGTTAACCATTTGCATCACTCAAGGGTTTCCTGGGGAAGGTGGTTCTGGGATATGTAGTCCCTGGTTTCTCCTCTGTAACGCAATGGAGACCTTAGAAAGTGGAGCAAGGTTGTCAGGTTGATCAAAATCCAACACACATAGTGTACAGACCCAGTTACCATCCCATGCCTCTACACACACCCTACTGCCCCATTGCTACCTAGACACTCAGAATAAACCAAGCCAAAACTTGGGTGACTTGCCTCTGAATTACTTCTACTGCAGAGAAGAGGAATTTGAACGAAGGGGGCTACAATGAGTTAAATAAATCAACATTGTTTTCAAAAATGTCTGATTCTTGAAATAACTCCTGGCCTGATTTGCAAAGATTGTTGGGATGCTCTTTGGAGTTTGCAATTTCCCATTAGCATTTTGTAAGCCAACAAGTCTCTGTGATTCAAATCCTGTGACCATAACGCTCAGCTATAAAACATTGTTCTGCTGATGCAGTAATTGCCTGACATGGCTACCTGGTTCGAACTCGTGCTTAGTATGCAAATCTGCCTCAAGAATGCATTTGACAATCACTTTTCTGTCCACAGAAAGTGCCCCTTGAAAGAAAATGTATTCCAAAATCGACTTTCTATTTTTTGCTTTTAAAACTAAAGCTTGCAAGTCCAGTGGTAGCTGAGAGCAACAACATATGCTTATAATTATGATTACCATCAGGGAATTCAACCTTACTGAGAGAAAGAAAGGAGGCCTTCCAAGGGGGAGCCAGAAAGCTCTCTGAAAAATAACAGATGAAACAAGACCGACTGGGTTGGCTATTCCTTGGAAATGGGGAAAACTCAGTTGTGGAAAACAGTGCTGGGCTCACTCCAGACTCTAAAAGAAAGATGGCGTGGGCAGAACAAGAAGTGCTGACAAACAGAATCAGGCTTTGAGGACTGGCTTTCTACAGGGGGCTGAAGGAGCCCTCACAAAGGACCAGCCATGTCCCTAGCATCTGCCCCAGTCTGCACCTTTAACCTGACTGACCACTTACCCCAGCTGCATGTGACCAGTGACCTAGGGCTCTGCTCTTGTGGAGGGCGTCAGGTCCTCTCACTTCTCTCCTACTCTCGTTACCCATCAGACTCAAGGAGGCTGCTTCCCGCTTGAGTTTGAGTCCCACAACTCTGATGCTATGTGAGCTTAGGCAGGTGCTGCGACTTCCCTGACATTCAGCCTTTAAAACAAGAATGACAGTGTTTACCTCACAGAACCACTGTTGTTAAGTCAGAGCCCTCACTCATGGCAACCCCATGCGCATAGAACAAAACACTGCCCGGTCTTGCACCATTCCCGTGATGTGTTATGGATCGAACTATTGTAATTCATAGGGTTTTCATTGGCTGATTTTTGGAAGCAGATCACTAGGACTTCCTTCCTAGTCTGTCTTAGTCTGGAAGCTCTGCTGTCAGTGCATCATAGCAACACACAAGCCCCCACTGACAGATGGGTGGTGGCTGCATATGAGATGCGTTGACTGGGAATCAAACCCAGGTCTGCCACAGGGAAAGCGAGAATTCTACCACTGAACCACCACCGCCCCGTTACAGGACCATTATATAAGACAATAATGTAAATAAAGTGATACCTTATGCCCACTGGCCGCTCAATAAACAGAGACCACTGTTACTGGCCCTTTCGTAGTTTACTCTTGAACTTCTTGACTTTGTCTACTATTTATGGCTCCATGGTTCTGTTACCTATTTACTGATTAATTTATCTGATATTTATTGGATGCCTACTATGTGCCAGGCACACTGGAGTCACAATGGTACTGAGAACATATATGGTTCCTGTTCTCTTGGAGCTCTCTAGTCTAGTAGGAAAAATAGATGAATTAATAGGAAGTTGCAATAAATGGATGAGGGAGGACAGGATGCTAGAGAAACATCTAAGAGGGACATTTTACCCAGACTTGGAGACTGGGGCAGGGAGGGGTGCTTTTGGAGGAGGTGACTTCTGAGTTACACCTGAATCATGAGTCAGAACAAGACAGACCCAGAGAAGTTTGGAAGGGTAGAGAGAAGAGAGGAGGGATACAGCTTCAGACCACAAGGGGTGGAAAGGCCCCCAGTGAGTGACAGCATGCTGCACTTATCAACTGGAACGTGTTCCCTATGGCTGAGTAGGGCAACGGAGGCCCAGAGAGGACAGTGGCCAGCTGATGGGTCACGTGACCAACTAATTGACAAATGGGGTTAAGTGTTCCTCCACTTTCCCAAGTCTACATGGCTTCTTACACCCTTTGATTTGTCTAGGTGCCTCTCTTCTTCCTGCTGCTCTGTTTTTGTATTCTTGTCATGAATTTGGCAGAATCTCACTGTGACTTTGGGCAAGTTACTTTATTGTCTGAGTCTACGTTTCTTCGGCTATCAACTACTACCATATTTGTGAAAGTATTCTGAAAAACACAAAGGGAGTGACCCCATAGCAAATGGGACCAGAGTCAGTAATGGATGGAGAGAGACAGAGAGGGAGGAAGGATGGAGGCAAAAAATCTTCTGGCCGTGGGTAGATGGACCATGGAATCCACTGCCTGGCTGATTATGACCAAAGTTCAAAAAGATTTTCAACTATTACCACAGGCCTTGTCACTGCCCAGAATCACTTCAATTAATTCCTATATTCTGTGAGAGACAGTAGGGTCTAGTGTCTTTTTGACTAGAACAACTGAGGCTGAAACCCCTTCCACGGAAAACCAAGGTCGAGTTACATAACATCTATGACGCTTTCTCATATGTATGAGATGATAGACTTACGTCACTATGTTGTTCAGAAGATTTAAATTAAATGTAATACATATGTAAAATGTTCAACCCATAGTAAACACTATATAAATTTAATTCAATTGTTTTTTGTCCTTACAGCAGGCGAACAAAACAAAATTACTGAACAACATAATGTCATTCTTCATGTCAATTCTAAATTCCGGATTGCCTGGAATTTTCCTGGTTTTAACACTGAAAGCCCTGTTTCCTGGGAAACCCTTCACCCCCAGTATTAAGACAGAAAATTGCCCATTTTAAGAACCATTCAATCGCAGGCAAATCAGGATAGCTGGTCAACCTCTGTAGTCTCAGAGTGGGATTTTCGGCAGAGAGGTGTGGTTGAGGCATGGCCTCCCATATAGTAAGGATCAAGAACTAGATGAAATCCTGACATTGGATAGCCAATCTGTCTCAAATGACCATCCAGCTGCTATGTGGGGTTCAACTGATTTCTATTAAAACAATGCTTAAAATAAATACTCTGGAAACAAACATCTCTCTGAGCTGGCAATTTGGATGCTTTAACCTTCAAAATTTTTATTATGTTTCAACTTTCTAGGCACATTACCAAAATAGTACCACTTGGACTTAAATATGATATTCTGGCTCGAAGGGAAACGTGTTGATTTAAAGTTATAAAAAATTGAAAGCAGATTTATAGTATAAGGGACTCACAGATACAACCAGGGTTCCCAGCTTGTTAAAAGGGATATGCCAATGTTTTTTGAGGATGGGAGTGGGTGCTGATTGCCAATTATTTTTTTTATTAATTTCTTAAAACAACATTTAGTAGGAAAATTTATTGGGCAATCACTACATACCAAGCCCTGTGATAAGTACTCTGTAGTCAGCATTTCATTTAATCTTCATAAATTTACAAGTTTCACTGTTATTTACTGTTGAGGCAAGAAAGGCTTAGAGTAACTAGCCTACAGTTGCATAGAAGTAAAGCTGGAATTAGAATCAAGTTCTGTCTGACCCAACAGACCAAGTTCTTAACCACTGTACAGTGCAGCTACCAGTTGTCTGGAATTTTTACAAAACTCTAGGCACACAAAGATGAAAAAGCCATGGTCCATATATCCGTCAGGAGCCTGTCAGGAACTAGATGGCCTACTCATACTTGTTAACGAAGAAGAGTTTGAGGAAGGGAGTATTTCTGTAAGTGTAGCAATAGCATAGGGTGGTGTAGTACCCTGGTGTGATTGATAAGGTTGTATGTCAACTTGGCTGGGCCCTGATTCTCAGTGGTTGGCAGTTATGTAGTGGTGTAGTTTGGCATTATGTACTGATATAGTTATCCTCCATTTTGTGATATAATGTAATCACCTCCAAGATGTGACATGATGTGATCAGCCAATCGATTGTAAGGGCAGTTTCCTCAGCGGTGTGGTCTGCAGGTAATATATATGGATGTTCTGACAAAGCACAATGGCTTTTGCTTGCTCTGGATCCTGCATCTGGCTTATCATCATCCAACCTCCAGTTCTTTGTACTTCAGCCAGTGGACTGCCATATTGCCTGCTGACCTTGGAATCTGTTGGCCTCTGTAGCCTGTGAGCCAGCAGCCTACCATCTAACTTGCCAGTCTTGGGTTCATCAGCCCCTATAATTACATGAGTCAGGAGAAACCTCCAGTCTGATGCTTGACCCAAAGACTTGGGAGTTGCCAGCCTCTACAACTGTGTGAGGCATTTCCTTGAGATAAATCTGTCTCTGTCTCTCCCTCTTTCTCTATAGATATGTACATACAGATGCTTCACCGGTTTTGCTTCTCTAGAGAACACAGCCTAAGACATTTGGTAACGAGAGTGGTTCTAGAGAAACACAATTGTAAGGATAAGTTTTCTAAATTGGTTCTCAAGTCTGGTTAGTCTTAAAGATGTTGACTCCACTTCCAGTAGTAAAGAGGGCACTGCTAATCCATGGCGTGAGATGACAATAGAAATATGCAAAATATCACCACCAAAAATCAAGTATTGGTGAGAGGTGAGGCTCTGGGTGATTGTCATGGGTTGAATTGTGTCCCCCAGAAATATGTGTCAACTTGGTTAGGCCATGATTCCCAGTATTGTGTGGTTGTCCTCCATTTTGTGATTGTAATTTTGTTAAAGGGGATTAGGGTGGGATTGTAACACCCTTACTAAGTTTGCATCCCTGATTCAAAGTAAAGGGAGCTTCCCTGGGGTGTGGTCTGTACCACTTTTTATCTTACAAGAGATAAAAGGAAAGGAGAGGAAAGGAAAGGAGAGGAGAGGAGAGGAGAGGGGAGGGGAGGGGAGGGGAGGGGAGGGGAGGGGAGGGGAGGGGAGGAGAGGAGAGGGGAGGGGAGGAGAGGAGAGGAGAGGAGAGGAGAGGGGAGGAGAGGAGAGGAGAGGAGAGGAGAGGAGAGGAGAGGAGAGGAGAGGAGAGGAGAGGAGAGGGGAGGGGAGGGGAGGGGAGGGGAGGAGAGGAGAGGAGAGGAGAGGAGAGGAGAGGAGAGGAGAGGAGAGGAGAGGAGAGGAGAGGAGAGGAGAGGAGAGGAGAGGAGAGGAGAGGAGAGGAGAGGAGAGGAGAGGAGAGGAGAGGAGAGGAGAGGAAAGGAAAGCAAGCACAGAGCGGGGACCTCATACCACCATGAAAAAGCACCAGGAGCAGAGCACATCCTTTGGACCCAGGGTTCCTGCACAGAGAAGCTCCTAGTCCAGGGGAAGATTGACCAGAAAGATCCTCCAGAGGTGGCAGAGAGAGGAAGCCTTCCCCTGGAGCTAACGCACTGAATTTGGACTTTTAGCCTACTTTACTGTGAAGAAATAAATTTCTCTTTGTTAAAGCCATCCACTTGTGGTATTTCTGTTATAGCAGCACTAGATGACTAATACAGTGATTGCATGTTGGATACTTTTCTACAATTTTGTCAGTGTGATAAGTATGAGGAGGCTGGTTGATTGGTCCTACTTTTGCTAGACAAAGTGGTAAAAGAAAGAAATGTGCTCAGGGCTTAGGAATCACAGCTCAAGCACTGCATAAAAGACCTCAAAGTCATCATTTTTACCCTTAATGAAAGCCTCGTTTCCTGTAGTAACAGAGCTGATATTGCCAAAAACCAAACCCAGAGTAACCTTATCATAACAGTGGCTAAATGACAACACCAATTGAATTGGCAACACCAAATCGTGTCTGAAGTTAAAGGAAAGACATTGACAAGGAAGAAATAGGATCTTGAAACTTAAGATGGGGACATATGGGCAGATAATCAGGAAGGTGATGACACTGAGCCCATAAATTCAGTTGAATCACTCCTGCCAACAGAATCAGCCCTGTCACTTCCATCTTAAGAGATTGCTCCATCTTTGTCTGCTAGGCCACCCTTACCAGTAAAACAATTAGCCCTTTCACCCACATCTGCTGAGATTAACCCAGCTGTATTTGAAGAGCCATTGTCTGAGGTATCGCCTGAGACAGCATCTGAGTCATTGTTTATGGCATAGTCTGAGGCAAATACCTTATAAGACATTGCTGAATGTTCTCAGAACACATTCCCACCATTCATTTTTGCTTCTAGGCCTGTAACTAGACTTAAGTCCCAGCCAGCTCTAAGAGTGTGACCCAGGAGAAGTTATGCTATACTCCAAAAGAACTGCTTGACTTTTCTAATATGTACAAACAGAAACAAAGGGAATGTATGTGGGAATGACTATGAAGGGTGTAGGATAATTGTGCAAGGAACATAAAGTTGGATCGGTCTGAGTTTATTGATATGAAGCACAGATTCCTCAAGTTTTCTGCTCAAGGGATTAGGAAAGGATTTATTAGTTTATTAGGTTGGGCCACAGAAGCATGGATTACACGGTGGCCTACACAAATCAAGTTGAAGTACCCAGACCTGCCTTGGTATACTGTAGGAGAAGGTATTCAGATGCATACAGAAACTGGTATGTTAGCATGGATTTATCAGGTTAGACTCACAGACTTGCTCATGGAGTGCCCAAAGGACACATCTTTTACCACAATGGTGAGGAACAAATTTGTCAAGGGAGCCACAGTATTCTTGATGACTGCTGTGATTGCTATTCTATGCAAGTCCAATTTGACAGTGGGAAACTGCCTTAATTGAATTAAGACACCTAACTATGATGAGGCTGATTGGACCCCATGGTGGTAGGGGCCAAGGCCCAAGTGGTGGCACTCAATCAACAACAACAAGGTAGGCACGGTTATCGTAATGGACAGTGGAGTCAAAGCAGTAATCAACATATTTTCTGACTCATATGGACTTATGGCATTGGCTACTTAGTCATGGTGTGAATAGGGGTGAAAGAGATGGGAAATCTCATAAATATTTACTTGATCTGTACAAGTGGAAGAATTCTAGGCCAAGAGAATGGCAGTCTAACTCAAAGCACTAGAATAGAGATCTCAAACAATTCCCTGACTTGAGCCAATTTACAGACCCATAACCCCTTGAATGAAGGAGAGGCTGGGTCCCCTTGAGGAAGGACCCCACTACACTGCAAATTTTTTTATTGTTGATCTTTCTCCCAGCCTTCCCCAAATGAAAGTACAGCCTTTTAGCAGAGTAACTGTTCACTGCGGAAAAGGAAAAAATCAGACTTTTGGGGGATTACTGGATACTGGCTCTGAACTGATACTAATTCCAGGAGACCTGAAACATCATTGTGGCCCACCAGTCAGAGTGGGGATATATGGAGTTCAGGTTACTAACAGAGTCTCATAGCTCTGATTGGACTCACAGTGGGACCCCGAACCCATCCTTTAGCAATTTCCCCAGTTCCAGAAGGCATAATTGGGATAGATATACCCAACAATTGGCAGAACCCCCACATTGGACTCTTGACAAGTGGACTAAGTGCTATTATGGTAGGAAAAGTCAAGTGCAAGCTATTAGAATCACCCCTACCCAGAAAAATAGTAAAACAAAAGCAATACTGCATTCCTGGAGGGATTTCAGAGAATACTACCACCATCAAGGACTTAAAGGATGCAGGGATGGTGATTCCCACCACATCCCCAGTCAACTAGCTTATTTTGCCTGTGCAAAAACAGATGGATCTTGGAGAATGACAGTAGATTATCATACACTTAACCAGATAGTGGGAAACCCTGGTGGCGTAGTGGTTAAGAGCTATGGCTGCTAACGGAAAGGTTGGCAGTTTGAATCCACCAGGGGCTCCTTGGAAACTCTATGGGGCAGTTCTACTCTGTCCTGTAGGGTTGCTATGAGTCAGAATCTACTTGATGGCAATGGGTTGGGTTTGGTTTTGGTTTCACCAGATAGTGACTCCAATTGCAGCTGCTATTCTAGATATGGTTTCTTTGCTTGAGCAAATTAACGTATCTCCTGATACCTGGTATGCAGATATTGATCTGGTCAATGCCATTCTCCTGATTCCAGTTTCAAAGGAACACCAGAAGCAGTTTTCCCTCAGCTGGTAAGACCATGAATATACCTTCACTGTCCTGCCCCAGAGGTATATCAATTTTCATTTTTATGTAATGATTTAGTCCACAAGGACCTTGATCCTCTTTCCTTCCTCAAGACATCACAGTGGTCCATTACATTGATGACATTATGCTCGTTGGACCCAGTAGGAAGGAAGTGTCAATGATTCTGGGCTTATTGGTAAAATATTGCATACTACAAAAACCCAGTGCATGCTAGAGGATGGGAAATTAATCCTACAAAAATTCAGCTGCCTTCTACCTCAGTGAAATTTCTAGGGATCCGCTGACGTGGGGTATGTGGAGATATTCTTTCTAAAGTGAAGGATAAATTATTGCATCTAGCCCTTGCCACAACTCAAAAGGAGGCACAATGTCTGGTGAGTCTATTTGGATTTTGGAGGCAACGTATCCCTCATTTAGGTGCGCTACTCTGGCCTATTTATCAAGTGATTCAAAAAGTTGCTTAACGTGTTGCAAGGGAAGGCTCTGCAACACGTTAAGGCCACTATGCAAGCCGCTCTGCCACTTGGGCAATATGATTCAACTGATCCAATGGTATTTGAAGTGTCAGTGGCAGAGAAAGATGCTGCTTGAAGCTTTGACAGGCTCCTACTGGTGAATCACAGTGCAGACCCTAAGGATTTTGGTGCAAAGCCCTGCCATCCTTTGCTTATAACTACACTCCTTTTGAGAAACAGCTTTTGTCTTGTTCCAGGGCATTAGTAAAGACTGACTGATAACCATGGACCACCAAGTCACCATGTACTCTGAGGTGCCCATTATGAACTGGGTGTTGTCTGACCCATAGGGCCATAAAGCCAGACATACGTGGCAGCACTACATCATTAAGTGGAATAGGTATAGACAAAATTGAACCTGAGCAGGACCTGAAGGCATAAGTAGGTTGCATAAGGAAGTGGCCCAAATTCCCATGGTCGCTACTCATGCCACGTTACCTGCCCTCGCCTAGTCTGTACCTATGGCCTCATGAGGCGTTCATTCTGATCAATTGACTGAGGAAGAGAAAACTCCTGCTTGGTTTACAGATACTTCTGTGTGATATGCAGGCACCACTTGAAAGTGGACAGTGTCAGCACTACAACCCTTTTCTGGGACATCATTGAAGGAGAGTGGTGAAAGGAAATCCTCCCAAAGGGCAGAACTTTGAGCAGTGCATCTGGTTGTTCACTAGGCTTGGAAGGAGAAATGACCAGATATGCGATTATATACTAATTCGTGGGCTGTGGTCAATGGGTTGGCTGGATGGTCAGGGACTTGGAAGGATCATGATTGGATAAAGGAGACAAGGAGGTGTGGGGAAGAGGTATTTGGATAGATCTCTCTGAATGGCCAAAGAAGTAAAGATATATGTGTCTCATGTGAATGCTCACGAAAGGGTGGCCTTAGTAGGGGAGGATTTTAATAACCAAGTGGATTAGATGATGCCTTCTGTGGAAACCAGTCATCCTCTTTCCCCAGCCACTCCAGTCATTGCCCAGTGGGCTTATGAACAAAGTGGCCATGGTGACAGCTATGGAAGTTATGTATAGGCTCAGCAACATGGACTTCTATTCACCAAGGCCGACTTGGCTACAATCACTGCCAACTGCCCAATCTGCCAGCAACAGAGACTAACACTGAGTCCCCAATATGGCACTATTCCTTCAGGTGATCAGCCAGCAACCTGGGGGCAGGTTGATTACATTGGACTGCTTCCTTCATGGAAAAGGCAGCTATTTGTTCTTACTGAAATAGACACTCTGCATATGAATTTACCTTCCCTACATGCAATGCTTTTGCCAAAACTACCATCCGTGGACTCACAGAATGCCTTATCCACTGCCATGGAACCCCACACAACATCACCTCAGATCAAGGGACTCACTTCACAACAAAATAAGTGCAGCAATAGGCCTATGTTCTTGGAATCCACTGTTTTTACCAGGTTCCCTGGAAGTGCTGATGACACAGTTGTTAATAGCCCAGCTGCTAACCAAAAGGTTAGCAGTTCAAATCCACAAGCCACTCCTTGGAAACTCTATGGGGCACTTCTACTCTGCCCTGTAGGGTTTCTATGAGTCAGAATGGAGTCGATGGCAGTGGATTTCATTTGGGTACCATGTTCTCCATCATTCCAAAGCAGCTGGTTTGACAGAATGATGGAATGGCCTTCTAAAGACACAATTATGGCATCAGCTAGGTGGCAATACCTTGCAGGGTTGGGGCAAGGTTCTCCAAGAGGCTGTATATGCTCTAAACCAATATCCAGTATAAAGTGCTATTTCTCTCATAGCCAGGATTCATGGGTCCAGGAATCAAGCAGTGGAAATGGGAGAGGCACCACTCACTATCACCCCTAGTGATCCACTTACAAAATTTTTGCTTCCTGGTCCCATAACCTTATGTTCTGCTGGTCTGGAGGTCTTAGTTCCAAAAGGAGGAATGATCCTACCAGGAGAAACAACAATGATTCCATTGAACTGGAAGTTAAGAATGCCATCTGGTTACTTTGGGCTCCTTATACCTCTGGATCAAAAGGCAAAGAAAAGACTTACAGCATTCGCTGATGTGATTGATCCTGATTATCAAGGGGAAATTGTATTGATTTTACATAATGGTACATAAGAGTATGTATGGAATACAGGAGATCTCTTAGGGCATCTCTTAATACTACCATGCCCTGTGATTAAAGTCAATGGAAAACCACAGCAAACCAATTCCAACATGATTACTAATGGCCCGGAACCTTCAGGAAAGAAAGTATGGGTCACCCCACCAGGCAAAGAACCATGACCAGTTTTGGTGCTTGCTGAGGGCAAAGGGGATACCGAATGGGTGGTGGAAGAAGGTAGTTCTAAACACCAGTTACAGCCACATGACCAGTTGCAGAAATGAGGACCATAATTATTATGAATATTTCCGCTTTGTATGTATACACCAAATATTTTTGTTTTCTTCACTTATAAAACATGAGAGGTAAATGGAGCTAGTGTGTTTCGGGTGTATGCATGTTAGTTGTATTGTGTTAGGTGCAAGCATGACTTAGTAATTGTCTTTATTTGGAGATTGTGTATGGTTTAAGGAGATGTATACAGGTGCCAAGTTGACAAGGGGTGGACTGTGATGGTTAAGGTTGTGTGCCAACTTGGCTGAGCTGTAATTTTCAGTGGTTTGGCAGTTACATAATGATATAGATTGGCAGTTATATAGAGATGTAGTTTGGGACATCATTAATATTGTAGCCATCCTCCAATCTGTGATGTAATATAATCACCTCCATGATGTGAAACCCATGGAAACCCTGGTGGCGTAGTGGTTAAGTGCTACATCTGCTAACCAAAGTGTTGGCAGTTCGAATCCGCCAGGCGCTCCTTGGAAACTCTGTGGGGCAGTTCTACTCTGTCCTATAGGGTCGCTATGAGTCAGAATTGACTTGACGGCACTGGGTTGGTTTGTTTGGTTTTGTTTTTTTGATGTGATCTGATGTAATCAGCCAATCAATTGTAAGGGGATGTGATCTGATGTAATCAGCCAATCAATTGTAAGGGGAGTTTCCTCAGGGGTGTGACCTGCATCCAATATATGTGGATATTCTGGCAAATCTCACTGGCCTTTGCTCTCTCTGGATCCTGCACCTGGCTCATCATCACCTGACCTCTTGAGCCAGCGTCCTGCCATCTAACCTGATAATCTTGGGTTCATAAGCTCCTGCAGCTACGTAATTCACAAGAACACTCCAGCCTGAACCACAGACTTGGGACTTACCAACCTCTACAACCACGTGAGCCATTTCCTTGAGATAAATTTCTCTCTTGCTCTCTGCCTTTGTACATACACACTTCACTGGTTTTGCTTCTCTAGAGAACCCAGCCCAAGACACCTGGTGTTAGAAAAAAAAGGGAGCTGTTACCACCCGTATGTCTGAATGGACAAAGGGAGACAGTAGCTATAGCTCTTGGGGAGGAGTTGCAGCCTCTGGTAGAGGGATGCTAATAAAGCCAACACACAACCTGATTGCAGGGGAGGGAGAGCTGCGATAATAATGCTGACCTCACCCTTTTCCCTCACTCAGACTTTGCCAGAGTCTCCCATTGGCTGAAACCACCTGTAAGCAAGTAAGTTCACTTTTGCAGCCCATACAGTCAGCCTCCGGAACACAGATCAGAATGAGAAAGTGTGGATTGTAGATCTGGAGGAATGGTAGAGAGTATGATGCATGCTCTGCTCTTCAGAAGCTCATAGTATAAAAGGGCAAATATGTATACATCTAATTGCAACCCATAGATTGTTGTTTATAGGTGCCATTGAGTCAGTTATGACTCATAGTGACTGTCATGGATTGAATAGTGTCCCCAAAAAATATCTGTCAACTTGGCTAGGTCATGATTCGCTTGTCTACCATTTTATCTTCTGATGTGATTTCCCTGTGTGTTGTAAATCCTATCACTATGATGTAATAAGATGGATTAGTGGCAGTTATACTGATGGAATCTACATTAGATAGTAAACCCATTGCCTTTGAGTCAACATAGTGTCTTAAGCCAACCTCTTTTGAGATATAAAAGAGAAAAGCCAGCAGAGAAAAATGGGAGCCTCATACCACCAAGAAAGCAGCACCAGGAGCAAAGCGTGTCGTTTGGACCAGAGGTTCCTGCGCTGAGACGCTCCCAGAGCAAGGGAAGACTGATGCATCACAAGGACCTTCCTTCAGAGCCGACAGAGAGAGAAAGCCTTCCCCTGAAGCAGACACCCTGAATTCAGACTTCTAGCCTACTGGATGGTGAAAGAATAAACTTCTCTTTGTTAAAGCTATCCACTTGTGGTATTTCTGTTATAGCAGCACTAGATGACCAAGACAGTGACCTTATGTACAACAGAACAAAACATCACTGAGTCATGTGCCATCCTCACAATAGTATATATGTTGAGCCCATTGTTGCAGCCACTGGGTCAATCCATCTCACTGAGGGCCTTACTCTTTTTCACTGATTATCTACTTTACCAAGTCTGATGTCTTCCTCCAGGGATTGGTTCCCCCTGATAACATGTCCAAAGTAGGTGAGACAAAGTCTCGCCATCCTTGCTTCTAAGGAGCATTTTGGCTGAACTTCTTCAAAGACAGATTTGCTCAATCTTTTGGTAGTCCATGGCATATTCAATATTCTTCTTCTTCACCATAATTCAAATGAGTTAATTCTTCTTCAGTCTCCCTTATTCATTGTCCAGCTTTCACATGCATATGAGGTGATTGAAAAGGCCATGGCTTGGGTTAGATGCACCCTAGTCATCAAAGTGACATTTTTGCTTTCTAATATTTCAAAGAGTTCTTTTGCAGCTGATTTGCCCAAGGAATGGATACCTTTGTTAACAGGACAAGAGATAAAAAAGAGAGATCAGGTGCAGCAGAAGTATCAAAGGGCTAATCAGCTAAGAGAAACACTTGCATCTTTTCAAGGATGAGTAGATCACTATTTGGGCAAGAGAAAGATGGAAATGCTAAAAGACTTTTCTGAATTGGCAAAGATATGTAGGCATGAAACAGTATAACCAAAACCAAACCCATTGCCGTAGAGTCAATTCCGACTCCTAGTGACCTTGTAGACAGCTGTGTACAGCTAATCAGGTTTAGTGCCTTCTCCACAGGGAGAAGCAGCTAGTTGTGAAGTTAGGCTAAGGTCAGCTCATGGAGAGGCCCTCAGGTGAGTGGCTTAAATAAAGAACATTTTGTTCCCCCTAAGGCAATAATTTTACTATAAAATTTCTATTTAAGAAAACTCCTAACAGTTTGGAAGATAAAAAAAGATAGATTACAGAAATACAAATTGGAGGCAGCAGACTGTTAGAAGACTACTGCAATGGTTCAGGCAAGAAGGAAGGAAGATACAGTGTAGGAAAAGGGGGTCTGATAAGACTCACTGATTGCAGAAGAAGGTGCAAAACATGTGAAAATTACTTGCATGAAGTGGATCACTGCTTAGAGCTTTAGGCGATAAGCAGCACTTAGATATTTCCATATTAGGCATTTGAAAAGAGAAATTTTTTTTCCAAAACATCATCCCAGAAGTTATTCTTTTCATATCTCCCAAGAGAAATGTCTTAAAGAGAGACTCTCTCTCTCTCTTTTTTTTTTTTTAAGTAATTCAAATGTTTAATAATATTTTGGTGGAGTTAGAAGTTTATGAAATATATTTGTGACCTTGAAAACATCAAAAGAAGATGAAAAAAATACACAGAATCGCTGTACCAAAAAGAACTGGTTGGCGTTCAACCATTTTAGGAGGTAGAACTTGATAAGAATCAATGGTATCGAAGGAAGTTCATGGTGCACTGAAGGCATTGTCAAATAACAAGCCTCCAGGAATTGATGGAATAACAATTGAGATACCTCAACAAACAGGTGCAACTCTGGAAGTGCTCACTCATCTGTGTCAAGAAATTTGGAAGAAACCTACCTGGCCATCTGACTGGAGGAGTTACATATTTGTGCCCATTCCAAAGAAAGTTGAGCAAAAGGAATGCAGAAATTATTGAACAATACCATGTGCCTACAAAATTTTGCTGAAGATAATTCAAAACAACTATAGCCATACATGAACAGAGAACTGCCAGAAGTTCAAGCCAGATTCAGAAGATGAAATGAAATGAGGGATATTATCACTAATGTCAGATGTATCTTGGCCAAAGGAAGAGAATGCCAGAAAGATGTTTACCTGTGTTATTATTGTGAACCCAGCAGGCGCTCCTTGGGAACTCTATGGGGCAGTTCTAATCTGTCCTGTAGGGTCACTATGAGTCAGAATTGACTCGATGGTAACCAGTTTGGTTTTTGTGTGTGTGTGTTATTACTGACTATGCGAAGACATTAAAAAAATTTTTTTTTTATTTGTTGTGCTTTAAGTAAAAGTTTACAAATCAAGTCAGTCTCTCGTATAAAAACTTGTACACACCTTGCCATGTACTCCTAGCTGCTCTCCCCCTAATGAGACGGCACACTCCTCCAATATCTCCTGTATTCCCTGTGTCCGTTCAACCAGCGCCTGTCCCCCTCTGCCTTCTCATCTCACCTTCTGACAGGAGTTGCCCATATAGTCTCATGTGCCTTCTTGAGCCAAGAAACTTGCTCCTCACCAGTATCATTTTCTGCCTTATAGTACAGCCCAATCCCTGTCTGAAGAGTTGGCTTCAGGGATGGTTCCAGTCTTGGGCTAACAAAGGGTCCAGGGGCCATGACCTCCAGGGTTCCTCTAGTCTCAGTCAGACCATTAAGTCCGGTCTTTTTTACAAGAATTTGAAATCTGCATCCCACTGTTCTCCTGCTCCATCAGGGATATTCTGATGTGTTCCCTATTAGGGCAGTCATCAGTGGTAGCTGGGAAGAACCATCTAGTTCTTTCTGTCTCAGGCTGATGTAGTCCCTGGTTTATGTGGCTCTTTCTTTCTCTTGAGTTCATCTTTACCTTATGTCTTTGGTGTTCTTCATTCTTGTGAAGGAATTTTTTTTTTTTATTGTGCTTTAAATAAAGGTTTACAGAGTAAATTAGTTTCACTAAACAATTAATATACACATTGTTTTTTGACACTGGTTGCCAACCCCACGACATGTCAACACTCTTAAAAGGGGGTTCTTATTAGTTGCATGTTGATATTGGTAACTGAAATCTAAATAGCCACAGATTTATAAAATTTTAAGACCCGTAGAAAAAGGAAAAGAGACGAGATGTTGGGTGTCTTAGTTATCTAGTGCTGCTATAATAGATGTTACAAGTGGATGGCTTTAACAAAGAGAAATTTATTCTCTCACAGTCTAGGAGGCTAAAAGTCTGAATTCAGGGTACCAGCTCCAGAGGAGGGCTTTCTTTCTCTGTTGGCTCTGAGGGAAGGTCCCTGTCATCAATCTTCCTCTGGTCAAGGAGCTTCTCAGCAGGTCCAAATGACATGCTCTGCTCCTGTCTTTGCTTTCTTGGTGCTATGAGGTCCCCTGTCCTCTGCCTGCTTCCCTTTCCTTTTACCTCTTGTAAGATAAAAGGTGATGCAGGCCATACCCCTGGGAAACTTCCTTTATATTGGAGCAGGGATGTGACCTGAGTAAGGGTGTTATATCCCACCCTAATCCTCTTTAACATAATCTAAACTTACTTCCTCCCACATGTCTGTCAGTTTGCCATAATGTAGGGGCTTGCGTGTTGCTGTGATGCTGGAAGCTATGCCACCAGTATTCAGAGACCAGCAGGGTCGCCCGTGGAGGACAGGTTTCAGCTGAGCTTCTGGACTAAAACAGGCTAGGAAGAAGGACCTGGCAGTCTAATTCTGAAAAGAATTAGCCAATGAAAACCTTTTGAATAGCAGCAGAACACTGTCTGATATAGTGCTGCAAGATGAGCCCCCAGGTTTAAAGGCACTCAAAATATGACTGGGTGCTGGGGGCAGTGGGTGCAGAGGGGCCGCCCTTGCAGCCTGGCTCCCAGCACTGCACCCACTGCCCCCAGCAACTGGGGAAGAGCTGCCTCCCCAAAGCAGAGTTGACCTAATGATGTGGATGGAGTAAAGCTTTCGGGACCTTCATTTGCTGATGTGGCATGACTCAAAATGAGAAGAAATAGCTGCAAACATCCATTAATAATCAGAACCTGGAATATAGGAAGTATGAATCTAGGAAAATTGGAAATCATCAAAAACGAAATGGAACACATAAACATCAAAATCCGAGGCATTAGTGAGCTGAAATGGACTGGTATGGCCCATTTTGAATCAGACAATCATACAGTCTACTATGCAGGCAATGACAGCTTGAAGAAGCATGGTGTTGCCTTTGTTGTCAAAAAGGACATTTCGAGATCTATCATGAAGTACAGTGCTGTCAGTGACAGGATAACATCCATACACCTACAAGGAAGACCAGTTAATATGACTATTATTCAAATTTACGCACCAACCACTTAGGTCAAAAATGAAGAAATTCAAGATGTTTATCAGCTTCTGCAGGCTGAAATTGATCAAACATGCAAACAGAATGCATTGATGATTGGAATGTGAAAGTTGGAAACAAAGAAGAAGGATCGATAGTTGAAAAAAATATAGCCTTGGTGATAGAAACAAAGCTGGACATCAAGTGATAGAATTTTGCAAGACTAAGAACTTCTTTATTGCAAATACCTTTTTTCACCAACAGAAACGGCGACTGTACACATGGACCTCACCAGGTGGAATACACAGGAACCAAATAGACTATATCTGTGGAAAGACATGATGGAAAAGCTCAATATCATCAGTCAGAACAAGACCAGGGACCAACTGTGGAACAGACCATCAATTCTCATAGGCAAGTTCAAGTTGAAAGTGAAAAAAATCAGAGCAAGTCCATGAGAGCTAAAATATGATGTTGAGTATATCCCACCTGAATTTAGAGACCATCTCAAAAATAGATTGAACGCTAATGACTGAAGAAGACCAGACAAGTTGTGCAATGACATCAAGGACATCATACACAAAGAAAGCAAAAAGTCGTTGAAAAGACAGGAAAGAAAGAAAAGAACAAGATGGATGTCAGAGGAAACTCTGAAACTTGCTCTTGAAATTCGAGCAGTAAAAGCAAAAGGAAGAAATGATGAAGTGAAAGAACTGAACAGAAGATTTCAAAGGGCAGCTCAAGAAGACAAAATAAAGTATTATAATGACATGTACAAAGAGCTGGAGATAGAAAACTAAAAGGGAAGAACACACTCAGTGTTTCTCAAGCTGCGAGAGCTCAAGAAAAAATTCAAGCCTTGAGTTGCAATAGTGAAGGATTCTATGGGGAAAATATTAAATGACGCAGGAAGCATCAAAAGAAGATGGAAAGAATACACAGAGTCATTACACCAAACGAAATTAGTCAATGTTCAACCATTTCGAGAGGTAGCATATGATCAGGAACCGATGGTACTGAAGTCCAAGCTGCGCTGAAGGCATTGATGAAAAACAAGGCTCCAGGAATTGATGGAATATCAATTGAGATGTTTCAAGAAATGGATGCAGTGCTGGAAGTGCTCACTCGTCTATGCCAAGAAATTTGGAAGGCAGCTATGTGGCTAATCAAATGGAAGAGATTCAGGTTTATGCCTATTCCCAAGAAAGGTGATCCAACTGAATGTGGAAATTATCGAATAATATCATTACTATCACATACAAGCAAAATTTTGCTGAAGATCATTCAAAAGCAGCTGTAACAGTATATCTACAGGGAATTTCCAGAAATTCAGGCCTGATTCAGAAGAGAACGTGGAACCAGGGATATCACTGGTGATGTCAAATAAATCCTGGCTGAAAGCAGAGAATACCAGAAGGATGTTTACCTGTGTTTTATTGACTATGCAAAGGCATTCGACTGTGTACATCATAACAAATTATGGATAACATTGTGAAGAATGGGAATTCCAGAACACTTCATTGTGCTCATGAAGAACCTGTCTATAGATCAGGAGGCAGTTGTTTGGACAGAATAAGGGGATACTGAGTGGTTTAAAGTAAAGAATGGTGTGTGTCAGTGTTGTATCCTTTCACCATACCTATTCAATCTGTATACCGAGCAAATAATCCAAGAAGCTGGACCATATGAAGAAAGTGGCTTCAGGATTGGAGGAAGACTCATTAACAACCTGTGTTATGCAGATGACACAACCTGGCTTACTGTAAGTGAAGAGGGCGAGAAGCACTAACTGATGAAAATCAAGAACCTCAGCCTTCAGTATGGATTACACCTCAACGCAAAGAAAACAAAAATCCTCGCAACAGGACCAATAAGGCACATCATGATAAATGGAGAAAAGACTGAAGTTGTCAAGGATTTCATTTCACTTGGATCACAATCAACACCTATGGAGGCAGTAGTCAGGAAATCAAAAGACACATTGCATTGGGCATTTGCTGTGCAAAGGACATTTAAAGTGTTGAAAATCAAAAAAGTAACCTTGAAGACTAGGGTGCACCTGATCTAAGCCATAGTATTTTCAAACGCATGTGAAAACAGAACAAGGAGTAAGGAAGATCAAAGAAGAACTGATGCCTTTAAACTGTAGTGTTGGTGAAGAATATTGAATTTATCATGGACTGCCAAAAGACAAAACAAATCTGTCTTGGAAGAAGTTCAACCTAAATGCTCCTTAAAAGCAAGGATGGCGAGACTGCATCTTACATACTTTGGACATGTTGTCAGGAGGGATCAGTCCCTGGAGAAGGACATCATGCTTGGTAAAGTACATGGTCTGTGGAAAAAAGGAAGATGTTCAACGACATGGATTGATACAGTGGCTGCAACCATGGTCTCAAGCATAACAATGATTGTGAGGATGGTGCAGGATAGGGCAGTGTTTTGTCCTGTGGTACATAGATTGCTATGAGTCGGAACTGCTTCAATGGCACCTAACAACAGCAGCAACAATCTTGCCTCATGAGCCACAGGCAGAGATTGGGATTTACAATACATAGGAAAATTATATCAGCCACATAATGGAGGACAACCACAAAATACTGGGAATCATGGCCTAACCAAATTGGCACATAATTTGGGAGGACATGATTCAATCCATGACAGTGGGCCAATACATCACCAGCAGTGGATGAACTCTTTGGTGATATAGAAAACCTTTGTACTATGAAGAGTGGACATAAAGATTTAAGATTTAGGGTTAATTTTTTAAACAAACCCTATCTATCACTTAATATGTGCCAGCCATTGTTCTAAGAACTTTACAAATATTAACTCATCTGATCTTCATAAAAACTTTATGGAATAAATTACCATAATTATTGTAATCCTCACAATATAGCATAAGGATTCTCGTTCCATTTCTCATTTCTATCCAGGCAGAGTTTCTATGTGCTGCAATGTAGTCTATGCATTGCCTAAATATACCTCTCTTAGGGAGTGAGTCAGGCCAAAAACCACACCATGACCCCTAACTCAGGCTGATATCTGCTTAGATGGAGGAGCATGTTTCCTGATTCATCCATCCAGCAAAGTTGGCTTTATCTTAATTCACATAAAGGGTGATGTTTGGCTCCAATTTGAGGTCCCACTAAGACCAGCCCTGTCCAGGATCCTGTCCACTTTAGTGGACTCTCCAAAGCCTAGCTAATCTTCTCTTGCTAGCTAGGACTCACCACTCCAAAATCCCAAGGGTGGGGCTCTAGGCTACTGACTCCGGGTTGACCTGCTATGAATGGACTGATCATCCCAAATCACCAGCCTAATAGCTTCATATGGCCTCTGGTACCATCTAGGAACATTATGCCATCTTGGGAGGTTCCAACATGCCTTCGCTGCAGTACCTACTAAGCCATGAGTGTCTATATTTGAAGTAGTCTTCTGGCTCTAGGTCTGTGTTAAAAAAAAAAAAAAACAATGCAACTTACTCTCAAATACCCATAACCTGAGAAGATTTATGGGGGGCGGGCGGAGGGATTGGCGGGGGGAGGGTTAGCAGGTGCTACACAAGTAAAGCCACCAATTATAGCCTTACCTTGCTCCCCCCACTCTTCTTGAGTTTAAAAGCCTTAAGCACAGCAGGTTAGGATTCCTGATCCCAAGAAGCTAAGAAACATACTCATTTTTCACAGAACCTGAAGCTTATCAGTATCACCTTCATGAAGCTCCAACTCAACGCTAGGTCCCAAATCATATTTCTGTAGCCCTACCCAAGCAAGCTGAACATTTTTTGACAAATCCCAAATGCCAGGAAATTCTTTTCTAATGAAAGAAAATCACTCCCTGGTGCTAGTTCTTTTCTCAGATAAATAGGCAAAATCTACATATTGATCTAGGTACATAAGAAATTGGTAGAAGAATGAATAAAATCAAAACAAGATGGGTTTTGAGGTCAGATAGAACTGATTTCAACTCTAGCTTAGCTACTCACAAGCTGTATGGTCTTGAGCAAGTTACTTTACTACTCTGAGTCCTCATTTCAAATTATGTAATACTGAAGGTGTTAATAACTACCTCAAGGGATTGTTGTAAAAATGAAAGTAGAACCTCCTATAAAGAGTGCCTATACTTAGTTCCTGACAAATAATAGGTACTTAATAAGGCACTGCAGGAAAAAAGACCTGGCAATCTGCTTCTGTAAAGATCACAGCCTAGAAAACCCTATGAGGCAGTTCTACTTTGTCCTATAGGATCACTATGAGTCAACTCAAGGGCACACAACAACGACAATAAAGCCTAGCTAGTTTTTTTAGTTTCCATATAAAAAAGGAGCTTTCTCCCAGGTAGCAGTACAGGTGATACTAGAGAAAATTAATTGATGAGTTTTCCCCTGACTTCTCCTATCCAGCATAGGCTGTGAAGAATTAACACTTAGGATTGTATGTGAAGTAGCATTTGCCATCACCATGGACATACGGAACCTCTGGGATACTAATGCTCAATATAGGCTGAATTACTCATCCTTATAGACGAATAAGGGAGTCTCTGGGTGTTACAAACAGTTAACACTCTCAGCTGCTGACTAAAAGATTGGGGGTTCTTGTCCACCCAGAGGTGCCTCAGAAGAAAGGGCTGGCAATTTACTTCTGATTGAAAAACCTATGGAACACAGTTCTAGTCTGATACGTATGAAGTCACCATAAGTTGTAATTGACTCAACAACAACTGGTTTTTAGAAGGGTGAAAACTCACCACAGGTCTTGGAATTAGCACACTTGAGTTCAAAGTCCAGCTCTGCCCCTTACCAGCTATGGGACCTTGGATCAATCCCCTTCCCTCTCCACCCCCACTCAGGTTCGTCTCCTCATAATGGGGCCAGTGATCCCAACAAACAGAGCAGTTGTGAGGAGTAAATGAGATCATGGATGCAGGGCACAGCATAGAGTCCAGGCTGGATACACTGGAATTCCTTTCCTCAAATGAGTGCAGATTAGCATAGCCTTACTTGCAAGCAGTGAGATGACACCAGCCATACCCTTAGACGTTATTTCTAACCCTTTATTCTTCAGCATGTTTTGGGAAAAGGACTTGTTGATACTTGGACAAGTTATCAACGTGGTTTTGTTTTATGAGCTGCCAGTACTAAACATTGTCTCTCTGCACTTTCATCGTTTTTTTTATTTGCGCTTTTGCATAAACTTCTCTTTTGTGTTGACTTGACCTTTTCCAACCCACATTCTCTGAGTGTTTGAAGACAGGGTGAGGATGTGTAGAGTGATGAAGCTGAACTCATGACTTTTTATATTGAAAGGAAAGTGGGTCCAACTCCTATGTCAAAGAAGCCTATTAAAATATTAAATGAGGAGTTAGTGACAGGTTTAAATAGCCTCTTGGGGCAAACCTCCAAATCTTAGCTTAGTAAGGTTGGTTTTGGCTGTAACAAACCAGCTGTCACAAGCTGTACAAGACCATTAATTATATACGAGGTGCACTGATAAATTAATGCCTGATGTCTGGAAAAAATTAGGGGTTCTTATTTGTTTAATGCACCCTCTTCCAGTATCTAAGGGAGTTCCATAAGAAAATGGCCTTGGATTGAGTTTGTGGAGGTGCAAAAGTTGAGTAAAATGAACAGTAATGAATGCACGAGAGAAGATTGTACAGCTAGAGAGTAAAAGCTGGACCAATGTTCCTAACAGGCAATTCTGATAATGGAGCACCTATCTTGGCATTACAGTGCTCTCCTAGGAGACCACTCTTAACGGGTCAGGCGGGCTTATAATGAGGTCCTTTTTGTACTTCACTAACCGAGGAACTTTGGATCTGTTCCAAAATACAGCACCTTATTCTGAATATCTGTACTTTGATGATAACGGCTACCATTTATTGAGCACTTATGAAGTGCCAGGCACTTGTGCAACCTGGAGATTATTTTACTAATTAAAATATGATGTTAATAGGACATAATGAATAAAATAGTACAATGAGGCTAGGAGTCCTATAACCAAGACTTGAAGGACATAGAGGAGGAGGGGGACGATGTTAGGGCATTTCAGTCTTGTGCCCAATGCGCCAGGAGGACAGCTGAGTTTGGGCCAAAACAAGCCGGCACAAAGTTTCCTGAAAGGTGAAAGTTCTCAAATAGGGTTAAAGGAAAATCGCTTCTGCTACGTAGTGTCTGACTTATTACTAGGGGTGGCAGCCAGCTTCTGTGGGTGGACACAGGCCTAGTAGAATTTGATTCCGTGTTAGTGATTTGGGACTCATAATAGATCAATTGCAATAATGGACTCTTTCCTCATTTTCCCAAGTTTCCATTTCCTTTTCCATGTGACTTTGCGGTTCCTATTTTATTACAAGAGAAGTAAAATCTATTTCCCTATCCCTTGAATCTTGGCTAGACTTCTCACTTCCCTAAGGCCAATACAAAATAGCAGGAATGACTATGTGCCAGTTCTGAACTTGGCCATTTCTGCTCAGTCTTGCATATACTTACCAGCCGTGGGAACATTCCTGGGTTAGCCCACTAAAGGTGAAGACATATGAAGCATAACTGACTTGCCTCAGTCATCTCAGATGAAGTCATCTAAGATCAGCCAACAGCCAGTCATCTCTGAGTTGAACTGAGCCCAACCACGACCAGCAGAACCATCTTGCTGACTCATAACTGTCTGCGGATACATAAATAAACATGGCCAAGATCAGGTGAACCCTGCACACTTTTGAGCCACATATACATTTATTGTTTTGTCATAGAGAATTTGTAGTTGCTTGTCATGCAACATTATTGTGGCCATGGATAAATTATATAGAGCCTTCTGACCCAAGCCATAGTTTTTTCAATCACCTCATATGCACATGAAAGCTGGACAATGAAAAAGGAAGACAAAAGAATTGATGCATTCAAATTGCGATGTTGGTCAGAATATTGATTATACCTTGGACCTCTAGAAGAATGAATAAATCAGTCTTAGAAGAAATACAACCGGAACTCTCCTTAGAAGCAAGGATAATGAGATTTTGGCTCACTTACTCTGGACACATCATCAGGAAAGACCAACCACTAGAAAAAGATATCATTGTTGGTAAAGAAGAGCATCAGCAAAAACAAAGGAAATCCTCAATAAAATGCACTGACACAAGAGCTAAAACGATAGGCTCAACCATACCAGTGATCGTGAAGATTGTGCGGGACCAGGCAAAATTTTGTTCTGTTATACATAAGGTCACCATGAGTCAAAGCCAGCTTGATGGCAACTAACAACAAAACAATTTTACTCTAGATTGCTAAGAATAAATTCATCCATAGGAGTTCCATTTGTAGTTCAGGTCACAGGGTTCATATCAGACACTCAAGAGAAGAGATCTTAAAGTTTATCTAGCCGACCTGTCCAGCCTTAAATAAAAGTTCTAGTGCATTCAATGCAGCACGAGGCACTTATATTGGACCTCTGTTATATGTAGAACAACTTGCTAAACACAGTCTGTTGTTTAGAGAGGTGATTCTCCATAGGAATATACACTGGGGAGACAGCGGAATCAGGCTGTGTAAGTCTTCTCCTCTCTCTCTAGACTATAGTTCCTTCACCTTCTCTATTAATAGCTTTGGTTGCTGATGGGAGAAAGCTGTATCCTTCAGGTGTGTTGGGTGGGAAAAATTGAGAATCGTGAATCTGAAGTCATAGCTAACTTTCCGTTGTCAAATATAACCATTGTTTGTTGGAAATGGAAGACTGCTGTGTGTTATTATAGCTAGCTCTGCCAGACAGGTCTATTTGTTTGCCACAGAAGATTTGTAGTTGTTTGTCATGCAACATTATCATGGCTGTGGATAAATTATATACAGCCCTCTGACCCAAGCCATAGTCCTTTCAATTACAAGTCCCTATAATTTCCACTGACAAGTCCCTGTAATTTCCAAGTCTTGTTTTCCACCAGCCTTCCTTACAGTTAATGTTTTCACATCATGAAAATTCTCAGATAGGCGCAAGCTCTTCCTTAACTCGACATATAATTATTCATTCCAAAATAACTAAAAAACAAAAAAAACCCATTGCCACCGAGTCGATTCTGACTCATAGCAACCGTACAGAACAGAGTAGAACTGCCCCATATGGTTTCCAAGGAACTCCTGGTGGATTCAAACTGCTGACCTTTTGGTTAGCGGCCATAGCTCTTAACCACTGTGCCACCAGGAACCTCATTAATAAATTTGTTCTTTATTCTGTAACATAAACATAGTGTCAGGTGCTCCTTTATTAAAAGCCATGCTTGAAGTCAAGCCCTGTGATGAAATGCCTGACCTGAGTGTGGATTAGCTAGTGAATAAATATGGATCTTGGGTCTGCACAAGAATATGAGGAGTTGTTGTTGTTAGTTGCTGTCCAGTTGCTTCCAACTCATAGTGACCCTATGTAAAACAGAACAAAACAGTGCCTGATCCTGTGCCATCTTCATAATTGTTGTTATATCTGAGTCCGTTCCTGCAGTCACTGCATCAAATCCATTTTGTTGAGGGTCTTCCTCTTTTTCACTGACCTTGTACTTTACAAACATGAAGTCCTTCTCCAGGGACTGGTCCCTCCTGATAACATGTGCAAAGTATATGGGACAAAGTCTCACCATCCTTGCTTCTGAGGAGCATTCTGGCTATACTTCTTCCAAGACACTTATGTTCATTCTTCTGGCAGTCCACGGTATAGTCAATATTGTTTGCCAACACCATAATTCAAAGGCATCGATTCTTCTTCCATCTTCCTTCTTCATTGTCCAGCTTTCACATGTATATGAGGTGACTGGAAATACCTGGCCTGAGTCAGGCACAATTTAGTCCTCAAAGTGACATCTCTGCTTTTTAACACTTTAAAGAGGCCTTTTGCAGCAGATTTGCCCAGTGCAATGCATCATTTGATTTCTTGATTGCTGCTTCCATGGGTGTTGATTGTGGATCCAAGTAAAGTGAAATCCTTGACAAATTTAATCTCTACTCTGTTTATCATATTGCTTATTGGTCCAGTTGTGAAGATTTTTGTTTTCTTTATGTTGAGGCGCCATCCATATTGAAGGCTGTCGTCTCTGATCTTCACCAGTAAGTGCTTCATTCAAGTCTTCACCTTCAGCAAGCAAGGTTGTATCACCTGCATATTGCAGGTTGTTAATAAGTCTTCCTCCAATCTGGATGCCTCATCCTTCTTCATACAGTCCAGCTTCTCCAATTTGCTCAGCATACAGTTCACAACCAGAAAAGCTGGGGAAAGAACTCACTCCTTAAAATTTATAGTATGTATTGTAAAAATCCCTTTAGCTCTTGTGTAGGCCCTCAGTGCTGTACAGAATATTCCATAAGTTTAAACCTCCATCACTCTCACAAAATTAACTTCCAGAGCCCAGAAATGTTTGCCTCGGCCCATTTGCACTCAGTATCTGAACTTGCTCCTGATATATTTGCTTCTAACCAATTTTATGGTTTTAGAATTTGGTTTGAAGTTGGATTTCATACCCTTTGCTATGATCTTTGTAGGAGACACTGTCAGGGGTCTTACAAGTTCCTTTTCAGCTTTACTGTACATTTTCCCCAGGGATTTTGTGGGTTTTTGCTTCTAAAGCTCCACCTCTGAGATCTTTTGAAGGACTTCCCTCAGGTTACTAAAGCCTGTGATCCCCCAAGCACAGAAAGCCTAGGAGTTCTCATGCTTCTAGCGTGGCTCTTAGCCAACGCCTGGTGTGGGAATGTGAAAGTCCAGCTTCTTTGCCTTAAGTTGGGGCAAACTCTAAGAAGAAATTTATGCCCAGAGGCCCCCTATGGGACTAAACTGAAGCTGAGCCTTTGCCTGAAATAGCGCTCTTGCTTGGTTTTGACCTATTTTCTGTCTTGCTTTCCCTGCTTTCTTACCAGTACCTCCTAGGAATGCTTCCTTATCTCAGGGTCTGTTTCCAGCAAACTCAGTCAAAGACAGCCTTTCTATCCTTCTTTGTCTGTGATCTAGATTCCTATCCTAGCTATGTTAGTTTGGGAGAGCCTGGGTGGACTACCTGACTCTAATTCAGCAAACACTCCCATGAGGGCTGAATTTTTTAGTTAGTTTTGGCCATATGAGTAGGATCTAATGAAATAGTAAATACAGAATGCTAAAGCAAAGGTAGAATTTTAGAATGGTACATTTATAGCAACTCAGAAGAAATCCAAGGGTATTTAATCCAAGATCCTATTTACTCATGTGTTCCATATTCAACATTTCTGGAGAGTGGCCACCTAGGTTCTTTTTTAAAATGTTGTTGTTGGATCCAACTCATAGCCACCCTATATACAACAGAACAAAATGTTACCCAGTCCTGCACCTTCTTCACAGTTGTTGGCATTCTCCAGTCCATTTTTGTGGCCACTGTGTATTTTGAGTGCCTTCTAACCCAGGGCACTCATCTTCCAGCTCTTTATAGGGTAATATTTTATTGTGATCCATAGGGTTTTCATTGGCTAATTTTTGGAAGTAGATTTCCGCACCTTTCTTCATAGTCCGTCTTAGTCTAGAAGCTCTGCAGGAGCCTGTCCCCCATGGATGACCCTGCTAATATTTGAAATACTGGTGGCATAGCTTCCAGCATCACAGCAACATGCAAGTCACCATATATGGCAAACATACATGAGTCTCTACTTTTTGAAGCACCCTGTCCTATTGTGGGACAGTTCTCTGTTAGAAAGTTTAATCTTTCATTAAGTCAATCTATCCCTCTATAAACTCTACTCAGGAATCCTGGATTTTCCTTAAGTTCTGTTGTTGCAGGGGAAAAAACCCACATACTCATACTTTAAAACAAGAAGTCTTTGCCATCGCTAAGAACTACATTGCAAGAGGAAAGAGGAGAGTAGTCTCCAGCAGACCAACACAACCCAGTTCCTTAACATAAAACTTTAGAAGTTTTCTATTATACCTGAGTTGAATCCAAGACATTTGCAGTATTTGCCTCATTTTTTAGCAGGGGAGGAGGGGCCTCAAGACACCCAAGTCAGGAAAATAAGACATTTGATGCCCAGAGCACAAGAGAGACCTGTGGCCATAAGTTAAGCTTCAAAAAGGCTACTTTTAAGGGTTGCTGACACCATATTTAAAAAGTCACAATACTTATCCAATAATGCACCTAAGATCCACAAAAGCATTTACGATATTTGCTTAGACAAGTGAAGCATTCAAAATCTACAAAGAGTCACAGTGTTTAACCAGAGGGAGTGAATACAAAGCACCCCTTTGTTACCTAAAAATTTTAGCTTTTAGAAAATAGGAAGACCTATTGATGATATGGGGGCTCATTTCTTTGTGAATACACAAACCAGTTGCCGTCAAGCCTATTCCTACTCATGGTGACCGCATGCGTGTCAGAATAGAACTGTGCTCTATAGGGATTTCGATGGCTAATTTTTCAGAAGTAGATCACAGGTCTTTCTTCCAAGGTGCCCTGGGTGGACTTGAACCTCCAACCTTTCAGTTAGTAGCTGAGCACATTAACTGTTTACACCACGTAGGGACTCCCTGAATATACACACACAGAGAAAAACCAAACTTATTGCTGTCAAGTCCAACTCTTGGTGAATGTATGTGTTACAGAATAAAATTGCTCCATAGGGTTTTTTTTTTTTTTCACTGTAATCTTTACAAAGGCAGATTGCCAGGACTTTCTTCCACCATGCCACTGGATGTGTTCATACCACTAACTTTTAACTTAGTAGTCGAGCACAAACCATTCTCGCCACCCAGAGATTTTATGAATATGCAAGGTAAATACACAAAGTATATTGTATATACAATATTGTGAGCCTGGTGGCACACTGGCTAAGCACTAGGCCACTAACTGAAAGGTCAATGGTTTGAACCCACCAGCTGCTCCACAGGAGGAAAATGTGGCGGTCTGCTTCTGTAAAGATTACAGTCTTGGAAATCCTATGGGGAAGTTCTACTCTGTCCTATAGGGTCGCTATGAGTCGGAACCGACTCAATGGCAACGGGTTTGGGTTTTGGTGTATCGTATGTTCACAAAACTCTTTAAACTCATTGCTGTCAAGTCCATTCTGACTCATACTGACCCTACAGGACTCAAAGGAACTGCACCACAGGCTTTCCAAGGAGTCACTGGTGAATTCGAACTGTCAACTTTTTGGGCAGCAGCCAAGCTTTTAACCACTGTCTAATTCTTCATTCACTGCCCTTTAAATATTTGAGTCCTGGCCTAAGGCTCTCTTTGCCTGACTGACCTTCTTCAGGTCCTTCAATCATTCTTCAAAAGACATAGCTAAGCTCATTATTCTCAGCTCTAGCTTCCCTGTTCTGTGTCTTCTTCCCTCCGCAGTGGCTCTTCCTCCCTATTCCTTTCTGGATCCTGGGTTTTCCTGTTATCTGCATCTTGTTCTCTGTCAAAATCTGTTCCTTACCAAGGGCCGAAACTGGAGTGTGGATGACTACCAAATTCAAGGTCCTTATTCTGGTCTATTAGTAGATGTTTGCAACTGTTTCTTCTCATTGTGAGACTTGCAACCTCAGTAAATGAAGGTTCTGAAAGCTTTACTCCATCCATGTCATTGAGGTTGACTCTACTTTGAGGTGGCATCTCCTCCCCACTGGTATTTTGAGTGCCTTCCAACCTGAAGGGCTCATCTTCCAGCACTATACAAGACAGTGTTCCACTGCTGTTCATAAGGTTTTCACTGGCCAAATTTTTCAGAAGTAGACTGCCATGTCCTTCTTCCAAGTCTGTCTTAGTCTGGAAGCTCAGCTGAAACCTGTCCACCATGGGTAACCCTGCTGGTATTTGAAGTAGCGATGGCATAACTTCCAGAATCACAGCAATATGCAAGCCACCACAGTATGGCAAACTAACAGACCAATTGGAATGTTTCAATAAACAGCTAAAATGCTGAACGTACTCACTCATCTAAGTCAAGAAATTTGGAAAACAACTTTCTGGCCAATTGACTGGAAGAGGTCCATATTTGTACCATTCCAAAGAATATGATCCAGTAGAATGAGGAAATTATGGGACAATATTATTAATATCACACACAAGTAAAATTTTGTGGACGATCATGCAAAAAGCAATTTCAGCAGTACATTGACAGGGAACTGCCAGAAGTTCAAGCTAGATTCAGAAGAAGATGGGGAATGAGGGGTATCATTGGTGATGTCAGATGGATCCTGGCTGAAAGGAGAAAACAACATAAAGATGTTGACTTGTGTCTTATTCACTATGCAAAGGCATTCGACTGTTCAGATCATGACAAACAATGGAAAACATTACAAAGAATGAGAATTCCAGAACACTTAATTGTGCTCATGAGGAACCTGTACATAGATCAAGAGGCAGTTGTTTTGACAGAACAAGGGGGTACTGAGTAGTTTAAAGTTGGGAAAGGTATGTGTCAGGGTTGTATTCTTTCACTATACCTAATCAATCTGTATGCTAAACAAATAATCCAAGAAACTGGATTATATAAAGAATGGGGCATCAAGATTAGAGGAAGACTCATTAATACCTAGTGTTATGCAGATGACACAACCTTCCTTGCTGAAGGTGAAGAGGACTTGAAGCACTTACTGAAGATCAAAGACCACAGCCTTCAGAATGGATTGCACCTCAAAGTAAAGAAAACAAAAATCTCTGCAACTGGACCGATAAGCATCATGATAAACAGAGAAAGAATTCATGTTGTCAAGGATTTCATTTTACTTGGATTGACAATCAACGTCCATGGGAGCAGCAGTCAGGAAATAAAATGATGTGTTGCATTGGGCAAATTTGCTGCAAAAGACCTCTTTAAAGTGTGAAAAAGCAAAGTTGTCACTTTGAGGACTATAGTGTGCCTGACTCGGGCCATGATATTCCCACTTGCCTAATATGCATGCTAAAGCCAGACAATGAATAAGGAAGACTGAAAAAGTGATGCCTTTGAATTGTGGTGTTGGTGAAGAATATTGAATATACTACGGACTGTCAGAAGAACAAACATCTGTCTTGGAAGAAGTGCAGCCAGAAAGCTCCTTAGAAGCCAGGATGGTGAGACTTCACCTCGCATACTTTGGACACATTATCAGGAAGGATCAGTCCCTGGAGAAGGACATCATGCTTGGTAAAGTAGAGGGTCATTGGCAAGAGGGAGAGCCTCAATGAGATGGACTGACAAAGTGGCTGCAACAATGAGCTCAAGCATAACAATTGTGGGGATGGCACAGGACTAGGTAGTGTTTTTTTCTGTTTTACATGGTGTGGCTACAAGTCGGAACTGACTATAGGGCACCTAATAATGACATCTCAATAAATATCTATTTAATGAACAAGTAAACTCACTTCTTACCAAGTCTCATATGTTATTTCTTTATTGCAATATTTTTGCAAAAGTTACAATAGGGGGTCCCTGCATCTCTGTCCCCAGTGACCCAGTTTTCCTCCCTAAAGGCAAGCAATCTAATAAAGATTTTCTTAAGTATTATGCCAGGGCCACTTTTTGTATGCATGAACAAATATATATGAATATATTCTTTTTTATATTTTTACTCAATTGGTTACATACTATCCATACTATTTGCAAACTGAACAATATAACATGGAATTATTCCATACCAATATATATGAAAACACCTCATAAATGTTTTCATGTATATATAATCTGCATGTTCTTCTATGAAAGGTCAAGACATGATTTATTTAACTAGTCCTCTATAGATGGATGTTTAGGTTGTTCCTATTGTATGTTTCCTTTGTATACTCGTTATTTTCATCCTTTTCAAGTTCTGAGTTGTACCATTTAAAATTACAGATGTTCAACCATTTTGGTCTTGCCCAGAAAGCAGTTTCATAATAGAGAATAAAAGTAGAATTCCTGGTTAAGGGAGATGAATATTTGTAAAGTGAATAGATACTGCCAGGTTGCCTTCCAAGGAGGAAGTGCTGAGTACATTCCCTGGATATGAGGGTTTATATTTCCTCACATACCCTGCTAGTACAACATGTTTTTATTTACCTATTTGACAGGTTGAATATAGGACTCTTACAGTTTTAATTTGCATTTATTTTGTTATTTGGAGGTCAGATGAACAGGAGCCAGCTGCAGGATCCAGAGTGAGCAAAAGTCCTCAAGCCTTGTCCGAAAGTCCACCTATACTGGATCTCTTTTGAGATATAAATGAGAGAAGCGAGCAGAGAGACAGGAGGACCTCATCCCACCAAGAAAGCAGTGCCAGGAGCAGAACCCGTCCTTTGGACCTGAGGTTCTTGTGCAGAGATGCTCCTCGACCAAGGGAAGACTGATGACAAGGACCTTCCTCTGGAGCCAGTGCCCTGAATTCAGACTTCTAGCCTACTGGACTGTGAGAGAAGAAACTTCTCTTTGTTAAAGGCATCAACTTGTGGTATTTCTGTTATAGCAGCACTTGATGACTAGGACATCATGTAAATGTTCCATGGTGGGCAATGAAAAGAAGACAGTTTTATAATAGCTCTAATATATATATAAATTTATTATTCTCCTTTAAGCATTCTACATCCTTATTTAATTATCTTAATCTGTTATGTATTAAAAGAGGTTAACTAAAGTCTTCTACTACAAATACGTTTTTATTTGTATTTCTGTTGGTTTTGATTTATGAATGGCTTATTATTATTTGCTTCAGATACATTTGTATTTGTTACATCTTAGATGTGGTACTCTTTAAACTTGTAGTGTGTGCTTCTTTGTTCCATTTAATATTTTTTTGCCCTGGCTTCTGCTTTGTCTGAGACTGAGATGAGGATTCATATTTTCTTTTAACTTGTATTTGCTAGATATGCTTTTTTCAATCTTTTTATTTTCAACTTTTCTTTATTTTAAAGGTGTCTCTTTTCTCAGCATATAATTGGATTTTGCTTTGTTATCCAGATGTATATTTTAAATTATGGCATTTTCCCCATTAACGGTTATTGACATGTCAGAAATATTTAGTTTTAATGTTGACATCATGTTATACTTTCTGTTTTTATAAATTTTCTGTATTTTTTTTTTAAATAGTTTACAGGATAGTCTGCTATTTCTTTGTTATGCTTCTTCTGGTTATTTGGACTGTTTATATATATGTTCTAGATAATTTATTTATATTCATAAAAATATAAAATACTTAATCTCATCTTTCTTTGGACGGTGTCTATTTCTATGATAAGAAATAACAGAGTTGATACATGCCCACATCTTCCCTAACTCATGTCCAATTTTAGTTGATTGTATGATTTTTCTATGAATTATCAACTTTAAATGATATATTTTTACTCCTGATTATAGGATAATGAAAAAAAAATTTTTATAGCATAATATGTAGAATAATAATATATATTTTTACTCCTTTATAGGATAAAGGAATGAGCATTCTTTCACTACTTTCATTTTTTCTCATCGTTTTCTTCCAACTACTGTAATTTACACATCCATAATGTTTATAACGTTTATATTCTATGTTGCAAATAAAATCTTCACTTTTTTTTTCATTTTTATTTAACTTCTAAGTAAGTGTAATGCTGACTTATAGTTGTTTGCTATGGATTCTCCAGTCATCTCCTTGTTGGCTAAAATTCGTATTCCAGTAGTTTCTTCAAGAGGGGCTCATAGGGGCTACACATTCAAAAATGTTTATTTATTTATTTATTAATCTGAGCTAGGTACAAAATTAAAGAATCTTATTATATTTCTTTGAAGAAATTGTCACCCTTAACCTTCTGATCTAATATATAGAGGAAACAAATTTGGGACAATGGAATTCACAGACTCCCCAAAATTAAAACACTAAATTGGTCACTCTGCCCCTAGGTACAGTGGAATTTGATGTTCTTTGGTTTTTCCCCTCAGATACGCTGTACGCTGGGTCCAAGCCAAAGAAGTTTCTCTTAACAATTATATCAACTGATTTTGGGTACAAATGTGCGTATTCCATAGCAGTTTTTTTTTTTTTAATTGCCTATTTTATTTCTAACTTAATGTTTCCTATGCAAAGGCCTACATAGAATTTGGGTCCACAAGAGCTGAAGTGCTCACTCTTTCCGACAATGATGGTGATGTAACTTTGTCATGCTTCTCTTTCTCCAATGGCTTATGAGAAGTCCACTGCCAAATTTAATTTTTATTCCTAGCAACTTTACTAACCTCAGAGGTGTGCTTATTTGCTTCTCCATCCTCCCCATGGTGCTGAATTTGATTTGTGGTGTCAAGCTTTGACTATTGGCTCATGTGCAGGGTTCTTCTCTTTCTATTCCCATTCTAGGAGGGCATCCTTTCCACTCCCTTCTCATTGCTAACTCCTAGACATCCTTCAACACTCCACTCACTTCAACCTTGTCCTACAAGCATCACTGGATACCCCCAGAGCCTTCTATTATTATACTCATCACACTGCATTATAATTTTTTCGGTTTATGTGGCTCCTCAACGACACTTTGATCTCCCCTAGGATCTAACACTCAATTTTGGAGTCATGGTGGAGCAATTGTTAAGAAATTGATTGTTAACCCAAGGGTTGATGGTTTGGACCCACCCAGTGGCCTGGTGATCTGCTCCCATAAAGATTACAACATAGAAAACCCTACGTGGCAGGTCTACTCTGTCACATGGGGTTACTATGAGTCAAAATTGACTCAACAGCACCTAACAACAACATTCAATTCATGTTTATTCAATGAATAAACAAAGGAATGAATGATCCTTGTTCATCTGGTTTTGGTTATAAGCCACATCAAATTTATGTCAACAAGGGCCCTCCTTCCATCTTTCAAGGCTTTTACGTTGTGTATTAAAGCTTATTATTCATCAGTCCCCTACACAGTCCCTCTGACCTAACCAATCTTAAATCTTTGCTCCTACAGATTGCATTCCCTCCTTCACCCCACCTCCAATTTGTCTGTGAAACCAAACACCCCAGCTTCAATCTGGTGGCATTGCCTTTCTCTGACTGCACTTATCCTGCAACCAAAAGACCCAAGTGTATAACTATATACTTATTTAAAGTAGACCCCTGGCAGGAATCTTGCATTCTTTCTCCCTGATGTGTCTGTATTTTGACACCTGTGTTACTCTTTAGGGCTTGTCCAACTGGCTCCTTGGCTTTGTTTTGTTTCCACATCTCTTCTGCTTTCTTTGAGTAGAGAAATGGCTACTTTCTTTTTTTTCCCTGGAAGACGGGAGCTGATTTAATTATTCCATAATGGAATACATTTTCTCTTGTAAAACTGGGTCATTTCTCAGCTACATCTAGAAATGGACAAATAGATATCCCTGGAGTTTAGTCAATTACTGAGTGGACATGTTTCCTAGGTTCCATTCTGAAAGAAAAAAACAAAACACTGAATTTGGAGAAAAATAATCTGGGATTGCTCCTGGCTTCTTCACTCATCCGTTATGTTTCCTTGGGATTGTGCAACCTTCTGAGACTCTATTACCTCCTTGTGACTGATTCCTCCCCTGTGCTCCACAGCATTATTGTAGGAATCAAGTGGATCAACAAAGGTGAGAGCTGTTTTATTCCTAGTGGATTGTACAAGCAATGGATGTTTTTATATGGAGATTTCAAATCACTTTTGTAACTCTGATTTGCTCTTTTCTGTTCGACAATGGCTATATCTTTAAAAATATACAATATAAGTAGTATTCTTCCAATAACAAAGTCAGTGAAAGCTGCTATTTAAGGTTCTAATAAATACTGAACTTGATATACTCCAATTTTAGATTGAATTAGTTTTTCGGCATACCCTCCTCCAGTACCAAGTATGATTTAAGGATTGTGATCTGAGCCATAAATTTACATATCTTACTTCTAAGTGGAAAGACAGAAATTCTAAGCCTACCGTTGTCAGCTCACTTCCTCCAGTGTGCATGTAATCATGAGTTTCCTGTGTGTCTGGCCCTGGATCACGTTCTATTCGCTCTTGTCACAGTGGAGTAGGTATGATTTATTTTGTGTTAGTTTCCATCAAGCCCTGATATTGAACTTTGGCTTCTTTGATTCAGTAATGGTCATTCTAATTAATGGTAATGATCACGTTATTTTTAAAGTTTTTTTGGAGGTACATATTTTAAGAAAATAAAACAATTTACAAGTTTTAGATCAGGGGTGAATCATCTATGACCGTACTACCTCTAAGATATACTTGCCTATTTCACTGGTGCCTGTGTTAAAATCAGCCAATGTTTGTAATAGAAAGTATTCTTCTTTGCTCTATTTTAAATTTTTCTAAAATTTTAGTGATCTCTTTATTGAGTTTCAAAAAGTAAATATTAATTGCATCACTTTAAAAATACAAAAAAATAAAGAATATGTTTAATAGTATTTAAAACTTTCCAATTTTTGATAATAAATATTAAAATGTTTGTGTATATTTTTCCAAATAAACTCACATATTTTAATACATTTTATCTTAAGCAGTTTTAGGTTTGCAGAAAAATCACCCAGAAAGTACAGAGTTCCCATAACCCCTCACCCCCCTGCACATAGTTTCTCCTACTGTTAACATCTTGTATTAATGTATATTTGTTAAAATTGATGAGCCAATATTGTTACATTATTAACTAAAGTCCACAGTTTACATTAGGGTTCACTCTTTGTTTTGTACAGTTCTACAGGTTTTGATAAATACATAATGCCATGTTCCACCTTTATAATACCGTGCAGAATAGTTTCACTTCCCTTAAAATGTCTTGTGCTTCACCTATTCATCCCTCCCCTCTTCCTGCTGGACCCTGGTACTGCAGATTTTTTTTTGCCATTTCTATAGTTTTGCCTTTTCCAGAATATAATATAGCCAAAATCTATATTCAGCTGGCTTATTTCACTTAGCAATATGCATTTAAGATTCCTTCATGTATTTTTGTGGTTTGATAGTTCTTTTTTTAATCATTGAATAATACTCCATTGTTTTTTCATTCATCTATTGAAGGACATCTTGGTTGCTTCCCATTTTGGGAGATTATGAATAGATTTGTCATGAATATCTTGTGCAGGTTTTTGTGTGATTGTAAATTTCCAAATCATTTGGGTAAATATCTAGGAGCACAATTGCTGCATCATTATGGTAAGTCTGGACCAATAAACAACATCATGATAAATGGAGAAAAAATTAAACTTGTCAATGAATCCATTCTACTTGGATCAACTATCAATGTCCATGGAAGCAGCATTCAAGAAGTCAAATGACATATTACATTGGGCAAATAAGCTGCAAAAGACTTCTTTAAAGTTTTAAAAAGCAAAGACGTCACTCTGATGACTAAGGTGTGCCTGACCCAAACCATGGTCTTTTTAATCATTCATGTGCGTGAGAACGCTGAACAATAAAAAAGAAAGACAGAAGAATTATTGCATTCAAACTGTGGTGTTGGTAAGAAATATTGAATACACTCTGGACTGCCAGAAGAACAAACGAATTAGTCTTAGAAAAGTACAACAAGAATGCTCCCAAGAAGCTAGGATGCCAAGATGTCTGCTTGCTTACTTTGGACATGTCATCAGGAAAGACCAATCACTAGAAAAGGGCAACATGTTTGACAAGGTAGAGCATCAATGAAAACGGGAGAAGCCCTCAGCAAAATGAACTGACACAGTAGTCAAGACAAAGGACTCACACATAACAATGATCACAAAGATGGCAGAGGGCCAGGCAACATTTTTTTCTTTTATACATAAGGTCTTCATGAGTTGGATCCAATGCAAAAGCAACTAACAACAACAACGTTTAGCTTTATAAGGAACTGCGAGTCTGTTTTCCAAAGCAGTTGTACCATTTTGTATTCCTGCTGGAAATTGAATGAGAGTGTTTGGAGTTGTCAGTGTTTTGAGTTTTAGCCGTTCGAATAGGTGTGTAGTGGTATCTGATTGCTGTTGTAAGCTGTAATTCCCTAATGATATATGATGTTGAACACATTTTCATATACTTATTTGCCATCTGTAAATCTTCTTTGGTGAGGTCTGTTCAGATCTTTTACCCATTTTATAACTGAGTTGTTTGTTTACTTTTGTGAGTTATAAAAATTCTTTGTATATTTTGAATACAAGTCCTTTATCAGATATATGTTTTGCAAATATGTTTTCCCAGTTTGTGGCTTAACTTTTATTCTCTTAACATAGATTTTTAAAGTGAAGAATTCCATATTAAATCATTCATTTGGGACTTTTTAAGAAAAATTTTTCTATTATAAAATAAATGTATATTTATTCAAGAAAGCTTCAGAAGGAATTTAAGATTTTTTTGGCCGTGAAAGACACTTTCAAGAAAGTAAAAAGACAAATTACCAACAGGGAGAATTCATTTGCAACACAATTCATTGACATATGACTGAAGTAAAAAACACATGAAGAGCTTCTTTAGATCCACAACAAAAAGACAAAACACCCAAAAGAAACCATGGATTTAAAAGTATGAACAGATATGGCCTAGAAGCAGGAACACAACTGACCAAAAATAATACAAAGAGATGTTCAACATCCGTAGTAATTGGACAAATGCTAATAAAGATAAAAATAAAATATCATTTTATACTCAGTTGATTGGCAAACAATGCGATGGACAAAAATTTAAAAGTTGAACCATGCTGACATTTGGGATGTGAGTTAAAGGGACCTCTTACGTATGGCTCTTAAGAGTAAAATTGAAACAACAACTTATAAGTAACTTGATTTGACAATCTCTTGTAAAGATAAATATTTGCCTATGCCGACACCCAGCAATTTCCCTTCTTGCTATATACACAAAAGAAACTCTTTCATGTATGTACCAAGAGCTGTGTACTAGAAAGTTCTTAGAAATACTGTTCATAATAGAAAAAACTGAAAATTACCCAAATGCCCATTGCCAAGGAAATGGAAAACTGTGGTTTTGTCACAAAACAGATTTTCATATGGCAATGACGCATTTTGCTGTGCATGTCTATGTTTTTAAATGCCCTTGCTTCAACTTGCCTTTTTCCCATTTCTTTTTCCAGCTACTAGCTCTAGAATGTCTGAGCAGTAGAAGTTACTACCAGTGGGTATTTCCCAGTGGCTATATGCCTTTTTTTTTTTTTTTATATGCCTTATCGGAGGTAAGTGGTACTTGTCTCCATAGCTCCTAAAATGATTTCTGGAGAAGTTCTCCATTGTTTTTCTTTTAGGAGTTTTGTAGAAACCTGCAATGACAATAGAAACCCTGATGGCATAGCGGTTAAGAGCTGCACCTGCTAACCAAAATGTCTGCAGTTTGAATCTACCAGGCTCTCCTTGGAAACTCTATGGGGCAGTTCTACTCTGTCCTATAGGGTCTATACAAGTTGGAATTGACACAATGGGAACAGGGGGTAATGACAATATCAACAGATACCAAGGTCCTATGGCTGCCTTGATTTTAGGATAGGAAACTGCACTTTTCATATTGAATTAATAAGTTTTGAGCACCTACTGTTTGACACTTGACATGAATTATCTCATTTAATTCTCCCTTTTTATACCTGAAGAAGAGAAGCTAAGCGATATATTCTCACTAAGCTGATTCCGAATTCCTGATTTCAAATCCAAGGATTTTATAGAGTTCTACAGGAACTCCCCCAAGCCATAGTACTTTCAGTTGCCTCAATGAATAAGGAAGATCAAACAAGAATTGATACCTTTCAGTTATGGCGTTGGTGAGGAATATGGAATATGCCATGGACTGCTGGAAGAATGAACAAGTCTGCCTTGGAAGAAGTACAGCCAGGGTGTTCCTTGGAAGCAAGGATGGCTAGACTTCGTCTCATGTATTTTGGACATGTTGTCAGGAGAGGCCAGTCCCTGAAGAAGCTCATCATGTTCGGTAGAGGTCAGCAAAAAAGAGAAAGACCCTCAATGTGATGATGTATTGACACAGTGGCTACAATAGCAACATAGCATCTGTTGTGAGGATGGTGCAGGACCGGGCAGTGTTTTGTTCCGTTATACAAAGGGAACCAACTCAACGGCATCTCACAACAACAACAGAAACTTGAAAACATTTTGATGTGATGTAAAATTTAGACATTTTACTGTATTTCTCATGTCCTTGTAAAACATGTAACCAGAGATGTCACTTTGACTAAAATAGGGATATTTACATGTATGTGGGGGCAGTGGTAGTTCAGTGGTAGAATTCTCACCTTCCATGCAGGAGACCTGGGTTCAATTCCCAGTCACTGCACCTCATGCACTGCGACCACCCATCCCTCAGTGGAGGCTTGTGTGTTACTATGACACTGAACAGGTTTCAGGGGAGCTTCCAGACAAGATAGACCAAGAAGAAAGTCCAGGTGATCTACTTGCAAAAACCAGCCAATGAAAACCAAGTGGATCACAATGATACGTTCAAAACTGAGCATGGGGGCGATGCAGGACCTGGCAGTGTTTTGTTTCTTTTAACCTGGAACTATTTGACCTGGGTCGCCACTAAGACTCAGTGGCAGCTAACAACAGAAGGCAAGTATTGTCCTTGTAGCAGATGCCGTTAGTGCTTCACCCAGATCCCATGGGATTCATTTTCCCAGCTAGGTGCATCAATCCCCCAGCTGTTGCCTGCATTCCTGCTAACAGTTCATACCTGCAATCTTCTCTGGAGGCTTGACCGTGGGTGATTGCAACTGCCTTGGAGTTTGGGTTCCCCGTGGAGCTGCCAGTAGCCAACGACTGATTCATGCAAAGGTACAAAAGCCTAGCTCTCTTGCTTTAAGGCTGGACAAAGCCTGTGATATAAATTACACTCCAGAGCTCTCTCCAGGATAAGGCTGAGGCTAGACTTGGCTGTACTCAGCCTCTCCGTCTTCCTTATCCTGCTTTTCTTACTCTTTTACAGGCTTCTCCTGAGAGCACTCCGTCAATAAATCACTTGCACTTAAATTTTTCCCTCAAGTTCTGCTGATCTAACACGGTTCTTTTCTAAAAATTGCAGCTCCTAAAATGCTGAACACCATACTTGTAACATAATAAAACCTGGTACCATTTTGTTGACTTTAATTGAATTACGGTTCTGTTGAAATGATCTTGGTATATGCGTGTTGAGGAAAGGATAATCTCTTCCATATATATATTTATACATGTATGTATTCAAGAGGACTCTTGATTAATCACAGAAATCCATCTCAGAATAACTTAAGCATAAAAAATAATTTGTTTCACATAGCTAAAATGTCCAAAGGACTAAGTTAAGTGATATTTTCAGGCATGGTTGGATCTAGGGATCGAATGTTGTCATTCTTCCATTTATCCCTCTTCTCTGCTGGTTTCTGCTTCGTTTGCACAGTGGTCTTATTCTTTTCTACTGTAGATGACTTCCTTCATTGGGCACAGAAAGATGGCTGTAGACAGCTTCTAATTACTGTATATTTACTTGTGATCCAGTGGGATCCCAGTGGGAACAAACTCCTTCTTTCTTTGAGTAGCCATATATATAATCTCAAAGAATATTTTGTCAGGTTAAATCCCCACCTCTGAATGAATTACCACCATGGCCAAGGTGATGTAGGAAGAAAGCCAAGCTCAAGTGGGTACAGGCCCACCACCATGGCCCAGGGAAGAGGGTCAAGGAAGCCAGTTGAGAAGGTGTGCATCTGTTTGAATAAGGAAGTAGGGGTACTGGACAAATGAAAGCAACATCTCTCCACCACCACAAGCTCTACTGTACATTTGGGGTTGACCAGATGCTCTAAGGAGTTCTAGAACTCTAGGTTTTCCTGAAGCCGTGTAGCCAGTGCCCAGTTATACGAAAGTGGCTCATAAGTGGATTGTCTCCACTTGCTGGCACAATATTTCTTTCATGTTAAGGTGAGACCTACTCATTTATGACTCTTCCTGCATCAGACAATGGACAAAGAATCTTCACATGTACTGATTGGACAACAAACAAATGCATAAGTACCTCTTCTCTACCCACTAAATCTTTATCAATACTTACCATACTTACAGGAGCCCATGAATTTTTAAACAAACTCTTTATATAGATAGAAGCCCCACAAAAAAATATTAGCCTTGTGCCCTGTACACCTTGAAGGAGGTCCTGCCTGCCACATCCTCTGACTCTTCTAAAGAAAATTGCCTCAGCCACATCCCTTGCTAAGGAACGCAACCCTAGACACTTCCTTCATAAAGGGGCCCGTGTTCAGTACCACACAACTACTCCTCAGCCATAATGGTTTAATGAGAAGTGGTCACCTGACCCAGATTCAGATACTTTGGGAGAAAAAAACTGTAGAAAATTCTTTGGCACACTCCCACAGAAGTGGAGGCAGGGGGGCATGCCTTCCCTCCTGTGCTGCATAACCAAAAGAATAGAGTGGAAGTGATGCTCTGCCAGTTTCTACAGCTAAGAGTTATGATGCTGGCAACATCTACTTCCTGTCTCTTGGAACAGCAGTCACTATGCCATGAAGAAGCCCAAGGAGTCATATGGAGAAGCTCATGTGGAAAGAACCCAAGGCCTCTGACCAGGAGCCCCAGCTGAGCTCCTAACCAACAGCTATCATCAAGGTTCCAGGTAGATGAATGAGCTATTTTGGAAATGGATCCTCAAGCCCCAGTTGAGCTGCCCCAACTGATACCATATGAAGCAGAGGTAAGCCAAACCCACTAAGCCCTGATCAAATTGCATACTCATGACCAAGTTTTGGAATGGTTTTTTATACTGCAATAGATAACCAAACTTCTACTCTCTCAGTCTCCTCTGACATTAGGATGTGGGCTGGTGCAAAAATTCTGTGGATGCAGGGGGCTATTTGTCCCATTACACTCTTGCTATTAGGAATGTAAGTTGGGACAGATCAAGAAATAAGTGTTGGCAGTAGACAAAAGAAGTTAAAAGCCCATGAGTTTGGGTAAGAGGCCGTGAAGAAGAGGGTCTATGCGGCAAGAGGTGCCATGAAAAAAATGATGGAGTCCAATTCAATCCCAACCCCTGTATTGTGTATATTTACATTAAACTTCCTACATAGAAGATGAATCTCCTTGTTGTTGTTATCGTTGTTACGTGCTGTCCAGTTGGTTCTGACTCATAGCCACCCTATCCACAGCAGAATGAAACACTGCTCGGTACTGCACCACCCTCAACCATTATGCTTGAGCCTGATGTTGCAGCCACTGTGTCAATCCATCTCTTTGAGGGTCTTCCTCCTTCACTGACTCTCTGCTTTACCAAGGATGATGTCCTCCCCCAGGGACTGATCCCTCCTGACCACATGCTCAAAGTATGTGAGACATAGTCTTGCCATCCTAGCTTCTAAGGAGCATTCTGTTTCTACTTATTCCAAGACAGATTTGTTCGTTCTTCTGGCAATCCGTGGTATATTCAAATATTCTTTGCCAACACCACAATTCGAAGGCATCAAATGCTTCAATCTTCCTTGTTCGTTGTCCAGCTTTTGCGTGCATGTGAGGCTATCAAAAACACCTCGGCTTGGGTCAGGTATACCTTAGTCTTCAAGGTGACATCTTTGCTTTTTAACATGGTAAAGAGGTCTTTTGCAGCAGATTTGCCCAACGCAATGCATCTTTTGATTTCTTGACTGCTGCTTCCATAGGTGTTGATTGTGGATGCAAGTAAAATGAAATCCTTGAAGATTTCAATCTTTATTCCGTTTATCACGATGTTGCTTATTGGTCTAGTTGTGAGGATTTCGTTTTCCTTTTGTTGAAGTGTAATGCATGCTGAAGCCTATGGTCTTTAATCTTCATCAGTTAGTGCTTCAAGTCCTCTTCCCTTCAGCAAGCAAGGTTGTGACATCTGCATAATGCAGGCTGTTAACGGGTATTTCTCCAATCCTGATACCCCATTCTTCTTCATAGAGTCCAGCTGTTCAGATTATTTGCTCTGCCTACAGATTGATTAGGTATAGTGAAAGGATACAACCCTGACACACACCTTTCCTGACTCAGTATCCCCTTGTTCTGTTCAAACGACTGCCTCTCGATCTGTGTACATGTTCCTCATGAGCACAATTAAGCGTTCAGGAATTCCCATTCTTTGCAATGTTATCCATAATTTATTACTATCTACCCAGTCGAATGCCTTTGCGTAGTCAATAAAACAGAGGTAACCATCTTTCTGGTATTCTGTGCTTTCAGCCAGGATCCATCTGACATCAGCAATGATATCCCTCGTTCCATGTCCTCTTCTGTATCCAGGTTGAATTTTTGGCAGTTCCCTGCCTATGTACTGCTGCAGCCATTTTGAATGATTGTCAGCAAAATTTTACTTGAGTGTGATATTAATGACATTGATAATTTCTGCATTCAGTTGGATCACCTTTCTTGGGCATAGGCATAAATATGGATCCCTTCCGGTCAGTTGGCCAGGTAGCTGTCTTCCAAATTTCTTGGCATAGATGGGTGAGCTCTTCCAGTGATGCATCCATTTGTTGAAACATCTCAATTGATACTCCATCAATTCCTGGAGCCTTGTTTTTCACCAGTGCTTTCAGTACAGCTTGGACTTCTTCCTTCAGTACCTTTGGTTCCTAATCATATGCTACCTTCTGACATGGTCGAACACTGACAAATTCTTTTTGGTATAATGACTCTGTGTAGTTCTTCCATCTTCTTTTGAAGCTTCCTGCATCATTTAACATTTTCCCCACTGAATCCTTCACTATTGCAACTCAAGACTTGAATTTTTTCTTCAGTTCTTTCAGCTTGAGAAATGTCGAGCGTGTTCTTCCCTTTTCATTTTTTATCTCCAGCTCTTTGTACATGTCATAAGACTTTACTTGCCTTCTTGAGCTGCCCTTTGAAATGTTCTGTTCAGCTCTTCTACTTCATCATTTCTTCCTCTCATGTTAGATATTCAAGGTTCAAGAGCAAGTTTCAGAATCTCTCCTGACATCCGTTTTGGTCTTCTCTTTGTTTCCTGTCTTTTTAATGACCCCTTGCTTTCTTCATGTATGATGTCCTTGATGTCATTCCACAACTGGTCTGGTCTTCTGTCATTAGTGTTCAGGATGTCAAATCTTTTCTTGAGATGGTCTCTAAATTCAGGTGGGATATACTCAAGTTCAGTACTTTGGCTTTCATGAACTTGTTCTAATTTTCTTCCATCTCAACTTGAACTTGCACATGAGCAGTTGATGGTCTGTTCCTTAGTGACAATAATTGCTTCTGCAAAGTCCTTTCACCTTTTCCAAATAACCTAATCATGAGAGTGAAATCCATCATAGTCACAGTTTCACTCACGCTCAAGAGGGGAATTGACTTGATGGCGACAGATTTGGTTTCTGCTTGTTTTTGTGGGAATCTTAGGGGCCATCTTAGAATCCTGCCTACCACAGTAGGGTTGACAGCAAATTAAATTTTAATTTCAGATAAACGGTATATAATTTTTGGTATGATTATGCCTCAACCCCAGACCTTGGAAAAATTCTAATATCTAAAATCAGTCTTGGAAGCAATACAACCAGAATCCTCTTTAGAAGCAAGGATGGCATGATTTTGGCTTGCTTCCTTTGAATGTGTCATCAGGAAAGACCATTACAAAAGGATATCACATTTGGTAAAGTAGCAGATCAGCAACAATGAGGGAAACAGTGAGATGGATTGACACAATAGCCACGACAGTGGACTCAAATGTATCAGTGATCATGAAGATGGCACAGGACTGGATGATATTTCATTCTGCTAACAACAACAATAATGTCTGAAATGGGGTCACAGAATTAAATGCTCACATGGCCAAGCAAGTGATATAAGTGAGCAGAGCAGATCAGGGAGGATCTACGACACACTGGTTAGCTCATGCCCAGGTAAAGGGGCCATGGATTCACAACTCCAGCTGGCTCTTCCCATGAGGACTCACTCACAGGTCAAGTGGTCAGACCTTCTGATTGTTTTTCAGGAGCTAGCATTTCTTCTTGGAATTCTATTTGAATTCTTCCAGTGATAACAGTTAACCCAAACTTTTAAAAAACATTTCATGAGCCATACAAGACATGTTTATGAACTGCATTTTGACCCTTGGAATCCATTTTTTAACCTATATTAACAGGTCTGTAAAAATCGTCAGAGAAAACTGCAAAACCTTCATTTTCCCAAGAAGCAGGCCTATTGGCCCTGTTCATGGCACACTGCCATTGAAAGCCCACAGGATTTATGTCCCTTTCCTTCCTTCATTTAGCCATAGAGCTTCATCTCTGAAACAAAATTGATTTGCCACATCAGAAAACTGATTTACAAGTCCAACAATCCAATCATAATGCCACCAAATCAAGGGCCAGATTTATAAATGCTCTTTTTTCAAAAATGTACCATAAATGCCAAATAAAAACTTTCAATTTACCAATCTTTATTTGTAGGGAGCATAAATCAGTGGCTGGAACAATGGGCTCAATTATAACAACTATTGTGAGGATAGCACAGGAACGGCAGTGTTTCATTCCATTGTATATAGATAGGGTCAATGTGAGTCGGAACTGACTCAATGGCACCTAACAACAACAACAACAACAACAACAACATAAATCAGAAATGAAGATGGAATGGCACTGACATTATTACAAGTAAGTTTTGAAATTCTGGGTTTTTTTGTTTATATTCCGTTTCAAATTTGATTTTTTTTTTTATAAGTGGACTTCTGATTTTAATGACAGTTTAAAAATAATACCCTTCATTGTAGCTTAGACAGGAGACTCAGCTGATGTAAGCTTAAATTAGGTGATAAAGCTCATAGTATATTTAAGTTTGGTTTAAAATCAGGAAAGGTGTGTGTCAGGGTTGTATCCTTTCACCTTACTTATTCAATTTGTATGCTGAGCAAATAATTTGAGAAGCTGAATGAGGCATCAGGATGGGTAGAAGACTCATTGATAACCTGAGTTATGCAGATAACACAACCTTGCTTGCTGAAAGTGAAGAGGGCTGGAAATGATTACTGATGAAGATCAAAGGCCACAACCTTCAGTATGGACTGTACCTCAACATAAAGAAAACTAAAATCCTCACAACTGGACCAATAAGCAACATCATGATAAATGGAGTAAAGATTGAAGTTGTCATGGATTTCATTTTACCTGGGTCCACAATCAATATTTATGGATGCAGCAGTCAAGAAATCAAAAGACATATTGCATTGGGCAAATCTGCTGCAAAAGACCTCCTTAATGTGTTGAAAAGCAAAGATGTCACCTTGAAGACTAAGGTGTGCTTGTCCCAAGCCATGGTATTTTCAGTCCCTTCACATGCATGTGAAAGCTGGACAATGAATAAGGAAGACCGAAGAATTGACGCCTTTGAATTGTGGCATAGAGTACTGAATATAACATGGACTGCCAAAAGAAAGAACAAATCTGTCTTGGAAGAAGTACAACCAGAATACTTCTTAGAAGCAAGGATGGCAAGACAACATCTTACATACTTTGGACAGATTGCCAGGAGAGATCAGTCCCTGGGGAAGGACATCATGCTTGGTAAAGTAGAGGGTCAGCGAATAGGAGGAAGACCCTCAAGAAGATGGATTGACACAATGGCTGCAACAATGGGCTCAAGGATAACAACGACTGTGGGCATGGCACAGGACCGGGCAGTGTCATTCTGTTGTGCATTTGGTTTCTATGAGTCGGAACCGACTCGATGGCACCTAACTTCAACAACAACAACGACCCAGCATATTGGTAATTGTTAGAGGCGTGGAGCAGCCTATGATCTTAGTATATATTGTTAAGGGAAAAGAAAATGATAGAAAAAAGAGAAGTGAGGAGCTCAGGACAGGCCTTCTCCACTCCTCTCTGACCTTAGGTACCTCGCAGTTAAAAGTAAATAATCTCGGGGCAAAGCGACCATGTCTAGCCCACCTTTTCTCCTCACTTTGGTGTCTCTGAGCCCTCCCTCTTCTGTTGTCAGCATCAACTATAAATAACCATGTGGTAGAGGGAGAAAAAGAGGAGCTTGAGGCTGAGGCTAAGAGAATCGAAGGGATGGCTGAAGCACTGGGATTCTTTGTCAGGAGGGGGGATCAGACAGGGGTACAAATTAGGGAGGCGAGGAGCAGACAAAGAAGGAGGGGTGTCTAGAGCAGTGGGCCCCACTCTTTCCACAATGAAAATATCTCCCTTTGTAAGGGGGAGGTTTCTTCTACTTAAAAAAAAAGAAAAAAATTCTTACAGCAATTTTTGTTCATCACAGAAAAATCAGGAAAGTAGACAAGTATAAAAGAAAAAAGGTCCCCGGGTAGCTCAAGTGTTTTTCAATCAGCTGCTGGCCTGAAGTTTGGCAGTTCAAAACCACCCAGTAGTGCCATGGAAGAAAGGCCTCATGATCTGCTTCCATAAAGGTTATAGCCAAGGAAATGATGTGGAATAGTTCTACTCTGTAATACATGGGGTTGTCAGGAGTTGGAATCCACTAGATGGCAACGGGTATGGTATACAAGAAGATAATAAAGTATGCTCATTGTCATGGATTGAATTATGTCCCCTCAAAAATGTGTGTATCAACTTGGTTAGGTTTTGATTCCCAGTATTGTATGGTTTTCCTCTATTTTGTGATTGTAATTTTATGTTGAGAGGAGTAGGGTGGGATTGTAACACCACCCTCACTCAGGTCTCCTTCCTGATCCAAGGTAAAGGGAGTTTCCCTGGGGTGTGCCCTGCACCACCTTTTATCTCTCAAGAGATAAAAGGAAAGGGAAGCAAGCAGAGACTTGGGGACCTCATACCACTAAGAAAGTAGCACCAGGAGCAGAGCGTGTCCTTTGGACCCAGGGTCCCTGCATGTGAGAATTCCTCAACCGTGGAAAGATTGAGGACAAGGACCTTCTTCCAGAGCCGACGGAAAGAGAAAGCCTTCCCCTGAAGCTGACACCCTGAATTTGGACTAGTAACGTATTAGTCTGTGAGAAAATAAATTTCTCTTTGTTAAAGCCATCTACTTGTGGTATTTCTGTTATGGTAACACTAGATGTCTAAGACATTCATAATCCATCCCACTCAAAGATAATCGCTGTATAGGCCCCCTACTAAAGGGGGCATGTGTACAATCGCCCATGAAAGGAGAGTTGTTTTGTTAGCGTTTATTGATTGTGAAAATTTAAAATGACAAACAGTTACTGTGACATTTGGAATGTAGGACTGCATGTAAGGGCAATGAAAAAGGAAGACTGAAGAAGAATTGAAGCATTCAGATTGTGGTGTTGGTAAAGAATATTGAATATGCCATGGACTACCAGAAGAATGAATGAATCTGTGTTGGAGAAAGTACAGCTAGAATGCTCCTTAGAAACAAGGATGGTGAGACTGCATTTCACTTATTTTGGGCATGTCATCAGGAAAGACCAATGAAGGACATCAACCTTGGTAAAGCAGAGGATCAACGAAAAAGAGGAAGGACCATGAATGAGCTGGACTGAGACAGAGGCTGTAACAATGGGCTCAAACATAATTACTACCACGAGGATGACACAGGGCTGGGCAATGTTTTGTTCTATTATACATGGAATCACTAGACTTGGAGCCAACTCCATGATACCTAACAACAAGTGTCTGTAAGCAAGTGACTTAGTCACACTGTAAATTACATTCTGCACACATGTTTTCTTACTGTGCAATATCCCCTGCCACCTACGCACACACTCACACTGTCGGTTTTTCTGCTCACACAATCACAGTGCTTTGTCAGAAATACATACACATAATGATTTATTAGAGATATTTGTTATGCATCTACTGTGTTTGAGGACGTTGGCCACAACAATGGGCTGAAGCATAACAACTGTAAGGATGGCGCAGGACGGGGCAGTATTTCGTTGTGCCGAGTCACTATGAGTTGGAACTGGCTCTATGGCACCTAACAACAACAACATGCTTCAGGAAGGAGCCCTAGCGTGCAGTGTATAAGTGCTTAACTTTTAACCAAAAAGCCTGCAGTTCGAACCCACCAGCCTCAATGGGATAAAGATGTGACAGTCTGCTTCTGTAAAAATTACAGCTTTGGAAACCCTATGGAGCAGTTCTACTCTGTCCTTTTGCATCGCTATGAGTCGGAATTGACTTGACAACAGGTTTGGATTTGATATGTTGCAGGCACTGAGTCAGGTGCCTGATGCTGCAGTGCTAAGAAAGGCAGGCATGATCCCTGTTTTCTTAGAGCCTTTATTCCAGTGCGGAAAAGCAGACTCAGATGTGAAATGTTTCACACATGATTTTTACTACAAATCAATTTCAAAAGTGCAAAGAATTCACTTTTTTAAATGAATGAGCTAAAATGTATTCAACTTTATTTCTTTGGTAACATCATTCTCATTATCGCTCAGAATTTGCTCTCTTAGGCATGAGCGATAATAGGATGTAGGGATAGTTGACATGGAGAAACTGTAGATAATTGTTGTTCCAAAGAAAAGTATCACATATCTGAATATTCACTGTCTTTTACAACTGACCAGAAAAAGCAGGAAGCACTGCTTTGTAGAGTTAAGCATAGTGGGAGTAGTTCTGTGGGCAGTGGTGGTGCTCAGGGAATAAGTAGCATAGCCTCTGCAGATATCTCCTGTAAGCAGTTACTTAAAGTTAAATGGATCCCATTGCTCTTGGGGAAGGAGAAAGAGGACAGGTGTGACTGAGTGTGATTGTTACAAGTACAGCTAACCTCCACTGAGGATGACTTCGTGCTGGGCACTCCTATGAGGATAGGAATCAGATTGGGACCCATACCTGGTGGGAGCTCACGGCCAGAAGGAAGTGGAAGAGGTAAAAAGTGGGCAAAGCAATCCACAGGCACAGTGCAATATATGTAGCACACGGGTAGATCAAAGTGTTAGAAGAAGGAATGATAATCACTTTGCAGAGATTCCCCAAGGAGATGAGTGTTACAGGGTAAGGATAGTACCTGAAGCAGGGAACAGAGCAGACAAATGCCATTCCAGGCAGAGGGAACAACATGTGCAGAGGCACAGAGCTCAGAAGGTCATGACGTGTGTATATGTGAAGCATTCAGAGAGTCTGGGAAGCCAAGTGGTGGGGGGCAAGGCTAGAAAGGTAAGCTGGGGCCAGATTGAGAAGAATCTGATGCCACATTGTGTTTGGACTTAGTCTGGAGGGCTAGTTTCTCAAGGAGTCCCTGGGTGGTGCATGTGGTTAACAAGCTCTGCTGCTAACTGAAAGGTCGGAGGTTTGAGTCCACCCAGAGGCACCTCGGAAGAAAGGCCTTGAGATCTACTTCTAAAAAATGATCCCTTGAAGACCTTACAGAGCACAGTTTTACTCTGACGCACAGGGCTGCCATGAGTCAGAATCAGCTTGATGGCAACTGCTTTGATTTCCCAAAGAACAGCTTTTGTTAGCATGCTAGATCATTTTAGAAACATTTTTTAAATCATTATTTACTTATTTTAATTTTCCTTCCTGTTTCACAGGAAAACAAAACAAACCTAATTGATCAAAATTGAAATTTAGTGATGATTATTGCTTAGAACAAGGGTAAGCTAAAAAACAAAAAAGTGAGTGAGTTTAAAGAAAAACACTAAAAAAAAATTGTAAAGATGGTACACAAATACTACCAAAATGATAAAGCTGAAAAAAAAAATGATAAAGCTGGGAACTGAGTGATTGAAGTTTGAAAAACACTGTTCTAAAGTTAGATATGGAAGCCACAGAAGTGATATGACTAGCTTTGCAGGGCATCGTTTGTGGTCTCTGCTGGGCTTTCCAGAAACTCATTCAAGCAGCAGAGTGGAGGATGGGCTAAGGCAATGGGAGGACAAGGATGGGATTCTGGTTCGGGAGACCAAATTGTCCAAGAAAGAGACAGTGAAGACTGAAACAAAGTCAAGGACAGAACTGATAGATACTGGGTGGACAGATTCAAACACAAATCCTATGCTTCCTGTCAAAATAGAACACAGCTTGGCAAATGGGCAGGAAATGAGAAGAAGATGGCTTTTTCCCAGGATGGTAACTTCTTTGCTTATTATCATTTATGCCTCCTTTCGCCTTTATTGGTTTTACAATCATAATGTCACCTTAAGTTTTCTTCCAATGCCCGGAAGTTTCAGTTCTAAGTGCTCATAAATATCTTTGGCTATGGATGAGCCAGAGAATATGGAAATGGACTTTCTGAGTTTATCATTACAGCATCTGGCCTTAACTATCAGCCACTTACAACTGACCACATGCAAAGAAAAGCCACTTTGAAGTTCATTAGGGACATCAAATATAAAAAGGAGGAGTCAATTTATGCCATATGGGCTTTTTTTATCCCCTCTCCTTTCAATGGCCCAAATAACATAAGATTCAATAGTTTCAGCAAAGATTGGTGATGGGGGAGGGGAGAAAAGGGAAAATCTTTTCCTCTCCTATCAGTCCTCAAATTTTCCTGGAAGAGGCACTCTTTTTCCACTTTAATCCTTGAGTTTGGATATGGCTAACCCCATCACTTGCCTTCCAGCCTAGCACAAGTCTCTGTTTTGGCCAGAGAGTTGCATCCCCATGGCCCCAGTGACTGATTCAAAAAAAGCACATTATTCAGTTGCAGTCACCACAGAGACTCAGTCCCTGGAAGTTTTGAGGGACCATTTGATAGAGAAACACTCTCCCTGCTGTTTAGATGTAAGCCTGGAGGTGCTGGGGTGACTTCGTGGAGAGAGACAAAATCCCACACAGGTAGAAATGGATCTTAGAGAGAAAAAGAGCTTATACCCTGATGGTGTTGTTTGGGCCTTTGTGTCCAGTTTCTCACAAATATCTCCCCCTTTAAGCAGAGAGGTTGGTGGTTCAAATCCACCCAGCACCACTGTGAAAGAAAGGACTGGGGATCTGGTTCCATAAGATCACAGCCAATGAAAACCCTATGAAGTGTAGTCTACTCTGACACACATGGGGTTGCCACGAGTCAGAATTGGCAGCTAGCTTGGTTTGGTTCTTTAATGTTCTCAGAGTCATTGGAACTCAGTTTCTCTCATCTATGACCAAAGTTCACCACAAAGTCCTTCTGCTCTCAATGTCCTGAAAAGCCCAACTCAGTAAATCCAGCAGCGGTTGGAGTGGTTTGGGGTAGCATGCAGCAGAAATGAGGTTAGCATGGGGAAGAGATAAAAGGGTGTTTAGCTCCCATTTTAATTCAATTTAGCACACATTTACCTAGGGTTTGCTATGTGAAAGCAAGTGTGTTGGGCAAGGTTGAATAGGGGACTAGGGATACAAAGATTTAAGAAAATAGACTGTTCTTATAATGATTATAATCCATTAAGATCAGAGCACAGGTAGGGTAACCTCTTGCCTTTGCCTGTGTACCAAAGCCCTCTCCACTACAACTGTCTCTCTCCCTCTCTACACAAGATGCCATTTCTGACAACAATGAGAAAATTGACACCATCAGGAGAAATCTCCCTCAGTGCCCTTGTATGTCCAATGTCTGGACAAAATTCGTTATTTTTGTTAGATGTCATCCAGTCACTTCTGACTCATAGCAACCCTATGTACAACAGAACAAAACACTGCTCAGTCCTGCACCATCTTCCAGTGGTTGTTATGTTTGAGCCCATTGTTGTAGCCACAGTGTCAATCCGTCTTGTTGAGGGTCTTCTGTAGGGACTGGTCCTTCCTGAAAACATGGCCAAAGTATGTGAGATGAAAATTGGAAGTCATCAAAAATGAAACGGAACACATAAAGGTCAATATCCTAGGTATTAGTGAGCTGAAGTGGACTGGTATTCGTCATTTTGAATCAGACAATCATATGGTCTACAATCCTGGGAATGACAACTTCGAGAGGAATGGCGTCACATTCATTGTCAAAAACAACATTTCAAGATCTATCCTGAAGTACAACGCTGTCAGTGATAGAATAATATCCATAGGCCTACAAGGAAGACAAATTAATACCACTATTACTCAAATTTACACACCAACTATAAGGCCAAAGATGAAGAAATTGAAGATTTTTACCAACTTCTGCAGTCTGAAATTAAAGGAAGATGCAGTCAGGATGCATTGATAATTATTGGTGATTGGAATGCAAAAGATGAAAATAAAGAAGAAGGATTAGTAGTTGTAAAATAAGGCCTTGGTCATAGAAACAATGCCTGAAATTGCATGATAGAATTTTGCAAGACCAATGGCTTCTTCATTGCAAATACCTTTACATCCTGGACAAAATTAGCCTCCAGGAAATTATTTCTATAAGTATATTAGAAAAAAACAAAACCAGAAAGATCAACATGCAACTTAAATAATGTACTATAAAGACCTTCCCCACCCATTTTTCTTCTTTTGTGTCGTCTTTACTATTATGTTTATCCATCTGGAAATTGTATTTTACACAAACCAAAAACCCATTGCTGTCCAGTAGATTCTGAATCATAGTGACCCCATAGGACTGAGTAGAACTGCCCCACAGACTTTCCAAGGAGTGCCTGGTAGATTCAAACTTCGCCCTTTTGTTTAGCAGCCCTAGAACTTAACCGCTATGCCACCAGGTTTTCTGCCTTTTACAAAGATGAGTAAGATTGATTATTGCATGAAATATTTGGAGCCCTAGTGGCACAGTGTTTAAGAGCTACAACGAGCTATGGCTGCTAACCAAAAGGTAGGCAGTTTGAATTTACCTGCTGCTCCTTGGAAACCTTATGGAGAAGTTCTACTCTGTCCTGTAGAGTCACTATGAGTCAGAATCAACTCATGGCAATAGGTAGTATGAAACATTTAGAAGGAAGGAAGAAGGTTGAAGGAGGGAAGAAGGAGAGGACGGAAGAAGGGATGAGAAAAGACGGGATAGAGGACAGTAGGAGAGAGGAAAGGAAGAAAGAAAGGAGGGAAGGAGGGAGGAGGGGAAGAAGAAAAGAGGGGTGGAAGGAAAGAAAGAAGAAAGGGAGAGAGGAAGGGAGGGAAGGAAGAAAGGAAGAGAGGGAGGGAGGGAGGGAGAGAGGGAGAAAGAATATTTATTGCCTCTTGAGTTTGTTGGCATGGAAACATAACATATCTTGCTCTAAGCAAAGAATTCAATATTATTGCAGTTTCAATTCAACAAAATAACCTCTGGGTCAGGATCTCAAAGCACTCCCAAAGAAATGCAAGTAGAAGGGGAGCCTGGTTTAAGAGGGTGGATATTCCCTGGAAATTCACAGGGAAATATCCGTACTGGAAGTTGAAGTCAGAAGGCCAGTCCCAGCTTGGCAGAGCTCGGGGAGGCTGTGGCAGGCTGCTGTTGCCTTTCTCTCAGCATGCTTAGCCAGCAGAAATCAGGTCGTTTGCAGCTCCTGCTGTCCCTCTATCCCGGAATGAGAGCTGTATGGCCATTTGTTATTTCTGCATGTGCTGAGGACTTCTCTCTCTACTGCTTCAGAAATGGAACCACAGTGTCTGTAGGCACAGCAAGAATTCAGCATGCAAAACATCACCACCATGGATCCCTCCTTGCTTTTATGGCAGTGCAACTCCTTCCCCTCCTGCCTTGGGAGACCTTATCTCTAGCCTTCCTCTCTGGCTGCTGAATTCTTCATGTGTCTTTCCAAACTGAAGGACACCTATTCATGACTCTTTCTCTGGAATGAAAATCCAGGATAGGTAAACCAGATGGGGAAAGGAAGGGTCTTGGACAAGCTGCCAAGTGAGTCAGCAAGCAGTCTGGCTTGAAGTAAATAGTCAGAATGTCTGTTAAAAAATAAACAAACAAACAGAAAATAAAACAATGCTGCTTGTAGTACTCATTAACGTTATGACCACCACAAGAACCCAACATGGGCATCCCAATTTGCAGCAGGGAGGTAGGAATGCGTGTACAGGTGTGTTTCAACAAACAAAAATACACGTTGCCACCTCAAATGCTTTATTAGAAGTAGGAACATACGAGTTGAAAATTAATTTAAACTCAAATTCACTCCTGCAATAAAACTGAAATATGAGCTCAGACAAATGACGTTAATGGATCACCACTGGGGACAATAGGGACAACCACTGGGAATGGGGTGAGTAGTCCCTCATAGGATGCATCAGAGGACAGAGTCCACAGGACCTAGGAGAATGGTAGCAAAAGCACAGGGCTGGGGAAACACAGGGCCTGTTGGAGAGACGGCTATTGATTGAGAGACTAGATTAGGAGTGTGAAAGATGAAGAATGGCAGAGAAAACTAAAGAGGGAGTCTTGGGTCAGACAATAATATTTTAGAGAATTATAACTTTATTCACAGGCAATAAGGCATCATGGAATGTTCTAGTCCTGTAATCAGAAGTATGGGTTTTGAAAAGTCACTTTTGAGACAATTTTAGTATGAAAACTGGAGCGAGCGCTAAACTTTTATGGGAAGTTGGCTATCCTGCGTCTGACAGAAGAACTAAGGCACCCTCAGAGAGATGAGTCCCCATTTGCCTCCTGTCATTACACTTCCCCAGCTTGGCAGGGGAGGGAGGTCTTCCATTTTAGACCCACCTTTGGAAGCAACTACAGCTATGCCCTGTAGCCTATCCATTCTCCAACTCCAGGGAAAGCAGTGGGCATATCACAACAGAGGCTCAGACAGCCATTTACAGAGAAACAATTCCTTCCTTCCTCTCACAATTCAGACTATAGGTAGGTCAACTAACAGTAGCATGAAAATTTTAAAGGGCTAAAGAAACATTGGCTGCTTTTTGGCACTTTTAGCATAATGACATGATACAGCATTGCTTAGGAAGAGATTCTGGACCTCCCTCACTCTTGGGCTCAGGGCCCTGGTCTTGCACTCAGGGACCTCTAGTTCCTTGACCTCCTCAACAGTGAATATCTCCGTCTTTACCTTTTTTACCTTATTGAAGGCACCACTAACATGGTCTCACTTTAGTACTGAAACACAATACTTCTATTGCCTCTGCTCTCCAGGTGATGTTCCCGTCTCAGTTATCTAGTGCTGTTGTAACAGAAATATCACAAATGGATGGCTTTAACAAAGAGAAATTTATTTTTCACTGTCTAGGAAGCTACAAGTCTAAATTCAGGACACCAGCTCCAGGGCAAGGCTTTCTCTCTGTTGATTCTGTAGAAAGGTCCTTGTCATCAATATTTCCTTGGTCTGGGAGCATCTCAGCACAGGAACCTCAGGTCCAAAGGACGTGCTCTGCTCCTGGCACTGCTTTCTTGGTGGTATGAGGTCCCCATGTTTCTCTGCTCTTTTCTCTCTTTTATATCTCAAAACAGATTGGCTTTAGACACTACCTAATCTTGTAGATCTCATCAGTATAACTGCTGCTAATCCATCTCATTACATCATAGTGATAGGATTTACAACACATAGAGAAATCACATAAAATAGTAGACAATCACACAATATTGAGAATCATGGTCCAGCTAAGTTGACAGATGTTTTGGGGGGACACAACTCAACCCATGACAGTCTCCCATCCCACTTTCAAAAGGTCTTTTACACATTCTCATTTACCCTTGACTACTCATCTACCGTTGACTACCCTTTACTACCCTCAACTATGCTCATCTATTCTCAGCTATTTTTATCTACCCTATTTGCTCACAACTACCTTGTCTACCATCGACTACCTTCATCTACCCTCACCTACCCTTATCCTCAACTACTCTTGACCACCCTCACCTGCTTAGTGAATCCTTAGAATTAATTACCACCGTAATTACTGCTCCCACAATATAGTAACAATGGCATAGTGGTTAAGAGATATGGCTCTTAACCAAAAGGTCAGTGGTTTGTATCCACCAGGTACTCCCTGGGAACCATATCGGGCAGTTCTACTCTGTCCTATAGGGTTGCTATGCGTTGGAATTGACTCAACAGCAATTTTTTTTTTTTTCGGTCATAGCTGCTCCCACAATATAGTAACAGTGCTAATAATAACGATGCACTCTCTAACATGTGGTATGTTTTCTGCTCCAGAAATACCTTTGGAATTGTAGATTAATCTAGGAGTAGTAATCCCTTACATTTATTTGCAATTTATATCTTCAAAGTCATTTTACCTCATTTTTATTTAATTCTCATAAGAATCCTGTGAAGAATGTGAAATGTTTCGCCCAAAAGAAGTAATTTCATAGACCATGAAGGTGAAGTTATACCTAAGGGACATACTGCTATTCCTTCTTGCAATAATAGATATCATTCAGTGACACACTGTAGCATGTTCAGCCTTTTACAAGGTACTTAGCACACATGGTGTTTCATATTCTCAGTCTCACACGGAAGGCAACTGTCTTTGTCTCCCAGGGTTTTAACTTAGTCTCCTAGTGCTGCCATAACTGAAATACCACAGGTGGGTGACTTTAATGAACAGAAATTTACTTTTGTTTACCTAGTACCCAGTGCCCTATTTTTGTTTAGGAGGCTAGAAATCTGAATTCAGGGCACTGACTCTAGGAGAAGGCTTTCTCTCTTGGCTTTGGGGGCAATCCTTGTCTCAGCTTCTCTAACTGACCATCCTTGGAGTTCCTGGGCTTGTAGACCAGTTGGCCTCCATCATCTTCATGTAGTGTAGGTCTTCCCCACCCCTCCCCTTCTGCCTTATTCTGTACCTAATCTGCTCTTTAACATTTCAAAACTGATTGACAAAAACACATCCTAAAAGATACAGCCTCATTTACATAACAAATAGAACCCTGTTTCCAAATGGAATTACATCATAGGTGTCAAAAACGGCTTAGGTGAGGTGTCTGGCAATGGAGAAGGAGAACCAAGATCAATAGCCCAAGGCTGATTCCTATGAGGTGGAGGTCAGACACACCTCTTCTTTCCACTATCTCTACCAATTCTGACACCAACTGTCCCCTGCACAGCACTCTCTACCAGGTTTAATTTCATTACAATGGCTATGCAGAACTCACAGACCATACTCACAATCATGGGGCTTATTAGGGAACTAAGGGTTACAATTCAGGCTCAGGAACACTCAAGATACAGTTCTTCCATCAGGATATTCTCTTCCCAGCTGTGCTTGCAGGCATGCCTTTCCCTGACCCTCAGACTCTGCCCAAATGCACTCACCTTTCTCTTTCCATGAGCAGGGAAACTCATCCTGCCCTGTCCTGCTGCTGGGCCTCTCCTTCCTTGGTGGTGGTGGGCACCTCTCCTCTGCTCTGGAATTGGCTCTCTCTTAAGGCAAAAGTGACCAGTCCCCTTGGATTACCCTATCACACAGTTCCACCCAATCACCTGTGTGGGAGTTACAAGATTATGGCTAGAAAGTCCACACAAAGTAATCAATCAGAAATCAATTACATAGCAACAGGTATAGTGGTTAGGATTCAAGCACATATTATGGGGGGACACAATTCAATCCATAAAACTACCATAACAAGATACCGCAAAGTGGGTGGCATTAAAGAACAAGAATTTATTGTCTCACAGTTCTGGAGGCTAGAAGTTCAAATTCAGGGCATCTGCAGGGCCATGCTTTCTCACAATGTTGGCCCTAGAAGAAGATTCTTGTCTCTTTCAGCTTCTAGCAGTCCTGGCGAAGAAACAGGGACTAAGCCCCTAGGCAAGGAGTCCTGAAACACTTGCAACTTCAATACTCTGTGCTTGGCTAATGACATAAAACTCCCATTCTGGAATGTTGGATAAGGAAAGAACAAACAATGTACAACCTCATAAGATGTTTTTCAGAAGGACCAGCCTGATCTGGTCCCTGGAGCACGCACAGATATTCACAAGGTGACAGACAGATGGCTTCAGCCTGAAGCAAGTACCAGCAACAGGAATTGAAAGGCCACTGCAGGGGGACTGTGCAGGTGCAATAACCCAAAATAAGCGCTGCTACCCAGTCCCAGGAGCCTTTGCTATGGTTTCCCTCTTGGATTCCAGATGCACGTAGCCTAATTTAGTATGCCCTGCCATTCTGAGAAGTACCCGCCCCTTGAAATAAAACCCACTAAATATTCATTACTTTATTACCCTTGCCAAATCCATATAAACCCCAGAAAAACCTTTGTTTGGGGGAACAGAAGCTAGCTTTGCTTGGCCTCTATCTATTCCCTGCTGACGAGCCTTTTTACTCTCTGTCGCTAATAAACCTTTGTTCGTGTGGAACCTCTAAGCCTTTCCTGGTCATTCTTGGTCAGTAGAAGGCAAGAACCTAAGAAGGGCTTAGTCCCAACCTGGGAAGCCTTGTCCTGCAACACTGGGTGTTTCTTGGTGTTGATAATGTTGAATTTTACCTGAACTCTGATTCTGGACACCAGCAATGGTTAAAGAAATCTCCCACACTTTGTGTTAGGAAAGGGGCTCACTGCAAATAACCACCCTTCCCACATGACTTAGATAAGACCCAAGGGTGCCCCCTTGTTTACCTATGACAAGGTCAGACACTGTTTCTCAAACCCCCATTCTGGACTCATGGGGAACTGAATTGCTTGTCCCCACTGATCAAGTAGAAACAAAGGGCTTGTGAACTGAACTTTGATGAAGCTTCTGTCCTTCCCCCAAGTCCCTGAACTGAACTTCCCCCACTCTCAACCTGAGCCAGCATACTGTCCTTTTTGAAGAACTCCACCTGGAGAATAGGCTGACTGAAGCGTAAAATGTTCTGACTTACCATCCCATGATGTCTCCCACTCATCCCACTTTCCCACACCTGGGTTTTTTCTAGCAGATCTTATGGTCAGAGTGTTCTCCTTATTGTAGAATTCTGCCTCCCCCACTATTACAGTAGTCCCTTCCCTTCCCCCCTTTTGTTTCTGAATAAAGCCTCTCCCTATCCAGGCTTGGATTTGTTTTTTATTTGACACCATTTCTTGACTTACAAACAGAGCTTCACAAGCTATCTTCTTCCCCTGCGTATCCTCTTCTTCTATAGGACACTAGTCATATAGGATTAGCGCCCACCCTACTTCTAGATGACCTCCTTACTTAACCAATAAATATCTGCAATGCACAGCCCTATTCTCCCCCAAAATGTAACATTCACAGGTACAGAGGTTAGGACTTCAACATATCTTTTTTGGGGGGACACAATTCAATCCATAGCAACACTTCCAAATGAAAAATTGGGTGCTCAGAGAACTCTAGTGACCTGTCCAAAGCCAAATGACAGAACAGGGGCCCAAAACCAAGGTCCTCTGAATCAGAGTATGGCTTTTGTCCCAAAATTAAACTCATTCACAAGGAGGTTATTGAAGCCATGTATATTTTTTCTTCATGGACATTTACATTTACCAAAAAGTTCACATTCATGATAAAGAAAATATTTTCTTTTGGAGGCATCATCTGCAAAATTGTACTGGAATGACCGAAGTCCCCATGGACCCTCAAGTTATACTTTGTACTTCTAAGCTCAGACCTATTTTTAACACCAAGAAGAAAATAGGTCAGATACTGGCTCTATATTCCTTCTATTGACTTTCCCTCTATTTTCTGCCTCTTTCTATGGCAGAGCACATTTAGCTCCCTTGAGTTAAGGCACAAGAAATGTGAGATGCTCTGTAATGCAAATCACCAGTGGAAAGAGAGAACAAAAGCAAAGGTAGAAACTGCTACCATGGAGGTTCTTTAAGGCAAATAGAATGATTATGCAATGACCTAGTCCTACCTTCCAAGCAGAAGGGAGACTGGAGACTCCTAAGGAATGGGGAATCACTAAGAAAGAAAAAAGGGAACTAGTATTTATTGAGAGCAGAATTTCAGTGGATAGGGCACAGGGTTCTGGCCCAGGCTGCCTGGATTCCAATCCCAGCCCCACTTCCTAACTGTGTGTCCAACCTCATTACGTGTCTTAGTTTCTCAGTAATAGAAATACCACAAGTGGGTGGCTTTGAAGAACAGAAATTAATTCTCTCATTGTTTAGGAGGCTAGAAGTCCTAAATTAGGGGAAGGCTCTCTCTCTGTTGGCTCTGGGGGAAGGTCTTTGTCTCCAGACATTTGTCATTTCCTTGGCGATCTTCATGTGACATCTGTCTCCCCACCCCCCACCCCTCATTTGTGCTTACTTGTGTCTATTCTGATCTTTTTATAACTCAGGAGTCATTAGGTTTAGGACACATGCTACACTAACATAGCCTCATCACCATAACAAAGAAAACCCTATCCCTAAATATGGTTACATTCACAGGTATAGGATTCCAACACGTATTTTGGGGGGACATAATTCAGTCCATAACACTACATCTCAGGTTCTTCATCTCTAAAATGATAGAAATAGTACCCACCTTAAATGGAACCCTGGCGGCAGTGGTTAAGCGTATGGCTGCTAACCAAAAAGGTTGGCTGTTTGAATCTACCAGCCACTCCTTGGAAACCCTATGGGGCAGTCCTATGCTGTCCTATAGGGTCACCAGGATTTGGAATTGGCTCGATGGTAGCAGATTTGATTTTGGTCAAATGGGCAGGGGCAGTGGAGGGAGGATTCAAGGAGCTGGCAGGTGCAGCATGTTTCAAACAGAGCCTGGGACGCACATTAAGGGCGGCGTGAGTGATAGGTCACCATGGTTAGTGAGCACCCCCTAGCTAGACACTTCTCCAGCTGGGTAGATCAGGCTGCTCCAGCTGCAAGGCACAGCATCTCGCTCAGGCTACAGCAAGGAAGGCGGTCCATAAGGGGCTTGGGAAATGAGAACCAGCATGGACTAGGTGCTCCAGGAGACCACACTGAGACGAATATTGTGCAGTACATGGGAAGCGATATCTTGTCAACTGAGGACAGCTCGTGACTGAAGGGACACTTGCTGTCCCCAGTCTAGTGCTCTCCTGTTTGGGCCATTAATTGATTCTCTGTAGTTTTTGTTGTTGTTAACTGCCATGGAGTCAGCCCCCATTTAATGGGATCAGATAGTTTTAAACCAATGGATTTTCATTGGCTAATTTTTCAAAGTAGTTTGCCAGGCCTTTCTTCCTAGTCTATCTTAGTCTTAGTCTGGAAGCTCTGCTGAAATCTGTTCAGCATCATAGCAACACGCAAACCTCCACTGACAGACAGTGCCTATGCATGAGGTACATTGGCTAGGGATTGAACCCCAGTCTCTCCCATGGAAGGCAAAAATTCTACCACTGAAACTCCACTGCCTCTCTGTATTGTACTTAGGGGCTGTCAAATGCCACAGAGAGAGGACCTCATTGATTCAGGGAAGCAGCAAGGTTCTTGGCAGTCAAAGTTCTTACCCCAAGAGACCACTCAGGCTGTTGCCAACCTAGAAGTCAGCTGCCAACAGGCCAAGGGCCCACCCTGATCAACAAACTGAGGTCTGAAGAGTGAGCTCCATGGTCAGCCTTCCTGAGTGGTGACAAGGGCAGGGCAGGCAGGTGGAGCATGGTAGGTTCCTGACCAATGCAAACAGTTATTTCATTTATTTTACACAGCCCTGTGAAGTAGATATTTTTTAGGTCTGTGTTTCAAAATGCAATGATATGGTTTTTTTGAGGATGACACTCAGCCATAGACCTCAACAGCAAAAGACCTAAGGTCAGACATTTTGTTGAATGAATACTTTAGTAGGGTTGGAGTTCTTAAGGGACTGGGTGTTTTCATTTCACTAATCTTTAAATATGCAAAGTTATAAATACTTTTGAGAAATGTTTAACACATTTTGATTTTTTACTACGTGTTCTTGATTTTATTGTCAACTTTTCTAATGAAAGATAAACTCACATTCATTTAAGACAGGGAGGTGGAATTCAGGAAAAAGGGAAGGAGGAGGGAAAGCATTTTATAGCTGGGGTTCTCTTAATTAGGTGTACATTAAAATCACCTGGGAAGCTTGTTTTTAAAAACAGTTTTATAGAGGTATAATTTATATACCATAAAATTCACTCATTGTAAGTGACTCAATTCCTTTTAGTGAATTTATACAGTTATGTAATGATCACCACAGTCTGGTTTTAGAACATTTCTGCTGCCTCTCAAATAGCCCTGTTTCCTGAAAAGCTTTTAACTTTGATTTTTATTTTAAATCATTTTATTTATTTTTATTTTAAATCATTACAAAGGAAGCCACTGATAACAACATAGTATACATTTTCCCATTCTTTAACAATCCACTTATGCACTACATACATAAATACAGCTACACATGTCATTTTTTTTTAATAAATAGGATCACACCATACATTCTCTTCCATGACCTGCCTTTTTCAATTAAAAGTGTATTTCAGACGTCAGTTCATGTGCATATCTCTTATTCTTTTGTAATGTTTCTTTAGCATTCCCAGGGTATACCAAAAAGCCAAATTGGTCACCATAGAGGCCATTCCAACTAATGACGATGTATGTCAGAGGAGACCTGTCCTCCACGGGGTTTTCAATGAATAATTTTTCAGAAGTAGATTGGCAGACTTCTCTTCTGAGGTGCCTCTATTGTTATTGTTGTTGTTAGGTGCCTTTGAAATGATTCTTACTCATAGTGACACCGTATACAACAGAATGAAACACTGCCATGTCCTGTGCCATGCTCGGGATATTTGTTATGCTCAAGCTTATTGTTGCAGCCATTGTGGCAATCCATCTCGTTGAGGGTTTTCTCTTTTTTTGGATGACCCTCTACTTTACCAAGCATGATGTCCTTCTTTAGTGACTGATCCCACTTGATAACATGCCCAAAGTATGTGAGTCAAAGCCTTGCCATTCTTGCTTCTAAAGAGAATTCTGGCTACACTTCTTCCAAGACAGATTTGTTCATTTTCTTGTCAGTCCATTGTATACTCAACATTCTTTGCCAACACTATAACTCAGGTGTCAATTCTTCTTTGGTCTTCCGTGTTCATTGCCCAGCTTTTGCACATATATGAGGCGATAGAAAACACCAAGGCTTGGGTGGGGTATACTTTAGGCCTTAAGGTGAAATCTTTGTTTTTCAACATTTTAAAGAGGTCTTTTGCAACAGATTTGCCCAATGCAATGTGTCTTTTGATTTCTTGACTGCTGCTTCCATGGGTGTTGATTGTGGATCCAAGAAAAATGAAATCCTTGACAACTTCAAACTTTACTCCATTTATCATGATGTTGCTTATCGGTCCACTTGTGAAGATTTTTGTTTTCTTTATGTTGAGGTGTAATCCATACTGAAGGCTGTGATCTTTGAGTTTCATCGGTAAGTGCTTCAAGTCCTCTTCACTTTCAGCAAGCAAGCTAGTATCACCTGCATAACACAGGTTGTTAATGAGTCTTCCTCCAATCCTGATGCCCTGATCTTCTTCATATAGTCCATCTTCTTGGATTATTTGCTCAGCATACAGATTGAGTAGGTATTATGAAAGGATACAACCCTGATGCACACCTTTCCTGACTTTAAACCAGTCAGTATCCCCTTGTTATGTTTGAATGACTACCTCTTGATCTATGTACAAGTTCCTCATGAACACAATTAATTGTCCTGTAATTCCCATGCTTTGCAATGTTAAACATAATTTGTTATGATCCACACAGTAGAATGCTTTTGCATAGTCAATAAAACACATGTAAACATCTTTCTGGTATTCTCTGCATTCAGCCAAGATCCATTTGACATCAGCAATGATATCCCTTGTCCCATGTCCTCTTCTGTATCCGGCATGAATTTCTCAGAGTTGCCTGTCAATGTATTGCTGCAACTGATTTTCAATGATCTTCAGCAAATTTTACTTGTGTGTGGTATTAATGATATTGCCTTTGGGTGGGTTCAAAGTGCCAACCTTTCAGTTAGTAGCTAAGTGCTTAACCCTTTGCACCACCCAGGGTCTCATTTCAGAGCATAAATATATCATAATTCATTTGATGACCACCCTCTACCTTTGATTTAAAAAGTAGGTTGTTTCTAATTGTTTTCTCTCTTTTTTTTTTTTTTTGAATATTTTATTGTGTTTTAGGTAAAAGTTTACACAGCTATTTAGACTCCCATTCAACAATTCATACACAAGTTGTACCATGACATTGGTTACAGCCACTGCAATGCATCACCACTCTCACCATTTCCACCCTGCCTGCCTGCCCCATTTCCACCCATCCAGTTTCCCTGCCCCTCTTTGCCTTCTCATCTTTGCTTTTGGGTAAATATTGAATGTTTGGTCACCTAAAGTTGATTGTTTAAAGGAGCACATTCCTCAAGGTGTTATTGTTTATTTTATAGACCAATCTATTATTTAGCTGAAAGGTGACGTCTCAAAGTGGCTTCAGTTCCAAGTTAAAAGGGAATCTTAGGTGACAGCCTCAAGGTTTATCTAGTTTCTATCAGACTGTGCATCTGTCAGTTTGTTGTATTGTAGGAGCTTGTGTGTTGCTGTGATGCCAGAAGCTATGCCACCAGTATTCAAACACCAGCAGGGTCACCCATGGTGAATAGGTTTCAGCTGAGCTAGCAAACTAAGACAGATTAGGAAGAAGGACCTGGCAGTCTACTTCTGAAAAGAATTAGCCAGTGAAAACCTTAGGAATAGCAGCAAAACATTGTCTGATATAGTGCCAGAAGATGAGCCCCTCCGGTTGGAAGGCATTCAAAAGATGACTGGAGAAGAGCTGTCCCCTCAAAGTATAGTTAACCTGAATGACGTGGATGGAGTCAACCTTTTGAGACCTTCCTTTGCTGATGTGGCATGACTGAAAATGAGAAGACACAGCTGCAAACATTCATTAATAATCTGAACATGAAATGAAAGATGTATAAATCTAGGAAAATTGGAAATTGTCAAAAATGAAATGGAACACATAAATATCAACATCCTAGGCATTAGTGAGTGGAAATGGACTGGTATTGGTCATTTTGAATTGTATGGTCTACTATGCTTGCAATGACAATTTGAAGAGGAATGGCATTGCATTCATCTTCAAAAAGAACATTTCAAGATCTATCCTGAACTACAGCAATGTCAGTGATAAGATAATATCCATATGCCTACAAGGAAGACCAGTTAATAAGACTATTATTTAAATTTACCCACCAATCACACAAAAGTCAAAAATGAAGAAATTGAGATTTTTACCAACTTCTGCAGTCTGAAATTTGATCAAACATGCAATCAGGATGTATTGATAATTACTGGTTATTGGAATGAGAAAGTTGGAAACAAAGAAGAAGGATTGGCACTTGGTGATAGAAACTATACCAGAGATCACAGGATAGAAGTTTGCAAGACAAACAACTTCTTCAATACATTTCTTCAACAACATAAATGGTAACTACATACCTGGACTTCACCAGATGGCATACACAGGAATCAAATCAACTACATCTGTAGAAAACAGACGGTTGGAAAAGCTCAATATCATCCATCAGAACAAGGCCAGGGGCTGACTGTGAAACAGACCATCAATTACTCATGCAAGTTCAAGTTGAAACTGAAGAAAATTAGAACAAGTCCAAGAGAGCCAAAGTACGACCTTGAGTATATCCCACCTGAATTCAGAGACCATTTCAAGAACAGATTTGATGTGTTGAACAGTAATGAGAGAAGACCAGAACAGTTCTGGAATAACATCAAGGACATCATACATGAAGAAAGCAAGAGATCATTAAGAAGACAGGAAAAAAAAAAAGAAAAGACCAAAATGGTTGTCAGAAGAGACTCTGAAACTTGCTCTTGAACATTGAATAGCTAAAGCGAAAGGAAGAAATGATGAAGTCAAAGAGCTGAACAGAAGATCTCAAAGGGTTGCTCAAGAAGACAAAGTAAGGTACTAAAATGACGTGTGAAGAGACCTGGAGATAGAAAATAAAAAAGGAGGGATATGCTCAGCATTTCTCAAGCTGAAAAAACTGAAGAAAAAATTCAAGCTTCGAGTTGCAGTATTGATGGATTCTACGTTTTTTACGGGGAAAATACTAAATGATACAGGAAGCATCAAAAGAAGATGGAAGGAATACACAGTCACTATACCAGAAAAAATTGGTTGACATTCATCCATTTCAGCATATGATCAGGAACTAATGGTACTGAAGGAAGAAGTCCAAGTTGCACTGAAGGCATTGTCGAAAAACAAGGCTCCAGGAATTAACAGAATGCCAGTTGAGATGTTTCCACAAAAGGATGGAGTGTGGGAAATGCTCACTCAGCTATTGCAAGGAATTTGGAATACAGCTACCTGGCCAATACACTGAAAGAGGTCCATATTTGTGCTTGTTCCCAAGAAAAGTGATTGGACTGAATGTGGAAATTATCAAACAATAACATTAATATCACATGCAAGCAAAATTTTGCTGAAGATCATTCAAAAGTAGTTGCACCAGTACATAGACAGGGAACTGCCAGAAATTCAAGCCAGATTCAGAAGAGGATGTGAAACCAGGGATATCATTGCTGATGTCAGATAGATCCTGGCTGAAAACAGAGAATACCAGAAAGATGTTTACCTATGTTTTATTGACTATGAATCTTAACAAATTATGGATAACATTGCAAAGAACTGAAATTACAGAACACTTAATTGTGCTCATGAGGAACCTGTATATGGATCAAGAGGCAGTAGTTGGAAAAGAACAAGGGGATACTGCATGGTTTAAAGTCAGGAAAGGTGTGCATCAAGGTTGTATCCTTTCACCATACCTATTCAATCTGTATGCTGAGCAAATAATCCAAGAAACTGGGCTGTTTGAAGAAGAATGGGGCATCAGGATTGGAGGAAGACTCATTAATAACCAGCATTATGCAGGTGACAAAGCCTTGCTTGCTGAAAGTGAAGAGGACTTGAAGCACTTCCTGGTGAAGATCAAAATCCACAACCTTTAGTATGGATTACACCTCGACGTAAAGACAACAAAAATCCTTACAACTGGACCAATAAGCAACATCATGATAAACGGAGAAACAATTGAAGTTGTCAGAGATTTCATTTTACTTGGATCCACAATCAATGCCCATGGAAGCAGCAGTCAAGAAATCAAACGATGTGCTGCCTTAGGAAATCTGCTGCAAAAGACCCCTTTAAAGTGTTAAAAAGCAAAGATGTCGCCTTGAAGACTAAGGTGCACCTGACCCAATCCATAGTGTTTTCAATCACATCATATGCACGCAAAAGCTGTACAATGAATAAGGATAACCAAAGAAGAATTGACACCTTTGAATTGTGGTGTTGGTAAAGAACATTGAATACACCATGGATTGTCAAAAGAATGAACAAATCCATCTTGGAAGAAATACAACCAGAGTGCTCCTTAGAAGCAAGGATGGTGAGACTAAGTGTTATACTTTGGACATGTTATCAGCAGGGATCAGTCCCTGAAGAAGGACATGATGCTTGGTAGAGTAGAAGGTCAGTGAAAAAGAGGAAGACCGTCAACGAGTTGCATTGACACAGTGGCTGCAACGATGGGCTTAAACATAACAACGATTGTGAGGATGGCACAGGACTGGGTGGTATTTCATTCTGCTGTAAGTAGGGTCGCTATGCGTTGGAACTGGCTAGATGGCACCTGAGAACAACAATAACATCAGTCCAGTAAGTTTTTTTTTTTTTAATGAATTCAAGTTTTGCTCTACATTTTCTCCCATTCTAACTGGGCCTTCTATTGTGTTCCTGGTCAGAAAGATCAGCAGTGGTAGCTGGGCACCATCTAGTTCTTCTGGACTCAGGCTAGAAGAGGCTGTGATTCGCGTAGGCCATCAGTACCATGGACTAGTTTCCTCCTTGAATCTTTGGTTTTGTTTGCTCTCCTTTGCTCCAGATGAGAAGAGACCAATCATTGTATCTCAGATGGCCACTCACAAGCTTTTAAGCCCCCAAATGCTACTCGCCACACCAGGATGTAGCGCATTTTCTTTATGAACTAAGTTATGCCAATTGACCAAGTTGTCCCTGGAGACTATTGTCTTGAGCCTTCAAACCCAGTAAATCAATCCTATGAGGTGTTTGGATATGTCTAGGAAGTATCCATAACTATGCCCCCTCTGTGCTTTATTGTATATATGAACATGTGCACTGCACGTACAAACATGAATATACATACGCCCACAAATATACCTGTATATGTATGTGCGTTTACTCCCATATGCCTTCCCACACGCATATAGCACGTGATCTACCTGTGTAACTGCTCACATTTTTGCTTGTTATTACTCTTTTGGGGAAATTGTGTATGTTGTAGCATTTACTATACCTGTTGCTGTCGAGTTGATTCTGACTCATAGCAACCTTTTAGGACAGAGTGGAACTGCCCCATAGGATTTCCAAGGAGTGCCTGGTGAATTTGAACTGCCAACCTTTTGGTTAGCAACCACCAGCATTTACTACAGTTGACCTTTTTTCTCAGTGTCTTCATTTATCTTGGTCAAGTTGTGCTGACTTCCCTAATATTGTGTATTGACCTTTTCATCATCAGAATTAACATGTGTGCACTCTCTGGTAAGCGATTCCACCTCCCTCCCCCTCCCATTCCTGGTAACCATCAAAGAATATTGCTTTCTATGTTTATACCTATTCTTGAGCTTTTTATAAAAGCAGCATCATGCAACATTCGTCCTTTTGTGTTTGACTTATTTCACTCAGCATAATGCCCTCCAGATTCATCTATGCTATAAGATGTTTTGTGGACTCATCGTTATGTTTTATCATTGCATAGTATTCCATTTTATGTATGTACCACATTTTGTTTACCCATTCATCCGTTGATGGGAATTTAGGTTGTTTCCATCTTTTTGCTCTTGTGAATAATGCTGCCATGAACATAGGCATGCATATCTGTATTCATGTCACTGCTCTTGTATCTCTAAAATATATACCTAGGAGTGAGATTGCTGAATCATAAGGTATTTCTATTTCTAGCTTTTTGAGGATGCATTATACTGTTTTCCGTAGTTGTACCATTTTATAATCCCACCAACAGTGCATAACTCTTTCAGGATCCACAGAACGTACAGTTGCCCACCTACTTTTTCCAGCCCTCAGGTGTTTAGGAAGCCACTTTCCCAGTGGCAGCACATGCTGCCACCAAGCAGGGGCCTTTATGACTGTTTGAAACCTAAAATATGGACATGTGCCACAAATTACTGTTTCTACAGGGTATTGTATGAGGTTGTACATTTTTGTCAGGAAAAACAGAAAGTTTTTATGTAGGAACACATATGCCCCAGTGGACTCTGGTGGAACTCTGGGATTTTTAGGGTTCAAATTAGTCTGACAATGTATCATCCCATCTTGGAGGGTAGGCTTGTGGGAGGGAGCAAGAAAAAAAAAATCCATACTAAATACCAAAAATTTAGACACACTCAATGATTCAGCATGTTACCATTAATAAAAACACATGGTATGAACAAAAAAATTAAAGGAGAAATTAATAGGGTCTTGAAAGGGATAAGTTTTCCAGTTATCCCCAACCTCACCAGCATTTGTTGTTTTCTGTTTTTTTTTTTTTTTTTTGATCAGTGCCATTTTTGCAGGGGTGACATGGTATCTCATTGTAGTTTTGATTTGCATCTCTCTAATAGCTAATGATCGTGAACATCTCTTCCTGTGTTTGTTAGCTGCCTGAATGTCCTCTTTGGTGACGTGTCTGTTCATGTTCTTTGCCCTTTTTTATGATTGAATTGTTTGTCATTTTGTTGTTAAAGTGTTGAAGTTTTCTATATATTTTAGAGATTAGGCTCTTGTCAGATATGCTGTAACCAAAAAATTTTTCCCAGTCCATAGGTTCTCTTTTTACTTTTTTGGTAAAGTTTTTGACGAATGCAAGTATTTAATTTTTAGAAGGTCCCATTTACCTAATTTACCTTCTGTTGTTCATGCATTTTTACTTGTGTTTGTTATTGTGTTTATGCCAAAAATTAGGACCCTTAGATTTGTCCCTATGTTATTTTCCAGGAACTTTATAGTTTTAGCTTTAACATTTAGGTCTTCGATCCATTTTTAGTTAATTTTTTGTGTATGGTGTGAGGTATAGATCCTGTTTCATTTTTCTGTAAATGTATATCCATTTTTGCCAGCATCATTTTTTAAAGAAACTGTCTCTTCCCCACTGAATGGAGTTAGATGCTTTGTTGAAGATCAGCTCTCCATACATGGATGGATTTACTTTTGAGGTATCAATTCTGTTCTATTGGTCTACGTGTCTTTTACTGTACCAGTACCAGGCTGTTTTGATTATTGTGGCTATATAGTAAATTCTGAGATGCCAGAAATACTCCAATCCTGATGTCACAATCTTTGTCACCTAAACCATCTTCTTGGATTATTTGCTCAGCATACAGATTGAATAAAATGGTGAAAACATGCAACCCTGATGTACACCTTTCTTGACTTTAAACCATACAATGTCCTCTGTTATGAACCACACAGTTGAATGACTTTGCATAGTCAATAAAACATAGGTAAACATATTTCTGGTATTCCCTGCTTTCGACCAGGATCCATCTGACATCAGCAATGATATACCTGGTTTCACGTCCTCTTCTGAATTTGGCTTCATGGCTGCAACTGCTTTGAAAGATCTTCAGCAAACTTTTACTTTCCTGATATATTAATGATATTGTTCAATAATTTCCACACTTGGATGGACCACCTTTCTTTGAAATGGGTGTAAATATAGATCTCTTCCAGTCAGCTGGCCACATAACTCTCATCCAAATATCCCTGGCATTAGTTGGCTGAAATGGACAGGTACTGGGCACTTTGAATCAGACAACCATAGAGTATACTATGCCAGTAATGATAGCTTGAAGATGAATGGTGTTGCGTTCATCCTCAAAAAGAACATTTCAAGATCAGTCCTGAAGTACATCACTGTCTGTGATAGGATAATATTTATATGCCTGCAAAGATGGCTGGTTAACATGACTATTTTTCAAATTTATGCACCAATCATTAAGGCCAAAGATGAAGAAATTGGAGATTTTTGCCAGCTTCTGCAGTCTAAAATTGATCAAACATACAATCAAGATGTGTTGATAATTACTGGTGATTGGAATGCAAAAGTTGGAAACAAAGAAGGATAGGTACTTGGAAAATACGTCCTTGATGACAGAATGGATGCCAGAGATCTCATGATAGAATTTTGCAAGACCAAAGACTTCTTCATTTCAAATTCTTTTTCAACAACATGAGTGGTGACTATACACACAGACCTCACCAGATGGAATACACAGGAATCAAATCAACTACATCTGTGGAAAGAGATGATGGAAAAGCTCAATATCTTCAGTCAGAAGAAGGCCAGGGGCTGACTGCAGAACAGGCCATCAATTACTCATATGCAAGTTCAAGTTGAAGCTGAAGGAAACTAGAACAAGTCCACAGTAGCCAAAATACAACCTTGTGTATATCCCACCTGAATTTAGAGACCATCTAAGGAATAGAGTTGATGCATTCAACACTAAGACCAAAGACCAGACTGGTTGTGGAATGACATCGAGGACATCATATATGAAGAAAGCAAGAGGTCATTAAAAGACAAGAAAGAAAAGACCTAAATGGATATCAGAAGAGACTCTGAAACTTGCTCTTGAACTTCGAATAGCTAAAGCAAAAGGAAGAAATGACGAAATAAAAGAGCTGAACAGAAGAGCTCAAAGGGCTGCTCAGGAAGACAAAGTAATGTATTATAATGAAATGCGCAAGACCTGAAGTTAGAACACCAAAACGGAAGAACATGCTCAGCAATTCTTAAGTTGAATCAAAGAAAAAAATTCAAGCATTGAGTTGAAATTTTTAAGGATTCTATGGGAAAAATATTGAATGGCACAGGAAATGTCAAAAGAAAATGGAAGGAATACACAGAGTTTTTTGACATTCAGCCATTTCCAGAGGTAGCATAGGATCAAGAACCGATGGTACTGAAGGAGGAAGTCCAAGGTGCACTGAAATCATTGCTGAAAACCCAGGCTTCAGAAATTAATGTAATACCAGTTGAAATGTTTCCACAAACAAAAAAGTACTCTAGCGCTCATAGATTTTCATAAGGATTAAAGGAGAATATGCATGCTAAGCTTTGATGGCATTTAATAAATGCTAGATTTTCCCCATGTGTTACCTCATATGATTATTGTAATGATCAACTGAAGTGGACAAGAGGTAATCAATTGGCCCTATTCATAAGTTAGAAGATGAAGTTTGAAGGTTAGGTACCTTATCAGGGTCACTCAGTTATTGAGTAGAAAAGGCAGAACTTGAATGCAGAGTTTCTGACTAAAATGCTCTTATTCTTAGGCACACATTACTTATAATACACACCATGGGCATCAAAAAAACACATACACACACTAAAGTTTATGTAGATCGATGAATAAAAATTGTGTATTGCAGCAGTTTCTAGATTATAACCTCTTGCCGTCAAGTAGATTCTGACTCATAGCCTCCCTATAAGACAGAGTAGAACTGCTCCATAGGGTTTCCAAGGAGTGGCTGGTAGACTGGAACTGCCAACCCTTGGGTTAGCAGCTGAGCTCTTAACCGCTTCACCACCAAGTGTCCTTCTGGATCATGCCAGATGAATAATAAGTGTGGATTGCATTATTCAACAAAAAGGGAACATCAATCAACAGTTCTTGGTCTTGCTGAATTTCTCTTCAAAATTTTGAGCAGATTAGCAATTACTCCAAATGCCCCAATAATTTGAAGGTCCAGCAAAAATTCCTTCAACTATAGGGTCACTCCAGTTCCAGATAGCATGGATCTGCAGGCCATTCTTTTATGAAACTCTTAACTAGTTTCCCGCTGCCCCTGCCTCTAGCCCCATTTCCATGCCTCCATTCTTCATCTTTCTTCATCATTTTCTCTAGCGTCAGAAGTATCTCCCTGAAACTCAAATCTCATCACAACCTTTACCTGCTTATTAGCAATTTAAGCTCCCTCCCTTAACAGAGCTCAGTTGCTAACCAAAAGGTCAGCGATTTGAATCCACCAGCTGCTCCTTGGAAATCTATCAGGCAGTTCTACTCTGTCCTATAGGGTCGCTATGAGTTGGAATCAACTCCACAGCAACAGGTTTGGTTTGGTTTCCCTAACATCCATAGGTTAAAGCCTACTTCCCTCCACAAAGCTTATAAGGCCATTCCTCAGTCATTCAATCAACAACTATTTATTGAGACAATTCTCTGCTCCTATAGGGGACACCTGGGTTCAATTCTGGCCAGTGCACCTCATGTACAACCACTACCTATCCGTCAGTGATTGCTTTCCTGTTGCTATAATGCTGAACAGGTTTCAGTGGAGCTTCCAGACTGAGATGGACTAGAACGAAAGGCCAGGTCATCTACTTCTAAAAATCAGCCAATAAAAACTCTATAGAGCACAATGGTTAGATCTGCAACTGGCCATGGTAGTGTTTTTTTCCATTGCACAGGGCCAACTCGATGGCAACTAATAGTAACAACTGCGTGCTGAACAAGGTTGTACATGCTGGGGAAGTCAAAGTAGTTATGTGCTTGTATCTATCCTATTACACTTAAAATTTCTGCTAAGACCATGTTTTTATTTGTTCCTTCTTTTTTTGGTAGAAGGTAACTAGAAAGGAGGTATTGTATATTGATTTAAAAACTTCCTGAATTATTTACCCAACCCCTGACCCAAGCTATGCAATGTGACTCAGCAGCCCCTACCATGAAGAGGTAGAGTCAATTTCCTTACTCCTTGAATCTGGACTGGTCTTATACTTGCTTTGGCCCATAGAATGTGGCAGAAGAGATGGAGTTCTTTTTCACTTCTGCTCCCTTGGACCCCTGACTCTGCCATGAGAACAAGCATGGGTTAGCTGGCTGGAGGATCAAAGATCACATGGAGCTGAGTCAACTTAGCCTACAGTCCCAGTCAAGGCTCAGGGCTGGAGCAGCAACACCGCCTAGGTGACCCGCAGCTGATCCAGGGCATGTGAGTGAGCCCTGCTAAGGCCACCTCAAATCAGTAAAGCCACCCGGCTAACCCTTGGGTTTGCAAGCAAAACTAAATGTTTATTGCTCTAAGGTTTTGTGATTGCCTATTAGCCAGCATTATTGTAGCACTAGAACACTGATATAGAATCACTGGAGAGTAGAGACGGTTAACATGCTCAGCTGCAGACAGAAAGGTTGAAGGTGCGAGTCCACCCAGAGGTGTCTTAGAGGAAACTCCCGGCAATCTACTTCTAAAAAATCAGCCTTTGAAAACCCTATGGACCACAGTTCTACTCTGACACACATGGAGTCACCATGCGTCGGAGTTGAGTTGACAGCGACTGTTTTTTTTTTTAGAACACTGATGCAAATATTTTAGGAAATCATAAAATGTTATTGTTCTTTATATCTGCCACATCATTGGTATTATTTCACTTATTCATTTCTCTGTTTTTCAAGCAAGTCTCTATTCTATGTGCCATGCACTGTACTAGATATGTGGGCTTAAAGATTAGTATGATACGTTATATTTTCTGCCCTCTCGATATAGGCAGTCCCCGGGTTAAGAAAGTCCAACTTACACACGAGCCTTAGTTAGGAACCAGCCCATGCAAAGTCTATGATATCGAAAATCTGAGGTACAGACAATTATCTGTAATAATAAATGAACACTACTTTGGGATGCTCATCAAAACATTATTATTGTTATTACTGTATTATTATGTTAAAGATATTTTAGTGTATCTGGAAGTGTTTATTTAATGTTTTTATGCATAGAGAAGTACACTACATACCATATACTAAGACCAACATTTGACTCACTGACATTGGATATGAGCCATACCTAACTGTTCCAATTTACATACAAATTCGACTTAAAGACAGACTTAGAAACAAAATTTGTTCCTAATCCAGGGACTCCCTGTAAATATCAATGAACAATGTCATTCTCCTTAAACATTTCTAGAAAAAGAATTTCCCTAACTACTCCAAATAACCAATTCCTATTTCTAATCTCCCAGTTGGTTAAGAAGTTCTTCTTCTTGTCCAGCCCCAAATTCTCCAGCTTTAATCTGAGCTCCTGTCTTCTTGCTCAGCTGCCCATGAACCTGGGGAATAAAGCTCAGCATCCTCCTCATAAAAACCCTTCATAAATTTAAATTTAGTCATTAAGTCAAGGAAACAGTTAAGCCACTTTGCATGTGCTGAAGATTTTATTTTGGGATATCTCCGTGGGAAGGGATGTTTGGGATTAATTGAGCTTTCTGGATATCTGCACATGAGCACCGGAGTTTTATATATAGAATGAGAACATCTGATCACAGCACCTGCAAGGAGGAATTACTCATTTAACCTCTCCAACTCCAATCAGAGAGAGCAGGGTATTAAGGCTCTGATGGAGGCCCCTGGGACGGGGGGTCTCAGGTCCCTGGGTTAGGATACAGGGGAGATGCCTTCCGAAAAGTTCATCCTGGTGTTCTTCTTTTTCTTCTGCTCCCTTTTTCTTCCTGATCACTCGTGATCACATTCTTAGGCCATATTCTTAATCATTCACTTAGTCATGTACGTCCTCTCCAATTGTTCCATTTATTATCTTCTATATCATCTTAAGGGTTTGGTTTTATAGAATTTTCTAAATACTAGAAAGACAACTCTTTTTGTTTTCTCTGCCACCATAGAGTCTAGAAAATTATCACTTTTGTAGAGGCTTGATAAATATTCATTTTTATCTTTCTGAAATTTTAAAAATGCAAATAACTCTATTGAAGTCCTTGCTCCAAATCTCACATTATTGGAGAAGACTTCCCTGACCAGGCTATATAAATTCACATACACACTCCCCTTACTCTTGTGTCTTGGTCTCAGTTCCCTAGAGATTTAAAATCAGTGAAGTGCAGATATATAGAAAGAGAAATTTGCTTCAAGGAAATAGCTCACACAACTGTGAGGAAATGGCTCATGCGATAGTGGGAGGTGGCAAATCTTAAATTTGTGGTCAGGCAACAGGCCGAAGACCTTTGCTGGCTCTCGTGGTTGCAGGGGCTGATGAATCCAAAATCTGCAAATCAGGTGGCAGGCCAAGACTTCTTCCGGTTTACATCCCAAGAACCAGAGGGCAGGCAACAAGAAGAGTGCAGGCTTGAGAGAGTGAGCTTTGCTAGAACATCCATTTAGACAACAGAGGTAGACCACACCCCCAAGGAAACTCCCCTTTCAACTGATTGGCTTCTCACATCGTTGAAAGTGAAGACACAGCGTCTGCCAAACCACTGAAAATCATAGCCTAGCCAAGCTGACACACGCCATTAAGCATCATATCTTGATACCCTTTTGCTTCCATATTTTTCTTCATAGTCCTTAGCAACAATTGACCCATGTTTACTTGTGTTTTTGAGTGTTTTCCCAGAAAAGCTGGGAATTTTTGTTTTGTTTTTTGACTATTTTCTCTCTCTCTTTTTTTATAATGTGTAATTTACATAAGTAACATTTACTTCTTTTAGTGTGCAGTTGTATATTACATTCTATGAGTGTTGCCACCACAATCAAGGTATGAAACAATTATTTCATACCCCCAGAATTCCCTGGGCTCCTTTGTAACCATCTCCTCCCCCACTCCAGTGCCTGGCAATCACCAGTTGGTTTTCTTTATCTCTAGTTCTGTCCTTTCCAAATTATCATAAAAAATGAAGTCATATAGTATGTAGTCTTTTGAATACGGCTTCTTTCACTTTACACAATGCATTTGAGATTCATCTGTGCTATTGTAAGTATCAATCAGTAATCAGTCCCTTTTTAATGCTAAGAAGCATTCCTTTGTCTGCATCATATCACAGTTTATCTAGTCATCAGTTGAAGGACATTTGGGTTGTTTTCAATCTGGGGCTATTACAAATAAAGCTGTTATTACATACACAGTTTTTATTAACATAACTTTTCATTTCTCTTGGTTAATACCTAGGAGTGGAGTTGCTAAATCATACAATAAATGTATGATTCACTCTATAAGAAATTGCCAAGCTATGTTCCAAAATTGCTGTGTTAGTTTGTATTCTACCAGCAGTGTATGAGAGGTCCAGTTGCTCCTCATCCTTGTCAGCACTTACTACTGTCAGTTGTTTGTTTTTGTTTTGTTTTGCCATTCCAATAAGCATGCAGTGGTATCTTGTTATGGTTTTTATTTTCTTTTCCCTAATGAAAAATTATGTTGAGCATATTTTTATGTGCCTAGTTGGAATCCATTTCTCTTCTTTAATGAAATGTCTGTTCAAAACTTTTGTGAATATTTTGTGATGTGTTTACAATGAGTTTATAAGTTTTGACAGTTCTTTAGATATTCTGGATGCAAGTCCTTTAACAGGTACATGATTTGCAAACATTTTCTCCTAGTATCCTAGTCCCAGCTTGAATTTTCGTTCTTTTAACAGTGTCTTTCAAAGAGCTGTTGTTGTTGTTAGGTGCCATCAAGTCAGTTCCGACTCATAGTGACCCTATGCACAACGGAATGAAACACTGCACCTTAGCCTTCAAGGTGACATCTTTGCTTTTCAACACTTTAAAGAGATCTCTTGCAGTGGATTTGTCCAATGCAACAAGTCTTTTGATTTCTTGACTGCTGCTTCTGTGAGTATTGATTGTGTACCCAAGTAAAATGAAATCTTCAACAACCTCAAACTTTTCTCCATTTATCATGATGTTGCTTATCGGTCCAGTTGTGAGGGTTTTTGTTTTCTTTATGTTGAGGCGTGATCCATACTGAAGGCTGTGGTCTTTGATCTTCATTGGTAAGTGCTCTGAGTCCTCTTCACTTTCAGCAAGCAAGGTTGTATCATCTGCATAATGCAGGTTGTCAATGAATTTTCCTCCAATCCTGATGCCCCGTTCTTCTTCATATAGTCCAGCTTCTCAGATTATTTGCTCAGCATACAGATTGAATAGGTATGGGGAAAGGCTACAACCCTGACACACACCTTTCCTGACTCTAAACCATGCAGTATCCACTTGTTCTGTTTGAACTACTGCCTCTTGTTCTGTGTACAGATTCCTCATGAGCACAATTAAGTGTTCCAGAATTCCCATTCTCCAAAGTGTTATCCATAGTTTGTTATGATCCACAGACTTGAGTGCCTTTGCATAGTCAATACAACACAGGTAAACATCCTTCTGGTATTCTATGCTTTCAGCCAGGATCCATTTGACAGCAGCAATGAGATCCCTGGTTTCATATCTTCTTCTAAATCCAGCTTGGATTTCGGGCAGTTCCCTGTTGATACACTGCTGCAGCTGCTTTTGAATGATCTTCAGCAAAATTTTGCTTGCTTGTGATAATAATGATATTGTTCGATAATTTCCACATTCGGTTGGGTCACTTTTCTCGGGAATAGGCATAAATATGGATTTCTTCCAGTTGGTTGGCCAGGTAGATCTCCTCCAAATTTCTTGGCCTAGATGAGTGAGCATTTCCAGTGCTGCATCTATTTGTTGAAACATCTCAATTAGTATTCTGCCAGTTCCTGAAGCCTAGTTTTTTGCCAATGCCTTCAGTGCAGCTTGGAGTTCTTCCTTCAGTATCATCGAATCCTAATCATACGTTACCTCCTGAAATGGTTGAATGTCGACCTTTTTTTTTTTTTTTTTGGTATAGTGACTGTGTATTTCTTCCATCTTCTTTTGATGCTTCCTGCATCCTTTAATATTGTCCCATAGAATCCTTCACTATTGCAACTTGAAGTTTGAATGTTTTTGTCAGTTCTTTCAGCTTGAGAAATGTACAATGTGTCCTTCCCTTTTGGTTTTTTATCTCCAGGTCTTTGCACATGTCATGTAATACTTTACTTTGTCTTCTCGAGCCACCCTATGAACCCTTCTGTTCAGTTCTTTTACTTCATCACTTTTTCCTTTTGCTTTAGCTACTCAATGTTCAAGGGCAAGTCTCAGAGTCTCTTCTGACATCCACTTAGGTCTTTCCTTTCTCTTCTGTCTTTTTAATGACCTCTTGCTCTCTTCACGTATGATGTCCTCGATGTCATTGCACAGCTCATGTGGTCCTCTGTCATTAGTGTTCAAGCCCTTAAATCTATCCTTGAGATGGTCTCTAAGTTCACGTAGCATATACACAAGTTTGTACTTTGGCTCTCGTCAACTTGTTCTAATTTTCTTCTGTTTCAACGTGAACTTTCATATGAGTAATTGATGGTCTGATCCACAGTCGGCCCATGGCCTTGTTCTGATTGATGATATTGAGCTTTTCCTTCCTCTCTTTCCACAGATGTAGTCGATTTTATTCCTGTGTATTCTGTCTGGCGAGGTCCATGTGTATAGTTGCCGTTTATGTTGGTGAAAAAAGGTATTTGCAATGAAGAAGTCGTTGGTGTTGCAAAATTCAATCATGTGATCTCTGGGATTGTTTCTATTACTAAGGCCATATTTTCCAACTATCTATCCTTCTTTGTTTCCAACTTTCACATTCCAACCACCAGTAATTATCAGTGCATCCCAAAAATTCAGTTTCAGACTACAGAAGTAGGTAAATCTTCAATTTCATCTTTGGCCTTAGTGGCTGGTGCATAAATTTTAATAATAGTCATATTAACTGGTCTCCCTTGTACATGTGTAGATATTATCCTATCACCGACAGCATTGTACTTCAGGATAAATCTTGAAATGTTCTTTTTGACAATGAGTGCAATGCCATTCCTCTTCAAGTTGTCATTCCTAACACAATAGACCATACGATTGTCCGATTCAAAATGACCAGCACCAGTCTGTTCAGCTCACTGATGCCTAGGATATCTATCTTTCTGCATTCCTTTTCATTTTTGACACTTTTCAATTTTCCTAGGTTCATACTTCATACATTCTAGGTTCCGATTATTAACAGATGTTTGCAGCTGTTTCTTCTCATTTTGAGTCATGCCACGTCAGCAAATGAAGGTCCTGATCGCTTGACTCCATTCATGTTACTAAGGTTGACTCCACTTTGAGGAGGCATCTCTTCCCCACTGGTATTTTGAGTGCCTTCCAAGCTGAAGGGCTCATCTTCTGGCACTATATCAGATAGCGTTCTGCTGCTATTCAAAAGGTTTTCACTGGCTAATTCTTTTCAGAAGTAGGCCACCAGTTACCCCACATGTCTGTCAGTCCACTCGTCTGTCAGTTTGTCATACTGTGGGGCTTGTGTGTTACTGTGATGCTAGGAGCTATGCCACCAGTATTCAAATACCAACAGGGTCACCCACGGCAGACAGGCTTCAGCTGAGTTTCCAGATTAAGACAGACTAGGAAACAGATTGTAGCAAGCATCCAGGAAATATTTGATGAATGAATGAATCTAGTGAATGTGATTTTTAAAAATGTAACTCTTTAATTCATCTAGAAAATGTTTTGCTATGCTGTGAGAAAAGCAAATTTAAATGGATTTATTTGCCAAATTATTTCTGTTATGCCAAAATTATGTATTGATTTAGAAAATGTTCTTCTATTGAAATAGAAATTACTTAATCGAATTCTTTCATTCAGCATGTATTTATTAAGGAAAAACTGAACCAGGCACTGAGTTACACACTAAGACAGAATTTCCTTTATTACTCTGGTGAAGCTTATGGCTCCCTTTCTCAGAATACCCCACCCATTGCTGTGGAGTCGATTCCAACTCATAGCAACCCTATAAGACAGAGTAGAACTTCCCCATAGGATTTCCAAGGAGTGCCTGGGGGATTCGAATCGCCAACCTTTTGGTTAGCAGCCGTAGCTCTTAACCACTACACCACCAGGACATATTTAAATGCATAAAATACAAATATAGGATTACAAAGGAAATAATTACATTGCAATACAGTTTTCAAAAAAAAAAAACTTTTTTAGTTGGTACATAGTAATATATGTGTTTATTTATACATCATAACATAGTTTCAGAGTAGTGATAAGCACTGGACATTTTGAGATGTTTGCAAGAACCATAATGTGATACAAAAGTATCTTGGGATTTCTACTGGTGCCAAGTCCCAGGTATTCCTGATTTTGTTGTGGATTGTTGTGTGCATTCATGATTAAAGGGCATACTAAATTTGGGTTAGGAGTTAGTGAAAATAAAGATATATTCTTTTCTTTCTATTCAAATTCCCAGTCCCATGAATTACAACCCTCATTAAGAACTCCGGAGCTGGAGAGCTGCACACATGATTAAGTGTAGTCCCCCCTAACCGCCCCCCCAAACAAATTATATTCCAGCATGAGGTAAAAGATGTATGAACAGGAGATTCTATGAAATGCCAAGTTCTGTTGAATGGGCTGAGAGAATACAGTAAAGCATTTACAAAGATGGAAATAGTCTAAGCCAGTCCTAGAGGAATATATTAAATCCTGTGGTCACATAGGAAAGAATGATTAAATCTGAGTAGTAGGGGGCAGAGGGGAAGAGGAAAACATGAGAACCTCAATGGTCAGTATAATCTTTCCTTCTACCTTCAGCACTAAATATTCAGAAGTAGTTTGTGTTCGGAAAAAAAAAAAAAAAACTTGGCCATTGTTAAAAATAATGGGAAAATAAGGGACTGTTGTCTGGGATAGGTGGTGAACACGACAAATTTTTTCCAGGTTTCAGTAAACTCTTTTCTTCTAAAAAGATGGAATTATATCCTGAAGTCCTAGACTAAACTCTGGGCCCAATTCCATTAATGGGACCTAAGCTGATGAGAAAGGCCACATTGTGTAATGGGAAAATAGAGACTGCATCCTAAAGACCTGAACCTGAGCTAGCCACTTACCTATGCATTTTGGGCAAGTGATGCAATCTGAGCCACTCTTCGCTAAGAAGAATGGTTTCTATCCTGCTACATTAATTTTCATAGAGGAGAAGGGAGTGAAAGACTGGGGTTGGGGACAGTATTAGTAAGATAACCCACCAGTGGAGCAGTGAAGTAACTGATCTATGGTGTTCTCAAAAGAGAAGTGGGCATGGGTAGTTCAGTTTCTTCTTGGCTCCCTCTTCTCCTCTTTCAGATAAGGGAGAAATCTACCCCTACACACGCATTCTCCTTCCTATGTGTGGAAAGCTATCTGGAATAGGCCCCAGAAAATGGTGTGTGTGGGAGGGGGGTTGTGGGGTCCTGCAGTTGCCTATCCGCTCTACCTGGTGTGTGTGTGTGTGTGTGTGTGTGTGTGTGTGTGTGTATGTATGTCTTAAAGTGCATTCAGGGGACAGAAACGACCCCAGTTATTTAAAAAGAGAAAATTTAATATAAAGAATTGTTAACTAGGTATAAGTGGTTACCAAGGTAACGGAACGGATAAAAGGGAACTCAGGAGTATCACAGAGACACTAACTGTGGGAAGCAGCTACCACCCATAGGGCCGTGGGGCCAGGAGGAAGAAGTTGGAATTATTAAAACTTTGAAGCTTGAAGGAGGGCACATGAAGCTGGGACCCGGACCTCTGAGGAGGGGGTGTCCTTCAGCTGGTGGGGCTGGTGTGATAGGGGGGAGGATGTGTAATTACGCTGTTCCTGCAAATGTTGAAAAAGCTGCAAACTTGATTCAGCTGCTGCGATAGAAAGGGAATGCCACTGCCAGGGTAAAGAAAGGAGGCTAGGTGATGCTCACAGGAACAGGAAGAGGACAGGAAGCCAACAGAAAGGCCCCTCCTTTCTCCTCCAGCCTTGTATTCTCTAGTGCCTTCTATTGGCCAATCCCAGTGGGGTGCAGCTGGAGAAGGAGAAATGTGGTTTGTAAAGTCTCAGCCCCAGCATCACCACCATCACCATATGCCACCAAGTCAATTCCAACTCATGGCAACACCATGTGTGTCACAACAGAATTGTGTTCCACAGGGTTTTCAATGGCTTATTTTTTTTCAGAAGTAGATCACCAGATGCCTCTGGGTGGACTTGACCTGCTAACCTTTCAGTTAGCAGCTGAAAACATTAACTGTTTGCACAGCACCACATAGCTGAGTATAAAAAGGTGGGTTTGGAACCGAGATACAATCGCTTAATAACTGGCACAAAGTGGTGTGTATTTGACTGTGTGTCTGTCTGTGTGGTGCTAGTAGACAGTGTGTGCATGAAGTAGGGGTGAGAGACAGGATGTTGACCTTGTTCTCTAGTACGATTTTACCATTATTAAGACTGTTTGATTCTTATGTGACTTCTGTGTTTATTTCTCAAATGGTTAAAACCTTGAAAGAAAGAACACTGTGATTCATTACCCCGTCATAAACTCCAAGATATTCCTTACCTAAAAAAAGTGTCTGCTCTGAGACTAAAACAAAAAATGTGAGTATAATGCCTAATACAGTTTATTATGCGTAGCAGGAAATCAAAAAAGGCAAATTGTCTTTTTCTTCTTTGCCCTCAGTGAAACTGATACACTGGGTAGAAAGAAATTTCAGGAAATGAAATAATTATAAAAATTAAGCACCTGATAGAGATTTAATGTTTACAAAAGATTTTCATATTTATTCCATTTAACCCTCACAACAATTCTACAGACAAAATATTTATTCCCATTTTATAGGCAAGAAATCTGTAGCTCAGAGAAGTTGATAAACTCATCCAAGGTCAACCAACTGAACACTGAAGAAGAAAGGACTCCAAATTCCATGTACTAACCCTACACCCAAGGAAACTCATTGCTGTTGAGTCCATTCTGACCCATAGTGACTCTGTAGGACAGAGCAGAACTACCCCATAGTGTTTCCAAGGGATGGCTGGTGGATTCAAATTGCTGACTTTTTGGTTAGCAACCAAGTTCTTAACCACTGTGCCACCAGAGCTGCTCACTCTACACCAGTATTTCTACAGTGTGTTTCTTTGACTAGACCACCTAACCTGGAAATGCTCTGGTGCTGATTAAAATGCCTATTTCTGGATCTCATCCTAAATCTATGGATTCTGCATCTCTGAGATTCTCCAGGAGTTTATATTTTTCACATGTTCTTCACATAACTGTGATGCACAGTGAAGCTTGAGACTTATTACCTTACACCGTATGTCTCTCTAATTGGTAATAAAAATGTATCCTAGCAAAGGCTGTTTAATTGATTCCCTAAGAGTTAAGATACTACTTCTGACATGATTCTTCACGATTTCAATATCCTTGTACATCAGTAACTTTAAAGTGTGCCTAGGAAACTCAACGGCAGCTAAAAACAACTTAACCACCCCTCATGACCCCAAAGCACTTTAGCATTGTGACCAAGAAAAAGGGCTGTGGAGCTCTGCTGAACAAGTTCAAATCCTGCCTTGCCCTCTTATAGCTCGTTGACCCACTTATGTTGTTGTTGTTAGGTGTCCTAGAGTCACTTTTGACTCATAACAACACTACATACAACAGAACAAAACACTGCCTGGTCCTGAGCCATCCTCACAATCTTTGTTATGCTTGAGCCCATTGCTGTAGCCACTGTGACAACCCATCTTGTAAAGGGTCTGCCTCTTTTTCACTGACTCTCTACAAAGCATGACATCCTTCTCCAGGGACTGGACCATCCTGATAACATGTCCAAAGTATGTGAGACAAAGTTTTGCCATCCTTGTTTCTAAGGAGCACTCTGGCTGTACTTCTTCCAAGACATATTTGTTCATTCTTCTGGCAGTCCATGGTATATTCAATATTCTTTGTCAACACTATACTTCAAAGGTGTCAATTTTTCTTCCTTATTCACTGCCCAGCTTTCACATGCATATGAGGTGATTGAAAATACCATGGCTTGGGTCAGGCACACCTTAGTCCCCAAAGTTACAGCTTTGCTTTTGACTGCTTTAAAGAGGTCTTTTGCAGCAGATTTGCCCAATGTAATATGTTGTTAGATTTCTTGACTGCTGTTTCTGTGGGCATTGACTTTGGATCCAAGCAAAATGAAATCCTTGACAACTTCAGTCTTTTCTCTGTTTATCGTGATGTTGCTTACTGGTCCATTTGTGAGGATTTTTCTCTATGTTGGGGTGCAAACCCATCATAGAATCAAGGAATTTTGGAGTTGGTAATGATAACATTTTCATGTTTTACTGTTGAGGAAAAGAAGAGTAGAGAATCAGCCTATGCCTGGTCCCCTGCACCTCACTTTCATTCCACTCTGGTCCATAGAACCAACCCGGACCTTTAAAAGGGGGGCTTTAAAAAACTTCATCTAGGGTTCTAGGACCCTGGTATCCCACTGCAGTGGAGGGTCCCATTGCAACTGGATTTATCCATGGGCACTTATCATTCTCATATCATGAGATGCGACCTTGAGATGAGATTTGCTTACAATTACAGAGCTTAGCTTTGTGACAATGCATTACTCTTTGCTCACATTGGCCAGTATAATGAAAGAAGAAAACTAATCGAGTGCTATCAATGGAATAGATATGGTGCGATGGTTCCAGTCTTGTCTTACTGTTCCCAGAAAGAAGTCAGGCCATGATCTGGTAGAGCAATGATCTTGTTGTTGTTAGATGCCATCAAGGTGGTTCCGACTCATAGCAATCCTATGTACAACAAAATGAAACACTGCCGGGCCCTGCGCCATCCTCCCAATCATTGTCATGCTTGAGCCTATTGTTGCAGCCACTGTGTCAATCCAACTCATTGACAGTCTTCCTCTTTTTCACTGATCCCCTACTTTACAAAGCATGATGTCCTTCTCCAGGGACTGGTTCCTCCTGATAACAAGCCCAAAGTATGTGAGACATAGTCTTGCCATCCTTGCTTCTAAGAAGCATTCTGGCTGTACTTGTTTCAAGACAGATTTGTTCATTCTTTTGGCAGTTCACAGTATATTCAGTATTATTTGCCAACAGCATAATTTAAAGGCATCAATTCTTCTTTGGTCTTCCTTAATCATTGTCCAGCTTTCATATGCATATGACCCAGTGTCGCCGAGTCTATTCCAACTGATAGCGACCCTATAGGACAGAGTAGAACTACCCCATAGAGCTTCCAAGGACATGATTGAAAATACCATGGCTTGGGTCAGGTGCACCTTCGTCTTCAAGAGCAATGATACTTAGTGCATATTAGAATTACCTAGAAGGCTTTCTAAAAACTCTCACGGCTAAGCTTCACTCTAGACCAAATGAAACAGAATACGTAGAAGGTTGAAGCTCCTCATGACTACTTTTTATAGCTCCCAGATGATTCTAATATGCAGCCAGGTTGAGAACCATCGCGGTAGACCTCGTACACATTGCTGTCAACTTGATTCTAACTCATAGCGACCCTACTGGACAGAGTAGAACTGTCCCATTGTGTTGCCAAAGCTGTAATCTTTACAGAAGGAGACTGCCACATCTTTCTCATGCAGTGGCTGGTGGATTCGAACCGCCAACTTTTCGGTTACCAATTGAATTCTTAACCACTGCACCACCAGGGCTCCAAATTAAACAAAAGGGGCCAGTAAAAGACTGAGGAAAGAAGTAAATGATGAGCAAGGTTATCTGCATGTAAACCCTTACAATCAGCACAATTGTTTATTGAGCGTCTGCTCAGGATCCTAGCAACCTCGTGTACTTTTTCTATTTAAACTTCCCAACTATACTGAAGCATTAATACTCCCATTTCACAGATGACAAGGTCAAGTGTGCATCTATCTAGACAGCACTGTTTTGAACTGTGTTAGAATCAGACTCTAGTCCTGGTTAAGAAATCACTCTTAGTAACCTTGAACAAGTCACTTCTTTCTGGGTCTCAATTTTGCTATTTATTAAATGAGTTTGTCTGATTAATCCAATGTTTTTTTGACCCATGCCTAGAGGCCATGGAATTAGTCTAAGAAGTCAACAAATATATCCATATACCAAGCATTGTCTGAGTATTTATACCTATATGCAGTATTATTTTTCAAATGTATGTAGAGGGTGCAATACTATTTTCTCCAAATGCTGTCTTGACCTAGTTTTGAGGCCCTTATCTGGAGGTCAGTTCATTCCCCTTCTGGAGCAATTGATCAAGTCCACTTTCCAACCACTTTCCTTATCAGATTCTCACACTCCTAGGTCACTATGCACCATTCTAATCACTCTGGGGCCAGGTACCCAACAACTAGGGCAGTCCCTAAACCCCCTGAGCCTGGAGAATTATTCAAAATGCCTAAACCCAAGATAGCCCTGGAGGCTCAGTGGTTAAGAGCTACAACCACTAACCAAAAGGTCAGAAGTTCGAATCCACCAGCTGCTCCTTAGAAACTCTAAGGGGCAGTTCTACTCTGTTCTATAGGATTGCTATGAGTCAATATCAGCTCGACGGCAACTGTTTTTTTTTTATTTTGTATTTTGTAATCCCCAAGAAATCTGCAAAACCTAGCACATCCTACCTTGCTTGCCATGCATAAGCACTCACCTACAATTCCACCATGTTGTTACCTTGTCCCAACGAACAACTCCCTGTGTTGCACTGAGTCATAGTGTGCTGTGCCTCCCTGTCTCTGGAAACTGAGAGTGATAAGCCTAGTTACTTTTCATGGCTTCTCTGGCTCCTCTTTCCTGCATGCCACAAATTTGTTAGGGTGGGGGTGTCATGACTCATTCCTTCCTTCAGCAAAGATTTACTAAATGTCTACTCTAGGGCAGATCCTCTGTTAAGTGCTTGGTACACAGTGCAGAGCAACACAGTCATGGTCCCTGCCTTCAAGGACTTCCCATGGAAGACAAACATGAACACATAGGTAAATGTAGAAATAAAAATGGTAGAAAGTGCTGCGAAGAATGCCATGTCTCTGTGAGTCATACTAAGGGGAGGAGGCTACTTTATTAGATTGATGGTCAGAAAAGACTTCTCTGAGGTAGTAATGATTAAACTGAAACCTGGAAGATGAAAAGGAGCCAGCCAGCTGTGTGGGAGGAATGTTTCCAGCAGGGAAAATAGTGAAAACGCTCAGAGGCTGTTGAATTTAAACTTGTTTATTCTTAAACACTAAAAATAAAACTACTATTATTTGAGGATCAGGGATAATTTTGGAAGATAAAAAGAGGTCTCTACATATATTGTTCAAGGAAAGTAATGCTAGTTCCTGCAATAAACTAGCTCCCAATCTCAGTGGTTTAACATGAAGTTTATTTCTCACTTGTATCACAGTTCAATGTGAGTCCATAAGGGGACACGATCCAAGGAGTCACTCAGGGACCCAGGTTCCTTCCAGCATACAGCTCTGCCACATTCTGGGGCACACTTGCTCTTAAACACCTCGGCCTATAAGCAGTACTGTTTTCTCCACTCACATTCAATTAGCAGGTAACAGACTTGTTTGCTAACCGAAAGGTCAGTGGGTTCGAACCCATCAGACCCTCCAAGGGAGAAAGGTATGGCAATCTGCTTCCATATAGATTATAGCCTTGGAAACCCTATGGGGCAGTTCTACTCTGTTCCATGGGGTCGCTATGAATCAGAATTGACTTGACGGCAGTGAGTTTGGTTTTCAGGGTTTTTTTTTTTAAATAATTTTTATTGTGCTTTAAGTGAAAGTTTACAAATCAAGTCAGTCTGTCACATATAAGCTTATATACACCTTACTCCATACTCCCATTTACTCTCCCCCTAATAAGTCAGCTGGCTCTCTCCTTTCATGACGGATTTGCCAGTTTCTAACCCTCTCTACCCTCCTATCTCCCCTCCAGACAGGAGATGCCAACACAGTCTCAAGTGTCCACCTGATACAAGTAGCTCACTCTTCATCAGCATCTCTCTCCAACCCATAGTCCAGTCCCTTCCATGTCTGATGAGTTGTCTTTGGGAATGGTTCCTGTCCTGGGCCAACAGAAGGTTTGGGGACCATGACCGTGGGGATTCTTCTAGTCTCAGTCAGACCATTAAGTCTGGTCTTTTTATGAGAATTTGGAGTCTGCATCCCTCTGCTCTCCTGCTCCCTCAGGGGCTGTCTGTTGTGCTCCCTGTCAGGGCAGTCGTCAGTTGTGGCCGGGCACCATCTAGTTCTTCTGGTCTCAGGATGATGTAAGTCTCTAATTCATGTGGCCCTTTCTGTCTCTTGGGCTCATGGTTTTTAGTTTTGAGATAAGCAAAACATCCAGAAAATGTAGTCTAAGGCACTACTTAGAGTAGAACTGCCCCATAGAATTTTCTAGGCTGGAATCTTCGCAGGAACAGATTACCAAGACTTTCTCCCGAGGAGCCGCTAGGTAGGTTTGAACCACCAACATTTCGGTTAGCAGTCAAGTGTTTAACTGTTGCACCACTAGGGCTCCTAGAAATGTCTAATCTGGGTGTAAGGGAGCAAGCACCAGTGCTCTCCTCCTGAACCTGTGCGTGATCTGGCAATTCACAAAAGAAATGCAAATATTCAATAAGTATATGAAAAATGTTTATTGAAATTAGAAATTGGGGAAATGTAATACAGTTAGAAGTAACATACATTTTCTCATTTATGGAATTGGTAAAAAGAAAAAATTTCATGTTAGAAATAGTGACTTTATGGAAGCCAAATGTCCATTAATAAGGAATAGTTCGAAGAGATGATGGCACATCCATCCTGTAGAATGCTTTGTAACTTTTCAAAAGAATATGATAGGTCATCTTGTTAAAAGGAAAATGAATTTTTCTGAGTTTATTGGAACACAACAATGATTCATGAATTGGACAGTGGCTGAGAGCTGGGAAGGAAGGAGGAGGGGGATTAGTGGAGAAAGACTTTCACAGAATAAACGAGGAAGTGGAGCAAGCTTTAGACTTGATTGGTTGGAACTGAGTGCTTTAACCCTATTTGGGTCAGGGAGCTTGATTCTGTGAGTTTTAGCTGAATTGCCAATGCCTGATTGGCCATTAATAGCTTTTGTTTTGCTTACTTAAGATGACAGGCTCCTGAGTTCTGCCTTCCTTATGGCTTCTTTGAATGTCTTTGTCAATCTGAACATAATTGTGTTGTATGCTTTTATTTTAATGTACCCATTGCCTTCGAGTTGATACCCCCTCATAGTGACCCTATAGCATAGGGTAGAACTGCCCCATAGGGTTTCCAAGGAGTGGCTGGTGGATTCAGACTGCCAGCCTTTTGGTTAGCAGTCGAGCCCTTAACCACTGTGCCACCAGGGGTCTTTATTTTAATGTAGTGGTCCCAAATCACATATGTGTGAAACATGTAATGTGCGACTTGAACATTGACGCTAAGTTGTAAACAAAACTGACAACTTCTCTGTCATAAACAGCTTCTAATAGTATAAGCAACTATCTGGTTGTAAACAACTGCTTTACTGTGATATGGTGTGACATAGTCCTTAGTTTATCCATGTTAGACACCCCAAATGTGTACCCGATTATGAACCTGTGACATAAGTTACCCTGATGGAATGTGAGCTGGACACCTCTTGACAGACTCTTCACGTGCAAGACTAGAGGGACTAAACCACATAAAAACCATGGGGTTTTGCTCTTCCAATGAGAGCAAGGAAGAGGTGCAGTGAGTTGATAGAGTCTCTGACCCTCTCTGAAGACTGAGACTCTGCCAGAGGCTCTACAGAGACTCTGTGAGCTGCCATCTGAGACCCCATCCGTGAAGGACTTCAGCCAAGGCTGAACCTTGATCAAATCTTTCTCCCGAGACCACTCTTAAAGGCAAATGCCTGAAGGTTGAAGATTTGGACTTTATCTATTGGACTAACTTTACCCTATCCTGATTCTACAGGTCTAAATGAATGCCTTAGGGTCTTACCTGTGTGCTGTGCCATGACAATCTTACAGTAAACTAAATGAGTTTATTCCTAACAAACCAGAATATTTCTCCACTTAATTTTACAATAAAATCCCAACAAGATGTTGTTGTTAGTTGCCATTGGGTCAATTCTGACTCATGGTGACCCCACATATGCAGGTTAGAACTGTTCCATAGGGTTTTCTTGGCTGTGACATTTGGGAAGCAGATTGCCAGGCCTTACTTACAAGGTGCCTCTGGGTAGGTTTGAACCACCAACCTTTTGATTAGTAGTCCAGGGCTTAACCATTTGTACCACCCAAGGACTCCAAAGCAAGACAATGCCATCATGGAAAGATGTTTGAGATAGATTGTTAGGTTAAAAAAAAAGGAGAAGCAAGGAATGGAGCATATATGCAGTCTGACTTCATTTCCGATCAAGCACACACAATGTTGATGCATTCCAGCATGTCCTGGAAGGATGGTCTCCAGGTGTTAACAGAGGTCCCTCTTGGTAGGGACATTGGATGGTGGTAGTGAGGGGGTCTGGTCAGGAGAGGAGATGTAGAAAATATGTAGAAAAAATTTGTGTGCTCTTTAATTTTGTACTATCATTTAAAAATATATATATGTGCATGTATTACTTTTTTATTTAAAGAAAAGGAAGAAACAGAGAGAAGGAAAGAAGAAAAAGAAAGAAAGGAAGGAGGAAAACCAAAGCTGAGAACAGTAGGGAAATTGCCGCTATCCTACACAACTGGTGAAAATACAAATTGGCACAATCTTTCTGGAGGCAAGTTTGGGAATATGTATCAAAGGCTTTAAAAACATGCATGCCACTTCTGGGATTCTAATCCGAGGAAATATTATGCAAGCACATACAACATAGCCCTCTAAATGTTAAGCTCACTGTTAACAGCAGAAAATTGGAAATAACTGCAATATCCAGCAATAACCTAGTGATAGAATAAAATACTATTCTATCATTTAAAGTAATGTTGTAGGAGATTTTCTAATGACGTTAGTTGTTTGTTGTTAGTTGCCACGGAATCCATTCTGATTCATGGTGATCTTATACATAACAATGAAACGTTGCCTGGTCCTATGCCATCTTCATGATCATGGGTACATTTGAGTTCATTGATTTGGCTATGCCATCAATCCGTATAATTGAGGATTCCCCTCAATTTCACTGACCCTCTACTTCATCAAACAAGAAGTCCTTTTTTTAGTGACTGATCCTTCCTATGATATGCCCAAAGTAAATGATCCGAAGTCGTGACATCCTTGCTTCTAAGGAACATTCTTGTTGCATTTCTCCTAAGACTGATTTGTTCATTCTTCGGGCAGCCTACAATATATTCAATATTCTTGGCCAACAGTACAGCTTGAAAGCATCAATTCTTCTTCTTTCTTCCTTATTCATTGTCCAGCTTTCACATGTGTATGACGTAATTGAAAATACCATGGCTTGGGTCAGGCAAACCTTAGTCCCCAAAGTGACATCTCTGCTTTCTAATACTTTAAAGAAGTCTTTTGCAGCAGATTTGTCCAATGCAATGCATTATTTGATTTCTTGAATGCTGTTTCCATGGACATTGATTGTTGATACGAGAAGAATGAAATCATTGACAACTTCAATTTCTTCTTCATTTATCATGATGTTGTTTGTTGGTCCAGTTGTGAGGATTTTCTTTTTCTTCATGTTCAGGTGTAATACATACTGAAGGCTGTTGTCTTTGACCTTCATCAGTAAGTGCTTCAAGTCATTTTCATTTTCTGTAAGCAAGGTTATATCATTGGCATATCTCAGGTTGTTAATGAGCCTTCCTTCAAACTTGATGCTGCATTCTTCTTGAATTATTTGTTCAGTATACAGATTGAGTAAGTAAGGTGAAAGGATAAAGGATACAATCCTGCAGTCTGCCTTTTCCAATTTTTAAACTAGTGAAAAAATAGTTTACATTAATTAAGAAGGTTTTAGATTAAAAATATGTATATTTTTGTAAATACAGCTGTAGACTTCCAGTTTCTGCTCTAACACATAAGGAGCTTGAAAGTCATCACTCTCATCTTCACAATAAGAACAAAAAGATGAAAAACTGCAAATCAACAACGTTCCTGAGACCCTTCAGATAATCGAGGTTATAAAGCAAACCACTACTCTGAAAACTGAAGACACAGGCAAAAAACACCAGTTGCCATCAGGTTGATTCTGACTCATGGCGACCCCATGGGGTGTTAGAGCAGAACTGTGTTCCATAGTGTTTTCAGTGGCCAACTTTTCAGAAGTAGATCACCAGGCATTTCCTCCACATTTTTTCTTCAGTGTCTCTGGGTGGTCTCAAAATTTTAGTCTTTCAGTTAGCAGCTGAGCTAATTAACCGTTTGTGTCACTCAGGGAGATACACAGAGATGCAGAAAATCCCAGTTTACCAGGAGCAGAAACCACCGCTGGTTCCAAAGTCAGGGTAGGAATACTTGGGTAATTGAGTAATTGCTGGAGACTAAGGTGAACTGGTGGCACAGTGGTTAAGAGCTAGGCTGCTAACCAAACGGTCAGAGTTCAAATCCACCAGCTGTTCCTTGGAAACCCTATGGGGCAGTTCTACTCTGTTCCATAGGGTTGCCATGAGTCAGAATTGACTCGACAGCAACAGGTTTGTTTTTTTGTTTTGTTTTTTAAGGTGCAGTAGCTCAAGGGATTAAAATTCCTTGAGGCCTAATCTTCAAGACACCCCAACATACTTCCCTGAGATTTTACCTCCAAGAGCCCTAACAGTTTCTCAGTCGGAAGATCCCATTGTACTTCAGGCAGGGGGAAGAAAAAAGTAAATATTTTGAAATATATACAGAGTGTTCTACTCTCCTTAAATACAGCAGCATAGAATATGCATTTAGGATACACTTAATATGGATATATATTTCATATGCTCTCCACTATGAGCTATGAGTCAGAACCAACTCAACGGCACCTAACAACAACATGTTGTACACTGACACGAGTAGACTCATGTGTACGTAGAAAAAAGATTGGAAGACAGAGATCAACATGGAGAGTGGTCAGCCACAGACAGTGAACTTGGCAATGATCACTTCACCTAAAACCAACTTTCCTAAGGACCAGTTCTTTGTATATCTAGATGCTTCTCATTACTTGTAAAGCACTGCAAATTTGATAAATCCTAATTAGACATACAAAGTAAGTTGGAATTGCCCTGAAGTATTTTTTTGGTCTAAAAAACCCCCCAAACCAAAGCCATTGCCATGGAGTTGATTACAACTTATAGCGGCCCTATAGGACAGAATAGAACAGCCCCCACAGAGTTTCTAAGGAGCACCTGGTGGGTTCAAATTGTTGGCCTTTTGGTTAGCAGCTGTAGCTCTTAACCACTGTGCCACCAGGGTTTCCTTTTTTGGTTTAAGAATACTTAAACGCCAAAGAAAGGTGGTTGGAAATAGTACTATCCGAAAAGATACAAAAAAAGATTGAATTTTAGACAAATGTGAATTGGCAAATGGCTCATGTACAAATTTGTTTAAGCCAAACCAGCTTTAGGCCAATTGATATAGATACATTAAGCCTATAGATGATTCCTCCGGTTTTTTGTTTTTTTTTTTTTTTCCTCTCCCCTACTTGTTTCTTTCTTTGTTCTTTTATTTCCTTCTTTGTTCCGCCTTGCTTTTTTTTTTTTTTTTCCTTACATTTGCACTGCCTGATGAATGAAAAAATTAGTCAGAAGAAATACAACCAGAATGTTCCTTAGAAGTGAGGACGGCAAGACTTTGGCTCACTTAGTTTGGACACGTCATGAGGAAAGACCAATCACTCGAAAAGGGTAAAGCAGAGGGTCAGCAGAAATCAGAGAAACCCTCAATGAAATGGATTGACACAAGAGCCACAGCAATGGCCTCGGACACACCAACGATCATGAAGATGGCGCAGGACTGGCAGCATTTCATTCTGCTACGTTTAAGGTCACCATGAGTCAGAGCCGACTTAATGGCCACTAACAACACCATCGGCAACGTTATTTTCTCATTTTTTATGCAGAGATACAACTTTTTATAATAATTTTTTTAAGTTATTTTTTAAACCATAACAGGAGGTTCTTATAAAAGTCGGGCATCTTTGCACTTAAGATCCATTCTACTTAGACATCCTTTTATGAACTTAACAAGTAAGCTCCATCCCGTACCTAACGTGTGCTAACTTTTGAGGCCAAGTATCATCTGAGCATGTCCTCTTTGCCATGAGCCTAAGAGTGAACAGCACAAGTGTGGCAAATCCCCCGCCCATTCAAGAACTGAAGTCCTGGCTTGGTGGCCAGCCCAAGAGAGTGCTAACTTAGCCCAGAGCATCCGTTCAGTTGACAGCGTGCTGACTTCTACAGCGTCTAGTAGGAATCTGGGAGTCATTACACACCCCTCATTAGCATTGTAAAACCATCTGGTGGTCATTAGAAAGCAAACATTACATAAAATACATTAGGCCCTAAAAACAATTTAATTAACATCAAGGTCTAGTCAAAATCCTCCAAATAAAGGGGATTCCCAGAGAAGGGGCAACGTTGCTTTTCACTTTATTCCTTCAGTAGATGAGGAATTATGTCAGACTGCAGTCCTGCCGGCTCCAGGCCCTGCCTTGTGCAGATTTGATCTGCTCAATTCAGTGGGGGGGGGCCATTTCTTTCAGGATTCTGTGAAGGGTTTTTTTTTTTTTTGATAGTTCTGTTTGAGAGTGGAACGAAGCATTTCCTGGACACCCAGAAAATGCCTCAATGGGGACAAAATTGTTCAATCCCCAGGCTGGCACGTGGTGGCTTTGTACTCTGGGGTTCTGGGGGTTGCAATTGAAAGAGACCTAAATTAAAACCAAAAATCAAACCCAGTGCTGTCAAGTCAATTCCGACTGATAGCAACCCTATAGGGCAGATTAGAACTGCCACAAAGAGTTTTCAAGGAGCGCCTGGCAGATTTGAACTGCCAACCCTTTGGTTAGCAGCAGTAGCACTTAACCACTACACCACCAGGGTTTCCAGCCCTAAATTAGGAATCAGGGAATGGTACCCAGCTCTATGCAGCTTATTCTTAGTTTGATCTTAGACAAGTTGCTTAACTTCTTGGAGCCTTCTCCCTCCTTTGTTGAATAAGGCCGTCTTGCAGGGGGCTTCATGGAGTCAACACGATATAAATCATTAAAACAATGTGAGGATTTATTAACAGGCCAGTTTGGAATAACAGTCAAAACAGCTCAGGCTCCCCTTAGCTTCCGCAAAGCAGTGTCTAAGAGTGTCCGGGCTGGTTTTGAGAACACAGCTTGCACTCCAGCGTTTTTAATAACATGATCTCAGGGAAATTTTCCAGCATACATTTTTCCAGGATATTTGAATAAAATTACCTCCGTCCATCTCCAACCTGTGTGCCCTTCTCTTCTCTGATCTCTTTATCCAGTGACCTTATTCTCGGTATAAGTGAATGTGAGGAACACAGGGCAGACATCAGGCTGGACTCAAGATTCCCCACCCCAGCCAACCACAAATGTCTTTTGTTATCTGGAATCATGCCAATTCTGGCTGGCCTTGGGCTCCCCTTAAGGAATTTTTACTCTGTATTCATCCAAAGAAGGACCACTGGTGGTACAGTGGTTAATCATTCAGCTGCTAATCAAAAGGCTGGTGGTTCGAACTCATCAGCCACTCTGTGGGAGAAAGATGTGGCAGTCTGCTTCCATAAAGACTACAGCCTTGAAAACCCTGTGGGGCACTTCTACTCTGTCATGCAGGCAACGAGTTTGTTTTTTTTTTAATTCATCCAAAAGGAGTTCCTAAGTGGTACAAATGGTTAGGCACTCAACTGTTAGCCAAAAGGTTGGTGGTTTGAAACTACCAAGAGGCACCCTGGAAGACAGGCCTGGAGATCTGCTTCTGAAAAGTCACAGCCTTGAAAACCCTTTAGAGCAGTTCTAGTCTGCATACATGGGGTCACCATGAGTCAGAATCAACTCAACGGCAACTAACAGCAATTCATCCTAAAGGAGTCCCTGGATGGTGGAAAGGGTTACAGTATTCAGCTGCTAACTCAAAGGTTGGAGGTTTGAGTCCACCCAGAGGGACCTCAGAAGAAAGACCTGGTGATCTGCTTCTGAAAAATCAGCCTTTGAAAGCCCTATGGAACACAGTTCTACTCCGACACACATGAGGTCTCCATGAGTCAGAGCCAACTTGACAACACAGACCCAGGGCCATCGAGTTGATTCCAACTCATAGCGACCCCATAGGACAATAACTTGATAGTAACTGGCTTTTCTCATCCAAAAAAATCAATGGAGCATCTACTTTGTTCTGGGCACCCTGCTACATTGAGTCAAAACTTGTCTCCCAGTAGCTGGTCAAGGGAAAGTAGGGTTAGAACACTCCAAGCCTGCTGAATTAATCCTTTTCTGCACGTGGGGATAATAACCTTTACTTTGCAAGAGACAGGTACTTGTATTCTAGTGTATAATAAGCAAAGAATATAAGGACACTTTCATTACTACCTGAATAAGAAATACTTGTGGTCAAGCCTTTCCTATACGGTCCCACGACTTCATAGACTTTTTCCTTTACCTTGGGCCCATCCACATCTTTCCAACTAGTAAAGGCCGTGTTCAAGTTCCACTCTTCTAAAAAGCCTTCTCCACCTACCCACCCAACCGTGATTCCCTTTTTCACTCATGTGACAGCCACTCACAAGGCATCTTCCATCAGCTTTATTGTTTTTTAGAAATATGGTTGTATTTCTACATCCGTGGTTGTAAAAATAATTTATGCTCATTATGAATTCATGCAAGACAGAAAAGTACAAAAGACATTAAAACAATCGCCTCAAATCATCCCACCCTCACACTAATCATCATTATTTTTAGGTGACTATTGTTCCAGATGTTTTTGTATATATAAATACATACTGCTGATAGATGGATAGAGATGTTTCTAAAAATAGAATCTATAAGCACTACTTTTAATTAAGTGTGCTTAATTTTATTTGTGTTTTATTGACTATGCAAAGGCATTTGACTGTGTGGATCATAACAAATTATGGATAGCATTGCAAAGAATGGGAAATCCAAAACACTTAATTGTGTTCATGAGGAACCTGTACATAGACCAAGAGGCAGTTTTTCAAAAAGAACAAGAGGATACTGCGTGGCTTAAAATCAAGAAAGGTGTGCATTAGGGTTGTATTCTTTCACCATACATATTTGATCTGTATGCTGAGCAAATAATCCGAGAAGCTGGACTATATGAAGAAGAATGAGGCATTACGACTGAAGAAAGACTCATTAACAACTTGAGATATGAAGATGATATAACCTTGAAATCGAAGAGGATTTCAAGCACTTACTGATGGAGATCAAAGACCCCAGTCTTCAGTATGGATTACACCCCAACAGAAAGAAAACGAAAATCCTCACAGCTGGACCAATAAGCAACATAATGATAAATTGGGAAAATATTGATGTTATTAAAGATTTCATTTTACTTAGATCCACAATCAATGCTCATGGAACCAGCAATCAAGAAATCAAACGACAAACAACATGCTTCAGTGGACAAATCTGCTACAAAAGACCCCTTTAAAATGTTGAAAAGCAAAAATATCACTTTGAGACTGAGGTGCACCTGACCCAAGCCATGGTATTTTCAATGATTTCATACGAATGCAAAAGCTAGACAATGAATAAAGAAGACGGAAGAAGAATTGATCCTTTTGAATTATGGTGTTGGCGAAGAATGTTGAATTTATCACAGACTGCCAGAAGAATGAAAAAGTCTGTCTTGGGAAGAATTACAGCCAGAGTGCTCCTTGGAAGCAAGGATGGCAAGACTTCGTGTCACGTACTTTGGACATATTGTCAGGAGAGACCAGTCCCTGGAAAGAAACATCAAGCTAGGTAAGATAGAGTTTCAGTGAAAAAGAAGAAGACCTTCAGTGAGATGGACTGACACAGTGACTACAACAATGAGCTCAAGCATAACAACGATTGTACATAGATAGGGTGGCTATGAGCCAACTGCCAAAAGAATGAACAATTATGTCTTGGAAGAAGTACAACTAGAATGCTCCTTAAAAATAAGGATGGTGAGCCTACTTCTCACACACTTTGGACATGGTATCAGGAGGGATCAGTCCCTGGAGAAGGACATCATGCTTGGTAGAGGGTCATCGTAAAGAGCAACACCCTCGATGTGATGCATTGACACAGTGGCTCAACACTGGGCTCAAGCATAACAAAGATTGTGAGAATGGCTCAAGACCAGGTGGTGTTTCATCCTGTTGTACATAGATAGGGTAGCTATGAGTCGACTGCACCTAACAACAGTAACAATTTTATCTGAATTCACAAAAAAGGAATTTAAGTGAAACTGAAGGAATTGCCTGAAATATTTCTTTACCATAATAGATAGTTAAAAATACTTCTGATGTTAAAAAACAAAATTACAAAAATCATCATTAGTTAGTTGCATTAGGTGTTTTTAAATGTTTCAGTTGTGTGCAGTACTGACTGCCTCGCTCCCATGAACAATGAAGCCATTAAGACTCTCCCACTTCCTCCCACCAACCCTCCCACCATCTCCTGATTTTTGTTGCTTATACCCTCTTTTTTTTTTACACTGTCAAGGTTTTTGCACAGTAGCATTTCCATTCTGCTGTGTAAAACTAACCCCCATGATTATTTAATATTAGGTCTGTGTTTAAACTGATTCAATGCTCACTTTTACCACAACTCCTCTACTCCTGAGTACTATGATTTGATTCATCTTTTAATTGATTTGATTTCATTTTCAAGTCTTTTTTTACCCAGTCAGAGCTCAAGGATACAGTATTCCCTGAGTTCTGTGACTTATTTAAAAATATCTACCCATTGTCCAGGGAGGCAGTGATGGTTCAGTGATAGACTTTTTGCCTTCCATGCTCAACTCCCAGCCAACAGCAGAGCTTCCATACTAAGGTGGACTAGGAAGAAAGGCCTGGTGATCTACATCCAAATATCAGGCAATGAAAACCCTAGAAATCACCACAGCTCAGACCCCAATTGATCATGGGGATGAATGAGACCAGGCAGCCTTTCCCTCCATTGTGCCTGTTATCACCATGAGACAACAGCTAACAACCGCTTGTTGCCCTGTTTTTGAAAAACATCTTGGTTGTATCCAATGTGCTTGGATCACACTTTTCTCCAAAAGGTCATTACCTTCTTCTATTGAATAGTGCTATGTGAAATTCTGAGGTCAGCCTTCTTGTCTCCTCTGTGACTGACTTCTTCCTGAATACCTTCTGCAGTATCTAAACCAGGACATGTCTCTGTGTTCCACACTCTTCCAATTAGGTGCTCTGCATCACATTGTCTGGAGGCACAGCAAGTTTTCTGGATCTGCAGAGTCATGCCTTTTTTTATTTCATTACGTTTTTCAATAATTTTTCTGGGATAACTTGTGTTCGGTACCTCAGACACTTCAATTATGCCCTGATAACTCACAAATCTACATTTTTAAGCCAGACTTCTCAAAATTCCAGAATTGTACATCCAGCTGATTGTTTGGCACCTCCATTTAAATGAAGAGTCAAAGTTAACACATTCAAAACTAGACTGGTTCCCACCACAAACCTGCTCCTACCATAGTCTTCCCAATCTCAGAAGTGGAGACTTTATCCTCCCAGACATGTAGGCCACAAACCTTAGTACTATCATTTATTTCTCTCTTGATTCCATACCCCATATCTGATGCTTCTGTAAATCCTATCATCTCTTCCTTTAATGTCTACCCGTAGCAAATCCTCTTCTACCCTGGTGACCCACCATCATCTCATTACCCAAAGCAGGTCCTGCTCAGTGCAGCTTCTCATCAATAAAGACACACTGAGGTGAGGAAGAAGGAAGAGAATTTATTGCAAGCACGCAGGCAAGGAGCAAAGAGATGTATACCTCAAATCAAGCTCCCTGAACAAAGGGAGGCAGAACCTTTTATACCACCTCTCACAAGGAAGTACATAAGAACATGGATTACATAGCTTATCATGGCGCACAGGCATAGTAAGACAAATTGCGTTTTTTCTTTGGCACGTAGGTAGTAAACTGAGTTTGTCTGACTTAAGCCACACCCAACGCTTTGAGGACAATGGACAAGAGGGGGAAGGTTCTGCTTGGTCTGAGCAGCTCCCAACTGAGCCACACCCATTGCTAACACTTAAGGCTTTGTTTGCTAATAGAGAGAAGGAGCAGGTAAGCAGCTTCTGGCTGTGCCGGCTATCAGTCTCCTGTTTAAATTACTGCAATAGCCTCTGAAGTGGTCTCCCAGCTTCTACCCTCACTTCACTATGGTCTATCCTCAACACTTTAAAATTGTCCCTCCTTTGCTTAAAATAGAAACCCTGGTGGCATAGCGGTTAAGAGCTACAGCTGTTAACTAAATGGTTAGCAGTTCAAATCTACCAGGAGCTCCTTGGAAACTCTGTTGGGCAGTTCTACTCTGTCACATAGGGTCACTATGAGTCGGAATCAACTCGATGGCAACAGGTTTTGCTCAAAATATTCTATTCATTTCTCTTTTTATGTTAAATAAATATTAAAATCCCATGATGGCCTATGAGATGCACATCTGGCTTCTACCACTTCTCTGGCTTCATCTCCTGGCACCCTTCCCATTGCTGGCTCCATTCCAGTTACATTGGCCCCCTTGCAAATCCCTAAACACATCAGCTGTGCTCTCGCCCTAGGGCCTTTACACTTGCCATTTCTACTTCCTGACTCTGGATTAACTTTGGACAGAATTTCTCTTCCCAGAACTCCTTTCCTCTAAATATCCTTGAAGCTGACTCCCTCTCTTCATTCAGGTTTCCACTCCAGAGTTACCCTATCAGAGCAGTCTTCTCCGGCCATAACATAACAACACCTTCACCCCCACATTCACCACCGCTTTTGTTGTTGTTGTTAGGTGCCCTCAAGTTAGTTCTGACTCATAGTGACCCCATTTGCAACAGAACAAAATGTTGCCGGTCCTGAGCCATCCTCACAATCAAACAATGTTTGAGCCCATTGTTGCGCCCAGTGTGTCAATCCATCTGGTTGAGGGTCTTCCTCTTCTTCACTGACCCTCTACTTTCCTAATCGTGATGTCCTTCTTCAGGGACTGATCCCTTCTGGTAAAATATCCAAATTACATGAGACAAAGTCTTGCCATTCTCGCTTCCAAGGAGCTTTCTGGCTATACTTCCAATACAGATTTTTTTGTTCTTCTGGAAGTCCATGGTGTATTCAATATTCTTTGCCAAAACCATAACTCAAAAGCATCAATTCTTCTTTGGTCTTCCTTATTCACTGTCTAGCTTTTGCAAGCATATGAGGCAATTGAAAACATCATGGGTTGGGACCTTAGTCCTCAAAGTGACGTCTTTGCTTTTGAACACTTTAAAGGGTCTTTTGCAGTGGGAATTGCCCAGTGCAATATGTCCTTTGATTTCTTGACTACTGCTTGCACGGGCATTGATTGTGGATCCAAAGAAAATGAAATCTTTGACAACTTCAGTCTTTTCCCTGTTTATCATGATCCTGCTTATTGGCACAGTTGGAAGGATTTTTGTGTTTTTTTTTTTCTATATGTTGAGGTGTAATCCATACTGAAGGCTACAGTTTTTGATCTTCATCAGTAAGTGCTTCAAGTCCTCTTCACTTTCAGCAAGCAATATTGTATCATCTGCATATTGCAGATTGTTTATGAATTTTCCTCCAATCCTGATGCAGTGTTCTCTTCATATAGTCCAAAAAACCCATTGCTGTTGAGTCGATTCCAACTCACAACGAACCTATAGGACAAAGTAGAACAGCCCCACAGAGTTTCCAAGGAATGCCTGGTGGATTCGAACTGCTGACTTTTTGGTTAGCAGCCATAGCATTTAATTACTACACCACCAGGGTTTCCTCATATAATCCAGTTTCTTAAATTATTTGCTTAGCATATAGATTAAGTATGGGAAAGGATACAACCCCAACACACACCTTTTTCTGATTTTAAACCATGCAGTATCCCCTTGCTCTGTTTGAACAACTTCCTGTTGGTCTATGTACAGGTTTCACATGAGTACAGTTAAGGGCCCTGGAATACTCATTCTTCACAATGTTATCCATAGTTTATTATGATCCACACAGTAGAATGCCTTTGCATAGTCAATAAAACACAGGTAAACATCTTTCTGGTATTCTGTGCTTTCAGCCAAGATCCATCCTACAGCAGCAATGAGATCCCTTGTTCCATGTCCTCTTCTGAATTCTGCTTGAATTTCTGGCAGCTTCTTGAGGTACTGCTGCAAGCATTTTTAAATTACCCTTCAGCAAAAGTTTACTTGAGTACTGTTTGATAATTTCTGTATTTTGTTGGATCACCTTTCTTTGGAATGGGCATGTGTATTGCCTTGCTTTATTTTTTTCCTACGAGTCTCTGAGTGGCACAAATGGTTAAGCACTCAGCAGATAACAGAAAAGTTGGTTCAACCCACACAGAGGAGCCTCAGAAGAAAGGCCTGGTGATCTACTTCTGAAAAGTCACAGCCGTGAAATCCCTACGGAGTACAGTTCCACTCTGCATACATGTGGCCACCGTAAATCGGAGTCTACGTGGTGGCAGCAGGTTCTGTTTGGGCTTATTTTTCTCCTTCGCCTGTATCACCATCTGACTGATTGACTTGTTTGTTTGTTATCTGTAAACTCAAAGAAGACGGTCTTTTTCCATATAGATGGTGCTCGGTAATTTTTGTGAAATGAACTGAATGGATGTTAGATGTATCTTTTTCTGTCTTCCCTATCTATTAACATCTACCTGATTACTTTCTCTTCCCTTCTTAATCTGCCTTCACAGTATTATTTTCAAGCCTTTTCTCATTTTCAGTAATTGAATTTTTAGCGATGTCTATTCCCTTCCTTACTTTTTTAATTTTATTTTTTAGTTCTGTAATGAAACTATTTTATTCTAACATTTTTCTTCCTTAGGGCTGCAATCTCTCTTTTCATGGTGTTCTATTGTTTTATTATCTTATCTTTGAGCATTTTTTTTTCATTGAGTTCACACTCTTATTAGGTCGTTCAATAACTAGAAATACTTGTGGGAAATTGCCTTCTGTTCCTTGGGTTATGTTTTCTTCTAGACTGGGTTCTCTGTCTACATTTTGCATGCATTTTTCTTTTTATTTTTTCTGTAGTTTATTTTTGTAGTTGCCACACTTTTACATACGTATATATATAGCTTATATATGTGTGTATATATATATCCCAACCTAGAGCCGTCGATATATAACATATATATATACACACATATATATACTGTTGTTAGGTTGTTGTTAGGTGCCGTTGAGTCGGTTCCAACCCAGAGTGACCCTATGCACAACAAAATGAAACAGTGCCCGGTCCTGAGCCATCCTTACAATCGTTGTTATGCTTCAGCTCATTGTTGCAGCCACTGTGTCAATCCACCTTGTTGAGGATCTTTCTCTTTTCCGCTGACCCTGTACTCTGCCAAGCATGATGTCCTTCTCCAGGGACTGATCCCTCTTGACAACATGTCCAAAGTATATAAGACACAGTCTCGCCATCCTTGCCTCTAAGGAGCATTCTGGCTGTACTTCTTCCAAGACAGATTTGTTCATTCTTCGGGCAGTCCACAGTATATTCAATATTCTTCGCCAACGCCACAATTCAAAGGCATCAATTCTTCTTCGGTCTTCCTTATTCACCATCCAGCTTTCACATGCATATGATGTGATTGAAAATACCATGGCTTGGGTCAGGCGCACCTTAGTCTTCAGGGTGACATCTTTGCTCTTCAACACTTTGAAGAGGTCCTTTGCAGCAGATTTGCCCAATGCAGTGCGTCTTTTGATTTCTTGACTGCTGCCTCCATGGCTGTTGATTGTGGATCCAAGTAAAATGATATCCTTGACAACTTCAATCTTTTCTCTGTTTATCATGATGTTGCTCATTGGTCCAGTTGTGAGGATTTTTGTTTTCTTTATGCTGAGGTGCAATCCATACTGAAGGCTGTGGTCTTTGATCTTCATTAGTAAGTGCTTCAAGTCCTCTTCACTTTCAGCAAGCAAAGTTGTGTCATCTGCATAATGCATTTTGTTAATAAGTCTTCCTCCAATCCTGATGCCCCGTTCTTCTTCATATAGTCCAGCTTCTCAGATTATTTGCTCGGCATACAGATTGAATAGGTATGATGAAAGAATACAATCTTGACGCATACCTTTCCGAACTTTAAACCAATAAGTGTCCCCTTGTTCTGTCCGAACAACCACCTCTTGAGCTATGTAAAGGTTCCTCATGAGCATAATTCTTTGCAAATACATATATACATATTTATGTGTATACATATAACTTCCTTTTACTGACTCTGGACAGAGGTCGTTTTTGCTCTGATATTTTACTAGTGACTTTTAAGACTAGATTATTATTTTTTTTCTCAAAGGCATCTTTGAGAGTAGCTATTGTGTGTTCTTGTAGTTTTCAGGAGCCTGAGGCCTTGGGTGGTGATGGGCAGGTAGAAGGGATGGGTAGAGAATGAGGGAGCTCAGCTGATAGAAGTGCAAGCTTCTATTAGATCCAACACTATTAGAATTCCTGGTGGGTGCTTTTACTTCTGAGATTTTGTTAAATCCTGTCTTCTGGTATTTACTTGGTGATACCTGGGTGGTGCATGCAGTTTGGGCTCTTGACTACTAACTGAAAGGTTGATGGTTCAAATCCACCCAGTGGCACCGGAGAAGATTCTTGGCTGTAATCATCCATAAAGATTGTTGCTGGTTGTTGTTGTTGTGTACCGTGGAGTTGATTCCTACTCACATCGACCATACAGGACAGAGTAGATGTGCCCCATAGGGTTTCTTACGCTGTAATCCTTATGGTGCAGATCTCTAGGTCTTTCTTCTGTGGAACCACTGGTGGCTTTGAATCACTGGCCTTTTCGGTAGCAGCTGTGTGCTTAACTAACCATTATACCACAAGTGTTTGGCCAAGAAAACCCTATGCAGCAGTTCTACTCCATAACACATAAGGTTACCACAAGTCCGAATCCACTGGAAAGCAACAGGTTTTGGTCTTGGTTTCAGTGTTTACTTGTTTGGAATTGGGGTGTTGGTAAACTATTCCAGGGGGGAGGAGTGTACTTCTGGCTTTATTCCTCTGACTCACCACAGAGCCCTGGAGTCTGCACTTTATCAGAGCTAATCCCTCTTTCTGTCTCCTTTAATACCCCTGTCTCACCAGCTGTTTAGCTGTCTAAAAGATGTTTCCACTCATTTCCAGTTGGAAGAGGAAAAGGATAAGTTTCAGTTTGCTTCTCCTCAGGTGTGGAAGATCTGTCTTAGAATTCTTGAGATTGTGTTGCCTTCCCGGTGACAGCTCTTGGGGTGGGAGCCCAATTAGGAGCCTCACCGTGGTGCTTCTCCCACTCAGCTGCTGTCTTAAGCTGGTTTCTCTCCTGGGTCGTTGGGCATTTTCCACTCCCATGGTTGCAGCTGTGGTTGACTTGCTTTGACTCTTTGTTTATTTTGTAGGAATTGATGGCAGGAGGAGAGGGAGATGGGGCATTGTGGGTTCTGATTCAACAGAGATGCGTCTTCTGCTACAAACCTTTGTTGAGCATCCCCTAAGGACCAGGCACTGTGCTGTTGCTCTAGGTGCTGATCTGTAGCTAGCAGAAAGGCAGCAGAGTCTTTCTTACCTCTCTTACCTGCATTCTCTGTACCTTCTCTCCCCAAAGTGATCATGACCTATTAGGTGGAAATTTCCACATCTTCCTTCCTCTTCTCTGCCTCAGTGCCTAGCCCAGTTCTTTACCTAAAGCTGTGGGTGTTCAGTAAAAGTTACTTAGTAAAAGAAATGAATATGAAAACTCTAAAAGGCACTGGAACGATGTTGTTTGTTCTCAGCCTGAAAGAAAAAACCTACCCAATTTTCCTCAGATTTCAGAGGAGGATAAAGAAAGAAAGACTCACATCTGGCCAAGTTTAAGCTCTGAACACTTTGCATAATCAGTTAGGAACCCTTTGTTAGCAGGCCAGATGGCTGTTGTACCCCAAAGGGCAATTAAGTATGTAGGCAGAGGCAGTAGAAGGAAGGAATTAGGAATTCCTTTCTAAAGACAAAGGGCTTCATCTGGAGCTGCCCTGTAGGTGTGGTTAATAGTGGCCATTGGTTTCCTAGCAACCAAGCCCTCTCCGTTTCAGAAGCATTTCAGCTCTTGGTCTTTTAATTGTCTCCAGGGACATGGGAGGACTCACCAAAAACCATGCTTTTCAGAGGAACTAGGAAGCTCCACACCAGTGAGGATGGGAGAAGTCCTGCCCTCTGAGCCTAGTTTACCTGGTGTCACTGATAGCCCCACTCCTGATGATCCTGTCTCCCACCACCACCGCTCACTTTTGTCTTTGAGTCCTGGCCTGGCAGGCTATGGAAACTAAGACTCAGGACCCTGAAATTACTCTTGGCACATCAAGGTTTCTAAGCCAAATCCAGGATACTTTTTTTGCCAGTCATTCATAAAAAAAATTAATCACACATTTGTTCAGTCTTCAACATACTTCTGGATTACCGCAAAAAAAAAAAAAAAAAAAAAATTTTTTTTTTTTCAAAACCACCTCCTAAATGATCTTCAACCCCAGTCTTTCCCTTTTCCAGACCATTCTACTCACTGTAGCCTGCATCATCTATATGGAAGAAAATTCTAACATGTCTGTCTATGTCTATCTATTCATGTCTGCTCCTACCTCCTAACCTTAGCCCTAATCCTAACACCACTTGCAATTAAAAACTCATCAATGGCCCTCCTGTAGCTTTCAGAATAAAGTTCAGCTCCTTGTAATGGCCTGCAAGGTCTTTGGTGCTCTGGTTCTTGCTTAACTCTTCAGCTCATTTCCTGCCATTCATTCTTCCATGCACACCCTTTCCTTTGGACACACCATACTATTTGCAGCTCCTTGTACACACCAGCCTATTTCACACCTCTGTGCCGCAGGACATGCTTTTCCTTCTGCAGTTACACACTGACCTCACTTCTAAAATTACTTAGTTCCTCTTTACCTGTCAAGATTCAGCTCATGTGTAGCCTCCTCTGGGAAGCCTTTCCTAACCCCCTTTCCATCTTTACAGCTGCTTCACGTGCTCCATATGCCCCTGCTCTCTGCTGACTGGACTCTGGGCTTACATCTGTCTTGGCACCAAGAAAAATGTGCTCTAATTATTGATTTACTTATCTGTGTCCCCACCTAGATGTAAATTCTTTAAGGCTAAGGAGCTGTATTTTACTTGTTCCCATATTGTCCACACCCAGAGCAGGGTCTAGTACAAAATAGATTCTAGATAATTATATATTGAATGAATAAGTAAACGGAAACAGTGGTGAGGCTTGGCTTCTGCCACAGGTTTCCTATATCTGTTTCCAGTTCCTTTCTAGACTGGAGTTCTTTTTTTATGAGATGTCAGCCAAATAATAAGAAAATTGGTACACTCAATTGCTTAAAGATTCAGACAACTCCACACAGATATCCATATTCTAAACCTTCCTGGATCTGTGATCTGGAAGGAATTCATCAGTAGGGCAATGACCAGCAATTTCTAGAATCTGAGATTGTTCAAGAAACCTATGATACATTTGAAAAAATCTCTCTTCTAGTGGAAGAGTGGGTTCTTTTAACCTGATTGCAGAGATGTGTTTAAATACCTTCCACAACCATGAGCAAAGGACCTGTCCATGGAACCTATTCCAGCGTTGAGCATGCCTAAGTAAAATCTGAGTCTTAGACCTTAATTTTAAAATCTAGTCAATTCATGTGTGCTAACTATAGCTCCTTGCAGGTAAGCGGCTTATCTCCTTACCCACTGGCTAAAACCTATTTCTGTATGTTTTCTACTTATTGGTTTGGACTGTGTCCTTTGTATCAGCCCAGACAAAGAACATTCTTTCTTTTATATTGCTTTTTAGAAAGTAGAAGACCACTGGCATGTCCCTAGCCTTTTGTTCTCTAGGTTGACCTCTTTGGGTCCTTTCAACTGTTCTTCATGAGATGTGGTTTCAGATATTTTATCATACTGATCACCAGCCTTTGTATTTTTTACCTTCTGTTAGGTACCATCGAGTTGGTTCCTGCTCATAGCAACCCTGTCCACAACAAAACAAAACACTGCCCAGTCCTGCACCATATTCACAATTGTTGTTATGCTTGGGCCTATTGTTGTGGCCACCGTGTCAATCTATCTCCAATTTTATCATCTAGATCCAGGCTAATCAACAAGAATGTACCAAATGCCTACGGTAAAGATTGTAATGGTCTGAGATTTTACACCACTACTTGCCAGCCAACAAGTTAGTCTGCCCCAGTTTCATGGACACATGCATAAGACATGAGACTCTTGGGTCAGAGAATAGGAACGGCAACAGCAATAATGGGTATCAGCATTTTCTTTCAATAGTTCCCTGGGCCTCAACTCCCACAGAGAGATGTGAAGAGGACTAAGTAACACCTGCACACAGTGGGTTGCATTAAAGAAGAGGAACCATGAGCTTGGGAAAACTCACCTATTTTATTGGGTATCATGGATTGAAATGTGTCCCCCCAAAATACCTGTCAACTTGGCTAGGTCATGATTCCCAGTATTGTATGATTGTCTACTACTGTTCATCTGATGTGATTTCCCATGTGTTATAAATCTTGTTGCTACGATGTAATGAGATGGATTAGTGGCAGTTATATTGATGAGATCTACAAGATTAGATAGTGTCTTAAGCCAATATCTTCTGAGATATAAAAGAGGGAAGCAAGCAGATTGACATGGGGACCTCACATCACCAAGAAGCAGTGCCGGGAGCAGAGTGTGTCCTTTGGACCTGATGTTCCTTCGTGGAGAAGCCCCTAGACAAAGGGAAGTTTGGTGACACGAACCTTCCTCCAGAGCCAACAGAGAAAGCCTTCCCCAGAAGCTGATGCCCTGAATCTGTACTTGTAGCCTACTAGAATGTGAGAGAATAAATTTCTCTTTGTTAAAGGCATCCACTTGTGGTATGTCTGTTAGAGCGGTACTAGATAACTAAGACAATGGGTTGCAAGCAAACTTGCTCAACCTTTGCTTCGAAGGGAAACATTATCTTTATATTCCAAGACTGTTCAAAATACAACTTGCTTGAAAACATTGTCAAGAATAGAAGATTTTCAGTGTCTCTGCTTTCAAAATGTGCAGAAATGCAAGAAATTCCTGGAGAATTGCCTTCCAACATCTACTTTGGGGACCAGCATTCAGGAAATGAAATAGTTCTATGGCTGTAGGTAGACTATGCAAACAAGAAAAACTGCAATTGACTCTGGTCTCTGGAAACAACAGCATTAGCATCATCTTCAGGTACACAAAGCAGTAGAAACTGCCCCTCAGAAAATTCTTGACCTTGAATTATGGAGGACAGGGGCCAGTGTACACACACCTACTCATTGACTTTTTATGAGCACTTTCCTTTTTACATTTAAGTGTGTATTTAATGAAGCAAGGATCAGAACTCATGGAAATGCCTTTGGCATGAATTCTTGATCCTGTTTGGTTAGTGGCATTTTTATTGATTGCTTTAATTATGCTTATTGTAACCAGCCCACAAGACCAAGCAAAGGGGATGTGTCCCTGAAAAATGGGTTTACTATGGAAATTGCTGGTAACTTTCTGTGACATAACAGTGTACAGTCAGCTTAATCCTAGGAAAAATAGTCATGAAATGATGACAACTCCTTTTCCCAGAATTCTTAGGTCTAATCAGTGGATTCCACGTTTCTGGGCTTGAGAAGAACCTGGGTTTTATTCATTTATTCATTCAACAAATAGATACTGAACTGTGTCAGGCACTGTTATAAGTTCTGAAGATAGAGTAATGAAAAAGACAAAGTCTCTGTCCACAGGGAGTTTACATCCTAGCACAGAAGACAAAAAACAAAAAGGTAAATTTACTGATAGATAATTTCAGGTAGTGACAAGTACAGTGAAGAAAATGAAACAAGACAAAGAAATAGAAAGTGAGGGAAGACAGGTGCTAATTAAGTCACAGTGGTCAGGGAAGAATATTCCAATGAGGAAGAATAACTCGTGCAAAGGCTTTCATGTAATAATGAAATTGTTGTGTTTGAGAAAAGCCAAGATCAATGTGGCTAGATTGGAAGGAGCAAGATGTTGGAGATGGAGTCCTGTCTTTCTTCAGGTAAAATATCTTATATAGCATTGGAGCTCCTCCCAATGTGAGGAGAGAGGACTTTATGCCTTTGTCACCATATGTATCCTTACTAATAAACTTAAATCATAAAAAACCGTCATACTTTAGATGGAGATAGTTTCATAAAACTCTATATTATTCCCATGCTTAAGACTTTTCATTGGTTTGCCATTGATTTCCATGTAAATATGAACCCCCTATGGCTCACGCAAAACCATATGGCTAATTCTTCAACCTCATCTTTCACCTGTGCCATTACATTTTATGCTTATACCATAGGATCCAAACATAATAAACTTCTTACAGGTCTTCTAAAAAACTGCTCTCCAGGCTTTCCCTCTTCCTGAAGTGTCCTTTCCCTCCTTCTCCCTTTTATCTCCCACAGATCTTTCAGGCCAGAGCTTGAGCCTCTCTGCTCTGAGAAACCCTACCTAAGTCCCCAGTCTGGTTACGTTTCCCTCTTCTGTCTTTAACCGGTTTTGCCATAGAGTCAACTTCAACTCACGGTGACTCCACGTGTGTCAGAGTGGAACTGTATTCCATAAGGGTTTCAATAGACAATTTTTCAGAAGTAGATCACCAGGCCTTTCTTCCAAGATGCCTCTGGATGGACTTGAACCTCCAACCTTTTGGTTAGCAGCTGAGCATGTTTAGCCGTTGCACCAACCAGAGACTTCCTTCTGTCTTTACTTTTCCCTTGTTTCTTTCCATTCTGAACTGTAATTGCTTATTTATTGCATATCTCACATTTGACATTGAGCTCCTTGAGGGGAGGAAATCTTGAATTTTATCTCTGTATTTGCAATTCTTAACACAATGTGCTTCTTATAGTAGGTGCTCAATAATGTTTTTGACAGAACGAATAAATGAATGAGTGCATGAACACATTACATTTGAAGACTTTTTCTATTAGTGGGAAATATTCAAATATATTTATCTGGACCACCGAGCAGCTGGGCTAATCATGTGAAACACAGTTACTTTCAGGCTGCTCAGAATATAATTCAATAAATTGTTTTAAATCTACAATGCGTTAATCAACCACATTTCAAAAAGCTCACACTGTTACTATCTTCTAAAAATCTCAGTGTCATTAGAAATAATCTTCTTGGTTTCCTTTTTCTCTTAAGAATTAAGCCCAATATTTTTTATTCCAGGAATGATTGCGTATTTCATGGCCTGAGAGACTCATTTAGGAGGGGTGAGAAGACCCTGAAACCCCTAGTGGAACACAACCTTTCCTTAGGTAGAATTCTTCACTTAAATCTTTGATGTCTTTAGAAGTTTTTTAAGGTGAAACTCAAAGCCTTTGGCCAGAATAGCTTAACATAGAGCTTTTGTGACATGGCTAGATGGAAATACCCATGAGTTGCTGCTGTCCAATCAATGTATAGTGCAATTATCACGGTTAATTTGAGTCCTCTCAGAAGAAGACCCTGAGACCAGTATTTGAGTGTGAAAGTTTATTTGGAAAGTGCTGGAGACTTCTGATGGATCCCTGGTGGCACAGCAGTTAAGTGTTCAGCTGCTAACTGAAAGGTCAGCCATTCAAACCTACCATCTATTCCACAGGAGAAAGATGGGGAGGTCTACTTTCATAAAGATTACAGCTTTGGAAAACCTATGAGGCAGTTCTACTCTCACCTATAGGGTCGCCAGGAGTCAGAATTGACTCAACAGCAATGGGTTTGTCTTTTTGTTTTGGAGATTTCAGTAGGGAATGAGGATGAGTAATACAGGGAAGAGAAGGCAATCAATAAAGAGTGTGCTATTAAACCCCCTATGTTGGTGGATGACTGAAGCTTCATCTTGGGGGAAACTCTGGGAAATGATGCAAACACACACCTCACAATTATTCCACTCAAGAAGTGAGGGAGCTGGGGTATTTATAAACCCACACACGAGAGTCATTGATTGAGGGGATGTTAATTTCTGAGTGTTTCATGCCTGCCTTTCACTCCAACAGCACAGCTATCTGAACTTGGGAGAAGAAGGGAAAATATCTCAGGCACAGAAATACAAATACTGGAAGGTAAGTTAATGGATATGAGTGAGGCACTAACAATGTCTGCTACCGTGCTATTGCTCAGTAGGTATCTTTCCTGTCTCTGAACGATATGCTGGTCTGTTCTCAGCTCACACGTCAATGATCTCTTCTACCCAACAAATGAGAATACATGCCCATGCCCATCAGCCTCACATGCCAGTGAGCTCAGATAGGACTCAGCACTCGGTTTATGGAGAGGGCATCAGGACAAACCAAACAAACAAAAGTCATCCCCAGAGTTGGCATAAACAGCAGGCACCTAGCACCTTGCACGGCATCTCAACGCCAAGCAAAACTGTCATAAAAATATGTTGATAAACACCGTGCTCAAAGTGAACAGAGGGCAAGTGGCTTTGAATAAAACCAGTGGGACAAGATGGTACAAGACACACACCTGGAGATCAGCTCTGTAGAGGAAAAAGCAGAAATAGACCAGGCCTGGACAAAAGGATGCTTTCTTGGTAAAACTGGTTCAGAGTTATCTCTAGTTCCTTGGGAAGGAGGACCTGGACATTGATATCAGAAACTCATTGTAATTATGGCTGTTGTAAGAATTCTGTCTAATCACCTGCATTTGCTTCTCTTTCCACAGTAAGGGATTATGCTTGCTCAACTAATTCTTTCACCATCTGTATAAAATTCTGAAGTAAAGAAGCTATCCAAGTATTGTATTCAGATAACAGGCCTGGGAGGACACAACATAATTTTTGCAGTCCTGAGTCTAGTACCCAGAAAGTGTAACCCATGAAAGCACTCTACACGCATACGCGCACACACACAAACACACACACACACACACACACACATGGATTTTTGGTGGGTATGTTTGCTCTGGCTGCACATCAGAAAATGTCTCTTGAACAGCAGGAACTTTAATTAAGTCAGGAGAATCTAATTTGGCCTAAATTGGCTTTCAACAAAAGGTGTTAAGAGTAACAGAAATTGTTCTGCAATATGGATGTTTGTGGAAGGAACTGACTTGACCCATTGACAACTGTAATGAAAAGTGACGTTGAAAATATGAAACCTACTGAAGAATCTAGAAAGCGTGAAAATGTTCATCTGTGATATTCTGATTACAGAAAGAAATTTATTATGAACATTCACTCCTGAAAGTGATTATATCTGAAGACACAGCAAATATTGGACAGTGATCCATGAGGGCCTTTGAAGGCAAACAGTGGAGGAAGATGAGGAAGGAAGGAAAAATGTGTAAACCACTATTACTCAATACACTGGAAAAGAAAGTAGGCGAATATTCTAGTTTGGACAAAGAGAATGATAAACATCATCTTTCTTCTTTCTTCCAAGCAGTAGAATTTACTAGACTGAGAAGAGGGCCTTTACTAGCAGGAATGAAAGAATCATAGAGTAAAACTGGACAGGCCTAGCAAAAAGATAACAAGGTAAGAAATTTGAGAAGGCCAACAGTGGAGCTGTTGAAGTTGTGCACCAAGGCACCATGAGATCTAGACTAGAGAGATAAGAAAGTGAGGCACTGGAAGGGGTAGGAGGATTGGGGATGGCCAAGGGGTAAAGGGAAGGTTGGGAGTGTAGCGGTCTTAACACATTAAGAAAATCAGAAGCACTGTAAGAAACAGATTAAGCTGGAAGAAAGGAAATTTATGTCACTGAGGAATAAAAAAAAAAAAATTAAATTCTCAATGGTGGAGAATTCCTGGTAATAATCCTGGGTGTTGGTGGTTGAAGGGGAGTTAGGATCAGGATTGTGGGGAGTTACAGAGAAAAAGGAGCTTGGAGATCTGGTTTTTGGGTAGTTCATCTGCAAAGATGTTGCCCATGATAATTCAAGGAATTGAAGTGGAGAGGAAAATAGCTGTTCAATCGCCAAAGTCTTCAAAGAAGGAGGGGAAGAGGTTAGGAGGTCAGCAAATAAAGGGAATGAGAAAAAGTAAAGAGTAGTATGGTTGAATGTAATTAGGCTCAAAGGAAGAGGACTTTTATTTCCATAGGATGAAAGAGTAACTATTTGGAAGCAGCTAGGAGAACTTCTCCTATGCCTGTGTCCCAGTGAGATGTGACGTATGGGAGAAAACTCGGCCTTCAGCCAAAGGGTACATAAGTGTCTTTTCAGCTCCAGCTGCTATTTCGGTAAAGTGGTGTTCCCCGAATGTGTCCTGCACAACAGATGCTAGAGATGCATGACCAGATGATGAAAACTCCAGTATTTCATGATCAAATAACTTTGAGATAGACTGCATGATATGCCTTCCTGTAGGAAATTCCCAGGGGACCTTAGCTAACTAAAAACTTGGAGAAATTCCATGGTAGAAACATGTTTTACTCTAAATTTTTCATGTTTATTCATATGTACCTAGTAACATCTCACAAAATTAGGTGTTCTATGGAGAGATGGGAAAGCTGAGCTAAGGTTAGAAGGTTGCAAGAGGCCTCAGTGAAGGTAAAGAGATTGAAGATATTGGGGTGTAGTGTAGAATTTAAAGTCAACCTGCCTGGTTTTGAATTCCAGCTCAGGCACGTCCCAGCTCTATAACCTTGGGCAAACTACTCAACCTCTGTAGGTGACAGTGGGCTCTTGGAAAACTTGGTGGTGTAGTGGATAAGAGCTACGTCTGCTAACCAAGAGGTTGGCAGTTTGAATCCACCAGCCGCTCCTTGGAAACTCTGTGGGGCAGTTCTACTCTGTCCTTTAGGGTCACTATGAGTTGGAATCAACTCCACAGCAAAGGGTGGGTGGTGGTGTCAGTTTACTAAGAAGAAAGAGGAAGAGGAGGTAAGCAGGAGGAGGAAGAAAAATGAGATGGAGAGGGGAAAGGAGCAAGGGAAGGAGGAGACCTATATCATAGGGTCATGATGAAGCTTAAATTAATTAATACACAAGTGCTTACAAAAATACCTGGTAGGTGATATGTACCCCCAAAGAGTATTATTGCAGAGTTTATTTGCAGTGGAGGAGAGTTTTAAGGGACATGTTGTTTTTCATGCAGTGGGAGTTGCTAGAGAAGAACAACCCCAAATTCAAAGAAAGAGAATAGGTGAGGTCACTTTCAGCTGGACCTGAATTGGGTAAGATGTAGATCCCAGGATATTTCTTCAGAAACATTTTTAAATATCCTACCTGCCTACTCAACTTTGGAGCACGTCGTTTAGCTATTTCCATTTCATACCGAATGCTGTGTGGTCTACATAAAACCAGATAAACATTTTCTGGTGTCTTTATTATTAAAATTTCCTCTGCTGTGAATTTTTCTTTCATTTCCTTTGTCCACTTAAATATTAAGGTCTTAAATAATTTTTCACCCATATGTGAATGTAGGTAGTTCTCTCCACCCTTCTTCTCTGCCCCTTCCTCACTTGGTGACCTTGAGAAAAACACAGCTGATTCCACTAATACAAGTCATGTCAATGACCTTCCCATTGAGAACATTAAGAGGCATCATCAACTCTTTTTTTAATAAGGATAATGGGTGAGAACCGTAGAGGCCACGCTGGTCTGTCTCTAGGCCTTGTAACTATTTTCCTCCCTTCTCACTCAATATCTTTTCAAATAACTAACCCAAGACTTCAGCCATCTCTTTTTAGCTGACGGTTTTGAATCAGGAATATTGTACCATGTCCACGTCTCTGAAATCTAATAAGATAGAACATGGTTTTCCTGCTCTGGGAGAGCGAAGGAAAGCAAGAGGAGAAGCATGCTCTAGGCTACCAGCAAGGGGCCCTGCCCCTTTTCAGATGTCCCCCCGGGAGGAGATGGCTGGGATATTCAGGTCCCAGGCTGAAAAAACAAGGTGAACTGGATGGAATAATAGGAAAGGTAAATTCATACTTTACAAAAGATTCCCTGCTGTTGCCTTACCCCTTTACGGGACTTCACTATTTGCCTTTTACAAAACCCTTTCATCTTCCCATTGGTTGCTCCCAACCACCCAGCCCCCAATGGGCAATTATATGCCAGTGACATAACAATTATTTTTGGAATTTCTGTACAATAGGATAGTATAAAGCACCAAAAATACCGGTATTTTTGTTGGTGTAGTACCATTATTCTGGTATAGTAAAACATCTAAAATGGAATCATTTACACTTTGAGAAATATTCAGAGAATTATATGTGTTTTTTTTGTTTTTGTTTAAGAAAAACAAAATAATTTATTTGAATCCATCTTTCCTTAAACAAAAGCTAAAATAAGACTAAGAAGTCATTTCCTTCAGTGTTTTACAAGTCTTTTCAAAAACACCATTGTTAATTGACATTCTAGGAGAAGGCACAGGCTTTCTTTTGTGGCAACCATTCTTATTATTTTATGGTACAAATAATAAGAAAGAAGTTTGGAGTAAAATTTTTTCAAATACAGAATTCTTTTAAAAGAATATTTTACTGTGTTTCAAGTGAAAGTTTACACATCGAATTAGGTTTCCATTTGACAATTTCTACACAAATTTTTCACTGATATTAGTTACATTTTTCACAACGCGTCAACATTTTCTTTGTCTTCTGGTTGTCCCATTTTCAGTATTCTAGTTTCTCTACCCTGCAATTATATGTTGATAAATGTAAATAACCTTATGAATAAGTAGAGGGACATTGTCTTTGAAGCACTTACTGATGAAGACCAAAGACTACAGCTTTCAGTATGGATTACACCTCAACGTAAAGGAAACAAAAATTCTCACCACTGGACCAATAAGCAACATCATGATAAATGGAGAAAATATTGAAGTTGTCAAGGATTTCATCTTACTTGGATTCACAATCAATGCCCGTAGAAGCAGTAGTCAAGAAATCAAACTATGCACTGCATTGGGAAAATCTGATGTAAAGGACCTCTTTAAAGTGTTAAAAAGCAAAGAGGTCACTTTGAGGACTAAAGTGACCCAAGCCATGAAAGCTGCATATAACAATTGATGCCTTTGAATTATGGTGTTGGCAAAGAATATTAAATATACCATGGGCTGCCAAAAGAACAAAGAAATCTGTCTTGCAAGACATACAGCCAGAATGCTCCTTAGAAGTGAGTATGGTGAGACTTTGTCTCACATACTGTGGACATGCTATCAAGAGGGACCAGGCCCTGGAGAAGGACATTATGCTGGGTAAAGTAGGGGGTCAGCGAAAAAGAGGAAGACCCTCAATGAGATGGATTGACAGTGGCTGCAACAATGGACTGAAGCATAACAACAATTGTGAGGATGGCGCAGGACTGGGCAGTGTTTCGTTCTGTTGTACATAGAGTCGTTATCGGTTAGAACCGACTGGATGGCACCTAACAACAACAAATGTAAGTAATTGACTTAGATTGAAAGAAAGACAGGCACAGACATTGCTTGGGTAAACCAAATAGGGATTTTTCTATTTTAAAGATTCAGAAGAAAGTCAGTGATGTCAGAATTCACAGCAGCTGTCTCCAGCAGAGACAGAGATGCAAGCTTCTGGACTCTCAAGTCCTTCTGTATCTCAAAATCTGGAGAAAGTGAGGATCACATGAGAATTTGTGGAAGCTCAGTTATCACTTCCAAAGACTCAGCTTTGTCCGCATAAGCAGTCCTGTGTATAGACCGGCCTGGCTGTGTGCCAGAGACCTCTCATCTGCGGCAGATTCAACTCATTAATCTCAACATTACACAATAGGCACCCAGCATACAGAATGCAATGCAGCTCTGTAAGCTCAGGGTCATGGTGAAGCAGCTTCTGCAGGGTGCCCTGTGCAGCGGCAGTCACAGGCTTCTGGAAGTCAAGTGGGACCTTCACCTCTACCAACAGACACAATGCAAAGGAGCAAGAACGAAGGAGGAAACAGGGTTACATTTCAAACTTCAAAATTCTTTGCAAAATAAAATGGGGTCAGGTGCAATGATATTCAAGATGCATGAGGTTGTTCTCTTTTCTTTTCATAGGAACACTTGCAGACAAGAATAAAAGAGAAAAGGTCATATCTTAAATCTTTTTTAGTGAAAATTGCTCACATGCCATCAGAATACACTTAACTCCATCTGTCTTTTCATGGTGTCTCCCTTGAGAGGAGTAATGCTATTCTAATCCTAATTCAGTAACACAAATTGAGCACCATCTTATCAGACTAGGACAAAAATTAAAGACCATCATCCTCAATCAGAAGTTTAAGGACAATTTCTTTTGCTTAAGGACCTGAGCAAAATAGTGCAGAAAGAGATAGGAAGAGTCAAAGATGGCACAAGGTAAGCTTTAAAGAACTTTACTTTCTTAAAAGATGCACGAGAGGAGGTGGAGCCAAGATGGCAGAACAGAAAGACGCTTCCAGTGAGCCCTCTTTACAACAAAGACCCAAAAAAAGAAGTGAAACGAATATATTTCTGACAAGCTGGGAGCCCTAAGCTTCATAGGCAAGCTTAGAAAATGAACTGAGGGGCAGGGGGAGGAAGAGACCATTCAGAAGTGGAGAGGAGTTACCAGACCTGAACCGTGGGGAGCCCTCAGGCACCATTCCTGGAGTGGCGGCCGCGGTGGGCTGGAGCTAGCGTTTGGCCGCAGTTTCCTCAGGGAGAAGAAGCCAGCCACACTGCCTACTCATACCTCCTGAACCAGAGAAAAATGGTGCTCTCGGCAAAAGCTAAGTACTTGCATATATTTTAATGTGCTCCCCCACCCCCAAGCCAGCTTCAGCGGCTGAGCTCACTGGGTCTGAGACAGGCACTGTTGAGCACCTAGAGCCATCTTCCCGGCCTTGGGGAAGGAAAAAAATTGCAATTGGGAAAAAATTGCAACTGGGGGAAAAGATAATTTGCTAGCTCCACTAACCAGGGGAGCTCAGGACAGAAGGGGCTCCTATCCAGGCATAAAGGGTCCATGGACTTTGAGCACCTTTCCCCTCTGCATGGACCTGTGTGGGCCTATTTCGGGAGAATAGGCCCTTGTTGGCAGACTCCAACCATTTCAGCTGTGCAGTGGAGAGGTGGGTGTTTGATGTTTGACATTGCTTTGCCTATTAAGCAAAGTCCTCACCAACCCAAATCAGGGACCTAAGGACTGGTAGCTCCACTCAGGTCACCCAGCCACCCACGACAGGGGTCCAAGGATAACTGGTACCTCCCAGTCCTTACAACCAAAAACTTTGGGTGCTCATGGTCCATTTGCAGAACGCACCCACCTTCATGCTCTAGGGAACAGGGACGTGCTTTCATCAGAGACACTCAGGGGTCGGTTCTGAGCTCCCTGCCTTGTCCAGATCATGACCCTCTGCTGCAATCAGATACAGGTATATAAACCAATCACCCCTGCCCCTCTAAGACTGTAGGACAGAGCCTGTACCACATACTTGATGATTAGCTACCTGGGAAACTGAGCTGAATTCATACAAGAAAAGTGAATGGACTCCTAGACTGATATACCTGAAAACAGCTCTAGCCATCTGGGGACAAGACATCAGAGCTCCAAAGGTGAAAATAATCAAGCTAGCTCACACAACCAACCCATTTGGGTATAACAAAACAAACCAAGAAGCTATGACACAGTAAGCAAGCATAAACTAATAAAATAACTTATAGATGACTCGGACACAACAGTCAATATCAAGTCACATAAAGAAACATACCATGATCACTTCAACAGGCTCTCAAAACAAAGAATCCGGGGATCTTCTAGATGAAAGTGCATTCCTGGAATTACCAGAGCCAGAGTACAAAAGTTTAATATACAGACCTCCCTTTTTTTTTTTTTCAAGACATCAGGAAGGAAATGAGGCAATACGCAGAACAAGCCAAGGAACATACAGATAAAGCAAATGAAGAAATTAGAAAGATTATTCAGGAACATAATGAAAAGTTTAATAAGCTGGAAAAATCCAGAGACAGACAGCAATCACAAATTTAGAAGATTACCAATAAAATTACAGAAGTAGACGACTCAATAGAAAGTCAGAGGAGCAGAATTGAGCAAGTAGAAGCTAGAATTTCTGAACTCAAAGATAAATCACTTGGCACTAATATATTTGAAGAAAAATCAGATAAAAAATTTAAAAAAATGAAGAAATCTTAAGAGTCATGTGGGACTCTATGAAGAGAAATAACCTACAAGTGACTGGAGTACCAGAACAGGGAGGGATAAGAGAAAATACAGAGAGAATTGTAGAAGATTTGTTGGCAGAAAACTTCCCTGATATCGTGAAAGATGAGAAGATATGTGTCCAAGATGCTCATCAAACTCCACATAAGGTAGATCTTAAAAGAAAGTCACTAAGACATATTATAATCAAACTTGTCAAAACCAAAGATAAAGAGACAATTATAAGAGCAGCGAGGGATAAACGAAAAGTCACCTACAAAAGAGCCAATGAGAATAAGCTTGGACTACTTGGCAGAAACCATGCAGGCAAAAAGGAAACGGGATGACATATTTTAAAAATTGAAGGGAAAAAATTGCCTGCCAAGAATCATATATCCAGCAAAACTGTCTCTTAAATAGGAAGGTGAAATTAAGACATTTCCAGATAAACACAAGTTTAGGGAATTTGTAAAAACCAAACCAAAACTATAAGAAATACTAAAGGGAGTTCCTTGGTTAGAAAATCAATAATATCAGCTATCAACCCAGGACTAGAACAACGGGCAGAGCAACCAGAAGTCAACCCAGACAGGGAAATCCAAAAATACAAAGCAAGATTATATAAAAAAAAAAAAAGCTCAAAACAGGGTAACAGCGATGTTATTATATAAAAGAGGACGACGTTAAAATAATAAAGAGGGGCTAAGAAATGTAATCATACACCTTTCATATGGAGAGGAAGATACAGCAATACAAAGAAATAAAAGTTAGGTTTAAATTTAGAAAAAAAGGGGTAAATATTAAGGTAACCACAAAGGAGACAAACTATCCTACTCATCAAAATAAAATACAAGAAATAAATAGAGACTCAGCAGAATCAAAATCAACAACAACATATGTGAGGAAAGGACAATATATAAAGATAATCTACTCAGCACATAAAATTAAGTGGGAAAAAGAAACTGTCAACAACACACACAAAAAAAGACATCAAAATGATAGCACTAAATTCATAAACCTATCCATAATTACCCTGAATGTAAATGGACTAAATGCACCAATAAAGAGACAGAGAGTGGCAGAATGGATTAAAAAACAAGATCCATCTATATGCTGCCTACAAGAGACACACCTTAGACTTAGAGACACAAACAAACTAAAACTCAAAGGATGGAAAAAAATATATCAAGTAAACAACAATCAAAAAAGAGCAGGAGTGGCAATATTAATTTCTGACAAAATAGATTTTAAAGTTAAATCCATCAGAAAGGATAAGGAAGGACACTATATAATGATTAAAGGGACAATACACCAAGAAGATATAACCATATTAAATATTTATACACCCAATGATAGGGCTGCAAGATACATAAAACAAACTCTATCATCATTGGAAAGTGAGATAGATCGCTCCGCAATAATAGTAGACTTCAACACATCGCTTTTGGTGAAGGACGGGACATCCAGAAAGAAGCTCAATAAAGACACGGAAGATCTAAATGCCACAATCAACCAACTTGACCTCATAGACATATACAGAACACTCCACCCAACAGCAGCCAAGTATACTTTCTTTTCTAGGGCACGTGGAACATTCTCTAGAATAGACCACATATTAGGTCATAAAAAAATCCTTAGCAGAATCCAAAACACTGAAATATTTACAAAGCATCTTCTCTGACCACAAGGCCATAAAAGTGGAAATCAATAACAGGAAAAGCAGGGAAAGGAAATCAAACACTTGGAAACTGAACAATACCCTGCTCAAAAAAGACTGGATTATAGAAGACATTAAGAATGGAATAAAGAATTTCAGAGAATCCAATGAGAATGAAAACACTTCCTGTCAGAACCTTTGGGACACAGCAAAAGTGGTGCTCAGAGGCCAATTTACATCAATAAATGCACACATCCGAAAAGAAGAAAGGGCCAAAATCAGAAAATTATCCCTACAACTTGAACAAACAGAAAGAGAGCAACAAAAGAAACCCACAGGCACCAGAACAAATAATAAAAATTACAGCAGAAATAAATGAAATAGAAAACAGAAAAACAATTGAAAGAATTAACAAGACCAAAAGCTGGTTCTGTGAAAAAATCAACAAAATTGATAAAACATTGATCAAACTGACAAAAGAAAAACAGGAGAGGAAGCACATAACCTGAATAAGAAATGAGATGGGCGATATTACAACAGACCCAACTGAAATTAAAAGAATCATATCAGATTACTATGAAAAATTGTACTCTAACAAATTTGAAAACCTAGAAGAAATGGATGAATTCCTAGAAGCACGCTACCTACCTAAACTAACACAAACAGAGCTAGAACAACTAAATAGACCCATAACAAAAGAAGAGATTGAAAAGGTAATCGAAAAACTCCCGACAAAAAAAAGCCCTGATCCGGATGGCTTCACTGCAGAGCTCTACCAAACTTTCGAAGAAGAGTTAACACCACTACTCCTAAAGGTATTTAGAGCATAGAAAAGGATGGAATACTACCAAACTCATTCTGTGAAGCCACCATATCCCTGACACCAAAACTAGGTAAAGATACCATAAAAAAAGAAAATTATAGACCTATGTCCCTCATGAATGTAGATGCAAAAATCCTCAACAAAATTCTAGCCAATAGAATTCAACAACATATCTAAAAAATAATTCACCATGACCAAGTGGGATTCATACAAGGTATGCAGGGATGGATCAACATTAGAAAAACAATTAATGTAATCCACCACATAAATAAAACAAAAGATAAGAATCAAATGATTTTATCAATTGATGCAGAAAAGGCATTTGACGAAGTTCAACACCCATTCATGATAAAAACTCTCAGCAAAAAGAATAGAAGGAAAATTCCTCAGCACAATAAAGGACATTTACACAAAGCCACAGCAAACATCACCCTAAATGGATAGAGCCTAAAAGCATTCCCACTGAGATCGGGAACCAGACAAGGATGACCTTTATCACCGCTCTTATTGAACATTGTGCTGGAAGTCTTAGCCAGAGCAATTAGGCTAGGTAAAGTAATAAAGGGCATGCAGATTGGCAAGAAAGAAGTAAAATTATCTCTATTTGTAGATGACATGATCTTATATGCAGAAAACCCTAAGAAATCCTCAAGAAAACTACTGAAACTAATAGAAGAGTTCAGCGCAGTATCAGGATACAAAGATAAACATACAAAAATCAGTTGGATTTCTCTACACCAACAGAAAGAACATCGAAGAGGAAATCACCAAATCAATGCCATTTACAGTAGCCCCCAAGAAGATAAAATACTTAGGAATAAATCTTACCAGAGACTTATAAAAAAACTACAAAACACTTCTGTAAAAAACCAAAAGAGACCTACATAAGTGGAAAAACATACCTTGCTCATGGATAGGAAGACTTAACATTATAAAAATGTCTATTCTACCAAAAGTGATCCATACATTTAATGCAATTCCAATCCAAATCCCAACGACATTCTTTAATGAGATGGAGAAACAAATCACCAGCTTCATATGGAAGGGGAAGAGGCCCTGGATAAATAAGGCATTACTGAAAAAGAAGAACAAAGTGGGAGGCCTTACTTTACCAGATTTTAGAACCTATTATACCTCCACAGTAGTCAAAACAGCCTGGTTCTGGTACAACAACAGATACATAGATCAATGGAACAGAATTGAGAATCCAGACATAAATCCATCCATATATGAGCAGCTGATATTTGACAAAGGCCCCAAAACAGTTAAATGGGGAAAAGACAGTCTTTTTTAACAAATGGTGCTGGCATAACTGGATATCCACCTGCAAAAAAATGAAACAAGACCATACCTCACTCCATGCACAAAAATGAGCTCAAAATGGATCAAAGACTGATATATAAAATCTAAAACGATAAAGATCATGGAAGAAAAAATAGGGACAACGTTAGGAGCGCTAATACATGGCATAAACAGTATACAAAACATTATAAAGAATGCACAAGAAAAACTGGATAACTGGGAGCTCCTAAAAATCAAACACCTATGCTCATCCAAAGACTTCACCAAAAGAGTAAAAAGACCACCTACAGACTGGGAAAAAGTTTTTAGCTATGACATTTCCAATCAGTGCTTGATCTCTAAAATCTACATGATATGGCAAAAACTCAACTACAAAAAGACAAATAACCCAATTAAAAAATGGGCAAAAGATATGAACAGACACTTCACTAAAGAAGACATTCAGGTAGCTAACAGATACATGAGGAAATGCTCACGATCATTAGCCAGTAGAGAAATGTAAATCAAAACTACAATGAGATTTCATCTCTCTCCAACAAGGCTGGCATTAATCCAAAAAAATAAATAAATAAATGTTGGAGAGGCTGTGGAGAGATTGGAACACTTATACACTGCTGGTGGGAATGTCAAATGGTACAACCACTTTGGAAATTGATTTGGCACTTCCTTAAAAAGCTAGAAATAGAACTACCATGCGATTCAGCAATCCCACTCCTAGGAATATATCCTAGAGGAATAAGAGCCTTTACACGAACAGATAAATGCACACCCATGTTTATTACAGCACTGTTTACAATAGCCAAAACATGGAAGCAACCGAGGTGCCCATCAAGGGATGAATGGATAAATAAATTATGATATATTCACACAATGGAATACTACGCATCGATAAAGAACAGTGAGGAATCTGTGAAGCATTTCATAACATGGAGGAATCTGGAAGGCATTATGCTGAGTGAAATTAGTCAGTTGCAAAAGGACAAATATTGTATAAGACCACTATTATAAGAACTTGAGAAATAGTTTAAACTGAGAAGAAAACATTCTTTTGTGGTTACGAGAAGGGGGAAGGAGGAAGAGTGGGAGGGGGTACTCACTAATTAGACAGTAGATAAGAACTACTTTAGGTGAAGGGATAGACAACACACAATACAGGGTAGGTCAGCACAAATGGACTAAACCAAAAGCAAAGAAGTTTCCTGAATAAACTGAATGCTTCGAAGGCCAGCATAGCAGGGGCAGGGGTTTGGGGACCATGGTTTCAGGGGACATCTAAGTCAGTTGGCCTTATAAAATCTAATAAGAAAATATTCTGCATTCCACTTTGAAGAGTGGCGTCAGGGGTCTTAAACGCTAGCAAACAGCCATCTAAGATGCATCAGTTGGTCTCAACCCACCTAAATCAAAGGAGAATGAAGAACACCAAGGACACAGGCAATTACAAGCCCAAGAGACAGAAAGGGCCACATGAAGCAGAGACTACATCATCCTGAGGCCAGAAGAACTAGATGGTGCCCGGCTACAACCAATGACTGCCCTGACAGGGAACAGAAAGGCGAACCCCTTAGGGAGCAGGACTGCAGTGGGCTGCAGACCCCAAATTCTCATAAAAAGACCAGACTTAATGATCTGACTGAGACTAGAAGGACCCCAGTGGTCATGGCCCCCAGACCTTCTGTTGGCCCAAGACAGGAGCCATTCCCGAAGCCAACTCTTCAGACATGGATTGGACTGGACAATGCATTGGAGAGGGATGCTGGTGAGCAGTGAGCTTCTTGGATCAGGTGGACACTTGAGACCATGATGATATCTCCTGCCTGGAGGGGAGATAAGAGGGTAGAGGGGATTAGAAGCTGGCGAAATGGATGCGAAAAGAGAGAGTGGAGGGAGGGAGCGGGCTGTATCACTAGGGGGAGAGTAATTGGGAGTATGTAGTAAGGTGTATATAAATTTTTGTGTGAACAACTGACTTAATTTGTAAACTTTCACTTAAAGCACAACAAAAATTATTTTAAAAAAAGATGCGCAAAGTTTGGATTTCCAACAGGTATAGACACTTTATGTATATTTTGCATTCAAACTATAGAGTGGGTAAAGAATATTGAATATACTGTGGACTTCCAGAAGAATGAACAAATCAGTCTCCGAAGAAACACAACCAGAATGTCCTTTAGAAGACAGGATGTTGAGACTTTGCCTTGCTTACTTTGGACACATCATCAGAAAAGAACATTCCATAGAAAAGAATATCATGTCTGGTAGAGGGGCAGGGAAAATGAGGGAACCCCTCAATGAGATGGCCTGACACAATAGCCTCAACCACCCCAAGAATGGTGAAGATGGCACAGGACCAGGTAATGTTTCGTTCTTTTGTTCATAAGGTCTTCATGAGTCAGAGTCGACTTGACAGTACCTAACAACAAAAACAGCAACATATGTATTTACCTAGGAATACAAAATATTCTGGAGATTTATTTGTTGCTATTTCCAAAGTTATCATTGGATTTGTTATTATAATAACATGTTCTTATTGTAGAAAACACAGATAAGAAAAAAGCAGAAAATAAAAGGTGTCCATAGTCTTGCCCTGCTGAGATTTTCTCTGTTGACTCTATAGATTCACTTATGCATTTTTTATGGGTACACACACATACACATACAATTTTTACATATTGTATTGTCACTTTAAACTCTCAACAATAAGTCTTCGTGGTAAGCAATGCCACTATTCATCAACATTGGTTTCTCCTCTACCTCCAGGCCTACAAGATAATTATACTTACCTGTCCTTTGTGGTTGAATGTGGCCATCGGGTTTGGCAATTAAAATGTGAACTAAAGTGACATATGTCACTTTAGGTTGGAAGCATTTAATCTCTAGTAGTGACTCTCTGATCTGCTCTCTCCCTGCTGTGACATGGAGTTGCCATAAGATGGAAATATCCTGAAATGCTCAGAGGAGTGCTGCCCATGACAGTCATCCAGCTCTATGTGGGTCTTTATGTAAGACGCTGAGAATTCAGTGGCTGTTTGTTGCCACAGCGTAATCTAGCTTATGTTGACCAACAAAATTTTTGACATTGTTCTGACATTAAATATTACTCTACAAAATCATTTTAAATGTATGAATTATATTTGTTATGTGGGTGTACCATAATTTAGTCAGCTGATCTTTTATTGTTGAATAGTTGTTTCTAATTTATCTTTATAAGCTCCTATAAATGATATTATAATGATATGTTTGCTTATATTTGTGGTTATTTCCTTCAGGTACAATCAAAGGAGGGAAAGTTATAGTTCAAAAAGTATATAAAACCATACGTTTTTAATATATAGGGCCAAATCATCCTCCAAAAAGATTGTTGACTCTATTGTCAAGGGCATAAGGAATAGATGATTTCCTTATTTGATATAAATATCCTCTCTCTCTCTTTCTGTATATATGTATATATATATATATATAAACATATATATATGTTTTACTTTAATTTTGCCAATTTTATAGGTGAAAATAGTTCCTTATGATTTTTATCATAATCATATCATATATCAAGTTCTTAAAAGCACACAAGACTGGATTTCTATTCTACCCTACTGACCAATCTATCTATGAATGAACTGATGCCAAACTGTTTTCATTATTGTGTGTTTACACTCTGCAATATCTCGTACCATATATTGCTATTTTTTTGACATTTTTTGTCTATTTTTATTTTTTTTTCAAGTGGAACTTTAAATAATTTTACTGGAGTTTTCCTCTTTTCCAGGACATTATTCAAGTATTATTTAATGTCCTTTCTTTTATTAATTCATTCAATAAATATTTATTGAACACTCACTATGTGCCAGAAGTCATGCTAGGCACTGGAGATACAAACAAAATTCCTTGCCTTCATGGAGTTTATATTCTAAAGAGAAAAAAGAAAGACTATAAACAGGACAAATAAATACAATAGAGTATGTTATTAAATAGAAAAAAAAAAGTAGGGAAGGGGGATATGAAATATCAGTGTTGTTGTTGCAAGTCAGCTCTGACTCATGGAGACTTTATGTACAACAGAACAAAACGTTGCCTGACCTCGCACCATCTTCGTGATTCTCGGTATGTTTGAGTCCACTGTTACAGCTATTGCGCAGTGCCATCCAACGTAGGGGGCTCATCCTCCGGCATTCATTGGACGATATTCTGTTGTTATCCATAGGTTTTCACTGGCTAATTTTCAAAAGTAGATCACCAGGCCTTTCTTCCTAATCTTTCTTAGTCTGGAAGCTCCACTGAAGCCTGACCACCTTGGGTTGACCCTGCTGGTATCTGAAATACTGTGGTGGCACAAGTTCCAGCATCATAACAACAACAAAAACAAACCTGTTGCCGTCGAGTTGATTCTGACTCATAGTGACTCTATAGGACAGAGTAGAACTGACCCACAGGGTTTCCAAGGAGCGCCTGGTGGATTTGAACTGCCGAACTTTTGGTTAGCAGCTGTGGCTTTTCACCACTACACCTCTAGGGTTTTATTCCTCCTCTCACCTGTGATTATATCTTTTATCAACCCTAGTGTCTGCAGCTGTGTTTTCACTTGTTCTTTTTCTTCATTAGACTTCCAGGGGGTTTTCTTTATTTACGGGTCTTCATAAAAATCCAGCTCTTGAAAGTATCATCACGTCTGCATTTTTCTCTTTTCTAATTTATTAATTTCTGCTTTTATCTTAGGCATTCTTTGATTTATTTGCTCCTGAATTTATGTTTCACAGGCTTTTAAATGAGAAAAAAATGAGATCTATGTGTACTTTTATAATTACCACCAGTCTAGTCCTGTCTCTAATCATAATCATCTCACAGGACAGGCAGCACGGGGTCATGGCCAAGGTGAAGACTCAGGTCTGGTGCCAACTGACTGGATTCATACCCCAGCTCTGCCTTTCTCAGCTGCATTACTGTGGACAAGCAATTTTCAGATCTATAAAATGGGACCTATCAGTATAATAACAAACAAAAAAAACCAAACCCATTGCTGTCGAGTTCATTCCAACTCATAGCAACCCTATAGGACAGAGTATAACTACCCCACAGGACTTCCAAGAAGGAGCTGGTGGATTCCAACTGCCGACCTTGGGGTTACCAGCCAAGTTCTTAACCACTGAGCCACCAGGGCTTCTTTATTACAATAATAGGTCCCCAAAACTTATCTCACAGGGATAATGCGAAGATTACATGAGCTAAGATTTGTAAAGCTTTTGGAACAGGGCTTGACACACAGTAACTATAATGTAATAAATTACTTTTATGCAGTACTTCACAAAGCATATTCACATTAATTTTCTCCTTTAGTTATCACAACGATCCCACACACGTAAAAAGTTCTCATCCCTATGTTACAGCAAAATTTTGTAACATTTTGCTGAAGATAATTCAAAAGTGGTTGCAGCTTCATATTGACAGGAAACTGCCAGTAATTCAAGCTGGACACAGAATAGGACATGGAATGGGGATATCATTGCTGACGTCTGGTGGATCTTGGCTGAAAGGAAAGATATTTACCTGTATTTTACTGACTATGCAAAGGCAGTCAGCTGTGTGGATCACGACACATTATGGATAACATTGTAGTGAATGGAAATTTCACAACACTTAATTGTGCTCATGCAGAACCTATATACAGGCCGAGGAGCAGTCGCTCAAACAGAAAAAGGGGATACTACATGGTTTAAAATCAGGAAATGGGTGGGTCAGGGTTCTCTCTTTTCGCCATACTTATTCAATCTACATTCTGTGCAAATAATCCAAGTAGCATGGCTACATGAAGAACATGGCATCAGGTTTGGGGGAAAACTCATTAGCAACCTGTGATATGCCGATGACACAACCTTGCTTGCTGAAAATGAAGAGGACATGAAGCACTTACTGATGAAGATCAAAGACTACAGCCTTCAGTATGGATTACACTTCAACATAAAGAAAACAAAAATCCTCACAATGGGACGAATGACCAACATCATGACAGATGGAGAAAAGACTAAAATTGTCAAAGATTTCATTTTACTTGGATCTACCATCAACACCCATGGAAGCAGCAGTCAAGAAATCAAAAGACACATTGCACTGGGCAAATCTGCTGCACGAGACCTCTTTAAAGTGTTCAAAAGCAAACATGTCACCTTGAGGACTAAGGTGTACCTGACCCAAGCCATGGTATTTTCAATCGCCTCCTATGCACATGAAAGCTGGACAATGAATATGGAAGACCAAAGAATTGATGCCTTTGAATTATGGAGGGTCTGGGATGGGAGCTTAGTCAACTGTCAAGAAGAATTTTGGGGCTTCCAAACCCCCAGACGAGTGCAGCCAGCCACAGCGCGAAGAGTAGAACAAGACCTGGTCTGGGCACAGGAGATATGGGTTCTAATTCTGGTCCTGCCTCATCTTACTCAGTGAGCATGAACAAGGTCTTTGCCCTACTGCATTTCATTTTTCTCAAACACAAAATTGGGAAAATAGTATCTGCCCAGCTTGCTTCACAAGGCCACCGTGGGATTCAAAACATGCTGACAGGAGCAAAACATTTTGGAAGCTTATAAAGTTTTCCACATATGCAAGATACCATGTGTGTTAAAGATACCTACCCTACCACTTTCTTTACAACCGAGAAACGAATAGCAGATGTGAAACCATCTCCCAGATGTTGTGCCTGCCTCCTCACACTCACGCCAAGAGCATCATTGTCTTCACACAGGAACGAAAACAAACTCTATACATATCCCCGAATAGAAACCTAATTCCCAACTTGTTTCTCCTGGACTGTGAACTGTAGGTAATACTACACAACAGAATTTTCCATGGGCACTGCTTTCCATGGCACACCCAAAGCCAAGCAGGAAAGAGAGAGAACCAAAGACTTCCCCAGGCATTTAGCTCTCCATTATGTTGTAAGACCCTAAACCACCTGGGGGAAATAATCAAATTTAGGAGGAATGGAGACTAATCCAGTTCTGATGAACATTACCAGAACTGCTTTTATAAATATCTGTTTCTCCAGTTTCTAGAAACTGGCTGCCGAAATCTTTCAGCGTTTTTAATTTGTTGTATTTAGGTTAGTTTTTGCCAATAATAACTTAATCTGCTTGTTAAGTACTCAGTCTTTTCTTGATGAATAGCTACTTTTTATTTTCCTAAAGTTTGGGGCATGGGAATTGGAAGGAAATGTGCAAATTACAGCTAAAAACAGTCAGGTGAATGTGGAAGGCTACTCCCTCTATTTGTTTCAAGTTATTGTTGTTGCTGTTAGTTGCTATCCAGTTGTCTTCAACTCATGGTGATGTCATGTACTACAAAACAAAATGTTGCCCCATTTTGTGCCATCTTCACAATCATCGCTTTTCCCTAATCCATTGCTGTGACTACAGTGTATTTGAGTGCCTTTCAGCCTAGGGGGTTCAACTTCCAGCAGTATGCTGGACAATATTCTATTGTAGTCTACAGGGTTTTCATTGGTTGATTTTCAAAAGTAACTAACCAGGCCTTTCTTACTAGTCTGTCTTTTTCTGGAAGTTCTGTTAAAACTTATATGCCACAGGAGACCCTCTGGTATTTGAAATACTAGTGGCATATCTTCCAGCATCATAGCAACACACAAGCCTCCACAGTACCACAAACTGACAGATAAGTAGTGGTCTGTTTCAAGTACAATCCCCTAAAAGCTCAAGGAGTATATCTGTCAGTTTGAAGGTCAACTGGCTAACGATTCAAGATTGACCAACAAATCTTGATCAGCCATTTTCTCAAATGCTGACTGATGTTATAAATTCATTAATTAAAGGGCTTGTTTATCTATGCCAGAAATTTGGAAGACAGTTAACCAGCCAACCAACTGGAAGAGATTTACATTCATGACCATTCCAAAGAAAGATGATCCAACAGAACATGGGAATTATTGAAAAATATTTTATCATTAATATCACATGCAAGCAAAATTTTGCTGAAGACAATTCAAAAATGGCTGTACCCATACATCAACAGGAAACTGCCAGATATAAGCTGGATTCAGAAGAGGACTTGGAAAGAGGGATATCATTGCTGATATCAGATGGATCTTGGCTGAAAGAAAATACCAGAAAGATATTTACCTGTGTTTTATTGACTGTGCAAAAGCATCCAACTGTGTGTATCATAATAAATTATGGATAACATTTCAAAGAATGGAAATTTCACAACACTTGATTTTGCTCATGAGGAACCTGTACATAGACCAAGAGGCAGTCATTCAAACAGAACAAGGTGACATGGCATGGTTTAAAATCAGATATGGTGTGTAGCAGAGTTGTATCATTTCACCATACTTATTCAATCTGTATGCTGAGCAAATAACCTGAGAAGTTGGACTATATGAAGAAGAATGGGGCATCAAGATTGGAGGAAGATTCATTAACAACCTATGATATGCAAATCACAACCTTGCTTGCTAAAAGTGAAGAGGATTTGAAGCACTTACTGGTAAAGAGCAAACGCCACAATCTTCAGTATGGATTACACCTCAACATAAAGAAAACAAAACCCCTTACAACTGGACTAATAAGCGACATAATGATAAACGGAGAGAATACTGAAGTTGTCAAGAATTTCATTCTTCTTAGATCCATAGTCAATGCCCATGGAAGCAATAGTCAAGAAATCAAAAGACCTCTTTAAAATATTTAAAAGCAAAGATGTCTTTTGGATGACTATGGTACACCTGACCCAAGCCATGGTATTTTTAATCACTTCGTATGGTTGGGAAAGCTGAACAATAAAAAAAAAAAAAAAAACATTGCTGTCGAGACGATTTGGAAGACTGGAAAAGAATTGATGCATTTGAATTATGGTGTTGCTGAAGAATACTGAATATACCACGGACTGCCAGAAGAATGAATAGGCCTGCCTTGGAGGAAGTACAGTCAGAATTCTCCTTGGAAGTGAGGATGGCAGATTTTCTCTCACTTACATTAAACACATCACCAGGAGGGACCAATTGCTAGAGAAGGATATCATGCTTGGTAAAGTACAGCATCAGCAAAAAAGAGGAGAGATTGACATAGTGGCTGCAACAGGAGGCTCATACATAGCAACGATTGTGAGGATGGTGCAGGACAGGGCAACATTTCATTCTGTTATACATAGGGTTGCTGTGAGTGGTAGTCAACTAGATAGAACCTAACAACAATATATGCTAGGTGAAAAATGTCCAATATAGTGCTGGTAGATAAGCCCCCAAGGTTAGAAGGAATTACGCAATGGCCACAAAAATGGACTCAATCATATCAACGATCATAAATATGGTGCATTTTATGTACTCGGGAAATTTGGTCAATGTTTCATTTTATTGTACTCAGGATCGCTGTGAGTTGGAGCCAACTCAATGGCAAATAACAACATATCCTAGGAACCACCTAAGTGTCTGTCAAAGGAGCAGTGTGACCTTGGGGTCAAGCAACATTTTCTACTACCCAAGGGTAACTTCGTGAATAGGCCTCCTTGCTTCACTAGCACCCTGCCCTGTCTTGTTCTTGGTATCTTCAGAATAACATACTTCTTCTATAGTCACTGGAAAAGAATCACCTAGGAACAGAGGTAAAGAGTAAGATAAATTTCTTCATCTACACTATGAAACCAGATACCAGGGCTCATCTGTCTGTCTACAAAACTCTGGTTGTAATCTGAGAATTTTGTTTGGTACCATTCCTTGAAGACAACTAGTTTTTTTTTAGCTTTTCATGGATTGAATTGTGTCTGCTAACATTTATTTGAGGTCTTAAATCCTGGTATCTGTGAATGTGACCTGGTTTGGAAATAGGGTTTTTGAAGATGTTACCAGTTAACAAGAGTTCATACTATAGTAGGGCGGGTCCTGATCCAATCTGTATAAAAAAAAAAAAAAAATAGTGTCCTAAAAAAAGGAGAATAGAAAAAGAGAGAGAAGATGGCCAGTGATGATGATGTTATTCTGAAGCTGTAAACCAAGGGATGCCTGGGGCTACTAGAGTGGAAAGAGACAAGAAAGGATCTTCCCCTAGAGCCCTCAGAATGAAGATGCCCTGGCTAACACTCTGAATTTGGATTACTAACTCCAGAATTGTGAGACAATAAATTTCTATTGTTTAAAGCCACCGACTTTGTAGTATTTTGTTATGGCAGCCCTACGACACTAATACAGAATCATTCCTCTTGCAAATGCGAGAGAGAGAACTTTGGTTTTTGGCAGCTGGTAGGCTTTATCCTTCAAAAAGGTATTTCAGTCTTTGCTTGCTATGTGAGGTTTCAGGAGGAGGAGAGTGGGCAAGATTTAAAACAAACATGTTTGATTAATTTGTGGGAAAGCACTGATGGACTCACCTTTTGAGGAGATAGCAGCAATAGTCCGTGGCCACCCCTGGATGCCAGAGATACCCCACTCAAACCAGGAAAAGATCCCCAGAGCAAAAGAATTGTACCCACAAAAGCTCTTGCAAATTTAGGCTGCTCTTTTTTTTTTTTAATCTCTAATTATTAAATGTGTCCTTATGAGGAAGGTATTTTTTTTTTATAGTCTCTGGCGGTACAAACGGTTAATGTTTTTGGCTGTAATCCAAAAGGGTGATGGTTCAAGTTCACCCAGAGGCTCCTTGCAAGAAAGCCCTGGGGATCTGCTTCTGAAAAATCATCCATTGAAAACACTATGGCACACAGGCGATACACTCGTTGGCAACCAGCTACTGATTTAATAAGAAAGGTTATTGTCAGACCTAGCTGCTTTGTGTTCTTCAGACAACATTAGAAAAATGTGTAAAGTTGAGGACCAGCAAGGGGTGGAAGTGAACTAATGACTATTTGGTATCTACACTTGTTTAGGGACACACAGACAAATAAAATCTCTTTTAACCCTTTAGAAAGTTAGTTCCATGAAGGCAGAAGGTTTTCCTGTTTTGTTTTTTTTTTTTTCCTCACTGCTCTATCTTCAGTGGCTTGACACATGGCAGGAGCTCAAGAAATTTGTGAAATGAATTAATGAATGAATGAATTAACAACTCTATGGGGTGGAATAATTATCAATCTTGTTTTAAGATGACAAATGTATTTCATAGATGTCAAGTACATTGTTTAAAGTCCCACCACCATACAGTAGATAAGCTGAGATTCAAACCCAGGTGTCTTAACTCCAAATCAATGCCTTTCAATACATTATGCTGTCCTAGCACAACAAACTGGAATGTACCCAGAGGAAAATGTGGACATAGAGCTTGAAATCATGTCCTAGGAAAAATTATTCAGAGAACTAAAGCATTTTTCCAAGGAAAGGAACATCTGAAGTTAACAAGATATGAAGCCCCTCTTCCCCTTTCTGCGCTCCTATTCTTTATACTGCATGGTTTAAAATTAGGAGGGGTGTGTGTTAGGCTTGTATCTTTTCACCATACTTATTCAATCTATATGCTGAACAAATAATCTGAGAAACTAGACTATATGAAGAACACGGCATCAGAATTGGAGGAAGACTCATTAACAACCTGTAAATTGCTGATGAAACAACCTTGTTTGCTGAAAGTGAAGAGGACCTGAAGTACTTACTAAAGAAGATCAAAGACCACAGCCTTCAGTATGGATTACACCTCAACATAAAGAAAACAAAAATCCTTACAACTGGACCAACAAGCAACATCATGACGAATGGAGAAAGATTAAATTTATCAAAGATTTCATTTTACTTGAACCTATAATCAACACCCATGGAAGCAGCAGTCAAGAAATCAAACAAGTCATTGCATTGGGCAAATGTGCTGCAAAAGACCTCTTTAAAGTGTTAAAAAGTCAAGATGTCACTTTGAGGACTAAGGTATACCTGACCCAAGCCATGGTATTTTCGATCACCTCATATGTATGTGAAACCTGGATAATGAATAAGGAATACTGAAGAATTGTTGCCTTTGAGTTGTCGTGTTGGTGAAGACTATTGAATACACCACAAACTACCAGAAGAATGAACAAATCTGTCCTGGAACAAGCACAGCCAGAATGCTCCATGGAAGCGCAGATGTACTTCGGACATGTTATCAGCAAGGGACCAGTCCCTGGAGAAGGACATCATGCTTGGTTGAGGGTCAGTGAAAAAGAGGAAGACCCTCAACACGATGGATAGACACAGTGGCTGCAACAATGGGCTCAAACGTAGCAATGATCGTGAAGATGGTGCAGGACCAGGCAGTGTTTCGTTCTGTTGTATATAGGGTCGCTATCAGTTGGAATCAACTCAACAGCACCTAACAGCAGCAACAACAAGCTAGATATTTCAATGTCCCTTAAATTTGTTTTTGTATACAAAATCATCATTGTTTCTATCTCCTCCTGTATACTGTTTAATTTAGCACAATAAGACATCATGAGCAGCGAAAACCTCATATCTTCCTGGGGAGCAGTAGCATAAAAACCAGGAAGACTTTGAGCCCCTTGGTTTATCCTTATAAAGCCCTCTTTTTTTTTTAGGCATTCAAAAATAAAAAGTTAATTTTTTTGGACAATTTATTGTGCTTTCGGTGAAAGTTTATACAGCAAATTAGTTTTACATTTAATAATTCTTACACATATTGTTCCATGACATTTTTTTACAATCCCCGCAATGTTTCAGCACTCTCCCCATTTTCACGCTGGGTTCCCCACCTCCATTCACCCAGTTTCCCTGCCCCCCTTGCCTTCTCATCATTGCTTTTGGGCAAACATTGCCCTTTTTGTCTAGTCCTAGTAGATGGTTCTTTGGAGCACATTGCTCATGTTATTGTTTATTTTATAGGCAAATCTATTATTTGACTGAAAGGTGGCCCCCAGGATTGGCTTCAGTTCCAAGTTTGAAGGGTGTCTTAGGGCAATAGCACAATGTCTTAGAGTTTCTCCAGTCTCTATCAGACCAGTAAGTCTGGTCTTTTCTATGAATTTGGATTTTGTTCTACACTTTTCACCCATTCTAATCAGGACCTTATATTGTGTTTCTGGTCAGAGCAGTAAATAGTGGTAGCCAGGTACTATATCGTTCTTCCAGTCTCAGGCTGAGGAGGCATGGTTCCTGAGGGCCATTAGTCCTTTGGATTAATTGCTTTCTTGAGTTTTTGAGGTTTTCTTCACTCTCCTTTGCTCCAGACAGGAAGAGACCAAGTTGTATCTTAGATAGCCACTCAAGCTTTTAAGACCCCAGATGCTACTCACCAGCCTAGAAAGTAAAATGTTTTCTTTATGTACAATGTTATGCTAACTGATCACAGGTGTCCCCTGATACTATGGTCCTTAGCCTTTAAACCTAGTAGCTCAGTCCCTTGAGGTGTTTGGATATGTTTAAGAAGTTTCCATAACTGTGCCTCCATGTGCTCTGTTATATACATATACATGAATAAACATGCAGTGCATACAAATATGAATGTAGAAATCCACAACCATACCTATATAGGCACATAGGTGCATATATAGTGGTCTCGTACAATATTTGTACTTTTGTGATTGACTTATTCCATTCAGCATAATGTCCTCCAGATTCATCCATGTTATGTGATGTTCTTCAGATCCATCATTATTCTTTATCCTTGTATAGTATTCTATTGGGCGTATGTAGCACATTGTTTATCCATTCATCCACTGATGGACATTTCGGCTGTTTCAGCTTTTTGCTATTGTGAATCATGCTGCAACGAACCTGGATGTGCCTATGTCTATTTTTGTCACAGCTCTTATTTCTCTAGGATATATACCTAGGATTGGAATTGCTGGATCATACGGAATTTCTCTTTCAAGCTTTTTAAAGAAGCAACATATCATTTTCTACAGTGGCTGTATCATTTTACAGTGCCACCAGCAGTGTATAAGAGTTCCAATATCCTCAAAACCTGGCCAGCATTTGTTGTTTTCTGCTTTTTTGATCAGTGCTATTACTGCTGAAGTGAGATGGTATCTCGTCATAGTTTTGACTTGCATGTGTCTAGTGGCTAATGCCCCCCCTCCCCCACATCTGTTAGTTTCTCTTACTTTAGATTTGACCAGCTGAATACTAACAACTGAAAACCAGATGAGTTGTGGAATGACATCGAGGACATCATACATGAAGAAAGCAAGAGGTCATTAAAAAGACAGGAAAGAAAGAACAGACCAAAATGGATGTCAGAAGAGACTCTGAAACTGGATCTTGAACATTGAGTAGCTAAAGCAAATGGAAGAAATGAGGAAGTAAAAAAACTGAACAGAAGATTTCAAAGGGCAGCTCAAGAAGACAAAGTAAAGTATTATAATAACACGTGCAAAGACCTGGAGTTAGAAAACCAAAAGGGAAGAACATGCTTGGCATTTCTCAAGCTGAAAGAACTGAAGAAAAAATTCAAGCTTTGAGTTGCAATATTTAAAGATTCTATTGGGAAAATATTAAACGAAGCAGGAAGCATCAAAAGAAGATGCAAGGACTATACAGAGTCACTATACCAAAAAGAATTGATCTATGTTCAACCATTTCAGGAGGTTGCATATGATCAAGAATCGATGGTACTAAAGGAAGAGGTCCAAGCTTCTCTAAAGGCATTGGCTATAAACAAGGCTCCAGGAATTGACAGAATGCCAAATAAGATGTTTCAACAAACGGATGCATCAGTGGAGTTCTCACTCGTCTATGCCAAGAAATTTCGAAGACAGCTACCTGGCCAGCCAACTGGAAGAGATCCATATTTATTCCTACTCCAAAGAAAGGTGACCCAACCAAAAGCGGAAATTATAAAACAGTGTCATTAATATCACAGGCAAGTAAAATTTTGCTGAAGATCATTCAAAAGTGGCTGCAGCAGTACATCGACAGGGAACTGCCAGAAATTCAAGCCCGATTCAGAAGAGGATGTGGAACAAGGGGTATCATTGCTGATGTCAGATGGATCCTGGCTGAAAGCAGAGAATACCGGAAAGATGTTTACCTGTGTTTTTATTGGCTATGCAAAGGCATTTGACTGTGTGGATCATAATAAATTACAGATAACATTGCAAACAAAGATTGGGAATTCCAGAACACTTAATTGTGCTTATGGGGAACCTGTAAGTAGATCAAGAGGCAGTCATTCGAACAGGACAAGGGGATACTGAGTGGTTTAAAGTCAGGAAGTGTGTGTCAAGTTGTATTCTTTACCGTATCTATTCCACTTATACGCTGAGCAAATAATCTTAGAAGCTGGACTATATGGCATCAGGATTGGAGGAAGACTCATTAACAATCTGTGATATGCAGATGACACAACCTTGCTTCCTGAAAGTGAAGAGGTCTTGAAGCATTTACTAATAAAGATCAAAGACCACAGCCTTCAGTATAGATTACACCTAAACATAAAAAAAATAAATAAATAAAGCAATCAAAAATCTTTACAACTGGACCAATAAGCAACATCATGATAAATGGAGAAAAGATTGAAGTTGTCGAGGATTTCATTTTACTCTATCCACAGTCAATACCCATGGAAGCAGCAGTCGAGAAACCAAATGACGCATTGCATTGGGCAAATCTGCTGCAAAAGACCTCCTTAAAGTCTTAAAAAGCAAAGATGTCACCTTGAAGACTCAGGTGCACCTGACCCAAGCTATGGTGTTTTCAGTAGCCTCATATTCATCGGAAACCTGGACAATGAATAAGGAAGACACAAGAAGAATTCAAGCCTTTGAATTTCTCTGTTGGTGAACAATATTGAATATACCATGGACTGCCAAAAGAGTGAATAAAACTGTCTTGGAAGAAGTACAATCTGAATGCTCCTTAGAAGCAAGGATAGTGAGACTATGTCTTGCATACTTTGGACATGTTATAAGGAAGGATCAGCTTCTTGAGAAGGGCATCATGCTTGGTAAATTAGAGAGTCAGAGAAAAAGAGCAAAACCCTCAAGAAGATGGATTGACACAGTGACTGCAACAATGGGCTTAAGCATAAGGATGATTGTGAAGATGGTGAAGGACCAGGCAGTGTTTCGTTCTGTTGTGCATGGGGTCACTATGAGTCAGAACCAACTCAAGGGCACCTAACAACAACAACAACAATGGCTAATGATTGTGAGCATGTCTTCATGTGTTAGCCACCTAAATGTCTTCTTTGGGGGACTGTATGTTTATGTCTTTGCTCATTTTTTTATTGGATTATTTTTCTTTTTGTTGTTACACTGTTGAAGTTTTCTATATATTTTAGAGATTAGATCCTTGTCAGATGTTATTGCCAAATTTTTTTTCCCAGTCTGTAGGTTTTCTTTTTGCTCTTTTGGTTAAGTCCTTTTTTTTTTTTTTAATAGTTTTTATTGTGCTTTAAGTGAAAGTTTACAAATCAAGTCAGTCTCTCACACAAAAACCCATATACACCTTGTACACACTCCCAATTACTCTCCCCCTAATGAGACAACCTGCTCTCTCCCTCCACTCTCTCTTTTCGTACCCATTTCGCCAGCTTATAACCCCCTCCACCCTCTCATCTCCCCTCCAGGCAGGAGATGCCAACATAGTCTCAAGTGTCCACCTGATCCAAGAAGCTCACTCCTCACCAGCATCCCTCTCCAACCCATTGTCCGGTCCAATCCATGTCTGAAGAGTTGGCTTCGGAAATGGTTCCTGTCCTGGGCCAACAGAAGGTCTGGGGGCCATGACCACTGGGGTCCTTCTAGTCTCAGTCAGACCACTAAGTCTGGTCTTATGAGAATTTAGGATCTGCATCCCACTGCTCTCCTGCTCCCTCAGGGGTTCTCTGTTGTGTTCCCTGTCAGGGCAGTCATCGGTTGTAGCTGGGCACCATCTAGTTCTTCTGGTCTCAGGATGATGTAGTCTCTGGTTCATGTGGTCCTTTCTGTCTCTTGGGCTCATAATCATCTTGTGTCCTCGGTGTTCTTCATTCTTGGTGAAGTCTTTTGATGAGCATAAGTATTTAATTTTTAGGAGGTCCCAGCTACCTAGTTTATCTTCAGCTCCTTGTGCATTTTTATGCATGTTTGATAGTCTATTCACACCAAAAATTAGGGACCTTTACTTTATTCTTATGTTTTCTTCCTTAAACTTTATAGTTGTAGGTTTGACAATTAGATCTTTGATCTTTTTTTGAATTAGCTATTGCATATGGTGTGAGGTATGGATTCTGTTTCATTTTTCTACAAATGGACATCCCGTTTTCCCAGCACCATTTGTTAAAGACACTATCTCTTCCCCATTTAATGGACTCAGATCCTTTTCAGAAGATGAGTTGTCCATAGGTGCATGGATTTATTTCTGGATTCTCAATTCTGTTCCATTCATCTTTGTGTCTATTGTTGTACCAGTACCAGGCTTTTTGACTACCAGAGCTATATAACGGGTTCTGAGATTGGGAAATGCCAGGCCTCCTACTTTTTCCTTCTTCTTCAATAACGTTTTAGCTATCTGGGGCCTCTTTCCTTTCCGTATAAAATTAGGGATTAGCTTTTCCATGTCATTAAAGAAAGTTATTAGAATTTGGATCGGGTCTGCAATATATCTATCCGTAGATCACTTGGGGTCTTGTTGACATTGTCACAATGTTAAGATTGCCTATCCATGAGCATGATACACTTTTCCATTTATATAGGTCTCTTTTGGTTTCTTGAAGAAGTGTTTTGTAGTTTTCTTTGTATAAATCTTTTACATCTTTGTATTTATTCCTAAACATTTTATCCTTTGGGGGCTATTGTAAATGATATTTTTTCCCTCATTTCCTTTTTGGAGTTGTCTTTGCTAGTGTAGAAGAATCCAACTGATTTTTATATGCTGACCTTGTACCCTACCACTTTGCTGAACCCGTCGATTAGTTCCAGTAACTTTCTCGTGGAGTATATGGGATTTTGTATAGGATCATGTCATCGGTGCATAGGGATAGTTTTACTTCTTCATTTTCAATTTGGATACCCTTTATTTCCCTTTCTTGCCTTATTGTTCCATTTAGGACTTCCAGTACAATATTGAATAAGAGTGGTAATAAAGGCTATCCTTGTCTGGTTCCAGTTCTCAAGGGAATGCTTTCAGGCCCTGTTGAAAATAACGCTGGCTGTTGGTTTTGTGTATATGCCCTGAATTATGTTGAGGAATTTCTCTTCTACTCCTATTTTGCTGAGAGTTTTTATCAGGAAAGCGTGTTGGATTTATCAAATGCCTTCTCCGCATTGGTCAAGTGATTCTTTTCAATTGTTTTATTTATGTGATGAATAAACCTGATGCCCTCGAGCCAATTCCAAATCATAGCAACCCTATCAGACAGAGTAGAACTGCTGCATAGGGTTTCCAAGGAGTGGCTGGTGGATTCGAACTGCTGCCCTTTTGGTTAGCAGCCAGGCTCTTAACCAGTGCACAACCAAGTTTCCCTGTGGTGAATGGAGTTCTCTTTTGAACCTACACTCCAGAGAAGAAAAAAAAAATGTTTTAACCGCAAATCATCTAAGTGTTATTCATAAAACGATCCTTTTTCTAGGACTAAGACAAAACTTGTAACTAAGACTGCACCAGAAGCAAACCAAAGTAAAAAGTTGGGACAGATTTTAAGTTTAGAGTATTCATCTCATAGATTGGCTCGTAGTCAACATTTTCTTGAGTTATACATACAGTGGAATGAAATACACAAACATACCATGAAATAAGATGACACATTGAAAATGGCATTATCTAAGCAGTATCACCTCTGGATTTTAGCCAAGCTCGAGGAATATAAAATACTGTTATTTTTATGTCAGCCAAACAGCTGGTTGTCTGGCTTTCAACAGTTTAGGAAGAGAGGAATTCTTACTGATTTTCTTTTAATAACACAAATAACCTTCAATAGCTCATAAGGTATTCAACCAGTATCATAAAATATGAAACTTAAATTTTTATTTAAAAATGCTAACATTTGTTGTTCTACTCAGAGACACACAACAGATATCTACTCTGGTTGATTTAAATAGAAAAAGAATATATAGGAGGGTGTTGGGAAGCTTACTAAATGAATCCGAAAGACTGGAGAACACGACTGAGGTAATCCTAAAGAAGGCCGGTACAATCAAAAGCCTATCCCATCATCACTGTCCACATGTCCTCAGGCACTAACCTTTATACCAACAGACTCTTAGGTCCAGCACAGTTGCCATGATCTAACCAGCCCTGTCTCTTTGCATCATTTCTTCATGATTCAAAGTCCTAAACCAAAACCAAAAACCAAACCCGCTGCCATCGAGTCCATTCCGACTCATAGCGACCCTATAGGTCAGAGTAGAACTGCCCCCATAGAGTTTCCAAGGTGCGCCTGGTAGATTCAAACTGCCGATCTCTTGGTTAGCAGCCATAGCACTTAACCATTATGCCACCAGGGTTTCCAAGTCCTAAACAGAAGCTTCTAATTTGTCACACTCAGGTTGTGGTCCAGTGTCCAGCTTTTAGGGAATGAAGATAGAAGACACCTGCTCCCTCCTTGGGCTTCTATTCTATTAGGAAATTATTCAGGTGTTTGGCAACCAAAATGACTAAAGCCCACGACATCTGTTAAAATAAAATACCTAAGTGAATCCCAAGAGAATTTTATGTCATTGAATAAAAAATGTTGTAGTGGTGGTTGTTATTGGTGCTGGTAGTAGTTGTAGTCACTGTTGTTAGTTGCCATCGAGTTGATTCCAATTCATGGCAATCCCATGCGTGCAGAGCAGAACCATGCTACGGAAGATTTTCAAGGCTGTAACATTTCAGAAGCAGATAGCTAGGCCTGTCTTCTGAGGTGTCTCTGAGTGGGGTCGAGCCATCAACCCTTTGGCTGCTGGTCAAGAACTTAAACATCTGCACCACCCAGGGATTCTGTTGTTATTGTTAGCCATCATCAATTTAGCTCCAATTCATGTTCTGAATAACAGAACAAAACATTGCCCAATCCTGTGCCATCTTCATGATAATTGGTGTGTTTGAGCCCATTGCTGAGGATACTGTATCAGTACCTCATTTAGGGATTCTCTCATTTTCTTTTTCATTTATTTTTATTAGTGTAATTTAGATGAAGGTTTACAGAACAAGCTAGCTTCTCATGAAACAATTAGTATACATATTGTTTGTGACATTGGTTACCAACCCCATGACACGTCAACACTCTCCCTTCTCTACATTGGGTTCCCTATTACCAGCTTTCCCATCCCCTTCTGCCTCCCAGTCCTTGCCACTGGGCTGGTATGCCCCTTTAGTCTCGTTTTGTTTTATGGGCCTGTCTAATCTTTGGATGAAGAGTGAACCTCAGGAGTGACCTCATTACTGGGCTAAAAGGGTGTTGAGGGACCATGCCCTCAGGGTTTCTCCAGTCTCTGTCAGACCAGTAAGTTTGGTCATTTGTTGTGAGTTAGAATTTTGTTCCACAATTTTCTCCAGCTCTGTCCAGGACCCTCTATTTTGATCCCTATCAGAGCAGTCAGTGGTGGTAGCTAAGCACCATCTAGTTGTACTGGACTCAGTCTGATGGAGGCTGTGGTAGTTGTGCTTCCATTAGTCCTTTGGACTAATCTTTCCCTTGTGTCTTTAGTTTTCTTCACTATCTCTTGCTCCCAATGGAGTGAGACTAGTGGATTATCTTAGATGGCCGCTCATAAGCTTTTAAGACCCCAGACACTACTCACCAAAGCAGAATGTAGAACATTTTCTCTATAAACTATGTTATGCCAATTGAGCTAGATGTTTCCCTGAGACCATGGCCCCCAGAGGCCTCAGCCCAGTAATTCAACGCCTCAGGGAGTTTGAATGTGTCTGTGGAGTTTCCATGACCTTGCCTTGGACAAGTTGTGCTGGCTTGCCCAGTATTGTGTACTGGCTTACCCTTCACCAAAGTTACCACTTATCTATTGTCTATTTAGTGTTCTTCCATTCCCACCTTTCCCCTCCCTTTTCTCATGGAGTCTTTTGGGTTTCCTATGTATAGACTCATATCATCTGCAAATAGGGACAGTTTTACTTCTCCGTTATCAATTTGGATGCCCTTTTTTTCTTTTCTTGCCTTGTTGCTCTAGCTAGGACTTCCATCACAATGTTAAATAGGAGTGGTGATAAAGGGCATCCTTGTTCCTGTTCTCAAGGGGAATGTTTTCAGCCTCTCTCCATTAAAAATCATGTTGGCTGTTGATTTTTTATAGATGCCCTTCATCGTGTTGAGGGAGGTTCCCTCATTTTCATCGGCCCTCTACCAAATATGATGTTCTTTTTTAGTGATTGGTCTTTCCAGGTGACATGTTCAAAGGAAGTGAGCAAAAGTCTTGCCATCTTCCATTCTTAGGATCATTCTACTATAATCATTGAGTAGCCACTTTCTTCTAGGCTGGGGTACTGTATGTAATCTCTTTTATTTAATCTCTCATAACAACTTTAGCTGGTGTATAACCATTCCCGTTTTATGGGTAAGCAAAGAGTAACTTGCCCAGGAAAACACAGCTAGTAAACATTTGAGTCAGAGCTAAGAATGGCCTGTCTGAAGCCAAAGCTAGTGTCCCTGACCACTAAACAACACTGCCTCTTTATGAACATTGCTACTGTGGCCTGGATCAGGGTTTATACTTACAAAGTATATGATGAATGTTTGTTTTGGTGTTTCCCATCAGTTGTTGCCAAGTAGATTCTGACTCATGGCAATCTTATATGTGTCACAGTAAAACTGTGCTCCCTAGGGTTTTCAATGGCTGATTTTTCAAACATAGATCACAAGCCTTTTTTCCAAGGCACATCTGGGTGGACTCAAACCACCAATCTTTCAGGTGGCAGTGGAGCACTTAACTGTTTGCACCATGCTAGGACTTCTAGTGAGTACCCACTGCATATAAACCACTACACTAGGCATCCTTGGTCTGGTTAAGAAAAATGGGTAAAACATATATATATCGCTAACTACAATATGGAGGATAATGAAATACATGCTGAAGAAATATAAGATACCCTGAAAATTCCTTGAGCTCAAGGATTGTATCTTTCTTGCTCATCCCATATCCTCAGGGCTTACCACAGTTCCTGGCCCATAGCAGCCTCTCAGTAACTATTTACTGAAGGAATAAAAATAACTAATATTTATTAAACACTTGCCTTGAGCCAAGCACTCTGCCAAACCTAGGAGGTTGGTCATTGTTGTTAGGTGCTGTCGAGTAGGCAACCCGATGTACACCAGAAGGAAACACTGTCTGGTCCTGCATCATCCTCACAATCATTGTTATGTTTGAGCCCATTGTTGCAGCCCTTGTGTCAGTCCATCTTGTGGAGGGTCTTCCTCTTTTTTCCTGAGCCTCTACTTTATCAAATACGATGTCCTTCTCCAGGGATTGATCCCTCCTTATAACATGTCCAAAGTATGTGAGACGTAGTGTCACCATCCTTTCTTTTAAGGAGCATTCTGGGTGTATTTTTCCAAGATAGATTTGTTCATTCTTTTGGCAGTAAGTACCATTATTATCTCCTTTGTGCACACTGTGGCTTAGAGAGCTCAGCACCTTGCCTAGGGTTGCATATTAAGATACAAACCAATACAGGCTACATCTTACTTGGTATCAAATAAAAAACAAATCTGGACTTAGTAAAGAGAGACTGTATTCACAAGGATTACTGCAAGGGAGGCAAAGGGACTATTGAAATAGCAGGAGCAGGACCACTGCAGTACGGAGAACACTCTGACCATGGGATCAGCAAACATCTCAAGAGTTAGGCAAAATGGGTTTTTTTCTTTTACAGAGGAGTGAGCAAGGCTAGAAAGAAATAGGTGTGTGAAAGTAGGATAAAAGAGTGGCAGGATCAGATAGTCGATCAGAGAATGTCTTACCCTACATCCAACCTATTCTCTGTCAGGTGCCCTTAAGGAGGGGTTGTATGCTAGCTCAGGCTGAGGGCAGGCCACTGTTCAGGGACTTGGAGGAAACAAAGAAGTTTAACCAAAGTTTGGTTAACAAGTGTTTTATTCTGACTGATCAGCGGGGCCATGCATTTGAGCTAGTCATTTATGAGAGAGAGAATGGGAATTTGGAGAAAAAAAAAAATTTTTTTATGTCTAGTCACAAATAAACAAGAGGTCACCCTTGAGTCTTACTTAAGTCATTTGGAGAAGGAAGGGGGTTATGCAGTAAGATGGTTTCCTGTGCACAAAGAATGGGGGTATTTCCTAACCATTACTGCCTTCCAGAATCACAGAATTCAGATAAAATTCAACATTGTCGTTAGGTGAGGGTTTCATCTTGAGGTTGGCTTTGCTCCAGAGAGCCTGCTGGTATAGCATTCTGGGCTTCAAATTTGTACCCCACAACTTCTGGAGGATCTGAGGGCATCATTCTGTGTGGCTGTCTTAAGGGAGAAGAAACCTCTTTCCCAGAATTCTGCTATAGACCTCCCTTTGCATCTAATTAGCAGAACTGGTAACATGCCCATTCCTGAACTGATGCCTATAGCCAAAGGGAAACTGTGAGCTGACTGACTTTAGGTCAAAGTCTACAGGGAACATTAAGACCAGGTGGACTACATTAGTGGTCCAGTGGCAGAATTCTTGCCTCCCATGCAGGAGAAAACCCGTTGTGTTGAGTAGATTAAGACTCATAATGACCCTATAGGACAGAACAGGACTGCCCCCATGTGGTTTCCAAGGAGCATCTGGTGGATTTGAACTGCCGACCTTTTGGTTAGCAGCCGAGCTCTTAACCATTGCGCTGGCTCCCCCATGCAGGAGACCAATGTTCAGTTCCCGCCATTGCACCTCATGTGCAACCATCACCCACTTGTCGTGTTGCTATGATGCCTAACAGATTTCAGCAGGGCTTCCAGGCTAAGACAGGTTAAAAGAAAGGCCTAAAGATCTGCTTCCAAAAATCAGCCAATGAAAAGCCTATGGATCACAAAGGTCTGAGACACAACCCATAGTGGTGATGGTGCAGGACTAGGCAGCATTTTGTTCCATTGTACGTGGGGTCACCATGTGTGGGGGCTGACTGAGGGTAGCTGACAACCTCAACAATAAGAGGGAGTAGGGATTACACTTAATAGCATCAAGACCTAAAAGTGGAGGGGAGTTTCCCTTTTCCTGGAGTGCAAAATCTATTGAGAAGATTACATGGGTAGATATTTGGGGAAAAATATTTGAGGTATACTTGAGAAGGCAGAAGAAATAGGTAGGATGGGTGTCTTCAACGTTTGCCTTGAACTTTCTTTTCCAGGCCCAGCTGCCGCCACTACATGTGCCATGCCCTCGTCAGCCAGACTATTAACTCTTCTCTAAAACACCATGACTCTTCCCCTCCCTTGCCTTCGCCCAGGCCATCCTGTGCTGGGAAGCTTTGTAACACTCAGTGAAAATGGCAGCTCCAGTAGAAACCCTTCTCTCAGCACCACGGTTGAATTGCTGAGGGACCTGTCCCAGCACCCCTTTCACAGGTCTAAGGGGACCCCTGTGGGGCTGTCTGCATGGGTCTGCCCTCTCTTGAAGCTGCAGCAGCACCGTCTCTGTCCTCCATCCTCAGGGTCAGGCAGCAAAATCAGTTGCCATTGAGTAGACTGCGACTCGTGGCAACCCCACATGCGTCAGAGCAGAACTGTGCTCTGCAGGGTTTTCAATGGCTGATTTTTCGGAAGTAGATCACCAGGACTTTCTTCCTAGGTGCCTGTGCATGAACCTGAATCTCCAACCTTTCATTTAGCAGCCAAGTGTGTTATCATTTGCACCACCCAGAGACTCCAGAGTCAGGCATACAAGCAACACAGCAAGTCTTTGAATTAAAGAAGAAAACAAGGGGTGAATGAATCCTGATATGATATAGTCTCCCAATTTCCTGAGCCTCTTTTTCCCAACCTTTATCATACTTGAAATTACATAATCACTAGTGTAATGTTTAATATTTATTTCCCCCGGAAAAAAAAAAAAAAAAAAAGCTCTGTAGGAGCAGGGACTACGTCTCTCTTGCTGACTCTGGCATTTTCCTACCATAGTGTCTGCACATTTCAAGCGTTTAACCAGTATCTGTTGAATGAATGTAACACCCAGGATTTGTAGTTGTTGTCCTTAGCTACCATGGAGTTGACTCATGGTGACCGCATGCACAATAGACCAAAATGCTGCCTGGTCCTGGGCCCTCTCTGTGATTAAATCAGAATGTTGTGATCCATTGGGTTTTCTTTGGTTGACTTTTCAGTAGATGATCAGGCCTTTCTTCCCAGCCCACCTTAGACTGGAAGCTGCACTGAAGGCTGTCCAGAATCATAGCAACATGCAAGCCTCCACAGGCGGGTGGTGAGGACACACGAGGCGCACTGGCCGAGAATGGAGCCCAGGTCTCCAGCCTAGAAGGTGAGAATTGTACCACTGAACCACCACCACCCCCATATTCAGTGTTTAAAGCTGCCTAGAAACTGCACTACTATTTTTTCCATGATATCTAATTTCCCTCATCAAGGAAATAATATCGCTCATAGGAACGGAGAAGAAACATAAGCTTTATTCCCGACTTCCTCTCACAGTCCGTCTGTGGCTAGAAAAAGGCAAAACCGCACATCACATGATTTTGTATTTAGAATATTAATTTTCCCTAGGTCATACAGAAGCAGTGATACTTTCCTCAATGAAATGCTCTTGTACTAATTTCTATTTGTATGCAAAAGACGTCATGGGTTTAACACACTGAGACGGTCTCCCCCACCGCCCACTCCTATCTGCAGAGCAGAAGAGGGGGAAGACTTCTGATTTATGATACCTAAACAAAATGAATAAGATAACATTTTATTAGTTAGCAACCATTAGAAAAAACAGCAATAAAACGAGGCCATACAAGTGAAAGATGCCCTTATCAATAAATCCTCGGAAGTTTAAGACCCGGGTGCATGTTGTAATAATAAAAAAGATAATTAAAGGGATAGAATTGTAGAACTGTATCATTCTATCAAAAAGCAGCCTTCTGACAACAAGAAACATCAGGGCAGTGATGGTCCCTGAATTTCTCACCTCTCTGAAAAAGAAAGGTGTTGGAGATCTAAGGCGTTTTGGCCAATGTGAGAAGAATCCATTTTTACGTTTCCTCACAAGGAAACACGCAAATTCTGGCAAGAATTGACTTTTCTTGGAAATCGGTATTTTTTTTTTTTTTAAGTGTTTGGTGCTGAGCATTCACTGGCTTTATTAAATGAGCCACGTCCATCCTATAAATTAAAGCTGATATTATAATTTCACAACCGTAGGTGGGAAAGGCAGTTTTGCTACTTTTTCCACAAGAGATTGCTGTTTTTATTTCCCTTGACTAAGAATCTTCATTTCATCCTAGAAAATCCTTAGGACGCGTTGCAAAGACTTCGGCTACAAAGGCCTCACAGAAAAACACAGAGACTTCAGAGGTTTTTCATTTCCCAGAGAGCCCTGGTAAGTTTTTAGAAAGTCAACTGTGTCCTCTCCCCTCCCACCCAGGTCAGGGTTTCCCCTCCCCCAGCCGGGTCACTTTAGTCTGAGTCACTGCCTCAGCTCTGTCATATGGAATAACATTTTCTCATGGGAGCTGGTTCATGCAAAACACTGCCCGCTGAGAGAGTGGAAATTTACCCATAAGACATTCTTCCAGCAACAAGACTCCAGAGGAAACCTGATCGGAATGTTTAAAGAGGTGACTGCATCTTTCTCCCTAACTCCTCCAAAATTTCTCAGAGGAAAAAAGCTAAGAATAACCAACTACATGTTGAAGGCTCATAACACCTGGTGACAACAGGCACAATGACAGATACGGTCTCAGAAAGAAAATGGAAAACGAGTAGATTATTTCTGATATTGCTTCTGCTGCTGTATCTTCTAGACGACTACTGTTCCCTCTCTTCTTCCTCACCATGTTAGCTTACAGTCATTAGGCAGTATTCGAATGATCAATGCATCAACTTTTTTCGCTTTTTTTAAACAACTGCCACATACTCAATAAGTTACATTAAGCCAAGTAGCTATTATTTTGCAACATTTTTATAAACTCAGATGTATTCTCAGCAGTGCAAGTGACATTGATTTACCACCAAAATAATACATGTGTTCAGAAATGGCACAAATCACAAGAAAGTGTAGTTGTGACTTCTTTACGCAAAGTCTTAAAACAAGCTTACAGTCCATCTTTGTAATAATTTTTTTTTTTAAGGCATATCGCTAATAATTATGGAAGACATGGCAAAGGTAGCCTAGCCCAAGGCTGGTCCTTCTCCCTTATCAATATTTACTAAATAGCGATGCAAAACTTGGAAGAGGGAGAATGTTTCACTCAAAGGGAGTGGAGTCCCTGGCTGATGCAAATAGCACACTTCTTTAACCCAAAGACTTGCAGTGCTGCCTGTGTTCTGGACACTGTACCTGACCTTGGAGTCCATGGGTAGTGCGAACAGTCAACACACTCAGCTACTAACTGAAAACTTGGAAGTTCGACTCCACCCAGAGGCACCTCAGAAGAAAGGCCTGGTGATCCACTTATGAAAAATCCGCCATTGAAAACCCTGTGGAGCACAGTTCTACTCTGAAACAGACAGGGTCACCATGAGTCAGGGTCAACCCAATGGCAACTGCTTTCTCAAGGCAGCCTCCATCTCGGAGAAAGTCTAGACAGAGCTGGCAAGGACCAGCTGACTTAGAACATCAAGGGAGGAAGTTATCTGCTTGATGGCCAAGAAGCAGTGGCCTTACGGCCCCTGGGCTATTCAGTTTTATCATCTTTTCTCCTTATTGAGGGCACTGTTATCTAGGTTTTTAAAAGTGCACTTACGATAATATACTTTACTAAATAGTATGCAGAGTGGCACAATGTATGTCCATATAAAAACTCTGTTAAAAATTTCAAAGTTTGCAAACTGGAAGAATAAGTGAGTGGCTGATTTAATTTATTTTAATCAGTTATATCAGGAAAATGCAATTCTGTTGAAGGGAAACCTTTGCAGAAGCAGAGAGCAATTATGTTTTGCGCACAGAGTACTCTTTTTAAAAAGAGACCATGTGTGCTGCATAAAAAAAAAGCTTAGTAACGTCAATCATCTTGATTTCAAATTCCTTCAGTGCAGTCCTTAAACAGTGCAAAAACTGTAAAAAGCGAGCACTATTTCTCTCAAGATTCTATGCAGCTGTTTTCTGCCATTCTCGAACATTCTTGACATAAATGTATTTCAGAAGGTGTTCATTTTTAGGAAGTAAAAATTACTCCAGTAGCACTCTTAAGCTTATTTTAAATAGATATTCTAACATATCTTAGAGAGAATAACTTGCCGAAGAGGCCACCTGAGTGATTCAAATTTTCACTAAATTTAAGTTATGATTTACTCCCCACTCATTAACCTCACATTATGCAAAAAGCAGTGTAAAAGTTTCGAAGTCAGTAGCAAATGTGCAGAATGGCTGTCTATTGTAATGGAATTTGATAAATTGTTGAAATTATTTGTGAGAACCAAAAAAACCAAACCCACTGCTGTCAATTCCAACTCATAGCAACCCTACAGGGCAGAGTAAAACTACCCTATAGGGTTTCCAAGGAGCGCCTGGTGGATTTGAACTGCCGGCCTTTTGGTTAGCCATAGTTTTTAACCATTACGCCACCAGGGTTTCCTATTGGTGAGAGGGAGATAGAAAAATTTTGCAAAACATATGATACTCCCGGGGTAGCAAATCAGGATGAAAGGGAACGGGGTACCTAGGACGGAAATGCGGACAGCGCTGACATATTGGGGGAATGAAACCAATGTCATGGACCACTTTATGTACAAGCTATCGAATGGGAAACTAATTTGCTTTATAAACTTTCACCTAACGCACAATAAAAATTTAAAAAAAAAAAAAGGATGACACTTCCAAAGACAGATCTAAAATGTCGTCACCAGAGAGAGCTGGCATCTCTGCTTTCAAATTTGGGGAAGGTTTAAAATTAAATAAATGCATTTCGCAAGCAAAAACAATCATGTTTCCTTTCCATCTAATGTAAGTAAATCCACTTTGAGCTCAACATTGAGCTGAAATCTCTTAAGGTATAGTGGCTTATAACCTGTCCAGATATGATTAACAAAGACCTTTGATTAAAAATGGGAATGGAGATGGCTGGTGACAGGTAAGTCCCTTGAGTTAGTTGTACGAGTTTTCATTGTTTCATATATTCTTAGATTTGGGTCATTTCCTGGTCTGTAACATGGGAACTTGTGTAAATTTCATTATTATTAGAAATTCAACCAGCAGGTTGAAACTTTGAACAAATATTTTAAGCCTCCTGGAAGAAATGACTAACCTAAAAGCACAGTGTTGGTCCCGTAACACAGGCAGCCTCTTGCTTAGAAATGGACTGCTTGCCAAAAATTCATGTCTATGTCTAAGTATTCAGAATGCATTTTCTGATAGAAACAGTTTTATACGTTGTGGCTGGTTTCCTAAGTTAGCCAATGACGCCTACTAAACTTGTAATGAACCACAAGTCAGTGTTAATACTAAAATTCCATTATTTTTAATATATCTTCCCACCACTTATGGTCCTGTAGTGTTGTTATTGTTAGCTTCCGTAGAATCAGTTCCCAACTTAGGGTGACTCCATGCAGAATGGGATCAAACCATTGTGATCCATAGAGTTTTCACTGGCTGATTTTTCAAAAGTAGCTTGCCAGGTCTTTCTTTCTCTGGTACTGTAATTGGAGGGAAATATAATTTCTAAGGCAGACTGCTGAGAATAGATATCCCCACCCTGCTTCTGTAAAGTAGTAATAAATTACCGAGCATCAGAAAGGCACAGCAAATATGCCTCGATATACAAGAATTTGTTAACTCTGGACAACTCTACCACTGCAGAAGGAAAGGCAGTTTTTCCAGTGTTTTTCATTGCCCATTTATTGTGAATCAGATAATAAAATGATATATATCTGACCACTCATTAGTTATGTGACCTTGGGAAAATCTATTTATTCTATCCATATCTCAGAGGGTTGTTGTAAAAATAAATGAAATAATTTTATGCAGTAGAGATTTGCTCTTTGTCTCTACCAGCTTCCATTTCTTCTCTTCAAGTCACGCCCCCAGTTTTCACTGGAGGATTCTCTTCCCACCCAGCCCTCAAGCACATGGCATGGGTGGGACTCTATCCCCAGCCCTAGGGTATAGCACATGACCTGAGCCTGCCAATCATCAGACCTGGCCATGGTGGCTACTTCCAGATTGGGCCACTGACTTGAGCAGGTTCAATTAGCGTGAATCTCTGAAGGATTTTCCCTGGGAATGCTGGGACAGAGAGACTTTTCTCGCTGGTTTTGAATCTGGAATGGCCTGGCTCCAGGAGTGCCTGACAGCCATTTTCATCTAACCCAGTGATTGTCAATGGAGTGTGGGAGTGGAGAATTTTGCTCCCCCACAGGGGACATTTGGTAATGTCCAGAGACATAGTTGTTTGTCACAACTAGGGGTAGGGGGTGTGCTCCTGGCATCTAAATACATACAGACCAGGAATACTGCTAAACATCTTAGAATGTACAGGACAGTCATCCCCCCTCTCCCGCCCCAACAACAAAAATTATTTGACCCCAAATGACACTAGTGCCCAGGTTACATCTAAAGACAGCAAAGCAACAGAGGTGGAGAATGGAGAAAAACTGTTTCCTGGAGATGTTGTTTGAATCCTGGGTTGATTCACAACTTGTTTGATTTTCTGTCAGTTACACCCATAAGAATCTTAACTGATAAAATCAGTGAGTAGATATCATAATCCCTGACACACAGTACCAAAACCAAACCAAACCTGTTACCATCAAGTTGATTCCAACTCATAGCAACTCTATAGGACAGAGTAGAACTGCCCCATAGACTTTCCAAGGAGCCTGGTGGATTCAAACTGCCAAACTTTTGATTAGTAGCTGTAGCTCTTAACCACTACACCATCAGGGTTTCCTGACACACAGTAGGCACCCACTAAAGGGTGGCTGTTTTCAGTCAAGGTTATGACTTACATGAGAACCAGAATCAAGGGACTCCAGACTCACAATCCGTTTGTAATCAAATGCTCTTGGATCAGATGCTATACAAGCATTGAAGTTTTTTAGCTTCTAAAAGACAGAATATCTTTGCTTGTCTCTACCGTGCATACCTATGCCCTCTCCTGTGCTCTCAAAGTGTTCCATATTTCTGGTTTGTACACAGAAAGCACATGAACCCAAACAATGATGCCATCTCTGTCCACAATTTGCAATTTGCTCTACCTATTTTTTTTTTTTTTTATTATGATGGGGCGGTCCATGCATCTGGTCAGACACCAAAACTTGCAAAGAAAAGAGAAAGTTCTGCAAGGTTTGTACAAAATCAGTAACTCTTTCTTTTAAAAGTATTAGCATTCTACCTATGTAAACCAGAATGACAATTTAAAAGTTGCTTCATAAAATAAGATCTAGGAGTAAAAAATACCTCATTTATATTCCATACTTTTCCTTTCAGCTCTTGTATCTTTAGAATATATCGTGAGTGGGGACTGAGTAATATTGTATCCTAAACCTATTGACAAAAAATGTTAAAATCTTTTTCCTTTGTTTTTGATGTTTCCCTCTGCTAAGGTGTTAAAACATATTGTGTGTGTGTATGCCTTTTGACCAACTCAAAATAATTATATCACATATATGTAAATATATATCTAGAGGGAGAAAGTGAGCCCCAATGGCACAACTGTTAAGTCCTGGGCTACTAACAGAAAGGTTGGCAGCTCAAACTCACCCAGCGATTCCATGGGAGAAAGACCTGGCAATCTCCTCCTGTAAAGAGTAAAAAAAAAAAAGAAAATTTTTTTCCTAGGAAACCCTATGAGGCCATTTTTCTCTGTTGTATTGACCTGCTATGAGTTGGAATTAACTCGATGGCACACAACAACATATATATATATATATAGATATTTTTTAATATATATATACACACACACACATATATACATACATACATACACTCAATTATGACCAATTCAAAATAATTATATCACATTTCTTGATTTCTCAGTCTTATAGCTTTAAGGGCATAAGTTTCGCGGTATTTTCACTCCCTTAACAGTTTGCGCATTTTCATCCCTCTGTGAGATATGATTATATTATACTAAGAGATATTACATAAATGAGACCATTATTCAAAATGAGAACCTTCTCTACTAACAGCATCACTATTTGTAGCATATAAGACTAAATAAATGGCTCCCGTGAGTGACTAAATGCAAAATAAAAAGTAACCACTCAACTTTAATAGTTTAAAAAATGCTATTAAACATAATGGCTTTTTGACATTCAAGTAGCACTATGTCTTAAGCCATCTTCATTTTTTAAGAACAACTTTATTTTCATTTTCAATATTGATGGTAAATCAGGTTCTCCAGAGCGAGGAACCAGAGCAGAAGGCTCTCCTAAGAAAATGAATTTACATGGATTCTGGAGTTCCAACCCCCTATTTCTTTTTTTTTAATTTTGTTTTTGGTTTGTTTTGTTTTTGTTTTCTCCTGAGGCTGTGTAATAATACCATATAAATGAACACGTTGAAAATCTGCCAGAACAATCTTATTTCTCAAGGTTTTCTTCAATCCCTCTGGCATGTACTTTTGACCACATACCTTCCTTCCTCACTGTAACCTTAAGGGGGAGCACCAATCGATATCAAGGACACATGAAGAACAAAATGGCCCAAATGGGCCACCACAGAATAAAGCCCACAGGAAAGGGATGAGGTAGACAGAGGAGGGAGGAGTGGCACCACCAGTGCGCCTCAAAGGGAGCAGTGAGCCTTACTTTCCTACCTCTCTGCAGATAACATCTCTGGAGTTCAGTTCTAAGGGAGAAGAAAGCAAAGCAGGTGGAGGTCGCCCAGGCCTGATTTTAGCCTAGAATTTCGTGAAAGGAGTCTTTGCGGTCTGCGTCTCCTCCTATCCCAGCTCATCAAGTTAAAAGAGTCTGGCTAGGAATGGTGTATTTATAGCTGGCATTCCCTTTACCGTATCTCAAGAACATGGCCATAAGTGGCCAGGCAAAGACTCTGGATGGGGACAGACATGTGGATAGCTTCAAAATGAGTAACGTATTCAGTTGATTACAGGTTGAAACTAGAACAAAGATCCTAGTCTCTGCCTGCTAGACTGTAAGCTCTCTGAGGTTCAGACGATGCCTGGAACATAGCAGATACTCAAACAGTCGACCATGACACAGGAAAAAAGAATGCAATTGATACTTTAAAGGCTTTAATAAGTCATCTAGCCTTCCTGGATTTAAGTTTCCTTACTAAATGTAAGGGTCATACCCCAATATTCAAGGCAGCACTATTCATAATAGCCAAGAAGTAGAAACCACCTAAATGACCATCAATAAATAAATGGATCAACAAAACGTGGTACATCTACACAATGGAATATTACTCTGCCACAAAGAGAAATGAAGTCCTGATACACACCACAACTTGGATGAACCTCGAAAACATTATGCTGAGTGAAATAAGTCAGTTGAAAAAGGACAATTATTGTATGGTCTCACTAATGTGAAATACCTAGAATAGACAAATATATAGAGCTCGGAGTTTTATGATTACCAGGGGCAGAAGGAAGGGGAAATGGGGAATCACCGAGTTTCTGTTTATAAAAAAAAAAAAAAAAAAAAGTTATAGTGATGGAAAATTAGCCAACAGATGTTGGTGATGGTTGCACAATAAGATTGATACAATTGGTGTGGCTGAACTGTATACGTGAAAAACATTGACTTGGCAAATGTTGTGTTCTCTACATTTTTACAACAATAAAAGAGAAACAACTAAAAAATATATAAGGGTTGAAAGTAATGATAACTCTGATTGCCCATGACCCTGTGAATCTATAAAACACGCACCCTAAGATTTAAGCATAGCAATCACAAAATTTACAGATGTCTGTCCAGCGTTAAGTCAATCAACCATCTGTTCCTTATGTACTTCACTTATGTCACAGTTGGGGAAACTCAAAAATATGCAGATATTTGTCACATTAAGTATGTTGTCGTATTCAAGGCAAGTGCCAAAGCCCACTCCACACCCTCTCTAAAGAGAGCTCTATTCTGGCTGCCGTCCGCCTGGGGATATTTTCATCTTGTTGTGGTCGCCAACTGTCCTAGACTATCAGAGATTTCATTCTCAGCTCATTCAGCAGCCACATTTGATTTTACATACCAAGAAAAAATTACCAAACCATAGAAGTCACCGCCAAAAAACAAGTCTCTATTGAGTGGCATCACAGTACAGCTGTCACAAGCACAGGTTTTGGAGTCAGAGCTTCAAGGGTCTGAACTCAAAGAGGATGCTTGACCTCATGGAGCTGCAAGCTCCTCTGTAATGTGGTAGTAATATTCCTGCCTCATTGAGTTGTGAGGATAAAGCAAAATAATGCATGTGAAATGCTTCAAGGGGCCAGGCCCATAGTTAACACTCAACAAGTAATAGCAACCGTTACTGTTTCAGGCCCTTTCACTTCCTCTGACCCAGAAAGAAACGACTCAAGAATGAAATGTGGATAATGGGCTCTCTTTGGAAGATGGGAAATGGAAAGACCTGAGAAGGAGACTAAAGTGTGAGCAAATCTTGAATTACTTGCCTACTTCTAGGATGTATGATCTTGGGCAAAGTCACTCTTTCTCGTGGAGCTTCCTTTTCCGGAAAACAAGATTAATTATGGGCCCCTGGAAAACACTCTTTAAATTCACTTGAGGGATGGGGGTGCAGCTGATCAGGTTCTGTTAACCCGATTCAACCCAACATCCTTCATCAAGCACAACAGACACAGAGCCAGGGGGATTGGGGCACTTGCTCCTGGGTGCATGTCCAAGGGGATGCCAGACGAGGCGCAGAATGACATCCTAGGAGCTAGGAATATGAAAGGCGCATGACTGAGGCGGTTGGACAAGAGGGGGGAAGGCGTTTCTGCTGATGCATTGTTCTATCAATGTCTATCCATCCTGAAATTAGGCGGGGGAAGAGGGGAACCACAATTCAGAGATTGCCCCTGGGTGCTGAATTGGTGGAGGGGGGCACAATTTAGAGATTGCCTCTGTCTCTGGGTGCTCTTTACCCTTGCTAAGCCCTGGCTGGGACACAATTTCAGTGCTTGCCACAGGCACAATTTTCTTATATACACCTCTCAGTGTGGAGCACTTCTCCTCTCTGAAGTCACTGAGTTGGAATGGACTAGACTGCAATGGGTTTCGGTAGGAGCAGCAGGGGCAGCCCCACTGAGATGGGCTGGAGAAAATGTAACCTATTTGCATTGCACTATATTAAAAATTATGTCTTTAGATGCAATCCTCACCATCTTTGACTTGAAAAGAAGTTCCTTCTATGATTCCAAGAGCATTTAAATCCATGCACATAGTCGAAGACAGGAGAACAAAGCTCTGTCAGGAGAGAAATTCATTGTGAGCACCTTTAAACCATCACAATGACATGTGGGACTAGGAAAGCAAGCGCCTGTGTATACACTGTGCATATCAAAGGCCACCTCTGGAGATTAGTGAGGAACCTGTCTTCCTCTCCAAAAAACCAAACGCACAACCGTTGAGTCGATTACGACTCATAGCAACCCTATAAGACAGAGTAGAACTGCCCCACAGGGTTTCCAAGGAGCAACTGGTATATTCAAACTGCCGACCTTTTGGTTAGCAGCTGAACGCTTAACCACTGTGCCACCAGGGCTCCTCGGAGGTGTCAATATTGTCACAAAGTTTCCAAGAATCCACATATCACTATTCACAAACCAATTCCCATCAGCATTAACAAATACTACTATACCTTAGCAAACCAGAGTGAGACCCGGGGTATTTTGAGAGGATGAATGACAAGTTGGGTGGAGTTGATAGTCCACCTGAGGGGCAGTAAACAGCCACTAAGCCTAGCCAGTCATTAATTTCCAGGAAATGCCCAGCGTCAAGGTCATTCTTGCTGTTATAAACTAAAAATGAAAAAAAAAAAAAAAGCATGTAGCTCTTTTTATGGGTGAGGCAGTTTCAGTTGGCACATATTGAGTATTTCTAGAGATTTAATTAAGCAATCAGATTGCTTGAGTGGTCTCAATATTCAGTGCCTTTTATAGAGTTCTTTAATGACTGTGCATAGAATTATTCTGGATACTTTATGGACCATAGCAAGTGAAGTTTTATGTCTTCCCAAGAATACAGTGAGCCTTTCCACAGCTACTCTAGCTTAAACAAAGAGTTTTGCTGCTGTTTTGGGGGAGTGGAGGATGTTTTGGATTAGTGTCTAGAAAAGTGTAGCCAAAAGAATTAGAGTGAAGATAATTTACTTAAAGCAAAACAGACTTGACTTTGCATCTTCATGATCCATTCCAATGAAATACAGTTTCAGCATTTGTTAAAATAGGGAGAGACAACACATTGAATACTGTATTCATTCATTCATTCATTCATTTTCTAGGTCATAAAGATACAGACAATATCTTTAGGACCAAGTCTATAGCGGTGAATAGAATCAATAAGCTCTGTGCTTACATATTCTAGAAGCAGCATTGCACAATGATTAAGAGGACTGATCTTTCAGCCAACTGCCTGTGTTCAAATCTTCATATAATCACTTACTACGTGTGAGACCTTGGGAAAATTCCTTAATCACTCTGGGCCTCAGTTTCTCTATTATATGGGGTTAAAATATTCCTTTTCTCGTTGGCTGTTGATCAAGAGGGTAAATATATATGAAAGAAGTTAGAACAATGCTCAGCATGTAATAAGAGGTACATAAGTATTGACTATCATTATAACATTTTTATGGACAGAAACAAACAATATGCAAGGAAACTCATTCATAAGCAAGATGCTTGTAAGCACAACTGGACTAAACCAAAAGCTAAGAAGTTTCCTGAGTACAACAAAACACTTCAAGAGACAGAGTAGCACGGGCAGAGGTCTGGAGACCATGGTTTCAGGGGACATCTAGGTCAATTGGCATAACGAAGTTTATTAAGAAAATGTTCTGCATCTCACTTTGGTGAGTGGCGTCTTGGGTCTTAAAAGCTAGTGAGTGGCCATCTAAGATGCATCAATTGGTCCCAACCCACCTGGAGCAAAAGACAATGAAGAACACCAAAAACACAAGGAAAACAAGGGCCCAAGAGACAGAAAGGGCCACATAAACCAGAGACTCCATCAGCCTGAGACCAGAAGAACTAGATGGTGCCCAGCTACCACAAATGACTGCCCTGGCAGGGAATATAACAGACAGTCCTTGATGGAGCAGGGGTAAAGTGGGGGGCAGAACTCAAATTCTAGTAAAAAGACCAGACTTAATGGTCTGACTGAGACTGGAGGAACCCCTGAAGACATGGCTCCTGACTCTCTGCTAACCCATAACAAAATCCGTTCCCGAAGCCAACTCTTCAGACAAAGATTAGACTGGACTATAAGACATAAAATGATACTCATGAAGAGCGTGCTTTTTAATTCAAGTAGATACACGACACTAAATGGGCAGCTTCTGTTGAGAGGTGAGATGAGAAGGCAGAAAGGGACAGAAGCTCAATGAATGGACATGGGAAATCCAGGGTAGAAAGGAGGAGTGTGTTGTCCCATTATAGAGAGAGTAACTAGGGTCACATAACAATGTGTGTATAAATTTTTGTATGAGAAACTAATTTAAGCTGTAGAGCTTCACTTAAAGCAAAATAAAATAAAATAAAAAGATGTCTGTAAATAGTTGTTATGGATTGAATTGTGTCCCTCAAAAATGTTCGTCAACTTGGCTAGGCCATGATTCCTAGTATTGTGTGGTTGTCCACCATTTTGTGATCTGATCAGATTATCTTACGTGTTGTAAATCCTACCTCTATAATGTTAATGAGGCAGAATTGGAGGCAGTTATGTTAATGGGGCAGGACAGGACTTAATCTACAAGATTAGGGTATATCTTGAGTCAATCTCTTTTGAGATATAAAAGACGGAAGCAAGCAGAGAGGCGGGGGGACTCCATACTACCAAGCAAGAAGTTCCAAGAGCAGAGCATGTCCTTTAGACCCAGGGTCCCTGTGCTGAGAAGCTCCTAGACCAAGAGAAGACTGAAGACAAGGACCTTCCCCCAGAGCAGACAGAGAGTGAGAGCCTTCCCCTGAAGCTAGCACCCTGAATTTGGATTTTTAGTTTCCCAGATTGTGAGGGAATAAATTTCTCTTTGTTAAAGCCATCCACTTGTATTTCTGTTATAGCAGCACCAGATAACTAAAACAGTAGTAATAAGTGATAATAAGAAATAAAACAGTGTAATTTGATTGGAATGGGGGTGAATTCATCTGGAAATTCTTCTCTGAGAAGTGGCATTTGAACTTAGCCCTAAATTATTTAAAGGGTCTTTCATGCTAAGATCTGAGGGAACAGCATTACAGGCAGAGGGAAGAGAAAATACAAAGGGCCATAAAGTGGGATCAAGTTTGGTTTGTTTGGAATCACATATGATTCCCAGGAGCTTCATATTTTACTGGAAATAAAACTCACAACATCCCCAGAGAAATTTCATCACATGTAAAATTACATCTGTAATCTCCACTTGATATGAGCCTTAACGAATATGCATGTACCACTGTGCGACTGAGGTTTAAATACGAACATTCCTATCTTAGAAAGACTGCTGCCACATTTAGAAAGAAGGTAAATATGTTTACAGGCTCATATGTAATTACAAAGTGCTCTAGTCTTCTGGGCAATCAAGCTGAGAAATCATGAATGAACAATGCTTTGTTGGGCACCTCCTTTGTGAAAGTACAGCCTATCCTCAGTATTTACAAATTCCATGTTTGTAAATTTGCCTAGGTGGTAAGATTTATCTGCTAACCCCCAAATCAATACTCATGGCACTTTCACCATCATTTGCTGACATGCACGGAGGAGCGCGAAATTTCAGTTGCCCAAAGCATATTTCCAACTGAGGTTAAACAAGGCGATTCTCTGCCTTCTTGTTCCAGTTCTCATACTGTACACAAGGAGTCCTCTTCATGGTCTATTTAGTGCTGTACTTTTTTCAGTTTTGTACTTTTTGTTGGTGGTTTGACTCTTTGAAATGACCCCCAAGAGTAGTGTTGAAGTGTTGTCTAGTGTTCTTAAGTGCAAGAAGGCTGTGATATTCCTTACGGAGAAAACACATGTATTAGATGAGCTTTCTTCAGGCATGAGTTATAGAGCTATTGGCCGTGATTTCAATGTTAATTAATCAGCAATATATAATCAGTAAGGTGTTTCTAAACAGAAACAGAAAAAACAAGGTTATATATTGATCAGTTGACAAAAATGTTGTGACCAGAGGCTCACAGGAACCTAACACCAGGAATAATTTCCCCTAGGAGTAATGGCTCAATATTTGCTATTTCAGAGTTCACGGTGACTTTAATGAAGATTGTTGTTGTTGTCGTGTGCCCTGGAGTGGATTCCAACTCATATTGATCATATAGGATAGAGTAGAATTGCCCTATAAGTTTTTCTAGACTGTAATCTTTATGGGAACAGATCAGTAAGTCTTTTCTCCCACTGAGCTGCTATGTGAGTTTGAGCCACCAACCCTTCAGTTAACAGTGGAGTGCTTAACCGTTTTCCTACCCAAACCAAAACGAAACCAAACCCATTGCCATCGAGTAGATTCCGACTCATAGCAACCCTAAAGGACAGAGTAGAACTGCCCCATGGGGTTTCCAACGAACACCTGGTGGATTCGAACTGTCAACCTTTGGTTAGCAGGCGTAGTTCATTAAGGCTCCTTTTTATAGAACATTACCACTGAGAATAATGAGAACCAACTACACTTGGCTCAGTGTCTTGCACAGGTGGACACTCAGCACGTATTTGTTAACGGTAAAATAATTAACCACTTTTTCTTCTTTACTTCCACAGAGGTTTGCTTGAATCCCTATTAAATGATTTTCCATTTTGCCTGGTAATAAAATGTGTTGTCCTCATGTGTTTCATACGCCCTAGGATTCTTGAGGAACAAGGGCTATGCCTAAATAACCTTTGCTCCTTCATAGCACCTTGCAGCCCAATCGGTTTGGGGAAAGGCCTCCTCCTTTAATAAAATTGAGGTTGGCTCTCTGGGGTGATCCCTGGAATTATGTGGGGCAGCTGGGTCCCTGGGAGAGACCACAGTATGCATCGAATGTTGGGTCCTTTCAGTCAGCCATCTCCCTGTGTCTGAAAAAAGCTGATGAATGGGTCTGAGGCCTCAGAAAAGGCCTAGAGCTTGGGATTGCTGTTCACCAAACCTCCATATTTGCTGTTCTTGAGTGGAATGTAGGGGAAAGGGGGGAAAGGAGAGTGAGTTTTGTTGCCATGATTCAGCTAACCAACCAGTGCTGTCACGTTGATTCCGACCCAAGGCGACCCCATATGCACCAGAATACAACTGTGCTCCATAGGTTTTTTAATGGCTGATTTTTCAAAAGTAGATCGCCAGGGCTTTCTTCTGAAGTACCTCTGGGTGGACTTGAACTGCCAATCTTTTGGTTAGCAGATGAGCACATTAACCATTTGCACCACCCAGGAATCCCATGGCCATTATTACTGGGTATCTTTTGCCACATCAGAAGCAGCTGTGGTTCAATCAGAGAGTTTCCAGGTCCAGTTTTATTCTGAGGACACCAGTGGAATCCAGAGATGACATGACACAGTTTGGAATCAGAAGACTCTTTTGTTCTAGTTATTCTAATAGTGACCTTGAGAAAGTCATCTGGTTTGTGCTTCTCTAAAATGAGGGGATTGATCTCAGTCAGAGGTTTTCAAACTTCTCCTTGAGCAACAGAACCCTGGACATATGCCACTGACACTAGTGGAGCTTCTCAGGTTGAATTGGCCCCAACCATCCCTCCCTCACTTTGTTCACTTTCTTACCCCCTTCACCACTCCTGCTCCAAGATAATCCCTAAGCATCTAGGGTTCCAAGGAAGTGAGTTGACTCCCCAGAACCACAGAAATTCCAACATGCCTTCGGGCCCACTAATAATAAGCCACTTGTTTGTATTTTTTTTTTGTTTGTATAGCTGCACACACTTTTGCACAAACCCCCTTTCGCCCAGTCTAACATTCAACCATTTTAAGTAAGAGATCCAAAGTGAGAAATAATCGCGCTTCCAGCTTCTAATGCATGGAGTGTGGACAGTACAGAAGGTTTGGCAGCCAACATCTTCTGAAAGTTGAGGTGAGTTCCAGAATCCTTCAAGCCAGCCTGGGTGCCGACATTTTATAAGTGCTCAAATAAATCTACTTGTCTGCTCTTGTTTCTTATTGTGTAAGAACAAATGCTATTTTTTAACATTGCTATGCAAATTAAATCAGAGATCAATATGCCTAGATAAATATAGTAGTAGCAGCTACTATACATCATCCAGAAAAGTTAACTCTATGAGATCCTGTTTTCCCATATTTTAAAGTAACTTTCTTTTAGTATGTAAGTAATATATGTTCATGAAAGGCTAAATATAAAAATATTACTCATAATCATACCACCCAGAAATAATTATTATTAGCATGCCAATGCACATATTGCTGCCTTTTTAATAAATATTTTATATTGTGCTGTTAGCTGTCATTGAGTCAATTCTGATTCATGGCAACATCCTGCATCACCCTCAGAATCAATAGCAGATTTGAGTTCACCCTTGTGGCTGCTGGGCCACTGAGGGTCTCCTTCACCCTTGCTGGCCCTCTACCTCACCCAACATGATGTTCTCCTCCAGTAATTGATCCCTCCTGATGACGTGTCCAAAGCAAGTGAGTCAGACAATGTTCTGTTGCGATCCGTAAGTTTTCACTGGCTGATTTTTGGAATCAGATCATCCGGCCTTTCTTCCCAGTCCGTCTTAGTCTGGAAGCTCCACTGAACCCTGTCCACCATGGGCGACCCTGCTGGTATTTGAAATACCAATGCCATCGCTTCAAGGATCACAGCAACATGCAAGCTACCACAATGCAAAAAGCTGGCAGACAGGTGATGGATGTGACGTTACATTACGTTACGTTATGTTACAATACGTTATGCTGTGTTATGCTACGTTATGCTATATTATATTGTATTATACTATATAATATTATATCTAATATTGATATAATATGTAATATATGGTTGTTATGAGTTAGAATCAACTGGATGGCAACGGGTCTGGTTTTTGGTTTTTATATTGATACAAGAGGAATAATAGATAGTTTCTGCCCTAAAACGGTTCACAACCAAGTCAGGTTTCTCAAAGTGTTCTTCAGGGCACACCAGAACTATTTAATATGTTTTATACTTATATGTTGCATAACACTCTGTAGTTTATAAAACGCATTTACCACATCATTTGATCCTCACAATTGCTCACTGGAAAAGGACTGATACTATTATATTCATTATATGATGAAACTGAAATTCGAAAAATATTCATAATAATAATGGTAACAGCCATAACAACATAATAACTATCTTGCCTAAGGTCATGGGGCTATAAGTGTCAGAGATACTGGGTAGGCCCCAGACCATCTGCATTTTGATCTAGTGTTCTGCCTTCTACACTATCTGTTCTTTTTTCTCTGCTGTTGGCTTTCTGTGTCACATTTCTCTAATAACGCATCTACAGTCTCACAGAGTTTTCTAGAAATAATGTGTTAACCAACAGGAGGAAAAAAAAAAAAACCACCAGAGTGGGAATGTGGGCCCTGGCTATATATATATTTTTGGGCAGGCAGACCTGTCAAAACCGATCGAATCACACATCTGCCTTACAAAGGACCAACCCAGAGTAAAACCCACGGGTACACTTTGTCGAAAGTAGCAGATTAAAGCACTTCCAAATCAGGAAATGCCAAGCTAGGCTTTTCTGTGGTGTTAACTTACTGGTCCAAAGTAGACCAAATAGTAATTTACCTACAGCCTAGCTTGTTACCCAGAATCCTCCACTGAACCTTTGTCAGTGTTGCCAAGGCAACCCCAACTCTTCCCACGTGAATAATTTTCAGTTTCAATCACAAAATTCTTGTCGAGTTGGCTGAAAGTCTGATATAGCAAAACTTTCACTCACTGGAATTCTGGAGGAATAAGTGTTCTTATTCCTCAAGAGTAAGAGACTTCAGTCCTTTAAAAATGTTTTGGATGGAAATTTCTCTAAAATTCTTCTCTTGTGTCTACGTCTTCCTCACACAATCAATGGAACATAATTCAATTAAACCTCTTCCAGGTGACTCAGGTGCCAGAATGGTCTTTCCGAAACATAAACTAGACTCCAAGATAGAGTCCAAACTCTTCTAGCTTGGGAAGGTGGCTTTCACTGTTCACTCTGACCTACTTTTGCAATCTCATATGCTCTCAGTCTCTCCATAAACATACACTCCAGGCACACTGAATTAATCACTATTTTTGGAACATACAAAGAACACACATGCTATTTCATATCTGTATGTGTAGAACATTTACACACAGATGACTCTTCTAAGCTGTTCGTCCTCCTCTTCTCTGCTTGGAACATTCTTGCTCAGCCTTGACTATCTAGCTAGATCACCACCTCCCACATGAAAAACCAAAACCAGTTGCCATCAGGTTGACTCCAAGTTGTGGCAACCCCATATGTGTCACAGTAGAACTGTGCTCCATAGAGTTTTCAATGACCAGCTTTTAGGAAGTAGATTGCCAGGACTTTCTTCTGTGGTGCCTCTGCCTGGACTCAAACCACCACCCTTTCAGTGAGTAGCCAATGCTCAACCATTTGCTCCCCCAGGCAGCCTTCCTACGTGAAACCTACTCAAAGCTTCAAAACTTCCTCCCTAACTTGATCCCAGAGCACTTTGTACATACCACTTTATTAACAATATTATTGTGCCTGACTCCCTCACCACCTGGACAGCATCCTCAGGGAAATCTTTATACTACAAAGTCTAGTTAGCACCAAATCTAAAACTCATTGCCGTTGAGTTGATTCCAACTCATAGCGACTCTGTAGGACAGGGTAGAACTGCCCCATAAGGTTTCCAAGGAGCAGCTGGTGGATTCAAACTGCCAAGCTTTAGGTTAGCAGACAAAACACTTAACCACTACACCACCACAATCCTGGCTTAATGTAGGTGCTGTTGTTGTTGTTAGTTGCCGCCAAGTCCATTCTGACTCATAATGACCCTTTGTGTTACAGTGCGGAAGTGCTTTATAGGGTTTTCTTGCCTGTAACCTTCAATTTTTAAGGAGCCCTGGTTTCACAGTGGTTAAGAATGCAGCCTGAATCCACCAGACTGGAAACCCTGTGGAGCAGTTCTGCTCTGTACTACAGGGTCTCTATGAGTCAGAATTGACTCAACCGCAACAGGTTTGATTTCTTCTTCTTCTTTTTTTGTTTTTTTTTTAATCTTTATGGAAGCAGATCACCAGGCCTTTTCTTCCATGGAGCTGCTGTGTGGTTTCGAATCACCAACCTTTGTATTAACACCCAGTGGCAAACCAATTGCACTATCCAAGCTCCTTGCGTAGGAGCTAAACACATAGTTATCATTATCACCAATTAAACAAGTACTAAGCTCTTGTTCATATATACCACTTACTTGGTGTTTACTATGTTTGTGCCAGACACTGTAATAGGGGGTTTCTACATATTTTCTCATGTAATTTTTGCCATAACCCAGGGTCACAAAGCTGGTCACTCAGTTCAGAAACTGAGATCAAACTGAGCTTCACATTCTCCAAACCCCAGGCTTTTCTTGTATACTACATGGCACAGCACATTTTGAACAAATCATTGTAGCACACTAAGAGCAGAACAGTTTCTAATGAATTGAAGAGTGAGTGAGTGATTTGGGGAACTGATGCTAAACAGCACTTAGATAACAAAGGAGTACAGTGAGCTGAAGAAGACCAGGCATGAGGGTTTGGATAGGCAGGAGAGGTTGAGCAGAACCAGGGGTCAGAAGGCAGTATGGAGAATCAAAGGAGGAGCTGCAGCTGAAAAAGTTAAATCTAAAAAATCCAGAGTCTAGAGAAGATGAGGATTCCCAGGGAGGCACAAACAGTTAAGCTCTCAGCTACTAACAGAAAGGTTGCAAGTTCAAATCCACCCAGAGCCTCCTTGTAAGAAAGTCCTGGTGATTTCCTTTCGAAAGGCCACAGACACTGAAAACCCTATGGAGCGCAGTTCTGCTCTGAAACACATGGAGCCGCCATGAGTCAGGATCAACTTTATGGCATCTGGTAACTGGTAGAGAAAAGGTTGCTTATTCAAATATTTATAGGATTACAGAAGCCATCTAGAAGATAAAACCAAGCCAGATCACTTCCACCAAGAAATCCTCTCTTCTTCATTCCTATTGAAGCACACAGCTCCCTGGGTCTAACTTTCATTTGACCATTTTTGATAGACATATGTACCAGAAGTGTTTTACATTCACTTATCTCCACTACAGCAAAAACAATCATTCATGCATGATGAAAAATGGCAGCTGACACTGGACATCCACATGGTGACACCCATAAGGAATGGTGGAGACCTTAACAGGCTTGAATCCGGAGAGAAATTGAAGCCCAATATTTCCAGCTGATATAAATGTTTAAGAGATGCTGGAAAACTGTATTACTATGTAAAATCTTCTAATTTTTAAAATTTGGTGCCTGGCTTAGGCTGGATTCTCTAGAGAAGCAAAACCAGTACAGTGTATAAATACATATATAGGGAGAGATTTATATCAAGGAAAGGAATGGCTCTAGCAGTTGTGAAGGCTGGAACACCCCAAGTCTGTAAGTCAGGATAGAGGCTTTTCCTGATTCACATAGCTGCAGGGGCTGGCAAACCTAAGATCAGCAGGTCAGAGAGCCAGGGCTCTTGCTCACAGGCTGCAAAGATCAATGAATCCCAACATGGGCAGGCAAGAGCACAGGTAAGTTGTTAGCTCAAGTCCCAAGAGCCAGAGATCAGATGAACAGGAGCCAGCTGCAGGATTCAGCTTGAGCAAAAAGTCCAGGAGCTTTGCCAGACTGTCTGCTTACACATGATGCAAGCCACATGCCCAAGGAAACTCCCTTTCAAATGATTGTCTGCTTATAGCAGAAGCCATCATGGGGGTGATCACAACATCATATGACTGCCAAACTAGTGAGAATCACAGCCTAGCCAAGCTGACACACAATCTTAACCATCACAGGGCCTTATGCAAAAATGTTTAAAATATGTGAGGTCCAGCTAAATCTCAAACTCTATGGGGCCTAAGCATCAACTGGAGAACTTGTTAAAACACTATTGCTAGACTCCACTCCAAGAGATTTTGATTCAATAGATCTGGTAGAGCCTGGGATGTGCAGTTTTCACAAGTTTCCAGGTGAATTGATGCTTCCAGCCCAGGGACCACACTTGGAATAGCACTAGGGTAGACGCCAACTTACAGAAAAAATTGAAGTTTTCAACAATTTAATTCTACTTGGGTCAATAATCAACATCCATGGAAGCGCAGTCAAGAAATCAAATGACATATTGCGTTTGGGCAAATCTGCAGCAAAAAGACCTCTTTAAAGTTTTAAAAAGCAAAGACGTCAGTTTGATGACAAAGGTGCATCTGACCCAAGCCACAGTCTTCTAAGTCACATGCATGCAAAAGTTGAATAGTAAAAAAAAAAAAAAAAAAAGAATTCATACATTCTAACTGTGATGTTATTCAAAGAATATTGAATATACAGTGGACTTCCAGAAGAATGAACAAACTAGTCTTAGAAGAAATACAACTAGAATGGCCCATAGAAGCAAGGATGACAAGAGTTCAACTTGCTTACTTTGGACACATCTTAAGGAAAGACCAATCATTAGAAGAAGATATCATGTTTGGTGGAGGGTCAGGGAAAACCCCAGTGAGATGGATTGACACAACAGCCACAACAATGGCCTCAAATATGACAATGATCATGAAGACAGTGCAGGGCCGGGTGAAGTTTCACTCTGTTGTACATAAGGCCACTATGAGTCTGAGCCAACTCAAAAGCAATCAACAACAACAAAGGCACCAACAGGGCCAGCTTTGGCATTCAGGCAGCATATTTGGCACCCTAGTCAAGAGATTTAGAGAAGGCAGCTGGGAGCCAGTGACAGCAAAGCAAACCCTGGGCCCAGGGCAGAGTCTCACTTACTCTTTAGGGCTTCTGTTAGAGTTTTTGTTCGTAAATGAGACGAGGGCAAGAAATCAGACCACCAGAGAAGTTCTTCCACCTGATATGAGACTGAGCAGAATTAGAGAAACTAAAACGTACCTGTAGAACTTGTAGGAAATTAGAGAGTCATAAAGATAATTAGGAAATGGGATGAAAGAGGAGAAAGCTAAGAAGCTGACATAATTTTGTTTCAAGAAGTAAAATCCAAGTGGTGATTCACTAGCAATCTACGAGCACAAGGGTATGTGCAGGAAGATGGTGAACAGCTGTTCTCCATTTCCTTGCAGGCCTGGCTAATACAACCTAAGCCTCTAGAACAGGAAGAGTTGAAGTAGAAAAGGAACTCCTGTGCCTGACAGCTGTGAAGGATGGGCGTTGATTACATGGGGCCCCGAGGAACCCCTTCTTTTCATGTCTTTAAAATCAGATAAATGATGGACTCATATAGCACTGAGACCCATCTTCTTTCCAGCATTCCCCAAAGTGCAAAAATCAGACCTCTGCTGGGAAGAAAGGTATTTGAGTGCTACAAAGACACAGGATTAAGCTACTTCGGATTGCAAATTGGGAAAGGTAGCCTCTCTACAACAGGAGCCCTGGTAGTGCAATTGTTAAGCTGTTGGGTGCTAAGCAAAAGGTCTGTGGTTCAAACCACCAGTGGCACCCTGGAAGGAAATAGCTGGCGATCTGCTCCCATAAAGATTACAGCCTAGAAAGCCCTATGGGGCAGTTCTACTCTGTCCTACAGGGTTGCTGTGAGTCAGAATTAACAGCGCACAACAACAATTCTCTTTTCAATCCCCTGTCATTGCTTCCTTGGGTAAAGAAGAAAGTCTCCCTGAGATGCTGTCTTTAAAAGTCTCCAACACTTGCCAATCTCCCCTTTTAACAAGAAGAAAGTAGGCCTCAGTTGCAGAGTATTAAGTAGGTAACAGCCTGTGTCAGAACTTATTTCACTGTCTTGTGTCATAATTTTTTTTTCATTTTTTTTTTCTATGGTGAGGATGCTGTTTTGTATTCAAGGTAGTGATAGAAAATTTCCTTTACATTAAAATAAATATGTATAAGAGACAACTTCAGTTGAACTACAGAGCAATATCAAGCAAAGGTATATTGATGGATGATGGCTGTAATCGTTCGGATTGTGTGTCAACTTGGCTGGGCCATGATTCTCAGTGGTTTGGCAGCTATGATGTTTTTTGGCAGCTGTATAATGATGTAACCACTTCTATGATGAGATCTGATATAATGTGATCACGTCCATGACAGAATCTGCTGTAAGCAGCCAAACAGTTAAAAGGCAGTTTCCTTGCAGGTGTGGTCTGTATCCAATATAGGTGGACTTTCTGACAATGCTCGTGGGCTTTGCTTGCTCTGGATCCTGCAGCTGGTCTGTTCATCTGACATCAGTTCTTGGGACTTTAGCTAGCAGCTTACCTGCTGATCTTGAAATTTGTCAGCCTCAACAGTGTGTGAGCCAGTGGCCTGCCAGTTTACCTGCCAATCTTAGAATTTGTTGGCATCCAAAGCCTGGTAGCCAGGGGCCTGTTGTTGGACCTGCCAATCTTGGGTTCATGAAGCTTTGAAGCTACATGAATCAGGAGAAGCCTCTGAAGCCACATGAATCAGGAGAAGTCTCCAGCCTGACCCCACAGACTTGGGACTTTCCAGCCTCTACAACCTCATGAACCATTTCCTTGATATAAATCTCTCTCTCTCTCTCTATGTATATATATATAGACACTTCACTGGTTTTTCTTCTCTACAGAACCCAGCTTAAGACATTTGGTACCAAGAATGGGGTTATTAGAAGCTAGAAGCTTATAGGAGGGAACTCCTCAGAGCTGAACTTTGTATCTCTGAAAAGGAGGTGCTGTTTGCTGATGTTGATGTATCTGAAAGACTGCAATGAGGCTGACCTGTGAATATGGAAAAATCAAACCTGGCAACTGGAACCTACTGTCACTATTGAGACTCCACTGAGACAATGTTAATAGGAATAGGAAGGGGTAAGTCTTTTCTCCCTTCGTCTACCTCTGGCCTCCCACTAGTTTCTCTAGTGGCAGAGCCTGAAAGAGAACCAGTTGGTAAATGAGAAACATGTTTTGCATCATCACAAAAGAGTATAGAAGGATGGGTTACAGTTATTAATAATAGCTTAGAATCAGCATAGTGATCATACATCCTAGTTTTTCTGAGATTCCAATTTATTCATATTTAGAGTCCCTTTTACTCTCAAAAAATGGTTTGGAGGACAAATTATATGGGCATCCTACAGATAAAGCAATTTATCCAAACTGAATCAAATAAAGCCTTTGTAGTAAATAGGTTTCAAAGATGGCCACTATCAATTCCTTTTCTTATATTTGCACAGTCTGTTTCTCATATAAAGGTGGAAACCTAAGTCCACTCACCTTGAACCTGGACTGATCTTATTTACTTGCCTGTGCAAAAGAATGTGGCAATAGTGATATTCTGGGAGCTCTGAGATTAGGTCATAGGAAGCTTTGCAGCATTTGCCCAGGTCTCTTAAAATGGTCTTCTTGGGACACGTCCTCTCAGAACCCAGCCACCATACTGTGAGAACTCCAAGTAACATAAAAAGGACATGTGCAAATGCTACAATGGACAGCCCAACTAAAATTCCTAGCTAAGAACTGGCATCAAGTACCACACAGTAACCCTCTCGGGCATACGGATAGTAGAGTCTTCAGATGACATTAGCCCCAGCTGACATTCAATTGCCATAGTGTTCTCGTGTTCTGTATACAACATTTTCAGCCAGACCTAGTTAACCCATAGTGTTAAAGATAATAATAAATTTCATTTTTAAGCCACTAACTTTCAGAGTACTTAGTTATTCATAAATGGATAATAATAACAGCTTATCTGTCTAGTTTTTCAAGACCTTTAATAACATTTGGACCATCAAATAACCACCTCTCTTTTATCCTCATCCAACTAATACTGGATTAGTCAATTACTATGATTTCCTCCCTGATTTTCCTCTTACCTCTCCAAGTAAATTATAAGTAATTCAAAGGATAGGATCCTGTCTTATTTTTCTTCTGTATCTCTGATTTGATTAATGATTTTTAATTAGTTGTAAGATTGTTTTAATCAGTTACTGCTGCATAACTATTGTCAAATCAGACTTACATAAACTAGCAATCACAGCAGTCTTCAAGGATGCTGGGGCTCCTTTCACAAATTTGTTCCTCACCATTGTGGTAAAAGCTGTATCCTCTGGACACTCCATGTGTGCGTCTGTGGGTCTAACCTGATAAATCTACTCTAAAATGCCAATTTTCTTAAACCTTTTGATATCTTCTTCTGCAGTATACCAAGGCAGATCTGGTACTTCAACTTGATTTAGTGTCGGCAACCATGTAATCCATGCTTCAGCAACACAACCAAATAAACTATTAGCTCCTTTTCTAACCTCTTATCTTAGTTATCTAGTGCTGCTATAACAGAAATGCCACAAGTGTATGGCTTTAACAAACAGAAATTTATTCTCTCACAGTCTGGGAGGCTAGAAGTACAAATTCAGAGTACCAGCTCTAAGGGAAATCTTTTTCTCTCTGTTGGCTCTGGAGGAATGTCCTTGTCATCAAGCTTCCCCTCGTCTAGGAGCTTCTCAGCACAGGGAACCCCAGTCCAAAGGCTTCAGTGTGCTCCCAGTGCTCCTTTCTTGGTGGTATGATGTCCCCATATCTTTCTGCTCACTTCTTTTATATCTCAAAACAGATTGGTTTAAGACACTATCTAATCTTGTAGATCTCATCAACAAAACTGCCACTAATCCATCTCATTAACATCATAACCCGTTAAAACCCATTGCTGTCAAGTCGACTCTGACTCACAACAACCCTATAGGACAGAGTAGAACTACCCCATAGGGTTTCCAAGGATCATATGGTAGATTCAAACTGCCAATCTTTTGGTTAGCAGCTGAACACTTAACTACTAAGCCACTAAGGTTCCTTTAACATCATAGTGGTAAGATTTACAACACATAAGAAGATCACATCAGATGACAAAACGGTGGACAATCACATGATACTGGGAATCATGACCTAGTCAAGTTAACAGATATTTTGGGAGACACAATTCAATCCATGACACCTCTCAAGCTGAAACATTGAGTGAAGAATCTGTGGGCCCATATCAATAAACTCAGACTGATCCATTTTTATATTCCTTGCACCATTATCCCACACCCTTATTAGCCATTCTCACACATACTCCCCAAGTCAGTTTGTACATATTAGAAAGCCACGCGGTTCTTTTGGAGTCACCTTGGTCACCCTTTGTATTTCACCTTTTGGGGCTTGCTAGAACTTAAGCCTAGAAGCCAAAATGGGTGGTGGGAATATGTTTTGAAAACATTCAGCATTGTCTTGTAAGGCATATGTCTCAGGTGATGTCCCAGGTAATGACTCAGACAAAGGATCTTCAGACATAGCTGGGTTAATCTTATCACACGATGGTAGAGGGGATAATGGTTTTTCTGGGGAGCGTGTCTTAGCAGACAAGGATGGAAAAATCTCTTCAGATGGGAGTGAGAGGGCCAGTACTATTGGCAGGAGAGATATAATGGAATTTAGGGGTGCAGTGTTCCCAGCTTTCTGATTATCTGTCCATCTGTCAACCACTTGAATGAATGGAAGGCCAGGTTTCCTTGAGGAAGGACCTCACTACACTGCCAAAAATTTATTCTATTAATCTTTCTCCCAGACTTTCCCAAAGGAATCTACAGCCTTTTACGAGAGTTATTGGTCATTGGGGAAAAGGAAACAATCAAACTTCTCAGGGATTACTGGATACTGGCTCTAAATTAACACTAACTCCAGGGAGACCCAAAATATCACTCTGGCCCATGACTCAGAGTGGGGGAATATGTAGATCAGGTTATTAATGAAGTCTTAGCCCATGTCCATCTCACAGTAGATCCAGCGGATCCCCAAACCCATTATGCAGTGATTTGTCAAGTTCTGTAATATATAATTGGAATGGACATACTCAGAAACTGGCAGAAATCCTACACTGGATCCATGACAATTGGAGTAAGGTATATTATGGTAGGAAAGGCCAAGTGGAAGCCATTACAACTTCTATTTCTTAGGAAAATAGTAAACCAAAAGCAATGTTGAATTCTCAAAGGATTGCTGAGATTACTGCCACCATCAAGGACTTGAAGGATGCAAGGGTGGTGATTTCCACCACATCCCTATTCAATTCACCTATTTGATCTCACTGTCCACTGCAGGTAACTACTCTCCTTTTGCAAAAAAAACATGGATCTTGGAGGATGACAGTGGATTATCAAAAACTTAACCAGGTGCTGACTCCAATTGCATCTGCTGTTCCAAATATCGTTTCATTGCTTGAGCAAATTAATACATCTCCTGGTACCTAGTATGCAGTTATTGATCTGGCTAATGCCTTTTTCTCTGCACCTGTTTCAAAGGACCATCAGAAGCAGTTTACCTTCAGCTGGCAAGGCCAGCAATACGCCTTCACTTGCCTACCTCAGAGCTACATCAACCCTCCAGCCCTATGTCATAATTTAGTCCAAAGGGAACTTGATCACCTTTCCCTTCCACAAGCTGTCACACTGGTCCATTACATGGATGACATTATGCTGATTGGACCTAGTAAGGAATAAGCGTCAATGACTCTGGATTTATCGTTAAATTGTGTGCTCCGAAACCAAACCAAACCCAGTGCTGTCGTGTCGATTCCAACTCATAGCGACCCTATGAGTTTGTGCACTAGAAGGTGGGAAATTAATCCGACAATAGTGCAAGTACCTTCCACCGCAGTGAAATCTCTAGGGATCCAGTGGTATGGGGCATGTTGAGATATTCCTTCTAAAGTGAAGGATAAGTTATTGTATCTGGCTGCTCCCACAACTAAAAAGGAGGCACGATGCGCAGTGGGCCTCTTTGGATTTTGGAGGCAACATATTCCCTATCTGAGAGTGCTACTCTGGCCTATTTATCAAGTGACTCAAAAAGCTGCTAGTTTTGAGTGGAGCCCAGAACCAAAGAAGGGCCTGCAACAGTTTCAGGCTGCTGTGCAAGCCACTCTGCCATTTGGGCCATATGATCCAGCTGATCCAATGGTGCTTGAAGTATCAGTGGCAGGTAGAGATGCTGTTTGGAGTCTTCGGCAGGTCTCTATTGGTGAATCATAGTGCAGACCATTAGAATTTTGGAGTAAAGCCCTGCCATCCACTGCAGTTAACTACTCCCCTTTTTGAGAAACAGCTTTTTGCTTGTTACTGGGCCTTAGTGGAGTCTGAATGCTTAACTATGGAATACCAAGTCACCATGTGGTGCCCATCATGAGCTGGATGTTGTCTGACCCACAGAGTCATAAAGCTGGACGTGCACAGCAGCACTCCGTCATTAAATGGAAGTGGTATATACGAGTTCAGGGTCCAGGAGGACCTGAAGGCACAAATAAGTTGCATGAAGAAGTGGCCCAAATGCCATGGCCTCCACTCCTGTCACATTACTTTCTGTCTCCCAGTCTGCACCTATGCCCTCATGGGGAGTTCCTTATGATCAGTTGACCGAAGAAGAGAAAACTCTTTCCTAGTTTACAGGTGGTTCTGCACAATATGCAGGTACCAGTCTGAAGTGGACAACAGCAGCACTACAGCCCCTTTCTGGGACCACCCTGAAGGACAGTGGTGAAGGGAAATCCTCCTAATGGGCAGAACTTCAAGCAGTGCACCTGGCTGTTCACTTTGCTTGGAAGGGGAAATGGCCAGATGTGTGACTGTATACTGATTCATGGGCTGTGACCAATGGTTTGGCTAGATGTCAAGGCCTTGGAAGAAACATGCTTGGACAATTAGAGACAAGGAGGTATGGGGAAGAGGTATGTAGATAGACCTCTCTGAATGGGCCAAAGAAGTGAAAATATTTGTGTCCCATGTGAATGCTCTCTAAAAGTTGACCTCAGCAGAGGAGGATTTTAACAATCAAGTGGATAGGATGATGCATTCTGTAGAAACCAGTCATCCTCTTTCCCCAGCCACTCCTGTCATTGCAGAACAGGCTTATGAAAAAAGTGGCCATGGTGACAGAGATGGAGGTTATGCATGGGTTCAGCAACATGGACTTCCACTCACCAAGGCTGACTTGGCTACAACCACTGCTGAGTGCTCACTCTGCCAGCAGCAGAGACCAATACTGAGTCCACAATAGCGCACGATTCCTCAAGTTGGTCAGTCAGCAACCTGGTAGCTGCTTGATTACATTTGGAACACTTCCACATGGAAAGGGCAGTGCTTTTTTCTTACTGGCATAGACACTTACTCTAGATACAGATTTGCCTTCCCCGTGTACAATGCTTCTGCCAGAACTACCATCCATGGACTTACCTTATCCACCATCATGGTATCCCACGCAGGATCAAGGGACTCACTTCACAGTAAATGAAATGCAGCAATGGGCGCATGCTCATGAAATTCACTGGTCTTATCATGTTCCCCATCATCCTCAACCAGCTGGCTTGATAGAATGATGGAATGACCTTTCAAAGTCAGAATTACGGTGCCAGCTAGATGGCAATACTTTGCAGGCTTGGGATAATGTTCCCCAGGAGGCTGTATACGCTCTAAACCAGCATCAAATATATGTTGCTGTTTTCCCATAGCCAGGATTCATGAGTCCAGGAATCAAGGGCTGGAAATGGGAATGGCATCACTCACCATTACCCTTAATGGCCCACTCACAAATTTTTTGCTTCCTGTCTCCCTGACTCTATGTTCTGTGGGTCTAGAGGTCTTAGTTCCAAAAGGAAGAATGCTCTCACCTAGAGACGCATCACTGGTTCCATTGAACTGGAAGTTAAGAATGCCACCTGGCCACTCTGGGCTCCTTATGCCTCTGGATCAACAGGCAAAGCATGAAGTTACCCTATTGGCTGGTGTGATTGATCCTGATTACCAAGAAGAAATCAGATTGATATTACATAATTGCAGTGAGGAAGAGTATGTTTGGAATGCTTGGGATCCTTTAGGGTGTCTCTTAATACTACCATTCCCTATGCTTAAAGGCAGTGGAAACCTACAGTAACCCAATTCTGACATGACTACTAATGGCCCAGACACATCGGGAATGAAGGTTTGGGTCACCCCACCAGGCAGAGAACCACGACCAGCTGTGGTGCTTGCTGAGGGCAAAAGGAATACAGCATAGGTAGTGGAAGAAGGTAATTCTAAATACCAGTTATGACCATATGACCAGTTGCAAAAATGAGGCCTGTAGTTGTTACATTTCTTCCTTGTGTGTGCGCATCAAATATTTTTGTTTACTTCACTTATAAACATAAGATGTGTATATAGTGTGTTTTCATTTGTACTTGTGTTAGTTGTATCATGTTATGCACAAGTATGACTTTAGAATTGTCTTTATTCTGAGATTATGTATGGTTTAAAGAGATGTGTACAGGTGCCAAGTTGACAAGGGGTGGACTGTGAATTGTGCAGATGGATGAATGATGTTTTGGAAACACTGACCTAATCTAAGCCTCTGCTCTATGAATGAGAAAACTGAAGCTCAGAATGGTTAAGAGATTTCTTGGGTTTCATACAGAATATACAAGCAGAGCTGAAACTAAAGCAGATTTTGGTCAGAGACGAGGAAGGATGAGAGGCTGGGGACTTGTTTTAGTTACCTAGTGCTGCCACAGCAGAGGTATTACAAGTGCGTGGCTTTAAAAAACAGGAATGTATTTTCTCACTGTTCTGGAGGCTAAAAGTCGAAATCAGGGTCTTGTCAATGTGAATTACTTGGATTAGCCTCTCTCTTAGTTTCTGATGTCTGCTGGTGATCCTTGCTGTTCCTTTGCTTGCAGACAGATCCTCATGTGTCTCGTGTCTGTCTATTTTCTCTCTTTGTAATTCAAAAGTGACTAGGTTTAGGATCCACTATCCACTGACAATCTGTTTAAATCACAGATTCCATCAGAGGGTAAGTGATATAATCACAGGATTAAATCATAGCAGAACATGGACAATGTTCTACTGCTATTCATAAGTTTTTCACTGGCCAATATTTTCAGAAGTAGATTGTCAAATCCTTTGTCTAAGTCTGTTTCATTTAGGAAGCACCATTGAAATATGTTCACCATGGGTGATCTGCTGGCATTTGAAATGCTGGAGGTATAGCTTCCAGCATTACAGCAACATGCAAGCTGCCACAGTATGACAAACTGATAGATGAACGGTGGTCCACATTTGGGGAAACCTCAGGCGTCAGAACACCCAGAGTGCAATAGGTGAGCCTCACACTGGGAAAACCACCTTCTTGATCATGGTATCTCCCTCAGTTTGGAAGATACTAAAAATATGACTGGGAAGGCCTGCCTCCTCAAAGTAGAGTCAACCTTAATGACATGGCCCTTCATTTGCTGATGTGGCACAACTCAAAATGAGAATAAACAGTTGCAAACATAAATTAGTAGTTGGAACATGGAATGTACTCAGTATGAATCTAGGATAATTGGAAATTGTCAAAAATGAAATAGAATACTTGAAGATCCATATCCTAGGCATTAGCTAGCTAAAATGGACTGTATTGGCCTTTTTTAAATTAGACAATCATAAGGTCTACTACACCAGGAATGATAAATTGAAGTGGGATGGCATCACCATTCATTGTCAAAGAGGAAATTTCAATATCTATCCTGAAGTATAGTGCTGTCAGAGATAGGATAATACCCATACACCTATAAGAAAGACCAGTTAATACACCTATTATTCAAATTTACTCACCAAACACTAATGCCAAAGATGAGGAAATTAAAGTTTTATCAACTTCTGCAGTCTGAAATGGATCAAACATGCAATCAAGATGCATTGATAATTACTCGCTATTAGAACGCACAAGTTGGAAACAAAGGATCAGTAGTTGGAAAATATGACCGTGGTGATAGAAACAATGCTGGACATTGCATAATAGAATTCTTCAAGACCAATGACTTCCTCATTACAAATACCTTTTTTCACCAACATAAACGATGACTATACACATGGACCTCACCAAATGGAATACATGTGAATCAAATCAACTATATCTGTGCAAATAGAGACAACGGAGAAACAGTATCATCAGTCAGAACAAGGCCAGGGGCCAACTGTGGAACTGACCATCAGTTGTTCGTATGCAAGTTCAAATTGAAGCTGAAGAAAATTAACATAGGTCCAAGATAGCCAAAGTATGGTATTGAGTATAACCCTTTCATATTTAGAGATCATCTCAAGAATAGATTTGACACAATGAACACTAATGACCACAGACCAGATGAGTTGTTGGATGACATCAAGGACATCACACATTAAGAAAGCAAGAGGCCATTAAAAAGACAGGAAAGAAAGAAAAGACCAAAATGGATGTTAGAAGAGACTCTGAAACTTGCTTTTCAATGTACAGTAGCTAAGCGAATGAAAGAAATAATGAAGTAAAAGAGCTGAACAGAGATTTCAAATGGCAATTCAAGATGAAAAGTATTACATTGACTATGCAAAGACCTAGAGTTAGAAAACCAAAAAGGAAGAACAAACTCATCATTTCTCAAGTTAAAAGAACTGAAGAAAGAATCCAGCCCTCGAGTTGCAATATTAAAGGATTCTATGGGCAAAAATTTTGAATGATGCAGGAAGCATCAAGATGGAAGGAATACACAAAGGCACTCTATCAGACAGAATTGGTCAACATTCAACCATTTCAGGAGGTAGTATATGAAGGATATTGAAGGAAGCATATTGAAGGAAGCAGTCCAAGCTACACTGAAGGTATTGACAAAAAAAGAGACTCCAGGAATTGACGGAACAACAATTATGTTTCATCAAGCAGATGCAGTGGCAGACACGTTCATTTATCTATGCCAAGAAATTTGGAAGACAACCACCTGGCTAAGTGACTGGAAGAATTCCATATTTGTGCCCATTCCAAAGAAAGGTGATTCAACAGAATGCTGACATTATCAAACAATATCATTAATATCACACACAAGTAAAATTTTGCTTAAGATAATTCAAAAACATTTTCAGCAGCACATGGACAGAGAACTGCCAGGAAGTCAAACCGGATTCAGAAGAGGACACACAACAAGGGATATCATTGCTGAGGTCAGATGGATCTTACCTGAAAGCAGAGATACCAGAAAGATCTTTATTTGTGTTTTATTGACTCTGCAAAAGCATTCGACTGTGTGTATCATAACAAATTATGGATAACATTGAGAAGAATGGGAATTCCAGAACACTTAATTGTGCTCAAGAGGCAGTCATTCGAACAGAACAAGGGGATATCACATGGTTTAAAATCAGAAAAGGTCTGCATGAGGGTTATATCCTTTCACCATACTTACTCAATCTGTATGCTGAGAAAATAACCTAAAAAGCTAAACAATATGAAGAAGAAGGTGGCATCAGAATTGAAGGAAGACTCATAAACAACCTTTGAAATTCAGATTACCCAACCTTGCTTGCTGAAAGTGAAGAGGACTTGAAGCACTTACTGATGAAGTTCAAAGACTACAGCCTTCTGTATGGATTACACCTCAACATAAAACAAAAATCTTTACAACTGGACCAATAAGTAACATCATGATAAATGGGGGAGAGATTGACATTTTCAAGGATTTCATTTCACTTGGATCCACAGTCAACATCCATGGAAGCAGCAGTCAAGAAATCAAACGATGTGTTGCACTGGGCAAATCTGCTGCAAAAACCTCTACAAATTGTTAAAAAAGCAAAATATCACATTGAGGACTAAGGTGCACTTCACTGAAGCCTGGTATTTTCAACCGCCTCATACGCAGGGGAAAGCTGGACAATGAAAAAGGAAGATTGAAGAAGAATTGATGCATTTGGGTTATGGTATTGGCAAAGAATATTCAACATACCATGGGCTTCTAGAACAACAAGCATATGTGTCTTGGAAGAAGTACAGACAGCATGCTCCTGAGAAGTAAGAATCTTGAGACTTAGTCTCACCTACTTTGGGTATGTTATCAGAAGGGACTGGTCCCTGGAGAAGGACATCGTGCTTGGCAAAGAGTTAGCAAAAAGAGAAGACCTTCAAGGAGATGGATTGACACAGTGGCTCCAACAATGAGCTCAAACATAACAGCAATTATGACGATGGCACACTATCATCACCGTTTTGTTCTGTTGTACCTAGGGTTGCTGCGAGTCAGGACCAACACAATGGCACATAATAACAACAACTGCAGCACATGGCTAGCATGATGCCACATAACTTAACCATAACAGCAGCTAGACTAACATTTGGCCAAACAACTAAGCACCATAGCTTAGCCAAGTTGACACATAAAATTAATCATCACGTGGCTACACTGTGTGCATCTGGAATATCTCCTGCCTAGCACGGTGGCAGGTCCACACCAGGCGTGTGTAATTCTGAATGAAAAGGGCTAATTTTCCCCCCAGGACTGTGGCAATCTCTCTGTGTTATTCACCAGTATGAGCCTCTTTCCTCATCTATAAAATGGGAACATAATTCAGGATGTCACTTGAGGACAAAATGCAGTACTACTATGAACATGTAGTAACATACCTTGGACACGTTGTCAGGAGGGATCAGTCCCTGGAAAAGGACATCATGCTTGGTAGAGGGTCAGCAAAAAAGAAGACCCTTAATGAAATGGATCGACATTGTGGCTGCAACAATGGGCTCAAGCGTAACAACAACTGTGACAATGGTGCTGGACCGGGAAGTGTTTTGTTCTGTTGTATACAGGGTTGCTGTGAGTCAGAACTGACTTGACTACACCTAACAACAACAACAACAATGCATAAACATATTTCATTAAACTCCAAAATTTCTCAAACTGACAAGTATGAAAGACAGAAAAACATACCTTTACTGCTGCTTCTCAAGATTCCCCGATATTCATATTTTAGTGGCTGAAAAGCTATATCGATTTTCTTATTGACCTTATCCTAAGTTGAATAAAAAGGAAAAAAAATTCAACATAGCTCTGAACATTTTTTTTCATGAATTGAACCTCATACCTAAACTCTTGTTTAGCAGTGATCAAAATTATATGATATTTTTATAGAAATGTAGGTTTATTTATTTCAAGCATATTAAGGCTTTCTTCGTTAAAAGGGTAAGAATGCTTCATAATTGTTAGCTCCCATCTAGTCAGCACCAACTCATGGCAATCCCTTATGCAAAAGAAGAAAACATTGCCAGCTCTGAGCCATCTTCATAATTGTCGGTATGCTAGCATCTATCGTTGTGGCCACTCTGTATTTTGCTTGCCGTCCAACCTAGGGACCTCATCTTTCAGCATTATATTGAATAATATTCTATGATCCATGGGATTTTCACTGGCTAATTTTTTAAAGCAAATAGCCAGATGTTTCTTCCTAGTCTGTCTTAGTGTGGACTCTTCACTGGAATCTGTCCATAATGGGTGATCCTGCTGATATTTGCAAGACTGGTGACATAGCTGCCAGCATCACAGCACCATCCAAGCCACCACAGTGTAACAAACTAACAGACAACTGGTAGGCTTCATAACCCATTGGTTCTGACTCATAGTGACCCCATAGGATAGAACAGAACTGCCCTAAAAGGTTTCCAAGGCTGTAAATCTTTACAAAACCAAACTGCCATATCCTTCTCCCATGGAGCAGCTGGGGGGCTCGAAGTGCCGACCCTGTGGTTAGCAGTCGGGCGCTAACCACTGCACCACCCAAATACCAGCTCCCCCAGAGATACCTTTTGATGACATTGTTTGTAGGTAAATGCGTACTTCTAAGGATTTAAGAGTAGGCAATGTGCTTTAGTAGATGTACATTCTCCTTGAAATTGGGGCCAAACCATTTTGTGGTTTAATAATCCACCTTTCCAAGATCACGGAAGGATGAACTTCAACCCAGATTTTCTCCAAATAACCACAGATACCTAATAAATATGGGCAAACTAACAAGCTTGTGCTACAAATATATTCAGCGAGATGTAAATTCAGTATTTTTAAAAATTGATGTTATTAACAACCTTCGAGTTCAGTTCAATAAACAACAACAACAAAAAAAAACGCATTTGCAATCTCCCTGCCAAGAGATATTACAGAAATGAGCGACCTTGGGCAACACAACCCTGTAGCGTCCATTGTATTGCACAGATAGATTGTTCCAAAAGGTAGAGAGGTTGCTTCCAGAAATAAGAGCTGTATAAAGGTGTTCCATTCCCCAGTAAATTAAAGACACCGCCTCACTCCCGCTTGCCACGCTGAAGAGAACACTGGAGGAGTCTATTAATAGCATCGTTAGTTTCCAGGAGGCAGCTAACATGGAATTTGGATCTTAATGTACAGAAATAGATACTCATCTACCGTCCAAGAAATGCAACATTCTTAATGCAATAATCTTAGCAAAATGAAAAACTCTGCCCTAATGAAAGTCCCCTTTTCCACTGAAATAGAGACGAGAGACCACAAAGTCAAGGCTGTTCATTTTCATGAATGATCTCAGAGCCTCCACAGAAATGTATATTTAAGCCCGGGATTATTTGTTGGAAATTTTCATGTTATACGACCAGCAGAATTCATTTGGCTGCAGATAGTACAAGCCAAAAGACATTTAAAAAATTTTTTTTTCTGGCAATGGCACTTACAAATATTTATTTTAAAGGGTCAACAGTGTAAGTTTTCTGTTGCCTAAGCAAGTTTAATACTGCCATGGAAAATAGCTGAAATTAAAGAGAATCAGCGTAGTTAAACCTGTCATATGTTAGGATTGTTCGCTGAATTTTAGAACAGCAGACTGTGTTTTTATGTCTCCAAAGTTAATTTTATAGTAACCAAGCTTCCCATGGGTTCAGTGTGTATATGTGTGTGTGATGAACAGATAGCTCTTTTCAAGTATCTGAAGGACATCTTAAGAAAAAACGGTGTGTCTTGTTCCTTATGGAACACCTACTGTATGAATTATGCCCCCTGGAGTTGTGTAATATGCAAACTGTACAACTAACTGTAGTGACCCTGGTCCAAGAAAAGGAGAGAATAAAGGCTTGGTGCTTCCAAAGATCGAAACTGACCACCCCTTCCTGTACCCATGCATCACTGGAATGAGACTTTGAAGATTTTTCCACCTCAGTCTTTGACTCTGGATTGGCCTTGTGGCTAGTTTTGACCAATAGGAAGTTGCAGAGTGAGGTAGTGCCAGTTCCAAGCCTGAGCCTCAAGAGCCCTGGCACCTTCCACTCTGGCTCCTGGAACTCTCCTGCCATGATGGCAACAAGCCCGTTGGAAGATGAGGGACCACAGACAGGAGAGCCAAGCCATTCCAGCTGAGGCTACTCTAGACCAGCCAACCCCCAGCTGATCTGCTTGCCAGCTGCCCACAGATACATGAGTGAACCCAACTGAGATCAGCCTACGCTGGCCTGCTTGAGAAGCAGCATCAAGCTGACTTGACTCATGAGCAATAATTAATGGTTAAAGTTTTAAGCCACTAAGACTTGGAGTGGTTAGTTATGCAGCAAAAACTGTTACATCCCATGAGGAATTCTGAAGCTATAAAGAGTATCACTGTTCGAGTTTCACATTGAGAAATGGATTGATTTGGAGTGCAGAACCTCAAAAGATCAGGGATATGTCTGAAAGGGTGAAGTGTAGCACTGAGTAAGCAAAGATGCTTTCCTTCAGAAGGATTTGCTGGCTTGTGCTGGTAACTGGGCAGATGAGATATAGGAGTAGCCTGTGAGAAAGAGACTTCGCTCCAAGGTGGTCCAGCAGAATTTGGTAGGACAGGGAAGGGGCTGTACTAACTGCACAGCTGTGACAAGAAGCAGCAGAGGAGGTATAGATGGAAGGGCTCTCCTTGCCTGCAAGTCAAAGCGCAGGAAAGCTGTTGAGTCTCCAGACATTCCCAGGTAATCAAGGGAATGGGGGATCCCAATCCTTTAAGGGAGCTTACTAGTGGTCTTGCCAATCAGATGGATCAGATAAAGGCAAATTTGCACGTAATCTGGATAAATAAAAATGCCCACACCCCCCACTATTGTAGTGCAGATCAAATCTGCTACATCAAAATAAAGGATCACTCTGTGTATTATTTAACACTGTTGGTTTAGAATCTACTTTGAGTGGGATTAATATTGTCAATCTGCCTTTCTTTTGGAGTCTCTGGGGGGTTCAAATGCTTAATGCACTTGGCTACTAACTGAAAGGTTGGCGTTTCGAGACCACCCAGCACCTCGGAAGAAAGACCTAGCAATCTGCTTCCAAAATAAATATCAGCCGTTGGAAATCACATGGAGCAAAGTTCTACTCTGACACACACGGGGTCGCCCTGAGTCAGAGTGGACTTGATGGCAACTGGTTCCTGCCTTTCTTTTTGTTAACATTTGCCTGATATAAATGTGTTCATCTTCTTTGCAAATCATGTAATGTAACATGTATTTGAAAATAAGTGATAACCAGGCACCTCTGCCAAAGATTTTGTTGGCCTGAGCATCAGCATGTTTTAAAGCTCCCCACATAATGCTAATGTCCAGCCAGGGCTGAGAACCACTCTTCTAGACCTCGACCCCACCTACCCAACAGAAAGAAATCTTTAGCACAAATTTACTTCTCCTCTGCATCACTGTATCCCCAAGGTTTCATCGAAAACACCTGGAATCTTACAGCTTCCAGAATTGTTCTTTTTTTTTTTTTTTTTTAACATTAGGCTTCTTATGCTCTGCGAATCCTTTCCATTTAATTTCAGCCTCATTAAGAGCAATTATTTAGGTTTAATTATGAGTTCAGCTGGTTCTCTTGCTCATCCATTTGTTTTGTATTCAGCCTCCCCTTCTGTGGAGCTCAGGTGTCAACAAAGGTGCTTTCAGCCACCAGTAACAGGAAATCCCACTAGCAGTGGTTTGAACAGTGGGGCCATTTAGTGTCTCCTAACTAGAAGCTTATTGTACATAGAATCACTATGAGTCAGAACTGACTCGACAGCTCCTAACAACAACTAGAAGCTTGGACATAGACATGTTCACAGTTAGTTAATTTGGCAGCTCCACCATGTCAATAAGATGCCAGGTGCTGTCCACCTTTCTGTTCTGCCAGGCTCAGCATACCAATGTGTCCCCTTAGAGTTTTAAAATGATCGAAGCATTTCTCAGTGTCATTTGCAGATAAATAACATCTGGAAAGGAAAGAATATGTCTCCTATCATAGGGTTCAAGGAAAACTTTTCCCACAGCATCCCAAACAATTCCCCTGTGCAATCATTGGCAAGGTGTGTGGGACTACTACAGTTGGCATACCCTAACCACGTGTCATCCTTTGTGGCTGAGGAGGAGCCAGCCTCCCCTATGCAGATGTCCACCTGGTTTTGGGACAAAGTTTGAGTACTCACAGCAAGAAAGAAGGGGCAATGGCTGTTTAATGAATGATGTTCACATTTTAATTTTATTTTCTTTTGTGTTTTCTCAGAAAGGATGCAGAGGTGGTAAACTTATTACTTTTTTAAAAAAAAATTATTTCAGAAAACATCTTAATTCTTAATTTCGAATGATAGCTTAAATAGGTATGTGATTCTAGGTTATAAATCCTTTCTCACAACATTTTTTATGGGAAATTGGGCATAGATTAAGGGTAATGGTTGTACCACCAAATAATGTAATTGAGACCACTAAGCTCCACACTTGAAAAACGTTGAATTGGCAAGTATCATGTTATATATATTTTTACAAAAAGAAAAAGAGATAGAGATAGAAAAGAGCAGATGCTGATGTTGCTTGTGTACAATAAACACCTCACAGGGTTTGTTTTCTTGGTTTGGAGGTTTAGGGTCATGATTTCAAGGGACATCCCATTCCATTGGCCTAATATTGTTTCTTAGTTCTTCAGTCGAAAAAAATTTGAATTTCTGGGTGGAATCCAGACTTTCTGGAGCCAATGAAGCTGGATGAACCCCTGAAACAATTGCTCTGAGATAATTTTTGTAAAAATGGCTTGGAGGAGGTATCTGACTTCTTCTAACTTTACAAGGGTGAAGGAGACTCAAGATCAACAGCCCAAGGCTGATTCTTATGAAGCGGCATTCAGTCATGCCTCCACTCTCTGCCATCTTTACCGATTGTGACACCCACCATCCCTCCCACAAGACTCTCTACTTCTTTGCTGGGTTCGATAATTCATTATAATAGCCACACAGAACTCAAAGACCATACTCACAATTACAGGGTTTATTATAAAGGAAATAACCGTTACAATTCAGGCTCAGGAACTCTCAGTATACAGTTCTTTCATCAGTGCAGCCACTTCCCAGCCATGCTTTCAGGCACGCCTCTCGCTGGCCCTAGACCTTTCCCCAAAGGCAATCAGCTCTCTTTCTCCATGGGCCAAGAATTCCAACTCGCCGTCTCCTGCTGCCCGGTCTCTGTTGCCACAGCTTCTTACCATCTCAGGGGTTACAGCTTGCTTTCTGTCTCTCGCTCTCTCTTTCTGTCTCAGTCCCCTGCTTCCAGTAGCTTCTCAGCACAGGGATCCTGGGTTCAAAGAACGAGCTCTCCACTCCTGACTATTCTTCCTTGGTGGTGGTAGGATCCCCTCTTTCCCACCTCTGGGGTGGCTCGTTTCAAACCCGGAAGGATGGCAAAACTGACCAATTCATGATGGGCCACAATTACCCTATCACACAGTCCTTCCCAATCACCTGGGTGGAAGTTATAAGACCATGGCTAGAAAGACCACACAAAAGCGATCCATCACACCACAATCTTTTAAACCTTAAACCTCAAACTAAAAATATCCCCTGAATTCTCCTTTGAACCAAACAATTGTTTGGCTTAATTAATAAAGTATGTCTGCCTTGAATATTTTCCTCTTTTAAAAAATTATCTATGTGGGATCAAATTGACAACAGCAACTTTAAGGATTAGAGGAGAAACTTGGGGGCAGCAAGATTACGTCAATGGTGGTAGAATAATTTGGAAAACGATTTGAAGAATGTAATCAATGTCACTGAATTGTACTTGTAGAAATTGTTGGAATGGTGTTATCTTTACCTGTACACATTTTCACCAAAAAATAAGTTAAAAAAAAAAATTTAAACTAGGCTAAAAACAAAGATAAACCAATATATTTTTAGTTATTGATCCAATGTAGCCAACATCTTTAAATGAGAAGTCCACATAAAAACAAGAATACGTGTGGAATAAAAACATCATAAACAACATAAGAAATCAATGACAAAGTGGGGAGAAAAGTTGCAACCTATATCAGAAATGAAGAACTAATATTCTGAATATATAAAGAACTTTTGAGAAATTAGAGAAAAAAAATTACCATTAACATGGGCCAAGATTTCCTGGAGAAATACCCAAGTCCCAGTCTGAGATGGAAAGGTAAAGGATAAGCCTGAAACATCTTGTCAAATGAGAAAGCAAAAAAGGAAGTTAAAACTACTAAAGGGCATATCGACAATGCTGGAGATTGCATGAAAGAATTTTGAAAGACCAATGACTTCATTGCAAATACCTTTTTTCAACAACATAAATGGCGACGATACACATGGGCCTTGCCAGTGGAATACAGAGGAATCAAATTGACTGCATCTGTGGAAAGAGACACTGGGAAAGTTCAATATTATCAGTCAGAACAAGGCCAGGGGCCAACTGTGGAACAGACCATCAATTGTTCATATGCAAGTTCAAGTTGAAACTGAAGGAAATTACAACCAGTCCACAAGAGCCAAAGCGTGACCCTGAGTATGTCCCACATGAATTTAGAGATCATCTCAAGAATAGATTTGACTCATTAAACAGTAATGAACAAACACCAGACAAGTTGTGGAATGACATCAAGGACATCATAGATGAATAAAGCAAGAGGTCATTGAAAAGACAGGAAAGAAAGAAAAGAGCAAAATGGATGTCAGAAGAGACAATGAAAGTTGCTTTTGAATGTACAGCAGCTGAAATGAAAGGAAGATATGATGAAGTAAAAGAGCTGAACAGATTTCAAAGTACAGCTTGAGAAGACAGGGTAAAGTATTATAATGACATGGGCAAAGACCTGGAGTTAGAAAACGAAAAGGGAAGAATATACTTGGCATTTCTCAAGCTGAAAGAACTGAAGAGAAAATTCAAGCCTCAAGTTGCAATAGTGAAGGATTCTACAGGGAAAATATTAAACAACTCAGAAAGCATCAAAAGAAGATAGAATGAATACACAGAATCACTGTACCAAAAAGAATTGGTTGACATTCAACCATTTCAGGAGGTGGCATATGATCAAGAATCAATGGTACTGAATGAAGAAGTCTAAGCTGCACTGGAGACATTGTCAAAAATCAAGGCTCCAAGAATTGACAGAATACCAATTGAAATGTTTCAGCAAACTTATGCAGCAAAGGAAGCACTCACTCATCTATGCCAAGAAATTTGTAAAACAGCTACCTGGCCAACCAACTGGAAGAGATCCATATTTTTGCCTATTCCAAAGAAAGGTGATCCAACAGAATGTGGAAATTAACAACCAATATCATCAATACCATGCACAAATGAAATTTTGCTGAAAATCCTTTAAAAGCAGTTGCAGACGTATGTTGACAGGGAACCTCCAGAAATTTAAGCCAGATTCAGAAGAGGATGTGGAACCAGGGATATCATCACTGATGTCAGCTGGATCTTTCAGCAAAGCAGAGAATACCAGAAGGATGTTTACCTGTGTTTTATTGACTATACAGAGGCATTCTACTGTGTGGATCATAACAAATCATGGATAACATTGAGAATTATGGGTGTTCCAGAACACTAAGTGAGGAACCTGTACATAGATCAAGAAGCAATCATTCAAACTGAACAGGGGATACCACGTGGTTTAAAGTCAAGAAAGGTGTGCATCAAGGTTATATCCTTTCCCCATACTTGTTCAATCTGTTGTTGTTAGGTGCTGTTGAGTCGGTTCTAACTCATAACGACCCATGTACAATAGAACGAAACACTGCCCAGTCCTGCACAGTCCTCACAATTATTGTTATGCTCGAGCCCATTGTTGCAGCCACAATGTCCATCCATCTCACTGAAGGTCTTCCTCTTCTTCGCTGACTGTTTACTTTACCAAGAATGATGTCCTTCTCCAGGGACTGATCCCCCTTAATAACATATCCAAGGTATGCGAGATGTAGTCTCAACATCCTTGCTTCCAAGGAGCATTCTGGTTGTATTCAATTGGATCATCTTTCTTAGGAATGGGCATAAACACGGATCTCTTCCAGTTGGTTGGCCAAGAGACTGTCTTCCAAATTTTTTGGCATAGATGAGTGAGTACATCCAGTGCTGCATCCGTTTGTTGAAACATCTCAATTGGTATTCTGTCAATTCCTAGAGACTTTTTTTTCACCAATGCCTTCAGTGCAGCTTGGACTTCTTCCTTCAGCACCATTGGTTCCTGATCATATGCTACCTCCTGAAATGTTTTAACACCCACCAGTTCTTTTTAGTATAATGACAGTGTGTATTCCTTTCATATGCTTTTGATGCTTCCTGTGTCATTTAATATTTTCCCTGTAGAATCCTTCAATAGTGCTTCTCAAGGCTTAAATTTTTTCTTCAGTTCTTTCAACTTGAGAAATGCCAAGCTTATGCTTCCTTTTTGGTTTTCTATCTCCAAGTCTGTATGTTGAGCAAATAATCCAAGAACCTGGACTATGTGAAGAAGAACTCGGCATCATGATAGGAGGAAAACTCATGAACAACCTGCAATATGCAGATGACACAGCCTTGTTTGCCGAAAGTGGAGAAGACTTGAAGACTTACTAATTAAGATCAAAGACTACACCCTTGAGTATGGATTACACCTTAACATAAAGAAAACAGAAATCCTCACACTGGTCCAATAAGCAACATCATGAAAAATGGAGAAAAGCTCTTTGATATATTTTTTCCAAAAAAAAAAAAAAGCTTCTACAATATCCTTTCCAATAACCCTTCTTTCCCTCTAATCTGAGACACCTATGCTGATGATGATGCTTTAAGATAACCCCTAAAATATCCAGCAACATGGTAGCCATGACGATGCCCTCCACAGTGCTGGCTTACACCCAGCTGGGCACCTTCATGACCATGTGCATCAGCTGGGCTTTTGCCACCTTCTTTTTCCAGTGTATATGCTGGTACCTTGGGCCACAAGGGACCTGTGGCCAGGTTCCATTACCTAAAAACTACAAGGCAGGGCCTTTGCCCATGCCTTGTCTGCAAGTCCTGGTGACAAGAGACAAAGCAAAACACATACCGTGAACGAGTGTCATTTAGATCCCAGAAGCCAAAAATCTGAAGTGGAACATGAGTTGTATGAATTAGAACCTCTGGCATCCCACAGCTGTAATGCTTCTGAGAAGACTGCTTACAAAGAAATCCACATCTGTTCTGAATTCTTCAACAGCCAAGCAAAGAATTTAGCAATGCCCATGCACGCAGCTAACAACAGTGAGCTCAGCAAAAGCACCAAAAACGAAACAAGCTCTGCCTTGTTACAGCCCCCTCTTGAGCAGTGTAACATGTGTCAGTTCTTCTCTCTGAATCGAGGATGTAGTAGCCCCAGTACCTACAAACATTTGAACTGTAGTCTGCATTCCTGCCAGCAGCTGGGTGGCTACTTGTGCCACCAGTGTGCCCCTATTGATAGGAGCTTTGTCCAGATCCAGAAAGGCATAGCACCACTGAAGGCAGTGCACCAGACCCCCTATGGCTTTGGGTACCCCATCCTGCACATCCACCACTGTCCCTGCCTGCAGGGAAGAGTGAAGCCACCTGGTGTGCAGAACTCCCCAGTGAGAGACTTTTTTCCTTCACCCAGTGCAGCAGATCCAGAAAATATTGGGAAGACCAGTGTATACAGTCTTCAGAGCATAGAAGATTATCTTCCACAGATGGCAAAGCCACTGTCATTTGCTTGCAGAAGCACTGGATCTTTAATGAAAGTCTGTGGTGATGCTGAGACTAGCCAAAGAAGACTCTAAAAATAGAGACATTGGGAATACAGAGGGCAGCGGAAGGACAGAAAACAAGGATTCTAGTTTAGTGCATCAAATTGACGAAACAGAAAGGAAGGTTGGGTTGAGCTTGTCACAAAATGACGTCATTGTAAACTCAGAACACATAAATCAGAATGAACCAAAATTTACATTTAACAATTTCATGGGGGAGGCTGATTATGTTTCCTGCCCAAACAATCCACAAAGTTGTGGCAGAATTGTGAGAGTGAAGTGCAATTTTGTGGACTGTCAAATGCCAAACATTGATGCCAATGAGCCTGCTGTATTGACACACTTGGAACTTTCTGTGAAAGTTTATTAATAAAAACACTTTAATAAATATAGCTTTAAACTCAGAAAGGAAAAAAAAGCATTTCATTTTACTTGGATTCACAATCAATGCCCACGGAAGAAGCAGTCAAGAAATCAAACAACACATTGCATTTGGCAAATCTGCAGCAGAAGACCTCTTTAAAGTGTTGAAAAGGAAAGATGTCACCTTGAAGACTAAGGTGCACCTGACCCAAGCCATGATATTTCAATCACTTCATATGCACATGAAAGCTGGACAATGAATAAAGAAGAACAAAGAAGAATTGATGCCTTTAAATTGCAGTGTTGGCAAGGAATATTGTATATACCATAAACTGCTAAAAGAACGAATAAATCTGTCTTGGAAGAAGTACAACCAGAATGCTCCTTAGAAGCAAGGATAGTGAGACTATGTCTTACATACTTTCAACATGTTGTCAGGAGAGATCAGTCCCTGAAGAAGGACATCACGCTTGGTAAGGTACAGAGGAGTCAACGAAAAAGAGGACTACCCTCAGTGAGACGGCTTGACAGTGGCTGCAACAATGGGCTCAAGCATAACAACCATTGTGGGCAAGGCGCAGGACCGGGCAGTGTTTCGTTCTGTTGTACATAGGGTCGCTGTGAGTCAGAACCGACTGGACGGCACCTAACAACAAGGCTATCAAGGAAATTTGAACAATGATTATGTATTGAATTATATTAAAGAGTTATGGTTGATTTTTAAAGGTAGAAATGTATCTTTTAAAATGTATTTTTATCTTTTCAAGATATATGATGAAATATTTACAGACGAAATGATGTGATGTCTGGAATATGCTCCAAAATAATCTGATAATAGGAAGAAAGAGAGGAAGGATTCGATGAAATGAGGTTGGTGATAATTGTTTAAAGAGACAAGTGTTTGAGGGTTAAGTATCCTCTTTCATCAACCTTTATTATTCATGGTTAAAATTCTCCTTAAAAAACAAAAATAATTCTAATTCCAGTTTGATTCTAATTCCTGATAAGTAGTCTTTATTTTCATTTCAGAATCTTATAACACTTTTCCTCTTCCTTGGCATTCCCAAATTTCACCACGATTAGCCTAGGGCAGGTAATTTTTTTGAAGAAGTCCCTTTTCATCAAAGATGGACATCTCTTTTAAGTACAGGGAGTTTTTCCTTTGTGATTCCCTTGCTCTGCTTCCCTATTCTCTCCTCTTGGATAGCTATTGGGTCTCTTGACTCTATCCCACACATTTCTTAACTTTAACCTTAAAAATTTATATCACTGTCCTTTTCCACCATTAAGCCCATCTATTGAATTCTTTTGCTCCTGTAAAGATTACAGCCTAGGAAATGAAACCCTGTGGGGCATTGCTACTCTGTCATATACAATCTTATGAGTCAGAATCTACTCAATGACACACAACAATATCGAGTCTTTTATCTCAGCAGTCACACTTTGAATTTCTAAAATCTACTTCAAATTCAGGTTCTGCTACTTACAACCTCTGTGACCTTGGGAAAGTTATTTAACCTCTCTGTGCCTTAGTTTCTTTATCTGTAAAGTGGGGCTAATGATGGTACTGATCCCAAAAAGTTGTTGGAGAATTAAATAACTTAATACATGGAATGAATAAAGAAGATCAAGGAAGAACTGAAGCCTTTGAATTGTGGTGTTGGTGAAGAATGTTGATTATACCAGGGGCTGCCTGAAGAACCAGAAGCTCAGCAGTTTCAATCTACCAGGCTTTCCTCGGAGACCCTATGGAGCAGTTCCACTCTGTCCTCCAGGATCCCTATAAGTCAGAATCGACTCAACAGCAATGGGTGTGGTTTTGATTTCCCAGAAGAACAAACAAGTCTGTCTTGGAGAAGCACAGCCAGAGCTCTCTTGAAAGTGAGTATGGCAAGACATTGTCTTACGTCCTTTGGATATGTTATGAGGAAGGCCCAGTCCCTGGAAAAGGACGTCATGCTTGGCAAGATAGAGGGTAGCAAAAAAGAGAAAGACCCTTGATAAGGTGGAACGACACAGGGGCTGCCATGATGGGCTCAAACATAGCAATGACTATGAGGATGGCACAGGACTGCGTAGTGTTTCATTCTGTTGTATGTAGCGTAGTGTTGCTATGAATCAGAACCAACTCAACAGCATCTAATAACAAAAATTATACTTGGGAAAGTACATGGAACATTCATTGCCATTGAGTCGATTCTGACTCATAGTGACCATGTAGGACAGAGTAGAACTGCCCCACAGGGTTTCCAAGGCTGTAATCCTTGCAGGAACAGATAGCCAGGTTTTTTCTCCCTCGGAGTGGCTGGTGGTTTTGAAATGCCCACGTTTTGTTTAGCAGCTGAGTACTTAACCACTGCACCACCAGGGCTCCTTAGTACATGGAAAGGGATTAAAATGTAAATGCCCCATAATTACAGCTTTCAGAGAATCCTCTTTTTATTTTTTTATATGTGAAATGCTCTCAAACCTTTTTGAAAATACTAATTAGAATTTTCAAAATCTTATATTCTTTTCCTTCATTAAATGTTTCCTGGGAATTTTTTCCTTTATATTTTTTATATTGATTTGTTTTTTACGTTATTTGTTTTCATCAAATATTTGATGATTCTTGGCTGCCTGCTTATACTTAGAAAGAGGATCTACAATGATTAATATAGGAGTGGACATGGCAACATCATGACTTGTGGGCCCCTTCCCTTATGAAAATATTAATAATAACATGACTGCCATGGCATAAAGATGTATTTACTTTTTTTTTTAATTCTGAATTTGAAAGGAAATTGGAATATTTTCCTGGATTCCTAAAGTATCTTGGGCCCTAGTTTAATGGAAAATGCATGGTTGGTGCAAACATTAACATGCTTAACTGCTAATTGAAAGGTTGGAGGTTTGAGTCCACCCAGAGGCACCTCAGAAAAAAGGCTTGGGTATCTATTTCTGAAAAGCCAACCATTAAAACCCTGTGGAGCACAGTTGTACTACTCTGACACACATGGGGTCACCGTGAGTCAGAGTCAACTCAACAGTGACCTGTTCGGTTTTAGGCCTAATGGAGAAGTTAGCCCTGGTAGTTGTTGTTGCTGTTAGGCGCCATCAAGTCGGTTCTGACTCACAGTGACCCTGTGCACAACACAGTAAAACACTGCCCGGTCCTACGTCACCCTCCTGATTGTTGTTATGCTTGAGCCCATTGTTGCAGTCACTGTGTCAATCCATTTTGTTGACAGTCTTTCTCTCTTTTTTTTGTTTGTTTGGTAGTAGGAGGAGATTTTATCCAATACACATGATTGTGCATTTTTCTGTGTAATTACAGGAGCCCAGGCAGAGTGAGCAACTTGGGTCTCCTTTCAGGGCTTGCAAGGGCTTTACCTTTGGGGTGCAGAGCTCTGGCTACTTGCCAGCAGCCTGACCTTACCTGAATCATGATCCTGCACCTCTCTCCAACCCTAAGACCCAAGTCAAGAGAACTCTGAGGCAAATCAACCCTTTAACAGAAGTGCGTTCTCCTGGATTTTTGGTGAGAGGAAATTCTAGAGCTAACCACTCTGATCATCCCAGGCAGGATCAGCAATTGGACAACCTTTTAATTAATAACAGCCCCTGGTTTCCCAGGGCCTCTTCCCATTTTCCAACCATTGCCAGATAGTGTGGGTTTTCCTGGGTTATTTTTGGGAAATTTTACTTTTTCAGAAGTTTCTTTTTTAACCTGTATTTTGTTATGGATTCCCCCACAACTTCTTCATCATAGATTTGATCCCATTTTCTGTATGTTCTTGTTTTTGGGTGCAGTCAAGTTGATTTTCACTCATAGGGGCCCCACGTGACAGAGTAGAACTGCCCCATAGGGCTTTCTTGGCTGCAGTTTTTACAGAAGCAGATCACCAGGTCTTCTGTCCACAGAGCTGCTGTGTGGTTTTAAACTGCCAACCTTTTGATTAGCAGTTGTCATGGATTGATTTGTGTCTCCTCAGAAATATGTGTCAACTTGGTTAGGCCATGATTGCCAGTATTGTGTGGTTGTTCTCCATTTTGTGATTTTCCTATCTGTTATAAATCATAATCTCTGCCTGTGGTTAAAGAGGATTAGGGGGGATGTAACACCCTTGCTCAGGCCACATCCCTGATCCAATATAAAGGGAGTTTCCCTGGGGTGTGACCTGTACCACCTTTTATCTTACAAGAGATAAAAGGAAAGGAAAGGAAAGGAAAGCAAGGAGAGAGTGTGGACTTCATACCACTGAGAAAGCAACACTGGGAGCAGAGCACGTCCTTTGGACTGAGGTTCCTGTGCAGAGAATCTCCTCAACCAGGGGAAGATTGATGACAAGGATCTCCCTCCAGAGCCAACAGAGAAAGACAGCCTTCCCCTGGAGCTGACGCCCAGAATTTGGACTTGTAGCCTAGTAGACTCTGAGAGAATACATTTCTCTTTGCTAAAGCCATTCACCTGTGGTATTTCTGTTACAGCGATACTAGGTGACTAAGACAGCAGTCCAAGCACTTAACTGTTGCACCACCAGGGCTCCTTATTTTCTGTTTATCTTCCAGAAAGTCCTCGGTGTTGCTGATCTGCTGAGGAAACTGCTCCTGGATTTCCAACACTGCTTTGGAATTCTCATTTTTCTATTTCCTCTGTTATTTCAGTAAGATTAGGAGATGGGGGGAAAGTTGTCATGCGTACTTAGTCAACCATTTTAAACTGGTGTCTAATAGTAAACGTGTGTTTATTGTAGATAATGATTTAAGTACAAATAAAGAAATGTAACAGTAGCTGTTATTAGCCACCTGGGTATCCTCAGATCCTCTGGCTTGCTGAGCTCACCCTCCCAAGAGATGCTATTTTAATTATTCAAATTCCGAATGGAACGTTTACCTTTCAGTTCACCACTTCTTGAACTGAGGTTTCCTGTTTCTGCAGAACTTTTAATCTGTCTTGCATCTCACTTCTTTTTGATGCCCATCTCTCCCTACCCCATGACACCTAAGTGAAACGTGGGCCCTTTTCGCTTCCCCTAAACTCAGACATCTAGTGTTCCTAACTGCATCAGGTAGTTTTGTGTAGTTACCAGCAGACAGTTACTAGATGCAAAATTAATGTTGTAGGTGATGGGAGGGATGATTGCCTGCATTGTAGCACAGCCAATAACACAGAAAACACCGTATAGTATCATAATAGGCATCCCTGTTCTTTAAAACCCAATAGTAACTCTTGCCACAGACCACCTCTTCCCCTTGAGTCCCAGCTTCTTGGCATTGTTAGGCCCTATATTAGTTTGTTAGGGCAGCTGTAACAAAGTACCACAAAGTGGGTGGTTTATAAGAACAGAAATTTATTGTCTTACACTTCTGGGGACTGGGAGTCCGAGATCAGGGTGTTGGCTGTGTTGAATCCTTCTGAGGGCTCTGAATGAGGATCTGTTTCATGTCTCTTTCCTAGCTTTTGGTGGCTTTCCAAATCTTTACCATTCCTTGGCCTACAGTTCTGCCTCCTACAATCTCTCCTTCTGTCTTCACATGGCTATCTTCATGCTCTGTGTTTTTTTTTTTCTCTTTTCTAAAGACACCATTCATAGTGGATTGGAACTTCCCTATACCTGTATGACATTGTGTTAACTGATAACATCTTCAAAGGCCCTATTTCCGAACAAGGTCACAATCACCGGTACCAGGGATTATTGGAAGTTAAACATATCTTTTTGAGGGACACAATTCAATTCATTAACAGACCCCTCTCCCTTTTTCAATCATCATTCATCAATGATCTACCCTGTTCCATTCTGATCCTGTTTCGTAGGTTCCCTCAGCTGCCATGTCCCCAGTTGCTTGTGGATGTTCTGAGTTCCTGCCCTCCTACTCAGAAGAGCTATTTAGTTCCAACGTCTCACTTTTAGCCCATCCCTGATCCCTGGCAACAGCTCCATTGTTTCTCATCACTGTAGTCTTGTCTTTTCAAGAATGTCAGATAAATGGAATAACATAAAATAACCTTTAAGTCTAGCTTCCTTCACTCAGGATAATGCCTTTGAGATCATTCAATTTGTTACAAGTATCAGTAGGTTGTTCCTTTTCACCGCTGAATAGTATTCTGCCTGTGTGGATATACCACAATTCATTTATCCATTAGCATGTTGAAGGGCAATTGAGTTGTTTCCAGTTTGGGCCATTTATGAATAGAACTACTATGAACATTTGTGTACCATTTTTTGTGTGAACATAAATTTTCATTTTTCTAGGGTAAAAATCTAAGAGTGAGATTGCAGTGTGATATGGTTAGGTTGTTGTTAGGTGCCTTGAGTTGGTTCCAACTCATAGCAATCCCACATACAATGGAATGAAAGACTGCCCAGTCCTGCACCATCCTCACAATCGTTGTTATGCTTGAGCCTATTGTTGTAGCCACTGTGTCAATCCATCTCATTGAGGGTCTTCCTCTTTTTTGCTGACCCTCTACTTTACCAAGCATGATGTCTGTCTCCAGGGACTGATCCTTCCTCATAACATGTCCAAAGAATGTGAGACATAATCTCGCCATCCTTGCTTCTAAGGAATATTCTGACTGTACTTCTTCCAAGACAGATTTTTTCATTCTTTTGGCAGTCCGTTGTATATTCAATATTCTTCACCAACACCATGATCCAAAACTGTCAATTCTTCTTCTATCTTCCTTATTCATTGCCCAGCTTTTGCATGCATATGAGGCAATTACGAACACCATGGCTTGGGTCACGTGCACCTTAGTCTTCAAGGTGACATCTTTGTGTTTTAACACTGTAAAGAGGTTTTTTGCAGCAAATTTGCCCAATCCAATGAGTCTTTTGATTTCTTGACTGCTCCTTCCATGGGTGTTGGCTGTGGATCCAAGTAAAATGAAATCCTTGACAACTTCAATCTTTTCTCCATTTATCAAGATGTTGCTTGTTGGTCCGGTTGTAAGGATTTTTGTTTTCTTTATGTTGAGGTGTAATCCATACTGAAGAATGTAGTCTTTGATCTTCATCAGTAATTACTTCAAGTCCTCTTCACTTTCAGCAAACAAGGTTATGTCATCTGCATAATGCAGGTCGTTCATGAGCCTTGCACCAATCCTGATGCCCTGTTCTTCATATAGTTCAGCTTCTCAGATTATTTGCTCAGCATACAGATTGAATAAGTATGGTGAAAGCATACACCCCTGAACCATACCTTATACAGTATACTTATTCATAGATCTGTTTTAACTGGGAAATGATTATACCAGTTCAGGTGTTTTGGTCACAAGTAATATAAATCCTAACTCAAATTAACTTAAACAGTAAAATACATATTTTGGATTACATAAGTGGAAAGTCAAAGATGGTTCAGGTTTCACATGTAGTATGATCTGGGATCTAGATCCACTTTTTATCATGCTCTCCGTACTGCCCAACTCTTTGTGTCCACTTTGCATTCAGGCATATTTTGTTTGAAATGGTGAAACTTCTATACCCTTCAGTATCTATAAGAGCTCTGTGTCCCAGGCCTCACTCAAATTGGGTCAACTTAAGTTATGGACCTTGCTTGGGGCTGCCATCAGAGAGAATCTCCTAGATTTATCTTTCACATAGTGGTAAGTGGGTTCTGCATCCCAACAAATCTATACACATAGTGGGAGATATCCCTCAAGAGGAATAGAGTTTGGATATTGACTAATACCCACCTATAAGGCAGCTCTACTCTGTTCTATAGGGTCACTATGAGTCAGAGTTGAGTTGATGCCAATGGGTTTGGTTTTTTTAATGGGTCCCTATGTGGCGCAAATGGTTTACACTCAACTACTAACCTAAAAGCTGGCAGTTCAAACCCATCCAGTGATCCAACAAAAGAAAGGCCTAGTGATCTGCTTCTGAGAAGATTTCAGCCAAGAAAGCCATAGGGAGCAGTTCTACTCTGTTAACACATGGGGTTATCGTGAGTTAGAATTGGCTTGACAGTAACAGATTTTTACATATATATATACCCACTACACAGATGTAATCCACATCTGGACCTCTGGCACTCTGTGCCAATGAAATACATGTTCTTTCAGTGACTGCTCCCATGTTCAGCCCCTTATTTGTGAGAACTAAGCCCTGGTGGCACAATGGTTAAAGCGATCGACTGCTAACCGAAAGGTCAGTGGCAAAACTACAAGCAGTCCCTCAGGAGAAAGATGTGGCATTCTTCTTCTGTAGAGACTTACAGCCTTGGAAACCCTATGGGGTTGCTATGGGTCAGAATCAACTCTATGGCCATGGGCTTTCAGGTTTTTTAATCTCTAAAATGTGAATGTGGTTTGCAATTTATCAGGCACACATATCCTCTTGTGAAAAATCATGGATATGTTTCTAATTTTTTTTTCCTTAATCCAATTCAATCAGTCTAAGAGCTAGCAGAAATTTCATCCCAGATTCTAACAATAAGCCATATGTTAGGGTCAATTTCAATCTTGTCCTGATTTTTTTAGAAGCTAAACCAGGTACTACCCCATCACCATTTCAACTACAGACGTTTAAATTTAACAAAATGTTTTTATATCCAGCTGTCTTATTTATCTATCTAGTTAATTCTGCTTTATATAAATAATCTGAGAAATGTGCTCAATAACATAGTTTAAAATGTCTTTCATGAATGTGAATCAAACTCAGTGTAGATAAAACTATAAGTTAAAAAAAAAAAAAAAAAGACTGTATAATACAAAAGCACAAATACTTCAAACCAAAAAAATGGCCAGATCAGTTACCCTTATTGTCATTGGTGGGATCATTGTGTCTCCTCTAACCAGGCTTAAATTTGGCTTTGAGCTTCCCGGTAACCGAAGGAAAAGTAGAAACATGGTCAGTTCATTTTTAAATATGAAATACAAGTTGTCCTTAAAAGGAATCAAATCTTTTCACGGCACTAACTATTAAATGAGTTTATAAATTCTGAGCAACATGGTAGAATGTCTTCCTTGTCAACTTCCTATAGATTATACGATTGGAAGATGCTTATAACTGTTTCTTATAATGCATGTCAATTTACACTGAAATGATTGAAAAATTATTGTTAAAAACAGTAAGTGAAAGTGATTCTGTGAGGGACCAACTAATATGTTTAAGTATGTGGCCTTCTTATGATTTAATTTGATCCGAGAACAAAGTTTTATATATCTAGGTAAGTGTTTCGACTACAGTTATTTTTCATAATCTGTTTATTTCCTCAGTCAGCTTTTGAGAGTCTCTCATGGGGTTTCATTCAATTCTTTGAACAACCTGAGATGCCATTCTTATTCCTTCTAAATTACGTGTGAAGACGTGAAAGCTCAGAGAAGTCAAAGGCCTTGTCAAAGGTTAAACGGCCATTAAGTGACTGAGATTTAACACAGATCTTCTGATTCTAGATTAAAAACCTGCATTTATTAAGCACCTAATGTGTGCTAGACAGTGTGCCAAGGGCTGGGGATAGATACCCGAATAAGATGTAATCCTTGCTCGCAAAGAGCTGGTGGGAAAAACAAATACATAAAAAGATTATTTTATTTCTATAACTTAGCCAATGCTCTTTGCTTTCACAACATTGATTCAATACCCGTATTCATGGAGTAGACAGTTTGGAAATATAAGATTGTTGGATAGGAATAAATATCTCTTGACCTCCCTCCCAGAGGCATTTCTAAATTGTATTATACATATTTTAGCTAAAAATACTGCAAATGTTGAGTGGAAATCAGATAAAAAGATTGGAGGAATGATGCTCTCATGGCATTGCTGAGCCTGTTTTAGAAAAATCAAAAAAGAAGACATTTCATTTACTCCTGGGACAACAATAACCAATTTGTGTAATAGATTCTTGGCCATACTGGGAAAGATCATTTGCTGAAAAAAATATGGTTTTGATAAAATATTTTCAAAGGCAGTTGGAAATATCTTGATGCAAATCTTTCAAATACTGAGAATTGAGGAGCAAATCATTTTGGTGGTGGTGGGGTGCTGGTAGTAATTTTACATTAATGGTGTTGCCTTAGTTAGATAGCGCTGCTGTAACAGAACTACCCACAAACAAGTGGATGTTTTTAAAGAACAGAAATTTATTTTCTCACATTTTAGGAGGCTGTCATTGTTGTTAGGGGCCATCGAGCCTATTTAGACTCATAGCGACCCTGTGTATAACAGAATGAAACACTGCCCGGTCCTGTACCATCCTTACAATTTTTGTTATGCCTGAGCCCATTGTTGCAGCCACTGTGTCAATCCACCTCGCCGAGGGTCTTCCTCTTTTTCGCTGACCCTCTACTTTACCAAGCATAATGTCTTTCTCCAGGGACTGGTTCCTCCTAACAACATGTCCAAAGTATGTGAGATGAAGTCTTGCCATACTCACTTTCAAGGAACATTCGAGCTGTACTTCTTTCAAGGCAGACTTGTTCATCCTTCTGGCAGTCCATGGTATATTTAGGAGGCTGCAAGTCCAAATTTAGGGCACCAGTTATAGGGGAAGGTTCTTTCTCTGCAGGCTCTGGAGGAAGACCCTCGTCTCAGCTTTTGTATCCCAGGCATTCCTCAACCCCTAGGCTGTCTTCATCTGGCATCTATCTTTCCCACATTTGTGCTTCTTCTCTCTGTGTCTGTGCTGCTCCTTATAACTCAGAAGTGATTAGGTTTAAGACACTCTCTACACTGATATGACCTCATTAACATAGCAAAGGAAACCCTATTCCCAAATGAGATTACATCTCCAGGTATAGGAGTTAGGATTCCAACATGCATTTTAGGAAGACACAATTCAATTCATTAAATTCCACCCCATGGTTCCCCCCAAAATTCATGTTGTCTCATGTCCAAAACACACTGATGCAATCACAAACATGAAACTAGATGACCGTCTGTGAGGAAGCCCAGTCAGTACGGAAGAATGACCTGACATTAATCATTGTTATTCAAGGTATGTAAACGACAAAATCATTTTTCAAATAAAATTTCATGTGCAACTGAATACATAAAACAGATAAAAAGGGAGCAACTCCTGTTGACTAAATCCAGGGTGGGGGACAGAGTGTTCAACCATGCTGTGTCCCCGTCACCTCTGTACTGACCACACCTCCAGGTGGTCATGAAAATACTATATGAACGATGATGGACTGGACCTGCCAACTCAAAGGGTCGCTGCTCCTAGGGCTCTGCCTTATAATAGCTCATGATCACTTTCCCTCTGATGGCCACCGCAGACCATGCTATTAGCAGTCTTTAGGGAAGTCCTAATTCTTTACGTTTCTGGTTCTTTTCTAGGTGGTCACTTTAGGGTTCCAATGCAGACAAAGCAGACAGATTCTAAGAGCTTCGATTAAAAAGAAAATAAAAAACAGCTCTCAGTCGTGACCCCTCCCAAGAAACACCCCAGCAATCTTCCAATACAGTAATAGTAATCCCAAACTCACCACAGCATCTAATTGAAATATTGATTCCTCGGTGAGGTCTCTAACTTAAAATTCCAGAGCAAAGCCCTCCCCACCACCCAGACACTCCCTTTGCAGAATCCCATCCCAGAGCTTGTAGTGTTTCCTTAACATTAAGCTTCCCCAGGCTTTCATTTCAATTCGTCATAAAAAAAAGATCAAGAAAGAAAGTATTGTCGGAAAGATTCCAGTCAGTGTTTTATTGCCTGAAACAGTTCTTGGGGTTAACCATTTCATAGCAGAAAAGGAATTCTGCAGGAAGTACAATGCTTTTTTACTCCAGGTAAGGAGCAAAGGATAAGGGAAAGAAGACAAAATCTACTTTCTTTGAAATAATTTGTCCAACACGCTTGTATTTCACAATCTCTTTTGTGGCATTAATTAAAAAAAAAAAGCACCGAATGTATGCCAAGAAATTATCACAAATCCAACTTTTGCTATCCTTCTATTTTCATTTACTTTGTAAGAGCAACAAAATCCCTCGACATTATTATCGCCTATGAATACTAATTATGCCACTACAACAGTGTGTCTGCTAATCTTCCAGAAATAATGTGAGAATTACTGGGAAGCGATAGGAGTAGAATGGAATTAGAAACACATTTTGTGAATTTGTCAAAACCACCAGCTTTCGAAGAATGGTAGAAGGGCACATCAAAAAATTCTTTCATAAAAGGACAAATTACCACCATGGAGATAAACGATGACTCTTAATACCACACTTTGAGGACGGACCCGTTGCTACAGCAAGGCCGGCTTTCTGCAGGTTCTTTTATCCTGACAAGACATTTAGTTCACGGGACTTGGGATTTTCATCTCAGAACACCAGCCTCACTTCCAGATAAGACCTGTTTTTAATCATGGTTAATGGGCCTGGTTCCTATGAGAATAAGAATGGAGTTTGAAAGTCTCCTCTCCAGCAGACAGGAGAATAAATTCATTCTCGGGACCAAGACCTGATCTGCCTCTCGGAAGGCACGAGAATGTTTACTGTAGCATGGTGCCTGCTGCCTAAAAAAAAAAAAAAAAATTTTTTTTTTTTTTAGCTGGTCTCAAATACTGGCTGAATGTGTGAATGAAGGTATCATTGTCCTCTGCTCACCTGAGGCTGAGTGGAAGAACATCATGAACTGTTCTGCTTGTAGGAAACTTTACAGTCATCTCCTTCAGCTGCCATATTTTGCAGATGAGGAAATCGAAGGCGACCAGGTGGATGGCTTTACCAAAGATGTACATGTGGCCACAAAGTTCAGAGCCTAATAGAATTCATACTTATTTCCTGAATCTCTGCCTAGCCTCTTTCCTCTACTGTGAATTACACAATCCTACATCATTTTCAAGATCAAGTCCCAGGTGTTTCTCAAAGTCATCTCCTTCACCCACCCTGGGTCTGCTGCAGTGGTCCAGGCACTCTTCACCTCCCTTTGAACCTCCACCACAGGCTCCTGCTGGTCTTTGTGATTTCCGTCTTGCCCACTCTGATCTCTCCATGCTTCTCTCAGCTTCTTCAACCACACTCACAAGGCCTTTTTCTCTGTTGTGTCACTGACACATAATCTCACGTTTTCCCTCTACAGTACTGCTGAACTGCTCAGTGTAAGGACATGCATACACAGACACACACACAGACATGCACACACACACACATTCCACGCCAGTTCACCCGTGGATGACTTTATTTATGTCCATTTGGCTAGTTCCATTGCATGCTGTTGTTATTTCTTCATACTGCCTCCCACACCCCACATCCCCTGCCTAGGGTAGGACGCTCTACTCTCAGATCTTACGTTCCCAGGTATCCATCATTATCACTACACTAAACTCAACTTAACCGCTATCAGTTTGTCACACTGTGGTGGCTTGTTTGTTGCTATGGTGCTGGAAACTATATCACCAGTATGTCCAATACCAGCAAAGTCACTCATGGCAGACAGGTTTCAGCACAGCTTCCAGACTAAGACAGACTAGGAAGAAAGGTCTGCTGATCTACTTCTAAAAATTAGCCAATGAAAACTCTATGGGTCACAAAAGAATATTATCTAATAGAGTGCTGGAAGATAAGCCCCCTACGTTGTAAGTCACTTAAAATACTATGGACTCACACATACCAATGATCATGAAGATGATACAGGACTGGGCACCATTTTGTTCAACTGTGTGTGAAGTCACCAGAAGTTGGAGCTGACTTGAAGGCAACCTACAACAACAAAACTCACATCTGATACATAAAACATTTACATAGGCTTCCCCAGATTTAATTGGGCCTGGTTTTCTCCTAATCTCTTTAACCCATGGATGTGCAGGCATCACGCGAAACCCCATCTGTTAACTTATAAATATTGACACACATAGGTGACGGGTGCTTAGGGAATGTTTATACAATCTTCATGCATTTCTAGGCATCTATGACTCAACTCATTTTTGTATGACTCAACTCATTTTTAACTGCACAAATTATTTTGAATGCAGTATACCGGTACACTTTCTGATCCTCTCACGCAAACAAACCTTTGACAGAATTATCCTACTTTTTAAAACCTGGTATTAGTTATAGACAACTGTGCGTTGTTCTCTCAAGAGTTCAATTGTTGTGCTCATAAAAGGTTGTATTTGAGAGGAATGAGATTCTTAATTGTGTTTGCAATGAAATATATGAATAAATAAATAGAATGCGTTAATATTTTATTAACAACTATGCTACCTTCTAGAATTATGTGTGCTATGCCAAGTGCAGCTGGTTGGATTATAAGTATCTTTTTATACGTCTGTTTCCTGTGCTTGATTCTAGACTAAGCTCCTGATTCATATTGGGTGGCCAGAGCCCAGCATAATAGTATCTGGCTCATGACAAAAACTCAATACTTTTTGAATGAAACATTTATGTAGCCTTGAACCCTCTGTGACAGCTGGACTAGATGTATATTTCTCCACAAATAACTTCTCTAAGTGCTCTTTAGCAAAAGTCAGTATACAGTCAACCCTCCTTATTCACAGATTCCACATCTGTGGACTCAACCAACCACAGATCAAAATATTTGGGGAAAAAAAAATTTCCAAAAAAGCAAAACTTGAATTTGCCTCGCGCCAAGCACTACGCTGAATCCACATGAATGAAGTGATATGTAGGCATGCCCTGCTGTAGCCTCCCACCATTTCACAGATCCTCCATCTCTCTCCAGCACTCCTTGTTTGAGCATTGTTCACCTCACATCTTGTGTTTGTTCCCTAAACAATACAGTATAACAACTACTTACATAGCGTTTACATTGTATTAGATATTTTAAGTAATCTAGAGATGATTTAAAGTATACAGGAGGATTGGATGCTATGCCATTTTATATGAGGGACTTGAACAACCTTGGATTTTGGTATCCATGGGGCTCCTGGAACGAATTCTCCGTGGATCCCAAGGGATCAATGTACACTTAAATTAAAAAAAAAAAAAAAAATTTTAGTCATATTATTTTACCCAAAAAGCTTGCCTTGTGTAATTTCTACTCATTGCCCATATCTGCTGTCTAATACCAAAATGGAATAACTCTCAACTCTCTTCCAGATACTTAAAGAATTTTATTGCTTCCCTGTCAAGTCTGCATTTCTCCAAGCTAACATTTCCCTGTTCTTCAATCGTGTGCAAACACTATCATCTGGGATTAACTCCTCTGGACACACCCTCCAGGTGGCCAGTCACCCACCTAACACGTGTCTCTCAGGACCACCCACAGTATTGCCTGGGATATCTGGCAAGATCACAATTCAAGGAGGTTGTCACCTCTTTTGATATTGATGCTATATTTCTGTTAATGAGACCCAAGTGCATTAGCGTTTCTACTAGCAACTAAACTGTAGCTGGGCTATATGAAGAAGAACACAGCATCAGGATTGGAGGAAAACTAATTAACAACCTTCAATATGCAGATGACACAAGCTTACTTGCTGAAAGTGAAGAATACTTGAAGCAGTTACTGATGAAGGTCAAAGACCACAGCCTTCAGTATGCATTACACATCAACACAAAGAAAACAAAAATGCTCACAATTGGACCAATAAGTAAAATTGTGATAAATGGAGTAAAGTTTGAAATTGTCAAGGATTTCGTTTTACTTGGATCCACAATCCATGCCCATGGAAGCTGCAGTCAAGAAACCAAACGATGTATTACACAGGGCAAATCTGCTGCAAAAAATCTCTTTCAAGTGTTAAAAAGCAAAGATCTCATTTTGAGGACTAAGGTGCTCCTGATCCAAGCCATGGTATTTTCAATCACCTCATATGCATGCGAAAGCTAGACAATGAACAAGAAAAACGGAAGAAGAATTGATGCATTTGAATTATGGTGTTGGCAAAGAATATTAAATATACTGTGAACTACCAGAAGAACAAACAAATCTGTCTTGGAAGAACAGCTGGAATGCTCTTTAGAAATGAGAATGGGGAGACTTCGTCTCATGTACTTTGGACATGTTGCCAGGAGGGACCAATCCTTGGGAAAGGACTTCACGCTTAGTAGAGCAGAGGGTCGGCAAAGCAGAGGAAGACCCTCAACCAGATAGATTGACACAGTGGCTGCAGCAATGGGCTCAAACATAGCAATGATAGTGAGGATGACACAAGACCAGACAACGTTTAATTCTGTTGTATATAGGATGGCTATGAGTCAAAACCAAATCAATCACACCTAACAACAACTAAACAGTAATTGTGATGCCTCCATACCCATTTCTTCTCTAGCTCCTGTTTTAAGAAGAAGCATTCCTCCTAATACCCTCCTGCATTTCTTCTGCATCTCTCCTCTTGGAATCCTAAAGCCATGTCATTCTGCTTTTCCAAGGACCTACACGGTTAAACACAACCTCTCTTATTTTCTATGCAACCTCTTCCTGTCTACAATCTCATCTCTGGAGTATAAAACATGCTCATGTTTCTTCCCTCTTAAAAATTTACCTTCAATATTATGTCCCCCTGCATTATTCCTCTCCTTTCCTTCATAATCAAGCTTCTGGAAAGAATTCTCTATCTTCATCATTTTTATTTCCTCTCCTCTACTCATTGCAGTTCAGTTTCCACCCTAACCACTTCTTTCAAATTCCCTCACCAAGGTCAGCAATGACATTAGTTTTATTAAATCCAAAGGATAATATCCAGACTTCAGATCTGACTTCCTTGGCACTATTGACAACTACTCCTTCTTAAAATACTCCTTTTCCTTAGCTTCCATGATATTTCTCTTGCTAGTGTTCCATCTACCTTTGGCCGCTCCTTCCCATTCTCTTTTGTAGCTCCTCTTTCTCAACTTGTTCTTTGAATGGCCATCGTCCTCAGGCCTTCAGCCTTTTCACTTCTTATCCTGTCTCACTCTGTCATCATCTCTCATCATTTCTATTACCATCTAAAATCTGAAGTCTCCCATCTAAGATACAACTATTGGTCTCTAATTGTCTGGAGCAAAAGAGAAAGAAAGAAACTGAAGACTCAAAGAAGAAACTAGCCTACAGGGCTAATTACCTACAGGAACCACTGCCTTATCTATCTTGAGACCAGAAAAGCTATATGGAGCCCAGCTGCCACTACGAACCGTTCTACCCAGGGACACAATAGATGATCCCAGATAGAATGAGAGAAAGTTGTAGAACAGAGCTCAAATTTTTAAAAAAACAGATTTCCTGAACCAGTAGAGACTAGAGGAGCTCCTGATACTATCGCCCTGATATACTCTTTAAACTTTGAACTGAAACCACTCCCAGAGGTCACCTTTCAGCTAAGTAATAGATTGACTCATAAAACAAACAATATCCATGAGTAGGGTGCTTCTTTAAAAAAAAAAAAAAAAATCTATTTGAGGCCAAATGGTCGACATTTACCCTAAAGCAAAGACGAGGAAGTCAGGAGGGACAGGCAAGCTAGATTAATGGAAATGGAACAACCAGAATAGAAATAATGGGAATATTGACTCAATGTGGAAAATGTAACCAATGTCACTGAGCAATAGGTACCTAAAAAAAAAAAAAATCCCAAACCAAATCCATTGCCGTCGAGTCAATTCTGACTCCCAGTAACCCTACAGGACAGAGTAGAACTGCCCCATAGAGTTTCTAAGAAGTGCCTGGCAGATTCGAACTGCTGACCCTTTGGTTAGCAGCCATAGTACTGAACCACTACACCACCAGGGTTTCCAATAAATCAATAAAGTAAAATCTAATGTCTCTCAAACCTTTATTTCTATTCCAGATCTTTCTCCTAAGCATAAAACTTATAAGAAAAAGTCAAAGTATACTCCCTACTCAACATTTCCACATGGATATTCCACGACTAACTCAAATTGAACACTGGCAAACTGAACTCAACTTTGTTTATAAATTAATATTCTTTTTAACATACCCATATATTAACTGAATGTGTATTAAAACACTTGGCATAAAGGAAAAAACATACCTAAATAATGGTTTTTAGATAATGTGCGATTTTATAAATATTACACAAGCTTGCTTTCTACCCTCTCTTTCATGGTTAAAGTAAAGAAAGATTCAGCATCACAGCTTGAAAATAATAAGGAAGTCAGTAGCATTTCCTAAAGAGTAAATTCCTATTGTTCCAATAGTCTTTAGCTAGTAGAATACAAATGAAAGTTGCACAATAATTAACCCAAAATAACAATAACTAAGCTATTGTATAGCACAGGCATCATTGACTAAGAATGAAATAGCTGCTCAAGCTCATAAAGGGTTTAAAAAAAGACCAAGTTTCAAAGTCTAACCTAGAATCTAAACTGTCATTTATTTGGCATCTTGCCAAGCATCATAAAGAAAAAAATACAAAAGAAATCACCAAACAGTGCCTTCAAGTTGTCCTTCAAAAGAAGAGACACAGCCCATGTACACACCAAACTCTTGGAATGCTGTCAGTCACCAAAACTGTGGTGCTGAGGAAAGACCCTAGACTAGGATCAAGGAGAGCTGGGTTCTAGAACCAACGGTGATGCCAACTTGCTCTGACATACCCTTCTTTTGGCCTCTGCTTCCTCATCTGCAAATGAACTATTACATCTCATGTTGTTGTTGTTAGCTGTTGTCAGGTTGGCCCCCAATTCATGGTGACCTCATGCGCATCAGAACAAAACACTGACCGGTCCTGAGCCATCCCCATGATCAGTTGTGGATCCGATTATTGTGATCCATAGGGTTTTTCAAAGGCTGAGTTTTGGAAGTAGATCACCAACCCTTTCTTCCTAGTCCATCTGAGTCTGGAAGCACTGCTGAAACCTGTTCTGCATCATAGCAACACGCAAGCCTCCACTGACAAACAGGTGGTAGCTGTACTTGAGGTGCATTGACCAGGAATTGAACCCAAGTCTTCCACATGGAAGGCAAGAATTCTACCACTGAACCACCAATGTCTCCCTTACACCTCTTTGTTGTTGTTATTAGTTGCCACCAAGTAGATTTCAATTCATGGCAGCCCCGTTTGTGCAGAGTAGAACTGCTCCATAGACTTAGTTCTGACAACTAAGGAAAGATGATTGGTAGTTTGAAAGAGAAGTATGGAAGCTGAGGGAAAAAGACAGGGGCTTCTCAATATAAGCAGAGAAATTCTCCTGGGAAAATGGAATTTAAGATGAATGAAAACTAATTCTCCCAGGAAGGATGACCAGGCACATGAGTGGTGAACCAACAAAGAGTGCCAGGTACAAAGGCTTGTTTAAGGAGGAGGAATCTGGAAGGAGAGCACCAGGAAGTGATAAAAGCAAGTGTTGAAAGGAAGTTAGAAGAACTTAAGTCTCAAGGCAAACATTCTTTACTAGTCAAGCTAAACTATTGTTGGATTTTAGGAAGACTTCTGGGGATATTTTTGGTTTAAGGTTTAAAGATTATCTCAGGGCATTTATATGGGATCAAATGGACAACAGTGACTCAAAAGATTAGAAAGGAACCTTAGTGGTCAGTGAGTTTACATTAATGGGGGAGGAACAGTTAGGAAAAGGAGGATGAGAATGGTTGCACAACTTGAAGACTGCAATCAAGTCCCTGAATTGTACACGTAGACGTTGTTGAATTGGCGTATGTTCTGCTGTGTATATTCTCAACAACAAAATTATATTAAAAAAAGGAAGTTAAAAGGAAGGAATAGGGTCAGAGGAGAGTTCAGAGGGAGAGTCGAAAATCCCTTGGCCATCTAATTCATTCGTTGCAAAGGCTCCAAATCCATTATTACACCACCCAATTAAGATTATCTGACTTCCCTGTGTAGAATCTCTAATGCCCACCTACTGGCCTCAGTATTAAGTAAAAAACAAAGCCTACGATCCCACAAATCCTTACCCTAAATTTCAGAATTCAACAAGCTCTGAAATCCAGAGTTTCTTCCTATGCATTTGGCAGCAAAGCATGATCTAAACTGACACAGGTCTGTGTCATTTTTCTTCCCCTTGGCATAACTATTCCGTGTCTATTGCAGAAATATTAATGGTATTACTATAAAGTGCTGGCCGTGCCCCACTGGGGATATTATAAGATATACATAGCACAATCACCTTTCTAAAATTTGAAAAAAAAAATTCTAACTCCAAAATCACATTTGGTAACAAGTTTCTGGATCGGTTGATCTGTACCTTCTTATCAAGCCAACCACGGTCCCCTGTGGCCAAGCCTTGCCTACTTATTCCTCTGCTTCCTCACATCCATCTCTCTCTACCACGTGGTAACCCAGACATACTGAACCCTCATCATCACCCTCTACCACAGCTTGCACCCTGTCATGGCTTTGCAGAAGCTGTCCCCACTGCATAGTATATGTCTAACCCTCCTCTCCACCTGAAAAATATTCTGAACCTTTCGTAGCTCATTCCAAAGGCTGTTTTCTCTATAAAGCCATCCCCAGCTTTCTTCTGTCCCCAGCCCTGTAGTGTGCTCTGGACAAAGCTGGCTCCCCTGTGCAATGTGCCACATTTATGGTAACTGTCTGTTTACAGCTCAGTGTCTCTCCTCTGGTCTGTAGGCTTCTGATGGGGAGAACCTGCCTTCCTGGTCTCTGATCTCAGCATTTGCAGAGCACATGGCACCAGTGAATGCCAGACCATGGTAAAAAAAAAAAAAAAAAAAACCCGGGGTCACCGAGTCAATTCTGACTCATAGCGATCCTATAGGACAGAGTAGAACTGCCCCATAGAGTTTCCAAAAAGCACCTGGCAGGTTCGAACTGCTGACCCTTTGGTTAGCAGCTGTAGCACTTAACCACTACACCACTCAGAAAATAGAAATCCACCAATTCATCACTCTAAGAGGAGATGAACTAACAATCTGCATCAAGGTCAGACCCAAGACAAAGGAGAAGCAGAGGCAGAGCTCTCCAACCTTCTTCCCAGGGCATGGGCATCACCATTCTCCCCTACATGTGCTCCAGCCCTGCACCATCTCCCTCTCCATCTTCACCAACAGCAACAGCTCCAGGACACAGGGTATTCTGTCACATCCTCCCAGAGCTGCAGAGCTCAAATGTTTCTTCTCCTCTCTACACCCTCCAAAATGAGGACATAGACCAGGTCGTCCTTCTACCAACGTGGCTGAATGTGTAAACAAGACAGTTCATCAGGAAATATGGATAGGAAAAAATTCACCACCCTTCAGGGCCACAATTCTAGGGTTCAAATACAGATGAGTTACCAATAGTAATCAGAATAACAGTGATATTTGCATAGAGCTTGCAGGGTTTGTAAAGCACTTTTACTTTCTCATTGAATTAAATTCTCACAACCATCATGCATAACACATTGCTATTATGTCCAATCAACAGACAGAAATTGAGGCTTAGCAAGAGTTAAGTGTTAGCAGAAAAGGCTCAAAGATTAGTAAAAAGGAGCTGGGATTAAAAGTAGATTAATAAGGACACCGCTCAGATTTGTAAGGAGAGAGTATTAGCCAAGCCATAGGCAAAAGAGAGGACAAAGATTTGTCAGAAAAGGCTGGTCTACTAATGGCAGGAATGACAGACAAGGAGGTTATGGCTCCACTGTAGAAGTGTTCAGAGCTTTGATTTCAGAAAAGAGAAAGGTATGACTACATGACTACTATTGTTAGTGGCCATCGAGTCAACCCCTGACTTATGGTGACCCAGGCACAAGGGGATCAGATTGTTGTTATCCATAGGGTTTTCATAGGCTGATTTTCAGAAGTAGATTGTCAGGCCTTTATTTCTGCTCTTTCTTAGCCTGGAAGCTCCCTGAAACCTGTTCGGCATCATAACAGCAAGCCTCCACTGACAGATGAATGGTGGCTGCACAAGAGGTGGATTGGTCAGGAGTTAAAGCCAAGTCTCCCTCATGAAAGGTGAGAACTCTATCACTGAACTAACACTGCCCTTGCGTGACAGCTAGCACTGGCAAAAAAAAAACACTGGATGACTGCTCAAATAGTACCACGTGGCTTAAGTTGGTAGAACTTGGGATCTATTTCAGAAATACTATATATTAAAAACAATACATGATTATTACAGAGAACTTAGGAAAAAATAGAAAAACTGGAAGATGAAACTCAAGAAGATTTTTAAAACCATCTTGAAGTCCCAACATACAAAGTTAGCCTTCCAATCTTTTTCTATAACGTTTTTATTTTAAGGAATTTTTTAAGCATGGATATTATTATATTATTTATCTTACCTGTTAACTTTTAATTAGTGGATAAAAATTTTTACTACATCTTCATCAACATTATGTATTATTTCATTTTAAATATCAGATAATTCGATGGTGAAATGCTGAAACGAGAAAATAGCTCATTTCTATTGTTTTAATTTACATTTATTTGGTTACTTAGGAAGTGTGATGATTGTGTGTCAACTTGACTCGGCCAAGATTTTCAGTGGCTTGGCAGTTATGATGTAATTTGGCAGTTATGTAATGATGTAATCAATTCCATGATGAGATCTGCTATGAGCAGCTAATTAGTTGAAAGGAAACTTCCTTGCGAGGGGTGAGGAGTGTAGAGAGGGGTGGCCTCCCTCCAGTATATAATAGATGTTCCAGCAAGGCTCGCCCTCTGAGTCATGCATCTGACTTGTCATATCTGACCTCCAGTTCTTGGGACTTGAGCTAGCAGCTTACCTACCAATCTTGGGATTTGTCAGCCTCCACAGCCTGTGAGCCAGAGGCCTGCCACCTGACCCGCCAATTCTGGGTTTGTCAGCCCATGCAGCTACATGAGTCAGGAGAAGCCTTCAGACTGACAACTGACCCACAGACTTGGGATTGCCAGCATCTACAACCATGTGACCCATTTCCTTGAGATAAATCTCTCTCTCTCTATATATATATATACATATACATGGAGCCCTGGTGGCACAGTGGTTAAGAGCTATGGCTGCTAACCAAAAGTTGGTGGTTTAAATCCACAAGTCGCTCCTTGAAAACCCTATAGGGAAGCTCTACTCTGTCCTATAGGGTTGCTATGAGTTAGAAGCAACTTGATACTTCCCTGGCTTTGCTTCTCTAGAGAACCCAGCCTAAGACATTTATTTGGTACTGAGAGTGGGGTAATCAGCAAGGTTAATATTTTTTCCACAGGTGTTTACCAGTATATTTCATGCTTGTCTTTTGCCTATATATGTCCTTTATTCATTTATTTATTGGGGTCCTAGTATTTTTATTATTGAATTTTATATGAGTTTTATATTTATTAAAAAGGATTACCTTTTGTTGGCTTCCTACGACATTAGCTCCAGTTTTGTTGATTGCTTTTTATTCTTGATTTTTGTTTGTTTTGTTTTTTGACATGTAAAAGTTTTAAAATTTTCTGGGGCTGAGGGCTGGGAACCATAGCCCCAGGGGAACTAGGTCAATTAGCATAACCTAGTTCATAAAGAAAATGTTCTACATCCTACTTTAGTGAGTAGCATCTGGGGTCTTAAAAGCTTGCAAGCAGTCATCTAAGATATATCTATTGGCCCCATCGCATCCGGAGCAAAGGAGAATGAAGAAAACTAAAGGCACAAAGAATATATTAGTCCAAAGGACTAAAGGACCACTTGAACCAGAGTCTCTACCAGCCTGAGCCCAGAACTAGTTTGTGTCTAGCTACCACCACTGACGACTCTGTCAGGGATCAAAATAGAGGGTCCCAGACAGACTAGGAGGAAAATGTGTAACAAAATTCAAATTCACAAATAAAGACCAGACTTACTGGTCTGACAGAGTCTAAAGGAACCCCTGAGACTGTGGCCCCAGACAATCTACTAACTCAGAACTGAAACCACTCCTGAAGCCCACTTGTCAGACAAAGATTAGACAGGCCTATAAAACCAACTGTAAGAAACGCGAGGAACTTGTTTTTTAGTTCAATCAAATATAGAAGACCAAATGGGCAATTCCTGCACAAAAGCAAAACAAGAAGGCAGGAAAGGACAGGAAAACTGGACACATGGACACAAGGAACCCAGGGTGGAAAGAGGGAGAATGCTGTCATATTGTGGGAATTGCAACCAATATCACAAAACAATATGTGTATACATTTTTGAACGAGAAACTAACTTGAGCTGTAAACTTTCACCGGAAGCACAATTTTGAAAAAAAATTTTTTTTTAATTTTATGTAGTCAGCTCTATCAATCACATCTTTACTGATTTACTCCATCAATTCTAAGCTTAGGAAACCTCCTCCTTAGGTTTGATATTCATTTCTATTTCTTCTAGGTTTTTTTTTAAAACAATTTTCATTTTTAAATATTTAACTCTTTAATCCATCTGGAATTTATTTGGATGTTCCTAGTGAGGAAAGAAATGTTAAAAATTCTTTAAGAAAAATAATAAAACACTGAACGTCTCATGCACTTAGCAGATATTAGCGTAAATCTCAAAGGCCAAGTGGCAACCCATCAAAGTACAAATTTCTTAATAGGGTTTAGTATTCCACCCGTAATCGTACAGGGTACAAAATGCATATACTTGCCAGTCACTGCTCCAACTGAGTTATCAGCAAGCCACACACCTAACGTATGGTCTCTCTTTCATTATTAAGAAAAGTGAGTAATAAGTAAGAACCAGGGCTTCCACGAATCATTAGAAAATCCCCCAAAGAAAATCAGGCACATATTGGGGTCTTGTCCCTAGCGGACTTGTCCAATTTCTTTGACTGAATGATTTAACCAAAGAAAACTTCCCTCCCTTCCAATCACGGCCTGTTGTTAAAATACATGGTGACTCGTTCCAAAGAGGACATGTAAAAGAAACCAGAATGTGTGCTTTTGACTTCTCTCCACATTGGAGAAACACTCCCACCTCTTCCTGCCTTCCAGCCCAAAGGCGGCCACGTCTGGTGGCACACTGAAAAAGATTTGCAGATTATGTAATGGAATGGCTCTGTGCTATGTCCTAGAAAGCCAGGCCGACAAGGCGTGGTGCTATTGACAGCTCACATTATAACAGAGAAATATTAGCGGGATATTGCAATAGCTTCCTGGAGGAGAAAACAGTTTTTTTTCCTGGAGGAGAAAACAGTAGCTATAAGAATGCCAGACAGACTGCTTCCAAGGAGACATTAAAAAAAAATTAAAAAACTGGAAAGGAGGTGAAAATGCTTCTACTCAGAGAATATATATTTATTCAGAGCCTACTTGAAGCCTGGCTCTCTGGAGAAGGATAGTAATGATCTCATGTACGTGAACTCCACTGTTACAGCATTAATTTAAACAACACTGTAGACCACAGGTAGAACCACACAGGAGCTAAATCACAGATAAATCTAGGCTAGTTTCACTTTGAATAGAAGCACTAATGTTCTACAGGGAGCCCTGGTGGTGCAATGGTTAAGCACTAGGCTGCTGCTTGAAAGGTTGTCACTTCAAACCCACTCAGCGGCTCTGCAGGAAAAAGACCTGGCAATCAGCTCCTGTAAAGATTATAACCTAGAAAACCCTTTGGGCCAGTTCCTCTCTGTCACATGGGGTTGCTATGAGTCAAAATGGACTTGATAACGCCTAACAACAGCAACAGTGTTGTGTATTACACACACTCAAGGAAAGACTGGTGGATTTTTAACCAGTTTGTTTAAAGAACAATAGTAAACATGCATTTGATGCAGGACTTGTCAATTTTATACACACACACGTACACATATACATGTATATATTTTTAATTAAAGTACTGCCCAGCAGTCAATTCAGCAGAGAAGTAGAATGATGGTGATTTAGCCAATAAACCACTCCATTTTCCTTAAAGAAGCAAGTAGGGAGAGTGGAAGCAGGAGACTGAATGAGTCCCTCCTATGGGGCCTCCATTAGCAATGTGCAAAGGCCGGCGCAGACACTTGAGACAAAGATAAAATCCATCATCATGGTCACTTGGAATAGTCAGAAATGGCAATTGAACCAAAGTGTAAAAAGTTATCCCCGTAATTTCACTTCTAAGAATTCATTCTAAGTAAATAATTATGAATGCATGCAAAGAGTGCTACAAAGATGTTCATCATAGCATTGTTTATACTGGCAAAAATTTACAATCTACCTGTCTTCTTCACCTAATATTTTACTATGAACAAATCTTCATGCCTACAGATATATTTTGTAGACCCTCATGTTGAATAGACTACAGAGTATTCCATTGAATTATGTCTTAATCTGGGTTCTCTAGAGGTGCAAAACCAGTGAAGCATATATAGATGTATATAGAGAGAAATTCACTTCAAAGAAATGGCTCACGCAATTGTAGGTGCTGGCAAGTCCCAAATCGGTGGGTCAGGTGATAGTCTGGAAGACTCTGCTGGCTCACGGGGTTGCAGGGTCTGACAAACCCAAAACCTGCATGTTATGCAACAGGCTGGAGGCCTCCCCTGGCTTCCATCCCCAGAACTGGAGGTCAGACACCAAGAATATTGTTGCTGAGCAGATGGCAGGACCGAGAGAGGGAGCTTTGCCAGAACACCTATTTATGTACTAGAGGCAGGCCACGCCCCCAAGGTAACTCCCCTTCCAGCTGATCATCTGCTCACATCAGGTTACAAAATGGAAGCCAATTACATAATGTTTGCCAAACCACTGAGAATCATAGCCCAGCCAAGTTGACACTTAACATCATCCATCATGAATTTTATATCATAATTTAATTTACATACACAAGGATTTAAGAATTGTAATACATAAGTCCTTTATTATGTTCACTAAACTGAAAAGAAGATACTAAGTAGACACCATATATACTGTACAATTCATTTTTATTTCTTCCTTGCTAGAAACCTTTCAGGAGCACCCTCTAGAGAAGTTTCAACGAGATTTTTATAAATGTACTTGTTTCATCACCAATAAACTCCCTAATCATGAGGCATTTTGATTGTATCTAGTCTGCCATCTAAGTAACCTCATTTTACCAGGCTATCTAGTTTACCTTCCTGAGTAACCCACATATGGAATATATGCCCAAGGTACTATTCTCAAGTTCTTGGAAACTGTATACAGAACTAATGCTGTGTAGAGTATGCTAGAATTGCATCTAAGGAGAATTTAAGTGTGTCTGTTATCTGTTGGAAACCCTGGTGGCATAGTGGTTAAGAGCTACAGCTGCTAACCAAAAGGTTGGCAGTTCGACTCCACCAGGCGCTCCTTGGAAACCCTATGGGGCAGTTCTACTCTGTCCTTTATGGTCACTATGAGTCGGAATCGACTCGACAGCAGAGGGTTTTGTTTGGGCTTTTGGTTATCTATTGCTGCGTAACAAATTACACTAACATTTAGTGTTTAAAACAACAAGCACTTATTATCTCACAGGTTCTGTAGGTCAGGATACCAGTCATGACTCAGCTGGGTCTTCTAGCTCTGATCTCTTGCAAGGTTACAACCAAGATCTTGGCCAAGGTAGCAGTCATTTTAAAGATAAAAAACAAACCAAAAAAAAACACCCAAATCAGTTACCGTCAGGTCAGTTCTGACTCTGTCAGAGTAGAACTGTGCTCCATAGGGCTTTCAATGGCTGATTATTGAGAAGTAGATTGCCAGGCCTTTCTTCTGAGATTCCTCAAGGAGGACTCAGATCTCCAAACTTTTGATTAAGCAATCAAGTGCTTAATTGTGTGTGCCACCCAGGGACTTCTTCAAGCTCAACTGAGGGTTAATCCAATTTAAACTTTCAAGAATACTTATTGACAAGAGTCAGTTCTTCATGAGTTGTTGGACTGAGATGTCCCTTGTTCGTTGCTGGATTCCTCCAGAGGTCAGCTCACAACATGACATTTGGCTTCACCAGAGTGAGAAAGTGAGAGGGCAAGAGAAAGAGTATAAAAACATGTGTCATAGTCTTTAAAAAGCTTTGTTTGTTATTGTTGTTGATTCTGACACACAGTGACCCCATGTGAAAGTGTAGAACTGTGCCATAGGGTTTTCTTGGCTGCTATCTCTATGGTAGAGTTACCATATTTGCAAATAAAAATACAGGCCACCCAGTTAAATTTGAATTTCAGATAAACAATGAATTATTTTCTAGCATATGTATGTCCCAAATATTGCATGGAACATATTTATACTATAAAGCATACATTCTTTATCTGAAATTCAAATTTAATTGGGAATCCTGTATTTTACCTGGCATCCCTACTTACAACCCAGTCACAGAACCAAAATTTCATCACTCTGCTGACTTCCGTTCATCAGAAGCGAGTCACTAGTCTGGTCCATACTCTAAGGCAGAAATTACACAAGGACATGAATACCAGGAGGCAGGTATAATTGAGAACATTTTAGAAGTTGCTTATCACAGACAAAAAGGGATGAGTGAATTTTTTTAATGTTTACATTTCTTGTCTCCCCAGTGAGTTTGCAAGCCTCTTGAAGGTCTACCACAGGTAGGGTGGCCATGAAATACGTCATCTAAACCAGAACACTTTTGAGATAATGAAATGGGGAGTGTTATATATAACTATCCTGGGGTAATAAGTATAAAAAATAATGTCGCTGGCAAACCCAGATGCATGGTCATCCCAGTCAAAGGTCATATTTCTGGGTGTGTTCTTCACAGTGGAAACAAACAGCAAGTATTTAATATATATCTGTTTATGGAACCGCTAAATGATTCCAGATGACACAAAGGTATTTGGGTAATCTGCGGCTCTCAAGCATTTTTCATCATAGACTAGTTGTTGTTGTTGTTAGTTTCTATCCAGTCAGCGCCAACTCCTGGTGACCCTATGCACAACGGAATGAAACACTGCCTGTTCCTGAACCATCTTCACAATCATTGATATGTTGGAGTCCACTGTTGTGATCACTGTGTATTTTCACTACCTTCTAACCTAGGGGCTCATCTCCTAGCATTATACTGTACAATAAATAATCTGCTGTGACCCATAGGGTTTTCCTTGGCTAATTTTCAAAAGCAGACTGCAAGGCCTTTCTTCCTATTCTGCTTTGTCTGGAACCTCTGATGAAACCTGTCCACCATGGGTGACCTTGAAATATTGGTGGCATAGTTTTCACTATTGCATGTAAGCCACCACAGTAGGACAAACTGACAAGTGGTGGGTTGTCTAATTGTTGTTGTTATTGTTAGGTGCTATCGAGTCAGTTCGAACTTACAGTGACCCCATATCCAAGAAAACAAAATGTTGCCCAATCTTGTGTCATCCTCACAATTGTTGCTATATTTAAGCCCATTGTTGCAGCCGCTGTGTCAATCCATCTCATTGAGGGTCTTCCTCTTTTTGCTGACCCTCTACTTTACCAAGTATGATATTCTCTCCAGGGACTGATCCCTCCCGATAACATGTCCAAAGTACGTGAGAAGAAGTCTCGCCATCCTAGCTTCTAAGGATCATTCTGGCTGTACTTCTTGCAAGACAGATTTGTTCATTCTTCTGGCAGCACATGGTATATTCAATATTTTTTGCAAACACCATAATTCAAATGCATCAATTCTTCTTTGGTCTTCCTTATTCATTGCCCAGATTTCACACATATGTGAGGCTAAAAAATCCTCCTATCATATCTAATCCTACTTTTTAATTAAAAAAATGAATCTATAACCACAGTGAGATTTCACAGTAGGAATAAATTCGAGCAGAAGGATGAGTTGTATTACACAGTCATTGGCTTTAGCATTTGATCTCATAAATCCTAGGCCATGTAGTATAATGGTGATGAGTAGGGATGCTGGCATCAGAGATTCATGGACTCCAGTCCTGGATCTGAGACTCACTAGACAGGTAACTGTGAGAAAACAACTCAACCCCTCCAAACCTTAGCTTGCTCATTTATAAATGGTATTTGATTAAATGACACATGATTCATAAAGCACATGGCACGTTTATTCAACAAAGCAATGAATATTTGAGCATTGACTATTTTGGTGATACATAGTTCCTGGAAAGTTAGATCCCAAGAATAGTCTCGTTAGAAATGCATGTCATTATACAATCTGGGGTTTACCAAAGAATCTACAAAAAAACCAAATTAGAATCCCTAGCCTTACAATCCACAGCTCATCTGCAGTTTGTCATATTGTGGTAGCTTATGTGTTGCTGTGATATAGGAAACTACGCCTCCAGTATATGAAATACTAGCAGTGTCACCCATAGTAGACAAGTTTCAGAGGAGCTTCCAGACTAAGAAAGACTAGGCAGAAGGAACTAGTTGTCTACTTTTGAAAAAGAGAGGCCAGTGAAAACCTTATGAATAGCAACAGTACATTTTCTGATACAGTACTGAAAGATAAGACCTCAGGTTGGAATACACTCAAAATGTGACTGGGGAAGAGGTGCCTACTCAAAGTAGAGTCAACTTTAATGACATGGATGAAGTAAAGCTTTTGAGACCTTCATTTGCTGATACAGCTTGACTTAAAATGAGAAGAACAGCTGCAAACATCCATTAATAATTGGAATGTGGAACGTACAGAGTATGACTCTAGGAAAATTGGAGCCTGTCAAAAGACACCTTATAAAGCATAAAGACCGATATCCTAGGCATTAGTGAGCCGAAATGGACTGGTATTGGCCATTTTGAATCAGGCAATCTTATAGTCTACTAGGAGAGGATCGACAAATTGAAGAGGAATGACATCACATTCATCATTAAAAAGAACATTTCAAGATTTATCCTGAAGTACAACTCTGTTGGTGATAGGATAATATCCATACACCTACAAGAAAGACCAGTTAATACTACTATTATTCAAATTTACACACCAATCACTAAGGTCAAAGATGAAGAAATTGAAGATTTTTACCAACTTCTGCAATCTGAAATTGATCAAATACACAATCGAGATGCATTGATAATTACTGGTGATTGTACTGTGAAAGTCGAAAACAAAAAAGATGGATCAATGGTTGGAAAATATGGCCTTGGTGATAGAAATGATGCCAGAGTTTCCATGATAGAATTCTGCATGACCAATGACTTATTCATTGTAAATATCTTTTTTAAACAACATAAACAGTGAACATATGTATGGACCTTGCTAGATGAAATACACAGGAATCAAATCGACTACATCTGTTGAAAGAGTCTCTGGAAAAACTCAACATCATTAATCAGAACAACGCCAGGGGATGACTGTAGACAGACCATCAATTGTTCATATGCAAGTTCAAGTCGAAGTTGAATAGAATAAAAACAAGTCCTCAAAAGCCAAACTACAAGCTTGAGTATACCTCACCAGAATTTAGAGACCATGTGTTATGGATTGAATTGTGTACACCCCAATAAAAATGTGTGTCAGCTTGGCTAGTCTGTGACTACCAGTACTCTGTGATTGTCCACCATTTTGTCATCTGATGTGATTTTCCTATGCATTGTAAATCCTACCTCTATGATATTAATGAGGTGGGATTAGCAGCAGTTATATTAATGAGGCAGGACTCAATCTACAAGATTAGGTTGTATCTTAAGTCAATCTCTTCCTAGATATAGAAGAGAGAAGTGAACCTCATAAGACCAAGGAGCAAGAGCCAGGAAAATAGCACATCTTTTGGAGCCAGGGTCTCTGCATTGAGAATCTCCTTGACTAGGGAAGAATGATGACAAGGACTTTCCCCCAGAGCCAACAGAGAGGGAAAGCCTTCCTCTGGAGCTAGCACCCTGAATCTGGACTTCTAGGCTCCTAGACTATGAGAGAATAAATCTCTGTTAAAGCCACCCACTTCTGGTATTTCTGTTATAGCGGCACTAGATAACTAAGACATCATCTCAAGAATAGATTTGACACATTGAACACTAATGACCAAAGAGAAGAGAAGTGGTAGGATGACATCAAGGACATCATACATGAAGAAATCAAAAGGCCATTAAAAAGACAGGAAAGAAAGAAAAGACCAAAATGGATGTCAGAAGAGACTCTGAAACTTGCCCTTGAACATAGAGTAGCTTAAGCAAATGGAAAAAGTGATAAAGTAAACAGCTGAACAAAGATATCAAAGGGCAGATAGAGAAGACAAAGTAAAGTACTACAGTGAAATGTACAAAGACCTGAAAGAACCGAAGAAGAAATTGAAGTCTGAAGTTGCGATATTGAAAAATTCTATGTGTAGAAGACTGAATGACATAGGGAACATAAAAAGATAGAAAGAATACAGAGTCATGCACCAAAAAGAATTGGTCACCTTTCAACCATTTCAGGAGATGGCATATGGTCAAGAACCAATGGTACTGAAGGAAGAAGTCCAAGTTGCACTGAAGGCCCTGGCAAAAAAGAAAAAAAAGAAACCAAGGCTCTAGGAATTGGTGGAACACCAACTGAGATGCTTCAACAAAGGAATGCAACGCTAGAAGTGTTCACTTATCTGTGCCAAGAAATTTGGAAGACAGTTACCTGACCAACTGACTGGAAGAGATCCATATTTGTACCCATTCCAGAGAAAGGCAATCCAGCTTAATGCAGAAAATTATCCAACAATATCATTAATATCACACGCAAGTAAAAATTTGCTGAAGATGCCAAAATGGTTGCAGCAGTGCATTGACAGGGAACTGCCAGAAATTCAAGCAAGATTCAGAAAGGAACATGGAACTAGATATTAGATGGATCTTGGCTAAAAATAGAGAATATACCAGGAAGATGTTGATGTTTAGTTGTGTTTTATTGACTGTGCAATGGCATTCGACTGTGTGGATCGTAAGAAATCATGAATAACTGCAAAGAATGGGAATTCCAGAACACTTAATTGTGCTCATGAGGAACCTGTACAAAGATCAAGAGGCAGTTGTTTGAACACGAGTGAATTCTGCATGACTGAAAATCAGAAAAGGTGTGCATTAGGGTTGTATCCTTTCACTATACTTACTTAATCTGTATGCTGAGCAAATAATCTGAGAAGCTGGCCTATATGAAGAAGAAAGGGGCATCAGGATTGGAGGAAGACTCATTACAACCTGCAGATGACACAACTTTGCTTGCTGAAAGCGAAGAGGACTTGAATCACTTACTGATGAAGCTCAAAGACTACAGCCTTCAGTTTGGATTACATCTCAACACAAAAAAAGAAAACAAAAATCCTCAGAGCTGGACCAATAAGAAACATTATGAAAAATGGAGAAAAGATTGAAGTTGTCAAGGATTTCATTTCACTTGGATCCACAATCAAAGTCCATGGAAGCCAAACCCCTGACCCCACTGCCATGGAGTCTATTCTGACTCACAGCAACCCCACAGGGTTTCCTAAACTATAAATCTCTACGGAACCAGGCTGCCTCATCTTCCTCCTGAGGAGCTGCTGGTGGTTTTGAACCACCAACTTTTCAGTTAGCAAATCGATCACTTTAACTACTGTACCACCAGGGCTCCCAAAACTCATTGCCACTGAGACGATTCCAACTCATGGAAACAGATGTCAAGAAATCAAACAACATATTGCATTGGGCAAATCTGCTGCAAAAGACCCCTTTAAAGTGTTCAAAAGCAAAGATGTCACTTTGACGACTAAGGTGTATCTGGCCCAAGCATCGTATTTTCAATCATGTCATATGCATATGAAAGTTGGACAATGAATAAGGAAGACTGAAAAAGAATTGTTTCACTTAAATTATGGTGTTGGTGAAGAATATTGACTATACCATGGACTGCCAAAAGAACGAACAAATATGTCTAGGAAGCATTAAAGCAGGATGGTCTTTAGAAGAGAAGATAGCGAAACTTGGTCTCATGTAGTTTAGACATGGTGTTAGGAGGGACCAGTCCCTGGAGAAGGACATCATGCTTGGTAAAGTAGAGGGTCAGTTTAAAAGATGAAGACTGCAACAATGGTCTTACACATAACAACAATTGTAAAGATGGTGCAAGACAAGGCAGTGTTTTGTTCTGTTGTACATAGGTCACTAAGAGTCAGAACCCACTTGATGGCATGCAACAACAGCAGCAACCTTACAATGATTTATCATTATAACAGACAATTACAGCAGCAATTGAAATTCATGACCAACATATGACAATACTGATACTCCACTGATGATGAAGGTTGGTTCTTCCAAATGGCAGGAATTTCAATTATTTTAATTAGTTCTTCTATTGAAAGAACTTTAAATTCAGTACCCAGACTACATAGTAGAATAATGAGTTTAGTTTTCAGTAAACTAAAAAATTTTCTATTTTTAATTTATAAAAAGCAAAGTTTTTATAACCTGTCATAACTTATGTTGGTGTTGTTAGTTGCTGTCGAGTTCCCTCCAACTCGTGGTGACTTGTGCATAACAAACCAAACCGTTGCTGGTTCTGTGCTATCTCTGGAACTTTCGACATGTTTGAGCCCAGTGTTGAGGCTATTGTGTCAATACATCTCATGTGTGTTTCTCTCATTTTTGCTGGCCCTCTGCTTTACTAAACAATTGATCTTTCCCAATAACTGGTCCAAAGTAAGCAAGCCAAAGTCTTACCATCCTTGCTTCTAAGGTACATTCTGGTCGTATTTCTCCTAAGACTAATTTGTTCCTTCTTCTGGCAGTCCGCGGTATATTCACTATCCTTCACTAACACCACAGCTTAAAAGCACCAGTCCTTCTGTCTTCCTTATTCATTGTCCAGCTTTCACATGCACATGACGTGATTGAAAAGATCATGGCTTGGGTCAGGCGCAATATATATGTGCACTCAGAACAGCTTTGGGCATAGGGGTGGGCGAGAGGGTTTCAAGGAGACTCTCCTCCTGTTTGGCATGCTTGAATAGCCAAACAGCATCATCAGGGAATCCTGAAATGTTGGTGATGTAAGAAGCCACTGACATCATGAAGCCCACTTCCCCTCATTTCACAGAGGAGACCTGGAACGCCAGAGTGTCAAGGTGACGTTCCCCAAATCACATAGCTAGCAGATAGATGGCCTAGGAGCAGGGATTCCTTTTTCTGACTGCATGTCTAGTCCCCTTTCCCCCATCCTTTGTAGCCCTGTAGCCTTGGAGCTTTGGGTAGAAGGAGAGAGCAGAGCTAGGTCTGTAGAAGCTTTCATTATTGCCAGGGATCCAAGGTCAGTGGCCAGGAAATGTTTATCCCTCAGCCTCACTCAGACTTGCTGGTTCAAGGTCGGGGGCTGGGGCTCAAGCATTTGCCAAGACAGTGGTTAATAGCACAAAAGGAAACACACAACCTGTTAGAATACAAGCTTGGAGGAGGAAAAACTACTCTGAAAGCCCCCTTTGGATTTCTTTTTCCTGATTAGAAAGCAGAAAGGGACAGGCTTTGGGAGGTCAGATAGAAATTCAGTCCCTGTTCTACCACTTACAAGCTGAGAGTCAACTGTCTTACTTGATTCCCAGTTTTCTCATCTGTAAATAGTAGGAGTCCCTGGGTGGCGCCAACGGTTAAGCAGTCAACTACTAGCCAAAAAATTGACAGTTTGAATCCACCCAGAGGCACCCCGGGAGACAGGCCTGGCAATCTTCTTCGGAAAAGCAACAACCTTGCCAACCCTATGGATCAGTGCTACTGTGCATACACGGGGTCACCATGAGTCAAAATCAACTCGATGGCAAATAGCAACAAAATGGAAAGAGTAATGCAAGAAGGGACCTGTGAAAAATCAACTGCCCATACAAAGGATGGCACATCAGAAAAAAAAAAAAAAAACAACTCTTTGCCATCGAGTCGATTCCAACTCAGAGCAAACCAACAGGACAGAATAGAACTGCCCCATAAATTTCTCAAGGAGCAGCTGGTGAATTCGAACAGCCGAACGCTTAACCACTGCGCCAGCAGGGCTCATAAAAAAAATGTTAAATAAATGCCATTTCTGTCTCTTTGCCTTCTCCTTAACCAAATGCCGATGATCGACTTAATGCAAAAAGGGTCGGAGCGTGGCATTGTCTACAGGGTGACCGTTTAATAACGTCAGCACTGCAGCTGTGAGAGTTGGTGCGGATTATCTCCCATTTTCTGTGCCTAGAGAAACATTTGGTTATCAAAATATGTACCTCATATTACCTTCGGAAACCCCCCCCCCACCAAAAAAGGGGGAAAAAGGCAAGATCTTCACTCTGTTGCTGCAATAAAGGTTTCCTTCTCGAACGATAATCAGCCCCACATAATTAAAACTGCTCAGGCTGCTGAACTAATTTTCAGACTGGAGGCTTCTTCCTGTAGCAACACTTACAAGCGAAGTTTCTACTGTGAATGACTTTAATCGTGAGCCTAATTATAATTTTAATGAATATCTCCAGCCCTGCATGTAAACTTGCACTCCGAGGCTCTGCTATCTGTGAGGGTATTTTAAGGTCTTTTCATTTTTTAATATAAAGAAATGTGTTGGCAAAAATGAACAGGCAGTAAAGAAATATTCTTTCTGGCTGGGTTTGGTTTCGAAGCTCAAGCAATGAAATGTAAAATGTCTGCTATTCTAAAGGGCTTTTTCATTTTTGAGCATTTCACCTTTAACTTTTGTGTTCTGTCTTCTTCCCTAACTTGCATTCCTTTTGTGACCTGCGAGTATTGTCCGGTTTTAGGAATATCCAGGACATCAGGGTTCCGGTTTGCCTCAGAGCTCAATCTATTCTGGAAATTCAAGAACATTTGATAACAAGGCAGAGAGAAGGGAATGAAAAAATTCCTTCCTTGAAAATGTATTTAAAAGGAAAAAAGCTCAGAATTAAAAAGCAGCTAAACTAAAGCACTCAAGCAATCAAAGCTATCTTTCTAAGAAAATAAATAAACAAACTCTACTTGATGAATGCCAATGCTTTTTCTAATAGAGGAAAACTGGAAACAATCTGATGAAATAAATTGTCCAGTGTTTGAAGACTAATGACATCATATTTTTCTCTTTTTCAATTTTTATTACATAAATAATACATGTTCATTTAAGGAAAATCAGCAAATAGAGGTAATTATAAAGATTTTTTTTAACTGTTACTTGTTATCTCACAACTGAGAATTAAGTATTGTTAAAACTGACGCATCCGCCTCCAGATTTCTCTGTGTGTATGTATGTTTTATGTATGAGACATATATATGCATACGGATGTGTATATTTTACATATATATACATAGAAAACCAGTTGCCACGGAGTCGACTCCAACTCATGGCGATCCCGTGTGTGTCAGAGTAGAAATGTGCTCTACAGGGTTTTCAATGGCTAATTTTTTGGAAGTAAATTGCCAGGCTTTTTCCAAGGGGCCTCTGAGGGGACTCGAACCTCCAACCTTTCAGTTAGCAGCCAAGCTCATTAATCATTTGCACTATATATATTTGCACATACATATATCCAAGCTTTCTGGGCCAACTGAGTACATTCCCATTTCTCCCAGCCAAATGGTGGAGCCCTATTCTTTGCTCTTGCAGTTCCCTCTGTCCAGAAGCCCCTTCCCCTGCCCTTTTACCCCCATTCTTTAAAAAAAAAAAAAAATTTTTTTTTATTCTTTAGGCTGGGTACAATGTCTCCCTTTTGTGTTACCACGGGGCCCTGGTGGCACATTGGCTAAGGGCTATGGCATGCTATGGCTGCTAACCAAAAGGTCGACAGTTCAAATCCCCCAGCCTCTGCTTGGAAACCCTATGAAGCAGTTCTACTCTGTCCCATGGGTTGCTATGAGCCAGAATCACCTGGACGGCAATGGGTTTGGTTTGGTTTTGTGTTGCTGTAGAACTGGGGACTTAGATCTGGTAAAATCTTGTCCAGTTAGTTCAGCACCCTGGATTTAATGGGATGACTAGTACATGACCCTGGAGAGAGAAATGAAGCAGAGACTGTGGGGAAAGGAAGGAAGAAAACTACATTCACCGTAGTAGGACAGACCATGTGCTAGTGTTTTCACGTCATCATCATTTAATTCCCACAGCAATTCTATGAGCTTGGTATTAGCAGCCCCATTTTTAGGGATATGTCATATGTGTAAAGGCAACACAGCGAGGAATAATCCTAACTTGTCTTGTAAAATTGATTCAGTGAAGACACTGTTGTTGCTGCCACTGAGAGAAAAAACACTAACGCATAAGGCAGACCCCTGCCCTGGACACCACCTGAGGACTCGTGTACCCACAGATCGTCGGTACGTTCATGTCACCCTCAGAGCGCTGATCATTGTGAACCCACCTTCCTGGTATCACTGGCTTCTCATGGACAGTGTGGCTTTGGAAGACTTATTGATAGATTCTTATGTACCCAAGCTGCAAGAAAGGCAGGAAAAGTGAGTTTGTGGATTCTACCATCATCATGCACAGTAAACAGGTTTCAGTGGAGCTTTCAGACCAAGACAGACTAGGAAGAAAGGCCTCGCAGCCTATATCCAAACATTAGCCAATGAAAACCTTGTGGATCACAACAGAAAGCTGTCTGACTCACTTGCTTTGGACACATCAGTAAGAGGGATCAATTGCTGGAGAAGGACATCACGTTTGCTGAAGTAGAGGGCCAGTCAGGGAGAAGGAGACCCTTGGTGAGATGGAGTGGCACAATAGCTGCAGCTATGGACACAAACATGCCAGTGACACAGGGTGATGCAGGACGAGGCAACATTTCATTCTGTTCTACATAAGGCCATGTGAGTCAGAGCTGACTCAACCACAGAAATCTATCTACCCACCCTGGAAGAAAAAGACTCTATGGAGAGGAATTCCCTAGATATATGGAAAGTGTTCAAAGGTGCTATATGTCCAAAAAATAGCTAATATCTATCATTCAAAAAAATATCCTAAATAGCTCATCTTCCAGAAACGACTGCTTTGTGTTTTCAAGACAGGTGCCAATTCATTAGTTACGACTGAGGATAAGTGAACTTCAAATAGTTTAGGCTTTCTGAGCTGCCTAAGTCGTTAAGATTTGGGGGAGCTTTATTCTGGAAATTTAAGGCTTTTAACATTAAGCTCTCACTACCTCTCTACCTCTCTTCTAGACTTGAGCTTACTGCAAGCCTGCTCATTTCCTTCTTTGAAAAGCTTGATTAGTGCTGTTGTGAGACATAATCTTTTCCAAATCTACCCACTCCTTCCTCCTGTTTATCTTGACCCTGGCCCTCCCTTACCACTCCCTAACATACCCACGTGTGAGGGATTACTCTAGTACATGAGTAAAGAGTGTAGGTCATGCTAAATCATGCAAAAGGGATGAGAAATGTCTTTCTAGAAAGATTTGTCCTTCTAGGAGCCAAAAATGCACAAGATAAAAAAAAAAAAGAAAGAAAGAAAAGGATCTGGGCATTCAAATACAGGTCTACAGGGCTTCGCGCTATACTTTGAGAAGGAAATAACCTATTTCCATCTTGGACAATGGAAGTGAAAATGGACAATGGAAAAAAAAAAAAAAACCTCTGAAAAAGGATCTCTGGTTATTAAATTAGTTTCTTACTCTCCCAAAGCCATAAATTCTGGGAAGAAGTTAACAAATTGTTTTTGGGTGAAATCTTGATTCTTTATGGGATATATAAGAGCCTACATAAAATGGAGAAAGTTAAGCTTTTTAAGTCTAGGAAGGCTGAAGAAAGCAAGTAATATAGCAAAGTGTAGAATGATTTGACCCCCGCTTTAACAGTGTAGAGTGAATTAGACAGAATTAAGACGTATATATCAAAACAAAAGTGGCAAGCATTACTCAAGTTTCAAATTCCCTACTAATTATAACTGATCCAAGCTAATAATCTGGACAGCAAGAGAAGCCCAGTAATTTATTTCAGCTGTGGCTAACAGGAGGCAAGGGGCTTCCTGGCGAAATGTAACAGAGACCAATCAGGAGATACAGATGGCATAAATCCTTGGGTCTTAAAGGAATTAGATAATGAACTTATTGAGTCCTTGCCATTATTTTTATAAGTCAAATATCAGAAGAGTCCCTAAATGCTTTCTATTTAAATAGTTCTCTCTCTCTCATCTTTCATTACAGGTTGAATCACGTTCTGAGGAAAAATTCCACCCGAATGAAATACAGCACTTGCCAATAACCAGCATCAATCTGAGACCCAGATCCAGAAAAATTATACAACTTAAAATGCAGTCAGGGTAAAGCTTTGAGAAGTGATAATGAGATTCCTCCAAGTTGGACCAGTTTCCAAGTTCTCATAGATGGCTGCTTTTCCAGGCAGTGTCCTCTTGGATCACACTGGCTCCTGTGCACACGACAACAGTGCTTGGGTGGGAGAGACAGGGCTTGACATCAGCAGAGCTGGGTCAGTCACCCCTCCACATCATGAACTGGATGACCTTAGGCAAGTAATTTGACCCTTTCTGAGCCTCATAGCCCTGAACTGAGAAGCTGGGAGAATGAGGCCTCTTCTGCCACGCTTGTCAAATTTGAAAACTATAACATGCTGTCAAAATATAAGCTAATGTCATTGTTTTTACTATTGCTATCCTGAGAAAACTCCTAAAGATTCTGAGAGTGGCCCGTGTGGATCATTAAAAACAATTTTTAGCTCATGCCAGGCAATCTGAAACTTGTGCTGGAAAAATATTATGAAATTATAAAAGGCCACAAAAATTGCACTTACAGTAAATTTCAGACATCAGGGTGGGAGAAACTACGACTGACAGAGTTGACTGTGAACCTGACCACGTACTAGGGCTTTATGTACATGACCTGAGTTTTGCTCCAGTGAAGTTGGGTGTTAACCACAGCCCCGTTCTTCCAATGGGGTGGCTCAGGTTCAAATAAAACTCAAACCAGTTGCTGTCAAATCAGTTCCAACTCATGGTGACCCCATGTGTTGCAGAGAACTGTGCTCCATAGGATTTACCTTTCAGAAGCAGATCACCAGGCCTCTCTTCTGAGGCACCTCCGGATGGGTTCCAACTGCCAACCTTTTGGTTAGTAGTCAAGTGCTTAACTGTTTGCACCACCCAGAACTCCAACTTAGGCTCAAAGAGATTGAATTGCATATCCAAGGTCTCACCAGTGGATGGTAGAAGAGCAAGAATCCAACTCAGGCAGTCTGAATCCAGAAGCTGACCACTTCACCAACATTAGGCTGTACGGCAGAAGACAGAAAGATAAACAAGTAAAGTCAGCAGAAGGAGACAATGGCACTAAAAACCCTCTATGCAACATCATCAAGACCAGTGATGATCAAGTACATGGAAAGTCAGTTAAGGCAGAGAATCATAAATGCAATACATGTAAACTTTAAACATTTTACCTCAATTTGAAATATATAAATATTCATTTACTTAATAAAACCATTATTTGAAAGTTGTTTATTTAAAAAAACACACACACAAAGCAACAAAGCATGCCCTTTTTCTATATATATCGTAACATAGTTGGCTCCTGATTCAATAGAACAAAACCCCTCCCTGGGTAACTTCGGCTTCTGAATGAGAAGACTTGAACCCCAGTCTTCATGCCACCCTTCCCCTGCCCCCTTGTCTTTATTTTATGGTTTATCTGTTTCTGTCATGGTATGTATGATTTCTTCTCTGAACCTAAATGTGTATTCCAATAAATAGAAATCATTAGTTCATGGTTATATATCATCTTCCTGGAAATTACTGGAACTTACAACTTGTCACTTGGATCAGTTACTAAACTATGTTATTATTTTCTTGTAGTTGAGAATTTTTCCAATGTTGTCAGCTTCAAGCAACATTTTTTTTCTCTCTCTCTCTCTCCCAGGTTTAGTAAATGTCAACCTAGGAATTTCACTCCCCACTAAATGCTGTATTATAGAAAAAAAAAACTATTTATGTTGATGACTTTTCATGATTGTAGGGGATCTATATATCCTTGTCTTGTATTTTTCCTAAAATTAAACTCCAAAACATTTGCCTGTATTATTTTTTAAACATTCTAGAGCTCCTTGATCCATAGCTTGGAACAAGGAAGTTGCATTGTTATAAAACCTGGCATTTATTTAAATCACTTTATTTAAATTCTTCATAACTAGATTACAAAAGAACATTATTTTAGATCAAAGGCCTTCAACATTCTGCCAGAAATACAAGGCAAGGGGAGTTTTACATCACAGATACACACATGCCACACACACACACATATAATAAAACAGATTTTCATGAAATACTTACCCTCCCAACATGTGATGCACACTGATGTTTTCTATTCTGTTTTATTCTATTTTACTTTTTTTTCTTAAAATCCTTTTTCCCAACTCAGTCAATTTATTTCTTGACCCACCAAGAGTCACAACCCACAATTAGAAAAACATTGATAAAGAAGGCATAGGCTCTTCGGATGTCTATTTTCTTCAAGTGTTTCTTCAGCATATGTGTAAATTCATGGGAAAAAATCAATTTCTAGAATAATTCAGAGGCTGCTCATGTTGGATTTTGGGAAGAAGGCTAATCTTGTCAGAACAAACAATTTATAACCTCTTAAATCTTGAAGATTTTTTCTTTTGCCAGTAACATGAAGTCAGAATTTGGAATCCCACCTGTATTGCTACAGGCACGGCTGAGAATCTTGGGTTTTGTGTGTGTACTGGGGGCACTTGTTTTGTCTTGCAGCGTGGTTTTCTGGGTAACATCTTATAATTTAGAACTGTTGCTTTTTTGGAGAGCAGTTCTCTAATCAAATTTTCCCTATGATAAGTTGCTTTCATTCCTCTGTAAACTTGGAAGTAGCAGATTGATCAGCAGATAATTTCTCCTCTCCAGCGCTGAATACCTGGGTACCATGACTTTTCCTACCTTTCAGCCATCCATCAATTGCTGCAAAGCTTTCAGTGCTGCCAAGCTTTTTGATGTAGGGTCAAGGCCTGTTTTGTAACTATTGGTCCACTGATTGGTGTGCTACATAGTCTTTTTTGCATAAACCAAACCACATCAATAATACATCAACCATGATCATTAGTTTCAGTTTCTTTAAAGTAGAGCGAGAATTTAAAGACAATTTGGAAAGCCATGTGATTACAGAACGCTTCTAGATGACTCATTTTCCCCAAAAACTTTTACCACACCCGATTTGACTTTATTTTTTATCAGTATTCCCTTAAATCAAATATGTTTTCCAAGAAAGTCTTATTTACTTTTGCATCCATATATTATTGGTTTATGTAACACTTTATTGCATTATGTAATTATAATAACAAGTACAAATTGAGTAAACAAAACTGTAAAAAATATAACCAACTCTTGATACGCATACAGCCCAGGTGTAAGCATAAGTGAACGTGAGATTAGAGCAAGGAGTCTGCTGGCTATGAGCATTGAGAGTGTGGTTTACAGAAGAAATGGAGAGCCCTGGATAGTCCCAAGAATAGGTTAAGAGGAAAAGGTGAAGAGAGCTTCTGCTGTTCCGTAGTAGAGGTTATGGACAAAGTCCAGTGGGAGGCAGTCAAGAAGGTATCATAGCCCAGGACCTCTAGAAAGCAGAGTTCAAGGAAAGAATAAAATTGCTGACTCTTTATTTATGAGTCACAAGCCCAGTGTGGTGACGGAGGGTTAAGGGAAGTGAGGTAAGGAAAGCTACTAAGCGGTACAAGGTAATACAGAAATTACCACTTCACAATGAGCAACAAGAGGCATAACTGATTACTCAAGGGGCATGTTTACGCAGCACACAAGCCTTCTCTGGAAAATTTGTCTAAGGGAAAATGTCATCCAATCCAAGACAGGGCAAAAGGAGTTGGGATTTAAGGACATGTCTCCCTCCCACTTCCTAATTCCCACTGGTCAAGGGTCACCCACAGTGAGTTGATCCCCCTACACTTAATGTTGCATCTTCCAATCAAGGACCAGATAACCTGGCCCACAAAGAGACTTTTAGGTCCCAGTCTTATAAGTCTGGAAGAGGAGTGGCTCAGCAAGTGAGGCATAATAACCATGCAGGTTTGCGGCTTCAATTTGAACACCAGCCAGCTCAGAGAATTCATAAAGGTGCCAGCAAAAGAGACAATGGTGTGGTCCAGAAGGCAAGCAGCAGCATTAGAAAGAAGGAGGCGATTGAGCAAATCTGAGAAGGCATACAAGGTTTATATCCAACACAGAAGACTTAACAGAGGAAGCTTTGGGTCTTAAAGGACAAGCATATTCTAAGACAGACAAGTGAAGTAAGGACATTCCAAGATGAAGGAATGGCACATTTATAGAAACTCAAGTGAAGAAGTAGGGCGGATTTTAATATCACCAGATAACTCGTGGCTCGCATGTGGGAATAATAGAAAAACTTAAACAAAATCAACCTGTTGCCATCGAGTTGATTCCAACTCATAGTGACCCTATAGGACAGAGTAGAACCACCCCATAGGGTTCCATGGATTCAAACTGCTAAGGCTCCTTAAACATAATAGAAAAACTTAAACTGTTCTTGTCTCCCAAATAACGTAACCTCCACATGTCATAGAATTAATGTTGACAGGAGAGGAAACATCACATTTAATTATGCTGGAAGCCCCACCACACTACTGATTCATAAAAAGCTTATAATTAATATTATGATAAATGAAGAAAGAATTGAAATTGTCAAGGATTTCATTCTACTTGTATCAGCAATCAATGCCCATGGAAGCAGCAGTCAAGAAATGAAACGAAGTATTGTATTAAACAAATCAGCTGCAAAAGACTGCTTTAATGTTCTACAAAGCAAAGGTGTCACTTTGATGACTAAGATAGCCTGACTCAAGCCATAGTCTTTTCAATTGCTTCATATCCATGTGCAAACTGGGCAATGAAAAAAGAAGACTGAAGAGGAACTGATGCACTTGAATTGTGCTGTTGGTGAACAATATTGAATATACCATGGACTTCCAGAAGAATGAACAAACCTGTCTTAAAACACATAAAACCAGACTGTTCCTTAGAAGTGATGGTAGTGAGACTTTATCTCACTTACTTTGGACCTGTTATTAGGACGGATCAATCCCTGGAGAAGGACATCCTGCTTGGTAAAGTAGAGGGTCAGCGGAAAAGAGGAAGACCTTCAACTAGCTGGATAGACCCAGTGGCTACAACGGTAGACTCAAACATACTTACTATTGTGAGGATGGTGCAGCACCAGGCAACATTTCATTTTGTTATACACAGGGCTGCTATGAGTCAGAACTGACTTGACTGCACCTACCAACATCAGTGACAAAGTGGAGGGCCAATGAAAATGAGGGAAACCTTCAATGAGATGGATTGACACAATAGCCATGACAATGGGCCCAGACATACCTGAGTTCATAAAGATGGCACAGGACTGGGCAGTGTTTTGTTCTGTGGTACGTAAGATCACCATGAGTTAGAGCCAACTAGATAGCACCTAACATCAACCACCTTATTTTATTTCTCATATATCCAGATCGGCATAGGACCCAGGTATCCTGATTCTTAGTTCTTATCCACAACACAACACTGCCCACTACAGAGTATCCTCATGAGATCAGGGCTTAAAGAAGATGAAATACAGGTAAGGTTTATGGGAACTAAAACTGCCCATTTCTCCCAAATAATGCAGCCTACATATTTCATAGAATTAATGTTGACAGAATTCACAGAGTTTAGGGAAAAACAAGAGCCAGAGCTCACGTGACTTATTCCAGCCATTTCAAAGCTTGCAATTCCTCTGCCGTTGGTAGCCTACCATGGAGAATTCATTTCATGCCTGTCTACTCTGGTAAAACCTTGAAATAAATTGAATTGTTACAAAAAAGGTGAAAATTAGAAACGCCAAGAGTCATTTTATGCAGCTAATTAAGAGTCATCATCTCAGCAGTTTTGCACGTGCTCTTGACTTCCTTTATCTATAAACTTATTTTCTGAAGTTGTGCCTGATAAAAGAAGTGTGAGAAACCTTCCTTGACTGTTGTCAAGGAGAAGGTCTTATCTTTTTATACTAAAGCATTGGTGAAAAATATTAACTTCCAAATGGTCTTTCTATTATTGGAATCATTTTAACCAAACTAAAAACATCTGACGTAGAATTTTGTTGAACTATGTTCTGGGTGTAGAGTCCTTGGTGGTCCACCTGCTAACCAAAAGGTTAGAAGCTCGAGTCCACTTAGAGGCACCTCAGAAGAAAGTCCTGACAATCTAATTCCAAAAGAGCAGCCATTGAAAACCTCTCGGAGCCCAGTTCTACCCTAACACGTATGGGGTCACTGTGAGTTGGAATAGAGTCCATAGCAACTGCTATATGCTAGGTGTAAGGCACCAGAAAATGAAATGGTCCTGCCCCTCTAGTGGCTTCTACTGCATTTAGATTAATATCCGAACTCCTTGCCTGGCTTAGCATTGTCCTACCTCTCTAACCTCATCTTCATTTATGTTCCCATCATTCACCACCATAGTGAGACGCGCTGTTTTCCTCAAGCACACCGCATTTGCTACCACCTCCGTATTTGCTATTCCCACTTCCTGAAATGCTATCCTACCGCCCAGCTCTCTACATAGGTTTGCTCTGTCTTGCGTTCATATATCAGCTTGAAAGTTACCTTCCCAGTAAATGCTTCTGTAACCCACATGCCACAGTTAGGATGCTTTCAGCAACAAGTAAAAAAGAAGACCCAAAAAGAAGTAGCTTAAACTAGCCTTTAGTAACTGACACAGCATGCGAAGCAGAAGTGTAGTTTTGAGGTTAGGTAATTCAGCAACATTAGGACTTCATCAAAGACCCAGGTCCTTTCTAGCTTTCCACTCTGCCATCCTCAGCAGATTAGCAATGTCCCTTTCATGGTCACAGAGTGACTCCCACTGTTTCAGACACCACATGGGGACACAATGACGGTCAGTGAAGAAGACAAACATTTCCTTCCATGCAGTTCTTTTCATTAGAAAAATAAACCTTTCCCAGAATTTCCTCAACTGGCAACCCTCTGATTGCATCGGTCAGGACTGGGTCACCTGCTGTACCTACACTGATCATTGGCAAGAAGAGACCACCCTGGTTATCACCGGGGATGAGTCTGGGAAAGGGTCAACAGTTGGAAGGAGATTGCCTAAACTAACTAGAGGGTAAACACTCAAAGAAAACTGAGGCTCTGCTAGAAAGTGGGAGGGAAAAGGCAAAGGTTGGGGAAAGAACAGCTATTAATAGATAAACAGAAGAAGCAGGACCATAACATCAATCCGAAATAGTCACTGTGAACCTTTTAATCTCTGCATGAAACTGATTAGAGTCTCATATTTTTCTTGTTTGTTTGTTTGCTTATTGTTGTTGTTCATTGTTTTCTAGTTGATTCTGATTCATGACGACCCCATGTACGCAGAGTAGAACTTCTCCGTACAGTTTTCAAGGCTGTGACCTTTCAGAAGCAGATCACCAGGTGTCTTCCAAGGTGCTTCTAGGTAGGTTTGAACCACCAACCTTTTGGCTAGTAGTCGAGCACTTAACCATTCATGCCACACACTCAAATGTAATCTCCATGAGGGCAGGGACCTTGTCTGTTGCTTCATCAGCGTGTTCCCCAGCATCAGGAGAGTGCCTGGCACTCAGTGACTATTTGTGAATGAACGTATGCATGAATGTGCCAACATGCATGACCATTCTCCCTCTGCACTCTTTGTGGTAGTCTGACGTTCAACTTGATAAGCAGGAAAATCCACCAAGACTAAACCATTACCATCTCAATGACCATAACCTTGGAGGATTTCCGTTGAACTCACAGAACATCACTTGCATGATTTCAGTAAACCTTTACTGGGAACTCAAAATGGACTGCAACACTTTTCTTCCAAACTGGCTCCTTTTCAAGTGTTTTTCTGACTCTGTGAATGATACCACCACCTAAACAGCTGCCTAAGACAGAACTCCAGGTTGGATATCATCCCCACTCCTCCTGGTCCCTTATCCACTCCCCATACCCAACAGTCAAGTCCTGAAGAGCTTGCAAATTCATCTCCTCCTCTCAATTCTCAATGTGTCTGTCTGAGATTGTGTTAAATAAACTCTAATATCCTTCTGTGTAAACTCCAACATTCTGTGATACTGTGACTCATATATATATTTTTTTCTAGAACCCAGGATCATGACACAGCTATCAGAAAAGGACTGAGTTCGTAGTATTTCGTATTACCATCATATCAAGAAGTATGTCATTGCTGTTTTCCCTTACTCGATAAGGTTACATTTGAGAGGTAAGAGAAGAAGAAAGGAGAGTTTAACCTGTTACTTTACACGATCATTTTTTAAGAAGAGAAGAAGATGGAGAATAACTAAGGGTTTTTAGCTTGTTTTTGAATCCATCGATATATAAAAATAAATGAAACAAAGATAGTCCAGCATCTTTTATGACTCTGGGATGTTAGCCATAGAGAACTTTTTGCTTTCAAGTGCATATCATAACTGTTGAGATGATGTTAAAGAAAATTGATAGACAATATGTGATGCCTTCCTTTATCCACCAAGTATCATATAAAATACTCTTTTCTGAATACCCAGAGTATTTTATATGATACATTTATTCTCATACTGTATAGCGTGTGTTAAGTTATTTCTGACCTTACTAGATCTCCCCTACTCACTTGTGATCTTATTGACAGCAACACCTAAAGGAGTCTTAACGCATTGGAGTTGTAAACATGAAACAATCATTTTTGTCTTCCAGTCTCTGCTTTCAACCACATTCTGTGGAATCCTTCTTTTCCATCCCTTGATGACACTTGGCATAATATATAAATTCATGGTTCTGTTCAGTTATTAAAAGTTCATTTCTACTTTAAAACTTGAATTTTGTCTCTAATACAAAGTTAACTTACTCCAATTTGTGGGTTGGATGTACAGATTGAGACAGCTTGAGTGGGCAGGTAGGAGGGTGGTGTTTGGTCTGATTTTTCACTCCCTTTCTCCCTCTATACAGGCTCTTGGCTATGCAATAGCTGGGAACAGAGAGGGGAAATGAAAGGTAGCAGGCAGTGGATGAAGGTCAGTTTACTCAACAAGACACCGTTGAACGCTCTCTTTCTAGTTATTGCTTTGACCACTGATGCCCCTACCTGGTGTGCACCTAAATATTAACTCTCTTGATCGGCTTCCTCCAGCCTTTTCTGGTCTCCCCAAAGCACAGTTCTCTTCCTTAGGAAATCCAAACTGACCTCTGCAGTCTCCAATCAGATCACACTGGTTGTTTTGGTCTCCCCTACCCAGTAAGTGGCCTAAATTGATCAACCCCAGTATGTTCTGCAACATCTTTTTAACCTCCAGGGAAATCACAATTTTTGGCAAGCCTAATGATGAGAGCCCTGGTAGTGTAGTGGTTAAGAGCTATGGCTGCTAACCAAAAGGTCAGCAGTTCAAATCCATCAGGCACTCCTTGGAAACCCTATGGGGCAGTTCTACTCCGTCCTACTGGGTCACTATGAGTTGGAATCGACTCGATGGTGACCAGTTTTTTATTGGTTTTTAATGATTAGAGTGTCGATTACCCCATGAGGAACCTTTCCTAAGCTCTGTCAACAATCCCCAATTCCTTTTATTTTATTTGAGAGGCAGATCCACCATCCAAGCACATGTATAACTAAGGACTAAGATGATCACCAGCCCTTCTTGTGGTCGACCTCAGTCTTACAAGGAATTCTCTGATAGCCCCTCTTGCCTGAACATTCCCATCAGCAAGATAATCCTAAAAGCTTTATCCCTTCTTCCTCACGGGTCCTCTCCTTTATAGACTGGGATAGGTGGCAAGGAGTGATTATAGCCAGGGGTTCTCCTGCCCCCTTTTGGGGTACTCATTGCCTCTTTTCCCTCTGCTCTGGACTCTGGATGCCTACTCTGCAGCCACAAGAAAAAGCCCCGTTCAACATCTTCTTTCACAGGGTGTTCGTTTTCCATCAATGCCTAACAAATTATCATAAACTTAGCAGCTTATTTATTGTCTCGTAGTTTCCATGGGTCAGGAGACCAAGCATGGCTTAGCTTAGTGCTCTGCTCAAGGTCTCACAAGGCTGCAATCAAGGTGTCAGCTGGGCTGCATTCTTATCTGTAGGCTTGAATGGAGAACAGTCTGCTTCCAAGGCCACTCAGGTCCTTGGCAGAATTCATTTCCTTGCAGATGAGTGATTGAGGTCCCTATATATTTTTTTTTTCTCTCAGCCAGGATTACTTTTAGCTTCTTGAGGCCACCCTCAGTTCCTTGCCACATGGTCCCCTCCATACGCTGTTTCACCAGTTGGCAGATTGCTTCTTCAAGGCCAGCAGGACTATCTCTCACTCCAGTCTGCTAAGACGGAGTCTTATATAATATAATGCAACGATGGGGATGGCTACCCCACCACCATTGCCATAATCTATTGGCTAGAAGTAACGCTCAAGGGAAGGGAATCTAAAGGGGTATGACACATTGAGGAGGAGATGCCTTAGCATGTTTCAGCCACACATAGGCTTCTTGCCTTTCTTCCCTTCTTCTTTCCAATTTTAGATGGTCTGACATGTATAAATCACACTGTGTTTAGTGAAACAAAAATGATCAAACAAATCCCTGCCTTTAAGAAGCTCATCTGCTAGTAGAAGAGACAGTCCTGTAGACAGCTAAGTTGTACTGCACAGTAAGTGCCAGCATATAACTGTATACAAAGCACTAGCCAGGGCCAGGATTCCTAATTTTTTTTTTTTTTTTTTGATCAAGGCCATTGTATAATGGAGGAGGTGACATTTGCATAAGCTTTTAAAAAAGGAGGAGAAGGAGGGTCACAATATTTGGCAGAGTGCTTTACCCGTATCAGGCATTTGGCAAATGTATGCTGGATCAAAAAGATAACGAATATGAACAAAGAACTAATATTCCAAATGAGCAGAGTAAAAACTTCGGACGCCACAGCAATTCCAGAATGAAAATTAGTGCAGGGCCGGTGTCGAAGATCTAACTAGACACATATTGCGAGGTTCTTAACTTGAAATGCTTCAGAAATCAGTCTCTTCATCCCATACCTAAGTAGCAGCTTAGCTGACCAGAGAGGACAGGGCAAAAGAATGCCACATCAGAGCCAAGAACAAGGGAATGGAAGGATGGGAGCTTCGGGAAAGGATCTAGAGGAACACCTGTTGGAAGAGGGAAGAGGACAGAGGACACTGGTGTCCTGGGTGTTACACTTAGGCAGTTCTGGACTAGCAGGCAGTCACCCAGTTCCAAAATGTCTACTTTGTGACAACCTATATTTTCAAACGCCATGCACGGACACCATTAACTGCCTTCCATATACTCAAAGACAATTTTCCTCTATCAGCTGGCAAATGACAGTTTGAACTCCTTAATAGTTGTTGTTGTCCTTGTTAGCTGCTATCGAGTCACTCCCGACTCATGCTGACTCCAGGCACAGCCGAATGAAATGCCACGCAGTCCTGTGCCAACCCCACGATTGGTTGCATAACAGACTGTTGTGATCCACAAGATTTTCGTTAGCTGATTTTCAGAAGTAAATCACCAGGCCTTTCTTCCTAGTCCTCCTTAGTCTAGACATTCAGCTGAAACCTATTGAGCATCATAGCAACACGCAAGCCTCCACTGCCAGATGAGTGGTGACTGTGTGTGAGGTACATTGGCCAGAACTGAACCTGGGCGTCCCTCATGGAAGATGAGAATTCTACCACTGAACCACCAATGCCTCATTACTTAGTAGCAGTACCCGCCAAGTTCCTTTCTGATGGTGTACCCAAACCCACTGCCGCAGAGCCGATTCCAGTTCATAGCGACCCTATTGGACAGAGTAGAACTGTCTCATAGGGTTTCCAAGGCTGTAAATCTTTATGGAAGCAGACTGCCACATCTTTCTCCCCTGACAATGTACAGTAGTGCTTAATGCATAAATATGAATACAACATTGTAGAGGTCTTTAAACTGGGTTCTGAAGAGCCCAAACAAGTATCTCTCATACCCTTTTGCCCACTCTCCATTTTAATCAAGGCTGTTCCATTTCTATATGTTTTACGGACTAGGATCCCAGGGAAGACTTTACTCGGAAAGCGTCCATTTTTTTTTTTCCATAAATGACTGATTTATTATATTTTGCCCTTATTATTCTATAAAAATGAGGAGATGTTGAAAAAATGAAAGTGTTTACACAAGTGACAGGAAGCATAAGGCTCATAAACATAATGTAATCATATTAAGATGAAAATCTTTAGACACACCCGAGCCAGCAAAGCTTCGCCTTGATTCTATGTGTATTGAACTTGACGTTGGTCAACCACTCACATGATTGTGAAGGACAAGAAATAAAAGATAAACATATGCAAAAATCATTAATATATTGTTGAGAATGGTGACTAAAGATAAATTAGGGATTTTATAGTACTTTTAGTTCTGTGGAATAGAGATAACATGATAACACAGTAACACAAATTATATCTTTTATGCATTTGATATTAGCACTTATGTGTCTTTAAAAATGTGCATGTACAGAAATAGAGTCTCCAGCTGGTATAAATGGTTAATGTGTTTGGCTGCTAACTGAAACGTCAGTGGTTCCAGGACACTCAGAGGTGACTTGGAAGAAAGGCCTGGTGATCTCCTTTCAAAAAATCAGCCATCGAAAACCCTGTGGAGCACAGTTCTACTCTGACACACACAGGGTCACCATGAGTCAAAACTGACTCAAAGGCAACTATTAACTGTTAAGTACAAAAAACAGGAGAATACCTACAGAAACAAAAAAAAGTTTTCATTACATGAATTCATGTGTTAATGATTATTACCCAATGTCTTAGTCACGTAGTGCTGCTATAACAGAAATACCATAACTAAATGGCTTTAACAAAGAGAAATTTATTTTCTCACAGTCCAGTAGGCTAGAATTCCGAATTCAGGGCATCAGTTCCAGGGGAAGCCTTTCTCTGTCTGTTGTCTCTGGAGGAAGGTCCTTGTGATGTATCAGTCTTCCCTTGGTCTGGGAGCGTCTCAGCACAGAAACCTCAGGTCCAAAGGACGAGCTCTGCTCCTGCCACTGCTCTCTTGGTGATATGAGGTCCCCAACTCTCTGCTTGCTTCCCTTTCCTTTTATCTCTTGAGAGATAAAAGATGGTGCAGGTCACACCCCAGGGAAACTCCCTTTACATTGGATCAGGGAGATAACCTGAGCAAGAGTGTTACATCCCGCCCTACTCCTTTTAATCACAGGCAGAAATTATGATTTATAACACATAGGAAATTCACACCCACACATGGCCCAACTAAGTTAACACATATTTTTGTGGGGACGCAATTCAATCTGTTACACCTAAGGAGTCCATTTTAAGTATTTTATTCTCAGCAAGTACACACAACATACAGTGTATCTTTTCTTTTGGTTTTACCTTTATTTTCAATACCCATACCACCTAGGTTTAGTCTATTTCCACATCCATTTTCTTTTATTCCTAATTCTGGCCTTCGCTTTTACAGAAAATTCTAATCATTTTGCTCGTGTTCTATCTAATCAAGAAAAAACCTTAAGAAAATCAAAGCATGAGCCTTAATGGGCACACCAGCCCAGGGGCAAGGATCAGAAGGCAGGAGGGAACAGCAAAGCTGGTAATGGGGAACCCAAGGTCGAGACGGGGAGGAGTGCTGACATGTCAGGAGGTTGGCAACCAACGTCACGAAACAATATGCATATTGTTTAATGAGAAACTAATTTGCTCAGCAAACCTTCATCTAAAGCACAGTAAAAAAGGAAATAAACATAGCTTTTTTTTTTTTTTGAGTGAAGAAATAAAAAGCTCTGTAAATGAAGATGCCCTTGTCCTGCAAAGGTAAGTTTTTACACTGATAATCCGCATTGGACTAAAATGTTTGGCTCAAAGGCAGGGCTCACTTTTTAAAAATGTTTAACTGTGTGCATTTCCTGGTCAGGGGGTATGTCTTATTTATTTTTGTATTTTTTGTACCTAATGCAATTCTTGGAACACAATTTTAAAAAAAATGAAAATCAAGGCAAATACTCCTTCAACTTGCTTTTTTTTTCCACCTTTCAAACTTTGGACACGTTGTCAGGAGGGATCAGTCCCCGAAGAAGGACATCATGCTTGGCAAAGTACAGGGTCAGCAGAAAAGAAGAAGACCCTCAATGAGGTAGACTGACACAGTGTCTGCAACAATGAGCTTAGGCATAACAACGATTGTAAGGATGACGCAGGACCGGGTAGTGTTTCGTTCTGTTGTGCATAGGGTCGCCGTGAGTTGGAACCGACTCAACGGCACCTAACAACAATAATAAAAATTGTTCATTTCAGATCATTTAAAGTTTGGAGAGTTTCCTATTACCACAAGAGCAAACCAACTGGTGGTGGTGTTGTTAGGTGCCGTCGAGTCAGTTCCTAATCAGCCACCCTATATACAACAGAACGAAACACTGCCCCATCCTGTGCCATCCTCATGATCATTGATATGCTTGAGCCCACTGTTGCAGCCACTGTGTCAGTCCATCTTGTTGAGGGTCTTCCTATTTTTGGCTGACCCTCTACTCTACTAAGCATGATGTCCTTCTCCAAGGACTGGCCCCTCTTCATAACATATCCAAAGTATGTGAGACAAAGTCTCGCCATCCTCGGTTCTAATGTGCATTCTGGCTGTGCTTCTTCCAAGACAGATTTGTTTGTTCTTCTGTCAGTCCATGGTATGTTCAACTGGTAGGGCCTTGTTATCAGGAAATAAACGCATTGGAGAGGCCACTTCGCTTTGGCAATGAAAGAAAACTAATATTCAAGAAAATAAAATCCCATGCCGAGGGATGGTTTGCCCCTTCCAACACTGCAAGGATGAGAAATTTGAGAAGCAGTTGTAAATACCTTGATGGGCTGCAATTGTAAATTTACTTTTCCAGATTATCACTGTCTTCCCGGCTACTGTCTTTGCTTTCCAAACCTTTTTGGCAGATAATCTTTCTCTCTGAGACTCTTCAGGAATTCAACAAACACTCACCATGAACAGTTCACTGTCTTAAGTGTTATTGGAGATACAAAATCGAGCTTACCTTTGAGTTAATGGCTCCTGGGTGGCGCAAATGGTTTGTGCTCGATTATGAAACAAACGTTGGAGGGTCTAACCTATTTAGCAGTGCTGCAGAAGAAAGACCTGGTGTTCAGCTTCCATAAAGATTAAAGCCAAGAAAAACCTATATTCTATTTTTTAACACATGGGGTTGCCATGAGGTGGAATCTACCCAATGGCAGCAGGTTTGTTTTCTGTTTTTAGGTTTCGTTTTTATCTATCGGGTGGTTTTGGGTTTGTGTGTGTGTGTGTGTGTGAGTTAATAGCATAGCAGGTGAGCTAATTCACATATTCTAATAAAAACATAAAATAAGTATATGTCTACAGTGAGAAAAAGATAAGGTTTTGGGGGTAAGACGGCATTTCAGTTGATCTTGGAGGACTGATAAAACTTAGACGTGTAGAAATAAAGGCAGCCTTAGTAAAGGGAACTCGTGAATAAATGTGCCAAGATAAGAAAGCTTAAAATGGCTCATAAAATAAAGCCTAGAACTTGAGCTTTGGAAACTGAAAAACTTGATTTTGAATCCTAGATGACTGAGCCAATTCAACCATCATCTTCTTGGCAGTCCCAACATACTCCTTTTTCTGGGACGTTGAAGCATGGTGTTGAGATGTAGACATTACTTTGGTGCATTAAGGTAGCACATTTTCCCCATTCTTTTTTCCCCTCTACCACCTCTTTCATGCTTTGTTTATATTCATTTACTAAGATACATAAAGCCACCTGCCCAAGGCCACATACATTTCAGAGCCTGGATGAAAGCTAAATCTCTCTCATTTCAAAGCCCCCATTCTGCCAAGCTCAGCTGCCTACGTTTACTCACCTCCTCCACTAGAATCTGTCTCCTCTAGTTTTAACCATCCTGGGAGCCCAGCAAACATGCGTTTCACCCACCCCTCCCTAGGCAACGAGAAGCATTGGAAAAAAGAAAAAGCACAAGCTTAGTTTACCAAATTGACCTGTGTTCTTATTACTTCGCAGCACCGTTTAGGTAACAAATTAGTTGCCACCATATGCATTGCCTAGATCTGTGCCTATCACATGTGTCAGTTTAGAACACATGGAAAACGCCAAATGAGTGCCCAACATCTTGGGCACATAAAACTAAAGAAAGAAAGACATTTTATATCACAATTATCTATTTTACTATGACATATGAAGAGATTTTCAAGCTTTATTTGGCAAATATCTTCTCAACCATGGCGGGAACTTAGTCCATCTTAGTCTGGAAGCTCCGCTGAAACCTCTTCAGCACTGTAGCAACACACAAGCTTCCACTGACAGACAGGTGGTAGCTGCACATGAGGTATATTAGCCTAGAATCAAACATGAGTCTCTGGCATGGGAGGCAAAAATCCTACCACTGAACTACCACTGCCTGTGGACCCTTCGTAGACATCGTTAACATGGTCTTCATAACTGTCCTGCAAGGAAGGTTTTATTAATCTTGTTTACATAGGAAGCCTCTCAGTTCAAAGAGCTTGGTTGAATATTTGCCTAAGGACATATCATAAATTAATAATCAAGCAGGAAGCAGAAATTTTAAGCCTGGATCTCTTGGACTCAAAATCCTAACATCTTGCCCCTATATGAAGCTACATCCCAAGCATCAGTCCCTTTAGAATATACCCCATACTGTCTTTCCCACCTGAACACTCCTTTCTAAACTCCACCCTCTTTCAAGCCCTCAATATTTCCCCAAGTTCTCAACCTCTCTTTCCAAACCCTAAACTCTCCTGTATCTATAATATTTATTGAGTACTTACAATGTGCTACACACTGTTCTTAGTGATTTACAAGCATAATCTCATTTAATTTTCATAACAGCCAGATGCAGTGGCAGAACAAGTACTCAGAATGGCCATCCTGATTATTTGTGGATGCCAGCATCCTGATGGGTAAGTGCCATGCCAACCACTTGTTTAATATTTCTAATATCACCCCGGAAAATAGACAACGATTATGGCTGTCTAAGAGATGAGGAAACTGAAGCTTAGAGAGGCAAAGTGACACACCTAAGTCACATGGTTGGGAAGCAGCATTAGCAAATTCAAACCCAGGTTAGCTGGGTGACAAAGCAGATCCCCTCAACCTCACTCCATACTTCTCTGAGGCCTCTGTCTACTGCAAAGCATCCTGGATTAAATAGCTTGCCTGCTGGACATATACCAGCCATGTGAATTTAGGACTAATAGTTAACCTCTACAACAATCAACACACAGACCAGTGAAACAGAATCAAGAACATAGACATAAACCCATCCACCTATGGTCAGCTGTCAATCCCAAGAAATTTGGAAGACAGCTACTTGGCCCACTGACTGGAAGAGATCCATATTTGTATCCATTCCAAAAAAGGTGATCCGACAGAATGCGGAAATTATCAAACAATATCATTAATATCACGCACAAGTAAAATTTTGCTAAAGATCATTAAAAAATGGTTGCAGCAGTACATTGATAGGGAACTGCCAGAAATTCAAGCCAGATATAGAAGACGATGTGGAATGAGGGATGTCACTGCTGATGTCAGATGGATCTTGGCTGAAAGCAGAGAATAACAGAGAGAGATGTTTACTTGTGTTTCATTGGCTATGCAAAGGCATTCAACTGTGTGGATCAGAACAAGTTATACATAACATTGTGAAAAATGGGAATTCCAGAACACTTAATTGTGCTGATGAGGAAACTGTACATAGAACAACAGGCAGTCATTTGAACAGAATAAGGGGATATTGTTGTCGTTAGGTGCCATTGAGTCACTTCGGAGTCATAGAGACCCTACACACAACAGAATGAAACACTGCCCATTTCTGTGCCATCCTCACAATCATTGCTATGCTTGAGCCCATTGTAGCCACAATATCAATCCATCTCATTGATAGTGTTCCCCTTTTTTGCTGACCCTCTACTTTACCAAGCAAAGAAAGACATACAGGAGGCTAACAGACATATGACAAAATGCTTACAATCCTTAGCCATTACAGAAATGTAAATTAAAACTACAATGATATACCATCTCACCCCATATTACTGGCACTAATCAAAAAAATAAAAAAATAACAGGAAATAGCAAATGTTAGACAGGTTGCAGGAAGACTGGAACTCTTATGCATTGCTGGTGGGAATGTACAATGGAACAACCACTATGGAAAATGATATGGCACCTCCTTAAAAAGTTAGAAATGAAAATACCGTATGATCCAGCAATCCCGCTCTTGGGTATATATGTAGAGAAATAAGAGCCGTAACACAAATATACATATGCACACTCATGTTCATTGCAGCATTATTCACAATAGCAAAATGATGAAAACAACCTAAGTGCCCAACAGCAGATGAATGGATAAATAAATTATGGTACATACACACGATGGAATACTATGTAATGATAAAGAACAGTGATGAATCCATGAAAATCTCACAACATGAATGAATCTGGAGGGCATTATGCTGAGTGAAATAAGTCAATCACAAAAGAGCAAATATTGTTTGAGACCACTATTATAAAAACTAAAAAAAAAAAATGGTTTACACAAGGGAAAAAACAATCTTTGATTTTTTTAGGGAGGGGAATGGTGAGGAGGGGAAATCACTAAGTAGATAGTAGACAAGTGTTAACTTTGGTAAAGGAAAAGACAGCACAGAACATAGAGGAAGTCAGCACAATTTGACCACAGCGAAGCCACAGAAGTTTCCCAGACACATCCAAATGCCTTGACGGACGAAGTTACTGGGGCCTGGGGCTGGGGGCCCTGATCAGGGGACATCTAGGTCTATTGGCATAACATAGGTACCATAACATAGTTCATAAAGAAAATGCTCCACATTCTACTATGGTGAGTAGCTTCTGGGGTCTTAAAAGCTTTCAAGCAGCCACCTAAGATACATCTATTGGTCTCATCCAGTCTTGGGCAAAGGGCGATGAAGAAAACCAGACACAAAGAAAACATTAGTCCAAAGGGCTAATGGACAACATGAACCACAGAATCTACTAGCCTGAGCCCAAAAGAACTAGACGGTGCCCAGCTACCACCACTAACTGCTCTGACAGGAGCCGTAACAGAGGGTCCTGGACAGAGCAAGAGAAAAAAGTAGAACAAAATGCAAATTCATAAAAAAGACCAGACTTACTGGTCTGACAGAGAATAGAGGAACCCCCAAGATGGTAGCTCCCAGACATCATTCCAACTCAGAACTGAAGCCTCTTCCAAAGTTGACCTTTCAGCCAAAGATTAGACAGGCTTATAAAACAAATTCCCCATGTGTCTGTCAGTTTGTCCTACTGTGGGGGCTTGTGTGTTGCTGTGATGCTGGAAGCTATGCCACCAGTATTCAGACACCAACAGGGTCACCTGTGGTGGAGAGGTTTCAGCTGACCTTCCAGACTAAGACACACTAGGAAGAAGGACCCGGCAGTCTACTTCTGAAAAGAATTAGCCAGTGAAAACCTTACAAATAGCAGCCGAACATTGTCTGATGTATTGCCGGAAGGTGAGCCCCCCAGGTTGGAAGCCACTCAAAAGATGACTGGGGAAGAGCTGCCTCCATAAAGTAGAGTTGACCCTAATGATGTAAATGGAATCAAGCTCTTGGGACTTTCTTTTGCTGATGTGGCATGACTCAAAATGAGAAGAAACAGCTGCAAACATCCATTAATAATTGGAACACGGAATGTACAAAGTATGAACCTAGGAAAATTAGAAATCGTCAAAAATGAAATGGAATGAATAAACATCAATATCCTAGGGATTGTTGTTGTTATTAGGTGTCATCAAGTTGGTTCTGACTCATAGCAACACTACATACCACAAAACGAAACACTGCCCAGTCCTGCGCCATCCTTACAATCGTTGTTATGCTTGAGCCCATTGTTGCAGCCACAGTGTCAATCCATCTCCTTGAGGGTCTTCCTCTTTTCTACAGACCCTGTACTTTATTAAGCATGATGTCCTTCTCCAGGGACTGATCTTCTTGACAACAGGTCTGTGTTTGTCATCTGGTGCTGCTATAACAGAAATACCACAAGTGGATGGCTTTAACAAAGAGAAATTTATTTTTTCACAGTAAAGTAGGCTAAAAGTCCAAATTCAGGGTGTCAGCTCCAGTGGAAGTCTCTCTCTTTTTGTCAGCCTTCTCATCAATCTTCCCCCATACTAGAAGTTTTTTTGCACAGGAGCCCTGGGTCCAAAGAATGTGCTTTGCTCCTGGCACCGCTTTCTTCGTGGTATGAGGTCCCCCTGTCTCTCTGCTTGCTTCTTTCTTTTATAGCTCAAGAGATTGCCACAAGACCCAATCCAATCTTGTAGTTTGAGTCCTGCCTCACTAACACAACTGCTGCCCACCCTCCCTCATTAACATCATACAGGCAGGATTTACAACATATGGGAAAATCACACAATACCAGGAATCATGGCCCAGACCAACTGATACACATATTTTTGGGAGGACATAATTCAATCCAAGACATTCCACCCTTTGGCCCCCCCAGAAATCACATCCTTGAACATGCAAAACATATTCACCCCATCATATCATAAAAAAAAAAGTCTTAACTCCAAGTCCAAAATCCAAAAATTCCTCTTCATCTGTGAAATCTAGAATATAAGTTATCTGCTTCCAAGGGTACAATGGCAGAGCAGGCACAAGCTAGACATTTCCATTACAAAAAGGAGAAGCTGGAGGAAAAGAATGGATAACAGGCACCAAGCAAGTCAGCAGAACACATTACATTACATTACCCCTCAAAGCTTTGAAAATAATTCTCTGATCTCTGAGACAATTTACACAATGGCACCACCCTCTAGACTCTAGGTATTGGGCACACTCTCCAGATTCTAAGTGGAGGCCCCTCGGCCCTGGGCCTCAGCCCTGGGCCTCAGCACCACCTCCCAGGCCCACTGGGACAGCAACTCTGCTCCCTCAGCTTTAGGTGCACCATTCTCCTAGTCCATCTGAGCAGCAACTCCACCCTTAGAAACACCAGAAGCCATGGCTCCACCCTTTGAAACTCCTGAGGTCATGGCCATACCTTTTGAGACTGAGGCAGTTCAGCTTCTTATGCTCCTTTTCTCTTCAGCTTCTGTTTCCTGGTTTCTTGGCCTCTCTGCTCCTTGTGCCTCACATCCACATCTGCCCTGCTGGGGCAAGTGTTCCAAAGCTCTGTAGCACCACCGATAAGTACCTGGAGGCACCCCACTCTGCCAGGAAGCCTCCTGCACACTCATCTCTCTCACTCCATGGGTCGGTTCCAGGGCTCTCTCGCGCTGGTCTCCTGGTTCTGCTGCTTCCAGTTCTCTGCTGCTGCTGGCCCTCTGTTGCTGCTGCTCCTCTAACCATTCACAGTTTCAAAACCACTTCCACATTTCAGATGTCTGTTAGAGCAGCATCCCACTCCTGGTACCAAATTCTGTGTTAGTCATTTAGTGCTGCTGTAACAGAAATACCCCAAGTGGATGGTTTTAACAAAGAGAAATTTATTTCTTCACAGTAAAGTAGGCTAAAAGTCCAAATTCAGGGTGTCAGCTCCAGGAGAAGGTTTTCTCTTTCTGTTAGTCTTCTCATCAGTCTTTCCCCATTCTAGGAGCTTCTTTCTGCAGGAACCCCAGGTCCAAAGGATGTGCTCTGCTGGCACTGCTTTCTTGGTGGTACAAGGTTCCCCGTCTCTCTGCTCGCTTCTCTCTTTTATATCCCGAGAGATTGCCTCAAGACACAATCCAATCTTGTAGTTTGAGTATTGCCTAACACAACTGCCCCCCATCCTCCCTTATTAACATCATAGAGGCAGGATTTACAATGTACAGGAAAATCACACAATACCAGGAATCATGGGCCAGTTCAATTGATACACACATTTGGGGGGGGACATAATTCAATCTATGACAATGTCCAAAGTATGTAAGATGTAGTCTCACCATCCTTGCTTCTAAGGAACATTCTGGCCGTACTTCATCCAAGAAAAATTTGTTCATTCTTTTGGCTATTCATGGTATATTCAATATACTCTGGCAATATCACAATTCAAAAATGCCAATTCTTCTTCGGTCTTCCTTATTCATTGTCCAGCTTTCACATGCATATAATGTGAATGAAAAGACCATGGTTTGGGTCAGGCACAACCTTAGTCCTCAAGGTGACATCTTCTTGGTTTTCAACACTTTAAAGAGGTCCTTTGTAGCAGATTTGCCCAATGCAATGCATCTTTTGATTTCTTGACTGCTGCTCCCACGGGTGTTGATTGTGGATCCAAGTAAAATGATATCCTTGACCACTTCAATCTTTTCTCCTTTTACCATGATTTGGCTTATTGGTCTAGTCGTGAGGATTTTTGTTTTCCTTATGCTAAGGTATAATCCATACTGAAGGCTGTGGTCTTTGAGCTTCATCAGTAAATGCTTCAAATCTTCTTCACTTTCAGCAAGCAAGGTTGTGTTATCTGCATAACACAGGTTGTTAATGAGTCTGCCTCCAATCCTGATGCCCTGTTCTTCTTCACATATTCCAGATTCTTGGATTATTTGCTCAGTATACAGATTGAATAGGTATGGTGAAAAGATACGACCCTGACGCACACCTTTCCTGACTTTAAACCATGCAGTATCCCCCTGTTCTGTCCTAACAACTGCCTCTTGATCTGTGTACAGGTTCCTCATGAGCACAATTAAGTGTTCCAGAATTCCCATTCTTCTCAATGGTACCCATAATTTGTTATGATCCACACAGTCAAATGTCTTTACACAGTCAATAAAACACAGGTAAACATCCTTCTGGTATTCTTTGCTTTCAGCCAGGATTCGTCTGACATCAGCAATGATATCCTTGTTTCCATATTCTCTTCTGAATCCAGCCTGAATTTCTGGCAGTACTCTGTCGATATACTGCTGCTACATTATTTGGGTGAATGTATGAATGAACAGCCTGAAGGAATGGGAAGTTCTGAAAGCTCCTGAGCAGGCATCAGGGCTAAGACAGAGTTGGTATAATAGTAATTCTAGTGGCTTCTGATGACAGAATGGGAAATGAGCAAACTGCCTATATGTCCCAGTTGGCCTGGAACAGTTCCAGTTTTCACTTGCTGTCCCAGAGGAATTATTATAGCATCCTCCTTTATTTTCACAAGTGTCCCCTTTGGATGATAAATTTAGTGGTCACCCTGTGAATAGAGCCAAGTGCTTTGAGTACCAACCCTATGTGAGATTTCCTGACAAGCTCTTCCTATACATGATCTTCATTAATCTGCCCCAAATTCTTGATATAGCTATTATGACCCCAATTTTGCAGAATCAAAAAATTAAGGCTCAGAATGTATATGTAAATAGCAAGAAAACCACAGAGCTATATACATAGTAAAGGCTAGATTCATATCCAGGGGCAGTCATGGACCTGTGGTAGAATTCTCACCTTCCATGCTGGAGACCCCAGTTTGACTCCTGGCAGACGCACTTCATGAGCAGCCACCACCCATCTGTCAATGGAGGCATGTATGTTGCTGTGGTTCTGGAAAGGTTCCAGACTAAGACGGACTAAGAAGAAAGGCCTTGCAATCTACTTCTAAAAATCAGTCAGTAAAAACCCTATGGATCACAATGGTAATATCCAAAACCAAGCAGGGGATGGCACAGGACCAGACAGCATTTAGTTAGGTTGTGCATGGAGTCACCATGAGCTGGAGACAGACTCTATGGCAGCTAACACCAACATGAATATCCAAGACTGCGTAGATCCCAAAGCTTGCTCTTTCTACTCTGCCATGTGGTTGGCCTTGAGGACAGGTTGGAGAAAGATCTTGGTTCTCTGACTTCAGCGACAGATTTCTCTCACTCTTATCTCTCTTGTAAGATTCCCTCGACTTCTACCTAATTATTCTTTATGAGGTCCTGTCCACTCTCCAAACCTAACGACAGGCACAGTTTCAGATAAGGGAGGCCACACGCACAGCAGAGTCAGGGGCAGCCCACACATTCTCGCTTCGCCCTAGAGTCTGCTGCCAAGGTGTTACGGAAAAGAACATAGGTTTTTTTGTTTGTCTGATTCTGAAAAAAAATTTTTTTTATTATTATTGTGGTTTAGATGAAGGTTTACAGAACAAACTAGCTTCTCATTAAAGTCAGTACACATATTGTTTTGTGATGTGGGTTACCAACCCCACAACAAGTCAACACTCTCCCTTCTCAAACTTGGGTTCCCTATTACCAGCTTTTCTGTCCCCTCCTGCCTTCTAGTCCTTGCTCCTGGGCTGGTGTGCCCCTTTAGTCTCATTTTGTTTTATGGGCCTGTCTAATCATTGGCTGAAGAGTGAACCTTAGGAGTGACTTCATTACTGAGCTAAAAAGGTGTCCAGGGGCCACACTCTTGGGGTTTTTCCAGTCTCTGTCAGGCTGGTAAGTCTGGTCTTTTTTTGAGAGTTAGACTTTTGTTCTACATTTTTCTCCAGCTCTGTCTGGGACCCTCTATTGTGATCCCTGTCAGAGCTGTCAATGATGGTAGCCAGGCACCATCTAGCTGTGCTGGACTCAGTCTGGTGGAGGCTGTGGTAGTTGTGGTCCATTAGTCCTTTGGACTAATCTTTCCCTTGTGTCTTTAGTTTTCTTCATTCTCCCTTGCTCCTGATGGGGTAAGAACAGTGGAGTATCTTAGATGGTCTCTACCAAGCTTTTAAGACCCCAGAGTCTGCTGCCAAGGTGTAATGGAGAAGAACCTGGGTTTTTTTTTTTTTTTTTTTGACCCTGAAAAATTAATATTTTTATCTGCTTTATTTAACTTAATATCCTTAATTTTTTTCCTTTTTGGCTTTTTGTTGAGCCCTCAAAACAGACAATTGCTTGGTGAAAACTTTGAAAAAAAAATAAGTAAACTTGTTCAATTCAGGGTTGGGAAGTCATCTTGCATGAAATTCACATGGAAGATGGTTTTGAATGAGAGGCTAGGTAGTTTGCAGATGGAAATTTAATGGGACCACTTAGTAATAAGTAGGAAAATGGAGGGAGACATAGAAATTATTTAACAGATGTAGAGTTGAATGGTGGTTAGAAAGTGTGAGTCAATACAGAAGTAAACAGGAGAAATCAAACTGGGTCTTTAGATACAAAGGAAAGTGGAGGTGGAAAAGCACTGGAGATGAAGAAGAGAGAGAGAAGGAAAGGCTTAACTCACAATAGTCACCAACTTCCAGTTTAGGAATAAATTTCCATAAGTCAAAGATGGCTTCCAGATCTTTGTTGTTATAGTTGCTCTGACTCACGAAGACCTTGTGTATACCAGAATGAAAGGTTGCCCAGTCCTGTAGCATCTTTATGATTGTTGGTATGTTTGAGCTCATCGTTGTGGCTAATGTTTAGTGCTTTCCAACCTAGAAGAAACATCTTTCAGCACTATTTCATACAATGTTCCATTGTGGTACATAGGGTTTTTATTGGCTGATTTTCAGAAGTAGACCCTCAGTTCTTTCTTGCTAGTCTGTCTCAGTCTGCTTCTAAAACCTGTCCCTCATAAGTGACTTGCTGGTATTTGAAATACCAGTGACATTGTTTCCAGCATCACAGTGACACACAAGCCACAACAGCTTGACAAACTAGTAGAAGGGTAGTGGTTCAGATCTTTGTTGTTTTAGGTATCATCAAATAGGTTCCAACTCACTGCAACCCTGTGTACAACAGAATGAAACACTGCAATCCTGAACTATTCTCAGAATTGTTGATATCTTTGAGCCGATTGCTACAGCTTTTGTGTCAACTCATCTCATTGAGGGTCTTACCCTTTTTTGTTGACTGCCTCCTTTACCAAGCATGATGTCCTTCTCCAGAAATTGGTCTCTCCTGATAACATGTCCAAATTACAGAAGACAAAGTCTTGCCATCCTCTCTTCTAAGGAGCATTCTGGTTGTACTTCTTCTAAGACAGATTTGTTCATTCTTCTGGCAGTCCATGGTATATTCAATATTCTTCTCCAATGAGGCATCGATTCTTCTTTGGTCTTCCTTATTCATCATCCAGCTGTCATGTGCATATGAGGCGATTGAAAATACCATGGTTTGGGTCAGGTGCACCTTAGTCCTCAAAGTGACATCTTCACTTTTTAACATTTGAAAGAAGTTTTTGCAGCAGATTTGCTCAATGCAACACATCATTTGATTTCTTGAGTGCTGCCTCCATGAGTGTTGACTATGGATCCAAGTAAAATGAAATCCTTGACAACTTCAATACCTTCTCTGTTTATCACGATGTTGTTTATTGGTCCAGTTGTGAAGATTTTTGCTTTTTTTTTTTTATGTTGAGGTGTAATCCAAGCTGAAGGCTGTGGTCTTTGATCTTCATGAGTAAGTGCTTCAAATTTTCTTCACTTTCAGCAAAGTCGTGTCACCCGCATAACGCAGGTTGTTAATGAGTCTTCCTCCAATTCTGATGCTGTGTTCCTCTTGATATAGTCCAGCTTCTTGAATTATTTGCTCAACATCCAAATTGAATAAGTATGGTGAAAGGATACTACCCTGATGCACACCTTTCCTGATTTTAAACCATGTGTTATACCCTTGCTCTGTTCAAGCGACTGCCTCTTGGTCAATGTACAGGTTCCACATGTGTACAATTAAGTGTTCTGGAATTCCCATTCTTGGCAATGTTACTGGTAATTTCTTATGATCCACACAGTCAAATGCCTTTGCATAGTCAATAAAACACAGGTAAACATCCTTCTGGTATTCTCTGCTTCCAGCCAGGATCCATCTGACATCACCAATGATATCCTTTGTTCCATGTTCTCTTCTGAATCTGGCTTGAATTTCTGGCAGGTCCCTATTGATGTACTGCTGCAACTGCTTTTGAATTATCTTCAGCAAAATTTTACTTCCACGTGATATTAATGATATCGTTCAATAATTTCCTCATTTTCTTGAATCACTTTTCTTTGGAATGGGCACAAATATGAATCTCTTCCAGTTGGTTAGCCAGGTAATTCTCTTCCAAATTTCTTAGCATAGATGAGTGAGTGCTTCTGGGGTTGCATCCATTTTTTGAAACATCTCAATGGGTATTCCATCAATTCTTTACCAGATGTTTACCAGTAGCCAAATCAGAATCATACTAACTAGAAATAGAACAATCTGAACATGGGCTTTTTGAGGCAGCCTGTCTGGGTTTGAGTCCTGCTCAACCACCTGCACCTATTTACTGTTGGGTCAATTATTTAACCCCTCAAACCTCAGTTTCATCATCTATGACAACCCATTGCCAATGGTTGTCAAAGAAGTCCTGACATCGGCAGCTGCTGGTGATAGAGACGGTGCAGATTGTAGCTTGGAGTCTTAAGTGTCCAGGTGCAGTGTCCACTTTTCTGTGAACTAGATTCTTTGGGGAAATCTCTCCTTCATCTTTTCAAGCCTCTGTTGCATCATCTAGATGGAACAAGAGTATCCTCAAACCTACCCCTTAGTTCTATCCACACCTGTTACTTGCCTCCATTTTGTCATTCTTGAGTTCCCAGCAATCCCCTCCTGTTTTGCCCCTTTCCCTTCCTTCTATCAATTTATTCTGCACTATGATTCCAGATGGATTTCATTTAAAGTGCAAATCTATTCATATCACTTGCCTACTTAAAATTCTCCAATCATTTCCTCTTGCTCTCAGAATAAGGTTCAAACTCCTTGGAAAGCATTGCATGGCTCAAGCACAGTCCTGCCCTCGCCCACTATTTCTGGCTCTTCAGCCACAGTGAACGACTTTTGGTTCCATTAAGTGGCCATATTCTCTCTTGCCTCAGCAATCTCATGATGTTGTTCTCTTTTGCTAGAATGTTCTTCATCCCACCCCACTCACTCACACACTTCTCATTTAGTAAACTGACTTGTTCTTTAAATCTTAGCTTAAACCTCACTTTAAAAGACAAAATTTTATGGAGCACTGAATTTCTACTTATGGTGATGGAAAATTCACATTGATTAAGGGCAATTGTTGCACAACCAATTAATGTAATCCATGTCAATAAGTTATACACCTGTAAAGAGTCAAACTGGCAAATGTGTGATAAATATTTTCACAACAACAACATAAAAGAGCAGATACTGAGGCTACTTATATACAACCAAATGCCTCATGGGATTTGATTTCTTGTTTTGGAGGTTTAGGATCATGGTTTCATGGGACATCCCAGTTAATTGGCCTTATATTGTTTTTAGTGCTTCTGTTCTACCTCCTAGTTCTTTGCGTAGTGCCTGAGGTTTTAAAACCTTGCTGGCAGCCATCCAAGGTACAATTGGTTTCTATTTACTTGAGCAACAGAACAAGAAGAGTCAGGAATACGAGTGGCTAATTGTCACCATGAACAACTTGCCATGAGACCAGAACTGGATAAGGTCCAGCTACTGCTACTGAACATTTTGATCAAAGATTCTATAGAAGAATCCTGGTCAAAAGAGGGAAGATGCAGAACAGAATTTAAAATTTTCATAGAATCTAGACTTTTTCAGCCATTGAGGCTGGATGAATCCCTAAAACTATTGTCCTGAAATAATCTTTAAACCTCAAACCAAAAAAAATCACCTGGAGTTTTCTTTAAACTAAATAATAAAAAAAAAGAAAATAATAGTTTAGCTTAATTAGTAAAGAATATCTGACTTGAGCATTGTGTTCTTTTAAAAAACTATATGTTATCAAACTGACAACAACAGCTCAAAAGTTCAGGGGGCAGTCAGTTTGTTAATTGGGGAAGGACACTTTGGAAAAAGGTGAGAATGGTTACAGAACTTGAAGAATATAATCAATGTCACTGAATTGTACATGAAGAAATTGTTGAATTGGTGTATGTTCTGCTGTGTATATTATCAACAACATGAACAAAATAAATAAAGTAAAATAAATTATTCAATAAAAAAGACAGCCCTTTCTCATCCCTCAGGCAAACCTGTTGCTGTTGTTTTAGTTGCTGACGAGTCGACTTCAACTCATGGCAACCCATGTACAACAGACTAAAATGTTGCCCATTGCTACGCCATCTTTGTGATCATTGGTAAGCTCAAGTCCACTGTAGTGACCACTGTGTATTTTACATGCCTTCCAACCTAGGGGCTCATCATTCAGCCCTCTAACAGGCAATATTCTGTTTTGATCCCTAGGGTTTTCATTGGCCAGTTTTCAAAATAGATCACCAGGTCTTTCTTCCTAGTTGCTCTTAGTCTAGAAGCACCACTGAAACCTGTCCGCCATGGGTGACCCTGCTTGTATTTGAAATACCAGTGGCAGAGCTTTCAGTATCGTTAACAACACAGTATGGTAAACTTGACAAGACAGGTGGTAGACATACAAACCTAGGTCACCCAATTATAAGTGTCAAGGCATCTAGTATTTCACCTCTGGGAAAATTCAGACACCTGGGAGTGACTGACTCTCTTGACCATCAAAATATGTCTTATCGGAGCAGGGACCACATCTGACTTGTTTCTACCATATTCCTGCTTTATTTCCCAGCACAGAGGCTAACCAAAAAAATCATTCCTTTGTTCACTCACTCATTCATTCATTCATCAATTAGTTCCATTGTGTTGGGTGGGCATTCCTCTCTCCTTTCTGCCATCTTTCCTCTGCTACCTCCAGTGGCTAAGTCTGTTAAGAAGGATCAGGCATTGTGGCTCAGAGAGAAGAAGGAGTCACAAACTCTTTGAGCAGAGTACATATCAGGAGTTGATCTTCACAGAGCAAGAGGTTATATGTCTTCTAGGTCCTCTTCCCTGAAGCCAGATCTTCATGAGAATTTATTCCCTTTCCTCTCCACTAATGGCAGCATGTGAAGCCCCTTGCTCCATTCCACACCACTTCCCAGCAGTGGATCCAGATGGAGCAGAGAAGGACTAACAACACAAATTTGAACTAAGACACAGGGAGAAAGCAGAAGCTTAAAGACAGGAGCAACAAGATGAAAAGGGGGAAGGGGGTGTATGGGAGAAGAGAGACAATGAAAGCAGTTCCAGGGTGTGTCCAGGAAGACCAAGACTCAACCACTACAATTATAACAACTTCTTGTTGTTTGCCATCAAATTGGCACCCAAGGGCGGAGCCAAGATGGCGGACTAGGCAGACGCTACCTCGGATCCCTCTTACAACAAAGACACGGAAAAACAAGTGAATCGATCACATACATAACAATCTACGAACCCTGAACAACAAACACAGATTTAGAGACGGAGAACGAACTAATACGGGGAAGCAGCGATTGTTTCCAGAGCCTGGAGCCAGCATACCAGTCAGGTACGGCACAAGCACAGAGACCTGCTCCACCCCCCTGAACTAACCCCGGGAGGGGGACTAGCCGGTTCCACGGGCGGCGTGGGACGCAGCCGTTAGGAGAAGTCCCCGGGAGGCAGTGACTGATCTTGGAGCAGAAAGAGTAGCATCCGAGCCGGGGAACCGTCCCACAGGGATTTGGACTGCACGCAGGTACGCCATAAACACGGAGAGTTGCTCCACCCCCTGAACTAACCCCGGGAAGGTGACCATCCGGGTCGCGCGGGCGGCGTGGGACGCAGCCGGTAGGAGAAGTCCCCGGGAGGCAGCGACTGGTATTGGAGCGGGGAGAACAGCGTTCCAGCCGGGACACTCGGTCGCGGCACAAGCACGGGGAGCTACTCCACCCATCTGAACTAACCCCGGGAGGGGGCCCACCTGGTTCACGGGGGCGGCACGGCCACGCGGCTGGAGGGACGAGAAGTCCCCGGGAGGCAGCGACTGATTTTGGAGTCGAGAGTGCACCGTCCCAGTAGGGGAGCCTTGACGCTGGGCGTGGGGCTGGAAGCGGAGGATCTGACCGTGACTCCAGCGGGCCAGACCCCCCGGGGGCAATCTCCACACAGACAGCACACATAGGCGACGCGCCCGCGGGAATCTCAGATATAAGAGTCATTCCAAGCAAGACAAGCAACTCTGGCTATATTCTGAGGTGCTACTCTCCTATCTCTCTGTTCCCTCCCCCACCCTCCCCAGGCGGCTTCATTAACATCTGAATAGCCTGAGCCAGAGGGAGAACTCTGATAGGGATCTGACTGCAGTTTTTTTTTAGCGGATTTTCTGGAAAAACTAGTTTCCCAGTGATGGCTCGGAGACAACAATCCATATCAAACCACTTAAAGAAGCAGACCGTGACAGCTTCTCCAACTCCCCAAACAAAAGAATCAAAATCTTTCCCAAATGAAGATACAATTTTGGAATTATCAGATACAGAATATAAAAAACTAATTTACAGAATGCTTAATGATATCACAAATGAAATTAGGATATCTGCAGAAAAAGCCAAGGAACACACTGATAAAACTGTTGAAGAACTCAAAAAGATTATTCAAGAACATACTGGAAAAATTAATAAGTTGCAAGAATCCATAGAGAGACAACATGTAGAAATCCAAAAGATTAACAATAAAATAACAGAATTAGACAACACACTAGGAAGTCAGAGGAGCAGACTCGAGCAATTAGAATGCAGACTGGGACATCTGGAGGACCAGGGAATCAACACCAACATAGCTGAAAAAAAATCAGATAAAAGAATTAAAAAAAATGAAGAAACCCTAAGAATTATGTGGGACTCTATCAAGAAGGATAACCTGCGGGTGATTGGAGTCCCAGAACAGGGAGGGGGGACAGAAAACACAGAGAAAATAGTTGAAGAACTTCTGACAGAAAACTTCCCTGACATCATGAAAGACGAAAGGATATCTATCCAAGATGCTCATCGAACCCCATTTAAGATTGATCCAAAAAGAAAAACACCAAGACATATTATCATCAAACTCACCAAAACCAAAGATAAACAGAAAATTTTAAAAGCAGCCAGGGAGAAAAGAAAGGTTTCCTTCAAGGGAGAATCAATAAGAATATGTTCTGACTACTCAGCAGAAACCATGCAGGCAAGAAGGGAATGGGACGACATATACAGAACACTGAAGGAGAAGAACTGCCAACCAAGGATCATATATCCAGCAAAACTCTCTCTGAAATATGAAGGCGAAATTAAGATATTTACAGACAAACACAAGTTTAGAGAATTTGCAAAAACCAAACCAAAGCTACAAGAAATACTAAAGGATATTGTTTGGTCAGAGAACCAATAATATCAGATATCAGCACAACACAAGGCCACAAAACAGAACGTCCTGATATCAACTCAAATAGGGAAATCACAAAAACAAACAAATTAAGATTAATTAAAAAAAAAATACACATAACAGGGAATCATGGAAGTCAATAGGTAAAAGATCACAATAATCAAAAAGAGGGACTAAATACAGGAGGCATTGAACTGCCATATGGAGAGTGATACAAGGCGATATAGAACAATACAAGTTAGGTTTTTACTTAGAAAAATAGGGGTATATAATGAGGTAACCACAAAAAGGTATAACAACTCTATAACTCAAGACAAAAACCAAGAAAAACGTAACGACTCAACTAACATAAAGTCAAACACTATGAAAGTGAGGATCTCACAATTTACTAAGAAAAACGCCTCAGCACAAAAAAGTATGTGGAAAAATGAAATTGTCAACAACACACATAAAAAGGCATCAAAATGACAGCACTAAAAACTTATTTATCTATAATTACCCTGAATGTAAATGGACTAAATGCACCAATAAAGAGACAGAGAGTCACAGACTGGATAAAGAAACACGATCCATCTATATGCTGCCTACAAGAGACACACCTTAGACTTAGAGACACAAACAAACTAAAACTCAAAGGATGGAAAAAAGTATATCAAGCAAACAATAAGCAAAAAAGAAGAGGAGTAGCAATATTAATTTCTGACAAAATAGACTTTAGACTTAAATCCACCACAAAGGATAAAGAAGGACACTATATAATGATAAAAGGGACAATTGATCAGGAAGACATAACCATATTAAATATTTACGCACCCAATGACAGGGCTGCAAGATATATAAATCAAATTTTAACAGAACTGAAAAGCGAGATAGATACCTCCACAATTATAGTAGGAGACTTCAACACACCCCTTTCGGAGAAGGACAGGACATCCAGTAAGAAGCTCAACAGAGACACGGAAGATCTAATTACAACAATCAACCAACTTGACCTCATTGACTTATACAGAACTCTCCACCCAACTGCTGCAAAATATACTTTTTTTTCTAGCGCACATGGAACATTCTCTAGAATAGACCACATATTAGGTCATAAAACAAACCTTTGCAGAGTCCAAAACATCGAAATATTACAAAGCATCTTCTCAGACCACAAGGCAATAAAACTAGAGATCAATAACAGAAGAACGAGGGAAAAGAAATCAAATACTTGGAAAATGAACAATACCCTCCTGAAAAAAGACTGGGTTATAGAAGACATCAAGGAGGGAATAAGGAAATTCATAGAAAGCAACGAGAATGAAAATACTTCCTATCAAAACCTCTGGGACACAGCAAAAGCAGTGCTCAGAGGCCAATTTATATCAATAAATGCACACATACAAAAAGAAGAAAGAGCCAAAATCAGAGAACTGTCCCTACAACTTGAACAAATAGAAAGTGAGCAACAAAAGAATCCATCAGGCACCAGAAGAAAACAAATAATAAAAATTAGAGCTGAACTAAATGAATTAGAGAACAGAAAAACAATTGAAAGAATTAACAAAGCCAAAAGCTGGTTCTTTGAAAAAATTAACAAAATTGATAAACCATTGGCTAGACTGACTAAAGAAATACAGGAAAGGAAACAAATAACCCGAATAAGAAATGAGAAGGACCACATCACAACAGAACCAAATGAAATTAAAAGAATCATTTCAGATTATTATGAAAAATTGTACTCTAACAAATTTGAAAACCTAGAAGAAATGGATGAATTCCTTGAAAAACACTACCTACCTAAACTAACACATTCAGAAGCAGAACAACTAAATAGACCCATAACAAAAAAAGAGATTGAAACGGTAATCAAAAAACTCCCAACAAAAAAAAGTCCTGGCCCGGACGGCTTCACTGCAGAGTTCTACCAAATTTTCAGAGAAGAGTTAACACCACTACTACTAAAGGTATTCCAAAGCATAGAAAATGACGGAATACTACCCAACTCATTCTATGAAGCCACCATCTCCCTGATACCAAAACCAGGTAAAGACATTACAAAAAAAGAAAATTATAGACCTATATCCCTCATGAACATTGATGCAAAAATCCTCAACAAAATTCTAGCCAATAGAATCCAACAACACATCAAAAAAATAATTCACCCTGATCAAGTGGGATTTATACCAGGTATGCAAGGCTGGTTTAATATCAGAAAAACCATTAATGTAATCCATCACATAAATAAAACAAAAGACAAAAACCACATGATCTTATCAATTGATGCAGAAAAGGCATTTGACAAAGTCCAACACCCATTTATGATAAAAACTCTTACCAAAATAGGAATTGAAGGAAAATTCCTCAACATAATAAAGGGCATCTATGCAAAGCCAACAGCCAATATCACTCTAAATGGAGAGAACCTGAAAGCATTTCCCTTGAGAACGGGAACCAGACAAGGATGCCCTTTATCACCGCTCTTATTCAACATCGTGTTGGAAGTCTTAGCCAGGGCAATCAGGCTAGACAAAGAAATAAAAAGTATCCGGATTGGCAAGGAAGAAGTAAAGTTATCACTATTTGCAGATGACATGATTATATACACAGAAAACCCTAAGGAATCCTCCAGAAAACTACTGAAACTAATAGAAGAGTTTGGCAGAGTCTCAGGTTATAAAATAAACATACAAAAATCACTTGGATTCCTCTACATCAACAAAAAGAACACCGAAGAGGAAATAACCAAATCAATACCATTCACGGTAGCCCCCAAGAAGATAAGATACTTAGGAATAAATCTTACCAAGGATGTAAAAGACCTATACAAAGAAAACTACAAAGCTCTACTACAAGAAATTCAAAAGGACATACTTAAGTGGAAAAACATACCTTGCTCATGGATAGGAAGACTTAACATAGTAAAAATGTCTATTCTACCAAAAGCCATCTATACATTTAACGCACTTCCGATCCAAATTCCAAGGTCATATTTTAAGGGGATAGAGAAACAAATCACCAATTTCATATGGAAGGGAAAGAAGCCCCGGATAAGCAAAGCACTACTGAAAAAGAAGAAGAAAGTGGGAGGCCTCACCTTACCTGACTTCAGAACCTATTATACAGCCACAGTAGTCAAAACAGCCTGGTATTGGTACAACAACAGACACATAGACCAATGGAACAGAATTGAGAACCCAGACATAGATCCATCCACGTATGAGCAGCTGATATTTGACAAAGGACCAGTGTCAATTAACTGGGGAAAAGACAGCCTTTTTAACAAATGGTGCTGGCATAACTGGATATCCATTTGCAAAAAAATGAAACAGGACCCATACCTCACACCATGCACAAAAACTAACTCCAAGTGGATCAAAGACCTAAACATAAAGACTAAAACGATAAAGATCATGGAAGAAAAAATTGGGACAACCCTAGGAGCCCTAATACAAGGTATAAACAGAATACAAAACATTACCAAAAATGATGAAGAGAAACCCGATAACTGGGAGCTCCTAAAAATCAAACACCTATGCTCATCTAAAGACTTCACCAAAAGAGTAAAAAGACCACCTACAGATTGGGAAAGAATTTTCAGCTATGACATCTCCGACCAGCGCCTGATCTCTAAAATCTACATGATTCTGTCAAAACTCAACCACAAAAAGACAAACAACCCAATCAAGAAGTGGGCAAAGGATATGAACACACATTTCTCTAAAGAAGATATTCAGGCAGCCAACAGATACATGAGAAAATGCTCTCGATCATTAGCCATTAGAGAAATGCAAATTAAAACTACGATGAGATTCCATCTCACACCAGCAAGGCTGGCATTAATCCAAAAAACACAAAATAATAAATGTTGGAGAGGCTGCGGAGAGATTGGAACTCTCATACACTGCTGGTGGGAATGTAAAATGGTACAACCACTTTGGAAATCTATCTGGCGTTATCTTAAACAGTTAGAAATAGAACTACCATACAACCCAGAAATCCCACTCCTCGGAATATACCCTAGAGATACAAGAGCCTTCATACAAACAGATATATGCACACCCATGTTTATTGCAGCTCTGTTTACAATAGCAAAAAGTTGGAAGCAACCAAGGTGTCCATCAACGGATGAATGGGTAAATAAATTGTGGTATATTCACACAATGGAATACTACGCATCGATAAAGAACAGTGACGAATCTCTGAAACATTTCATAACATGGAGGAACCTGGAAGGCATTATGCTGAGCAAAATGAGTCAGAGGCAAAAGGACAAATACTGTATAAGACCACTATTATAAGATCTTGAGAAATAGTAAACCTGAGAAGAACACATACTTTTGTGGTTACGAGGGGGGGAGGGAGGGAGGGTGGGAGAGGGTTTTTTTATTGATTAATCAGTAGATAAGAACTGCTTTAGGTGAAGGGAAAGACAACACTCAATACATGGAAGGTCAGCTCAATTGGACTGGACCAAAAGCAAAGAAGTTTCCGGGATAAAATGAATGCTTCAAAGCTCAGCGGAGCAAGCGCGGGGGTCTGGGGAACATGGTTTGCGGGGACTTCTAAGTCAATTGGCAAAATAATTCTATTATGAAATCATTCTGCATCCCACTTTGAAATGTGGCGTCTGGGGTCTTAAATGCTAACAAGCAGCCATCTAAGATGCAGCAATTGGTCTCAACCCACCTGGAGCAAAGGAAAATGAAGAACACCAAGCCCACATGACAACTAAGAGCCCAAGAGACAGAAAGGGCCACATGAACAAGAGACCTACATCATCCTGAGACCAGAAGAACTAGTTGGTGCCCGGCCACAATCGATGACTGCCCTGACAGGGAGCTCAGCAGAGGACCCCTGAGGGAGCAGGAGAGCAGTGGGATGCAGACCCCAAATTCTCATAAGAAGACCAAACTTAATGGTCTGACTGAGACTGGAGGAATCCCGGCGGCCATGCTCTCCAGACCTTCTGTTGACACAGGACAGGAACCATCCCTGAAGACAACTCATCAGACATGAAAGGGACTGGTCAGCGGGTGGGAGAGAGACGCTGATGAAGAGTGAGCTAATTATATCAGGTGTACACTTGAGATTGTGTTGGCAACTCTTGTCTGGAGGGGGGATGGGAGGATAGAGAGAGAGGGAAGCCGGCAAAATTGTCACGAAAGGAGAGACTGAAAGGGCTGACTCAAGACGGGGAGAGTAAGTGGGAGTAGGGAGTGAGATGTATGTAAACTTATATGTGACAGACTGATTGGATTTGTAAACGTTCACTTGAAGCTTAATAAAAGTTATTATAAAAAAAAAAAAAAAAAATTGGCACCCAACTCATGATGCCACCATGCACAATGGGATCAGACCATTGCGATACATAGGGTTTTCATTGGCTAATTTTTTGGAAGTAGATTGGCAGGCCTGTCTACCTAAATAATTGGACTGGATAAGCCCTGATGAACCTCAATCACTCTATGGACTCTGGATGGTTTGGAACATACTTATTGCTTAATCCTGAAATAAACAACTGATCGAACATTTGCCAGAATTCCTTGTATATGCTTGATCATCTACAGTAAATGTCTGATCACTTTGTACCCACTCCTCCTTCAACAAACACTGATAGCTATCCACCAAACTTCATGTCTCCCTTCTTCCATAAGAATAGGGTTTAAACTAGGGCATAACCACCTATGCATACTAAGAGTGAGATTAATTTTAGACCAATGGGATGTGACTGTCAATGATGTGTGAAACTTCTGCATCATCTCCAAGCCACTTGCCCGGAGTTTCTCTATTTTCCTTTCTCATGAGCTGTGTCACAGAGAGACCATGTAGATAGGACAAAATCATAAGGAATGGAGAAGAAATAAAATGAAAAAAGAGACCTGGGTCCATGAGCGACCACATGAAGCCAAGGAAGCATGCTAGCCTGGATTGCTCAGCTCTGGATAGTTCCATGAGAGTGCAGTAAACTTCTATCTTCTCTGTTGTTAGTTGCCTTTGAGTTGGTTCTGACTCACGGTGATTCCATGTACAACAAAATGCTGCCTAGTCCCGCACCATCCTCCTAATCATTAGTGTGTTTGAGTCAATTTTCTACTTTGACCTAGGGGTTCATCTTCCAGCATTATACCAGACAATGTTCTGTTGTGATCCATAGGGTTGTCACCAGCTAATTTTCAGAAGTAAGTTGCCAGGCCTTTCTTTCCAGTCTGTCTTAGTCTGGAAGCTCTGATGAAACCTGTCCACCATGGATAACCCTGCTGGTATTTGAAACACTGGTGGCATAGCTTCCAGCATCATAGCAACACGTAAGCCACCAGAGTACAACAAACTGACAGAAGGGTGGTAGCTATCTTTCTTAAGCCATGGTATTTTTGTAGTCTCTTTGCTATAGCAGCTTAACCTTTACCCTAGTTAACATAGGTTTTTTTCTATGTCAAGAGGCAGGATTGGATTTGTGAAATAACAAAGAGCTTCCAAAACCTGTGTTGTCGCTTAACAGAACACAACAATTCTTGATATCATTGAATAATGTGGTCCAGAACTTTGGAACCTGGTGTTCTAAAAGAGGGGATCAGATGATATGATTGAAAAACCAAGGGCCCCTCTAACTTAGCTATTACAGGTTGAAATTTTCCACTATAATTCTTCCCAGAGTCCATCCTGTTAGAATAATGAAGACATTATTTAAAATAGCATTAAATACACAAAAAACAAAGTTACACATAAACTAGCAATGAATGGGCCTAAAGGTGGCCAAGTACGTTCCAAGGACAGTGCCCTTACCTGACTCCAAAAAAGAAAAGTCAGCTATAATTCAGAACAAATATTATCCATAATCTTGTTAATGGGCATGGGGTGTGGAGGAAGGGGGCAAACTCAAGCTGATACATGATAACTTCACTAGTTAAAAGATATGCAATGAGGCATAATCAAAGTTAGAATTTAGCATTTGAATACAACAATGTTTATAGGAAATTTATGTATAAAAATAATCATTACTCAGAAGTTCACCAAAATATCAACAATGGAAGTCCCTATGAGTTGGAATAAACTGGATGGCAACAAGTTTGGTTTTGATTTTTTACAGTTAAACGGTAGGCATTTTTTTTTTCTATTCCCTGTTGAAACTGCTTATGAGTATATATTGTTTTTATTGAGAAAAAAAGAGAGAGAGGTATTTAATATTCTAAACAACATTCAAAAAGGAGGGATAGAACAAGAAATATTTAAACAATATAAAGGTCAGAAGAACATCATAAGAGAAATGGCTCTGTGATGGTTAAGACTGTGGGTCACCTTGGCTGGGCCATGATTCTCAGTGTTTTGGCAGTTGTGTGATGTGGTTGCTTCCCTGTCGAGGTTTGATATGTGATCAACCCCATAATGGGATCTGCTGTGAGTAGCCAGTCAGTTGAAGGGGAGTTCCCTTAGGCATGTGGCCTGCATCGAATGTGGGCAAACGTTCTGGCAGGGCTCAGGGGATTTTGCTCGTTCTGGATTCTGCAGCTGGCTCCTGTTCATTCGACTTCTGATTTTTGGAACTTGAGCTAGCAGCTTACCTGCAGTCTTGCCTGTGGATCTTGAGATTTGTAGATCTTTCTAGCAGCCTACCAGCATACCTGCCAATCTTGGAATTTGTCAGCCTCCACAGCCTGTGAGCAAGAGCCCTGCTCTCTGACCTGCCGATCTTGGGTGTGTTTTCAGGAGAAGCCTCTATGCTGACCCACAGACTTGGAACGTTACAGCTTCTACAACCTCGTGAGCCATTTCCTTGATGTAAATCTCTGTCTATATATATTTATATGCTTTACTGGTTTTGCTTCTTTAGAAAACCCAGCCTAAGACAGATTCTTAATCATCTTTGTGCAGAGGGTTTTTTGAGAATCTGGTGAATCTTATGGTACCCTTCTCAGAAAATGTTTTTAAATACATATAATAAAATAATTGAAAAGTTTACAAAAAGGATATTAAAATACAGTTCCCAAAAATTAAAAAACAAAAACTTGTGATTAAGTAATATACATGCTTTCTTAAGTGATGGCTCTAATTGAAGTAGTAAATGGGTATAAATGATCTCTCAGGATATCTGCAACTACTGTAATAGAATTGGGAATGTATTTCTAATGACAATGTCAGAGACGCTGCTAATGCTACTCTGATTTGTTGCTTTTTTCATCTACGCTCATGGATTGAACTTAAAACCTCTGCTTCAGAAACTCCATAAAAAGACCGCATTTTAGGATAATACCTTTTTATCTAGATAGGAGAACGAACTACATACTGTAACATAAAATATCATATTTACTGTACAGTCCAAGTTTTCCCTTTACCCTGTCAAGTTGCTGAGCTGAGAGAGCTAAACTTTCAGGGTCAGAGTAGCCAATTAAGTCGAGAAGCTGAATGAATGTAACAGTCTTTGATCATGTACTGCCATAATATGAAAGGAGCCCTGGTGGTGCTATGGTTAAGAGCTTGGCTGCTAACTGAAAAGTGTGTAGTTCAAGCCCACAAGTGGCTCCTTGGGAGAAAGTTGTGACAGGGGACTTCTATAAAGATTACAGCCTTGGAAGGCCTATGAAGCAGTTCTGCTCTGTCCTACAGTGTCCCTGTGAGTCGGAATTGACTTAACAGCAACAGGTTTTTATGAAGCCATAGTATAAACAAAAGAAACCCAGAGAAGGCGGCACTGGCTCCCACTATTCCATATTTCCCCAGGAACAGCACTCAGGTGAGGGTCAGGCAGGTCAGGGCAGACATGGGGACCTGCCTCACTGCCAAGGAAGCCCCAGACAAAAGGCTCCTGCCATTTTATGGACCCAGGGACTGGGAGAAGGGTAAGGGGGAAAAGTGGGAAAGTACTGAGTACAGTGTTAAAGCAGAAAAGGGTATCTTCAAGGTCTCCTCACCTTCCCTCTGACAAGGAGGCTTCAGCAGAGGCACCTGCGAGCGGCCCCTGCTGAAGGCCCCTGATAAAGAGGGTTCCGTATGGAGGTACCTGGGCTAGGAACACAGCTGTTAGAAAGAGCATGGCTGGTGGCGGGGAGAAGGCCTGAGTCTTTAACTGCAATTCCCTTCATAGACTGCAGTTCATTCATTGGCTGTGCATCAAGTGTGCTTGGGGAGTTATCCCCCTGAGGCCTGCCAGGTAAAGCCTATGTAATTGTCTACGGTCAGACCTGAAAAATCACACATAGGCTTTTAGCCAGGAACAGTACTCCTCACACCTCACATAGGAGACATTCAGTTATAATATATTGAGGCTTGGAAAACAGGCTACTCTTTTGGACTGGGGTAATATTTAGTAAGCAGGGACTGAACAGCTGTTCCTTTTTAAAGTTAAATATTATTGAACGACTCATCCTGATACCACTGAAATCCAAAAGTTGCAAACAAGGATTCCAAGCTTATGGACTGTCTTTAAACTCGAAATCTCTATGATTTAAAAGGTAGAGACATCAAAATGGCCATAGCACACAGAATCAGGGCTGATAGCACAGGGTCGGTTATTAACAGCCCTTAGGCTCTCGACTCGACGGCACTGGGTTCCGGGTAAGCTCTGAGAAGTGGGTGGGAGCAAAGAGGCAGATGGAAGGCTTAGGAAAAAATATTCTGTCTTGGCTGTTTTTTTTTCTTTTCTTTTGCTTCATTTAAATTTGCATTTGTTCACTTTGCTGTTATAATCTCCAGAAGACGCTTTGGGTAGAGAAGAAAGACAGCCAAATTTAACAAGACTTTACTGAGCACTGATTCTCTGACCAGCAATGAGCCACCAACGTAGTACACAACTTTTTCTCTAATTATGCAGTTGTTTTCATTGTGTGCCTTCAAATCTATCTACAGGATAGAGTAGAGTTTCCTAAGCTGTAATCTTAATGGAAGCAGAACTCCAGGTCTTTTCTCCCACGAAGTGGCTGTTGGGTTTAAATCATAGACCTGTCAGTTAGCAGCCAAGTGCTTAACCACTATGTCACCAGGGCTTCTATATATATATAGTCTTTCTATGTACCCAGCTGACTTCACAATGGACTTGAGTTGAATCTCTGTAGGTAGACTGTAGAATCTCAGTTATTTGGGGCTCTTAGTCCTATTAAGATTATTAAATAAGAGACCATTTTGTGAAATGTCTTCAACTTAAATGTAAATATTTAAATTGTGGGGTCAGAGGAAGTCCAAGACCCAAGAAACTAAGGCAAACACATACATTCAACTAAAGTATAACAAAGAAAGCACCTGGTTATGGAAGGTCATAAAGACAAATGGAATCCAGTTACTTATTTGTTTTATTTACTTACTGATTTTCATAGCCATCTTAGTGCAAGGCAGGTTATAAGGCAGAATCTGGGTGTCCATAGATAAATCTAGAAGAGGAAATGGCATATGGTGGGGGCTCAACAAATATTTGCTGAATCCAATTTTCATAAGAACGCACGTTTCTCTTATGCAGCTGTAACACATCCTGTGTTTTTGAGCTTAGCCTGACACTGCAGAGAGAACAAGGTCAAGGTTAATTAGGAACAGTCCAAAATTCCCATAATGACAGAATTCAGGACTTTTAAGGACAAATCCCTACAGTTCATGTATTCCAAAGCTCTTATTCCATTGAAGAAGGAATAGGAGCCCAAGGAAACACAAGGACTTGACCAGTGGTTAGGGGAAGGGGACAGAATCTAATCAGTGAGGGTGGCCAGGTTCCCTCGGGAACTTTAGTTCTATTCCAGTGTGTATTTACCTGGATATGAAGATAAGAGCGGACAGTGCAACTGCAGTGTTTTCAAATGCACCAAGTGTCTCTTCTCTCCCAGGTTTACCTTTCCTCTCCCCCGCCCCTCGCTCCCCAATTTGGCAGCAGAAGAGCACACAGAACACTGACAATAATCACCTGGGCAATCAGCAGGGAGGTTCTCCCTCCAAGAGGCTGGGCCACAAGCTGCAGAAAAGCCAATCCTATCTAGCCAAGATTACTCATTGGATCAATAACATCATTAGCAGGAGTCTCCTGAAGGAAGTTGCCGAGCACAAAGCTGACATTTAATCTGTCTCAGATGGCCCCACGTGCACGTGTAAAAAGTCAGATCCAAAGGTGAAGGGCCAGGAAAAGAGGGAGGCAGCTAGTTCACCCTGGGCCAGTGGGAGAGTAAGGCCATGGAGCAATGAGCAAACCCCACATGTGGGAGTCAGAACAGCAGCCAGGCCACCCAAGGGGGCACTCAGTGTTGCAACCTAAAGGAAGCATTCTGACCCCACCACCACTGGTGCCTCTGCTGACATCAGCTCCAGTCCCACAATAACCATAGCTATCTTATGTTGTGTTCCCAGCACTGTTGAAAGGTCACGAACAGCATGGGGTTGGTGCATGGGAGGGTGATGCTAGGAGCAGCTGTATGCTACAGGGATGTAACCTACAAGACAGGATGAGGCTGAGCGCTAAGCTATTTCCCATGCATGCTGCCATCGATCATGGTGGGCCCATGCACAATGGAACAAAATGGTGTCCAATCCTGCACTGTCCGCATGATTAGTTGCAGATCGGACCATTATGATTCATAGGGTTTTCAATGGCTGATTTTCAGGAATATATCAACAGGCCTTTCTTCCTAGTTCATCTTAGTCTAGAAGCTCCACTGAAATTGGTTCAGCACCATAGCGACGAGAAAGCCTCCACTGACAGACAGGTGGTGACTGCACGTGAGGCACTTTGGCCAGAGATCAAACCTGGGTCTCCCACATGGACGGAGAGAATTCTACCACTGAACTACTAGTTTGAACTTGATCTTGAGGGCAATGGGTAGCCATTACCATTCACAGCCTGGGAGTTCTCTGGTTACATTTTAGATGATTTTTGTGGAGGCCGGGTAGAGAATAGGTCAGTACCATGGTTCTCAATGGGCAGTCAATCTGGACCAGCAGCCTCGGTGACACTTGAGAATTTTCAAGAAATGCAAAGCCTTGAACCTCACCCCAGAATCAGAATCTCAGAGCCTCAGCAATGTGTGTTTTAAAAAATTTGAGAAGCACTGGGTTAGACACTAGTCTAAAGGGTGAGGACACCAGTTAGGATGCTGCCGTGGCCCTAAAGAGTGTTGAGAGCACATACACAAGGGCAGCGGCAGTGGTGATCCCAACCAGGGGGTGGGGGGCACTGAGTAGATTTAGGAGGTCATAGAGTGAGCCTTAGTGGAATGGATTGTGAGAAAAGAGAGGCTCAGGAAATTGCACAGGTCCCTGGGTTGCTGAGAAAGAGAACACCAAGGGTAGAGGAAGAGGAGGAGGAGAAGCAGGTCTGGGGGGACAGGATTGTATAAGAGGCCTTCTTGTTCCTTTCTTCCCTCCCTCTAGCTCCCCTGGCCCTAATTCTGTTTCAGCCCTAGGCATTTCTAAATGACTTTGGTGAAGTCTCTGGATGGTGTAAACAGTTAACATGTTTGGTCTCTAACCAAAAAGTTGGAGGTTCGAGTCTCCCTAGAGGCACCTTGAAAGAAAGGTCTAGCAATCTACTTCCAAAAAATCAGCCATTGAAAACTCTATGGAGCACAGTTCTACTCTGACATACATGGGATCATCATGAGTCAGAATCAACTCAACGGCATCTGGTTTGGAGAGTCTAGTCATCCCAGGGTGCTGGCAGTGGGCCAAGCTTCAGGAGACCATCCTGTACTGGGGATATACATTTGGGAATTTCCAGAGAGTGGAACTTAAGAGATCAAGTTCTGTAGCCAGCTTGCGTGTGTTCATAATTTCTGATCTACCATTGACTAGCTGTGTGATCTTGAGCAAGTTTCTCGTCCTCTTCTGTAAAATGGAGAGAATAGTAGGACATACCTCCTAGGATTGTTGTAAGGACTAAATGAATTAGTAAATGTGCAGCACTTAGAACATTTCCTACAATTAAATATTGTTATCAATTATTAAATATTATCATTTTTCTGACTAAGATGCACCTGACACAAGTCATAATGTTTTCAATCGTCTCATATATGAGCATGTAAAATCTGGACAACGAAAAAGGAAGACAGAAGAAGAACTGATGTCTTTGAATTGTGATGTTGGTGAAGAATATTGAATATACCATGGACTGCCAGAAAAATGAACAAATTAGTCTTAGAAGAAATAAAATCAGAATGGTCCTTAGAAGCAAGGATGGAGAAACTCCAGCTAGCTTACTTTGAACATGTCATCAGGAAAGACTAGAAAAGGACACCATGTTTGGTAAAGTAGAGGGTCATCAAAAATGGGGGAAATTCTCAATAAAATGGATTCACCCAGTAGCTGCAATAATGGATTCAAACATCATGAAGATGGAACAGCAGGACTGGCCTACATTTCATTCTGCTACATGTAAGGTCACTGTCTCAGGCGGGTTCCTGAGAGAAGAAAAACTAGGGAAATTTTATATATATATATATATATACACACACACACACACACACGTATGTATGTATATGTGTATGTGTGTATATATATATATATATGGTTGGCATGAGTCAGAATCGACTTGACGGCAACGGGTATACATATACATATGTACATATGTATGTGTGTGTGTATGTGTATATATATATATATATATACACAGAGAGAGTCTTCTCAAGAAAATGGCTTACATGGTTATAGAGCTGGCAAGTCCCAAGTCCTTGGCTCAGGCATCAGCCTAGAGGTTTGTCCCTACTCATGTAACTGCAGGGGCTAAGAACCCAAGATTGGTAGGTCAGACAGAAGGCCGCAGACTCAAGTCCCAAGAACCAGAGGTAGGATGATGACTATCTGGATACGGGATCCAGAGCAAGCAAATAAGCTTTGCAAGAATGTCCATATACATTGGGTGCAGGCCATACCCCAGAGAAACTTCCCTTACAACTGATTGGCTGATCATATCAGAACACATCGTGGAGGTGAGTACATTATATTACTTACAGGAGATCACGAAATGGAGGATAATTACATCAGATCACAAAATGGTGGATAATTACATAATACAGAGAATCACGACCTAGCCAAGTTGACACATAATATTAACCATCACAGTCAGCATGAGTTGGAGCCGACTCAACAGCAACTAACAACAAAAACAGTTATTTTTATTATTGATGAGAGTGGAGAAATGTGAAGAAACAAACCAAGTCCTCTGAGATGGGAAATCTAAAGGGACCCTTCACTTTGGTTCTACTTTACCATCTTTCATTCTGACCCTGACTTCTAGCAAATATGCTCTGCATCCTCCTTCTATTCTAATCTTCCTAATCAGCCCCCTTCTCTGTTTGCCTCTTTATCATTGCTCTGCTCAACTTGAATCAATTAAAGTCACATAAGATCTTAAGACGTACAGTATGGGTGGCTTGACTTGGAAACAAATCTTCAGGAGGATAAAATGATCTTTGATTGTGTTTAGCTGCTGTAGAGTCAGCCCCGACTCATGATGACCTCATGCACAATGCAACAAAACACAAAACTTGGTCCTATGCCATCCCCATTACTAGTTGCATATTGGGCTCTGTGATCCATAGGGTCTGCATTGGCTGATTTCTAGAAGTAGATCAACAGGCGTTTCTTCCTAGTTTGTCTTAATCTGGAAGCTCCACTGAAACTTGTTCAGCATCATAGCAACGTGCAAGCCTCTTCTGACAGACAAGGTGGTGGATGCACTGGCTGGGAATTGAACTTGAGTCTCCCTCATGGAAGGCAAGAATTCTACCACTAAATCACCACTGCCTCCACTACGACAATACTAGTAGCCACCTTAGACAGTAAGGAGGAGAAATAAATGAGACAATGTATATGAAGTGCTTGACTTGTAGTACGTATTTTGTCAATCTTAGCTAACATTATTATTACAGATCTTGAGCTCATGTATCTAACACAGATATTTTTTGAACACTTACTGGGCACTAAGGCCTGGAAAACAGAGTACCCAGCCTCCAGCAGCCCTATGTCTGGAGGGTTAGGTGCAGACATGTAAACAGCTAGGAGAGTGTACAGAGAGCAGCAAGTGGGCTCAACACCAGATGCCATCAAGTCCATTCAGACTCATGGGGATCCCTAGAATGTCAAAGTAGAGCTGTGCTCCATAGGGTTTTCAAGGGCTGATTTTTTGGAAGTAGATTGCCAGACCTTTCTCCTGAGGTGCCACTGGGGGGACACAAACCTCCAGCCTGTTGGTTAGCAGCTGAGCTCCTTAATAATTTGTACCACCCAGTGACCCTAGTGGGGCTCAAAGGAGAAACCTTTTGTCTCTAACTAGAAGTTCATTCACACAGCCATCCATTTAACAGTTTGTGTTCTCAGTCTGGAATTATCAAAGCACAAAAAATCTGCTACTGGAAGAAAAACTACCAGGACAGCACCAACTAATATTTTTTAAAATGTCCAATCTTTTCTACCACCACCGCATCTGTCAGTTTGGCTTGTGTGTTGCTGTGGTGCTGGAAGCTATGCCACCTATGTTTCAAATACCAGCAGCGTTACTCACAGTGTACAGGTTTCAGCAGAGCTTCTAGACTAAGAAAAACTAGGAGGAAGGACATGACAATTTACTTCTTAAAATAAAAAAAAAAAAAAAAATTGACCAGCGAAAACCTTATGAATAGCAGCAGAACATTATCTGATATTATGCCAGAAGTGAGCCCCTCAGGTTGGAAGGCACTCAAAATATGAGTGGGAAGAACTGCCTCCTCAAAATAGAGTCTACGTTAATAAAGTGGATGGAGAAAGCTTTTGGGACCTTCATTTGCTGAAGTGACATGACTCAAAATGAGAAGAAACAGCAGCAAACTGCATTAATATTCATAACATTGAATGTACAAAGTACGAACCTAGGAAAATAGGAAGCCATCAGAAATGAAATGGAACACATAAAGATTGACATGCTAGGCATTAGTGACCTGAAATGCACTAGTATGGGCCATTTGACTCAGAAAATCATATGCTCTACTATGCCGGGAATCAAAAATTGAAGACAAACTGCAAAAAGAACATTTCAAGATCTATCCTGAAGTACAACTCTGTCAGTGATAGGATAATATCCATATACCTACAGGGAATACAGTTAATACAACTATTATTCAAATTTACACAATAACTACTAAGGCTGAAGATGAAGAAATTGAAGGGCGGAGCCAAGATGGCGGACTAGGCAGACGCTACCTCGGATCCCTCTTACAACAAAGACACGGAAAAACAAGTGAATCGATCACATACATAACAATCTACAAACCCTGAACAACAAACACAGATTTAGAGATGGAGAAAGAACTAATACGGGGAAGCAGCAATTGTTTCCAGAGCCTGGAGCCAGCGTACCAGTCAGGTACGGCACAAGCACAGAGAACTACTCCACCCCCCTGAACTAACCCCGGGAGGGGGACCAGCCGGTTCCACGGGCGGCGTGGGACGCAGCCGGTAGGAGAAGTCCCCGGGAGGCAGTGACTGGTCTTGGAGCAGAAAGAGCAGCATCCGAGCTGGGGAACCGTCCCGCAGGGATTTGGACTGGACGCAGGCGGCTTCATTAACATCTGAATAGCCTGAGCCAGAGGGAGAACTCTGATAGGGATCTGACTGCATTTTTTTTTAGCGGATTTTCTGGAAAAACTAGTTTCCCAGTGATGGCTCGGAGACAACAATCCATATCAAACCACTTAAAGAAGCAGACCATGACAGCTTCTCCAACCCCCCAAACAAAAGAATCAAAATCTTTCCCAAATGAAGATACAATCTTGGAATTATCAGATACAGAATATAAAAAACTAATTTACAGAATGCTTAATGATATCACAAATGAAATTAGGATAACTGCAGAAAAAGCCAAGGAACACACTGACAAAACTGTTGAAGAACTCAAAAAGATTATTCAAGAACATAGTGGAAAAATTAATAAGTTGCAAGAATCCATAGAGAGGCAACATGTAGAAATCCAAAAGATTAACAATAAAATAACAGAATTAGACAACGCACTAGGAAGTCAGAGGAGCAGACTCGAGCAATTAGAATGCAGACTGGGACATCTGGAGGACCAGGGAATCAACACCAACATAGCTGAAAAAAAATCAGATAAAAGAATTTAAAAAAATGAAGAAACCCTAAGAATCATGTGGGACTCTATCAAGAAGGATAACCTGCGGGTGATTGGAGTCCCAGAACAGGGAGGGGGGACAGAAAACACAGAGAAAATAGTTGAAGAACTCCTGACAGAAAACTTCCCTGACATCATGAAAGACGAAAGGATATCTATCCAAGATGCTCATCGAACCCCATTTAAGATTGATCCAAAAAGAAAAACACCAAGACACATTATCATCAAACTCACCACAACCAAAGATAAACAGAAAATTTTAAAAGCAGCCAGGGAGAAAAGAAAGGCTTCCTTCAAGGGAGAATCAATAAGAATATGTTCTGACTACTCAGCTGAAACCATGCAGGCAAGAAGGGAATGGGACGACATATACAGAACACTGAAGGAGAAAAACTGCCAGCCAAGGATCATATATCCAGCAAAACTCTCTTTGAAATATGAAGGAGAAATTAAGATATTTACAGACAAACACAAGTTTAGAGAATTTGCAAAAACCAAACCAAAGCTACAAGAAATACTAAAGGATATTGTTTGGTCAGAGAACCAATAATATCAGATACCAGCACAACACAAGGTCACAAAACAGAACGTCCTGATATCAACTCAAATAGGGAAATCACAAAAACAAACAAATTAAGATTAATTTCATAAAAAAATACACATAACAGGGAATCATGGAAGTCAATAGGTAAAAGATCACAATAATCAAAAAGAGGGACTAAATACAAGAGGCATTGAACTGCCATATGGAGAGTGATACAAGGCGATATAGAACAATACAAGTTAGGTTTTTACTTAGAAAAATAGGGGTAAATAATAAGGTAACCACAAAAAGGTATAACAACTCTATAACTCAAGATAAAAACCAAGAAAAACGTAACGACTCAACTAACATAAAGTCAAGCACTATGAAAATGAGGATCTCACAATTTACTAAGAAAAACGCCTCAGCACAAAAAAGTATGTGCAAAAATGAAATTGTCAACAACACACATAAAAAGGCATCAAAATGACAGCACTAAAAACTTATTTATCTATAATTACCCTGAATGTAAATGGACTAAATGCACCAATAAAGAGACAGAGAGTCACAGACTGGATAAAGAAACACGATCCATCTATATGCTGCCTACAAGAGACACACCTTAGACTTAGAGACACAAACAAACTAAAACTCAAAGGATGGAAAAAAGTATATCAAGCAAACAATAAGCAAAAAAGAAGAGGAGTAGCAATATTAATTTCTGACAAAATAGACTTTAGACTTCAATCCACCACAAAGGATAAAGAAGGACACTATATAATGATAAAAGGGACAATTGATCAGGAAGACATAACCATATTAAATATTTATGCACCCAATGACAGGGCTGCAAGATACATAAATCAAATTTTAACAGAATTGAAAAGCGAGATAGATACCTCCACAATTATAGTAGGAGACTTCAACACACCACTTTCGGAGAAGGACAGGACATCCAGTAAGAAGCTCAACAGAGACACGGAAGATCTAATTACAACAATCAACCAACTTGACCTCATTGACTTATACAGAACTCTCCACCCAACTGCTGCAAAATATACTTTTTTTTCTAGCGCACATGGAACATTCTCTAGAATAGACCACATATTAGGTCATAAAACAAACCTTTGCAGAGTCCAAAACATCGAAATATTACAAAGCATCTTCTCAGACCACAAGGCAATAAAACTAGAGATCAATAACAGAAAAACTAGGGAAAAGAAATCAAATACTTGGAAAATGAACAATACCCTCCTGAAAAAAGACTGGGTTATAGAAGACATCAAGGAGGGAATAAGGAAATTCATAGAAAGCAACGAGAATGAAAATACTTCCTATCAAAACCTCTGGGACACAGCAAAAGCAGTGCTCAGAGGCCAATTTATATCAATAAATGCACACATACAAAAAGAAGAAAGAGCCAAAATCAGAGAACTGTCCCGACAACTTGAACAAATAGAAAGTGAGCAACAAAAGAATCCATCAGGCACCAGAAGAAAACAAATAATAAAAATGAGAGCTGAACTAAATGAATTAGAGAACAGAAAAACAATTGAAAGAATTAACAAAGCCAAAAGCTGGTTCTTTGAAAAAATTAACAAAATTGATAAACCATTGGCTAGACTGCCTAAAGAAATACAGGAAAGGAAACAAATAACCCGAATAAGAAATGAGAAGGACCACATCACAACAGAACCAAATGAAATTAAAAGAATCATTTCAGATTATTATGAAAAATTGTACTCTAACAAATTTGAAAACCTAGAAGAAATGGATGAATTCCTGGAAAAACACTACCTACCTAAACTAACACATTCAGAAGTAGAACAACTAAATAGACCCATAACAAAAAAAGAGATTGAAACGGTAATCAAAAAACTCCCAACAAAAAAAAAAGCCCTGGCCCGGACGGCTTCACTGCAGAATTCTACCAAACTTTCAGAGAAGAGTTAACACCACTACTACTAAAGGTATTCCAAAGCATAGAAAATGACGGAATACTACCCAACTCATTCTATGAAGCCAACATCCCCCTGATACCAAAACCAGGTAAAGACATTACAAAAAAAGAAAATTATAGACCTATATCCCTCATGAACATTGATGCAAAAATCCTCAACAAAATTCTAGCCAATAGAATCCAACAACACATCAAAAAAATAATTCACCCTGATCAAGTGGGATTTATACCAGGTATGCAAGGCTGGTTTAATATCAGAAAAACCATTAATGTAATCCACCACATAAATAAAACAAAAGACAAAAACCACATGATCTTATCAATTGATGCAGAAAAGGCATTTGACAAAGTCCAACACCCATTCATGATAAAAACGCTTACCAAAATAGGAATTGAAGGAAAATTCCTCAACATAATAAAGGGCATCTATGCAAAGCCAACAGCCAATATCACTCTAAATGGAGAGAACCTGAAAGCATTTCCCTTGAGAACGGGAACCAGACAAGGATGCCCTTTATCACCGCTCTTATTCAACATCGTGTTGGAAGTCTTAGCCAGGGCAATTAGGCTAGACAAAGAAATAAAAGGTATCCGGATTGGCAAGGAAGAAGTAAAGTTATCACTATTTGCAGATGACATGATTATATACACAGAAAACCCTAAGGAATCCTCCAGAAAACTACTGAAACTAATAGAAGAGTTTGGCAGAGTCTCAGGTTATAAAATAAACATGCAAAAATCACTTGGATTCCTCTACATCAACAAAAAGAACACCGAAGAGGAAATAACCAAGTCAATACCATTCACAGTAGCCCCCAAGAAGATAAGATACTTAGGAATAAATCTTACCAAGGATGTAAAAGACCTATACAAAGAAAACTACAAAGCTCTACTACAAGAAATTCAAAAGGACATACTTAAGTGGAAAAACATACCCTGCTCATGGATAGGAAGACTTAACATAGTAAAAATGTCTATTCTACCAAAAGCCATCTATACATTTAATGCACTTCCGATCCAAATTCCAATGTCATATTTGAAGGGGATAGAGAAACAAATCACCAATTTCATATGGAAGGGAAAGAAGCCCCGGAGAAGCAAAGCACTACTGAAAAAGAAGAAGAAAGTGGGAGGCCTCACCTTACCTGACTTCAGAACCTATTATACAGCCACAGTAGTCAAAACAGCCTGGTATTGGTACAACAACAGACACATAGACCAATGGAACAGAATTGAGAACCCAGACATAGATCCATCCACGTACGAGCAGCTGATATTTGACAAAGGACCAGTGTCAATTAACTGGGGAAAAGATAGCCTTTTTAACAAATGGTGCTGGCATAACTGGATATCCATTTGCAAAAAAATGAAACAGGACCCATACCTCACACCATGCACAAAAACTAACTCCAAGTGGATCAAAGACCTAAACATAAAGACTAAAACGATAAAGATCATGGAAGAAAAAATTGGGACAACTCTAGGAGCCCTAATACAAGGTATAAACAGAATACAAAACATTACCAAAAATGATGAAGAGAAACCCGATAACTGGGAGCTCCTAAAAATCAAACACCTATGCTCATCTAGAGACTTCTCCAAAAGAGTAAAAAGACCACCTACAGATTGGGAAAGAATTTTCAGCTATAACATCTCTGACCAGCGCCTGATCTCTAAAATCTACATGATTCTGTCAAAACTCAACCACAAAAAGACAAACAACCCAATCAAGAAGTGGGCAAAGGATATGAACACACATTTCACTAAAGAAGATATTCAGGCAGCCAACAGATACATGAGAAAATGCTCTCGATCATTAGCCATTAGAGAAATGCAAATTAAAACTACGATGAGATTCCATCTCACACCAGCAAGGCTGGCATTAATCCAAAAAACACAAAATAATAAATGTTGGAGAGGCTGCGGAGAGATTGGAACTCTCATACACTGCTGGTGGGAATGTAAAATGGTACAACCACTTTGGAAATCTATCTGGCGTTATCTTAAACAGTTAGAAATAGAACTACCATACAACCCAGAAATCCCACTCCTAGGAATATACCCTAGAGATACAAGAGCCTTCATACAAACAGATATATGCACACCCATGTTTATTGCAGCTCTGTTTACAATAGCAAAAAGCTGGAAGCAACCAAGGTGTCCATCAACAGATGAATGGGTAAATAAATTGTGGTATATTCACACAATGGAATACTACGCATCGATAAAGAACAGTGACGAATCTCTGAAACATTTCATAACATGGAGGAACCTGGAAGGCATTATGCTGAGCGAAATTAGTCAGAGGCAAAAGGACAAATATTGTATAAGACCACTATTATAAGATCTTGAGAAATAGTAAACCTGAGAAGAACACATACTTTTGTGGTTACGAGGGGGGGAGGGAGGGAGGGTGGGAGAGGGTTTTTTATTGATTAATCAGTAGATAAGAACTGCTTTAGGTGAAGGGAAAGACAACACTCAATACATGGAAGGTCAGCTCAACTGGACTGGACCAAAAGCAAAGAAGTTTCCGGGATAAAATGAATGCTTCAAAGGTCAGGGGAGCAAGTGCGGGGGTCTGGGGAACATGGTTTGAGGGGACTTCTAAGTCAATTGGCAAAATAATTCTAGTATGAAATCATTCTGCATCCCACTTTGAAATGTGGCGTCTGGGGTCTTAAATGCTAACAAGCGGCCATCTAAGATGCAGCAATTGGTCTCAACCCACCTGGAGCAAAGGAAAATGAAGAACACCAAGGCCACACGACAACTAAGAGCCCAAGAGAAGAAAGGGCCACATGAACCAGAGACCTACATCATCCTGAGACCAGAAGAACTAGTTGGTGCCCGGCCACAATCGATGACTGCCCTGACAGGGAGCACAACAGAGGACCCCTGAGGGAGCAGGAGATCGGTGGGATACAGACCCCAAATTCTCATAAAAAGACCAAACTTAATGGTCTGACTGAGACTGGAGGAATCCCGGCGGCCATGCTCCCCAGACCTTCAGTTGACACAGGACAGGAACCATCCCCGAAGACAACTCATCAGAAATGAAAGGGACTGGTCAGCGGGTGGGAGAGAGACGCTGATGAAGAGTGAGCTAATTATATTAGGTGGACACTTGAGATTGTGTTGGCAACTCTTGTCTGGAGGGGGGATGGGAGGATAGAGAGAGAGGGAAGCCGGCAAAATTGTCAAGAAAGGAGAGACTAAAAGGGCTGACTCAAGAGGGGGAGAGCAAGTGGGAGTAGGGAGTAAGATGTATGTAAACTTATATGTGACAAACTGATTGGATTTGTAAATGTTCACTTGAAGCTTAATAGAAGTTATTAAAAAAAAAAAAAGAAATTGAAGATTTTTACCAACTTCTGCAGTCTGAAATTGACTAAACATGTAATCAGGATACATTGATAATTACTGGTGATTGAAATGAGAATGTTGCAAACAAAGAAGGAGTATTGGTAGTTGGAATACAAGGCCTTGGTGATAGAAATGACACTAGAGATCACATGATGGAATTTTGCAAGACCAACAACTTCTTCATTGCAAATACCTTTTTTCAACAATATAAGCAGCAACTATACACTAGGAAATTCAAGAACAGTTAACTGTACTCATGAGGAACCTGAACATAGATCAAGAGGCAGTTGTTTGGACAGAACAAGGGGCTACTTCATGGTTTAAAGTCAAAAAAGGTGTGCATAAGGGTTGTATCCTTTCACCATACCTATTCAATCTGTATGCTGAGCAAATAATCCGAGAAGACGGACTATATGAAGAACAGCGCATCAGGATTGGAGGAAGACTCATTAACAACCCGTGTTACACAGATGACACAAACTTGCTTGCTGAAAGTGAAGAGGTCTTGTAGCACTTACTGATGAAGCTCAAAGACCACAGCCTTCAGTATGGATTACACCTCAACATAAAGAAACCAAAAACCCTTACAACTGGACCAATAAGCAATATCATGATAAACGGAAAAGATTGAAGTTGTCAAGGATTTCATTTTACTTGGATCCACAATCAACGCCCACGGAAGCAGCAGTCAAGAAATCAAAAGACGCACTGCATTGAGCAAATCTGCTGCAAAGGACTCTTTAAAGTGTTGAAAAATAAAGATGTCACCTTGAAGACTAACATGTGCCTGACCCAAGCCATGATATTTTCAGTTGCATCATATGCATGTGAAAGCTGGACAATGAATAAGGAAGACCAAAGAAGAATTGACGCCTTCAAGTTGTGGTGTTGAAAAAGAATATTAAATATACCACAGACTGCCAAAAGAACAAACAACCAGAATGTTCCTTAGAAGCAAGGATGGTGTGACTGCATCCTTACATACCTCAGACATACTGTCAGGAGGGATCAGTCCCTGGAGAAGGATATCATGTGTGGTAAAATACAGGGTCAGCAGAAAAGAGGAAGTCCTTCAATGAGATGGATTGACACAGTGGCTGCAACAATGTGCTCAAGCATAACAATGATTGTGAGGATGATGCAGGACCAAGCAGTGTTTCGTTCTATAGTACATAGGGTCACTATGAGTCAGAACTGGCTCAACAGCCCCTAACAGCAACTTGAACATCACCGGGTGAAATAACAGGAATCAAATCAACTACATCTGTGGAAAGAGATGATGGAGAAGCTCAATAACTTCAGTCAGAACAAGGCCAGGAGCCAACTGTGGAACAGACCATCAGATGATCCTACACAAGATCAAGTTGAAGCTGAAGAAAATTAAAACAAGTCCACAAAAGCCAAAGTACAACCATCCACCTGAATTTAGAGAACACCTCAAGAACAGATTTGAACACTAATGACCAAAGACACATTGAACACTAATGACCAAAGACCAGATGATCTGTGGGATGACATCAAGAACATAATACATGAAGAGAGCAAAATGTCATTAAAAAGACAGGAAAGAGTAAAAAGACAGAAATGGATGTCAGAAGAGACTCTGTAATTTACTCATGAACATAGAGTAGTTACAGCAAATGGAAGAAATGATCACAAAGAGTTGAACAGAAGATTTCAAAGAACAGACCAAGAAAACAAAAGAGAGTATTATAATGACATGTACAAACACCTGGAGTTAGAAAACCAAAAAGGAGGAACACACTCAGCATTTCTTGAGCTGAAAGAACTGAAGAAAAAAATTCAAGCCTAAAGTTGTAATTTTGAAGGATTCTATGGGCAAAATAGTAAATGACGCAGGAAGCATTAAAAGAACATGGAAGGGTTAGGAGCCCTAACACATGGCATAAACACTATACAAAATATTATTAAAAATGTAGAAGAAAAACTAGATAACTGGGAGCTCCTAAAAATCAAACACCTATGCTCATCCAAAGACTTCACCAAAAGTGTAAAAAGGCTACCTACAGACTGGGAAAAAGTTTTTAGCTATGACATTTCCAATCAGTGCCTGATCTCTAAAATCTACATGATACTGCAAAAACTCAACTACAAAAAGGCATATAATCCAATTAAAAAATGTGCAAAAGATATGAACAGACACTTCACTAAAGAAGACATTCAGGTAGCTAACAGATACATGAGGAAATGCTCACGATCATTAGCCATTAGAGAAATGCAGATCAAAACTACAATGAGATTTCATCTCACTCCAATAAGGCTGGTGTTAATCCAAAAAAACACAAAATAATAAATGTTGGAGAGGCTGTGGAGAGATTGGAGCACTGAACTCTGCTGATGGGAATGTAAAATGGTACAACCACTTTGGAAATCGATTTGGCGCTTCCTTAAAAAGATAGAAATAGAACTATCATACGATCCAGCAATCCCACTCCTCGGAATATATACTAGAGAAATAAGAACCTTTACAAGAGCAGATATATGCACACCCATGTTTATTGCAGCACTGTTTACAACAGCAAAAAGATGGAAGCAACCAAGGTGCCCATCAAAGGATGAATGGATAAATAAATTATGATATATTCACACAATGGAATACTACACATTGATGTTCCTATCGATGAGGAGTCTGTGAAACATTTCACAACATGGAGGAGCCTGGAAGGCATTACGCTGAGTGAAATTAGTCAGTTGCAAAAGGACAAATATTGTGTAATACCACTATTATAAGAACTTGGGAAATAGTTTAAACTGAGAAAAAAACATTCTTTTGTGGTTACGAGGGGCGGGGGAGGGAGGGTGGAAGAGGAGTATTCACTAATTAGATAGTAAGTAAGAACTACTTTAGGTGAACGGAAAGACAACACACAAGACAGGGGAGGTCAGCACAAATGGACTAAACCAAAAGCAAAGAAGTTTCCTGAATAAACTGAATGCTTTGAAGGCCAGCATAGCAGGGGCAGGGGTTTGGGGACCATGGTTTCAGGCAACATCTAAATCAATTGGCATAATAAAATCTATTAAGAAAACATTCTGCATCCCACTTTGAAGAGTGGCGTCTGGGGTCTTAAATGCTAGCAAGCGGCCACCTAAGATGCATCAGTGAGTCTCAACCCACCTGGATCAAAGGAAAATGAAGAACACCAAGGACACAAGGTAATTACGAGCCCAAGAGATAGAAAGGGCCACATAAACCAGAGACTACATCATCTTGAGACCAGAAGAACTAGATGGTGCCCAGCTACAATCAATGACTGCTCTGACAGGGAACAAAACAGAGAACCCCTGAGGGAGCAGAAGAGCAGTGGGATGCAGACCCCACATTCTCATAAAAAGACCAGACTTAATGGTCTGACTGAGACTAGAAAGTCCCCAGTGGTCATGACCCCCAGACCTTCTGTTGGCCCAGGACAGGAACCATTCCTGAAGCCAACTCTTAAGACATGGATTGAACTGGACAATGGGTTGGAGAGGGATGCTGGTGAGGAGTGAGCTTCTTGGATCAGGTGGACACTTGAGACTATGTTGGCATCTCCTGTCTGGAGGGGAGATGAGAAGGTAGAAGGCGTTAGAAGCTGGCGAAATGGACATGAAAAGAGAGAGTGGAGGGAGGGAGGGAGTGGGCTCTCTCATCGGGGGGGAGTAATTGGGAGTATGTAGCAAGGTGTATATAAGTTTTTGTGTGAGAGACTGACTTGATTTGTAAACTTTCACTTAAAGCACAATAAAAATTATGTAAAAAATTAAATTAAAAAAAAAAGAACATGGAAGGAATACACAGAGTCACTGTACCAAAAAGAATTGGCTGACTTTCGGCCATTTCAGGAGGTAGCATATGATCAAGAACCAATGGTACTGAAGGAAGAAGCCCAAGCTGCACTGAAGGTATTGGTGAAAAATAAACTGCCAGGAATTGACAGAATTCCAACTGAGATGTTTCAACAAATGGATGCAGTGATGGAAGCACTCACTTATCTATGCAAGGAAATTTGGAAGACAACTACCTGGCCAACTGAATGTAAGACATACATATCTATGCCCATTCTAAAGAATGGTGATCCAACAGAACGTGAAATTTATAAAACAATATCATTAACATCATATACAAGTAAAATTTTGCTGAATTCAAAAAATGTTAGAGCAGTGCATCAACAGAGAACTGCAGAAATTCAAGCTGGATTCAGAATAGGACATGGAACAAGGAATATCACTGCTGATGTCAGATGGATCTTGGGTGAAAGCAGAGAATGCCAGACTGATGTTTACTTCAGTTTCATTGACTATCCAAAGGCATTCCACTTTGCGGATCAAAATAAATTACGGATAACATTGCAAAGAATGGGAATTCCAGAACACTTAATTGTGTTCATGAGGAACCTGTACATAGACCAAGAGGCAGTTGTTTGAACAAAATGAGGGGACAATGCATGGTTTAAAGTCAGGAAAGGTGTGCATAAGAATTGTATCCTTTCACCATACTTATTCAATCTGTACGCTGAGCAAATAATTTGAGGAGCTGGACTACATGAAGAAGAACACAGCATCAGGATTGGAGGAAGACTCATTAACAACCTGTGATATGCAGATAACACAACTTTACTTGCTGAAAGCAAAGAAAACTTGAAGCACTTACTGATGAAGATCAAAGACTACAGCCTCATCATAAAGGATGGATTACACCTCAACATAAAGAGAAAAAAAAAATCCTCACAACTGAACCAATATTCAACATCATGATACACAGAGAAAAGATTGAAGTTGTCAAGGATTTCATTTTACTTTGATCCACAATCAATGCCCATGGAAGCAGCAGTCAAGAAATCAAACTACATGTTGCATTGGGTAAACCTGCTGCAAAAGGCCTCTTTAAAGTGTTCAAAAGCAAACATATCACTTTGAGGACTAAGGTGCCCCTGACACAAGCCATGGTAATTTCAATCATCATCTACATGCAAAAGCTGGGCCATGAAAAAGGAAGACAGAAGAAGAATTGATGTCTTTGAATTATTGTTTTGGCAAAGAATATTGATTATACTTCATGGACTGCCAGAAGAATGAATAAATCTGTCTTGGAAGAAGCACAGCCAGCATGTTCCTTGTAAGCAAATATGGCAAGACTTCGTTTCACATATTTTGGACATGGTATCAAGAGCAACCAGTCCCTGGGGAAGGAAATCATTCTTAGTGGCGTGTCAGCAAAAATGAGGAAGACCCTCAACGAGATGAATTAATACAGTGGCTGCAACAATGGACCCAAACATAGCAACGATTGTGGGGATGGCACAGGACTGAACAGTGTTTCGTTCTATTGTCCACAGAGTCACTATGGGTCGGAACCAACTCGATGGCATCTTACAACAAAAACAACATCCTTTCTAATCTGGGTTTTGGAAATGGGGCCTGTTGGCCTGAGAAGAGAAAGCCCAATCCAAGCTCTGATATTACGGAAATATCAGACCACAAATGAAACAGCATGGAGCAGAATCAAAGACGAAACATCCAGCCTCTGGGACTGATGAAATGTTCTGGTTTCAGCAGTATTTGGTTATATAGATGAATGGACTAAAACAGAATTCCAGAATTGTTTTTGAGAACAAAATAGAAAGAGAAAGACCCTGAGGCACAGACAGAAGTCTCCAGAGAAACCAAGGTTGTAGGGAGAGGAGGTGAAACCCTGAGAGGAAGAGAAAAAAAAAGAACAAAAATAGAAAATTTCAAAGGAGACAGGACCTAGGAGGATGGCAAATGATGGAGAGATCTCATAACTTCTTTTTCTGCTGGTCCAAGGGAGCAGTGAAATTTGATCATGAAAACTGGTACAAGAAGCTGCTAGGAGACAGGTCAAGAGAAGATGGTGCCTCTGATGACCCAGCCTCAGGCGTGGAATTAGATGATTCTCTCGTCCGTAGCAGTGTGAGCTGACACGCTGATGAGGAAGAAATGTGTTCTGTAATCCCTGCAGGGAAAACTGCTTTATTTATTTATTTATTTGGCTTTTTCCAAACTCTGCAAGAAGATCCCCTCACCCCACAATCCCATGGTTCCCACAAGACTCATTCAGGGTAAGGAAATGCTGATTTCCCAGAGACACATCTGGGCAAACTAGAGTCTTCAACAGCATCTCATAACAGCACTGGCTCTTTATGTGGTGGAAATAATGAAACACCTTAATGGTGAAACAAATATCAAAGTGCAAAAGGATTGCTCAGGCAGAAAATGGGGGGAAATTACTTCCTTCTACCCCCAACCCACAACCACAAGACCTTTCCAAACTAGGTTTTTTTTTTTTGTCTTTTCTGTTCCTGTTCAGAGTTTAATATAATGGAGAGTTGTTACATTTCAACAGTAACATATGTTCCTCTTATTAATAGAGTAACTAGTGATTATGTCCCCAGACCCTCAAAAGGGACTCGCCCTCATTTCACGCTTAAAAGATTGTTTTTTATTAAAAAAGTAGTTAAATGCATACTATATTAAAAACAAAGAATAGAAGAAAAAAGGAACTATCCCTAGTCCCACAACGCAAAGAAAATTACATATGTCTTATAATTCTTCCCAGTCTTTTTCTCCTATATACCTTTTTTCCCATAATTAAATTTGTTTCTTGGAAAGTCAGTAATCATAGTAGAGCTAATCCAAGGAGAAATACAAATGATCAATAAACAAATGAAAGATGTTCAACACCATTAGTCATTAAACAAACAAACAAACAAAAATTACTATCAAGTCTATCATGACTCTTGGCATCCCCATGTGTTACAGAGTAGAACTGCTTTGTAGGCTTTTCTTGGCTGTAATCTTAACAGAAGCAGGTTGCCAGACATTTCTTCCATGGTACTGCTGGGTGGGTTCAAACTGCATATTTTTAGGTTAGTAGTTGAGCACAAACCATTTGTGCCACCTTCAGTCGTTAGGGAGATACATATCAAAGCCACAATGAGATACCACCGCACACCCACTAAAATGGCTATGGTTAAATAAAGAAAGGAAACAATTGGTCTTGGTGAAGATGCAGACAAATTTCTGGTGAGATTACAAAATGGTACAACCACTGTGGCAAACAGTTTGGCAGTTCCGCAAAAAGTTAAACATAGGTCGGCGGAGCCAAGATGGCGGACTAGGCAGACGCTACCTCGGATCCCTCTTACAACAAAGACACGGAAAAACAAGTGAATCGATCACATACATAACAATCTACGAACCCTGAACAACAAACACAGATTTAGAGACGGAGAACGAACTAATACGGGGAAGCAGCGATTGTTTCCAGAGCCTGGAGCCAGCGTACCAGTCAGGTACGGCACAAGCACAGAGACCTGCTCCACCCCCCTGAACTAACCCCGGGAGGGGGACCAGCTGGTTCCACGGGCGGCGTGGGACGCAGCCGGTAGGAGAAGTCCCCGGGAGGCAGTGACTGATCTTGGAGCAGAAAGAGCAGCATCCGAGCCGGGGAACCGTCCCGCAGGGATTAGGACTGCACGCAGGTACGCCATAAACACGGAGAGTTGCTCCACCCCCTGAACTAACCCCGGGAAGGGGACCAGCCGGGTCGCGCGGGCGGCGTGGGACGCAGCCGGTAGGAGAAGTCCCCGGGAGGCAGCGACTGGTATTGGAGTGGGGAGAACAGCGTTCCAGCCAGGACACTCGGTCGCGGCACAAGCACAGGGAGCTACTCCACCCATCTGAACTAACCCCGGGAGGGGGCCCACCTGGTTCACGGGGGCGGCACGGCCACGCGGCTGGAGAGACGAGAAGTCCCCGGGAGGCAGCGACTGATTTTGAAGTTGAGAGTGCACCGTCCCAGTAGGGGAGCCTTGACGCTGGGCGTGGGGCTGGAAGCGGAGGATCTGACCGTGACTCCAGCGGGCCAGACCCCCCGGGGGCAATCTCCACACAGCCAGCACACATAGGCGACGCGCCCGCGAGAATCTCAGATATAACAGTCATTCCAAGCAAGACAAGCAACTCTGGCTATATTCTGAGGTGCTACTCTCCTATCTCTCTGTTCCCTCCCCCACCCTTCCCAGGCGGCTTCATTAACATCTGAATAGCCTGAGCCAAAGGGAGAACTCTGATAGGGATCTGACTGCAGTTTTTTTTTTAGCGGATATTCTGGAAAAACTAGTTTCCCAGTGATGGCTCAGAGACAACAATCCATATCAAACCACTTAAAGAAGCAGACCGGGACAGCTTCTCCAACCCCCCAAACAAAAGAATCAAAATCTTTCCCAAATGAAGATACAATTTTGGAATTATCAGATACAGAATATAAAAAACTAATTTACAGAATGCTTAATGATATCACAAATGAAATTAGGATATCTGCAGAAAAAGCCAAGGAACACACTGATAAAACTGTTGAAGAACTCAAAAAGATTATTCAAGAACATACTGGAAAAATTAATAAGTTGCAAGAATCCATAGAGAGACAACATGTAGAAATCCAAAAGATTAACAATAAAATAACAGAATTAGACAACGTAATAGGAAGTCAGAGGAGCAGACTCGAGCAATTAGAATGCAGACTGGGACATCTGGAGGACCAGGGAATTAACACCAACATAGCTGAAAAAAAATCAGATAAAAGAATTAAAAAAAATGAAGAAACCCTAAGAATTATGTGGGACTCTATCAAGAAGGATAACCTGCGGGTGATTGGAGTCCCAGAACAGGGAGGAGGGACAGAAAACACAGAGAAAATAGTTGAAGAACTTCTGACAGAAAACTTCCCTGACATCATGAAAGACGAAAGGATATCTATCCAAGATGCTCATCGAACCCCATTTAAGATTGATCCAAAAAGAAAAACACCAAGACATATTATCATCAAACTCACCAAAACCAAAGATAAACAGAAAATTTTAAAAGCAGCCAGGGAGAAAAGAAAGGTTTCCTTCAAGGGAGAATCAATAAGAATATGTTCTGACTACTCAGCAGAAACCATGCAGGCAAGAAGGGAATGGGACGACATATACAGAACACTGAAGGAGAAAAACTGCCAGCCAAGGATCATATATCCAGCAAAACTCTCTCTGAAATATGAAGGCGAAATTAAGATATTTACAGACAAACACAAGTTTAGAGAATTTGCAAAAACCAAACCAAAGCTACAAGAAATACTAAAGGATATTGTTTGGTCAGAGAACCAATAATATCAGATATCAGCACAACACAAGGTCACAAAACAGAACGTCCTGATATCAACTCAAATAGGGAAATCACAAAAACAAACAAATTAAGATTAATTAAAAAAAAAAAAATACACATAACAGGGAATCATGGAAGTCAATAGGTAAAAGATCACAATAATCAAAAAGAGGGACTAAATACAGGAGGCATTGAACTGCCATATGGAGAGTGATACAAGGCGATATAGAACAATACAAGTTAGGTTTTTACTTAGAAAAATAGGGGTATATAATGAGGTAACCACAAAAAGGTATAACAACTCTATAACTCAAGACAAAAACCAAGAAAAACGTAACGACTCAACTAACATAAAGTCAAACACTATGAAAATGAGGATCTCACAATTTACTAAGAAAAACGCCTCAGCACAAAAAAGTATGTGGAAAAATGAAATTGTCAACAACACACATAAAAAGGCATCAAAATGACAGCACTAAAAACTTACTTATCTATAATTACCCTGAATGTAAATGGACTAAATGCACCAATAAAGAGACAGAGAGTCACAGACTGGATAAAGAAACACGATCCATCTATATGCTGCCTACAAGAGACACACCTTAGACTTAGAGACTCAAATAAACTAAAACTCAAAGGATGGAAAAAAGTATATCAAGCAAACAATAAGCAAAAAAGAAGAGGAGTAGCAATATTAATTTCTGACAAAATAGACTTTAGACTTAAATCCACCACAAAGGATAAAGAAGGACACTATATAATGATAAAAGGGACAATTGATCAGGAAGACATAACCATATTAAATATTTACGCACCCAATGACAGGGCTGCAAGATACATAAATCAAATTTTAACAGAACTGAAAAGCGAGATAGATACCTCCACAATTATAGTAGGAGACTTCAACACACCACTTTCGGAGAAGGACAGGACATCCAGCAAGAAGCTCAACAGAGACACGGAAGATCTAATTACAACAATCAACCAACTTGACCTCATTGACTTATACAGAACTCTCCACCCAACTGCTGCAAAATATACTTTTTTTTCCAGCGCACATGGAACATTCTCTAGAATAGACCACATATTAGGACATAAAACAAACCTTTGCAGAGTCCAAAACATCGAAATATTACAAAGCATCTTCTCAGATCACAAGGCAATAAAACTAGAGATCAATAACAGAAAAACGAGGGAAAAGAAATCAAATACTTGGAAAATGAACAATACCCTCCTGAAAAAAGACTGGGTTATAGAAGACATCAAGGAGGGAATAAGGAAATTCATAGAAAGCAACGAGAATGAAAATACTTCCTATCAAAACCTCTGGGACACAGCAAAAGCAGTGCTCAGAGGCCAATTTATATCAATAAATGCACACATACAAAAAGAAGAAAGAGCCAAAATCAGAGAACTGTCCCTACAACTTGAACAAATAGAAAGTGAGCAACAAAAGAATCCATCAGGCACCAGAAGAAAACAAATAATAAAAATGAGAGCTGAACTAAATGAATTAGAGAACAGAAAAACAATTGAAAGAATTAACAAAGCCAAAAGCTGGTTCTTTGAAAAAATTAACAAAATTGATAAACCATTGGCTAGACTGACTAAAGAAATACAGGAAAGGAAACAAATAACCCGAATAAGAAATGAGAAGGACCACATCACAACAGAACCAAATGAAATTAAAAGAATCATTTCAGATTATTATGAAAAATTGTACTCTAACAAATTTGAAAACCTAGAAGAAATGGATGAATTCCTGGAAAAACACTACCTACCTAAACTAACACATTCAGAAGTAGAACAACTAAATAGACCCATAACAAAAAAAGAGATTGAAACGGTAATCAAAAAACTCCCAACAAAAAAAAGTCCCGGCCCGGACGGCTTCACTGCAGAGTTCTACCAAATTTTCAGAGAAGAGTTAACACCACTACTACTAAAGGTATTCCAAAGCATAGAAAAGGACGGAATACTACCCAACTCATTCTATGAAGCCACCATCTCCCTGATACCAAAACCAGGTAAAGACATTACAAAAAAAGAAAATTATAGACCTATATCCCTCATGAACATTGATGCAAAAATCCTCAACAAAATTCTAGCCAATAGAATCCAACAACACATCAAAAAAATAATTCACCCTGATCAAGTGGGATTTATACCAGGTATGCAAGGCTGGTTTAATATCAGAAAAACCATTAATGTAATCCATCACATAAATAAAACAAAAGACAAAAACCACATGATCTTATCAATTGATGCAGAAAAGGCATTTGACAAAGTCCAACACCCATTCATGATAAAAACTCTTACCAAAATAGGAATTGAAGGAAAATTCCTCAACATAATAAAGGGCATCTATGCAAAGCCAACAGCCAATGTCTCTCTAAATGGAGAGAACCTGAAAGCATTTCCCTTGAGAACGGGAACCAGACAAGAATGCCCTTTATCACCGCTCTTATTCAACATCGTGTTGGAAGTCTTAGCCAGGGCAATCAGGCTAGACAAAGAAATAAAAGGTATCCGGATTGGCAAGGAAGAAGTAAAGTTATCACTATTTGCAGATGACATGATTATATACACAGAAAACCCTAAGGAATCCTCCAGAAAACTACTGAAACTAATAGAAGAGTTTGGCAGAGTCTCAGGTTATAAAATAAACATACAAAAATCACTTGGATTCCTCTACATCAACAAAAAGAACACCGAAGAGGAAATAACCAAATCAATACCATTCACAATAGCCCCCAAGAAGATAAGATACTTAGGAATAAATCTTACCAAGGATGTAAAAGACCTATACAAAGAAAACTACAAAGCTCTACTACAAGAAATTCAAAAGGACATACTTAAGTGGAAAAACATACCTTGCTCATGGATAGGAAGACTTAACATAGTAAAAATGTCTATTCTACCAAAAGCCATCTATACATTTAACGCACTTCCGATCCAAATTCCAATGTCATATTTTAAGGGGATAGAGAAACAAATCACCAATTTCATATGGAACGGAAAGAAGCCCCGGATAAGCAAAGCACTACTGAAAAAGAAGAAGAAAGTGGGAGGCCTCACCTTACCTGACTTCAGAAACTATTATACAGCCACAGTAGTCAAAACAGCCTGGTATTGGTACAACAACAGACACATAGACCAATGGAACAGAATTGAGAACCCAGACATAGATCCATCCACGTATGAGCAGCTGATATTTGACAAAGGACCAGTGTCAATTAACTGGGGAAAAGATAGCCTTTTTAACAAATGGTGCTGGCATAACTGGATATCCATTTGCAAAAAAATGAAACAGGACCCATACCTCACACCATGCACAAAAACTAACTCCAAGTGGATCAAAGACCTAAACATAAAGACTAAAACGATAAAGATCATGGAAGAAAAAATTGGGACAACCCTAGGAGCCCTAATACAAGGTATAAACAGAATACAAAACATTACCAAAAATGATGAAGAGAAACCCGATAACTGGGAGCTCCTAAAAATCAAACACCTATGCTCATCTAAAGACTTCACCAAAAGAGTAAAAAGACCACCTACAGATTGGGAAAGAATTTTCAGCTATGACATCTCCGACCAGCGCCTGATCTCTAAAATCTACATGATTCTGTCAAAACTCAACCACAAAAAGACAAACAACCCAATCAAGAAGTGGGCAAAGGATATGAACACACATTTCACTAAAGAAGATATTCAGGCAGCCAACAGATACATGAGAAAATGCTCTCGATCATTAGCCATTAGAGAAATGCAAATTAAAACTACGATGAGATTCCATCTCACACCAGCAAGGCTGGCATTAATCCAAAAAACACAAAATAATAAATGTTGGAGAGGCTGCGGAGAGATTGGAACTCTCATACACTGCTGGTGGGAATGTAAAATGGTACAACCACTTTGGAAATCTATCTGGCGTTATCTTAAACAGTTAGAAATAGAACTACCATACAACCCAGAAATCCCACTCCTAGGAATATACCCTAGAGATACAAGAGCCTTCATACAAACAGATATATGCACACCCATGTTTATTGCAGCTCTGTTTACAATAGCAAAAAGTTGGAAGCAACCAAGGTGTCCATCAACGGATGAATGGGTAAATAAATTGTGGTATATTCACACAATGGAATACTACGCATCGATAAAGAACAGTGACGAATCTCTGAAACATTTCATAACATGGAGGAACCTGGAAGGCATTATGCTGAGCGAAATTAGTCAGAGGCAAAAGGACAAATATTGTATAAGACCACTATTATAAGATCTTGAGAAATAGTAAACCTGAGAAGAACACATACTTTTGTGGTTACGAGGGGGGGAGGGAGGGAGGGGGGGAGAGGGTTTTTTATTGATTAATCAGTAGATAAGAACTGCTTTAGGTGAAGGGAAAGACAACACTCAATACATGGAAGGTCAGCTCAATTGGACTGGACCAAAAGCAAAGAAGTTTCCGGGATAAAATGAATGCTTCAAAGGTCAGCGGAGCAAGGGCGGGGGTCTGGGGAACATGGTTTGCGGGGACTTCTAAGTCAATTGGCAAAATAATTCTATTATGAAATCATTCTGCATCCCACTTCGAAATGTGGCGTCTGGGGTCTTAAATGCTAACAAGCAGCCATCTAAGATGCAGCAATTGGTCTCAACCCACCTGGAGCAAAGGAAAATGAAGAACACCAAGCCCACATGACAACTAAGAGCCCAAGAGACAGAAAGGGCCACATGAACCAGAGACCTACATCATCCTGAGACCAGAAGAACTAGTTGGTGCCCGGCCACAATCGATGACTGCCCTGACAGGGAGCTCAGCAGAGGACCCCTGAGGGAGCAGGAGATCAGTGGGATGCAGACCCCAAATTCTCATAACAAGACCAAACTTAATGGTCTGACTGAGACTGGAGGAATCCCGGCGGCCATGCTCCCCAGACCTTCAGCTGACACAGGACAGGAACCATCCCCGAAGACAACTCTTCAGAAATGAAAGGGACTGGTCAGCGGGTGGGAGAGAGATGCTGATGAAGAGTGAGCTAATTATATCAGGTGGACACTTGAGATTGTGTTGGCAACTCTTGCCTGGAGGGGGGATGGGAGGATAGAGAGAGAGGGAAGCCGGCAAAATTGTCAAGAAAGGAGAGACTGAAAGGGCTGACTCAAGACGGGGAGAGTAAGTGGGAGTAGGGAGTGAGATGTATGTAAACTTATATGTGACAGACTGATTGGATTTGTAAACGTTCACTTGAAGCTTAATAAAAGTTATTATAAAAAAAAAAAAAAAAGTTAAACATAGAATTACGTTATGATCCAGCAATTACACTCCAAGTTATACACCACAAAGAATTG